>NW_026262712.1:21627580-24112580 GCF_021869535.1 Mytilus californianus
CGTAACAGTAAAACCCAAATTGTCAACTAAACACTACTACTATCAAATGAATCACATGTAAATGTTTAAACAAGCCATAGTTTGCTTTTTAATTTGATTATTCTTCGGTACGTCTAAACACTGCTAAGGAGTCCTTAGTGCACTAAGGACGTATACTATGCCACTAAGGACAAGATGGGGTGCTGTTACATGTATTATTTTTCCATATTAAGTTAGAGATTGATATTTAATACATAAATTTTAAATTTTATAGAAAAATAATCACAAATAAACGAGTTACTAAGCATTGTTTAAGCACGTGCCCATTTTTCTTTGATATGCCGAAAATCGGTGAACCGATTGACACGTGCCATATAACATAACAACTGAATAAACAATCAAAATCTTTTTATTTTAAGTAATTAACAATTGTATCCAAAAGATTAATGCTTAATAATTTATAATTAAATATGTTGTTCTTATTTGCAATGATTAAAAGGACAAATAATTTTATTTATTTTTTATATCTTTCTCGACAAAGTTATTTGCCATCTGTGCACGACTTTGATGTGCGCCAACTAATAAGTTAAGAGTGTGGTCTGCTTGTTAAATGTTTATGTAAGAGCATGGAAGTAATATTTAAAGATACCAAGACAAAAGGAATAGATATATTTATAAGTTTTTTGTTTTAATTTTAATTCCGACAAAGATGCGTGTTTCATTAAAATTTATGAGTAAATTCCGAAAAAAAACTATCAAAACCTGGTGTTTGCTTCTCCACTTTCTATTACTGCTTCATACTTAGTACGAATTATGATTGAATTGAAAAAAAAATCATGTGACGTCCTTGGGGTTATTCAAAACCACTAGTTTTCAACCAGTTTGATAGCTGTTTACAAAGGCTTCATACTGTATTATTTTTTTGTAATTGTTCGACATTTTTTTTTCTCAAAGTATAAGAAGTTTAAATATCATTATCGAACTTTGAAGTTTCATTTTCAAATATATAAAGGAGACAAATGTTTTTTTAAATGTTCCACAGTTTTTAGCACATTATTTACGAAAATTATCCCGTATGTGTTAATTTAGAGCTATAGATATAATTTTGACATAAAAAGGTTATGCTTCGTACGATTGCTTTGAAAATATGCTTTTTCATGATGTGAAAATAATCATTTTTTGTAATACAAGATAATTTGAATACTTTATACCTAAATCTGTCACGTGTAAAAATGAAAAAAAACAAGGATTTGTATAGTATATAACTATACAAATCCTTGAAACAAAACCAACAGAAATATTTTCAAATATAATTTCTTTAAATCTATTTTTTCTTTAAGAAGAACACGTATGTCAGAAGGAAATCCGATTTGTATTTTTTTAACCGTGGCAAATTGTCTGTTTAAGATATTGCATGAAATAATGACTATGTTGTATGTGCTTTACTCATTGTTGAAGGCCGTACGGTGACTCATAGTTATTAATTTCTGTGTCATTTTGTCTCTTGTGAAGAGTTGTCTCATCGTCAATCATACCACATCTTCTTTCTTATATTGGTTGCATGTAGTAAAAATTTATTATCATATTGAATTCGTTTTTGTCCAGAAATATATTGCTCAAACGTGTTCTTCATATGATAAAAATTTTGAAAATGAACCATAGCAAACGCAAAAGATATATAAACTCTGTCCAAACTGTTCATGTTTTAAATACGTCTGTTTACATGTAGCTTGCATTGAATAAGTTTGGTATTACGTAGTAAAAATTTTGAAAATGAACCATAGCAAACGCATAAGATAATCTCTGCCCAAACAGTTCATATATGAAATTAGTGTGGTTGCATGTAGTAAAGATTTATTATCTTATTGATTTCGTTTTGTCCAGTAATACATTGCTAAACGTCTTCATATATGACAATAAATTTAGATAAATTGCTCTGGAAACAAATCTATTATTTACAAGAAATAATTACAAAATACTCTTGAGAATCTGAAAAAAAAAACATGAATAAAATTTTAACAACTTATTCAGTGCGAAGTCAAATCAAAATTGATCACTGAACTATAATCTGAAAACAATTCATTTATTAGTATCCAACTTTTCCAATATTGTCGATTAAACACAACAGATAGCAGGATTCCTGTGTAATCAGTTATGTAATTTGACACGTGTCTAACGGTTCATTGATTTTCGGCATATCAAAGAAAAACAGGCACATGTCTTCACAATGTTGAATAACTCATTTATTTGTGATTATTTTTCTATAAAATTTGAAATTTATGCATTAAATATCAATATCTACCATAATATGAAAAGACATTAAAGGTAATAGCACCCCATCTAGTCCTTAGTGGCATATCATAAGTCCTTAGTGCACTAAGGACTCCTAAGCAGTGTTTAGACGCACCCATTATTCTTTGCCTTGAAGCACATTTCATTGAAACTTGATATCATCCAGTTTGTTTTTCAAAAGACAGACCTATTGTTTTGAAAGTAAATGATTGTAGGTAAATGAGTAATATGATCCTGGCACTTAAAAAAATTATTTAGGTGATTTCCATTTAATTCACTTGGTTTTTTAAGTTAACACTTGAGAAGTGGAAATAAAAATTAAAAGTATACATTTATATTTGATTTTAGTTTATATTGAAATTGATAAAGTCTTACTGATTATAGATGGCATACTTTGGTGAAACTAGACTTGTTGTTGATCATTTTGAAGATGCAGGAATTCCAGTGCCATCGTGGTACAACCCAGCTGACTTTATTAGTAAGTGGACATTAAACTTCTTTTAAAATCTGAAAATTAGTTATCACTGCTAAATTAACTAGCAGCTTCTTTCAAAATTCAAGTGTCAAACATTTCATCCACATTTAAGACGCTAACATACAAGTGTTTAACATTTAATCTATAGGCTCTTTCAGATCCTAAAGAACAATGGGTAATTTTATTGTTTGTATCTCAAAATTAAATTACCATCACTTCATAAGTTGAATATCAATTGTTGCAGTCATTTTAGACCACTCATGACACTTTGGAAAATATTACCCAGATACATTAAATTCTGAAACAGCGAATTGGCTAGGTTTGGTGGCCACAGTAGACCGAAAGGTAATTAGAAAAAAAGTTAGATGTGTTTTACACTGTCTGAATACTGGATAATGCATTTAATGACTGTTTACATTTCGATCAGCTGTAATTATAACCCCCCTTTAAAAGAGTGTTATACCCCCGCTTTAAAAAAGTTGGGGTATACTGTTTTTTTTCTGTTTGTCAATCCATCAGTGGTACTGTCCGTCTATCTGTCCGTCCCATGAATATTTTCGTCTCATCTTTCTCAGGAACTACTTGACAAGGATTTCTGAAATTGAGTTTCAGGGTTCATATAAGTCGGCTATACCATGTGGTGCGTTTTCAGATTCATCACTCAACAACTTCCAGTTAACCGAACACTTGTATAATTTAAACATGAAAGCCAAAAAGCCAAGTGGAAAATGTTTGTCACATTTTTCCGATGAACTACTATACAAAGATTTCTGAAATTTTGTTTCAGGGTTTATATAAGTCAGCTATACTGTGTGATGCGTTTTCAGATTCATCACTCAACAACTTCCGGTTAACCGAACACTTGTATAATTTAAACATGAAAGCCAAAAAGCCAAGTGGAAAATTTTTGTCACATTTTTCCGATGAACTACTATACAAAGATTTCTTAAATTTTGTTTCAGGGTTTATATAAGTCAGCTATACTGTGTGATGCGTTTTCAGATTCATCACTCAACAGCTTCCTGTTAATTTGAATATTTCAGCGGGGTAATCATCAGTGAGCAGTAGCTCACAGTTTCACTGAACAGCAACAACAATACTTTATTTTTAGAGAGTTACTCAGTTAGCTATATAACTTATCTTCCCCGAGGCCCTCAATATAAAACAAATCATAAACAAAATGCAAACATCTACATTGCATACATTAGTATAAAAGTCAAGTATGAAAATAATGTTAAATACAACTTGATAAAATGTTATGAAAGAAATAAACGTGATGACATAATCAGTTTTCAATATTTTTCAACAGGTGATTTCAATAAGTGATCTGTTATTTTGTATTTGAAAGAATTAACATTTGTGATATTTCTTAACTGTATATGTATCAACAAATTATTCCACAAGTATGGTCAAGAATACATAACAGATTTGTTTTATATGAAACTAGAGAGGTTTAAGTGACTCTATACTCCTGTAACCTATACTTCAGTGGTTGTCGTTTGTTTATGTGTTACATATTTTTTTTTCGTTCATTTTTTGTACATAAGGCCTTTAGTTTTCTTATTTGAATTGTTTTACATTGTCATTTCGGGGCCTTTTATAGCTGACTATGCGGTATGGGCTTTGCTCATTGTTGAAGGCTGTACAGTGACCTATAGTTATTAATTTCTGTGTCATTTTGGTCTCTTGTGGAGAGTTGTCTCATTGACAATCATACCACATCTTCTTTTTTAGCTCACCAGGTCCGGAGGGCCCCATGTGAGCTTATGCCATCACTTGACGTCCATCCGCGTCGTCTGTCGTCATAAACTATTTCAAAAATCTTCTCCTCTGAAACTACTAGGCCAAATACCTTCAAACTTTAACTAAATGTTCCTTAGGGTATCTAGTTTATAAATTGTATCCAAAATTTTGATCCATCGACAAACATGGCGGCCATGGCTAAAAATAGAACATAGGGGTCAAATGCAGTTTTTATACGACCAGAAAAAAATTTTTGCGTCGTATAATGCTATCATGTCGTTGTCGTCGTTGTCGTCGTCCAAAGACGCTTTTAGTTTCCAGACAATAACTTTAGTTTAAGTGAATAGATCTCTTTAAATTTTTACAAGAAGTTTCAATACCACTAAAGGAAGGTTGGGATTGATTTTGGGGGTTATGGTCCCAATAGTTAAGTAATTAGGGGCCAAAAAGGGGGCCCAAAATGAGTATTTTTGCAGTTTTCAAACAATAACTTGTGTTTAAGTGTATGAATCTCTCTGAAATTATTCCACAGATTTCCATACCATGAAGGGATGGTTAGTATTGACTTTGGGGGGTTATGGCTCAAAATGTTTTGGAATTAGGGGGCAAAAAAGGGGGAAAACTAGGTTTTTCTGGTCAATGGACAATTAAGACAATTTAAAAGCAGTGTAAGGAAGGTAATTCAAAAACATTTAACATACAATGTTGGGTATGTTCAGATATTCCTCCCTTACACTTCTTGTGAATTATGTATAAAGGAATGTCAGGTTTTGGACTAATTGTAAAAAAGGGGGGGTGGTAGTAGTTTTCAATTTTTTTTTCCAAATTTCTCAATTTCCAAATTTTTGAAAAGTTTGAAGAAGAAATCTTTAATTGCACAATATTGCGCAATAGATTTGTAAGATCTTGACGTTTGTTTTGTGTTAGAAACTCATATTATATCAAAAATTTTATCACAATCCAAATTCAGAGCTGTATCAAGCTTGAATGTTGTGTCCATACTTGACCCAATTGTTCAGGGTTTGACATCTGCGGTCGTATAAAGCTGCACCCTGCGTTGGCTTATATCTCAAAAACTAAAGCTTTTACAGCAAATCTGACATGGGGGTTAAATTGTTCAATTGGTCAAAATCTATCAGCCCTGAAATTTTCAGATGAATCGAATAACCCATTGTTGGGTTGCTGCCACTAAATTGTTAGTTTTAAGGAATTTTTGCAGTTTTTTGTTATTATCTTGAATATTATTATAGATAGATATAAACTGTAAACAGCAATAATGTTCAGCAAAGTAAGATCTACAAAAAAAGTTAATGACCAAAATTGTCAATTGACCCCTTAAGGAGTTATTGCCCTTTAAGGACAATTTTACATTATTTGTTCATCAAGTTTGCTAATATTTAAAAATCTTCTCCTCTGAAAATACAGGGCCAAATACCTTCAAACTTTAACTTAATGTTCCTTAAGGTAACTGGTTTATAAATTGTATCCGAAGTTTTGATCCATCGACAAACATGGCTGCCATGGCTAAAAATAGAACATAAAGGTCAAATGCAGTTTTTGGCTTATATCTCAAAAACTAAAGCTTTTACAGCAAATGTGACAAGGGATAAAATTGTTCAATTGGTCAAGATTTATCAGCCCTGAAATTTTCAGACGATTCGAACAACCCATTGTTGGGTTTCTGCCACTGAATTGGTAGTTTTAACGAAATTTTTTGTTATTATTTTGAATATTATTATAGATAGATATAAAGTGTAAACAGCAATAATGTTCAGCAATGTAAGATCTTCAAAAAAGTGAAATGACCAAAATTGTCAATTGACCCCTTAAGGAGTTATTGCCCTTTAAAGACAATTTTTCACAATTTGTTCATCAAGTTTGCTAATATTTAAAAATCTTCTCCTCTGAAAAACAGGTGAGTGATTCAGGCTCTCGAGAGCCTCTTGTTATATTTTTGTAAACATTGTGTGTAGTGTTGTTTGCCCATTTTCTATAAAACTTCACAGGTTAGACTTGTTTTGTTCTTTGATTAGTTTTATTTAGTTCTAATTATCAAAGAAAGACCTCATCTATTTTCTAAATCATGCCACAATATCCCATCAATAGTAAATTCAGGGAAATTTTATATCATTTGTATAATATTAATTGTTTTATTTGTCGTAGATAATTGTTCATACAAAAGAAGTAAATCACAATAGTGTATTTTGGTTCAGCAACCTAGCACAAGAGGTTAACATGCATAAACATCATGGTTTGCCTTTCACTTTAAGAAAATTGTCCCCTTTTTCCCCCAACACACACATATGCAAACACTTTTCAATCTAATCATTATCATCGAGCTGAAGAAAGTGACCATTTCCAGCATGATCTTTAAAAGTAATTGGAGATAAAGTTATGATTGGAATCCCATCCTCTTCAAACTTTTATATAAATTTGCAAACTCTTTTTCATATAAAATGATAGATGTGAATATGTTCATGTTACTTTTCATATACTCCACACAGACACATTCTGAAATTATGTCTAAAAGATGCATAAGTAAGGACTAATTTTGTTGGGTTTTTTAAAAAAAAAGACAAAAATGAAAATCTGAAAAATAAAAAAAAATGCTAGTGGCTTTAAAAAAATCAATAACTTATTTAACAATTATTGGAGAGTTACTTGAAACAATTTTACCATATTTCTAAAATGAGCAAATTGCAACAATTGTATTCGTCTTTATTCCAGATTATATTGTTTTTTTAAAAGCATAAATTATTGTATTTTTTCAATATAGGAAATGTTTGGGTTTTTTTGCAATAAAGAAAGAAACCCAAGTTTAATAAAGAAAAAAAAGTTAATTTTAAGGTTAATATTGTTCATTTTTAAAAGTCTCTTTCTTAAAAATATGAGACCAAAGCTGGAAAAAAATGCTTCACACCATCCTTTCGAATATTCCTGTTTCCATCCACCTAAAAATCATTGATGACAAAATCAATAAGCAATCCTTGGGATGGATCAATAAGTGTCTGTTGCACTATAGATGTCATCATTAACATTGGTGTATTTGACCAAAAGAGGTAATTTTAAACATGGTTTTGCCCAATAAGATACGTTAAGTTCTTTGTAAAAATATAGGTCATATTGTCTCACTTATAAATATTTTTAAAATTAGCCTTTTTGGGATATTTTGCAGTTTTACTTCATTTGTGAGCTTTGACTCCCCAATGCTAATGCTTCATATACAATTAAAAGACTTAGTATGAATTCTGATATCATTTTGACTTTTAAAGTCTTCTTAACATCTCCATTATATTATTTCACACATTTTTATTTTCAATTTCCAAGAGTGTGGCCTTGTAAGACCTTGAACACAAAACTCTCTAAGGTCAACTTTACCTGAGGGAAAAATGGGACCTTAGTAATTCAGAAATGTATTAACAAAAAAGTGAAGAAATGTACATATTTTATAATATTATATTAGTGTAAGCTCTGACTACTAGGCTTAAGATAGCCTTGGGGTCTAACAGTCCATCAACAGTCGTAAATGACCAAAGCACATGGGTGGATAATGAGTAGGTGCAGTGTCATATAGGTCCCAAATATTATGAATATACTTTCCATGAAAAACATATACCGTCTAACTCCTTTACAAACTTATAAAGTTTCTAATGTCATAGATATCTTTGTTATACTGTCTAACTCCTTTACAAACTTATAAAGTTTCTAATGTCATAGATATCATTGTTATACTGTCTAACTCCTTTACAAACTTATAAAGTTTCTTATTTCATAGATATCATTGTTATACTGTCTAACTCCTTTACAAACTTATAAAGTTTCTAGTTTCATGTTGGGGGACATAAAAAACAAGAAAAAGGAAAATAATTGTTTTAATATTTTTTTCAGTGGAAAAGATGAAGGAAAGTGTCGATTTGCAGCACAAGATAATTGCTGCAGGAAAGAAGATCAAGTGAGATTATAAGGGTGGTTGCTCCTCATAAGTCTATTTTTCCATAATATTCAGGTTTTTATACGACCACAAAAAAATTTTGCGGTCGTATATTGGTATGGCGGCGTCGTCGTCGTCTGAAGACACATTGGTTTTCGCACTCTAACTTTAGTTTAAGTGAATGGATCTCTATGACATTTTACCATAAGGTTCAATACCACAAAAGGAAGGTTGGGATTGATTTTTGGGGTTATGGTACCAACAGTTAAGGAATTAGGGGCCAAAAAGGGGTCAAAGATAAGCATTTTTGTAACTTCCAGACATAACTTGTGTGTTAGTGTATGGATCTCTCTGACATTGTACCACAAGGTTCCATATCACAAAGGGAATGCTGGGATTGGTTTTGGGGGTGATTGCCTCAAAATTTTAGGAATTAGGGGCAAAAAAGGGGCAAAAAACAAGAATTTTTCTAGTTTCATGACAATAACTTGTGTGTAAGTGTATGGATCTTTATGAAATTGTACTACAAGGTTCCATATCACAAAGGGAAAGCTGGAATTGAGTTTGGGGGTAATTGCCCAAAACATTTAGGAATAAGGGGCCAAAAAGGGGCCAAAAATAAACATTTTTCTAGTTTCCAGACAATAACTTGTGTTCAAGTGTTTGGATCTCTCTGAAATTGTACTGCAAGGTACCATACCACAAAGGGAAGGCTGGAATTGATTTGGGGGTAATTGCCTCAAAATTTTAGGAATTAGGGGCCAAAAAGGGGCAAAAAAACAAGCATTTTTCTAGTTTCAGGACAATAACTTGTGTGTAAGTGTATGGATCTTTATGAAATTGTACTACAAGGTTCCATATCACAAAGGGAAAGCTGGAATTGAGTTTGGGGGTAATTGCCCAAAACATTTAGGAAGAAGGGGCCAAAAAGGGACCAAAAATAAGCATTTTTCTAGTTTCCAGACAATAACTTGTGTTCAAGTGTATGGATCTCTCTTAAATTGTACTGCAAGGTACCATACCACAAAGGGAAGGCTGTGATTGAGTTTGGGGTTGATGAATCATAAGGGGGTTCAAAAAATTTGGAGGGGGGGGGGATTTTTTTTTCCTTTTTTTTCTTTAAAATTTTCCATTTTAAATTGGTTATTTCTGATTTATATATAAAAGCAAATAATAATGATATGGTTTGAATAGGTAAATTAAATTTTTTTAAGTTCTTAGACCACATTCATTCTGTGTCAGAAACCTCTGCTGTGTCAAATATTTAATTACAATCCAAATTCAGTGCTGTATCAAGCTTGAATGTTGTGTCCATACTTGCCCCAACTGTTCAGGGTTCGACCTCTGCAGTCGTATCAAGCTGCGCCCAGAGGAGCATTTTATTTCATAGGCTATGTGTTTTTATTGAATTTTGCCCAGCAAGTTCTGTATATAACAATATATATGGTTTCAGAATTTACATCTCAAGTACATTTCAGGTAAAAGGTTTTGCAATTCTTACTTAATGGTTTGTAACTTTTAAATTGAATTTACATAGCTTCTATGAAACAGAACTTTTACCGATTGATCCGAAGTCGAAGGGGACAGTTTGCACTCTATCTGTCTGTTCATCCATCAGTCCAGCAAATCAGATTCCCACATTTATTTTCTTCGTGCTTAACAATATTTATTTTATATTTGGTGTATTGCTTTGAAATGACATCTTACAGATCAATTTCGAATTTTCACAGTCCACTGAACATAGAAAATGATAGTGCGAGTGGGGCATCTGTGTACTATGAATACATTCTTGTTAATACATAATCATATATATTTGCAAATTTGAAATAAAAAAAAAACGTTTATCTTTTAACTATTTTATACTAATATATAGGATGAGTCATACTCATGCTTAACTTCTACTACCTTTTTGGCTCGTTATTATATGTTTAATTGATCCAACTTATTGTGTACTATACATATATGGATATCTATTTTTCTTTTTTCTTTTTGGGCTGCTTGTTTGTTATCTATGTCAACCCACTTGCATTAAAATGCATTAGTATTTAAAAAAGCCACATATTATAGATTCTTATCTACATATTCTTTAAGAACTTAAATAGTTCTCATTAATCTTTTTTTTATATCATTGTTTGTATTGTATTATGAAAATTATCGATGTTGTAATGTTTATGCCCTTTGGGGCCCATAATTGGAAATAAAATATCTTCTTCTTCATCTTCTATACCAGACTGAGGCAAATTGTTTGTTTAGTTCATTCAAAGTTATTATAAAATATCAGGTTTTACCTTTAGCTGTCCATTAATGGATGTCGACATCAGCAAGAACCATAACTCATGGTTTTCCTTCATTGGTATCATGTAACCTTTACTTTTTGTAACTAAATGAATAGAAGACCAAATTTATGTTTTTCCAGGAACATATTAAATTTTGAAGAGGAAACATATAGTAATGATCCAGGCTCGCCCTCAATGGATGGAAAATTCGACTTTGAATTTAAAGCTCCTTCAAAGACAGAGAAAGTGAAATTCTGGAAGAAGAAATCTCAGAAAGAAGGTTGGTATATTAGATATGCCTAGCCTGATTGATTGATTGATAACTATTTCATAAGTATATTTTATTTAAAATGTTTGTTTTTGGAAACAAAACCTGATAAAAGAAGTGAATTTAGTGACTCTGAATCCTGCCCCTCCCCTCGATAAACCAGTTAAGACATCCCTATTTAGCTTACCTGTTCTAATATACAATGTGAGCTATTTCCATTCCTTTGTGTCTGTTATCTAGTGTAAAGGTTTTCAAAGATCTTCTCTTCTGCAAGTACTAATCCAATCAATCTTTGAATAAATGATCCTTATGGTATCGAGGCCAAAATTATTTTTGTTTAAATTTTGATTGGTCAACAAACATGGTTGCTATGGCGAAAAATAAAACATGGGGTAAATGCAGCTTTGCACTTTGGTCTATATGGAAAGTTGACTCAATGGCAATCATATGACATCTCCTTTTTGTGAAGCTTGCAACATTTATGTTAAGTAAGCAAAACATAGTGTTCATAGAATTTGTAATTGGTTGTGTTAAAATTTTGGACCAGGTTGTGTTTAAGATTTTTTTAGGCATCAATAACTTTGTCAAACCTTCGTGGAATCTTATGAAATTTGGACATGAGCTTGTTTATGACCAAAATACTGTATCCAGAGCCAAATTTTCAAAATATTTATCTTCGTTTTTCTGTTTACTTACATAATAGTTATAGAAAAACTGGTCATTATTGTGATATATGGACTGCCCACAGGACAGTGGTATTAACTAAGACAGAAATAAAGACCGAGCCATAGGCGACTGTCCCAGTCAATACCGCTGTCCTACTGGCTGTCCATGTATCACGATAATGACCAGTTCTTCAATTACTATTATGTTCATTTGTTTGAGGAACCATGTGAATCTCAAAAATTCAAATTGTTCAAAGCAAATTAGAGTAACTGGGTCAATATCCCTAATGGACCTTGAGATGAGGGACACAGATTTATGACTCTCATTAAAAAATTCCATACAGTTGTGGAAGCTTTGATTTTTAAAAAATTTACATAAAAGAACTAGGACTGGTGTTTTATAGAGCTGATGTGATGTGAAAAAAAGTATACAAAAATAAACCTAACAAATAGTTACAAAGGACATAATTTTTAATGATTTTTGTGGTCAGAATTTTTGGATTATTTCCTGAGGAGAGTGACATTTTTCACTATCTTTCTGGGTTGGGCACTTAATGGGAAAAGGAATCACACTTGCCACCCCAAAAAATCGCACCACACATGTACAAGTGTCTCAGCTTCAAAATGAGCCATCATACATATCCAAGTTTACGATATGGCCTGAGCAACAGAAGAAAACGTTAACATTACCGCCTATGGAGAATCTATTACACTGATAGGAAAGTGTGAAGACCAATCATAGGGATAACTATAAGTCAGTTCCATTCATTTAAGTGCATTTTTTCAGTTTATGAATACAAAATAGTTTTCTATAATTTTGTAATTAACGAAAACATATGGTAAACAATTCAACAATTGCAATATAAAATTGACATCACTCTAAACAGAGAAACCACGCCCCTCTAGTTATAAATATGTAAAATCTGTTAAAAACTGGTTTTCTGGTTTGTTTTTTCTGTTAAAGACCAATGAAAGTTTTTACTAAAGAATAAAGAATGTCATGTTGCACCTTGTTATCCAATAAAAGAAGCTAATTCTTAACTGATATGAAATAAACTATCATAGAAGACCCTTGATCTTGTCTTTGACCTCAAGAAACACAGTTTTCCTAGTTTTTAGGTAAAGATTGCATGAAATGCAACCAAAACCTTATGGGACTGACTTGATATCTAAATTTTCCAAGACTTATCACTACCTTTTTGATACACAAAATATAGTGCATTAATCATAACATTCTGTACATCCTATCCATGAACATTTCCAGAAATTAAACAATGTAATATATGCTAAGATATTCAAGGCACAAAATGATGTTACACTTGCCAAGAAAATTACATAACTTTTGCAAGGTGCATGAATTTCATACCTGTTTAGAATATAAATGATGTAATTGTTAAAGTCATCTTTAAAAAAAATTGAAGTTATCTTCCTTTGTCTAGAATTGATGTTAAATCAAGTACAACCAATGCAATATTTAATTTCACTTCCCACTGATAAATTGACGCTATCTTTACAAGCACTTTGATTTTAGCATCCATTTAGTTTTAGTTTTTATTGAGTAGGTCTACTTTACTAATAAATTAAATTAAGTCTTTTTATAGGTATATTTATGTTTTTTTATGCTATCTAAATATAATTTGATAATCAGTCATATTGTTGTAATAAAAAAAGGAAAAGTGGGTTACAGTAAGCACAAAGTTCATGTAGGCAGCAGAAGATAGGGACAAAAATGTTATCCGAGTTTTAAAGAATATGATCTCACACAAAGATAATTATTGTTAAAGCACAAGATGTACGGTTTAGATTATTTTTTGTGTATGAATTCTCCTTCACAGCACTTAAAGTGGTTAGAGTTAGGGATAGGTTTAGGGTTTAGATTATATTTAGTCTATGAATTCTCATTCACAGCATTTTAATGTTTAGAGTTAGGGTTATTTTTAGGGTTTCGATTATTTTTTGTGTATGAATTCTCCTTCACAGCACTTAAAGTGGTTAGAGTTAGGGTTAGGTTTAGGGTTTAGATTAATTATTTGGTATGAATTTTCCGTCACAGCACTAAAATGATTAGAGTTAGGGTAAGGTTTAGGGTTTAGATTATTTATGTTCTTCTTCGCTATACTCATACGAACATAAAGATTGTCTTAATAATACGTAAATAAAACAAAAAGCAATGTGGGATGAGAAATTGTACTGATCAGTTTAATATAAATATATTGTGACAATTCTGGTCATGTAAATCATGGTCTCCGAATCTCCGAATAATGGTAGGAAATCTACAAATATAAAAATGTTCAATCAGAAAAGAGATAACTCTATTTAATAACATATCATGAATGCAAAATATACGTGTCGATCTTATCAGTGAATTTTCTCGACAAGAGAAAAGGCGCGAAATCCAGATATATATGTATGAAAACCAAATTACCGAGTCTAAGCGTATGCGAATATTTATACGCCAAATTAAGAAATGAATTTATGTTCTTCTTCGCTATACTCATACGAACATAAAGATTGTCTTAATAATACGTAAATAAAACAAAAAGCAATGTGGGATGAGAAATTGTACTGATCAGTTTCGACAAAAACAAAGGAAGGTAGGATCTTTTAATCACAGAATTATAATCCCAAATTTTGAGAAATTTTAAGTCTATTTTCTAAATTTTCTTTAATGTAACCATCTTTAGCCTTGTCTGTCTTCCATCTACCGTGAGCTTTCAAAAGCCTGTCGGGAACAGAATTACTAGCAGCTGCTGTAGCACCGCCGCTCCTTAAACTATGTAGGCCAAATAAAGATCTATTTAGGCCTATGTCAGAAAGTGCATCTAAAATAATTTCCCTAGTTCGAGTGTAAGATAAAGGCCTATTCTTGCAGGCTAGTTTATGCTTATCAATAGATTTAAAATACGACAGAGCTCTAAAGATATATTCGTCGCTTCCAACGGACAAACTTGCAACGCGAAAATATTTCTGTAGCATAGAAACTGGACAAAGGTCTGTGCCAGTTCTAGAACCCTGTCGATATCTATCCATCTTACTTTTTTGAATGTTTATTTGTAGATGAGAATCGTTGAACGTTAAATCAGAAGATCGGATGTGTGCCAACTCGTCGTATCTTAGAAACCCAGAAAAACCTAACAACATCATAGCACAGATCCTCAATCCTGGCAAATTGTCATTTTTGTCGAATTTTGCAATAATACTCTTCAAAATCGTAGGGGTGATGGGTTCTTTCCTTTTCAAAGGTTTAGATAACAATCTTATGCCACCTTCTAATACCATGTCTAGTAATTTGTCATTTAATATACTGTCGTATAAATTAAGATCATGTTCCCACTTAATTGAATAGTACGCTGCGTTTAAAACGGCAGTGGAAACTCCAGATTGAATTAAGTAGTTAAGATAAATAGCAACAGTACAAACGGTGGTAGGCAAAAACGGCAGATTGTACTTTAAGCACCAGTATTTGAATCTTTTAAAATATCCTTTATATTTCTTCAAAGTATTTTCACTTTTTGAAGCAGTTACTACTGAACATAAAGAAACTGTTAGAGCTTTCAAGTCAGGATTTGAAAATTGCTTTAAGGATTCCCAATGCGAATGTTTGAATCTAAACTGAAATATAAATTTAAATGAAATTAATTATATTTAAAAATCATATTGTGAAATACTATATGTAAATGAATTTATTCAAAGATAATCTCGATTTTGATATACAAGTATACTAACAGACTAAATGTGTTTAGATAAAGATAAAACAAAAGTTAAACTAAATGGTATTTTGAGAGGGCCCAAACGGGACTTATCTTTGTAAAATTCGTCACAAAGTGACGCCCAAACGGGAAGCTAGTCATGCGTGCTAGAGGCCCAAGCGGGACTTATCTCTGTCGAATCAAACCGAACAAAATAAAACAGAATAATGCCCAAACGGGACTTCGGTGTATACGTGCTAGAGGGCCCAATCGGGACTTATCTCTTCAAAATAAATCAAAACAAAACAATGCCCAAACAGGACTTGTGTAAGTGTATTAGAGGGCCCAAACGGGACTTATCTCTTCATTATAGAACAATTACGGAATAAATCTAAATAATGCCCAAGACGGGACTTATGTATGCATACGAGAGGGCCCAATCGGGACTTATCTCTGAAATAAAAATAAAATACTAAATGAACCAAAGTTATGCCCAAACGGGACTTTAGTAATTGCACAAGACGGTATAAACGGTTTTATCTCTTTAAAATGCATATTAAATGCAACTCCAATTCTGATTATGCTCAACAAGTACGTATCGCAAAACAAATTCTTATAAATGCTATGCCTAAACGGGATTTGTTGCACACTACTAGTATAACACCGACAATAATAATACCAAACGGGACTTTTCACAAATAAACTCAGTATAACAAAACCATTATGGGCTTTGCCGCAAAAATAATTCAAGAAAAGAAATGTTCAAACGGAGCTTGCCGCCAAATAAGCTCTAGGAATAACAATTCTCAAACGAGACTTCAAAAATGACAAAACCCGATCTTGTCGCAAATTGAATGATAATATCAGACGGAAAATAATAATTGAGGAAAAAAAAAATACAAATGAATATGGAGTGATATACTTACGGATTTAACTTCAATCGATCTTTAATACGAGAACGTTGAAAGTTAATGGAGAATGGATGAAAATGCTTTTTTTATCCGAACCTTGACAAAAAAATCCAGATGGTTTAACATACTCTACGAAATCCTTTACAACAGATTTGTATTGGTTGTTCGATGATGACCACAATATAGGCCAAAAACATGACGAAGTCCATTTCGGAACAACGATAGTACCCTTTCCTTTACAAATTAACATATGATTCAATGTTCTACCTACAAGATGAACAGGAGGAACTAACCAACAGTTATAAGTATTCCACGAAAACCCGAAAGCATCAACACCAATATGCCGAAAAGAAAATAGGTAACTTGTGATTGTTGTAGTCGGCGAAAACATCGCAATCGAACGGACCCCATAAAGAATTAAAATACTTGAAATACACATCATTCACATACCAGTCATTAAAGTCAAACAGTTTGCTGTAAAAATCTGCAGTGGTGTTAAGCTCCCGGGGAACCCATTCTATTTCAAGGGATATGCAATTGTGAATACACAGATTAAATATTTTCAAAGCGATTTCTTGTAATTCTGATCTCATGCTCCCAGCATGCACAATTTTAACTACATTTTGATTGTCTGTATAAATTTTCACCAAACCATTTTGAAAGTCAGGCAATAAGGAAAATAGGGTTATAAATACTGCTGAAAGTTCTCTGAATGTAGAGCTTTTCTTCGCCTCGTCGGGAGTCCACATTTTATGTACAATTTTATTTGACGTTTGAACAGCAAATCCCGCACAAGCGAAGCCGCTTGCATCAGTAAAGACAATTCTATCCGGCAGAAATGAGACAGGAAAGAGAGATTTCCTGGGAAGTGATCTGCAATTATTCTTCCAAAAATTTAATTCTAGGATTGCTTCGTTGGTTAACTGAATATGAAAATCCCAATAATTGCTAGCGGTGATAAGAATGAGCATATTCCTGGACATTATCCTGCAAATGTTGCCAAAACTGGGAATAAAAGAAATTATCTTGCCAGTAACTCGTTCTAGTTGTCTAGCGGTGATATTATTGATGTTGCTAAAAATACCATCTATAGAAGTTTTAAAGCGCTCAATCTTATCTTCAGGTATCTCCAAATTAAAAGTGTCCAAATGCCAACGGAACCCAAGCCAAGTTAAAACTTTTGTGGGTTCCCAAATACTTTTTTCATGATTCGGGAAAAAACCCGCCGACAATATATCACGCTTTACGACCTTATAAAGCTTCACACAATCCTCAAAAGAGGACTCAATCCCCCAACCATCATCTAAATATATGATCATACGGTAACTTTGTGATCTCCAGTGCTTAACTAGTGGCCTCAAAACTTTAGAAAACACATGACCAGCTGTAGATAAACCAAACGGTAAACATCTAAAAACGAAATACTGAATGCCGGTTGGAAAAAACCAACAAAAACCTAAAAACTCTTGATGATCTTCATGTATATTAATATGATGATATCCACATTTTAGATCAACTTTTATCATAAATCCTGGATTTGATACAAATTGCAAAGCCTCAGTAACACCTTCGTATTTAAATTTCCTTTTTTCATTAAACTTATTAACGTGCCTCAAGTCCAAAATCAATCTCTTTTTACCTGAGTCGTTAACTGACACCGATAACGGATTAACGATAAAAGGAATGTGATCTTTCACCTCACGAATCACACCTGTTGACAATAATTCTATAATTGACGACTCAACAAAAGATGTGTGTTTTATAGCTGAACTGTTGTTCTTTAAAAAAGCTGACGTAGGCAATTTGTAAAAAGGTATAAGGTATCCAAATTCGACAACGTTAAGAACAAAAGTATTAGCATTTAAAGTATATTTCCAAAAGTCTAAATTTCTTCGTAAGTTATCTACTCTAAACGAGCTAGCTGAGGAGCACTCAAATTCAAAATCTTGATCGTGACTTATAAAAGGAGATAAATTGTACTTAACTGTTTCATCACTTTGCTCCTGAAGAACCACTGGTCTCGGCTGGTTGGAACCTACGTCTCTTTGGGCAGTGATAGGCCCAGTGACCCTCGCTATTACAGTAGTAGCACCTGTCTGTTGGTTGTGAACTGGTGAAGAAGTCATTCTGGTTGTAGATACCGGTGCGAGGTCCTGTGCGGGTTTGTGTTCCTTGTCCAATCGGGTATTTGTAGTTTCTAGGTACTTCTCTTGTAGATGCTGATGAAGTTTTACGAAAAGGCTCATCTTGAGTCACTTGAGGGCTCTCTGGTTCTGGAATATAAAGAGCAGAAAAGGTCCTTACTTTGTCACGTCTCTTAGCTTTAGCCCGGTAGTTGGCTTGTCTTAACTTAGTTGCATTGTCGGTCCCCTCTGTAATTGGGTCGTCTGTATATTCGTCCACGACGTCCCAACCGCATTTGTCGGCTATTCGAAGAATCTTATTTCTTTCCTTTAGGGCTTTTTTGCTCTTTTCTAGGTACTGAATGGCTAAAGCCAGAGAGTCTTTCTCTATGAGTTTAAGGGTCTTTTCAAGTTCTACTAAACGATCACCGTTAAAACTAAATTGTTTTTCATTACCGTCGTACCTGAATTTAGGAGTCTGTTTTACCGGAGGTACACTTTCAGCTTCTTTAACACCAATTCTCGTGTCAATCTCCTTGAATAGCTCTTCTTTGTGCTTTCTCAATGTCAAATCAAGGCTCTTGGTAAACACCGATAAAGCATCCTCAGGTGAAAATCGAGTAGACCCTTCACGTTCTTCACTGCGTTCAATTCGTATAGGCGATTCCGGTTCAGGTTCACTCATATTAATAAGGTCAGTTTACGTGTCGATCTGATCAGTGAATTTTCCTCGACAAGAGAAAAGGCGCAAAATCCAGATATATATGTATGAAAACCGAATTACCGAGTCTAAGCGTATGCGAATATTTATACGCCAAATTAAGAAATGAATTTATTATGTATAAACTCTCCTTCACAGCACTAAAATGATCCCAGTATTAAGTAAAAATTCTTTTTTTTTTCAGAAAATGTCCATTCAAGTTTAATGGAAATAGACAAAGATTCCAAATTGAACATAGGAGAGACTACAAAATGGCCTACAGGATTTTTTACACAGTACACTAATTTGACAATAAGATCATTTAAGTTGTCAAAGGGCAGAATTCTGGATAAAACAAAGATAATAGAAAATGTTATTATCTGTGCTATTGTTAGCCTGATTTGGTTCCAACTTCCAAGATCTGAAGACACACTAAGAGACAGAATGGGAGCAGTGAGTATAACTGAAGACACACTTTGAAACACTTAGTTTTCTGACAATAACTCCAAACTGCTTTCAGCAGGTCTCATGAAACTTTGGTGAATTGTTTATATCTATTGATGTAAGCTCCCTTTAGATTTTTATTAATTTCTGATTTGACTTTGAGAAGTTATTGAACTTTATTCTTTGAAAACATGATGGACATATCATGCACTCATAGTGCTGCTGTTTATTTATATACCTGGTAGCTAAATCCCATTTAATACATGTATATGAATTACATGAATGTATGAATGATCTTTAGCTAAAACAAAACACTTGCATCTGTATAAAACACCAACTCTGAAGAAATAAACAATTAAATTTAGTAGTTTATACATTGTAATGCATAATCTGGTTCCAAATTGATTTATTTACTTTTTTCATTCCGAAAATACAAGCTAGTTCCCCTTTATGTTATGCAATGCCATGAATAGAAAACAAATAATTTATAATGAAGCATTTTATGTTGATATTAATGATTAGATATAGGAAGATGTGGTATGAGTGCCAATGAGACAACTCTCCATCCAAATAACAATTTATAAAAGTAAACCATTATAGGTCAAGGTACAGCCTTCAACACGGAGCCTTGGCTCACACCGAACAACAAGCTATAAAGGTCCCCAAAATTACTAGTGTAAAATCATTCAAACAGGAAAACCAACGGTCTAATCTATATAAAAAACAAAACACGAGGGTTAGGGTTAGGGTTCATATTGGATTTTTGATTAAAATTGCATACTATTGACAATAGTACTTAAGTAATCTGCATCTTTTATTGTTGACATATTTCGCCGATTAGATCGTCATCAGCACAAAGTATACAAAATTAAAACCCCTGAAGTACAAAAAATTGGTATATTGTATGTGACGTGATAATTGTTGAATATACTATAGGATGCTGTATATAATTATGTAATGTTCAACAGAAAAATAATAAAAAATAGTACAATACAAATGATGTTACTAAATTTAGTAGTACATTTTCAGTAAAACATGACAGAACGTAAACAAACCTAGCAAAATCAAGTTTTTCTCTTATTTCTTTGTTTATCGTGCTCTGTTATCTGCTCTATTATCCGCACCCTGCCAGGTGAAAGGTATCTTTCATCAGGATGTATCAGATTTTGCATGAATTGAATTTAGATCAGACATCATTAAGACAATCTTATAACTATGGTTTGGAAGACATTTTGTAAATGTGTTTAAAAATATTTAATTCATAAGAGTATTTTTGCAGGTATTTTTTATTGGGATGCACTGGGGATTTATTCCAATGTTTGATGCTGTTACTTCATGTAAGTATCAAATGATCACAACAAGAGATGAGTACTTTGTTAAATTAAATTTTAATGTTAACTTACCCAAAGTAACATTGTATACTATTTTGATTGTGTGATGTCATTGTGAGTCAGACTATTGTGTGATGTCATTGTGAGTCAGACTATTGTGTGATGTCATTGTGAATCAGACTATTGTGTGATGTCATTGTGAGTCAGACTATTGTGTGATGTCATTGCGAGTCAGACTATTGTGTGATGTCATTGCAAGTCAGGCTATTGTGTGATGTCATTGTGAATCAGACTATTGTGTGATGTCATTGTGAATCAGACTATTGTGTGATGTCATTGTGAGTCAGACTATTGTGTGATGTCATTGTGAGTCAGACTATTGTGTGATGTCATTGTGAATCAGACTATTGTGTGATGTCATTGTGAGTCAGACTATTGTGTGATGTCATTGTGAATCAGACTATTGTGTGATGTCATTGTGAGTCAGACTATTGTGTGATGTCATTCTGAATCAGACTATTGTGTGATGTCATTGTGAATCAGACTATTGTGTGATGTCATTCTGAATCAGACTATTGTGTGATGTCATTGTGAATCAGACTATTGTGTGATGTCATTGTGAGTCAGACTATTGAACAAAATTGCAAAAGGCCAGTTTGGTCTAATCTCTTAATTGTAAGATAAAAAAAAATGTCAAAAATGAAAAATATTTTTTTTACAAATGCAAGAACAAACAATATATTTTTACAAATACAAGCACTAGACAAAAAAAAATGAACAGAAAGATGTCTTTAAACTTTTGATGAATATAATAGAACAATCAATCTTTAAAAGTTCTATGATTTTATTAAGACAGCAATGGCATATTATATACAAGTAAACATTACTCACCAAAGTGGACAATTGAATAGCTGCTATCAAGAATATTGAGATAGGAAAAATGGTTTCCCACACAGCTACTTGTATCTGTTTTTAGCACAACCCTTGTAAATTAAAGTAATATTTGTTAAGCCTAGTCCAGTTTGTACAGTAGTAGTTACATGTGATACCTATCTGAGTGGATATACTTAAAATATCTTCAAAGACATTTTCATAATGTATACTGACCAAATGTGTTCAATACTATGGCTTAAGCTATTCAACATTGTGGGAATTAGTCACATGTTTTTTTTTAATTTACAGTTCCATTAGAGAAAATTGTAATAAACAAAGAGAGGGCAGGAGGTTGGTATAGACTGTCAGCTTACTTCCTTGCCAAGTGTACCAGTGAGCTCCCCTTGATACTATTACAGCCACTGTTCTTTGTCACGGTGGCATATTGGTGTATTGGTCTTAGTGGTGTGGCTGAATTCTTTGCAACCATGGGCACTGTGTTCATAACAGCTTTAGCTGGCCAGGTATGGAAATGACATCAGAAGTGTATCAGATTTACATATAAACAAGTCTAAATTGAAAACAACGTTCAAACCTATGATTGTGATTTTTGGTGTAAATAGCATTATGTATAAGTTTCATAACATTTGGTTGAGGCTGACTTAAGGAGGCTCAAGGGTATAAAAACTTCAGAAAAAAAAATTTTTCATTACACTTTTTATTTATTACTTTATTAGTTGTTACTTTATCATATGGTGCAAAAATCATTAAAAAAAATCAATCTGTTTTGGCCCCAGACTACTTTTAAAACATTTATATAATTGAAACAGCTCCAAATTATCTCCCTTTGGTGGAAAAATGCCATATTTTGGCATTAAAATTGAAATCACTTTTTTAACTCGTCGGTGACCTATATTTTTTATTTTCATTTTCAAATAAGCTGTACTTAAACTAAGGGTGCTATAAATAGTTTCGTATAAAAAACTAGGGGTTATTCCCCGACTAAAAATAACCATGGAGGGAAACCCCTGTTTATTTACTTAATTGGTGAAAAAGTATCATGTTTTTTGTATTTGATTGTAAAAATTAGTTAATTAGCTTTCAATTTAAACAGGTTGAATGATTGAAATAATTTTAAAAATTATATTAGATATACATGTTTTAAGGGGAGACAACACTGTAAACATCCTGTTTTTTGGGCAGTGAAAATTGAAAACTTATTTGCAGCCACTGTAGCTCTTTTCGGAGCAGGAAACCGTACCCTGAAACAAGATTTTTTAGAAAGGCCAGGTAAAAACCTATATAATTTCATACAGTTTTGATAATGTAAAATGTGCATGGATCATGTCTTCATGGGTGTCACATGACCTGGTTTCAGGTTTTTATACGACCGCAAAAAAAATTTTGTGGTCGTATATTGGTATGAAGTTGGCGTCGTCGTCCTCGTCTTCGTCGTCCGGCGTCGTCGTTGTAGCCCGAAGACACATTAGTTTTCGCACTCTAACTTTTGTTAAATGAATGGACCTCAATGAAATTTTACCATAAGGTTCAATACCACAAAAGGAAGGTGGGGATTGATTTTGGGGGTTATGGTACCAACAGTTAAGGAATAAGGGGCCAAAAATAAGCATTTTTGTAACTTCCAGACATAACTTGTGTGTAAGTGTATGGATCTCTCTGACATTGTACCACAAGGTTCCATATCACAAAGGGAATGCTGGGATTGATTTTGGGGGTATTTGCCTCCAAATTTTAGGAATTAGGGGCCAAAAAGGGACAAAAAAACAAGCATTTTTCTAGTTTCATGACAATAACTTGTGTGTAAGTCTATGGATCTCTCTGACATTGTATCACAAGGTTCCATATCACAAAGGGAATGCTGGGATTGATTTTGGGGGTAATTGCCTCCAAATTTTAGGAATTAGGGGCAAAAAAGGGGCAAAAAACAAGCATTTTTCTAGTTTCATGACAATAACTTGTTTGTAAGTGTATGCATCTCTCTGACATTGTATCACAAGGTTCCATATCACAAAGGGAATGCTGGGATTGATTTTGGGGGGTAATTGCCTCCAAATTTTATGAATTAGGGGCAAAAAAGGGGCAAAAAACAAGCATTTTTCTAGTTTCATGACAATAACTTGTGTGTAAGTGTATGGATCTTTATGAAATTGTTCTACAAGGTTCCATATCTCAAAGGGAAAGCTGGAATTGATTTTGGGGGTAATAGCCTCCAAATTTTAGGAATTAGGGGCAAAAAAGGGGCAAAAAACAAGCATTTTTCTAGTTTCATGACAATAACTTGTGTGTAAGTCTATGGATCTCTCTGACATTGTACTGCAAGGTACCATACCACAAAGGGAAGGCTGGGATTGATTTTGGGGGTAATTCCCTCAAAATTTTAGTAATTAGGGGCCATAAAAGGGCAAAAAAACAAGCATTTTTCTAGTTTCAGGACAATTACTTGTGTGTAAGTGTATGGATCTTTATGAAATTTTACTGCAAGGTTCCATATCACAAAGGGAAAGCTGGGTTTGAGTTTGGTGGTAATTGCCCTAAACGTTTAGGAATTTGGGGCCAAAAAGGGGCCAAAAAACAAGCATTTTTCTAGTTTCCAGACAATAACTTGTGTTCAAGTGTATGGATCTCTCTGAAATTGTACTGCAAGGTACCATACCACAAAGGGAAGGCTGTGATTGAGTTTGGGGGTGATGAATCATAAGGGGGTTGAAAAAATTGGGAGGGGATTTTTTTTTTCTTTAAAATTTTCCATTTTAAATTAGTTATTTCTGATTTATATATAAAAGCAAATAATAATGATATAGTTTGAATAGGTAAATTAAAAAATTTTAAGTTCTTAGACCACATTCATTCTGTGTCAGAAACCTATGCTGTGTCAAATATTTAATTACAATCCAAATTCAGTGCTGTATCAAGCTTGAATGTTGTGTCGATACTTGCCCCTACTGTTCAGGGTTTGACCTCTGCGGTCATATCAAGCTGCGCCCCAGCGGAGCATTTTATTTATGTTCAAATTAGACCTTTTTTTCCCCCATGTTTATTGGATGGAATTTTTTTAATATATTAAAAGTACACATTATTTATATTTCATTATAAACTAGAGAACAATCTGATTCCAGTGATATCTAGTTTTATACAAGTATCTTTATTAATCAGTCCACCACTAAGGGTCACTTATGCATGGTCCCTCAAAATATGACGTCATAGAAAAAAACTGTTGATTGCACCCTAAACTATTGTAAAATTTTTGCGATTTCTGTAATTTAGTTCTTTTTTTATTTTAATATTACCTCTGTTTCTCCTATTAGTTCAACAGAAAAAAAAGTACATTTACAGAAATGTATGCTTCTTTCAAATGCAGATTGTGAGAGGAAATGAATAGTGACCCCATTTTTTATTTTATTTTTAGGCAGTTAAGCTGACTTATGCGAGCACCAGATTTGTGTTCTACCCAATAAATGCTGAAATACGTGCCATTGTTATTATCTAGCTGGCTATTATGTTATTTATAACTAATTGGACATTTTTTTAATACTTTTATTTCTGGAATACAAAAAAATATGACCAGAAAAACCTTAAATGATCGTCGAACTACCAAAAACTTTTGAAGTTGCACATAGGAAGTAGTGCTCAATAGAAATCCGTACGTAGTTTATTATTCCTGTGCTTCTGGCTACGATGTCAAAGAACAATTGTTTGAAATATTTCATCGCCGAAAATCGGTAATTACAAGTCGTTTATATTTCCCAACTGGCAAAATGCGCAGGAATATTGTTCATGTACTACAAATCTCTATGATAGAGGAAATATAGTTATATAAGTGGGCGGTAATTTTTAACTTATCTTGCCAAATAAGGTTGTTGTTATATTTGAATCCATGACAAATCGCCCCACTGGCAAATCGCCCCACACCTAATCGCCCACTTTTTCACCAACTCGCCCCACTTTCTAAAAAATCACCCCACTCTTGTTTACCAACTCGCCCCACTTATGAAAAAAGGTAAAATCCCATTGAAAATAGGTTGGATAACTTGCCCCACTTATGAAAAGGGTTAAAATCCCGCTGAAATAAGGTCTGCCACTCATGACAAATAGATAAACCACGATGAATTCAGTAATGCCAACTCGCCCCACTTATGAAAAAAGATGCAATCCCGTTGTATATCTATGTTCCTACCCCACTTATGAATAAAATCAATACCTATAAAAACCTTAGATAAACATGTTTTTGTAGTTCTTTTCTCTTTGTTGAAATAAAGCAGAAAGAAGTGAGTATCAGTATTTCTGCGACTTGAATGCCAACTAGCCCCACTTGTGAAAAATAGAAAAATCCTGATGAATTGAGTCATGCCAACTCGCCCCACTTATGAAAAATAGAAAAATCCTGATGAATTGAGTCATGACAACTCGCCCCACTTATGAAAAATAGAAAAATCCTGATGAATTGAGTCATGCCAACTCGCTCCACTTATGAAAAAGGAAGCAATGCTGTTGAATTTATGTCTGCCAACTCACCCCACTGATAAATAAAAGTATGTACAGAATTAAAGCCTACCAACTAGCCCCACTTATGAATAAAAGAATTAAACTGTAATGAATTTAGGCCTATTCACCCCACTTGTGAAAACGTTAGAAATGCATCATGTTTTTTTGTTATTTTCTTTTGGTTGAAATAAAGCAGAAAGAAGTAAGCATCAGCATTTCTGTGACATTTTTTTTTACTGGTAAATATATTCAATGTTTTATAAGATAAGTCAAGAATCATGTGTGTTTACATAATTTTACTCTCAGATGACAGGTTTGCACATCTACATAAGTATGCATAACAATAACATTTTAAACAAACATACATTAAATCAATTATGACAAGCACAGGCATTATAATATAAAACGAAGTACTAGATAAAATGTCAGCACTAGAAACATGAACATGAATACACATATATGGCATACAATAGATTGTCATTAGATAGTTCAGTAGCTGTCTGCTTCCACGACTGGACCGTTGACACGACCACACTGGCGTAAGAGTCAGGTTGTAGATATGCTGCCTGCAATACAGCACAAGGATACACAGTAGACATAGTAAATGCATGACAAAGGCTACTTTACTTTTTATAATTTTGAAACCAAGCCATAAATTTCTCAATTTTTATTGTTTTCAAACCATAAACAAAACTTACCAATCAATTTTTCAACAACAACAAAACCTGCTTTGACTTGAATGAAATAATGGACATTCTCTTTGATATTTACTTGAAAGTAACATTTGCCTTTCACTGATTGCTCGTAAGTGTTTAATTATTCTTAATTCAAAGACAAAAGTAACCAATACGTTTAGTGCTATAAAAACAAATTGCTGTTAATTGAAATCCTTCAATTGTTATGATAAAATATCGGATTATGATACAATTAACAGGTTTCTTTTCAATTGTTATGCAAATAACTAAGCTTACAAGAATAAAGTTATTCTCCAATAATACGAAAATTACATGATAATAAATAATGTATTTACAATTATATTTTAAGAAAGTGAAACATTTAATTTCAATAATAATAATTTAATAAATTTTCGTTTTTTTGTATTCTGTGTAGATTAGTTTTCATTTAAGTGGGGCGAGTTGGCAGACCTGAAAATTATATATTCATCTAGATTTTACCTTTTTTCATTAAGTAGGGCAAGTTGGCAGGAGAAAAATTAACGGGATTTAACCCTTTTCACAAGTGGGGCGAGTTGGTAAACCAGTTTGGGGCGATTTTTTTAAAAGTGGTGTGAGTTGGTGAAAAAGTGGGGCGATTTGGTGTGGGGCGATTTGCCAGTGGGGCGATTTGTCCTGCTTCCTTATATTTTATGAATGAAACGAGGTCCTGAAACAGATGCAGAAATCGACGTTGATGGGATGTTTAAAGTAATGTAGACAACTCTTCCCCGAGACAAGTCGGATCGAATCCACTCAAACTGTCTAAGAAGACAACTTTGACCGTTTGTCAGATTTACTTAGGGTTTCATAAAATATTAGACTAACATGTCTAGCGGAGCCATTAATCTTTTGTTTGTGCATTGGGGTCTATTTAGGGGTATTTGGAGGGGCCTAAAGAAGGGAGGGGTTTACTATAGAACCCTATGGGATTTTATTTTTTTTAATTTTCAAATGACTTTTTCTCGAACACAGTAAGTGATAGACACATGCAGTCTTCAGTAATGAGAACAGGACAATAAAAAAAATCAACCAAAATATAGGGTGAGTCCCTCGGGGTCATCCCAACCCCCTTTAATTTGAAAATGTACTTTTATCTTGTAAATCGTCGCGATCCCCACCCCTAAACAATATATATACTTGTATGGGACAATAAAAGAAATCAAATGAAAATAATTTGGGGGAGTCCCCGGTGTCGTCCCACCCCCTCCTGTTTGAGAACTTGGAAATGGTCGAGATCCCCAACCCTAAATCATATATATTCATGTATGGGACAATAAAACAAATCAAATGAAATATAGGGGGAATCCCTGGGGTCACCCCACCCCTACTGTTTGAGAACTTGTAAACGGTCGAGATCCCCACCCCTAAACCATATATATTGATGTATGGGACAATATAACAAATCAAATGAAATATATGGGGAGTCCCTAGGGGCACCCCAACCCCTCCTGTTTGAGAACTTGGAAATGGTTGAGATCCCCACCCCTAAACCATATACATTCATGTATGGGACAATAAAACAAATCAAATGAAATATAGGGGGTCCCTGGGGACACCCCACCCCCTCCTGTTTAAGAACTTGTACACAGTCAAGATCCCCACCCCAAAACCATATATATTCATGTATTGGATAATATAACAAATCAAATGAAATATATGGGGAGTTCCTCAGGTCACCCCACCCCCTCCTGTTTGAGAACTTGGAAATGGTCGAGATCCCCACCCCTAAACCATATATATTCATGTATGGGACAATAAAACAAATCAAATGAAATATAGGAGGAGTCCCTGGGGTCGCCCCACCCCCTCCTGTTTGAGAACTTGTAAATGGTCGAGATACCCACACCTAAACCATATTTATTCCTGTTCATCATTTCAAAAAGATTTGAATGACATACAGGGTCAATCTCCTAGGTGTCACATATGCATATCACTTTACCACACCAAACCAATAATGAACTGGACTTTGCCCAATGTCAGGAGACCATGGGAATGACCAATTATGGGGGCTTTGTTTGGGAGACTTCGTAACAGCATCCTGTTACAATTATTTGTTTATTATAAAATTTTATTGATGCAAAAAATGAGTCTAGGTACTAGAGATAAAGGATACTACAGATACAGTTAAGTCTGCCTCATGTCTTGACTTACATCTAGAAATTGACAATGAGGGTCGGTTGAAAACAAAACTTTACGACAAAAGAGATGATTTCAGCTTCCCAATTGTGAACTTTCCATTTCTATGTAGCAACATTCCAGCAGCGCCTGCATACGGAGTATATATCTCCCAATTGATACAATATTCCCGGGCTTGTGTTTCCTATCATGATTTCCTTGATAGAGGATTACTGCTCACAAGGAAGCTATTAAACCAAGAGTTCCAAATGGTGAAGTTGAAGTCATCCCTTCGTAAATTTTATGGACGCCATCACGAGTTGGTTGACCGTTATGGAATAACCATTTCACAGATGATATCGGATATGTTCCATATGTCGTTACTACAATACCCTTCCTTTTTCACGAATGTGACTTACCGAATTAGACTATTTACCGGATTTGTAATAACATAAGCAACTCGACGGGTGCCACATGTGGAGCAGGTAATGCTTACCCTTCCGGAGCACCTGAGATCACCCCCAGTTTTTGGTGGGGTTCGTGTTGCTTAGTCTGTTGTTTTCTATGTTATGTCATCTGTACTATTATTTGTCTGTTTGTCTTTTTATTTTTGGCCATGACGTTGTCAGTTTGTTTTCGATCTATGAGTTTGGCTGTCCCTCTGGTATCTTTCGTCCCTCTTTTAATTGAATTTACTTCGATTATTTAGTAAATTATTTCTGGGCCTATAATAATTTTCATTTATGGCTCATTTTAAAGAAAACATATAAATCTTTCAAGCAGTGTAAAGCCCGAGAATGTTTGACCAGCTGTTTTATAATCACCTGTCATTTTATTCCAAACTTGGTATGGAGTAACATCATGCACTTGGGGGTGAAGATGGGGGTCATTTACATTGATATATGAGTTGCTTTTGAAAACCTTGATGAAATATTAATTAATTTGCCTTAATCATCAATTCATTTAATGAACATAAATGTACAATATACGAATGTTTAATGTTTGTTCTTTCAAATCTTAAAAAAAAATTGAAGCAATTATCTGTCATACACTTATCCATGAATTACCCTCAACCCGGAAATTTACCTTTATCCATTACCCTTAACCTGGAAATAAAAAAAATCTAAAATATTTTTCAACTAAGCAAAATATTTTATAGTAGGTCTTTTGATAGGATATATAGTAAAGTAGTAAATATTTTTGGATGAGTAGCATAATGATAATTGGGATTAAAAGCACAAATATTGAATTAAACCGTATATGTAAGGGGATAATTCATTAAAAAACTATATTTAATGTAAAGGGAGGCAACTGCAACGTATTACTCTTAAACGGAAACGTATTTTACTCTTTATCTATGAAATACAATAAGTAACTATTGAATTCACAACTTTTAAGTAAGGAGTATAGCTATCATGAAAAACAAAATGCATATTTCAACACAAAAATGCACATCAAAGATTTATTCAACTATATAATAAATATTTATAAATAAATGAAACGAAACTGTAATCTTATTTCCTTCAACAATCTTGCAGTTTTAAAGTTGGAAACTAATTTTATTTTTGTATCATTAAACGGGAAGAAATAGTTGTACCTCCGCAAACAAAGTTTTGATGTGTATATACTCGAATAAGTCTAATATACTGATGTGCATTGTAAGCGCAACTTCCCCCTAAACGTCTGGGCATATATTTGATGAAAATTTCCACGGTTGTATAACTCTACCTGATCATGTGCAGAAAGGATTATTATCCCGGTCTAACATGTTAAAGTTAAGAAAATTAAATCTTCTTTCTTTCATATACAAATACGATTGTACGGCAGGGTATCCTTTTGGATTCACTCACTCACAGATCCAGTCTTTATTGAAAAGTAATATAAGATATCCTTGAGAGATATATTTCATAAAAAAAATATATCATGCATATAAGTGAATGACTGTTATTGTTTTTTTAACTCATATTAACATGGTTATTGTCATCACTTGGCTCATGAGTGTCGTTGTCTGTTCGTACATTTTTTCGATAACAATAAGAGAAGGGTCGAAACTGTAAGATCAGCAATGCAAAATATATTTTTGACATGTGAGCTATTCAGGCTCATATGAGACACTTGTTCATTGCAATTTTAGTTTGACGAAAAAAAAAAAAAACTCTTATCCGAAGTATGCAGGAAAAATATTTTCTCTCAGAAATACATGACCGACTAAATAGCCGCTTCTGAAAATAGTATTATCAGGAGCGGATCCAGCCATTTTTTACTCGGTATATCATTAAATAAAAAAATATAAACAAGTCTACATTGAAAACAACGTTCAAACCTATGATTGCGTTGGATAAATACCGCAATTTTTATACGTGTGCATGCAAAACAAGTTTCTTGGTAAAGGGGTCTAAATGCAGCACAAACAACATTTTCCAAAAGACCAAAAAAGTGACAAAGTATATTTTAACAAAACGCATTTGACTAGCAGGTCGAACAACGGATGTTCTTAAACCCTGCTGACTGCCATTGGCAATTGCCAAATAAAATGATCACCTGATGTATCAAAATGGATCTTAGATAATAATTTAATATCAAACAGAAAACAATAAACTTGCGGAAAAGATGGTATACCGCAAACAAAAGGTGCAAAAATTAGTACACCCTATCCTGATTTCGACAATTAATGTCTCTTCAGTGATGTTAGGAATAGAAACGGTATTTGGAAGGCCATATAAAAAATATATATATATTTATACTAATCATTGGCATTTTTTGCAAAAAAAAATCATGGAAATTTAGTCGATGAACTGAATTAAAAAAATTATACAGATAAATAAGCATTACATAGTAAAATTGAGAATGGAAATGGGGAATGTGTCAAAGAGACAACAACCCGACCACAGAACAGACAACAGCAGAAGGTCACCAACAGGTCTTCAATGCAGCGAGAAATTCCCGCACCCGGAGGCATCCTTCAGCTGGCCCCTAAACAAATATATATACTAGTTCAGTGATAATTAATGCCATACTAAACTCCAAATTGTACACAAGAAACTAAAATTAAAAATAATACAAGACTAACAAAGGCTAGAGGCTCCTGACTTGGGACAGGCGCAAAAATGCGGCGGGGTTAAACATGTTTGTGAGATCTCAACCCTCCCCTATACCTCTAGCCAATGTAGAAAAGTAAACGCATAACAATACGCACATTTACATCAGTTATATACGGCCGATGACTGTAATTAATAGCATATGATTTATATATTAAATACATCGTATGTTAACTTGACACCTGTTAGAACTTTTCGGAATGCAAAAGGTATACAATTTACATCAGATGATAACCTATGTGTTCGAAACGCGATGCTAGATTATAAGGTCGTTAATGGCTCTTCCTTCACTTTTATTTGTTTAAATACTACTTAGCAATGACTGAATGGTAACAGGTTTATTTGGTTCAGTTGCACATACGTCTTATTTCGATACATAACAACAAAAAGGTGATTAAGAGCTGTGGTTAAAAAAATATTTGAAAATTTTGAGTTTCTGCTATATCAGTAATATTTATATTCAATTTGTGATAATTTTCGTGTAGGTGTACAGTATTTGAAACTGAGGTTGTCCATCACTGACAAGTTTTATTTCATTGGGTGAAAGGTATAATAGGATCACTTGTGTTAGATTTGTTAATTTATTCATCTTTTTTAGGTTATAAATGTATGCACAACTTATTCTCTTATCCACAAGTGATGTCTAGTGTCAATTTCTTATTTCTTTTGATTTAATCGATTTATATATTTTGAACAAAAGTACTTATTAACAAAATCATCAATGTTCCCCCTCCTTATTTTAAATTAAAAACGGACTTCGAAAAATACCGCGAATGTGAGCTGGTTCCTATTTTAATTTGTTCTTATGGGGTAACAGATACACGGGCGACATTATTTTAGATCTCGACAGCTACTATTCTTATTTCAGTATTAGTTTAATGGAAAGATATCTAAATTTTAAAAAATACATTAAAAATGACAATTCATCAATATAATTTACCATTAAAAGAACTGTTTATTGATACTTTTAGACATATGTACTTTGTAAAATTGAAATCTCCAGGATAAGAGTATTTCGTAAGAGTAAATTATCGGCATAAAGGTTATTCCCGGATAAGAGTATGACAGCAACACTGCCACAGTTTTCATAATTACATTTGCCTTGGTTTTTGGTTAACTGCCTACAGCGCTTACAGTGCTTTGATTCTATTAAGTATAAGATAAAGTTCATTTATAGAAAAATATAGCAAAATCTTATATTAGGAAAAAAAAATTGATTTAGACCCGCGAGCCCCCTTAAGTAAGAAAACAAAAAATTCAGCAATTTTTCCATTTGTAAAGGTGCATAACTCTAGAACGGTCGAATTGAGACAACCAAAATACAAGCTTGTTATGTGTTTTGTCATAATAAGCATTTTGTATAAGTTTCATAACATTTGGTTATGGCAAACTAAAGTTAGAGAGTGGAAACCAACTTTGGGACGGAAGGACGTACATACGTACGCAAGAACCTCCCAAAGTTGGTTTCTGTTCTCTAACTATTGTTTGTCTTAAGCAAATGTTATGAAACTTATACACAATGCTTGACCGTTCTAGAGTAATGCCCCTTTACAAATGGACAAATTCCAGAATTTTTCTTTTCCATTCTTTAACCATAGTTTGCCTCAACCAAATGTTATGCAACTGATACACAATGCTTATTACCACAAAATACAAATCAATTTTGAATTTTGGGGGTGTCACTTTTACTATTCTAGCGTTTTATTATATCTGTGCCTCATGAACACATGTGACATTTAAATAAATGTGAAGCAATAGAAAATCATTAATTTAAAGACAATGAATTGAATTTACATCAATATTTAATAGAAATGATAAAGTTCTAAATTGCGGCTTCACTAAGGGCTTTGCCTCAAATGACAATGTTTTTCTCAATGTTTTGTCTGCTCTATCACCTCCTTAGCTATGTGTTATTTATATAATGTGTATAATGATGCCATTATACAAAAGAAATATTTCTGATCATTTCAGTAAAAACTCCTGTAGTATTTTTCTGTATGTTTAAGCAAGGAGTTTTTTCTCCATTCCTTGACTTAATGTTGCAGTGTGCATTTAATCTAGCTTTTTTTGGATTTCTCTGATGTGGTGAATTTACGTTTAGTAGTAAAATTGCAAGGCAGGACACACTTTTGATTCAAAATATTAATTTAGACATAAATTTTCAAAACTTCACATTACATCTGAATTCCTCCAAATGTGATCCATTTCGAGAAGGTGTTAACATTACTGTTTTTGAAAATGATATTTTTCAACCCAGTTGATTTGATGAGACGATATATACAAGTACGAAAAAATTATGGAGCTAGACCAGATTCCTATTTATTTGTTAGTGATGAGTATAATAACACTCCTTTGTCTAGAGATACATTTATATCTCTGCTTTATACATGTTTTGTTCTATATCAAAGGAGTTATAAGAACTAAATTTTGTTAATTATTTTAGTATTGTAGTTATTTCTTTTTTTGTTTGTTTTCATTTTCATACATGAAATTATATTCAAGTACTTTTTCTTTCTAATGGTATATTGAATTTATATATATGTACATGTATCATTTCTTGGGGGCTTTCACTCATGCTACTTGTTCAATTTGGCCTACTTAATTTCAGGGAAATTATTTTCCCCCAATTCATTAATACATCTTATAAATTATTAAGGCTTTGTTTTATTTAAGGGTGATAATTAAGTTAGTTTTTGTCGAGCCTGCGACTTTTGTCGCAGAAAGCTCGACATAGGGATAGCGATCCGGCGACTTCTTAAAAGCTTTATATTTTAGAAGATGGAAGACCTGGATGCTTCATACTTTGTATATGGATGCCTCATGTTACGAAGTTTCCGTCAGTCACATGTCCAATGTCCTTGACCTCATTTTCATGGTTCAGTGACTACTTGAAAAAAAAGTTCAGATTTTTTGTAATGTTAAATTTTCTCTTATTATAAGTAATAGGATAACTATATTTGGTATGTGCGTACCTTGCAAGGTCCTCATGCCCGTCAGACAGTTTTCACTTGACCTCGACCTCATTTCATGGATCAGTGAACAAGGTTAAGTTTTCGTGGTCAAGTCCATATCTCAGATACTATAAGCAATAGGTCTAGTATATTCGGTGTATGGAAGGACTGTAAGGTGTACATGTCCAACTGGCAGGTGTCATCTGACCTTGACCTCATTTTCATGGTTCAGTGGTTATAGTTAAGTTTTTGTGTTTTGGTCTGTTTTTCTTATACTGTATGCAATAGGTCTACTATATTTGGTGTATGGAATGATTGTAAGGTGTACATGTCTAGCTGGCAGGTGTCATCTGACCTTGACCTCATTTTCATGGTTCAGTGGTCAAAGTTAAGTTTTTGAGTTTTGGTCTTTCTTTCTAATACTGCATGCAATAGGTCAGCTATATTTGGTGTATGGAATGATTGTAAGGTGTACATGTCTAGCTGGCAGGTGTCATCTTACCTTGACCTCATTTTCATGGTTCAGTGGTCAAAGTTAAGTTTTTGAGTTTTGGTCTTTTTTTCTAATACTATATGCAATAGTTCAACTATATTTGGTGTATGGAAATATTTTATGATCTATATGTCAGTCACGCAGGTTTTATTTGACCTTGACCTCATTTTCAAGGTTCATTGCTCAGTGTTAAGTTTTTGTGTTTTCGTCTGTTTTTCTTAAACTATAAGCAATAGGTCAACTATATTTGTTGTATGGAAGAATTGTTAGCTGTACATGCCTGCCTAGCATGGTTCATCTGACCTTGACCTCAATTTCATGGTTCATTGGTCAATGTTTACTTTACTTGGTTAATGTTAAGTTTATGTGACAGTTGTAATAAAGCTTTATATTTAGGACTATCAACATAATATCAATGATTAGTAAAGAAGGCGAGACATTTCAGCGTGTGCACTCTTGTTGTACCAGTTGGGATCTACCGCAGGAATTCTCTTTTTTCAAATTTATACCCGTCTGGGCTCTACCAGTCAGGTTCTAAAAGTACCTGTTGGGATCTACCGCAGGAATTCTCAGTTTTCAAAATTCATACTTGTCTGGGCTCTACCACTCAGGTTCTAAAAGTACCTGTTGGGATCTACCGCAGGTATTCTCATTTTTCAAAATTTATACCTGTCTGGGTTCTACCAGTCAGGTTCTAAAATAAATTTTTCACCTGTCAGGGCTCTACTGCAGGTTCTTAAAATTGCATAATTTAGCCAATTTATTTTTTAATTAATTTAAAATTATGCTGAGTAGGTAGTGTTTTTGATTTGGTTATTTTAATTAGTATTATTGTAAGTTTTAATGAGTAGCCCCCTAGAAAGCTAAATGATACATTTATTATTATTTTCATATGTATTCAGTATAATAGATTTAGAATTGATTGTGAATATGATACTAGTATACTGTGTATACAATGGTGTCTTAGTATATTAGTTTGTTATTAAAATTAGAATAGTTATTATAAAGTTTTGCATATGATGTCAAGTATCCAGTATGGCAGGATAAGGGTTCCATTCAAGTAGAACAGTTCCTTTTCTACTCTTAGAATCTATATTAGTATAGATAAATGTGGTATGATACATGAGACTAGTTATTGTCTATAAGGAGACATCTACTGTTCAATGTGGTATGGTATATGAGACTAATTATTGTCTATAAGGACACATCTACTGTTCTTTGTGGTATGGTATATGAGACTAGTTGGGTTTGATTAGGAGACTTCTACTGTTTCTAAGGGTATGGTATATTAGGAGACTTCTACTGTCTCAATGATGCCATTATACAAAAGAAATATTTCTGATCATTTCAGTAAAAACTCCTGTAGTATTTTTCTTACACATAATTTGATAATGCAATTAACTTTGTAAGAGCTTTGGCAGAAGAGGATTTTGAATTAAAATAACAGCATTCCTAAAATTTGGTAAAAGTTAAAATGAATAGACCACATTCGAGTTTGTAGTTGACTAGAAAAAAGTCGTCAATTTTGCACGCCTTTATAGCGTCATTTACCAGATAGAAGTGACCACCTGTATCCCTGCACTATTAACGTTCATCAAGTGGGAGGTCAAGTTCCATTATGGCTATTTTCACTTTTCCTGTTCAGGAGTTATGGTTCTTGAAAGATTAAAAAATGGCCTTTCTAGTCATGTCGTTGCATTTACTCATGAACCGTTCAACCAAAGCTTTTCAAATTTTAAAATGTTATTACTGATGACTAATTGGAGGTCAACTAGGATAATAACGATTTTCACTTTTACTGTTCAGTAGTTACGGTTCTTGAAATATTGAAAAATGCTTGAAAGATGTCTTTGCATTTACTCATGAATTATTCAACCAAAGCTTTTCAAATTTTAACATGTTGTTACTAATGACAAAATGGAGGTCAAGTAGGATAATGACAATTTTCACTTTTACCGTTCAGGAGTTATGGTTCTTGAAATATTAAAAAAATGGTGTTTCCAGTCGTGTCTGTGCATTTAAACATGAACTGTTCAAAATGTAACGTCTGCAGGAAAATGCGGTTAGCTGTCTCTCTGACAGCCTCTTGTTAAGATCTTTTACCACAATTATTTTGTGTCAAAAACCTATATTAGGGTCAAAATTCACAGTAGAAACATTAGTTTTCTTGGGGCGAAAATTTCGTGGTTTTGTCTCTATATAAGATTTCAAGGGGATTTAATTTCTAGGTCTCCAGTAAATGGAAGTGATATTATATGTAGGTTAAATTTTCATGGAGGTTTAATTTGATGGATATATTCTTTCCACCAAATAAACGAATTTAAATCTTCTACAAAAATTTCTGCTTTTACAGTATATATATGGAAATTTGCAAAACCAAATTTACAGATCTAACATTGTTTGGCTGATGTTTAGACAAATTATATATATAACTTTTTGTATATACATGTATTTATTGCTATTTTACTTAATTTACCTTTAATCTTACTGACTAATGATTTCCTTTCTCAGCACAATAAGAGTGATATGAAAAATGATTGCCAGAAACTAAGGACGCACATGCAATGTAAATTTCAACATTGTCATAGGTATAATTGCAATAAACAGATTTTCATTTGTCATCTCAACTTGATTGTTTTTCTCATTGTATCCCATCAATAAAATTTTTGATGAAGTAAAAAAAGTGTAATTTTTATACGACCGCAAAAGCAGTCGTATATTGGTATGACGTTGGCGTCGTCGTCGTCGTAAACCTAAATGACACATTGGTTTTCGCACAATAACTTTAGTTTTAGTGAATGGATCTCTATGAAATTTTACCATAAGGTTCAATACCACAAAAGGAAGGTTGGGATTGATTTTGGGGGTTATGGTACCAACAGTTAAGGAAAAAAGGGCCAAAAATAAGCATTTTTGTAACTTCCAGACAATAACTTGTGTGTTAGTGTATGGATCTCTCTGACATTGTTCCACAAGGTTCCATATCACAAAGGGAATGCTGGGATTGATTTTGGGGGTAATTGCCTCAAAATTTTAGGAATTAGGAGCCAAAAAAGGGGCAAAAAACTAGCATTTTTCTAGTTTCATGACAATAACTTGTGTTCAAGTGTATGGATCTCTCTGAAATTGTACTGCAACGTGTCATACCACAAAGGGAAGGCTGGGATTGATTTTGGGGGGTAATTGCCTCAGAATTTTAGGAATTAGGGGCAAAAAAGGGGCAAAAAACAAGCATTTTTCTAGTTTCAGGAAAATAACTTGTGTGTAAGTGTATGGATCTTTCTGAAATTGTACCACAAGATTTCATACCGAAAAAGGAAGGTTAGGATTGATTTTGGGGGTCATGACCCTAACTGTTTAGGAATTAGGGGCCAAAAACAATACTTTTCCAATACTTTGTATAAATTGCTTATTTCTTGACCAATTTCAATGGGGTTTTATTCTTGAATTCTTGGGGTTCTTTAATATGCTGAATCTAACCGTATATTAAGTTTTTGGATTTTGGGCCCCGTTTTTAAATTGGTCCACATTGAGGTCCAAAGGGTCCAAAATTGAACTTTGTTTGATTTCATCAAAAATTGAATTATTGGGGTTCTTTGATATGCCGAATTTAACCATGTATGTAGATTTTTAATTTTGGGTCCAGTTTTCAAATTGGTCTACATTAAGGTCCAAAGGGTCCAAAATTAAACTTAGTTTGATTTTAACAAAAATTGAATTCTAGGGGTTCTTTGATATGCTGAATCTAAACATGTATTTAGATTTTTGATTATGAGCCCAGTTTTCAAGTTGGTCCAAACCGGGGTCCAAAATTAAACTTTGTTTGATTTCAACAAAAATTGAATATATGGGGTTCTTTGATATGCTGATTCTAACCATGTATTTCGATTTTGGATTATGGACCATAATAGGTAAATTTAAAAAGTTCTTAGACCACATTCATTCTGTGTCAGAAACCTATGCTGTGTCAAATATTTAATCACAATCCAAATTCAGAGTTGTATCAAGGTTGAATGTTGTGTCCATACTTGCCCCAACTGTTCAGGGTTCGACCTCTGCGGTCGTATCAAGCTGCGCCCAGCGGGAGCATTTTATTTACACTTATACTCAAGTTACTGTCTGAAAACCAAATGTCTTCAGATTATGACGACGCTGGCATCATCATAATATTATACCACATCAAAAATTTTTGATCGTATAAATAATGAAAATAAATATTAATAATATTAAAACATAATGGAACCACTTATATGTGAATTCATTTATTTGGAATAAAAAAAACCGACAAAGTTCAAATCAACCATTTGGGATTTTTTAATAAGCTTGTAACAGTAAACAGAAAAGGGAGAGAAAAGATGACCAAAATAAAACTACAGGCTAAAATTGGACACAGAGGAGAAAAAGAAAACTAGTCTAAATTTTAAGATACAATAGAGAAAAAACAAACTGCTGGCTAAAAAAAAGATTAAACTACAGGCTAAAATTAGATTCAAAAGATCAATAAAAAGTTTAAGACATTGAGGGGAGATGTGATAATAGTATAGATATACAGAAACATTATCATTTTATATTTTGATAATTTGTACTTTATATTTACAGAGTATAGGTTTATTTCTTGGTGTAGTTAACACAGAAATAAGACAAGCCATTACAATAACTATACTTATTCAAATGGCCATTATGTTGCTAGGTAAGTAGTATATCAAGATAAGATATCAATGGCAGCTTTAAAAGGCCTGGAAATGACCACTGTAAAACTAATTTCAAACGAGAACTAACGGCCTGATTTTTGTAAAAAAAAACAATTAATGAAAAACGAATATGATGAACAGCAACAACCACTGAATTACAGGTTGAGTTGTAATATATGAGCACTTTTTGGATCTTTCAGATACATAGAAAATGATAGTGTGAGTGGCCATGGGTCATCCATGTACAATGGACACATTCTTGTTTTTATAATCAAATGAAAACAGACAATCATAAAAACATTAGAAGAAGGATAACACAAGGTGCAGTAAAATTTTCTTTAACTTAAGCTCTTTGAAAAGTCAAATTCTGGAAATTAACCATTTGCAGAAAAAGATGTTATTTTATTGAATTGTACAAAGTAAATCTGATTTCTTTCCTCAAAGCCCGTTTTGTTTTTATGAATATTGGGTTTTTTTTCTTCTCGAAAGTTTGTTGTCATTAATACATTTTTATTTATTTTTACAGGTGGTTTATTTACTCGAACATTACCATTGTGGTTAGATTGGACAAAATATTTATCCTTTATACATTATACATTCCATTCACTAATGTATTTAGAATTCAAGAATGGACCAGCAGTCGGGTAAATTTTCGTAACTTTTTAAAATTCAAGATTGAATGAATTTGATTATATTTAACAGTGCTTTGCTTTATTAACTGACCAATTACCATTTGCACCACAAATCATATTTCATTTGTGCCAATAATACTGGTAAATAAGGTTTTATAGTTTAAAACAATAGATTAACTCAAAAGAGATTTTTAATATTTAATAACTGTCATAACAGTTTTTTGGCTTAATGAAACATGTGCATCCAATATCAATCATCATAACCATGATAAAATGAAGATCTTAAAAAGAGACTTTTCATAATAATGTCAAAACAAAGTTTCTTAAAAAATTAACATATTCATTAAACCTTAAAGAAAGCACTTTACATTGGAGTAAAATTATGAGTCTGTTCTAAGCACTATGCACTAGAGTAAATGCAAACTTCTGGCTCAAGACTTGTAAGTAACAGTCTGGATATACTCATGAACAATGTTCATTAGATTATATTTTTGTGGTCATCAACAAGTACAGACTTATTTCCTATATATAAAAATAAGGAGGTATGGTACTGTGCACCTTCAACAATTAGACAAACCCATACCATATAGTCGGCTATAATCGGCTCTGACATGAAAAATATGAAACAATTCAAATGAGAAAGCCAACTTAACAAGCTGTTTGTCCCAGAATTGACAATGTCCATCTTGACATTTCAAACATGTGAACACTATAAATTGTTAAACCTAACTTATCCTCAGTTTTACATTAGAAATGAGGCACGATGAATTACATAATTATCCAGGGGGAATATTCCTTAAAAAATCTTATTCACTATATAGCAAGGAATATTAAAACTTTTCCGTTTTATGTAACCTGTAAAATGGCGTAAATGTAGTTTTTTTTTTGGCGCAAATGAAATATACCCTTGTGCTGTAAATGAAAGATTGGATTTTATAAATGTATTGCCCACTTAAAGCTAACAATTCTGAAAGTATTTTTATTTATTTTTGGTTTCTTTACCATTCTTTGTCCTTTTGTCTTAAATGGGCAGTTATCATATTGGAATTTATACCATGTCTCCTTATACAAAGCCTAGTGTACTGGATATATGACGTATGTTGTCCTGTATTTTTCTGTTCCTTACTTTGTCTGTCTATCCTGAGTCATGTTAAAGATTGTGTTTGTGATAGTTTACCAAGTGGTCACATGAACTTGGAATCAGTATAAAAAATAAGTATGATAGGAACTTTAGAGTTATATGCCATATTAGTCTTATTTCTTAAATAAAAACACAATGTGTGTTATCATTTTTATTTCTGTGTAAACATACTTAAATAATGTACATGTTTTGAGGTAAATTCTACTACACAGATATTTCTATATATATTTCAGAGTTATTGTGTTTGGTATAGTAGCAAGGGGGAAAAAAGCTTGAAAATTTCAATTTTATTTTTTTCTAAAAATCAGAAAAACTTGGTTTGGGGGTCTGTGAACAAACAAATTCAAAAACTTTTGCCTCAAAAATCCTGTTCATTATGATCTGAACTCTTAAGATAAATGCCAAATTTAAGGTTTCGACTCAGATTTCCCAATTTAATTTACATGGAAATGTGATAGAGCAAGTGGGGCACAGTGTCCCATGGTCAAATATGAATAAAATCCAAAATATTCATACACAAAATATTTCACTATAGGCTGTCAGATTTGGTTCAGTTTGGTCAAAATAAGCTTAAAAAACATCAATGATGTATTATTGGCTTGCAAGTCAATATTTCAACTCATTTGAATCCTCCTTCATGTTATTCATGAGAATTACAATTTAACCCTTTACTGGGATGAGCTAAGCATGTTCAGTTATAAAAAAGAAAAAAATGTCAAAAGTGAAAGAAAGGCAGCCACCGGGAATATCCCTTCGTTGACTGATTCTGCCCACAAAAAATCCTTCAAACACAGGTAAAATGATGATTTACATATTTTTTTAATCTATGACATGAAATCAAACAGACTATTGCTAGTCTCCAAAACTTATTCACAACTTTTAGAGCTTAACCTTTATATTGTTGACATTTCTTTGCTCATTGTTGACCTAGATTAACCTTTTAGTGCTATTTTTTTGGTCCAGCATACATACAAATTTGCTTGACTGGAATTGCAAAAGACGAACATAATATAATCAACTTTTCTTTTCAGATGTTCGTCACAGCTTAATTCCACAGTATTTCCGGTATGCAGAGAAGCAAATGCTACAATGATCCCATCTGAAATCCTCCTTGAATATTATGGTATCAAGTGGAATTACTGGCAGTATCTCCTTCCATTGTTTGCTATTATAGTAGTTTTCAGGTCTTTGTGTTATATAATATTAAGATATGTCCACAGACCGGTGTGATACAATTTTAGTACTTTCTGTATGTATATGATTAATCTTTGAGACATATATAAATATATATAGTGTTCAGTGGTATTTTTATCATTCTAAAAATTATGATACTGTAAATGATTAGGGGTGCTAGTTTTATGGGATTTCTATTTTGAATAAAATCCAAAATATTCATACACAAAGTACTACAAACCTTTCAATGAATTGTTTTGTTGAGTTGTTATCCATGAATTAATGAATCCATTAAAAAATTATTTACCAGAAAATAAAAGAAAACTGGGGCCCTGATAAAATATTTTCATAAGATCTAAATTACTTATTTTTATGTTACTTGAATACAAAATTTGATATTAAGGGCTTGCATCGGGATAGTAGAACCCTATAGTTTTCACTAAGTCTGTCTGTCAACAATTTTTTTTGTGTAAGCCAAAAACTCCAAAAGTGTGGATAGGACTCAGATGAAACTATGTGCAGTTGTTGTGCATAATATGTAAATGTGCATATCTTTTTATTGTAAAATTTGTAAAATTATTTTTGAAAATTTTTTTTTTTTGTTAATGCTACATAGTTGACAATCAAAATATTATATTTTTTTTGTTCAAACATTTATAAAAGCCTAATTCTGAAATAATATTTCACTATAGGCTGTCAGATTTGGTTCAGTTTGGTCAAAATAAGCTTAAAAAACATCAATGATGTATTATTGGCTTGCAAGTCAATATTTCAACTCATTTGAATCCTCCTTCATGTTATTCATGAGAATTACAATTTAACCCTTTACTGGGATGAGCTAAGCATGTTCAGTTATAAAAAAGAAAAAAATGTCAAAAGTGAAAGAAAGGCAGCCACCGGGAATATCCCTTCGTTGACTGATTCTGCCCACAAAAAATCCTTCAAACACAGGTAAAATGATGATTTACATATTTTTTTAATCTATGACATGAAATCAAACAGACTATTGCACATGCTTGCCTGTGTATTTATTATATATATATATGTTAACATCAGGTCATATGACCTACAGAATTCTTGGGAGATTATTAAAGGGGCATTAGCTGTCATATTCATGTTCCACGATTTGACTCAAAATCTCATATTTTATCTATAACTTGCTAAAACATTTATCCAAATCAAAAAAAGTAGTAAAAACATGCACAATATTAAAATAAATGTTCATTAATGGTGTTGTTTTGTAGTATTTTAGGTTTTTTTTCCTATCTGCCATGAGTTTTTTTTTTATGTTTAGCTAATTCTTAAGGGCCCATGTCACCTATATTCCTCAGATATTGTCTGTTGTCTTGCCTTACTTTGTTGTTGATTTTCTTTTTGCTCATTTGAATCCTAACTTTTAAAACTACAGAAACTATTTATAAAGTTAAATTACAATTTCTGTAAACAGAATCTCAATTTATTTCTATAGCTTTTGTTTGCCAATGCATATCAATATTTGCAGTTTTGTCATTGAAAATAAGTTTACTGGCCCAGCTAACACATTGCAATACACTTAATCTACAACCATCAAATCAAACATTTATGGCATCAGTTACTTTTATCAGTAGAGTTATCATAATTTACATATTTCATTATGTTAAGACATTAATTCAATATTGTCAACCAGAATCTGATCATACTAGTATACTGTTATAGACCTAGCCGATGCTATACTTCATCTCTTTTCTGTTTTATGTAATACTTGTGCATTACTAAAAAATGTATTTGTTCTTGGAACATAAAGTTAAAGAGAAATTATCTACGAAATTGTAAAAACTATAAAGCTGCTTACATGAAGTAATTTTATAGATATGAATGAAAAAGTATGTTTCATTTCATTTTTAATATCCAAATGAAAATAATTGTTTTTGTCGTCTGATAGACCAAAGATAATTAATTATGCAAGAATGTATATGAGCAATGACCTAGATCTTGAAAAATTTGGTCAGCACATATGAAACTTTGATTTCACGTCAACATTCGAATTAAATTCATTTCATTTGTCAGACACTCTCTTTTTCTGATGATTTTTTGGGTAAAGAATACTGTAAATTCAGAAATTATTGCTTGCATTTATTATTGCGATTTTGGCATTTTAGACTAAAATGCGATTTTAATTTTTGCGATATGGAGAAAAATCCTGTTTACTTCATATATAAAATTTCAAAATGCGAGTTTAAATTATTGCGATTATAACCCTGTCGCATTAATCGCAATAATAAAAACATCGCAATAATTTCTGAATTTGCAGTACATAAAAAACAATCAAAACCCTTATGGTACTGAATTGATATTTAGATCTTCCAAGGTTCATAACTACCTTTAATAGTTCAAACAAATTAGTGCAGTGAATCCTATCCAGTCAATGTCATGCAATTTATAGATATTCAAGTTACAATATGATGTGTATTTGAATTGATACTTATCAAGAAATCTGTTTTTATAATTAAATGCATGCATCATCAGCATGGCATATGAATCTGTTATAAAAATAGGTTCAACTACAAATGTACAACCATGAAAATCAAACCCAAATTTATAATTTCCTAAGCTAAATATAATTCAATGTCACAAAATTGCAAAATTGAGAGCAATCTTTACCCTTCATTGTCAATATTTCTACATAATCAAAACTAATCCTTATTTTGTTTTACTTCTATTTCGTGGAGGCCAGTTTTTATTGATGGAGGAAGCAGGAGTGCCCTGGAGAGAACCACCCACCTTTGGCAGGAAAACTGGCAATCCTAGTCAATTAAGATTGCACCTGCCTCTTCATTTTTATACGCCCGTCAAATTTATGACGGGACGTATTATGTTATACAAATATCCGGCGTCCGTCTGTCTGTCTGTCTGTCCGTCTGTCCGTCTGTCTGTCTGGCGTAAACATGTCGCATCGTAACTTGAGAATGACTTATCCAAATTTCATGAAACTTAACATAGTTGTTTCTTATGATGGTCAAACGATCTGTATACTTTTTGGTGAAAATAAGATTAAAACTTTTTGAGTTACGGGACTTAGTAACTAAAACAGGTGTGTGTTTTTTTTTCACATGTCGCGCCGTATCTCAAAAATAATTTATGATTATTGCTTAAAACTTTACACACTTCTTAGTTATATTAATCTTAAGATCTGTATACTTTTTGGTGATGATTCAAAATTTTATTTTTGAGTTATTGAGTATTTTGTTAAAAAAGGGGGAGGGGTTTTTCACATGTCGCGCCGTATCTCAAAAATAATTTATGATTATTGCTTAAAATTTTACACACTTCTTAGTTATATTAATCTAAAGATCTGTATACTTTTTGGTTTTGATTCAAAATTTTTTTTTTGAGATATTGATTTTTTTTTTTTAAAAAGGGGTGTTTTCACATGTCGCGCCTTATCTCAAAAACGATTTATGATTATTACTTAAAATTTTACATACTTCTTAGTTATATTAATCTAAAGATCTGTATACTTTTTGGTTTTGATTCAAAATTTTATTTTAGAGATATTGAGTTTTTTGTAAAAAAAAAAAAGGGGGTTTTCGCATGTCATGCCGTATGTCAGAAACTATGTATGCTTATTGCATAAAAATTCACACACAAGACGACGGGCGTATCATGCGCTCATGGCGCAGCTGTTTATTAGCTCTTATCTTATGTTTTTGGATGAAATCATTGCATACCTAGTAAATCATGAAAATGAATTCTACAAAACACCCGCAATCTCATGTAGATCAACATATTTCTAAAGTTTTCAACTATAGATTCATGTGCTAGTACATTCATCCAATACATTCTATGAAGTAGAGCTTTTTCCAAGTTCATCCACTAGTCATGTTCTTCCCAATGTTTATAGTGGTCCTGGCATATCTCTCTTCAATTTCTATACAATTTCCTTTTCCAGCTAAATTCGTCGAAATTGTCACAATTCCATTACATTTTGGTAGACATGTGTCCAAATGTAATTTGTATGCCTGAACATTCATTAGGTCAATCCTGGGTTTTGTGAATATGGGCGGGTTTTCAAGCAATTTTTTGTTATTCTGCCAAAAATTCAACTTGCAGAAACTAAATTATCATGAAAAGTACTATTTCCATGAAAATAAAATTTCAACCTATTTTGAGTGGAAATTATAGATCCTAGCTCTTTATGTTGTAAAGTGTAAGTGATTATAGGATTAAACACATTTTTTCTAGAGATTGATGTGTAAACTGGGGCGATTTACTCACAAACTGAATAAAAGTCCAAAGCACTTTTATGGAAAGTTTGTGAGTCAGCTACCTAGTTTACACACCAATAACCTCTAGAAAAAATGTGTTTAATCCTTATAATTCTTAACCCAAACATTTGCAATTTTTGATTAACAATTTTTTGGTACATTGGCAACTATTTACCATCAAATGCACAATTGACATTTCATAACTAAGGAGTAAGCCGCCATATTGACTTTCTGAAATCTATAAATGTTCAATTAATGCAATAGAATCTAAAATGAAATAACACCTACCTCAAAAACTTCATTTTAATGAGATATTATTTAAAAATGGAAGCGTACAAGAAATCTTCATCTTGAGAGTTTTCATTTGCATGACGTCAAGTTTTCCCATGCCGTTAATGCGCCAAGCTCATTCTTAAAATTTCACAGAATTTTATATTATTGTAAAAGAGGGACGAAAGATACTAGAGGGACAGTCAAACTCATAGATCGAAAACAAACTGACAATGCCATGGCCAAAAATAAAAAGACAAACAGACAAACAATAGTACAGATGACACAACATAGAAAACCAAAGACTAAGCAGCACGAACCCCACCAAAAACTGGGGTGATCTCAGGTGCTCCGGAAGGGTAAACAGATCCTGCTCCACATGTGGCACCCGTCGTGTTGCTTATGTTATTACAAATCCGGTAAATAGTCTAATTCAGTAAGTCACATTCGTGAAAAGGGAGGGGTATTGTAGTTACGACATAAGGAACATATCCGATTGGGAAGCTGAAATCATCTCTTTAGTCGTAAAGTTTTGTTTTCAACCGACCCTCATTGTCAATTTCTAGATGTAAATCAAGATATGAGGCAGACTTAACTGTATCTGTAGTATCCTTTATCTCTAGTTCGATGGGATAGATTCGTTCAACATAGTCACCAAATTATGTATTATTTAGTGAGAGAACATCATCTATATAGCGGAACGTAGAGTTAAAGGATATTGCTAACTTCTTATCTTTCTTCCTAAGAAGTTTCTGTATGAAGTCAGCCTCATAATAATAAATTTTACATTTTCCAAGCTTTGATGCATTATTTCATTTTATTATTTATTATATAGAAATAACAGTTATGTATTTGTTTTGTCAATCTCAATTTGCTTGAACATCTTGATCCCACGCATCTGTATCACGCATTGGCACTCATACCACATCTTCTTATATCTATTTGTAAATAGAATCTATATGTTATTATTGAAATTACAATAAATTTATTACTATATAACATTATTGTTGTAAAATTTTAACTTCAAACCTACTGAAAGTGTATGCATTACACATAAGAATAATTTCATTTAGCCTTTGGAAGATGGTAATGGACAGGATAATTCCCAAAGATGAGTGATTGTCAAATGTAGTGATATTTGTTCCATCACTGATCCTTTCTGCTATACAGTTTTTTTGTGGCCATACATACTTAGGATTAGCTCAGTGGTGAAATGGTTACTGATTGGTATTTAACTGTACATATTACCATTATTACACTTCTACAGAAATGAACACTCAAATGTTTAGTGTCCCTTAATTCCTAGATAAGGTAAATTTGTAACTTTCAGATGTTTCTTGTAAGAATGTGTTCAAGAAAATAACACATGGTTTCACAACAGAAGGATTTAGCTTTGTATTAAAATGAGCCTTTTGGAAGTTTAAACAAAAATTCTTCCTGAGAATACCTGATCCATGCAGTTAAAACCAGATGTGATAAAAATTCTTTGTGGGATACTTACTGATTATTATAAATTATTGCCCATCAGCCAACATATATATGTAACAATGAATTTGTAAAATCCCCACAAAATCTCTGAAATTTCAAGAGTTTAGTAAAATCACTGAACTTATTAGTGATTTTATAAAATTCCTGATTATGACTAGGGATTTTACGAAATCCCTGAAATAATTAAGATGTTTTTACAGATTTACTGATTTAATCCAGGGAATTTATAAAATAATCAATCTTTTTGTTTAAATTATTCATTGAAAAAAGACAGAAGCCTACAACAGTAACACTCAACATGTCCTATTCAATTTATACAAGGTGAGAAAAATAAAAATGAGGAAATTGTGGAACATATTGCCAAACCCCACAAAAGAGACAAAACAAGCTCATATAACTACCCTGTTTGAAAGTAAGTTAATGCTCAGTGATTCAGTCTGTAATTTCTGAAAAGTATAAAAGAAATTATCTATTTTTTAAATAAAATAGAAAGGCAGTACATTGAATTGATGACCTTCATAAGAGGAGAAACACATACAACAAGTTAAGAATTGATTTTTTTAGGTCATGTCTTTCAGTGGCAAGTATCAATGGCATACCAGGACGAGAATATATTAATGTGATGTTAAAATGAACCCTGTTTTGTGCTTCAACCACAAGCTGAATCAGCAGATTATAAACATTCTACATTGCAGGTTACATGGTAAAAGTCCACAGGAAGACATGTCACCCTACCCGGGAAAATAATGTTTTGACTCAAACTCTGGAACCAAGTCAAATATTATCATCATAGATTTTTCATGTTTGATCCGTAAAAAGAAAAGTTTACAAATCAAATAATTGCTTTCTTATTAATGGGAATTTAATGTATTGAATTGGTGTTTATACATTTTTGTTCATGTCCTCATCATCTTCTACCCTGTCCCATCATGTGTTTAATATTAGCAAGGCCTTTGATAAGTTATTTTTGTCCACAGAGATAAGATAATGATTTGACCAATCACATTATAGATATTGAAGGGATAGGTGGTCATTTTATAAAGCTTGTTGCAGTTTCAGCAGCCATATTTTGTTTCTCTGAGATTCAATTTGAATATTCTATTCTATTTGCTATTTGGAGTTATATATATATATATATACAGTATTCGTATGTTTATTTTAAACTGACATTCGTTCACTAAGTATAAGTGTTTCGTTTCCAGTTATTCGGATTTACGTTTTTAAACAATTCAGAATCAGCCACAAAGGTACTTTTTTAAGTTTGTGCTACATAGTCATGATAGTGCATTGTTTTCTCCAGAGTTTGTAACTTTCAATTTATCATCAAGACGATTCTAAATTGGATTATATTTGTATTCTGCTTTAATTTTAAACCTCTGTGATTCGTCATCATGGGACCAATTCGTAGATCGGGGACAAGGACACACGTGCATTACGATCCGGAAATGCCTGAAAACTGGACTTTAATCAGATTAAGACAAGAACTAAACGCAAGAGGGATTAGAATTCCTCAAAATTCGAGAAGTATGGAATTGGTCAGGCTTTTACGAGAGTCTGGAGAAAATGTTATTTCCGATGCGTGGAGAAACGCTGAGGGCCACGCTGATACCATATTGGGTAGTGCGCGATCCCAGAATTCCACTGCCACAGACACCACCATCAACGACCACGTGCACGACGCCTTATGAGGAAGTGCGGCATCCCAAGATGCATCTGTAGAGACAAACAAAAGAACTTGAATAAACATTGTTTCAAAGCTGTCTACGACAGTGCAGTCCTTGCAACAAAATTAAAACAACACTAACTGGCCAAGTCAACACTCTAATTACTCAGAGAACAGTAGAAGCGCGTAATGAGACAACAACAACAACGAGAACCGGAAACACGTAGATTCCTACTTTCGCTTCAACCGGAAGTCAAAGAAGTGAACAATGCCAATGGTCTTAATTTCAACCTGGAGACAGCCTACTCCGCTCTGAGAACTAACGCATTGCCAACGGCTGCAGCGGGCAGCGAAGAACAAGCTTTTAGGAACAATCGCTATGTTCAAACATTAAGAGGCTATTCAGCCGAGTCTTTGCCGTTTGTGGAAACAGTGACACCACAAGTAAGGAGAAGCATTATAACAGGTATGGACATCAACCTATCCTCTCTTCTTATCCCGTATTATGTGGGAATGGGTACAACAGACGGGGAAGAAAAGAATGAAACTTCCAGTTGTTACCACACAAAACCTGACCCACGACTAAACAGATCTTTGTCTATTGGGGAGTTTATCCAAGCGTTTGGTATTTACAAGAACATAATGTGTTCCGCGTTCCCCCACCGTAGGAGTGAGCTCGATACGTATGAGAGAGACATTGTAGACATGGCAACTTGATACCCTGGCAATGGGTTTTATGAATACCACAAGTATTTTTCCCTCGATTCAGCTGCACATTCACGCTACAATAACATGGCAGTTGATTGGTCCATAAGGAACAATACATTATTCTGTAATATATTCAAAAATATAAGGCCTAACACCTGTAATATTTGCGGCAGTAACTTTCACACATCAGGATTTTGTTCTCTCACGCAAAGGTCATCCAGAAATAAAATTGATGATTCCCAGGATACATATGGTAGGGAAAAGGTTTTTCATTCTGGAAGAGAAATTTGTAACAATTTCAATGGATACAGGGGATGTATACTGCCACGTTGTAGAAATGCCCATGTGTGTTTGGCTTGTAAAGGGGATCATTCAAAAATCAACTGCCAGCAGACAAAAAAACGAGTTCCAGGGGCCTCAAAAGAACGGGCCCCACACACAGAGGAGAAACTAGATACACCTCAAAATCATGACATGTCTGTCTCTACACCTGTAAATATAGATGTTTTGGGAAAAGAGTTATATAGACATCCTGACTCAGCTTTTAAAAATTATTTGATAAATAGGTTAAGATATGGTTTTCACACTGGGTTAAAGACTCTCCCATCAAAGTCCATTATATGTAAAAATTTGAAGTCAGCATCTACAAATCCCTATATGCGTGTCAGAATTACTTGAAACTGAAGTGTCGAAAGGATACCTCATTGGACCTTTTAATGATATTCCTTTTAGCAACTATCGCATAAACCCCATTGGTTTAGCAGAACATAAATATAGTAAGAAAAGCGCTTAATTGTTGATCTTTCAGCACCACATGAGGATGAGGACAATCCAAGTCTAACTGAACTGATAGATAAGGAAGAATTTTCTTTGCAGTATGTTTCTATTGATGATGCTACTCATATTATTATGCAGTTAGGTAGAAAAAGTTGGCTCCTAAAAACAGATATTTGCGATGCGTTCAAAATTATCCCACTTAAATCAGAATTATGGCCTTATCATGGTATACAGTGGAAGAAAAAGTTTTATTTTTTTTAAGAGATTAGTGTTTGGGTGTAGATAAAGTCCCAAAATGTTTGATACACTATCCAGGGCAGTTTGCTTGATAGCTAGAAATAACTATGGTATTGTAAATATTTTAGATTTGTTAGATGATTTTTTAATTATTGTACCAAGAGCAGATAATGATCATCTTACTATGAGCAATGTGTTAAAAATGTTTTCATCTTTGGGTATTCCTTTGTCAACAACGAAAGTTGAAGGTTCTTGTGTCATTTTATAATATTTGGGCATTTTTCTTGATACTACAAAGATGGCGGCACGTTTGCCTAAAGAGAAAATTGCAAGAATTCAAGAAACTATTGAATCTTTTTTCTAAACGCAATACATGTACTAAAAGGGAACTTTTAAGTCTGCTAGGTCACTAAAATTTTACAAGTAGAGTTATTTTACCAGGCAGATCATTTGTGTCTCACTTGATTAAGCTTTCAACTACTGTTAAAAAATTGTCACACCATGTATATATTAAAAGAGGGACGAAAGATATCAGAGGGACAGTCAAACTCATAGATCGAAAACAAACAGACAACGCCATGGCCAAAAATAAAAAGACAAACAGACAAATAATGGTACAGATGACACAACATAGAAAACTAAAGACTAAGCAACACGAACCACACCATAAACTGGGGGTGATCGCAGGTGCTCCGGAAGGGTAAGCAGATCCTGCTCCAAATGTGGCACCCGTCGTGTTGCTTATGTTATTACAAATCCGGTAAATATTCTAATTCGGTAAGTCACATTCGTGAAAAGGGAAGGGTATTGTATTTACGACATAAGGAACATATCCGATATCATCTGTGAAACGGTTATTCCATAACGGTCAACCAACTCGTAATGGCGTCCGTAAAAATTTCAACTTCACCATTTGGAACTCTTAGTTTAATAGCTTCCTTGTGAGCAGCAATCCTCTATCAAGGAAATTTTTAAGAGTTGCAGATCTGATTTGGCAATGTGGTCTCAATTTCTTAAAAACTGGAATGGAATATCATTTTTTATTAATGACAACATTATTAAAGCTGCAGACATTCAACTTTACACAGATGCTACACCTAAATCAATCGGAGGATTCTATCAGGGAAGTTGGTTTCAAGGCGAATTTATACCAGAACTTTTAAATGAACAAACGTCTATGGCTTTCTTTGAACTGTACCCTATACTATAGTGATGGCCTGTGCTCTATGGGGTCACAACTGGAGTAGAAAACGTATATTATTTTACTGTGACAATTTAAGTACCGTTGAGATTGTCTTTAAAAGAGTATAATGAAACTTATGAGGAAGTTAACTTATCTTTCTGCTCTATATAACTTTGTCATTCATGCACAACATATTGCTGGTGTCGAAAACACTGGAGAAGACTCTATTTCTCGTTATCAGATGAGGAAGTTTCGCTTACTACAACCACTGGCAGATCGAGAACCAACACCTTGCCTGAAGCCATCCCAGTTAATGATGAGTTGATTCAACAAGTTGTGGAATTATGGGAAGCCTGCCTTTGTCAGAGTACAAAGCATGCATATATGACTGGTGTTAAATGTTTTCAAAACTTTATGGTTATGAATGGAAAAGACTGTTTTTTAAATGCATTGCCATATATAGATGAAAATTGTTTGATTTTTTTTTTGTTGTTGTTGCCTTTTGTAAAATTCGTTAAAACTAGCACATTCAACTGTTAAATTGTATTTAGCAGGTATAATTAAGACACTATTTTTTAAAACAGGGTCATTCAGACCCGCTAGCAAATACTGTTCGTTTGCAGTGCATTCTAAGAGATTTAAAAAGGTCTCAGTGTAATGTACGTCTTAAACGAATGCCTATTACTTCTTCGATTTTAAAAGAACTATGTAATTTGTTAAGATCTGGGGTATTTTCTCCATTGGTTGATTTAATGATAAAAAGCGCATTTAATTTAGCTTTTTTGGATTCCTCCGATGTGGAGAATTTACTTGTCGTAGTAAAGACTTTTCTAAGGATACCATTGTTTCAATTCAAGATATTTCTTTAGATGTGTCACTAAAAAATTTAGTTTTCCATTTACATTCTTCTAAGTGTGATCCATTCAGGCAAGGTGTAAATATTACTCATTGAAAACAATGTTTTTCACCCTGTAGCTACTTTGAGAAAATATATCAAATTCAGAACTGATTTAGGAGCTAAGCCTCAGTCGCCTTTGTTTGTTAACGATGATTATGACCATACTTCCTTATCAAGGGATCGCTTTATATTTTTGCTGCGAGATTTACTTTTTAGACTTAGGTATAAAGATGATAAATGTTGTGGGCATTCATTTAGAATAGGAGCAGCTACATCTGCAGCTGCTGCAGGAATTGAAGCCAACATTATTCAAACTTTAGGTAGATGGTCATCTGATTGTTACATGCGTTATATTAGCACCAACCCTAAAACTATACATGCAGCTCAAGATAAAATGTGTTTTTAAGTGAACATTTCTCTTAGTAGATTTTATACATCATTTCATATTGTTTGTTCATACATGTGAGGTTAAATATATGTATATGTACATATATATATAATTTGTATTTTTTTTTTGTACTGAGATGGTTTGTTGGTTTGTTTTTTTACTTGTTTTATCTAATAAGATATATACAAGGATTTTTTTTTAAGTTACTATTATTCATAGTTTTTTATCATATCTGATGTATCTTTTCTTGGGGGATTTCACTCATTAATTTCGCTCATTTTGGCCAACATAATTTCAGGGAAATTATTTTCTCCCAATTCATTTATACATATTTAAAATTATTAAGTACATTTGTACACCTGCTGGCATCTACCACTTGATCTATTTTTATTCGCATTAGTTAACCTGCTAGCATTTACCGCAGGATCTATTTTTATTCACATTAACCTGATGGGATCTACCGCAGAATCTATTTTTATTCACATTCACCTGCTCGGATCTACCACAGGTTCTCGAAATTAGTTTTGTCTGCTCGGATCTACCACAGGCATAAGTAATATATATTTTTTGTATGTTTTGTCTGCTCGGATCTACCACAGGCATAAGTAATATATATTTTGTGTATGTTATTCGTCAGAAACTGTAATGAGTAGCCCCCTAGAAAGCCAAATGTTACATCAAGGTATTAATATGTAAATGTTTTACTATTTACTATGTTTTTTATATTATATGAAAATGTTTTAGTCCTTAGTGAGTTTTAGTTTTTTGTTTTAATAAATAGTTTAGTTTTATATCTTATCTTTGTTATATACAGTTAGTAATTGTAGTTTTTGGTATATGTTGGTTTGCCAAGATTATTCAGGACCACAAGCGACAGTACACACACTCTCATACATACTGGTGCCCTCAGTCGTAGGCGGAATTAATCTTATTGATGATATATTTTGGTTGTTTTTATTCAATGATTAAGCTTACTAATAAATATAAGATTTGGTATGAGTGCCAATGAGATAAATCTTTATACAAGACTAAGTCCATCATAGTACCAAACATACAAACTCTAACAGAGTTCTGTTTAAGTGGGGGTATTTTCTAATCTGGAGAATTATGTATAAACATGATTAATAAGCTACATATAAAAAAGTGTTTTTATCCACAAAAATTTTAAAAAAAACCGACAGGTAGTATATTGTATGTAAAAAAAACACTCCTATTGGACCTGCATTTCAATTGATAGGTTACTAACCAGGTAAACTTAGGTCACCTTGACCATATTTCATACTTCACTTGCTTTGGTCATATCTAATTATCACCTAGGAATACATAATTTTCTATACTTTTTCCACTCTGGATCAAAATCAAATAAAAAGAAAATTTTGTTTAATACTATTAAGAAGGTAGGTATGAAGTTCTACAATGTAGAGATGTCAAAAAGCCGAGAAATTATACAACAGCAAATGTCACCCAAACTTATGCAGTCTTTAAATCTGTACATATGTCTTTTATTCATAGTCACTTTAAAATAGTGAAAACCAGTAGTCTATTCATTTAATATATTTAAACAACTAATGGTCTATCTATATTATGAAAAGTACATTTCTGATATTAAGTTCAAACTTGTAATTAGGGATTTAACAAAATCCCTAGCTATATTTTCAGTGATTTTATAAAATCCCTAACAATTTCAGGGATTTTACAAAATCACTAATTTATTCAGGGATTTTACAAAATCCCTGATTTTACAAATTCATTGTAATATATATACTCCACTAGGGGATTTAGTTTTTAATTCCAGCCAAGGGATAACAAAGATTCTTCAAATCAAGGTATCAGTAAAGCCGTGTTGAGTAATGCCAATATGTACACTAATATATGTGCCTGTGGCAAACTTAGTTTTATTTTGGAGCTGATGGAAAGTAATCAACTTTTATAAAGATGTATTTTAAGAACAGCCGTCAGTGCAGTAAAGGAAAATTCTCAACTGTTTTAATTTTGTCAATTGTAATAGGTCCAACTAATCAAAATAGAAGAGTAAAGTAATGGTTTCATTGTTCCCTGTCACAAAGAGAAGCAGCAGAAAGGGAAATGCGTATGTTGATGTCAGTCCCTCTGTCAGTCTCTTCCATATACATTATAAGCACTTTTCAAAATTCTCACTAGATTACAACAAATTATTGTTAGAGGTTAACATCAGCAATATCGCTAGGGAATTGCAAATGAGGGGCCATCAATTAATTCTGGGAGTCTCTGTCATTGGTTACCCCCTGGTTCTTGTTTCCTATAGTATCAAAACTAATGCTCCTTACAAATGTTATTGACATGGAAAATCAACATTGTTAAGTGCTCTCTTGCCTACAATTCTCATTGTAGTTTAATGAAAGGAGAAGGTATGAAAAGGCCACATTTTTGGCCCATTGAATTGAAAGTATGTTGAACATCAATATTGATATTTATTAATTTTGTCTCATATATTGGCATTAGAGCTTCAAACTTCTTACTTTTTGTGCAAAACTGAAAAACTGCAAGGATAGCTTCATTTTGAGGTCTTGTCGTTAATATTTAGATATGAGTAACAGCTTTACCCAAAAAGATATGCTACACAATGCATTTTTATACGACCGCAAAAATTCAAATTTTTTTGGTCGTATATTGGTATCACGTTGTCGTCGTCGTTGTCGTCGTCAGCGTCGTCCGAAGACAAATGAATAAATAAATAAATAAATAATCTTTATTTCAAGAGGATAATCCCATTAGTTAAAACTAATCTTCCTGAGAGTCCTCAAAATAATAATAACATATTTATAAGTACATACAATATTATAATGATATATTATACACAATATACAATTGTATCTAGATAATAATGAAAAAGCATATTAATTTGCACAATTGATGAAAAATTTGTAACATTTTGTTTTAAAAGATACAAGTGTATTACTCATTTTTATTTCATTTGGTAAACTGTTCCATATTTGAGAACCTGAATATGTAAATGTTTTCTTTAAAAAGTTTGTTTTTGGTTTCGGAAGATTTAATAGTTTTTCATCAGCCGAACGTAAATTATAATTCTGATTACCAATAAAATGAAAGTTTTCTTGTAAATAGTAAGGAACCATATCATTTAATGATTTAAATACAAGTATTGCCTTTTGATATTGAATGCGTTTTTCCACATTTAACCAGTTTAAACTATTAAACAACAAACTGGATGATGTCATTATGTCAGCCTCTACTATAACCCTAGCAGATTTCTTTAATAACTTATTAAGTTTATTTATTCCACTTTCATAGCAACTTCCCCATATATTGCAACAATAATCAAACAATGGCAGAATATAAGCATTAAAATAAATAATACGTATATGCATAGGTAAATATTTTCTTATCTTTTGTAATAAATTGATTCTATTTGATATTGTACATGACATTTTATCTATTTGCTCATTCCAATTTAGGTTTTTGTCGATATATAAACCGAGAAGTTTTTCACAATCTACATTCTCTATTTGTTCATCTGAAATTTTGATATCTAAACTGTTCCCAGTTGAATAAAGCCTCTGTTTTGAACCAATAATCATTGATTTACACTTTTTGGCATTTAGTTTCATACAATTTTGCGAACACCAGTTTTCAATTACATGAATATCATTTTGAAGGTTAGCAGTTAACTGAAGTACATTATTACCTTTACTATGTAATGTAGAATCATCTGCATATAAATCTATTAATGATTTTTTTATGTTCAGTGGTAAATCATTGATATATAAAATAAATAACAGAGGGCCAAGGATAGAGCCTTGTGGTACACCAGTTTTTATGCATTTAGTATTAGACATGACGTTATTGACCTTAACTTGTTGACTTCGTTCAAACAAGTATGACTTAAACCAGTCTAGTGTACAGTTTGAAACATTATAATATTCAAGCTTTTTTAATAAAATAATATGATTAACCAGATCAAAAGCTTTCTTTAAATCTAAAAATATAACTCATTATTTCTCCATTATCTATATTTGCTAACCATTCATCTACTAATTTAGTAAGTGCAGTTGTGCACGAATGTTTAGGTCAGAAACCTGACTGTGTAGTATTAAGAAGGTCATTACTATTTAAATATATATACAAACTATCAGCTATATGTCGTTCTATGATTTGGGAGAGACAAGGCAAAACTGCTATTGGTCTATAATTATCAGGATTACAAGCATCGCCACTTTTAAAAATTGGGCAAACTCTTGCAGTTTTAAAAATACTTGGAAATTTACCACATTTGATGCTTGGATTAAATAAATATGTTAAAGCTGGTGCAATGACATCACTGCACATACTCAAAATATTTGGTCCAACATCATCTAAACCAGTTGCTTTAGACTTGTCAAGTTTTTTTAAATACATTTTTACATCTAAAATACTCATTTCTGGTATAATGAATTTTTCACTACCCCTTTGTAACTTTGATTTCACAAATTTGTTGAGTACATCGAAACTTGGACCTTCATCATTATTACATAATTTGTTATCAACTATATTTCAGCAATATTTGTGAAATGCATGCACATTAAATGTATTTGCTATATCAACATCATTTTGAATTACACTATTTTTATATTCCTAATGCGTGATATTATTATGTAATTTTTTGGGATTTAGACTTTTGACATACTTCCAGATAGTTTTACTATCTTTACAATTTGAGATAGCATTTTGGAAATAATTTTTCTTTGCCTGTTCTACTAAAAATGTGACCTTATTACGCCAAATTTTATAATTATATATATCCCCAATTCTATGAAAATAATCTCTTTGGTGTCTAGCGCTATTTATATCAGAAGTCCACCACTCTGGTTGTTGAGTATTTTTCACCCTTTTAATTTTCTTAGGAGCATGCTTGTCTAGGGTGCTCAGAAATAGATTATACCAATAATTAGCTGCTTCATCAACATCTCCAATCGATTCAATGAGATGAAAAGGAGTATTTGTTAAATTTTCAATAAATTTATTTTTATCAAATTGTTTGAATGGTCTATATTCTATGGACAAATGCTCCATTTTTGATATTTTTGGGTTAAGTTTTCTTGTTACGCATACAGGATAATGATCACTGACAGCATAACTAGACAGATGGTTTCCGGATAATAACTTTAGTATAAGTAAATAGAAATCAATATAATTTTAACACAAGGTTTATAACCACAAAAGGAAGGTTGTGATTGATTTTGGGGGTTATTGTCCTAAAGGTTTAGGAATTAAGGGCAAAAAAAGGGGCCAAAATAAGCATTTTTGCAGTTTCCAGACAATAACTTGTGTTTAAGTGTATGTATCTCTCTGAAATTATACCACAAGTTTCCATACAACAAAGGAATGGTTATGGGGGGTTATGGCTCAAACCATTTAGCAATTAGGGGCAAAAAAGGCGGAAAAACAAGGGTTTTTATGGTTTAAGGACAATTTAGACAATTTAAAACCAGTGTAAGGGAGGTAATCCAATCCATTTAAAGGATACTGTTGTATATATGTTTGATTACCTTCCTTACACTGCTTGTAAATTATGTATTAAGAAATGATTAGCTGTAAATTTATTTTTAGAAGTTACTATTGATATTAATTTTAACAATGACTGTATGTCATTTTATATTTTAATATTTTATGATGTATTTAAATGAGTAGTTCTGGTTGCAAACTCCATTAGAAATTTGAATTGAGATAATTTTTGGAATCAGGAGGGGGTAAATAAGAATTTGTGGGGTGGCAACAATTTTTCTCATTTCAGATTTTAGAAATTAAATAGAAAATTTCTTCAAAATATTTTTTTGGGGGGGGGGGGGGGTTAATATTCAACAGCATAGTGTATTGCACAAAAGCAAAAAATTGAATATAAATTCAAATCATATAACCAATTTTAAGTTCTTTGACTACAGTTATTCTGTGTCAGAAACCTAGTACGTGTCAAATATTTGATTACAATCCAAATTCAGACCTGTATCAAGCGCGAATATTGTGTCCATTTTTGCCCCAACTGTTCAGGGTTGGACCTCTGCGGTCGTATCCAGCTGCGCTCAGCGAAGCATTTTATTTCAAAGATGTTAATATGTGTAAAATATCATTTTTAGTAAAACTGTTGCTCATAAATATATTTGAACCTAAAACTATGCTTGAAATGGCCATTTTGAGTCGAATCCGTAAATTTCATCATGTTTATAAAGTCATAGTGACATCACAAGGAACCTTTATGCATTTAAGTGTAAAGATTATATAAACCTGTTCATTTATCAATAAAATTGATAAAATTTTGAAAGTCTTGGATAAGTTTACTATTTTTGCAATTTCAGGGACCAAATGGTGGCTCTTATCATATTTCCTCCTTCTTTTCATAAGGTTACATCAGCAATGTTTTCGATATTTTGGAAAAATTAGGACCAATGGAGTTTGACAGGGGAGTTATGCCCTTTGGAGTATAAAAGAAAAACAAAAACAGCATTGGAAGGGTTAATTGCAGGTGAATTTGAAACTCAGATAAAATTGATTACTAGTATTTCAATGAAAGATCTACCATCATACTGCAACTGCAAATATACCGTTACCATTGGGATATTTTAATTCCAGTATATTGAAGGTGAACATCAGCTACTCTGTGGCAATCTTGCAATCCAAGCAAATATACCTGTAAGTGATATTTTAATTCAAGTATATTGAAGGTGAACATCAGCTACTCTGTGGCAATCTTGCAATCCAAGCAAATATACCTGTAAGTGATATTTTAATTCAAGTATATTGAAGGTGAACATCAGCTACTCTGTGGCAATCTTGCAATCCAAGCAAATATACCTGTAAGTGATATTTTAATTCAAGTATATTGAAGGTGAACATCAGCTACCCTGTAGCAATCTTGTCTTCCTAATAGCACTAATTATAGCTAGATTTGTATGTGTGTATGGTTGATAGTTATCTATCAATAGTTATAATGGGGATATCAAGGTCCAAATGCAAAGTTTGATAAAGTATCTCAGCCTCAGGTTTCGTGGCCCTTTATAGCTGACTATGCGGTATGGGTTTTACTCATTGTTGAAGGCTGTACAGTGACCTATAGTTGTTAATTTCTGTGTCATCTGGTCTCTTGTGGAGAGTTGTCTCATTGGCATTCATACCACATCTTATTTTTATATTAAGAATGGTTTTGTCTTTATAGCAGTGAAGCCAGATATAACTAATTATCAAGATTCGTATATTAGTATTAGTGGTGGATCCAGGGGGCATCTCACATTTCTCACTATTTGTATTATTTTTAAACGACTACAAAATGTTTGTGTTTATAATGGTATGATGTTGTCATCGTCGGAATACATTTGGTTTCCAGACAATAACTTGAGTATAAGTGTTTGCATCTCTATGGAATTGTACCACGAGGTTACATACCACAAAAGGAAGGTTGGGATTGATTTTGGGGGTTATGGCCCTAACCGTTTAGAAATTAGGGACAAAAAACCAATGATTTTCTGGTTTCCAGACAAGAATTTGAATATAACTCTATGGATCCCTATGAAATTGTACCTCAACACTCCATACCAAAAAAAGAAGGTTTGGATTGATTTTGGGGGTTATGGCCCTAACCGTTTAGAAAAAAGGGGCCAACAACAATACTTTTCTAATACTTTGTATAAATTGCTGATTTCTTGAACAATATCAATGAGGTTTAATTCAAAGCCTTGAATTTTTGGGGTTCTTTAAGATGCTGAATGTAACTGTGTATTTAAATTTTGGATTGTTTGCCCCGTTTTTATACGACTGCAAAAAAATTTGCGGTCGTATATTGGTATCACGTCGTCGTCGTCGTCGTCCGAAGACATTTGGTTTCCAGGACAATAACTTTAGTATAACTAAATATAAATCTATGAAATTTAAACACAAGGTTTATAACCACAAAAGGAAGGTTGGGATTGATTTTGGGGGTTATGGTCTTAACAGTTTAGGAATTAGGGGCCAAAAAAGGGCCCAAATAAGCATTTTTCTAGTTTCCAGACAATAACTTGTGGAACGGTGTATGAATCTCTCTGAAATTATACCACACGTTTCCATACCACAAAAGGATGATTAGGATTGACTTTGGTGGGTAATGGCTCAAACCGTTTAGGAATTAGGGGCAAAAAAGGGGATGTATGTCATTTTCTATTTTAAGACTTTTATGATGTATTTAAATTTGTAATTATGGTTGGAAACTCCATTGGAAATTTGAATTGAGATTATGACCATATCTTGAGGGAAAAAATTTTTTTGGGAAAAAAGGGGGGGGGGGGTGAAAAAAAAATTAGGGGGAAAAGGGGGGGGGGGGGTAAAAAAGAAATTGTGGGGGGCAATTTTTTTTTTCATTTCAGATTTCAGAAATTAAAAAGAAAATTTCTTCAAATATTTTTTTTTTTGCAAAAAAAGGGGGGGTAATTTTTTTTTTTTTTTTTTTTTTTTTGGGGGGGGGGTCAATACGCAACAGCATAGTGTATTTCACAAAAGCAAAAAAAAGAGGGGTACATTTTTTTTTGGGGGGGTAGGGGGGGTCAATTCGCAACAGCATAGTGTATTGCACTAAAGCAAAAAATTGATTATAAATTCAAATCATATAACCAATTCTAAGTTCTTTGACTACAGTTATTCGGTGTCAGAAACCTATTATGTGTCAAATATTTAATTACAATCCAAATTCAGACCTGTATCAAGCGCGAATATTATGTCCATTTTTGCCCCAACTGTTCAGGGTTGGACCTCTGCGGTCATATCCAGCTGCTCTCAGCGAAACATTTTATCAAATTGGTCAACATTGAGTTCCAAAGGGTCCAAATTAAACTTTGTTTGATTTCAACAAAAATTAAAACCTTGGGGTTCTTTGATATGCTGAATCTAACCATGTATTTACATTTTTAATTTTGGGCCCTGTTTTCAAATTGGTCCACATTAAGGTGCAAAGCTTTGTTTGATATCAACAAAAACTAAAACCTTGGGGTTCTTTGATATGCTGAATCTAACTGTGTATTTAGATTTTTGATATTTGGGCCCAATTTTGAAATTGGTCTACATTATGGTCAAAAGGGTCCAACATTAAACTTTGTTTTATTGTAACAAAAATTGAATTTTTGGGGTTCTTTGATATACTGACTCTTAACTTGTGTTTAGATTTTTGTCGAGCCTGCGACTAACTAACTTCTTCAAAGCTTTATATTTTAGAAGCTGGAAGATCTGGATGCTTCATATTTTGTATATAGATGCCTTATGTTACGAAGTTTCTGTCTGTCACATGTCCATTGTACTTGACCTCATTTTTATGGTTCAGTGACTACTTGAAAAAAAAGTAATTTTTTTTTGTAATGTTAATTTCTCTCTTATAATGAGTAAAAGGATAACTATAATTTGTATGTGCGTACCTTGCAAGGTCCTTATGCCCGTCAGACAGTTTTCACTTGACCTCAACCTCATTTCATGGATCAGTGAACAAGGTTAAGTTTTGGTGGTTAAGTCCATATCTCAGATACTATAAGCAATAGGTCTAGTATATTTGGTGTATGGAAGGATTGTAAGGTGTACATGTCCAACTGGCAGGTGTCATCTGACCTTGACCTCATTTTTATGGTTCAGTGGTTATAGTTAAGTTTTTGTGTTTTGGTCTGTTTGTCTTATACTGTATGCAATAGGTCTACTATATTTGGTGTATGGAAGGATTGTAAGGTGTACATGTCCAACTGGCAGGTGTCATCTGACCTTGACCTCATTTTCATGGTTTAGTGGTCAAAGTTAAGTTTTTGAGTTTTGGGCTTATTTTCTAATACTATATGCAATAGGTTAACTATATTTGGTGTATGGAAATATTTTATGATGTGCATGTCAGTCTTGCAGGTTTTATTTGACCTTGACCTCATTTTCACGGTTCATTGCTCAGTGTTAAGTTTATGTGTTTTGTTCTTTTTTCTTAAACTATAAGCAATAGGTCAACTATTTTTTTGTGTAATTTCTATTTTCTTTCTTGAAAGTAATCTGACAAAGATCATTTTGTACCTGTTAGACCCTTTATTCCCAATAATTGTGTTTTGTCCAAACTCATCTCCTAGGCCTCAGACCACAATTATTCTTCCCCTTTGCTACAATGCATTTTTTGGTAAAAGTCAAATTGAATTAAAAAATTTGCACCACTTCAAACCTGAAATAAATTTAACTGCTTATAGACCATTATTATTCTAATAAAATATGCTTGTCCCAGGACAATCCATCAGTGCTTTTTCTTTTGAGAGCCCTATTAACATGCCAATGGTAGGATTTGAATCTTGAATAAATGACTAAGGCTAATTTCTACCCTACTTTCATTTTGGCCAAATCACTACTTTCACTTTCAACAATAAATTTTATCCACATGTTTTACTTATTTCAATATATATGCAACTGATAGGATCACTTAAATAGTAATTCAAAGAAAACAGTATACAGAATACTTAGGAAGAAATACCCCATATAATAATTGGGAACTATATTCCAAGACCACGAACAAAGGGAATTAATTGTGGTCTGAAGCCTGATAGCGGGCCCCAACAAATAAAAAATCTAAATACATGGTTATATTCAGCATATCAAAGAACTCCATATATTCAATTTTTGTTGAAATCAAACAAAGTTTAATTTTAGACCCCAATTTGGACCAACTTGAAAACTGGGCCCATAATCAAAAATCTAAATAAATGTTTAGATTTAGCATATCAAAGAACCCCATATATTCAATTTTTGTTATAATCAAACTAAGTTTAATTTTGGACCCTTTGGACCTTAATGACTGGACCCAAAATTAAAAATCTAAATACATGGTTAGATTCGGCATACCAAGAAATAAATGTGGTCAAAGATTTTACAAATCTAATGCGCCATACTGTGCAATTAAAGATTACTTCTTGAAATTTTTCATATTTGAAATTTGAAAAAAAAATAATATTTGAAGAATAATTCTTTTAAATTTCTGAAATCTGAAATGAGAAAAAATTGACCCCCCACAATTTCTTTTAACCCCAAAAAATTCTTTCCCTCAAGATATGGTCATAATCTCAATTCAAATTTCCAATGGAGTTTGCAACCATAATTACACATTTAAATTTACCATTTCTTTAAACATAATTTAAAAGCAGTGTAAGGGAAGTAATCAAAATGTTGTATTTGGATTACCTCCCTTACACTGCTGTTAAATTGTCTTAATTGTTCATTAGCCATTACTTTATACATAATTTAAAAGCAGTGTAAGGGAGGTAATTCAAATGATGTATTTGATTTATCTCCCTTACACTGCTTTAAATTATGTTTTGTACTAAAGTATTTGTCCATTAACCAGGACAACCTTGTTTTTCCCCCTTTTTTGCCCCTAATTCCTAAACGGTTTGAGCCATAACCCCCCAAAGCAAATCCTAACCATCCCTTTCTGGTATGGAAACTTGTGGTATAATTTCAGAGAGATCCATACACTGTTCCACAAGTTATTGTCTGGAAACTAGAAAATGCTTATTTTTGGCCCCTAATTCCTTAACTGTTGGTACCATAACCCCCAATCAATCCCCACCTTCCTTTTGTGGTATTTAACCTTATGGTAAAATTTCATAGAGATCCATTCACTTAAACTAAAGTTATAGTGCGAAAACCAATGTGTCTTCGGACGACAATGACGCCAACGTCATACCAATATACGACCGCAAAAATTTTTTGCGGTCGTATAAAAAACAAATATGATAGACATGAACCAACGACAACCACTGAACTACAGGCTCCTGACTTAGGGCAGGCACATAAAGAATGTGATGGGGTTAAACATGTTTGTGAGCGCTCCACTAGTTTGCTTTATGAAAACTCTCTCTTCTTTAAATAATAATTTGTTTATATGTCTATTTTGGAGGGAAATTCTTTTGTTTTGTTAGAATTTGCTTATATTTTTAACTGAATGGTGTTATGCTGTTCTTTGTGTCGGATATAATTTGTATTCAGAATTTGGTGGACATCTTTGATTTTATAAAACTTATATCTCACAATCCTACAAATACACTGATATGAATGCATTATATAGATGATTTTGTATGAATGGTCAGAATGAATGATTTGAGAATAAAAAGGTGCATATGATTAAAACAGATCATATAAGTATATATATATATATATATATAAAATATCAGTTAAATCAGATAAACTAATTAAGTCAGGGATTTCGTTACCATAAATTGCTTAAAACTTTTACTAAATTCTTCCATAGATACAATAGATTGATTAGTCAATTTGGCTGTTCCTGTAGAAAACTGATTAAAAATGGTATTTCACATCCTAAATTTTATGGTAATATTGTACTAAAAAGCGTGGAAATCACTATGTGATCCGTGTAAACTCATCGATCCTTTAAACAAACTTACTTTATTTGGCGGTATTTTGTCCAAGATAATTATGGTTGTCTTTTTGATATTGTTTTACATCTAACCCCCTTGTTTTATTAATTTTGTATTTACATTGTATCATAGATCAAATTTATTTGTTCAGTGTATGTTCACGTGTTTTTGTTAATATGTCTTTTGATTGAGTTAAGACATTTCAATTGATATTTTATAGTGTGTTTGCTATGTTGTGATGTTACACAGGTTGAAGGATGGCGCCTATTAAAATGTTTAAACCCGCTGCGTTTGTTTGCACCTGTCCTAAGTCAGGAATCTGATGGTCAGTGGTTGTTGTTTGTTGATGTGGTTCATAAGTGTTTCTCATTTCTAGTTTTTTATATAGATTAGACTGTTGGTTTTCCTGTTTGAATGGTTTTACAATAGTCATTTTTGGGATCCTGTATAGCTTGCTGTTCGGTGTGAGCCAAGGCTCCATGTTGAAGGCCCTACTTTGACCTATAATGGTTTACTTTTACAAATTGTGACATGGATTGAGAGTTGTCTCATTGGCACTCATACCACATCTTCTTAATATCTGTATAAGCCAAACAGTCAAAATAATCATTTTGTAAGTATTTAAGCTGTAAACAGAAAAATTATATGAATAACTCAGTTTTAGTGAAAAGAAGTAACAGTAAATAGATAACAAAAACAGTAATTTGTATATTTAGACATTTTAAACTATTAAATGATTCAATGATTAGATCATTAATTAATATTCAAACTATTAACACAAATAGATATGATAATATTTTTATTAGATATTGAACCATACTGTTCCAATATAATACATGATGTGCATGATTTTAGTACCAAAGGTTCCATAGTTTTGTATATACAGGACCTTTGTACATCATACATGGTAGGTTTTGTATTCTCGGTTCATACATTGTATGTGTGTTTTTGTGATTATTACATGTGTCTTAAGCATAGCTATAATATATGCCAGCTGAAGGACGCCTCCGGGTGCGGGAATTTCTCGCTGCATTGAAGACCTGTTGGTGACCTTCTGCTGTTGTCTGTTCTGTGGTCGGGTTGTTGTCTCTTTGACACGTTCCCCATTTCCATTCTCAATTTTATTTACTACATTGTACAAGCTTAGTCAGTGTGTTATGTTGATGTATCCTTTGCTTTATAGGTACTTATAATAAATACAATGTTGATGTTATTGTGGTAGAGCTATATATTTTTATGTTTTACATTAACTAAGGTTTTATGTGTTACGTTAAGGTTTTATGTTAGTAGAATATACTTAATATATTCTATTTTCAGTTATTATAATTTGTTGTCTGCTTAAGTTTATTCAGGTAGACCTATTGATTAATATGTTTCTATTGGTCAGTATAATTTAGGCTGGAACCTTTTGTCTAACTTTTCTTTGTTATGGATAATTGGCTAGAAGTCTTAAAGTGTCTTAAATGGTAGCCATTTCTTTATACTTGTTGGAAATTAAATGTGATATTTGGTATTAGAAATTGTCTAGGACCATCATAATCTTAAAGGTCAGTTTATTACTAACATAATAACATTCCAGTTAACATCCAAGAGTGAGTGATATATAAGTGTGTAATTATTGAACAAAAAGGTGACAGTACTATGATAGGTGTATGTAATTGATTTAATAGTAAATATCTGCAGTGTAAAACATTCATAAAAGTAATCTAGATAAATTTGATAATATAGTTTTGTTTGTAAGATTTAGTAAAATATATAAAATCTGCATAAAACTGATACAAATATGATTTATACTTAAATTTATAGTATCAGTAATATGTAATTTACTTTAACAGTTTGTATTAAAAATTTTATACTCCATATCTATGATACAAGTAAATATTTGATTAACCACATTTAAGGGGAGATAATTCTAATGTTTACAATCTAGCAGTATTGTATAATATTGAAGATGGGTATTTATGATTTTAATATTTGTCCTTCAGGTGTTATAATGATATTAAAGAAATGTAAACTGGCTGCTTACCAATCAGTTGATGGAGCAAGACCTTTGTGAGGTATGTATATGAACTGTTAGTATTATTCATGTTAGTTTTATGTTGCTTTTATAATGCTTATAAATGTCACTCTGCTTTGTTTAAATGTTGCAGATACGTAATGTCTTGTTTGCACTTACAATTGCATGTTATTATTATGTATAAATAAATACTTTTGGTATGATACTAACAAGCATTACTAAGCTATGTATCTAGCTGTGAACTTAGTCTGTTGTTGAATATTTCACAATGCACGAAATGCAGAGAAATGTATTATGTAATAAATAATACAGAATTCGAAATGGTGTAATATCATTTTGTGTGGCTTGTAAAACTATTATTTTAAAACACAAAGGGATTTACACAGATTTCTTGCATGCATATATCTATTTTGATTTTAAAATAATTGATTGTTACTACCAGAGACATATAATACATATATGTCTGATTTTACAATAACAATTTTTGCCTTGCTGTGAATACTCTAATGGAAAAAGCCAGGAAGGCATGCTATAAGATAAAGAAAACTATAGGTCTCAACAACCCATGTAGACTTCTTGAAAAATTGTTTGATTGTTTAGTTACTCCCATTCTTACATATTGTAGTGAAATTTGGGGGTGGATTCACATTTTAAAGACTCTGATCCCTTTGAAAAACTTCATGTTAAATTTATCAAAGATATATTAGGGGTTCACTGTAAGGCATCTAATGATGGATGTCGAGCCGAACTAAATAGAATTCCCTTGAAAAATAAAATATTATATTCAATATTCAACTACCTGAACCATATAGTTTCTTTGGAAAATTCTTTGGCATATGATATATTCACTAAATCTGTAGATTCAAACCCTTGGGTCATAAAGGTCAAGAGTCTTTTGAATGGACTTGGAATGTCTTATATCATCAATAACTTTAATTATGTTAAAGGTAATTTAAATTCCATTAAACAAAGAATTAATGACCAATGTTTGCAAGTTCAAAATGCAAATATATTTGAATCAAAAAAGTTAGACTTTTTCAAGAGTGTCTACATAATGGACAGAAGACCACCCTATGTTGATATATTGAAAAACAGAAGTGACAGAGCTGCAATATGTAAGATCCGTATAAGTGCTCATATACTGATGATTGAAAGAGGGAGACATCTAAATATTCCCAGAAATGAAAGATACTGCTCTGTATGTAATTCTGGTCAAATTGAAAATGAAAAACATTTTCTTTTACATTGTGAAAAATACTCAACTAATTGGGCCATATTTTACCAAAAAGTTTCAAATATAATCGTTGATCCTACAAAATTTCAAAAAAATGAAAATAATGTAATCTTTTTATTAAATAATAATTCATACACAATCCTAAAATTGACTTCCTCTTTCATTTCAGACAGTCTGAACCTGCGTAAAACAGAACAAACTCTATAAAATTGTCAACATGTCTAATTCATAATCATTGTTTATAATATTACATATTAATATAGTCATTATTTGCAATACTTATTATGTATGATCAACTATGTAATTAATATACCATGAGCCTTAACCATTTATTGTTGATGAGTTTGTGCTAATAAAATATTTGTATATTTGTATTTTTACTCCTGATTGAATTGTATAAGAATATTATTTGTTTTTATTTCAGGGTTGTTTTCATTTTGAATAACTACATCAATTGTGATGAAATAAAGAACCTTAGACCCATACAACATGTTTGTATAAAAATAAGAAGATGTGGTATGACTGCCAATGAGACAACTATCCACCAGAGACCAAATGACATAGAAGTTTACAACTATAGGTCACCGTATGGCCTTCAACAATGCGCTAAACCCATACCATATAAATCAGCTATAAAAGGCCGTGAAATGACAAATGTAAAACAATTAAACGAGAAATCTAACAGCCTGATTTATATGCAAAACAATGAACGAAAAACAAATATGAAATACAGCAATAAACGACAACCACTAAAATTACAGGCTCCTGAATTGGGTTTATTTACAAGGGAAACATGACTACATTATTAATTGTAATGGATTTTTTTAATGACCTGAAAAATGACTATCAGATGAATATTTGGTAGACTTTAATATGCTTAAAATTACGATGTATAAATTTATGATGAGAACAACATATCTCATTGTTTAGATTTGTTATATATAGTATTATAAGTAAAAAAACATGGAAAACCAGTTTTCCAGGAGGAAATATTTGAGTATTGTATTTTGGATATTTTTATCTACATGAATAGAGTTATCTTTCTTTGTACTGATTATTTGTATTTGTATTGCAGGGTCATTGATCTATATATATATATATTTATTTGTCGCAAACATTTTTTGTTTGTTTTTATGACAATAAAGATTATGGTTATCCTCAATTATTGTAAAAAAATACTACTCAATAAACCTACCAATTGACCTGAGGTGTTTATTTTTACATTATACAACCAAAACAACCTAATAGGTTATACATATAAATATTTTCGAAAGTATTCATTAATGTTAAGCCTAATTCATATTTTTATGTTTTGCAGGAAATTATTAAAAAGGGACTTGAAAAAATGCAGAATCTTAAAAGTAAAATGAACAGAAAGGAAAAATTCAAGACAGCCAATGTATGACATAAGGAGAAGTAGTTATGAAGTTTGAAATTGGTATGAAGGAGAGGTCATACATCAGAGAAGACTCAAATCAAAGTGTACAGGTAAGCAACTTGATTGGTATATTTTAAGCAAGATGTCATAAATTAAGAAGATGTGGTTTGATTGCCAAATACCAGAATCTAAATATACTGCTGCAACAGTTTGTCATTGGCAACTCCTCTGAAACCACACAACAGAATTTCATGAAACTATGTAGATAATAAGGACATACTATGTTAGTATGCATTTCAACAGGAAATTATGATTCAATGTTTTTTCTAGGAGTTATGTCCATTTGAATTAAGAATTTTGGCCATAATATATTACTGCCACAATTTGTCATTGCAAATTCTCTAAAACCACACAACATAATTTCATGAAACTTTGTAGTCAATGAGGACATAATATGTAGATGTGCATATCCACAAGAAATTTTTATCAGTTGACTTTTGTAGGAATTATGAGTGTTTGAACTTAGGAATCAAGTGAGATTTTGTTTCCCCATTGACAATGTGGAGGTGTGCTGTATGTAATCGTGCTCACAAATTATCTTTAATTTTTTACTGTGATGTTGTTTACTGAGCTGGGAAATTTAGATACGATCCGGGTAACTTATCAATCTTTTAAATAAACTTATTTTAAAAGGTTACCAATTCAACACTTGTAGATCTTTGCATATTGTTTTTATTGATACAAATATTGATTTTGTTATCACTAAGTTAAAACCATACTCAATATTATTGTTATACACCTATGCACATTCAAAGTACTACAATCTGTTGATACTAATATTTTGGCATTACACAAGGTCATTTTTTACTCTAACTGTTAATTACATCTTTACGCTAAATCCTTTGGAAGTTGGATGTGTACTGATTGATATTTTAGTCTTAGATTCATTATTTTTTTAGTAGTTGTTACTGGCTTCGAACAAGCTGTCAGTGTAACTGCAAGTACTCTCAGATCTGTACCTTTTGGCTTTTTTGTTTGTAAGGATGTATAAATACCCTGCCATGTCCATGCTTTGCACAAAAAAAAAAAGCAAAAAGTACAATCTTAGCATTTAAAAAAAAAATAATCAGTGTTTGATGAATGTGATTAATGATAAATGTGTTATACATGTATTTACTGTCAAAACTTTGTTGTAACATTATTATTAAAAGTCTCTTTTCAATATAGATCTATCATTTATACTATTTACCTGTATTATTGGCGCAAATGAAATATGGTTTGTGGCGCATTAAATGAAAGATTTTTTTGGCGCAAATGAAATGGTAGTTGGCTCAGAAGCAAAGAACCAGTTTGTATCAAATACCTTTGCATTGTGTAATTTTTGTATAAAATATTTTTCCTTTTGTCTTAAGTTCTTATGTACATACATGAATACCCTATGACCTCCCCTGTTTTACTCTTTTGCACTTATCTGACAATAAAAATTGTATTTTGCAATTATTCAGATACCAGTTCAGGTGTTGGATAAAGTTTTGTGTTCATTTACAAGTTCAAAATTTTCCATCTGAACCTTAGAAAAGGATGATAAAACTCCAACAAGCAGCATACTTTAGGATTATAAATCTTGTTTTTTACTTTTCAGTATGTCGAGAGATGTTCAGAACAAGTTATTTTGTTTGAAGAGGAATCACAGTGGTCAAGAGTTCATCCTAAAGTTAATTGTATTAGAAATGAAGCACTGAACATAGTCATGACACAATAATTAATATTTAATTGTTATTTCAAAGACTGAAGTGAATGTAATAGGACTAGCATTTGTATGACTTAAAATGTGGCACTTTTTCATATGAAGACTTGGATGTAATAAAAATTTGTGTGCATTTAAAGACCTGAAAAACTTGTACTGTCTTCTGCAGATTTTAAAAGAATTTGTTTTAAACTCTAATGTCTGTGTATGAAATGAAGAATGTTCTCCAAATTATTTATGATAATGTGATTTCTACCTTGAATTTATTAAAGCAACATAAATGTTAGACAAAGTTCTTTTTTCATGACACTTATTACAGAATTAATTCTTATATACTTAATCTTGGTCCTTCCAAGCATTATCTTTATTTCATAGATTCTATGAGATGGTTTTGATCACATTGTATATGCGTTCATAATGCCACACTTCTTTCATTTGTATAATTGTAAGGACGTTACAAATACTGATTGAGGAAACAGGAGTTTCTCATCATTCTAAAGAATAAACTGTATTATGTATCTCAATTTTTTGTAAACACAGAAAACTCCATTTTTTCATCTCAGCCATGAAAATAAAATGTGGTAAAATTGTCAATGAGCCAGCTATTACTGAGATTAATTTTGATTATTAAGATTTATAGCTCATCATAGATTTCAATACAAAAGAAAGGCCAAAATATAACATTGAAATACCATTAGATATTATTAGTTAGAATCGTTTATTGTTAAAGGGTCTGGTTTAACTGTATTGTTGAGTGTCTGTCACACTGTGTTTTCTCAATATGTACAACTTGCTATTGTAACTCCTTTCACATATTGTGTTTTTTATCGTAACAACCCTGCATAGACCTGAGGTATCCACTTTAGGGATTCTATCGTACTGAAGATTTACCAGGCATTGATTCACTGTTGTTTGTAATTTTTTTAAATAAAATATTTCACTTCTATCCACAGGGAACGGTTTTTATGTTATAATATTGCTGAAGGTTCTTTAGAAGTTACATTTTATAAATTGTTTTCAGTGACTGTTATGAAAAACATGATAACGTTACTTTAGTATGCATTGAATACGGAAGTTAAGCCGCTCTCTGTGTTTAGGGTTCACAGATGCTACACCTCCCATTTAGGTATAGTAACGTCCCCTACCATACGTACCAAGTATCCACGTTTACTGGTACAAACTGAGTCAGGTGGCTGGCTCCAAATTTTAATGGGACTGGGTATTTTATTTGTTTTTGTCAAATTTTAAGTGGAGATTATTAACTGTTTTTATCCAAATTTAAATTTTGGAAGTTTTACTGTTTTTATCCAAATTTTTATTGGGGATGTTTTACTGTTTTCATCCAAATTTTTATTGGGGAAGTTTTACTGTTTTCATCCAAATTTTAAATGGGGATGTTTTACTGTTTTTATCCAAATTTTAATGGGACTGGGTATTTTATTTGATTTTATTAAATTTTAAGTGCTGATTTTTTTACAGTTTTTATCCAAATTTTAATTGGGGATGTTTTACTGTTTTATCAAAATTTTAATTGGGGATGTTTTACTGTTTTTATCCCAATTTTAATTAGGGATGTTTTTATCCAAATTTTAAACGGGTTATTTTATTGGTTTATCAACATTTTCAATGGGATGTTTTACTGTTTTTATCCAAATTTTTAAAGGGATATTTTACCATTTTTTTAAAAACTTGGCTGTATAAGTCATGCTAAAATCAATCAGAGACTTAAAAAGTGGTACTCTGAAAGGAAGAGGCAGGTGTCTGACTGTGGGAATTTTTCTTGGTGAACTAGCACCTTAAAGTCCAGCGAACCCACAGGTCGACTGGCTAGTACACGCAGACCGGTACTTTTGTACGATTTGGCATCTTTTAAACTAAAATTTTTACTTTTGGACTTTTACCTTTTTCTATTTAAAAATAAGTTTAAAAAACTCAATACTTAAAAAAAACTTTCCATGTTTCATGTTAAAAAGTTTTGATCTTTTCAAAGTTGGAAGTTTTCATACTTCCATGCCCAGTACTTCATGATTAAAAATCTTTTCATCAACTAACAAACTTTTCATAGGATTAGCTAACACATAGAGGGGGCTAATATAGGTGGCTAAGGTTTGAGGTTTCTATGGATAAGAGAGAAATGGAGGGAGGGAGAAATAGGAAGAATTGAGAGGATGAGGGTAAATAATGAGAGTGGTATGTACAGAAGTAAGTCTGGGAGGGAGTGAAAGAGTGGGAGAATGTTCATTTCTTTGTAAGGGCTTGTTGCAGTGGTCTAATGGAAGTCCAGTTTTCTCGTTTTTCTCGTGTAGTTTCTATTTTCTTCAGAAATATGTTAACATTTTAACTTCTGAAATTACTGCTGTCTGCTGTGTAAAAAATTACAAGTTGACAGCTTTTCTTGTTACTGATTACGTGCTGCTTATATATAAACATTGTAGCACTTCTCAGTGACTAGATAAGGTTGCAGCATCCTCTAACAGTACTATATGTAGTAAAATGAACACTCACACTTAATGAATGTTTCATTGTGAGAAATTTTGCTTTCCAGTCTTTTGGAATGCCTGCTCATCTTTTAATAACTTGATAACTAAAATGCTGTAATTATTTTGCAGTAAATTAATATTTCATGGTCAACTTCTAATAGTAAAATTATATCTGTAAAAAACAATTCTACCAATTACAAGGATAACACAGGATGGGTCATCAAGACATTCTATCAACATGCATGGAATATTCAAGCCTCTTTCAAACCGTCTCAGTGGTCCTGTGGTAGAGTGTTTGCCTCATTGCAGAAGGTCGAGTGTTTGAATCCAAGAAAAGTCCAAATTTATTTGTGACACACGGTGGTGGGTTCAAAAATACCAAGTATCATTGATATCCTTCAAAGCTTTTAAAGTTCTGAGTGGGACACAACTATGTATAACGGTACTTAAATATGGTGATGTAATGTTGAATTAAGTTTGTGACCTTGAAAGACATTCCAACCTTACTGTAGACAGTTGGGACTTCAGTCAGGACACACCTTTTATTCTTGTGAGCAATATGAGTATCATCCTTCTACTAAATTTATAGACTAGAAACAATTTCAGTTAAAAAGACGAAAACAGATTACAGTTGTGAAGAATTTGTTGAAAGAACTAAGTTTATGATATATAAAGTGAAGATACGGTAAAGCGTCATAATTATGGGACTTTTTTTTATCCCAATCTGGTTACATACAATTTTGTTCAATAAGTTTTTTTCTTTCATTGTTTGCATGTACATCTATTTTTTAGGACAAGTTAGGTGTGTTGATGGTCCAATATTTTTTGTAATTTTATTACCTGAAAAAAGAAACTGCAGCTGTTAGGTGACTTTGCAGCTCCATATTACTGAGCTGTAAAATATTTGAGAGACATTTTTGCTTTCTCTCCTTCCATTGTTTTGATTTATGGAATTGATGTATTGAATGATAGCACTACATTTTTGTTCAAACTTTCATTGAAAGAGCTTTCTTCTGGTGAGATTTTTATGTCTTGATTTTGCAATGTCACTAGAGTAAGCCATTACACTTAATTGATATCTGATATAACCAAATTTATAAAAGAACAGAGTTCCAATGACTTCCGTGTTGCACATATTTTATCTATCCAAGGTACATTAGGGCAATAACTACAAAAAACACTGTTTTTTTGTTCTTTAAAACTTTTTATAAATATCTTAGAAAAATGAAAACTTCAGAGCAAATGCAATGCAATTTCTGTTATAATTAATATTTCCAAGGGCCATAACTAGTTAAAAATATTTGATCATCACTTATTTTGGAAAGTGTAAAAGACATTGCCTATGACATAATTTTCATAAAATTCTGGCAAGAATTGTACATGTGAGAGCGCTTACAATGCAATTTTCCATATAATCAATATTTCCAAGGGGCATAACTCTTTATATAAAAAAAATTGCAATGTATTAAACTATTTTAGCTGTGTCTATTAATTTAAAATATGTCGTATATCTTCTGTCTATATATTATATTGTGTACAACTTACTATTATGTTCATTTGCAAATAAAAAGAAATTCATTATAAAAAAAAAAATATTTCCAAGGAGCATAACTCTTTTAAAAATAATTGATCGGCACAGATTTTCGAATTCGTCAAAGACATTGATGATATAAACCTATAATATAAGTTTCATAAAAATCTGTCAAGAATTGTACACATTAGATCACTCACAAATTATCATTTAAGGGCAATAAATCAAATAAAAGAGTCGACTGAAGATTTTGGCCATATGGCTTATTTGTAGAACTTGTCTTGCTGGTCATTTGTGCTTTTAAAGTTTCTATCTATCTATTACAGTTTTAAAACAAATGGGAAAAATCTTCATTTAAGAAGAATAACTTCGATAAGGAGTCGATTACGATTTCGGCTATGTTTGACTTATTTGTAGATCCTGTTGTGCTGATCATTTTTGCTTTTTAAAGATCCTATCTATCTATTATAGTTTTTACAATATTAGGCAATAATGCAAAAAATTGGTAAAAATCATCATTAAAGTGCAATAACTCTAATAAGGAGTCTTCTGACGATTTTGGTCATGTTGACTTCTTTTTAGATTTTGTCTTGCTGATAAGAAAAGCTCAATTGGCCCTTTGAGCCAGGTGAGCTAAAAATGAGATGTTTTACAGAACTTAGATTAGATAGCATCAACAAATACAAATAAAATGTATAATATTTATAACAAGTTTTATTGATAATGATTACTTTTGAACATAATGACATTGCACAATTGCCCAAGGATGAAACTAGGCATACTTTTTCTGCCAATTCTATACTGCTATAATACAATCAAGGTTATGTATCTTATATATTTACAAATAAAAATGATTATAGACTAGAAAAAAATACCAAATGGTTCAATATGTAAAATAGTCTGTATTAAAAAATAGATGATCTCATCTTAAAATTTATCTATAAAATTTAAAATTCATTTAACAAACTTCGGACAACAAATTGTATCTTACAACAAAACAATAAACACAGTAATTGAAATAGGTGCCTTTCCTCTCAGTTTGAATCAAAGTACCTGATAGCATTGTGGAAAGATTGAATTTGTAGTAATGTGTGCTTAACTTCTCATTTGATTTATCCAATTATATATACCAGATGGGATGAAAACAAAATTAACTTTCTAAATAAATGAATAATAATACCATCTAGTATGGAAAATAAAGTTAAAATGTTTACAAAAAAATAAATATTATTCTGTAAAGCAAGTCATGTTTGGAATTATTTTATTTTCCCAATAAGGCATTTCATCTCTTAGAATTACATAAAAAAAACTTGGGCAACAGAAAGACTATGGTTTTAATAATTATCTCTGTTTAAAAATATGAGCAAATTCTCAACCATTTTATAAAAACATTTGCATTTTTAAATTGTAGATATACAATTAAATGTCAGGTGTTACAATCTTGATAGGAAATAAAATATGTCTAATAAAGAATTTATTTAATTTTTTTTTCAATTTTTTTTTATTAAATTTAAAAAAGGCAGAAGTTATTATGAAATGAAATTTCCTGAAGTTGAGATTGATGAATATATAATTCATCTGTCTTTTTTAAGAAAAGAGTTTTCATTTATCTATTCAATTGAATTTGAATTCTTTAATAACTGTCCAAAATTGGTGCAGGAAAATAATATAAAATTAAATCCATATAATTAATGAGATATCTACCTCCAGACAAAATATTGGAGAGATAAGATAGCACATTTTACTCAACATTATAAAAGATAACATTTGAATTATCTCCCCATCTCAGCGTTACGCTTCCTTGAATTTGTCATACATTTGCATGAAAAAATTTCTCATTCGAGCCACAAAACACATTATATTTGCACAAAATTTACCTGTTACAAGACTACTACATTTGCATGGATCAATCCAAGTTTCTATTAAAAAATAATTGAAAAATCGTAGAACTTTTATATATATATTATAAGGGATTTATATAGTAGCTATATAAATGCTTGATATTATGAATTTTGAAAAAAAAACCTAATATATTAAACAATGTTTTTAAATCAACTGTGATGTGGTGTAAAGCAATCACCAATCAATCAATCAATTAAATCAACTGAAATAACAGAGTGAAAATGAATATTGAAGATGGAGACAAACACATAATAAAGGTCTTTATAGATATACTAGCTTTCAATGTAGATAAATGAGAAGGAACGTACAAACATTTTCTCAAGATGCACCAAGAAAATATGCAAAAGTAGAATAAGAACTGATCGTTAATGTAGAGTTATGTTTACAGGAACAAATTGTTTGCTTTACGCTTATCAAAATTCAAATTCGCACAAATGAAGGTCACCTCTATTTTTATATAAAAAATAAAAAGCTGTATACTTCCTTATTATGACTTTTTTTTGTAAACCAAATATTATTTCTTGACTATAAAAAACTTCAGGATAATCTAAATATTATACATTTTGTAAATATCTTCATATATAAGGCTTCTTGCATGAATAAAAGTTATAAAAACTCTTTTTCCATTATAATTGTAGAATCACATAGTATGACATGACTTAAGGTTATATCAAATATAAACAACAGGTTATTCCCTCATCAGTTTTGTTTATATCAAATTTGATTGGATATGACTCTTACCATTATTAATTTGAAAAAATTCTTGCATAAAATTTAGGTCATGGTGTTCCAGTTTTGTATGTACTGTTATAATTACCACAAAGAAAACATCATTCCTCTATACAAAATTGCATTTTTTTTTGTTAATTATGTACATAAACTTATCAACGAAGTAACTTGTAAACACTAGTTTTTCATTTTACATGTTGAAAAAAGAGGGGGGGTGTATTTATTTGATATATTTTTTTCTAATTCTTCATATGAAAACAATTTAATTTGGTAATAGAAAATGCTTGATCTCTGGGATTTCAATTTGCACATGTTTGCCTAAATGAGAAGTTTAAAAAAAATTGTCACTGAAACACCATTACAATTTATATAAATAAAAATAAGATGTGGTATGATTGTCAATGAGACAACTCTCCAACAGATGATTACTATTTTTCTTTGTTTGTAGAAGCTTTAAGTCGATTATAAACATAAATAATATTCATTTATAAAACAAAACACACCACTGAATAAAAAATCATTAATGAAACGATTGATTCACATATTTCTTTTGGCAAAACTACAACTGTTTCAAATAACTCCTGATTTTCGACATTTTCCTTTATGAAATACTAAAACTGTAAAAATATAAGTGAACCAACACCTGAAGTGGTGATTGTGCGGTAGGGTAAAAACGAGTGGATACCGCTAGGTATTCACAGTCATCTTGAAAAAAATGAATATGTCGACAATAAAGACAACAACACTCAAGTTTTTACCGCAAAGTATCTGTTTATTAGGTTGACATGTTTCACCTATAGATAGGCGTCATCAGGACAATGTTACATATAAAATTTACAGTGAGGTGTATTTCTTGCGGTTGAGCGGTTAACCGGAAGTGTAAGTATAATTACGGTAGTTATGGTGACGTTATATAAATAGAAAATGAAAGTGAAAGTGAAAAGACATAGAGAATATATATAGAAAGAAAAGTAAATGTTGTATAAATAAATTAATAAAAGTTTGTAAGAGTTAGTTCTTCCTTGTAGTCTTATGGTATAGTATATAGTCTTATTGGAGGTTCCTAGTGGTATCGTTTGATGATAAAATGTTTGGTTTAATTTCCCAAATGGACACCACCTCACGGTAATTCTGTACCAATTAGACTGGCTTCGCTCTAGGAGGTACTGCTTCCAGTTGCGTTGGGAATATATGAGATGTATGATCGCCACTGGTATTGGGAATTATGGTAGATCTGTAAATATTTAATTTGTTTGTAAAATGTCTTAGGATCAAGTATGGCTTCATAAAATAATTTGTGTGGTTCCTGTGGTTCATTCTGTTCCTGGTTCCGTTCTGTTTTCTCTAAATGGCTTGTCTGGTATCCATGTGTATTTATGTGTTGTGTATAAATTTTCCGTAATAGAGGGGTCTCTGTGTGTGTTTTCTTGCAGTTGCTTCTGTTTCCATATCTTTCCTTCTGGTGGTGTGTAGAATTCTGCTATCATTTTCGGGAAAGGATCGGCAATGGTCGGAATGGTCTGTGTATTTGTTCATGCTGGTTGGTCGTAAGGTACAACACAAGTGTGGCAAAGGTGGATCCTTGCGGATGCAGGGGTTCACAGTAAATAGTTAAACTGTAAAAATATAAGTGAACCAACACCTGAAGTGGTGATTGTGCGGTAGGGTAAAAACGAGTGGATACCGCTAGGTATTCACAGTCATCTTGAAAAAAATTAATATGTCGACATATTCATTTTTTTCAAGATGATATATAAATAGAAAATGAAAGTGAAAGAACAACTCTTACAAACTTTTATTAATTTATTTATACAACATTTACTTTTCTTTCTATTTATATTCTCTATGTCTTTTCACTTTCACTTTCATTTTCTATTTATATAACGTCACCATAACTACCGTAATTATACTTACACTTCCGGTTAACCACTCAACCGCAAGAAATGCACCTCACTGTAAATTTTATATGTAACATTGTCCTGATGACGCCTATCTATAGGTGAAACATGTCGACCAAATAAACAGATACTTTGCGGTAAAAACTTGAGTGTTGTTGTCTTTATTGTCGACATATTTATAAAATTTTGTATAAATCTGACATACATTTGTAACCGAAAAAGCCATAAAAGCAAATTATTGTTGTATCTGTATTTTACAGAGCAAATGTTTTAAATAATATGAACTATTCTATTTTCCAATATCCAAATACATTGTCTGCCATAAATAAGCATGCATACACATTTAATATGAAAGATGTATATAAAAAACACATATGTAATTTGATATCACTAAAAACTTTTTCACTGATTCAACATTTGCACCACGAACCATATTTCTTTTGAGCCAAAATAAAACCTTTCATTTGCGCCAATAATACACGTAAATATTTTAGATAATAGTTGTACATTTATACTATTCAATTCATATTATATATTTGTATCAATCCCTTCCATTCGTGTGCATTACATGATATCTAGCATAATAAGTTCTTTGAAGTTTTGATAATTTTTAAGGTCAAACAAACATACTGGTACATCTACATTTTTTGATGGCATCATTAAACTATGTTTATCCCTATCCATTTGCCCCTATTTAAATAGTGATTTTTCCTTGCATCTATAAGACTAGTCTCTGTTCTTCAATACACTGGATAATCTGTATGTGTTGTAAAAAAAATATTTAAAAATGCAGACTTGTTTCCACTGTTTTTCTCAAATGTGAACATTGTACAATTTTATACTCTCATGACTTCCAGTTTTGTGTATCATTGCAAAATGAATAAGAACTTATTACTTACTCAGGGGTATTGTACAAAATTTCTTATATGAACCACATATTTTGGATATAACTTATAGCAACACTTTAATCAGCATTTTTTTTACCTGAAAAATTGTGCAAAATAAGTTATGTTTTAGCTCAAATGAAATACAACCTTATGGCACAAATGAGATACAGTATTTTTAAAAAATTGGAACAAATGCAATGAGCCCATGTAGAGCTGTGATGTTAAAAATCATCTCATGCCATATATCAGCTCTAAACCATTTTTTTTTCAACAAGTTAAAAAAAATTGTGGAATAGGTATTACCTGTTCTGTAATAGTTAAAATGCTTTCATTAAATTTTGCTATGAAAATCAAAAACTGTTCAATTTTGCACATGGAGATCTTTATTTCTATCTGTATTTATGGAGGATAATGTAACAGTATACATATAGCATCCCTTAAGATTTAATTGCATGAACAAGAAGAAATAATTCATTATTACTGAGAACAACAACAGTATTCATCCCATGATAAGTAGGTAAAACAAGTACATAAAAAAATAGGCAAAAATACAAAAAGTCCTTTAAGGACAATTACTCCTATAAGATGTCAGTTATATTGGTAATTTTGTAGATCTTGTACTGCTGATCATTTTTACCATTTATAGTTTTTAAGATAATTTGTAAAAATATTTTATAATGAAAATAACATTTTATAAATTTGATACATCAGAAGTGCTTTTTTAAATTTACCTAATAGGAATGCTCCAACCAAAAAACATTTAAACCCATGAATAGTTAAATCAGTAAAAAATTTCATTTAACTGCAATAACTCCTATAATGTTTCAGTAATTTTTTATCATCATTATTTTCAAATGATTTTAAGGCTTATAGCCATTCAATTTTCTTACTGGATAAAAGATAATTTGTAAAAAAAAAAAAAAACACTCCTAGAAATTTGAAAAGACTTTTCTAAATAATTGTCCAAACAGATTCCCTAAGGTTTGAGGATGCAATTAATGCTTTTCAGCTTCTAAATTCCCCTATTTGACACTAAATCAAAGGTGGTTATGAAAATTTTTTGACTCCAAAATAATTGTCTGACATTAATCAATCTATGCTAAACTTATTGTGTTTGTTAGCTCAACGTGCGAGCTGAGATATCTAAGAAGCTTATCATTATTGGTTACAAGAGCGCAATTATTTGTTAACATTTTACCAGCAAGTTTTTTACCCCAAGATGGTACTCAGAATAGAATCTTGTGCGGTTTCTCATTGGATGATACAGGATTGGAACTACTTTTAGTCGAAAGCTTATATATCCATTTATGTTTGAAAAAACAAGAAAATCAAATTCATATTTTACAAAGTATAGAAAATATATTCTATTTCTGCACGTAAGAGCCATTAAAAAATTGCCTTTTTCATTAAGCGAAAAAAAATAGACGTTGTTTTTCAACTGCATTTTATGTCAACTTTTGCCACATGACCATATATTTTTTTGGCTGTTATACAAAGCTGACATTTCTAGTAACAGGAACTGCTACATATTTTTTTTCTAGCTTGTGTAGTCTTCAAGAAATAAAATATGTAACACCACTGGTACTCTATGGAAAATGCACTAGGAATAATTGTGCCCTTGTAACCTATTGTTTTGAAACATACGAGATAAAGACACAAATTCACAAAGAAAACATTTAAAAAAAGAATAATTCAAATAAATGAATTTTCACAAAACAGCTACACCCAAACACCATTTGGATTTTTGGAAACCGACAATATTTTGCTAAGAGGACTGGCTATCATCTTCCTCCCTATACCAAGATTTGGAGATTTTCTTCCTTCCAGCACTTTCAAAACCACTGAAATTAAAATTAAAAAATCGAATTATTTCCCTTGTCACATACATTAATGTGGAGCAATTCTTTTTTGTTGAAAATCTTGGAAAACTAATTGAAAATGTGTTTCTAAGTATCAAATGGTCACTGTATGTTTTAAGCTCTTGCAAGCTCTTGCATTTCCTGCATGCAAAAATAACAAAAAAGGACACCAAACAAAGTAAATAATCCTTTCACCAACACAGTGTGCTTCCTTCTTCACTTCTAAAACTGTGTGTATCTTAAACAGGAAAAAATGTGGTAACATAAAAATCTACAAGTACATGTTAGAGCCTTGTTTATCTGTAAAATGAATTATGTATTATACTAAAGAAATTAAAATAATTCTTTTTCATAGTGACAAGCATAAGAAGGGCAAGCTAGTAGAAAATGTTTTATTTTTCAACAAATATGGTTAAAGCCTAAAATTGTGCATTTCTAAGTGAATCTGTTGGCATAATTTAAGAATAATTTCTAAATTTCTATATTTCAAAGTCATTTTCAAGACACATTTAAACTTTGCGATTTCTGATCATGTACACAAAACATTCGCTTGATGTTAAAAATATGGTTTGAATTCAAATTTTATACCCCAGCACTTGTTTACCTATTATAAAATGTATACGGAATTCATGCATAACACTAATATATTTTAAGTTAAGAAAGCAGGAAAACTGAGATATTATGTTCGGATATATATATACTTGTAAATGGTAAAGGAATGATTTAGACACAAACCATGCAATAATTTAACATCTTGAGGTAATGTAATACATTTAATAAACTGTTCACAGAGACATGTCTCGCTTTTTTGTAATTTTGATAATGGAAATGTTGAAATTAAAATAGCAATACTTTAACATGTAAGTTATGCAAATATTCAAAGTCCATGAACCATGACTGAAGGTACATGGCTAAACAATCTCCATGGAATGAGATGTGCCAATGCTAATACAACTGCATACCAAATACCAATGACTTATTATAAGTCATTCCCTTTAAACAAACCTAAACACAAACATTATCTTGTAAAAAATGTAAAAGTTTCAAAGTCAATGAACCATGATGAGGGGGTGGGGCTATATAATCTCCATGGAAATGATACTTGCAAATGCCAATACATTTGCATACCAAATATCATTGACTTAACATTAGCAGTTCATCTTAAACTGATCTAATCACAAACAAATACATGTAAACTGAGCAAAATTTCAAAGTCAATAGGCCATGACTGAGAGGATGGGGCCAAATATTCTCCATTGAAATGGTATGTGCTAATGCTTATACAAATGAATACTAATTAACATTGGCCTACCACTATTGGTTCCCCTTGAACTGACCTAATCACAAACTAATACATGTTAACTAAGCAAAATTTTCAAAGCCAATAGACCATGACTAAGGGGGCTGAGCCAAATAATCTCCATGGAAATGAGATAAGCCAATGCTTATACAACTGCATACCAAATATCATTGACCTACCACTAATGGTTCCTCATAAACTTACCTAATCACAAACTACTACATGTAAAATAAGCAAAAGTTTCAAAGTCAATAGACCATGACTGAGGGGGCAGGGCCAAATAATCTCCATGGAAATGAGATGTGCCAATGCTAATACAACTGTATACCAAATATCATTGACCTATCACTAATGGTTCCCCATAAACTGACCTAATCACAAACAAATACATGTAAAATAAGCAAAAGTTTCAAAGTCAATAGACCATGACTGAGGGGGCAGAGCCAAATAATCTCCATGGAAATGAGATGTGCCAATGCGAATACAACTGCATACCAAATATCAATGATCTACCACTTGTGGTTCACCATAAACTAGGCCTAATCACAAACTAATACATTGTTGACGCGGCCGCCGCCAACGACGGGAACTTCATACCTATGTCTCGCTTTTGGACTCCGTCAAGCAAGACAAAAATTATAATTAAAGGGGCATTATCTACGAGATATAAAAAAACATTAAAATATGATTTTTTTTTTGTTCAATCATTATGAAAGTGAAATAGTGAAAGAAGATTCACATTTAGCAGCCAGTTTGGTTCAATTTTGTCAAAATTAGCTAAGAAACATCGCTGATGAATTATTCACTTGCAAGTGAATAATTTGACCTCATTGAATCCATATTCATGTGACCTTCAATTTAACCCCTTAACTGGAGATGGGTTACACATGTATTCAGCTATTAAAAGGAAAAGAATGTCAACATTGAAAGTGAAACAAGGATGAACCATTTGGTTGACTGATTTGATCCAAAAAAAAAATTCTTATACAAGTAAAAAACGATGATAAAAGTACTTTTTAACCTACAATATGAAATCAAACAGACCTAGAAAAATTCAATTGCACGTTGTCACTATCTATTAATATTTATATTTATGTGTATATTGGGTAATAGTCCGTGAGTAAATTATAATGTCAAAACAAAAATACACATGAAATGCTGATACATATTATCGAGTTAAAAACTATTTATTTTAGACTACTTGTGATTTGCGTATAAGATTTAGTATGTTATAAACCAAATATGAGAATTTGAGTCAAATCTGTGAACATGAATTTGACAGCTAATGAATACCCCTTTAAAAGGCAATAACTCAAATAACAAGTTGAGTGAGAAAACAAAACAGCCTTTTGGCTTATTTGTAGATCTAGTCTTGTTGATCATTTTTGCTATTTAAAGTTTCTTTCTATCTGTTACAATTTTTCAAGATAATAGGCAGGCGGGGGTCATCAGACACATTTATAAAACTAGATTCCCAAATGATGATTGTGACCAAGTATGGTTGAATTCGGCCCAATAGATTCAGAGGAGAATATTTTTGTAAAAGTTAACGGACGACGACGGACAACAAACGATGGACGAAGGAAGACAGACGACTGATGCCATGTGATGAGAAAAGCTCAAATGGCCCTTTTGACCAAGTGAGCTAAAAAGGAAATATAACAATCAACACTTTTATCAAATCTGTCTGAGTTTTGAGAGTTTGAAATTAATTTCCGTAGATGTAATTAACAAACAAGAGGCTGTCAGAGTGACAGCAAACCGGATTTTCCTGCAGAGGTCATGATCAAACCCTGAACAGTTGAGCAAGTATGGACACTTCATTTAAGCTTAAAACTGCTCTGAATTTGGATTGTGGTTGAATATTTGACACAGCATAGGTTTGTGACACAAAATGAATGTGGTCAAAGAACTGAAATATTCAAAATTGGACATTTATTTAATTACCTACTATGGTCCAATATCCAAAATCTAAGTACATTGTCAGAATCAGCATATCAAAGAACTCCAAAAATTCATTTTTCAATGAAATCAAACAAAAGTTTAATTTAGGACCCTTTGGACCACAATGTAGACCAATTTGATAAAGGAGCTCACAATCCAAAATCTCTCAATACATGGTAAGATTCAGCATTTCAAGGAACCACATAAATTCAATTTTTGTGAATCAAACAAAGTTTAATTTTGGACCCTGATTTGGACCAACTTGAAAACTGGGCCCAAAAATCTAATTTTTAAATACAGGTTTACATTCAGCATTTGAAAGAACCCTATATATATTTAATTTAAGTTGAAATGAAACACAATTTAATTGTATCCATATATTTTCTGTGCAAAGGGAAATAACTCAAACTTGATAAATAGATATGATTATAATGAATAAAGTGATGACTAAGTTCTATAAAATTAGATATGATGTAATTTTTCAAATTATAATCAATAGTATAATAACAACAACCAATGATGACTAAGTTCTCTTAAATTAGATATGAATTATCACTCAAACATTGTTAAAATCAGCATATCAAAGAACCCAAGAATTCAATTGTTGATTAAACAAAAGTTTAATTTAGGACCCTTAGTACCTCGATGTGGTATTATCTAACTAATAATGAAAATAAATACAGGCTTAGATTCAGCATTTCAAAGTACCCTATATATATTCAATTTATGTTGAAGTCAAACACAGTTTAATTTTGGTCCCTTATTTGGATCAACTTGAAAACTGGGCCCAAAATCAGAAATCTAAATATATGTTTATTAATAGACAATCTAAGCTAAGTTTTAAAAAGGAGTTCACCTAATCCAAAAAATATATATAGCATTCAGAAAATTAGTTTTTACAGAATAACATACAATTTACAATTTACCAAAGTAAAAAAAAAATATCAAAAATTTTATTTATCATTAATACAATGTCTTTTAAAAATCTATAAAACTTATCTGTAATTATCTTCAAAATGTCTAATAATGAACAGTAAATTTCTAACTATATTTACTACTATATAGCTTTTAATCATCAACACTTAGAAAACAGAAAATTTTCAAATAAATCTGTCACTCAAGATAAGACATTAACCATATGTTTAGTAAACTGATTACAGGACTTATAAACAGGTGAAAATTATCTATAAAGGCTTAGTGTATTCAAACTTAATGCATATAATTAACAATTTCTGTTCAAAGGAGAATAATTCAATCACAAAAAAGACCCCAGAGGACTCGACTTTTATTTGATTTGATTTTTTTTATTGTAATATACAAGAAGAACAAAACACCAAAATAATTCTCTAAAATTAGATATGACTTAACCACTCATAAATCTCTAAAATTAGATATGATTTTATATCTATCACTTAAACACATCACTTTTCAAAACAAATAACTCAAACTTATTTACATAAACCAATAATAAAATGCTTCGCTGGGCGCAGCTTGATACGACCGCAGAGGTCGAACCCTGAACAGTTGGGGCAAGTATGGACAAAACATTCAAGCTTGATACAGCTCTGAATTTGGATTGTGATTAAATATTTGACACAGCATAGGTTTCTGACACAGAAAGAATGTGGTCTAAGAACTTCAATTTTTTTAATTAACCTATTATGGTCCAATGTCCAAAATCAAAATACATGGTTAGATTCAGCATATCAAAGAACCCCATATATTCAATTTTTGTTGAAATCAAACAAAGTTAAATTTTGGACCCCAACTTGGACAAACTTGAAAACTGGTCCCATAATCAAAAATCTAAACACATGTTTAGATTCAGCATATCAAAGTACCCCAAGAATTCAATTTTTGTTAAAATCAAACTAAGTTTAATTTTGGACCCTTTGGACCTTAATGTAGACCAATTTAAAAATGGGTCCCAAAATCAAAAATCTAAAAACACGGTTAGATTTGGCATATCAAAGAACCCAAATAATTCAATTTTTGATGAAATCAAACAAAGTTTAATTTTGGACCCTTTTGACCTCAATATGAACCAATTTGATAGCGGGCCCACAAATAAAAAATCTAAATACATGGTAAGATTCAGCATATCAAAGAACCCCATATATTCAATTTTTGTTGAAATCAAACAAAGTTTAATTTTGGACCCCAATTTGGACCAACTTGAAAACTGGGCCAAAAATCAAAAATCTAAATACATGTTTAGATTCAGCATATCAAAGAACCCCATATATTCAATTTTTGTTAAAATCAAACAAAGTTTAATTTTGGACCCTTTGGACCTTAATGTAGACCAATTTGAAAACTGGATCCAAAATTAAAAATCTAAATACACGGTTAGATTCCGCATAACAAATAAATAAATGTGGTCAAAGATTTTACAAATCTAATGCGCCATACTGTCCAATTAAAGATTACTTCTTGAAATTTGAAAAAAAAATAATATTTGAAGAATAATTCTTTTTAATTTCTGAAATCTGAACTGAGAAAAAATTGACCCCCCCCCCCCCACAATTTCTTTAAACCCCCCCCCCCCCCCATTTTTTCCCCCAAAAATTCTTTCCCTCAAGATATGGTCATAATCTCAATTCAAATTTCCAATGGAGTTTGCAACCATAATTACCCATTTAAATTTACCATAGTGCTAACTTAATCTATTTTATAATAGAATTTAAAATATAGTGTCAAATCTTTCATATGGATTTTGTTGTAAAAAAAAAGATGCAACATTTGCAGATATTTTTACTGGTCTTCCTTTATAAATATGCATTTCTTTAAACATAATTTAAAAGCAGTGTAAGGGAAGTAACCAAAACGTATTTGGATTACCTCCCTTACACTGTTTTAAATTATCTTAATTGTTCATTAAGAATTACTTTATACATAATTTAAAAGCAGTGTAAGGGAGATAATTTCAATGATGTATTTGATTTATCTCCCTTACACTGCTTTAAATTATGTTTTGTACTAAAGTATTTGTCCATTAACCATGACAACCTTGTTTTTCCCCCTTTTTTGCCCCTAATTCTTAAACGGTTTGAGCCATAACCCCTCAAAGCAAATCCTAACCATCCCTTTGTGGTATGGAAACTTGTAGTATAATTTCAGAGAGATCCATACACCGTTCCACAGTTATTGTCTGGAAACTAGAAAATGCTTATTTTTGGCCCCTAATTCCTTAACTGTTGGTACCATAACCCCCAAAATCAATCCCCACCTTCCTTTTGTGGTATTGAACCTTATGGTAAAATTTCATAGAGATCCATTCACTTAAACTAAAGTTAGAGTGCGAAAACTAATGCGTCTTCGGACGACGACGACGCCAACGTCATACCAATATACGACCACAAAAATTTTTTTGCGGTCGTATAAAAAACCAGCAAAATACTTCTCTAAAATCAGATATCATGTTATATCTATTTCCATATTAAAATCAAATTTAATTAATAGTTGCTAATATTGTTTCTTTCAAGTGTCAAAAAATAATACAGATCTGCAACTTATCTATCAATGTCTAAAAAACTTTATCTCATAATAAAAATAGATTATTATCTAATTAAAAACAAGTTTCGATCCAGCACTTAAAGAACCCTATATATATTTAATTTATGTTCAAGTATAACAAACACAAACTGATTAATTTTCCCAGGAGACCTGCCCTTTAGTTCATATGATTTGTTTTTTTGTCCCATACAAGGATATATATGGTTTAGGGGCGGGGATCTCAACCATTTACAAGTTCTTAAACAGGAAGAAGGTGGGAATGACCCCAAGGAACTCACCTTTTATTTCATTTCATTTGTTTTATTGTAACATACAAGAATATATATGGTTTCGCCGTGGGGATCTTGACCATTTACAAGTTTTCAAAATACAGGAGAGTAGGGGTTACCCCAGGGGACTTCCCCTAAATTTAATTTGCTTTAATTTATTGTCCCATACAAGTACATATATGGTTTAGGGGTGGGGATCTCAACCGTTTACAAGTTTTCAAAAAGAAGGGGGTAGGGTTTACCCCCGTGGACTTCCCCTATATTTCATTTGATTTGATATATTGTCCCATACAAGAATATATATGGTTTCTCGGTGGGAATCTTGACCGTTTACAAGTTATCAAAAAAAAGGGGGTAGGGGTTACCCCAATGGACTTCCCCTATATTTCAATCAGAAAACAGTAAATTTTCAAATAAATCTGTCACTCCAATGATTATCATATGCTAAAATAATTCAAAGATCTAATTAATAATGAAAATAAATCATTATCATATGCTGAAATCTTTATAATATCTAATTGAACAGAACTATGGTTGTTTAACATAGTACTCTAACATAATTAATAATGTAATAATCTTCAAAATGTCTAATGATATAGCTTAGGAAATAGATAATTTTCACTCCCACTTAGGAAATAGATCATTTTCAAATAAATCTGTCACTCCAATTTTTATTCTGAGATAAGATAAATCATAAAAAGATAACAACAGTAAAATATTTAAAAATTCTACTTTTGGATATTAAAAATGAAGAAAACTCACAAAGGAGATATACTAAAATCTTGAAAATTAATAGAGACCTTCATTAAGTCCAAGGAAACAACATACCGGTAATTAAATTTGAAAAAAATTTGTTAAAGCATTTTCATGTTATTGTGTGGACGCTGTTTGGCAGCCGCCAGAGCCGTCCAGCGGCCTGCTGTATATAACCATTTTAATAACCGATATTTCCTTCGAAAATCTGGTTAAAAAGTGACAAAAATTTCCGTAATGCGCATCATCATATAGAACTTACATGTATGCTGCAAACTGGAAGTAAATATGCGATGGATCTGAAAATATGTCACACAGTAAAGCTTACCAATACCTGAATGAAGATTATTTGTACCAAAATAGCAAGAAGCCTTGATTTGTTGTTGCTGGGACAAATGTGATAATTATGATACGGACAGACAGACAGAGGTAAACCTGTGTATAACCTTTTTGTGGGTTTTAAATATGTACTTAGGGAAAGCATAAAATCATATAAGTATACATTTTACTATATCTACTTCAATATCAACAAAGAAAATTATCACAAACTTCAATACAGCAGTTCAATTTATATTCAATGATCTGTAAGTTTCAAAACAGCTAATATTTCACACATGAGTTTGTCTAGCTCATTTTTTGGTGTTTTTGTCCAATATTGAATAACAACAACTAGCATTAAATCATTGGACTAACCCTAATATCTAATTGCTTGCTGAAATTTTAGGAATTTATTGGAATAAAAAGAAACACACTGACTGTGAACGGAAATGTAGTTAAAACTTTTTTGTTCGTATTTCCTGGTTCCCTCCTAAAAGCTACTTGTTCAAAGTTTCATGTAAAGATTTATTATTTACCCTAGAAAACTGATTATTTGTGATAACATATATATTGAGCTGATGACATGAAGTGTGTGATATCTAACCTAATATACACACCACAAACAATTTACTAACACCACAATTACCTTTATCAAATTTCTGGGGTACCCTAACAAAACATAATGATTTGTTTACTGAAACATGCAAACACTGTTTCTACACACACATGTATGAACTAAAATAATGTTTACTAAGGATTTTAAATGCAGGAAACATGCCTTTTTTAAAATTTTAATGCTGTTTTTTTTCTGTAGATGTTGATGGAACTAGCATTCTAAATAGCATGCATAAGAAATAAAATGAACTCAACAAACTTGAGGGGCATTTCAAATAATTGACTGCATTGATACAGACTATGGTAGTATGGAGCACAAATATGCTTGATCTCCAAAAGTTGCATGAGAAGGACAATTTACTCCCATATGGAGTCATTGACAATTTTGGTTATCATATGTTCACTCATTTTTACTGCAGTGAAATCCTCTCCATCTTTTAAAAGTAATAGATAATTGCAAAAATGGGTAAAAAAAAAATCAACATTTAATTATTTTTGTAATCTTTGTTTTAATCCATTAACTATATTGTGTGTTACTTTTTATGCACAGACCTGGTAAATATCGGGAAAAGTTCATGTTCTGTAAAAAATATAAGTACAAAAGTATTTTGGTTTAATTAATTTACCCTCTCCACTGTCAGATGGTTTTCCTTTATCACTTCCCATTGGTGTGACTTGTTTAAATTCTCTCATATTGGCATCTTTCAGTTTTTTCTCTAATTGTACTACTTCATCCTTCTTTCGATCCAATTCTTCACTCAATTCTTTCAATTCATTTTCAATGTTCACAATTAATAATTTATCTGCATCACCTGTATCTGACAAGGTCTTCATTTCAATTTTTACTTTCTCTACTTCCTCTGTCAATTGTTTTTCTTCTAATTCTTGTTTTTCCTTTTCTTCTTTTAATTCATTTTTCTCGTTTTCAATGTCTTTTTCCAGTGAATTTAATTTATTTTGCAAGTTTTTTAATTCTGAGCCCACTTTTGTAGTCTGAGATTTAAATTCTAAAATTTCACTTCTAATTTTGGCTTCTGCTTGTCTCTCAGCTTGTACTAAATCAACCCATTTTGTAGATTCTAATTTCGAAAGCTCAGTTTCAAACTGTTTGCGCTTTTGTTCCAGTTTACTTTTGTCATCAGCAATCTGTATCAGTTCATTTGCCTGCTCTATATCTTTTTTCTCTAAAGTTGTAATTTCTGTGGAAAGAAAGAAGGTGCTTTTTACTGCACTAGAACTAGGGGTAAACCATGGACCTAACAAGTACAAATGATTTTAACAAATTTTCAGCTGAAATTGGGTCTGATGGTTAGTTGTCTTATTGGCAATCAAACCACATCTCCTTATTTATATAATATGCAGTTGTTATCTTATCATCATTCTTTTTTAATTACATTTATATCTAATATTTAAAAAATGCTCTGCAGGACGCAGCTTGATACGACCGCAGAGGTCGAACCCTGTACAGTTTGACACAACATTCAAGATTGATACTGCTCTGAATTTGGATTGTCATTAAATATTTGACACAGCATAGGTTTCTGACGCAGAATGAATGTGCTCTAAGAACTTAAAAATTTGAAATTGGACATTTACCTATTATGGTCCAATATCTAAAATCTAAATACATGGTTAGATTTAGCATATGAAAGAACCCCAAGAATTCAATTTTTGTGAAATAAAACAAATTTTAATTTTGGACCCTTTGGACCTTAATGTGCACCAATTTGAAAACCAGACCAGGAAATGAGATGTGCTAATGCTTATACAACTGCATACCAATTATCATTGGCCTACCACTAATGGTTCCCCTTGAACTGAGCAACCGGTAATCACAAACTAATACATGTAAACTAAGCAAAAGTTTCAAAGTCAATAGACCATGACTGAGGGGGCGGAGCCAAATAATCGGAATGGAAATGAGATATGCCAATGCTTATACAACTGCATACCTAATATCACTGACCTACCACTAGTGGTTCACCATAAACTAGACCTTATCACAAACTAATACATTGTTGGCGAGACAAAAACCATCTATACTATAATTATAGTAACAGAATAAAAGTTTTTAATTAATCCTTATTTTAGTAGGCAATTCCACAGTCTCCAATGTGGAAAAATAAAAAATAAACAATTGAACATGATATGCAGTATAAACACACAAGGAAAAGCATCTTAGTACAGATGACAGAAACAACATGCTAATTTTCATAAAACTTGTAGCCCTGATAGAATATGTCAACCTCTTTGTCCCAAGTCAAGAGCCTTAAATTCAGTTGTTGTGGTTGGTTGCTGTCTGTCATATTTGTTTTCTGTTTTGTATTGTTTGACATTTTGTCATGGTGCCTGTTGGGCCTTCAATAATACAATAAACTAGAACTGACTTGTACACATGAATTTAGTAATAATTGCATACCATAATATAGAACTGACTTGTACACATGAATTAAGTAATTAATGTATACCTGAATCTATGACTTCAAGCTGTGATTCCTGATGTTTGATTCGCTCTTGTTGTCTCGTCACAAGCTCTTGCATTTTGACAAGCTCTGAATCATCTTGACAAACTTCCTTAATTGGAGAAGCAAGTTTTTCACCGGGCATATAGTATTCCTCAACCACTTGATCTTTTTTTTTACCTGAGTATAAGTCAGGGAAATTGCTATCTAAATCATATTCTACAACATCAGAACTTTCCTGTTCTGGGCTATATACACGAAAATCTAAGTCTCCATTAACTAAAGTTTTTGGACTATTAGGAGATTTTTGACGAGGAATAACAGGTGAGAATGCTGATTGTCTATTTCTATTATACAATGAAAGATTTGGACTTTGCCCCCTTGAGTCTGTTGGTGAAACAGGAGAGGCTATTTTGTTAGGAGAATTTCTTGCAGGACTACTTCCTGTGCGTGTGTGCACAGGTGAGTATTTGTTTTGATGTGGTCCTTGATTTACTGTTTTCTCTAATTCTCCATTAAAATGTTTGTACTTTCCAGATATGTCATTTCTTTCTCCATGATGAGCATGCTGATGTGTATGATTATCAGGCCGATTTAAATAATCTGGCTTTTGCTGATTTGCATATTGAGTTGTCTCCTCCTGAGGTATATGTGGCTGAGAAGGAGGGTGATGATGCTGTGCAATCTGTGGCTCTGACACATTTTGATTCCTCGAAATATTTCTAACTTGGGCATATGGATGATGACTTGCCTGGTGAGGCGCTGGGGGAGGTGAGTTAAAAAGCAATGGGGGTTGTCTATCTACTCTCTGTTTTGATGAATTCATAAATCTGTAAGTTGGGAGGCTCTGTGTCAATGAGACATCACCAATATTTTCTTTCTCTGAAATGTTTTGAAGTTTACATGAATGTTTCTGTTGTTCGTTTTTCCGTTTGACAGATGGGTTTGCAACATTATGTGCACCGCTAAATGTTAATGATCTACGAACTGGTCCCTCCTTTTGAAGTGGTGGGGTAAAATTATGTTTAAAGTTTTCTTTGGATTTCACCTGGTCCTTACCCTTTTGTAATTCTTTTTTAGTCTGATCAGATAGCTGAAGAAGTAGCTGCACTTCATTAGCATATTCTCCCCATTTTTGCAAAACCTTCACCGGGAATTCTGCTTTGTTAAGAGGGCGCTCATTGTCCCGCCACTTTTCAATCAATGTAAATGTTCCTGTCCTTCCCATAGCATGAGCTAGTGCTATAACAATGTCCTGACAAGTTGTATTTTCAGTAACACCACAAACAATTCTTGGAATTCCATCCACTCTCACTTTTAACTCCATTTTAAGAATTTAAAAATTGTTTAAAAACTATAAATCACTAAAAAGTCACAGGTGTTTAAAGCACAGTTAAAAACACACAAATTATGTAAATTCTATAATCAGGGATAGTTATATTGTATCGAAACAAGTAATTCCTTCTGAAATAAATCCTTGTACAGTTTTCTGGAATATGATGTTTCCATAGCTTTAATGTCCCAAACTGTTTTACTCAGTATAACATAACTCTGCCTTGATTATCTAGAAAAAAAAACATACAGGTTTTAAATGTCTTCCACAAACAATTGACAATGTGATAGTTATTTTATCTGTTCATATAAAGTTACCTACTTTCAATGACAAATACCTTACATATTATAATATTTATACAATTTTGTGTATTTTATCATAAATAAACAGACAATATTCTAAGGTGTCTAAAACAACGTGCCAATCAAGAATAAAGAGAAGACTATTACTAAACTAGAGGCTCTCAAGAGCCTGTGTCGCTCACCTGTATTTACTGATGCTTTGGAAATCATGTAAATTAAGGTTAAAATCATAATTAATAGTATTAGATATTAGATATTATAATGATATCTAAGATAATAACAAAAAACTGCAAAATTTTTGTAAAATTACTACTTCAGGGGCAGCAACCCAACAACGGTTTGTCGGATTCGTCTGAAAATTCCAGGGCAGATAAATCTAAATCTGATGAACATTTTTGCCACCTGTCAGCTTTGCTCTAAATGCTTTAGTTTCAGAGATATAAACCAAAAACTGCATTTTACCCCTATGTTCTATTTTTAACCAAGTCGGCCATGATGGTTGGAAGGCGGGGTCATCGGACAAATTTTTAAAACTAGATACCCTAATAATGATGATGGCCAAGTATGGTTAAATTTGTCTCAGTAGTTTCAGAGAAGAAGATTTTTGTAAAAGATTACAAAAATTTACGAAAAATTGTTAAAAATTGACTATTAAGGGCAATAACTCCTAAAGGGGTCGACTGACAATTTTGGTCATTACAACTTATTTGTAGATCTTACTTTGCTGAACATTATTGCTGTTTACAGTTTATCTCTATCTATAATAATATTCAAGATAATAACCAAAAACTGCAAATCTTCCTTAAAATTACCAATTCCGGGGCAGCAACCCAACAACAGGTTGTCAGATTTGTCTGAAAATTTCAGGGCAGATAGATCTTGACCTGATAATCAGTTTTACCCTCTGTCAGATTTAATCTAAATGCTTTGGTTTCAGTGATATAAGCCAAAATCTACATTTTACCCCTATGTTCTATTTTTAGCCATAGCGGCCATCTTGGTTGGTTGGCGGGGTCATCGGACACATTTTTTAAACTAGATACCCTAATGATGAGTGTGGCCAAGTTTGGTTAAATTTGGCCCAGTGGTTTCAGAGGAGAAGATTTTTGTAAAAAGCTAACGACGATGGACGACGGACGCCAAGTGATGAGAAAAGCTCACTTCGGGCCAGGTGAGCTAAAAATCCTGTATTTGACAGTGATTACAATATGATATCTGTCTGTATGACCATTGCTATAAAAAGTATGAAACTTTCTGGAGCTTCATTTCTGGTTAATCTAGACTTTTTACCAGTTCCACTACAAATTTTGTCTAGTTTGGGGGCCCACAGCCCTCCCCTTCTTTTTTCAAAATACTGGATCTGCATCTGCAAACAGTGGTACAACAAACAAGAGTGTACACACTAAAATGTCTCGCCTGATTTATTGATCATGATTGAATTTATGATGAAAATTTGAAAGAAAAAGGTAAAACTATTAGCTTGTATAACATAAATTGCACAATATCAATAATTCATGTAAATTCAAGGTCAGATGAATCATGTCAGACAGACATATACACCTTACAATCATTCCATACACCAAATATAGTAAACATTTTACTTATAGCATCTAAAAAACAATTTTACTTATAGTATCTCAAAAACACTTAACCAAGAAAGCATAATGCTGACCTGTCATTTGAACCACAAAAATGAGGTCAAGGTAAGATTATCCTCCTATGCAGAAATGTGCATCATACAATCATTCCATACATCAAATACAGTTGACATTTCGTTATTGTACCTGAGAAACAGGCCTTACCATGAAAATTTAACTTTGACCAATGAACCATGAAAATAAGGTCATGGTCAGAGGAACCCAGCCAGACAGACATGTACACCTCGAAATTGTTCCATTCACCAACTATAGTTGAATATATTGTTAGAGTACATATTCCAAAGGCATTGTCCTGTTATAATAACTATTTGCTAAACGGTTTTTCAAATTGCAGTTGTAATTCATATCTTGAAACTAATCAACTGGTAAAACATTTTAGCTCATTGAAAGTCAAAGTTTATTAGAATGAAGCAAGTGCAGTAAAATAAAAATTATTCTTACAATCCTTTCCAACGATTGTCTATTTCATGAAATTAGAACAATTTGGAACACCTACTTACTAGGAATAATTGTTTAAAAAAAATTGTTTTGAATATGGATTTTTATTACTATAATTACCATGGAACAATGTTAAGAACAAATTACTTATAAACTCCATTTAAAACAAATTACTTATAAAGAGTCATACTACCAACAACAACAAAAAACAACAAATTTTGACGTTTAGACGTCTTTTCTTTTTGGTTATTGAGTTGCTGTCTCATATTGTATCAGTTAAAATCTTCATATATTCATACATAACTGAGCCTTTTTTTTGTATGGGCCAATTTTTCTACCATGTCTTGTGTCACAGTCATTTATTTTGTAGGTGGTTGCTTGGTTGTTTTTTAATTGTTTTTTTTATAATAATAAGGAGATGTAGTATGATTGCTAATGAGACAACTTTCCACCAAAGACCAAAGAACATGGATGTAAACAACTATAGGTCACCAAACAACCTTCAACAATGAGCAAAATCTGTACCACATATAAAAAAAATTGTAAGCTATTATGGCCCCTGCGTGGCTTCATAGAGAAAATCAAACTCGTGACGTATGATACTAAAAACATATATTCCAGACAGAAACAAACGACAACCTTAAGGTATTTTATAGTCTTTAAAAAGAGCTGGCTAATATAACAGAAGAACCTTAAGGTATTTTATAATCTTTAAAAAGAGCTGGCTAATATAACAGAAGAACCTTAGGGAATTCTATAGTCTTTAAAGAGCTGGCTAATGTACCAGAAGAACCTTAAGGAATTTTATAGTCTTTAAAGAGCTGGCTAATGTAAACAGAAGAACCTTAAGGAATTTTATAGTCTTTAAAGAGCTGGCTAATGTAAACAGAAGAACCTTCAGGAATTTTATAGTCTTTAAAGAGCTGGCTAATGTAAACAGAAGAACCTTAAGGAATTTTATAGTCTTTAAAGAGCTGGCTAATGTAAACAGAAGAACCTTAGAGAATTTTATAGTCTTTAAAGAGCTGGCTAATGTAAACAGAAGAACCTTAGAGAATTTTATAGTCTTTAAAGAGCTGGCTAATGTAAACAGAAGAACCTTAGAGAATTTTATAGTCTTTAAAGAGCTGGCTAATGTAAACAGAAGAACCTTAGAGAATTTTATAGTCTTTAAAGAGCTGGCTAATGTAAACAGAAGAACCTTAGAGAATTTTATAGTCTTTAAAGAGCTGGCTAATGTAAACAGAAGAACCTTAGAGAATTTTATAGTCTTTAAAGAGCTGGCTAATGTAAACAGAATTGCTTATTTTTTAATGCAATTACTGTGCTTTCTTTCCTTGTGTTTTGTTGAATTATTGTTGCTACAATATAATTATATATTTTCAAGGAATTAAAAACAATTTTTAATTTATTGTTTCCCTAATAAAATCACATTTAACAATTTCTACTAAACATTTGTCCATTACTTTTTTCAATAAGTTCTTATACCAGAATGTAATCAACTAATTTTCATTTCTTCATTGCTCGAAACTACCAGAAAAATTATTGTAATGATTAGGTAAACAGATTAAACAACATTTTATAAAATTCTGAATTCAATTTTTTATATTATTTAAAAATGGCATACTCACAAGGAAATGTTTCCATATCATTCCATAATGTTAAAACAATAAAATCTGTACAACTATACTCAACTTTTATTGTAGCTTTTATCTTATCCATAGATTTCTGCTCAATGTAAACTTCCTTCATTATCTAAAATTCTATCCTAATCACAAGTTACCTTTTGACCTTACAACCTTTTATCTCATAATAGTGTAAAATTATGTAATTATTATTTGACAAAATGCAAATGACATGGAAATGACAAGACAGAAATGTAATTTGACAGTTACCATATATAGAGGCAGTCATTTTATTACACAACACAACATTTCACTACTTGACTTCAAAGTATATTTCAAAGAAATGAATGTCCAAATATACTCACTACCGTTTGGGGGATATCTCTAGAAATGGTAACTAACTGATTGTCATAACCTTGGTTACAGACTGACTTTCAAATCAAAATAGTGATTTTGCATCAAGCAATTCATTCACAATCACTAAAAGACTCCAAGAATTGACTTTCATTTCTACTTTGAAAACTGATTAAGCAGATGACATACAGTCTAGCCTCACTCCCCTGTTGCAGAAGTGTTGTCCTCTTTCTCATTTCATCTGTATCAATGTGTATAAACAGTTTGATAATTGCACTTAGAAAGAATTTCAAAGAAAAGGGGTTTTCTTTACCATTTATTTAGGTTTGCAAGTAAAACTTTCAGAAATTGGAAAAAGTAGCTAATCAGCCTCTTCACTTTAATTAGAAAAGTTAGAAGAAAAATACTGTTGTTATCAAATAGCATCAACATTTTGATTTAATTGTTCCATTTATTCAATATATATGCCACGGTTTTTAAACTTTTTTACACTAAATACGGTACTTGACTTTTTAATGAACATTTTATTATCTACCCTTGAAACTAATATTAGTATTAAATAGCCTTCAAGCCTATTAAAACATTTCAATGATCACTATCTATAGTTAAAGGGCTGTCATTCAATTACTCTTTATTGCAATATCATTTCTGATCACAAATTTACAAATGACACAAAAAAAAACAATCATACATGAAGTTCAATATTTTTAGATTTATACTATTATACACAAGTTCATACTAAAATATACAGAAATATACCAACATGTTATTACATTTTGAACAGGAGGTATTAGCACAAATCATAGACAAAGAAGACATAACTTCTACATTATTTTTTGTCAAGAAATACATTCTTTCAATTATGCCTAATATAATTATTATCACTTGACCCTCGGCTCTTTAAATGTGAACTGTGGATGTCTACAATACCCCATGTGTCATGCTAATTAACACAATAACCATTAATGCTTTTGACAAATTATTATGACTCTTAGTAGTATCCAGTACCAATTAGGATATGTGTTTGATATTTTCAAGGTTAAAAGTACCTTGTCATATTTGGTGCATATAAACAATGATATTTATCATAATTGTATTAAATTATTCATTAATAATCCATTAATTATGGTAACAATGATACATGTGCATGTATATTGCCGCAAGGTTTTTTTCTTTATAAAACAAATGTTAGGGGTGACATTTAATCACCTTGTCAAATCTCATCACAGTTCATATGGAGCAAAACATCTGTCAAATGTACATAAAGCAGTTTAGTAGAAAAAAATCGAAATGTTGCCTTTTTAACTGCAACTATTACTGTATGTAAAACAACAAAAATATGTTTCTTTGATTCTTAATATTTTGACTATTATGTACAAATTAAGTAAAATTTATTTCTTTGATTCTTTGATACTTTTGAATTTTGAGAATGTAGTCCACCAAATATTGTAAAGATTATAAAATAGCAGAACAATATAGGTCTAGATTTTCAATCAAGTCAGAAAAATTTGATGCAGAAATGCAATGAAGTAATGTGAATTTTCATTTAAATGAACAAATTTTTGTGATTTTAACTAATAATAACTAATATTTGTACATAGGTAGATTATTTTTTGCTTGATTCCAATTTATATCAAATTAGTGTATCAAAGTAAGGTCAATCAGAAATAGTATAATTTTAAAAAGAATCTACATGAATGTTTTCTATTTTAAGACTTAAATGATGTTTTTCCATAAATAATCCATACAAAATGTGTCATTTTTTCACAACCTGTAGCTTGAAAGAAAGCTCTGTGATCTTTCCTTTTTATTATATTTTTTAACATATCACAATATATACTACATTTTGGCAAAGTATGAAAAATCCTATCATTTTCGTTTATATACCCCCAAAATAACAACCTTAAAGGATAGAGAACTAAAATTTAAAAATTCAGTGCTGCCCTTAATAAGAGACCATTAATACTCAATTGTACATCTTTTTCCAAGAGCATGCAGGGATGTTTTTGGCAAATGATCACATAACAATAACAAACTTGCATTTATGATCACGAGAAAGAGAGTTCCTTTATAACCGATTAACACAATGATCTATATAAGACCATGGAAGTAATATTGAGCTTTTAAATATTACTTCCATGATAAGACCTAATAGTGAAACATTAACCTTGATAATCGATCATGAAATAAGGGCCAGGTTAGGTGAACTTTGTCTGAAGGACACGAAGACCTTGCATGTCCTTTTACTCATATTAAGGGAAAACTTCTCATGACATAAAAAATATTCATTTTACATGTACCTGAGTCACATAAGTATGTCAGAAAGCCATCTGTAGGAATCTGTATCAAATATAAACAAATGGATATCATCACCTGACCTTTACAGCAGGATTAGGAGGTAGGGGCAAAATAAAAACTAGAGGCTCTAAAGTGCCTGTGTCGCTCAACTAGGTCTATACACATCTTCAACAATTGACCATCTCCAACAAATCTTCATGAAAGGGCAATAACTCCTACATAGGAGTCGACTGACGATTTTGGCCAAAAGACTTCATTGTAGATCTTGTCTTGTTGACCAGTTTTGCTTATTTAAGTTTTCATCTATCTATTATAGTTTTTAAGATATAAGGAAAATAGTCAAAGAAATAGTAAAATCAGCGTTATAGGGCTGAATAACTCCAATTAGAAGACATCAGATCTTGATTCGGCTATGTTAAGTTATTTGTACATGTCTTGCTAATCATTTTGCTGTTTAAAATATTTATTTATCTCCTATAATTTTCAAGATAATAGGCAAAATGACTATAAATAGGTAAAAATCGTCATTAAAGAGCAAATATTAATTAACTCCAATAAGGAGTCGTTGAACGATTTCATCAATGTTGACCGATTTGTAGATCTTGTCTTGCTGATGATTTTTGCTTTCTTAAGTTTCCATTTATCTAAAAAAAAATGAGTTAAAATCGTCATTAAAGGGCAATGACTCCAATAAGGAGTCATTGGATGATTTAAGCCATGTGAACTTATTTGCATGACTTATTTGTAGATCCTGTCTTGTTGATCAATTTTGCACTTTAAAGTTTCACTCTATCTTTCATAATTGGTAAATAGTATGCAAAATTGGAAAGAAAATGGTAAAATTCATCATTTAAGGGCAATAACTCCAATAAGAAGTTATCCTCAAAACTTGCATTTTACCCCTATGTTCTATTTTTAGCCATATTAGTTGGAAGGTAAGGTCATCGGACATAATTTTTTTTAAACAAGATACCGCAATGATGATAGTGGCCAAGTTTGCTCAAATTTGGCTCAGTATTTTCAGAGAAGGTTTTTTATAAAAGTTAACAACAACGACATATGCCAAGTGATGAGAAAAGCTCACTTGACCCTTTAGGCCAGCTGGGGTTTAAAAATCCACTAGCCTCACGCCCGGGACTAGAACATTTAAGCCTCCAGCAATTAAAAGTTGTAATCCAATATGCCCAACTGAATAGTAAAAAAAATTCTTGGCATTACCAAAATAGAAAGTGGAAAATCCCTTCCTCACTATTTTTATATTAGCCAATCAGAAATAACTGGGTGGACTGGTGTTGTGTATTGGGTGCAATTCACATACTTTCAATATAGATTTCTCAGTACTGGGGGTATTTCAATTTTGGAGACTTTCAATTGATGGTACTTGGGGTATGATGCATTCATAAATATGACCTGTAATGGCAGACAGCACGAAATCATGCAACAAAGTATTGCTAAATATTTTAGTAGTGGCGCCCGATGAAATTTGCCAGTTTTGAAACGAAGAACTGTAGCTAAAGGGGGAAATGAAGCCAATGCGTAATGAAAAAGTAAAAATGACAAATCTGACCTGGAAAAGAAAAAAAGAACATTTATCTTATTATGGACAGAGAGATTTAGATGAGTATGGTCAGGTGTTGCTGATGGTATAAAACTAGAGACAATGTTTTTGAATATTGTCTTTATTTTCTTGATCACGCTGATAAAAAGTCCCGGGCTAGCAGGTCTGTTTTGCTGGGCTAGCAGTTCTTCCAACAGGACTAAAAAAACTCCTGCTACCAATAAGTCCTGGGATAGTGAGCTGTAAACAAATTTTTTAACCCCTGGCCCGAGGTGAACTAAAAGTTATCAGGTTATGTTAAGTAGAAATCTGTTAAAATCATTCCATTACCTTAATTCGCCTGTTAAAAAACTAGGCAATTACCAACAAAAATGTCATGTGATGCTATTTTTCAACCTTCACTTTGAAATGGCTACTATCTTTGAAATCCTGTATTGTTATAACAGAATATAATTACCACTTAGTGTTTCCTTACTCCTTTAGTTTTTGCTCCTGTATTTTGACTACAATGTATTATATCGCTTACATAATATCCTGCTGTCATCAAAGATATAGTTCATAAAATAAAACTAATGGCCAATGACACTTTTGTGAACTCTGGATAATTATTCCAACAAATATTTTTCAATTAGACCTCTGTTACATTTTCTTTTGTTTTATATTGATTTGAAATATACATGTATTTATATCTTTCTTTACCTTTGGCTGAGAACAATAGCAGTAGTATCAATAATCAATAAGTAAGTTTGAAGTTTATGTTTACATAGAATGAAATTATATTTACTTTTGACAGTTTTTTGTCTAGACTGACTCCTACAAAGTTATTGTTATGATTTTGATTTTTTTGTTACAAAGATATAATATATAATTCATTTCCAAATTGCATATTCCTAAAGAAAGACCTAACTTTTTTTTATAATTAAAGGCTGGATGAACAAAATCTATCATGAGAAAATAACTACAATTGTAGATGATAATCGAATTCATGACAAAAATCGGTTGGTCGTATATTGCTGATTGATTAGTCTGTTTAGTTTCTCTCTATCTATTTTAGTTTTTGCTCAAAACACAAAAAAAGTATAAAAAAAAATCCTCATTTAAGGTCAATCACTCCTATAAAGAGTGACAGTCTACTAACTACCGTATGGTGGGTTATTTTTGAGGGTGTAAAGGTATACGGAAAATTTTGGCAGTTTTTATTTTGGTGCATTCTTAAATCCTAATAAAATATTTTGGCGGATACTGAAATTGTTGCAGTTAAAAGTTGTACAAAGAAACACATGTCTATTGTTATGGTTAATTGATTTTTTTACCTGAATGCATGATGTCTTATTTATTGATTATATTCTGATACAGTTAATCAATAGAACTTAGGATACAAACTTCTTGTAAATTTTACGGTTGATTAGTTATGAAATTGACCGGACCTTTGATCAAGAGTGACTTACACAACTCTTATGTAATTTGACACTAATTAATAAGGGTAATTGCCTGATAGAGTGCCTTACACTCTTGATCTATTTGACAGTAATTGATAAGGGTATACACACCTGACAGTCATTTTATAAAATACATGTATGTACAAAGCCCTTTGGCATTTATGCTGTTAAAACTAACCTATACCGTTATTGACCTGCCGAATGGAAAAATAGATCCTTTACAAAATGCTTTAGCTATTAGAATAACCCAAAGTATGCATAAATTTTCGCGGAATTTATTTTCAAGATTTTCATTTATCTGCCAACATAAGCGAAAATAAATACCCCGCGAAAATAATCCGCTATACGGTATATCGAAAAAATTTGACTTCTTTGTAGATCTTGCCTTGCTGATCATTTTTGTTATTCCAAGTTTCTCTTATCTATTGTAATTTTTATCATAGAAGGCAAAACGCAAAATAATTGGTAATAAAATGCTCTGCAGGGCGCAGCTTGATACGCCCGCAGAGGTCGAACCCTGAACAGTTGGGGCAAGTATGGACACAACATTCAAGCTTGATACAGCTTTGCATTTAGATTGTGATTAAATATTTGACACAGCATAGGTTTCTGACACAGAATGAATGTGGTCTAAGAACTTAAAAAATTCAAATTGGACATTCACCTATTATGGTCCAATATCCAAAATCTAAATACATGGTTAGATTCAGCATATCAAAGAACCCCAAGAATTTCAATTTTTGATGAAATCAAACAAAGTTTAATTTTGGACCCTTTTGACCTCAATGTGGACAAAGTTGATAACAGGGCCCAAAAATCAAAAATCTAAATACATGTTTAGATTTAGCATATCAAAGAACCCTAAGAATTCAATTTTTGTTAAAATCAAACTAAGTTTAATTTTGGACCCTTTGGACCTTAATGTAGACCAATTTGAAAACGGTACCAAAAATTAAGAATCTAAATACACGGTTAGATTCGGCATATCAAAGAACCCCAATAATTCAATTTTTGATGAAATCAAACAAAGTTTAATTTTGGACCCTTTGGACCTCAATGAGGACCAATTTAAAAACGGGGCCCAAAATCCAAAAACTAAATACATGGTTAGATTCAGCATATTAAAGAACCCCAAGAATTCAAGAATAAAACCCCATTGAAATTGGTCAAGAAATAAGCAATTTATAGGAAGTATCTTCTTTTGCACAACACTGTGCAATTAAATATTTCTTGCTATTGCGCAATACTGTACAATTGACAATTTCTTGCTATTGCACAATATTTGTGCTATTGGATATTTCTTGCTTTTGCGCAATACTGTGCAATTGAAGATTTCTTGCTATTGCGCAATACTGTGCAATTGAAGATTTCTTGCTATTGTGCAATACTGTGCAATTGAAAATTTCTTGCTATTGCGCAATACTTATTATATAATAATTTACACATCCTGTTTGGTGTGTATCTCCTACCATACCATTATTATTTGCTTTTAAATATAAATCAGAAATAACCAACTTAAAATGGAAAATTTTAAAAGAAAAAAAAAAGGAAAAAAAGAAAAAAAAGGAAAAATAAAAAAATCCCCCCCCAAATTTTTTGAACCCCCTTATGATTCATCACCCCCAAACTCAATCACAGCCTTCCCTTTGTGGTATGGTACCTTGCAGTACAATTTCAGAGAGATCCATACACTTGAACACAAGTTATTGTCTGGAAACTAGAAAAATGTGTTTTTTGACCCCTTTTTGGCCCCAAATTCCTAAACGTTTAGGGCAATTACCCCCAAACTCAAACCCAGCTTTCCCTTTGTGATATGGAACCTTGTAGTACAATTTCAGAAAGATCCATACACTTACACACAAGTTATTGTCCTGGATCTAGAAAAATGCTTGTTTTTTGCCCCTTTTTGGCCCCTAATTCCTAAAATATTGAGGCAATTACCCCCATCATCAATCCCAGCCTTCCCTTTGTGGTATGGTACCTTGCAGTACAATTTCAGAGAGATCCATACACTTGAACATTAGTTATTGTCTGGAAACTAGAAAAATGCTTATTTTTGGCCCCCAATTCCTAAACGTTTCGGCAATTACCCCCAAACTCAATTCCAGCTTTCCCTTTGCGATATGGAACCTTGTAGTACAATTTCAGAAAGATCCATATACTTACACACAAGTTATTGTCATGAAACTAGAAAAATGCTTATTTTTTGCCCCTTTTTTGGCCCCTAATTCCTAAAATTTTGAGGCAATTACCCCCAAAATCAATCCCAGCATTCCTTTTGTGATATGGAACCTTGTGGTACAATGTCAGAGAGATCCATACACTAACACACAAGTTATATCTGGAAGTTACAAAAATGCCTATTTTTGGCCCCTTTTTGGCCCCTAATTCCTTTACTGTTGGTACCATGACCCCCAAAATCAATCCCAACCTTCCTTTTGTGGTATTGAACCTTGTGGTAAAATTTCATAGAGATCCATTCACTTAAACTAAAGTTAGAGTGCGAAAACCAATGTGTCTTCAGACGACGACGACAACGACGACGACGACGCCAACGTCATACCAATATACGACCACAAAAATTTTTTGCGGTTGTATAAAAATCGTCAATAAAGTGCAATAACTGCAATAAGGAGTTGTCAGACTCCATCATATAATCTTAATTGCAGATCTTGTCTTGCTAATCAATTTTGCTTTATACTTAAGTTTCTATATATCTGTTATAATTTTTAGGATAAAAGGCAAAAACTGTAATAAGGAGTCGACTGACAATTTCGATCATTAAATTTATTTGTAGACCTTGTCTTGCTGGGCATTTTACAATTTAAAGTTTCTCTGTATTTATTATAGTTTTCAAGATAATAGACAAAAATATTAAAAAAAATGGTACAATTTGTCATCTAAGGGCAATAACTCCTATAAGAAGTCCCATAGCTCCAATAAGGAGTCGTCGGACGATTTCCTCCATATAATCTTAATTGCAGATCTTGTCTTGCAGATTAATTTTACTTACTTAAGTTTCTTTATATCTGTTATAATTTTCATAGCCCAGCTGATTCGTGCATATTTTTAGGAGAATTGTGAATTTGTGGGTTTGATGATAAAAGCATGAAACTTTACACAATTGTAGTTCTATATATGGTAGTCAATTTAAACTTTGGACCCACTCTGAAAAACCCAATATGGCGTCCATTTTCAAGATGGCTGACAATCAGTCTAAATTTCACCACCATGTGAATTTAAAAATGGCCGTCAAAAAAGTGAAAAAGAACTAAACTAAGACAAGGCTCTGCTGATATTCATTTCTTTCATCGACTTGCACTATGCAGTTTATACGATGTTTTAGGGATTGTGTTCCCATGATACATCGATGCTGCTTGCAAAACAATTCAATCAAAGATCCCATAAATGGAAACATTCGAAAGTTTTTATGATGCCTTTAGAATTTGTTTGACAAACTGGGTTCGAACTTGGGAAATACCCTTAACAGAATACCAGCCTGATAAAATGTTGACTGTGTTCCACCTGAATCACAAATGATTAATTTATATGTTCCACTTCTCCTTGCCACATTCCTATCTTTTTCCTTGACTGTGGATCAAGATGATCAATAAATACGACTCATCACCGATTTTCTACTTGCAATGAGTAACACCACTCATGATAACAATTGGCCAGAAACTACAACCCCTTCGGGAACACCTGCTATGACCCCTATTTTTGATATAAAAGGGACTTGTGTTGTTTAAGCTGCCAATGTTGTGTTATTTGTTCTTTATTTTTCAATATCTGTGTTGTCAACCAGTGAAAATCGTATTTATCCAAATGTCCAATAGGGTATATGCCCACCGCATTCACTTGAAGTAGCACTACGGATAAAAGACAGAAACATTACCTTACCTAAAGCTTTCATATACTTATAAGGTGATTTGAAACTTAATTACTATACCCATTTTTGGACAAGACAAGTGTGTAATTCTACTCATTGCTTTATCTACATTTTCCATTTTCAAATTACGTTTGCAAAACTTGAACTATATAGTTAAATCGCATTGTATCGCACACGGATACTAGGAGCCATAATTGGGATGGGAAAATGCAAAGAACCACTGAATAAGCAGTGTAATGACATCTATATACACCCAGAAGGAACATTCTCTTAATGATCTCACATCAAAATGTCCTGTTCAATCTTTAATATTACAGAGCAGTTGTGGTTATGTGGACTCAATTTCACCTAACTATCGTAGTTACGATTTTCTATACTTTTTTCCCAAATCTTTTGATGTTTGGCTGTATAAAAATATGGCATACACTTGGTATCATAGGGCACTTAGTTTTACTGAAGGTACATCAAAACAAAACACTTTGTAACCTTATATAAGGGATATTTGTTGATTTTGATATCTTATAGCGGCCATCTTGGAAAAAGCCACCATTTTGAAATTTCAACTTGGGTCCATATGTAATATTGTTCGAAGCATCAAGCAGTACTAACATTCCAAATTTGAACTTGTATAATTAATATTTGTTGATTTTGATATTTTGAGACGACCATCTTGGAAAAAGCCACCATATTAAAATTTCAAGGTGGGTCCATAGCTTATATTTTCAAAACAATTCTGCACTACTGTCATGCCAAATTTGGCCTTGAATTTGGCCTTATATAAGTCATATATGTTGATTTTGATATTTTATGGTGGCCATCTTGGAAAAAACCGCCATATTGAAATTGCAAGGTGGGTGCATAGCTAATGTTTTTTGAAACATCCAGAACTACTACCATGCCAAATTTGGTGCTTTTCTCATCAAACCCACAATTTTTTCACCAATCTGCCGGACTATTAAGATAAAAGGCAAACACACAAAAATTTGCAAAAATCATCAACAAAGGGCAATAACTCTAATAAGAAGTCGACTGACAATTTCGATCATTAAACTTATTTGTAGATCTTGTCTTGCTGAGCATTTTACAATTTAAAGTTTCTCTGTATCTATTATAGTTTTCATTTAAGATAACAGACAAAAATATAAAAAAAATGGTACATTGTCATCTGAGGGCAATAACTCCTATAAGAAGTCCCCTGACAGTTTTGACATAAAGTGCCAATTGGTAGAGCTCAACATTCTGAACATTTCTGCCCCGTCAGAAATTCTCTATTAACAAGCATTTTGAGAGTATTGCATGGCAATACATATTCCCCTACCGGTTAAAAATTCATTGTATTGGAACAAAATGCTAACTTGATCTATAACTTGTCATGGTGTCAACTATATAACAATTATCAAGTCAATATCTTCAAGCATGACGAAAAAAAGTGCAGAAAACTGATTATCTGAGTGAATTTTCTATGTCCATGGACCACAACTCTGCACAAAATCATCAGACTGGAACAAAATTTGAACATGAACAATACACCAAATATCAAAACAATATCTTCAAGCATGAAGAAAAAAAAGTGTGGAAAACTGATTTGCCGGACTGATGGATGTACAGACAGAAGGAGTGCAAACCTAAAGTCCCCTTTGACCTCGTCGGTAGGGGACTAATAACGGTTTTCAAATTAATAGACAAAACTTGCATTTTACCCCTATGTTCTATCATGTCGGCCATCTTGGTTGGCAGGCAGGGTCATCGGACACATTTTTTAAACTAGATACCTTAATGATGATTGTGGCTAAGTTTGGTTAAATTTAGTCCAGTAGTTTCAGAGGAGAAGATTTTGGTAAAAGTTAACGGACGACAACAGACAACGAAGGACGATGGATGCCAAGTGCTGAGAAAAGCTCACTTGGCCCTTTGAGCGGGGTGAGCTAAAATGAACTAACGAATGGACAAACGAATAGACGCACAGACCGAAAAACATAATGCCCCTAGGTAGGGCATAAAAATGAGATTTTGGTAAGAGACTATGATTATCATATTTATAAACAAGAATGTGTCCATAGTACATGGATGCCCCATTCGCACTATCATTTTCTATGTTCAGTGGACCGTGAAATTGGGGTCAAAACTCTAATTTGGCATTAAAATTAGAAAGATCATATCATAGGGAACATGACTTTTGTGTACTAAGTTTCAAGTTGATTGGACTTCAACTTCATCAAAAACTACCTTGACCAAAAACTTTAACCTGAAGGGGGACAGACGGATGGACGGACGAACAGACGGACGAATGAAGGGACGCACAGACCAGTAAGCATAATGCCCCTACTACTATCGTAGGTGGGGCATAAAAAAATGGTGAAAAGATACTTAAGGGGAGCAAATAAAAAACCACAGGTCAAAGAAAAACAGACAACACAATGGTCAAAAGAAAAAGACACAAGTCCACAAAACATTACACAGAAAATTAAAGATGATGATCATTGGCACACAAAATTTATAGTGTTGTATTCATTTACAATGGTGTACAAACAAAACAGCAGGCTACAGTAGACATATAACACGAATAATTCACTCCCTCCCAGTGATCCAACTCACAAGGACCTGAATTCTTAATATGATAAAAATGCGTCACCAATCCAGGATTTTTATTGGTGCCAATCAGCTGATAGCTTTATGCTATCGAGAAAGGTAAATCACAGCAAATTCTGAATGATTGAAGATTTTTCATTGACTAGGCCTTCATGCGTTAGTGAAGCAACCGAAGAGCAGTGGCATATAACAACTGAATTATTGGGGTTACAGTAGACAGACAAAGAGGAACAGAAGTCACCAAACTACTGGTATGCTGTGGAATTATCTCATAAATCACATGATCAGTTGACTGTGAACTCAAAAGAATGACATGATCTCATCTTTGTGGCCAAAATTCTGACACTCTGATCTCTAATACAAAGTTACATACAATATCATATTTTATTATCATATACTTATATCAGTTTATAACCATTCAGACAACAGAAAAAACTTTAATCAGATGATCCTCCTGGCACATGGGACATCAGCTTTTTGTTGGATACACAATTGGAAGGTGACTAAAGTATCAAATACTCAATATAATTATAATCCATTTACATATATCTAACAATTTTTTACTGTTTTATATCCTTCCATACAATTGTCTCCATTTGTTAAATCTTTATATCCTTTTTTGTTACTTTTGGCAAAAATATGACAATTGACAAATGAACTGTTTTAAACCCATTTAACTCATTATTTTATTATCACTGTATAACAACAGATCTAACATGTTTTTTCATGATCTTTATGAAATCAACATTTTGTGTGCAAACATATTTTATCTTACATTATTTCTCACAGCCAAAGACAGTCTCACTGTTAGTTTAATACAAATGTTTTCAGAAGTTTAAAATCACATCCATTTAAAAGAAATAAACATGGACTTGTTTCATTGGAAAAGGTCAAAAGTGTAGCTAATGTAACTAAAGTCTCCAACCTATTAACATATGTAGGACCTTAAATAACCTGTAAAAGTGACAAAGATCAAATAAACATATTAACATAAAATTGTCCAAAACATGATACTGATTAACATGATTAAAGTGAGGTTGTTACAATCTAGCATGTCTAGGTTAAGTTTTCTCTGACTAATCCAAATCATCTTCACATTCTAGTCATGTTGTCTCATGAGATTCCCCTTAATAATGTCAGTTTCAACAGCTGATACAACCGCAGAGGTTGAACCCTCAACAGTTGGGGTAAGTATGGACACTACATTCAAGCTTGGTACAGCTCTGGATTTGGATTGTGATTAAATATTTGACACATCATAGGTTTCTGACAGAGAATGGATGTGGTTAAAGAACTGAAAAATTTAAAATTGGACTTTTATGTATTATGGTCCAATATCCAAAATCTAAATACAGATCTATACGCTTATAATCAAGTTATTGTCCAGAAACCAAATGTCTCCAGACGCTGCCGCCCCCGCCGCCGCCAATGTCATAACATTATACGACTCATCGTATAAAGACTCATCGTATAAAAATAGATCTTAATAAAATTGAAACAGTATTGACCAGTTGAATGCAAATTACTACCTTTATAAATTGTGTGCAATATAGCATATACATGTATGTACATTCCATTGTATGTACAAACATACAGCAAAATGGCAAAAGGTTCTAGGTTGAAAACTTTTAGACAAAACCTGTATAAAACAAATAATTGGGTCAACAAACATACAGTTTAAAATCAATACCCCTTAAAACTGGATAAAACATACCCCTCCTCCCTGAAAGTTCAAAGGTATTGCCATTTCATTTTGCATCAAGAAAATTACAAAAAGCTCAGTAATTTACATGTTAAACTTTATAAAGCTATCATGTTTCAAATTTTTCTGTAAAGGTTATTTCATAACAGTGTAATTGTAAAAAGCCAGGTGAGAATGTATTATTAGCAAGGAAGTTATAATAATATTTGGGAAAAAAACTTCCTCGAGGCAATATCAAATTAATTCTATTTAGTTCAGGATAAACTACTTGATAATCACATAAATGAAGTTTTAAATCAAAGTTGTCCATGCTTATATAATTAGTTGATTCAAAGTCTTTTTTCATCCCACAGATCATGACTTTTGTCTGTGTATTAGGAATATAACTTCTAACTATCAAGTTTTGTTATGTATGAAAATGGAGGTAAATATCAGTAAAACAGCAACCCAACAATTCAAGTTTATAAGATAACTAACAAGAACAAACTTTAAAAGTACTGATCAGTAATATAAATGTAATTAAAAAGATTTACTTGTATTATTTGTCTGCCTTTCATTTCAGTGAAAACTGTCTAGACTGTAATATAAAGTCTATATCTGCCTCTTGTAGCAGTGTAAACTATCTTGAGACTGTAATATAAAGTCTATATCTGCCTCGTGTTACAGTGTAAACTATCTTGAGTGTAATATAAAGTCTATATCTACCTCATGTTACAGTGTAAACTATCTTGAATGTAAAATAAACAATATATCTGCCTTATGTAATAGTGTGAATCTTGAGTGTAAAATAAAGTCTATGTCAACCTCTTGTTACAGTGTAAACTATCTTGTAAAATAAAGTCTATATCTACCTCTTGTTACAGTGTAAACTATCTTGAGTGTAAAATAAAGTCTATATCTGCTTTGTGTTACAGTGTAAACTATCTTGGATGTAAACTACTGCTTGTTACAATGTAAACTGTATTGAATGTAAATAAACACTTTATCTACTGCTTGTTACAATGTAAACTGTATCGAGTGTAAATAAACACTATATCTACTTCTTGTTACAATGTAAAATTGCATCAAGTGTAAATAAACACTATATCTACTGCTTGTTACAATGTAAACTGTATCGAGTGTAAATAAACACTATATCTACTGCTTGTTAATGTAAACTGTATCGAGTGTAAATAAACACTATATCTACTGCTTGTTACAATGCAAACTGTATCGAGTGTAAATAAACACTATATCTACTGCTTGTTACAATGTAAACTGTATCGAGTGTAAATAAACACTATATCTACTGCTTGTTAATGTAAACTGTATCGAGTGTAAATAAACACTATATCTACTGCTTGTTAATGTAAACTGTATCGAGTGTAAATAAACACTATATCTACTTCTTGTTACAATGTAAAATTGCATCAAGTGTAAATAAACACTATATCTACTGCTTGTTACAATGTAAACTGTATCAAGTGTAAATAAACACTATATCTACTGCTTGTTACAATGTAAACTGTATCGAGTGTAAATAAACACTATATCTACTTCTTGTTACAATGTAAAATTGCATCAAGTGTAAATAAACACTATATCTACTGCGTGTTACAATGTTAACTGTATCAAGTGTAAATAAACACTATATCTACTGCTTGTTACAATGTAAACTGTATCGAGTGTAAATAAACACTATATCTACTTCTTGTTACAATGTAAAATTGCATCAAGTGTAAATAAACACTATATCTACTGCGTGTTACAATGTTAACTGTATCAAGTGTAAATAAACACTATATCTACTGCTTGTTAATGTAAACTGTATCGAGTGTAAATAAACACTATATCTACTGCTTGTTAATGTAAGCTGTATCGAGTGTAAATAAACACTATATCTACTGCTTGTTACAATGTAAACTGTATCGAGTGTAAATAAACACTATATCTACTGCTTGTTACAATGTAAACTGTATCGAGTGTAAATAAACACTATATCTACTGCTTGTTAATGTAAACTGTATCGAGTGTAAATAAACACTATATCTACTGCTTGTTAATGTAAACTGTATCGAGTGTAAATAAACACTATATCTACTGCTTGTTACAATGTAAACTGTATCGAGTGTAAATAAACACTATATCTACTGCTTGTTAATGTAAACTGTATCGAGTGTAAATAAACACTATATCTACTGCTCGTAACTCGTTTTGAGTGCAAAATAAAAGTCTATAAGTTAGCTTTAATAGATATGTCAGATTTAAATGACATTTTTCATAATTCAGTGTAGTTGCAGATTTGTATAGAAAGTGTGAACAGAAAAAAAAACCCGATTGACTGGTGTATGTGAAGCAATAAACGGGTTAATTAGTGTTCTATTTGTGAAATATTTAACAGTTTGCATTCATCAAACAACCATTTTCCAGTTCCCAGTTGTTTTGTTGCATTGAAAAGGTTGTTTAGTTGTAAAAAGTACTAGAAGATTATCATACAACTTAAAGTATGCATTACTACTAATGAGCTTATTTATTTCAGGTGGATTTCATGCAGAAAAAAATGCATTGGCTCACTTTATTCCATTTATCTTTTTAAGACAGGATTTGTATTTAAATGGGATGCCTTAATTTAAAATACTTTCCAAAATTATTCAGATAAACTTAGGATATGAATTGCTGTGAATATCCTTCATCAGGTTCACTCATGACAGTGTGGTAAGATCTTAGACTAAGCATAAAACCGTATTAGGTCTACTTTGAAAGAAGGAATTACAACCATCATATAAGTACATCAATAGGAAGTTATACATAATAAAATGTCAGAGATATCACTATTATCAGGCACTGTATTTGGGTTAAATTGATGAACAATTTCATCAGCATTATTTCTGACTAGTTTGCTTCTTTTCCTTAAATATCTCTGTTGAGTAACAATGTGAGTCATTGAATTTGCCCTTAAAGCTACTAAAAAAATCATTCACATGTTGTTTTTTTTTTTGTAAGAGAGACATTTAGGCCTTATATATATATATGGCCTTCCAAATACCGTTTCGATTTCTAACATCACTGAAGAGACATTAATTGTCGAAATCCGGATATGGTGTACCAATTATTGCACCTCATGTTTGCTGTATACCATCTTTTCCGCAAGTTGATTGTTTTCTGCTGGTGATCCAATGGATAAAATCTGTTGTAGAGTCGTCACTGGTTCAGACGTACTTATATATATATAAAAGTCTATAAAAAGGACCAACCAGCAAATTTAATATGTACCAGATCGTCTAAAATAGACGATACTGCACAGATTAGGAAAAAATTATATAAGTCTAAAGATTTGCACAACAGTACTAATATAAAATGGTAATATACGAAGATGATGTTATAAAATCGTGTTGACTATATTATATATATATATATATATATCTTTTTTTGGTAATCTTGGCATGACTGATGTTTTTCAGCAAACTCAGGAATAATATCATACTTTCTAAGTTTACAACAATGCCTCAAGTAAAACATATACTACAAAAATATAATTTGTTAACTTAATTTTGAATTATGTTATTTATATGGTATAGGTCAACTTTTAGGGAAAATTTACTCACTCTAGGCCCTTCTCCTTTTTGAGTGAATCGAAAATATTCTGTTTACACCCATTAACTGTTTCATACATTCTTCCTGTGTACCTAGACAATATCTGGCATTATTTAAGATAGCAAAACTATCCACTATTTCATTGAATATTTTCACATTTTCTTTAGCATAATAAAGCTACATAAATATATACATTTCATAAATTTGCATAGATAATTTCTATTATATGATAGCATCAAATTTCGTCTCTTGTTAAATCATCTGACACAGACAATTTTTTTTGTATCAACTTAAAATAGTTTACTACATGACAACAAATGTTTTATGAAGAAAAGTTTTCATTTCTAAAACACATTACAAAATGTTTTCCAATATAATGGAGAACAACTCTAAAACTGACATCACACAACAAGAATTAATGTCCATAGAATGAAGAACAACTCTAAAACTGACATCACACAACAAGAATAGGTGTCCATAGAGTGGCAAACAACCCTAAAACGGACAGCACACAACAAGAATAGGTGTCCATAGAATGGTGAATCCCTAAAACTGACATCACACAACAAGAATAGCTGTCCATAGAATGAAGAACAACTCTAAAACTGACAGCACACAACAAGAATAGCTGTCCATAGAATGGTGAATCCCTAAAACTGACATCACACAACAAGAATAGCTGTCCATAGAATGAAGAACAACTCTAAAACTGACAGTACGCAACAAAAATAGGTGCCCATAGAATGGCAAACAACCCTAAAACTGACATCACACAACAAGATTACTAGGTGTCCATAAAATGAAGAACAACTCTAAAACTGACATCACACAACAAGGATAGGTGTCAATAGAATGGTGAAACCCTAAAACTGATATCATCACATAACAAGAATAAAAGTCCATAGATCCAGCATAGAATGGTAAACAATCTTAAAACTGATATCATCACATAACAAGGATATAAGTCCATAGATTCGATATAGAATGGTGAACAATCCTAAAACGGATATCATCACATAACTAGAATGTGTCCAATGGAAAACAAATTCTTTGCTATCAAATGTCCATATGATAATCAGTGAAATGCAAATCAGGGTTAAACCCTTTTAGCATTATTCATGAAGTTCAGATTATAGTGAACATGTGCAATAAGTTTCAAGTTGATGTGACTACAACTTCATGGTAAACTACTACAACCAAAATATTTAATATGAAACTCACAGTCAAATTTCCATGTTCATTGAACCAGGAAATTTGGGTCAAAACCCCTGATTTTGATATAACTTTTTAAAAGTTTATATCATAATGAAAATATGTACTAATTTTCAAGAAGATGTAATCCTATCCGGGTCTTGAATACCATCTTTATAACAGGTTTATTTCGTAGCAAACATGTTATAGGAACTGGCCGTCAGTAAGACAGTTTGAACTATGTGAGTGGATCCTTGGTGTACAAACTAAGTCCATTTTAACTATTTTCAAGCACAACTATTGTAAAACATTTATCTTCATACAAAAGTAAATTTTGTTCACAAATCTAAGTAAATGGGGAATGTGTCCATGGGACACAGATGATGCCCCTGCTTGCATACAACGTTATAAAGGGACATAACTGAAGAACGGTAAAAGTGACGCTACCCAAATTCATCTTGATCTGAGTTTTGTGGTAATAAGCATTGTGTATAAGTTTCATAACATTTGGTTGAGGCAAACTTTAGTTAGAGAACGGAAACGAAAAATTCAGCAATTTTTCCATTTGTTAACGGGCATAACTCTAGAATGGTATAAGTGACGCCACCAAAATTCAAACTTGATCTGTGTTTTGTGGTAATAAGCATTGTGTATAAGTTTCATAATATTTGGTTGAGGCAAACTAAAGTTAGAGAATGGAAACCAATTTCTGGACGTACGTATGGACGGACGTACAGACATATAGACACACAAGTGTAAGACTTAATGCCCCCTCCGCTACGGCGGGGGCATAAAAATTCTTACAAATTTAAATACACATAGATGGTTTTTTTGCTTATATTGTTGATGTAAACTAAACTCCTTTTAGTTCATATACAAATGTACAGGGCAACAATAAGAATCCTTTATAAAACACATGTTTTGAGACACGCATATGGTCAGATTACAAGACATCCTGATAAATAAACACAGGTATATATTTTATGTCATCTAATGCAACAGTTATGAAATTTATAATACTACATGTTTTAAGCAGGTCAACTTTATTGCTTAATGTTGAAATTTTATACTGAAACTATTTTGAAATATTTATGTTACACTTTTAAAAGATAATAAAGTTGCACAAAAAGGTTATGTTTTTTGTGTATTTTAACTCAGCAAGAACTTATATTTATATTTATGCACATTTGGGTGTGGTTAAATATGAATTGTATATCTATTCTTTATATTTTTAAAGATAACTGAGCACGCTTCATGAATAATACATTCTTATATTTCATAAACTATACTGCATTTAACATGTATAAGTGATTTTCTCTTCGTATAATTTAAATTTCTACACAGATTGTGAAATGTATAATGTAGGTAGTTTCTAGAAAATAAGAATTTAAGTTTCTTTGTCCATATAAGTTAGTAGAAAACTGTAACCATTCCAGTTCTTTGTTGTTACAATAGCCTGTAAAATGGTTAGATGTTTCACATATTTTGTCTTAAAAAAGAATTATTGCATGAATGAATTTTTGTGTACAAATTTCAATAGGGAACAATTATGATAAAACAAAATTATAATGAGAATAAAATAAGAATGGATTTGACAAATTTTGAATTTACATTGAAAAAAAAAATCAGTGAAATAGCTCTGCTGTTTCAATATCATTATACAACTTTAAACCAGAAATGTTGATTTTTTTGGCCAATGGATTTGCAATTTAGTGATTTTATGCCAGTACACGTGCATTACTTGAAATTAAGAGAAAAATATCTCCCTATATTTGTTGTTTACAGTGAATTCTATACAATGTTTTCCAGTCTACAAATTAAAATGTATATTTCAGGAATTATCTTTTTCTTTGAAAGAAGACATTAAGCTATATGTAGTGATCCCTAAATGCTATAAATAAACATTGGGGAATGGAATATTACTGATTAAAGTCTATTATTCAACCATATTTTTATACACACCAAAGACTGAACAATTCATTGTAAAAGCTTCCTTATTTGATAAAAATGACTTCGGCCATCCAGTTATAGTTGGATACTGCAGCCTGGGCCATCCTGCTATAGGTGGATACTGCAGCCTGGGCCATCCAGTAATAGACAGACACTACAGCCTTGGCCATCCAGATATAGGTGGATACTGCAGCCTGGGCCATCTAGTTATAGGTGGATACTGCAGCCTTGGCCATCCAGTAATAGAGGGATACTGCAGCCTGGGCCATCTAGTTATAGGCAGGTACTGCTGCCTGGGCCACCCAGTTTTAGGCAGATACTGCTGCATGGGCCACCCAGATATAGGTGGATACTGCAGCCTGGGCCATCCAGTAATAGACGGATACTGCAGCCTGGGCCATCCAGTTATAGGCAGATACTGCTGCCTGGGCCACCCAGCTATAGGTGGATACTACAGCCTGGGCCATCCAGCTTTAGGTGGATACTGCAGCCTGGCCCATCCAGCTATAGGTGGATACTGCAGCCTGGGCCATCCAGTAATAGAAGGATACTGCAGCATGGGCCATCCAGTTATAGACAGATACTGCTGCCTGGGCCACCCAGCTATAGGTGGATACTACAGCCTGGGCCATCCAGCTTTAGGTGGATACTGCAGCCTGGCCCATCCAGCTATAGGTGGATACTGAAGCTTGAACCTTCCAGCTATAGGTGGATACTACAGCCTTGGCCATCCAGCTGTAGGTGGATACTGAAGCCTGAACCTTCCAGCTTTAGGCAGATACTGCATCCTGGGCCATGTTTTATTTACTGCAGATATTCATTCTTATTTACCAATTCCCCAAATTTTATAAGTCAACCTTTTTCAATATAGCATTCTTTTACTGATACAGTTATTGTGTTATTTCTAATAGAAATATTGGTTATTGTTTTGTAATTCACTTATTAATAAATCTGAAAAAAAATATGGAATTTCACACAAAATATAAGTAACATTATTAAAAATTAAAATAACATTCACTACTTACACAGTATTTGAATTAAAATCTATAATTTCCCAACCTTAGTTCATCGAAAAATGTCCATATTTGGCCTGAAGGGTCACAACCAAGTTTATTTTATATCATTAATCATTTTAGGTCACAAATTTGATCTATACTGATTAGTTTAGCAACTCTGTCGAAAAATCAAAATAAAAAATAACCTAAAGGCACATTCTTGTATTTCTAGGTTAAATATATAAATGATTATTATATATTTGTATGGGATCAAAGAGCATGACAGTGTGGCCAAATAATATGCTATTGTTTACATATTTGCTGAACTATGAAAAAAACCTTCATATGAAGAGCCTGAATCTGCCTGTCTGTCAGTATTAATATTTAGAAATCATGATAAAAAATGTATTGACCCAATGCTTCCAATACCTCCCAGGCTACAAGTAAGCAGTTATTAAAATAGTAAATGATGAATGTTTATTTGTTTGTTTATCCATTTGGCTGTTGTCAAGTTTGGTTAAATATCTTGAAATTCTTCAAACCTTTGCCATCCAGTCAGACACTTTGTATCTACTATGGTTTTCAAGACATTGGCCATATATTTCCATTTTACCCCAATGTTCCTATATATAGTAATGATAGCCATGTTGATTGAAGGTCATCCAATCTTTAAATGATTCTGGAAGTTTTTCATGATCTCTTACATGTATATATATAGAATTATTCTTTTTAAATTACCTTGGAAGTCATGTATTTCTTTGTTTCTTCATTTTAATTCATTCTTTAAAATGATCTGAAAATGAAAAGTAAATACCTGTAACATTTAACAATTCTCAGATGCCAGCTTTTAATAAAATCAATTTCCTGAATGTATATAAAAAGTTAGATGACAGCTTTATAGAATAAACATTTCCTTTAAAGACATATTTATAGTCAAATGACAATACATAAGGTGTGATATAAATTTCCCTCATGACCTTGAGGAAATTAAATGTCCATAACAAACATATGCTTTCCTTTCAATACATTTTTGATATCTTATGGCATTTCAATGTCAACTTAAGTACATAATAATTCTGCATATAGATTTTATTAATCTCAACTGAGTTTTAAGCCAACTGCAAGGATCTCAAAAACCCATACAACTTAAAAGGTTGACCACTCTGACTGACCTCCACACTCAATTTCAAACTTCATGCAATCACATTTTTTGCCAATTTTGCAGAATTTATACAGGAAGTTAAAATATGCAGAAATATATTTTCATTTGTTTTGTGAATACAGGGAAGCCTTGTTTTGAGGTGGTATGATCATGGTATATTAAATAGGATATGGGAAAAAAGCATACCTAAATTTTTTAGACATAAACAATTATGCATTTCTTCTAGAATTTACACTGTTTCATGATATGAAATATCTGAATTATTTTGGGGAATCATATTACTAAATGACTAAAGCTTTGCAATATTTTTTTTTCTTCATTATATAGTTATTATTGTTTTGTCTTGTGTATTTGAAATAAAGTAATTTTTACATTCAAAATAATTATAATGAGAATTATTTTGTTGATAACATCGTTCAGTCTTCCTTCATTTTTCAGCCAAATAGTGTAGATTATTAAATCAAATAAAAAAATTTATTCAATACATACTTCAGATGTCACACAAAAAGATTTTTTATTTAAATTTGTTTATTCTGTCATACAAACACTTTAAAGATTAAAACAAATCAAAGAATTCCCTCTCCAGACTGCTTTATCGTAATTTTGAATAATCTGACAGATTAGCCTGTGTGAAGTGCTGATATGGAAGTTTTAACATGAACTAGTAAATATTAAGGTTAACTTTTATTGATAAGAATATATCTAATCAAAAGCTTGTTACCTATATTTTCCGCATTCTGTTTTGGAACATTAGGATTATGTTTCATTTCGGCACAAGGCCTTCCCTATTTCTTAAACTAGTGACACGTAATGAACTATTTTCTTGTATATTCATCAGAGCTTAAACATAATATATGTTTGACTGTTTCATTGCTATGTTGTTTTTATTCAAAGACATCATTTCCCTCTACAATAATAAAAAAAAATGTGGATAGTGTCCACATGTGGACACAGATGATGCCCCCGCTTGCATATCATATAGTTATGAAGGGACATAACTGAAGAACGGTAAAAGTGACGCTACCCAAATCTGAACTTGATCTGAGTTTTGTGGTAATAAGCATTGTGTGTAAGTCTCATAACATTTGGTTGAGGCTAACTTAAGTAGAGAACAGAAACTTAAAATTCAGCAATTTTTCTATTTGTAAACACGCATAACTCTAGAACGTTTGTGTATAAGTTTTATAACATTTGGTTGAGACAAACTAAAGTTAGAGAACGGAAATGAAAAATTCAGCAATTTTTATGTTTATAAAGGGACACAACTCAGTATGGTAAAAGTGTTGCCACCAAATTTCGTACTTAATCTGTATTATGTAGTAATAAGCATTGTGTATAAGTTTCATATCATTTGGTTGAGGCACTAAAGTTAGAAAACGGAAACAAAAAATTTGTACTTGATCTTAGTTTTGTGTTAATGAATATTGTGTATAGGTTTCATAATGTTTGGTTGGGGCAAATTTACTTAAGTTACAGAATGGAAACTAAAAATTTTGCAATCTTTCAAGTTACAAAGGGGCATAACTCAATAATGGTTAAAGTGACACTTCCCAAATTCAACTTGATCTGTGTTTTATCAGTGGAAGTCAAATTTAAACATTGCATTGTATAAAGCATTGAATGTAGTTGATTCAATTATAATCATGGACAAAGGAAGATAACTCCAATTTTAATAAAAATTACTTGAAATTAAGAAGAAAATAAAAATTTTGCAATTTTTCCATTTAAAAAGAGGCATAACTCTAGAACAGTTAAAGTGACGCCACCAAAATTCAAACTTGATCTGTGTTTTGTGGTAATAGGCATTGTGAATAAGTTTCATAACATTTGGTTGAGGCAAACTAAAGTTAGAGAACGGAAAAGAAAAATTCAGCAATTTTTCCATTTGTAAAGGGGCATAACTCTAGACCAGTAAAAGTGAGGCCACCAAAATTCAAACTTGATCTGTGTTTTGTGGTAATAAGCATTGTGTATAAGTTTTATAACATTTGGTTGAGGCAAACTAAAATTAGAGAACGGAAAAGAAAAATTCGGCAATTTTTCCATTTGTAAATGGGCATAACACTAGAATGGTAACAGTGACGTCACCAAAATTCAAACTTGATCTGTGTTTTGTGATAATAAGCATTGTGTATAAGTTTCATAACATTTGGTTGAGGCAAACTAAAGTTAGAGAATGGAAACGATAAATTCAGCAATTTTCCATTTGTAAAGGGCATAACTCTAGAACGGGAAAAGTGACGCCACCAAAATTCAAACTTGATCTGTGTTTTGTGGTAATAAGCATTGTGTATAAGTTTCATAACATTTGGTTGAGGCAAACTAAAGTTAAAGAACGGAAACCAATTTTGGGACGTACGTACAGACGGACAAGGGTAAAACTTAATGCCCCCTCCGCTACGGCGGTGGCATAAAAATTTACCAATCTTACTAGCCTTATAAAACTTAAATGATCTCTAGTGTCTCTAATGTAAAAATTAGACAAAATAAAAAAAAACAATATGTACTTTAAAAAAGATACACAAGATTGAAGTTTGTTTTCAGTAAAGAGGAAAAAGAACATCTAAGGAAAAGTAAGGCATATACTAGTAACCAGATGAACTGCTAAGGTACCATTTATAAAGAAGCTTTAACTTTGTAGATGCTATGAAAAGTATGGAGAACATGGTGTAAACTATATAACAAATATCAAGTCAATATCTTCAAGCATGATGAAAAAAGGTGTGGAAACTGATTATTTGAGTGAATTTTCCAAGTCCAAGGACCATAACTCTGCACAAAATCATCAGACTGGAACAACATTCGTACTTGATCTGTAACTTGTCATTATAAAACTACATACCAAATATTAAATCAATATTTTCAGGCATAACCAAAAAAAGGGTTGAAAACTGATTATTTGGGTGAATTTTCTAAGTCCAAGGACCATAACTCTGCACAAAATGATCAGATCAGAACAAAATTCAAACTTGATCTGTAACTTGTCATGATAATAAAATTGAGAATGGAAATGGGGAATATGTCAAAGAGACAACAACCCGACCAAAGAGCAGATAACAGTCGAAGGCCACCAATGGATCTTCAACGCAGCGAGAAAATCCCGCACACAGAGGTGGTCATCAGCTGGCCCCTAAATAAATTTTGTACTGGTTCAGTGAAAATGGACGTCACACAATTCAAAACATATAAAGGAACTAAAATTAAAAAAACATATAAAATAAAATGCTCCGCTGGGCGCAGCTTGATACGACCGCAGAGGTAGAACCCGAACAGTTGGGGCAAGTATGGACACAACATTCAAGCTTGATACAGCACTGAATTTGGATTGATTAAATATTTGACACAGCATAGGTTTCTGACACAGAATGAATGTGGTCTAAGAACTTAAAAAATTTTAATTTACCTATTCAAACCATATCATTATTATTTGCTTTTATATATAAATCAGAAATAACCAATTTAAAATGGAAAATTTTAAAGGAAAAAAAGGAAAAAAAAATCCCCCCCAAATTTTTTTAACCCCCTTATGATTCATCACCCCCAAACTCAATCCCAGCCTTTCCTTTGTGGTATGGTACCTTGCAGTACAATTTCAGAGAGATCCATACACTTGAACACAAGTTATTGTCTGGAACCTAGAAAAATGCTTGTTTTTTGGCCCCTTATTCCTAAACGTTTAGGGCAATTACCCCAAAACTCAAACCCAGCTTTCCCTTTGTGATATGGACCTTGTAGTACAATTTCATAAAGATCCATACACTTACACACAAGTTATTGTCCTGAAACCAGAAAAATGCTTGTTTTTTGCCCCTTTTTGGCCCCTAATTCCTAAAATTTTGAGGCAATTACCCCCAAAATCAATCCCAGCCTTCCCTTTGTGGTATGGTACCTTGCAGTACAATTTCAGAAAGATCCATACACTTACACACAAGTTATTGTCATGAAACTAGAAAAATGCTTGTTTTTTGCCCCCTTTTTGGCCCCTAATTCCTAAAATTTTGAGGCAATTACCCCCAAAATCAATCCCAGCATTCACTTTATGATATGGAACCTTGTGGTACAATGTCAGAGAGATCCACACACTTACACACAAGTATTGTCTGGAAGTTACAAAAATGCTTATTTGTGGCCACTAATTCCTTAACTGTTGGTACCATAACCCTCAAAATCAATCCCAAACTTCCTTTTGTGGTATTGAACCTTATGGTAAAATTTTATAGAGATCCATTAACTTAAACTAAAGATAAAGTGCGAAAACCAATGTGTCTTTGGACTACGATGACGCCAACGTCATACCAATATACGACCGCAAAATTTTTTTGCGGTCGTATAAAAACTATATACCAATTATAAAATCAATATCTTCAAGCATGATGAAAAAAAAAGCGGAAAACTGAATATTTGAGTGAATTTACTAATTCCGTGGACCATATCTCTGGATAAAATCATCAGAACGTAACAAAATTTGAACTTGGTCTGTAACTTGTCATGATTAAAATATACACCAAATATCAAATAAATATCTTCAAGCATGAAGTAAAAAATATGGAAAACTGATTGCCAGACTGACGGATGGACAGACAGACAGATGGACAGAGTACAAACCTAAAGTCCCCTTCCACTTCCTCAGTAGGGGACTAAAAAAGCTTTACCGGCAGTCAGAAGAAACAGGGGTTAATTACTTGCAATCTCATTTTAGTCACTGCTATACCAGCAGTTAGAGGTTGCATTTCTGTAAATATTGACAATGCAATTTCCCATAGGAACTCCTTTTATGGCTGAAACTGTACCACTTTTACTATGAAGTTTTGAAAAAAATCATATCCTAGAATGGAAAGTTTATATGCACTACTATTTTTTTCAAAGGTCAAAATATAGGGCTGTGCGGCATATTTTCAACGTTTATATGCCCCGACTTTCTAAGAGTTTAAACTAACACCAAATTTCTTAACTACCCCTACCTTAACAGTAGGATTACCACAGATTTCAATATAAACAATATGCATATGTATATCTACTGGTAACATTCCCAAGTTATGTCTCTATGAGATGAAACATAGAGATCATAACTGGGATCCAGTTTGTAAACAAAATTAATTATCTATGAATATTCTATATCTCCCCAAAAGAGGCGTGGTTTAGAAACAGCTGTATTTACAAAGTGCAACCTATACAAACATTTATTCAAATAGAAAACTCTCAAAAAACACTTTTTCTCACATTTATACTTATTTATCAGATTTATAGCCTTATAGAAATCACTGCATATACTCTAAGTTTTCTTTTACTGTACATTTTATACCCCCTCCCCAGTTTCATTTTTTTAAAGAATTTGAAAACAAGATTTTAATTATTGCCAGCTTGCCCTATTTGCATGTTTTCTGACATGAAATGCCTAGAATCTGTTTAAAACTGTTCTGATACCAAATTGAAAGCACTTCAGAATACTGTAAATGTAATGTTTAGCAGTCAATCATTCCAACATTCAAGATTATATAAAGTACCCAATCCTGCATCTGTCTCCAGTCCACATCTTACTGTATGCCTATTTGTCAATGAAAGTTCACAATTTCTGCCTCAAATGGCCAGTTAAGAATTCTTGTCACAACAGTATCATCTCTTACCATATATCTGACATAATTTAGCTAATATATAAACTAGAAGTGTTAAAACAAAGCCATATTTGCAATAGTTGTATGTATGCAGATACAAGTCAGTTGTATAAATTCACTTAAAATTTATAGAAATGACTGCTAACATCTGATTTTTGCAAAACTTCCAAGCACAGTTATTGTTTTCTATATAAAGACCTTTAAAATCATAAAATTATAGCATTTACAAGTTAAATTATTTGTTTTATGACCCAGGGGGTAGGCAAATTTTCTCTGTTTTTTGCCCCTGGGGCCTCAAATTTCCTCATTTATTTTGCTGTTTCTAGCAATATGAAATATTTAGTACATATTCAGGATAGAACACACTAATGTATATTTGTTGAGATATTTATGAATTTCTAGCTTGTACTTTTTATGCCGTGGTGACAAAAAAAGCAGATTTAGGTGTTACGGCTTACTTTTGGGTTATCGACAGGACAAAAACACCCCACCAATAATATTCAAGAAGGATCTATGAGTTTCAATGACTGCGAAGTGTAAAAATAGGCACTTCTCAACAATTTAACTAACAAATATGCATATATTATGAATTTATTTTGCATTCAGGGCTTTAAGTAAACTATGCATACTGTAAACTGTGAATTTATGCTGAGTCATCATAGTTAAGGCCCAGGATTTTCTCAATCTTCATGAAATATTCATAAAACTTCATATTTGAGTTAATTTCATTAAAATCTAGTGAGATAAACCAAATTTGGATAAATTCTGTATGTTCTCTTTTTTCACCCAATATAGGTTGCATTTCTGTAAATATTGACAATGCAATTTCCCATAGGAACTCCTTTTATGGCTGAAACTGTAAACCTTTTACTATGAAGTTTTGAAAAAAATCATATCCTAGAATGAAAAGTTTATATGCACTACTATTTTTTTCAAAGGTCAAAATATAGGGCTGTGCGGCATATTTTCAACGTTTATATGCCCCAAACTTCTAAGAGTTTAAACTAACACCAAATTTCTTAACTACCCCTACCTTAACAGTAGGATTACCACAGATTTCAATATAAACAATATGCATATGTATATCTACTGGTAACATTCCCAAGTTATGTCTCTATGAGATGAAACATAGAGATCATAACTGGGATCCAGTTTGTAAACAAAATTAATTATCTATGAATATTCTATATCTCCCCAAAAGAGGCTAGGTTTAGAAACAGCTGTATTTACAAAGTGCAACCTAGAAGGAGCAGGGATTTATTACTTGCAATCTCATTTTAGTCACTGCTTTACCAACAGTTAGAAGGAGCAAGGGTTAATTACTTGCAATCTCATTTTAGTCACTGATTTACCAGCAGTCAGAAGGAGCAGGGGTTAATTACTTGCAATCTCATTTTAGTCACTGATTTACCAGCAGTCAGAAGGAGCAGGGGTTAATTACTTGCAATCTCATTTTAGTCACTGATTTACCAGCAGTTAGAAGGAGCAGGCCTAGGGGTTAATTACTTGCAATCTCATTTTAGTCACTGCTTTACCAGCAGTCAGAAGGAGCAGGGGTTAATTACTTGCAATCTCATTTTAGTCACCGCTTAACCATCAGTCAGAAGGAGCAAGGGTTAATTACTTGCAATCTCATTTGAGTCACTGCTTTACCAGCAGTCAGAAGGAGCAGGGGTTAATTACTTGCAATCTCATTTGAGTCACTGATTTACCAGCAGTCAGAAGGAGCAGGGGTTAATTACTTGCAATCTCATTTTAGTCACTGATTTACCAGCAGTCAGAAGGAACAGGGGTTAATTACTTGCAATCTCATTTTAGTCACTGCTTTACCAGCAGTCAGAAGGAGCAGGGTTAATTACTTGCAATCTCATTTTAGTCACTGATTTACCAGCAGTCAGAAGGAGCAGGCCTAGGGGTTAATTACTTGCAATCTCATTTGAGTCACTGATTTACCAGCAGTCAGAAGGAGCAGGGGTTAATTACTTGCAATCTCATTTTAGTCACTGCTTTACCGGCAGTCAGAAGGAGCAGGGGTTAATTACTTGCAATCTCATTTTAGTCACTGCTTTACCAGCAGTTAGAAGGAGCAGGGGTTAATTACTTGCAATCTCATTTTAGTCACTGATTTACCAGCAGTCAGACGGAGCAGGGGTTAATAACTTGCAATCTCATTTTAATCACTGCTTTACCAGTAGTCAGAAGAATCAGGGGTTAATTACTTGCAATCTCATTTTAGTCACTGCTTTACCAGCAGTCAGAGGGAGCAAGGGTTAATTACTTGCAATCTCATTTTAGTCACTGCTTTACCAGCATTCAGAAGGAGCAAGGGTTAATTACTTGCGATCTCATTTTAGTCACTGCTTTACCAACAGTCAGAGGGAGCAGGGGTTAATTACTTGCAATCTCATTTTAGTCACTGATTTACCAGCAGTCAGAAGAAGCAGGGGTTAATTACTTGCAATCTCATTTTAGTCATTGATTTACCAGCAGTCAGAAGGAGCAGGGGTTAATTACTTGCAATCTCATTTTAGTCACTGCTTTACCAGCAGTCAGAAGGAGCAAGGGTTAATTACTTGCAATCTCATTTTAGTCACTGCTTTACCAACATTCAGAGGGAGCAGGGGTTAATTACTTGCAATCTCATTTTAGTCACTGATTTACCAGCAGTCAGAAGAAGCAGGGGGTTAATTACTTGCAATCTCATTTTAGTCATTGATTTACCAGCAGTCAGAAGGAGCAGGGGTTAATTACTTGCAATCTCATTTTAGTCACTGCTTTAAACAGCAGTCAGAAGGAGCAGGGGTTAATTACTTGCAATCTCATTTTAGTCACTGATTTACCAGCAGTCAGAAGGAGCAGGGGTTAATTACTTGCATTCTCATTTTAGTCACTGCTTTAACAGGCAGTCAGAAGGAGCAGGGGTTAATTACTTGCAATCTCATTTTAGTCACTGCTTTAACCGGCAGTCAGAAGGAGCAGGGGTTAATTACTTGCAATCTCATCTTAGTCACTAACTTCTTGAATTTGATAGTTGAGACCTATTTTGATATAGTTGAGAGCTATCCTGTAAGAACTAAGTATCAAATGTCATTGAATATACAATCACATGTAACTTCAAGGTCAAATTAAATAAAAAATACAAATTTGTAAGAAGTGAAAAGCCTGAGCATACAAAAACAAATCAAATTTAATATACCAATATGACAACATCAGTTGAAATATCATTAGCTGACACTTAGTAAAACATGGGAGTCATTCAGAATCAAATCAACTCTAGACGGAGGACTGGCATCAGTCCTGTTCAAAATGTGACGATTGTAAATGACACAGAAACTAGCCGTAGAATTCATACCATATCCTGGCGTCATTGCAGTGTTGAGGGAATGTATGTCAAGCGTCAACAAGGCGTAAACCAGGAGTAAATCAAGCATAACTGAGACAGAAAACAAGGCATAAAAATTAGGCATAATATTTAAATGAGTACACCGGGTCACCAGAAAACCAGGCGTAATATGCAAATGAGTATGCCTGGTCAATTAATAATATCCTTCCATAATACAACACTTTTTAATGTAAATCAGTGTATACCCTGTGTATGTTGTGTAATTGATACAAACTAGTACTGTTGTTTACAATTTCTCATTGTTTGACATAAAACTTGAAGTACTGACCATTGAAGAAGCTAAATAGAGAAATTTTTAGCCAGACACTGGCTCAATTTAATTTAGGTTAAATGAGAATTATGGCAATTAATTTTACTGGAAATAAAACTTAACATTTTAACTAAATTATTTAGAAAATTGTCATTTGAACTGAAAAATCAGCGATAATACTGTTATTTACAAAATGTAACTTATAAAAGATTAAAATGGTATTATCCTTTGCAAGTGTAAATGCAGAGGATTTCTAGAACTTGAATTGTTAAAAAATAAAAAAATTTGACTTAGTTACTCACAGAATTATTATTGATCATACTTTCCTTTCATTTCTCATTGTTCATCCATTAATTTGATTCTATAATTCCAACTTCAAATTCTTCCAAAAAACACAACAAAGCAATCCTCACCTGAATATAACTCATCAAATGGATACAAATAGAAATACATCTAACAAAAACACAGAGTGGACGTGGCAGGGTACTTATACATCCCCACAACAAAAAGACAGATCTGAGAGTACTCACAGTTACTGACAGCTAGTTCAAAGCCAATAACAACTAATAAAAAAAAAATTCTTGTATCTAAGACTAAAATATCAATCAGTACACATTCAACATCCAATGGATTTAGTGTAAAGACGTCATTAACAGTCAGAGAAAAACATGACCTTGTACAATGCCAATATACAAGAATCGACAGATTGTAGAGCCATGAATGTGCTTTAATGTATATAGAAATAATATTTAGTTTGATTTGAACTTACTGATAACAAAATCAATATTAATACCAATAAAAACAATATTCAAAGATCTAATTACCGTGTTAAATTGGTAACCTTTAAGAATAAGTTTATTTAAAGGATCGGATTGATAAGTTTACCTGGATCATTTCTAAATATTCGGGCTCCGTAAACAACATTTTCGTAAAAATTAGGTTGTGCTATCCCGTTTAAAATAAGTTTTCTACAGGTACAACCAAACTTCAAAACCAAATCTTTATATCCATGGAAGAATTTAGTAAAGGTTTTTAGTAATTTGTGGTAACGAAATCCCTGACTTAATAATTAACCAGTAATACATAGCCTGGTTTACACCAGATTTTCATGCATAATACGCCTCATAATTTCGTACTGGTAATAATAAATAATAAGGCCTAGGTAGATTGAAAAAGAAGCAGGTTCTAGAAAATAGTCACACTATTAATCTGATTAAAAATTCACTGAGATTTTGGATATTTCTGAAGTTTAAATGGCATGCTCTGCAAGAAATCTACAATACAGTGCATATATTCAGTTCTTGTTGTTTATATTCTCTTCTGACTGAGTTTAGGACTAGGAAATATTGCTGCACCAGAAATTTATGAGAATGCACATTAGTATCTAAGATGCAATTCCCTATTAGGCCAAAATAAAAGCATACATGATAAAGCTCTTGAGAAAAGAAAAGACATCAAATAGAGACACTCTGATTTAGTTTACAGAGATAACATATCTTTCTTTACCAGCTTGATATTTGTATTTACCCCCTGCTAACACTGCCTCCAACTGATTTTATCCTGATAATTTGTATAGAAAGTTTCCTTTGATTCAACAGCAATCTGTACATATAGCAGAATTGTATTCATAATTTATCCAGATTTTCAATCCCTGAGAGGCAGATACATGTACATTATGTGATGAGAAAATCTCCCAATCAATATGTATTAATGGTTCAAATTCAAAATGCATCACACATCTAATTCATATACATCTTGAGCAATGATTGCACCTTTGTTGTGAACATTACAAATTGTAGAATACACAAATAATTAAGGTAATTGTGAATGTAGAATACACAAATAATTAAGGTAATTGTGAATGCAGAATACATTAGTGAAGGTTAAATGATAGAATGATAATTGCATGATCAATCTAAATCCATTCCACATATCTTTCACTTGTATAATAAATTGACTCGAAGGATGGCTATTTTCCCTGTGAAAAGTCTGTGGTATTCTCCAAGTACACCTGCTTCTTCCACCAAAAAAAAATAAAATGCTCCGCAGGGCGCAGCTTGATACGACCGCAGAGGTCAAACCCTGAACAGTTGGGGCAAGTATGGACACAACATTCAAGCTTGATACAGCTCTGAATTTGGATTGTGATTAAATATTTGACACAGCATAGGTTTTGACACAGAATGAATGTGGTCTAAGAACTTAAAAAATTTAAATTGGACATTCACCTATTATGGTCCAATATCCAAAATCTAAATACATGGTTAGATTCAGCATATCAAAGAACCCCAAGAATTCAATTTTTGATGAAATCAAACAAAGTTTAATTTTGGACCCTTTTGACCTCAATGTGGACAAAGTTGATAATGGGGCCCAAAAATCAAAAATCTAAATACATGGTTAGATTCAGCATATCAAAGAACCCCATATATTCAATTTTTTTTTAAATCAAACAAAGTTTAATTTTGTACCCCGATTTGGACCAACTTGAAAACTGGGCCCATAATCAAAAATCTAAATACATGTTTAGATTCAGCATATCAAAGAACCCTAAGAATTCAATTTTTGTTAAAATCAAACTAAGTTTAATTTTGGACCCTTTGGACCTTAATGTCGACCAATTTGAAAACAGAACCAAAAATTAAGAATCTAAATACACGGTTAGATTCGGCATATCAAAGAACCCCAATAATTCAATTTTTGATGAAATCAAACAAAGTTTAATTTTGGACCCTTTGGACCTCAATGTGGACCAATTTAAAAACGGGGCCCAATATCCAAAAACTTAATACACGGTTAGAATCAGCATATTAAAGAACCCCAAGAATTCAAGAATAAAACCCCATTGAAATTGGTCAAGAAATAAGCAATTTATACGAAGTATCTTCTTTTGCACAATACTGTGCAATTGAATATTTCTTGCTATTGCGCAATACTATACAATTGACAATTTCTTGCTATTGCGCAATATTGTGCTATTGGATATTTCTTGCTATTGCACAATACTGTGCAATTGAAGATTTCTTGCTATTGCGCAATACTGTGCAATTGAAGATTTCTTGCTATTGTGCAATACTGTGCAATTGAAAATTTCTTGCTATTGCACAATACTTATTATATAATAATTCACACATCCTGTTTGGTGTGTATCTCCTACCATATCATTATAATTTGCTTTTAAATATAAAACAGAAATAACCAACTTAAAATGGAAATTTCTAAAGGAAAAAAAAAAAAGGAAAACCCCCCCCCCCCCCCCCCCCCCCAAAATTTTTTGAACCCCCTTATAATTCATCACCCCCAAACTCAATCCCAGCCTTCCCTTTGTGGTATGGTTGGTACCTTGCAGTACAATTTCAGAGAGATCCATACACTTGAATACAAGTTATTGTCTGGAAACTAGAAACATGCTTATTTTTGGCCCCTTATTCCTAAACGTTTTGGGCAATTACCCCCAAACTCAATTCCAGCTTTCCCTTTGTGATATGGAACCTTGTAGTGCAATTTCAGAAAGATCCATACACTTACACACAAGTTATTATCATGAAACTAGAAAAATGCTTGTTTTTTGCCCCTTTTTTTGGCCCCTAATTCCTAATATTTTGAGGCAATTACCCCCAAAATCAATCCCAGCATTACCTGTGTGATATGGAACCTTGTGGTACAATTTCAGAGAGATCCATACACTTGAAAACAAGTTATTGTCTGGAAACTAGAAAAATGCTTATTTTTGGCCCCTTTTTGGCCCCTTATTCCTAAACGTTTTGGGCAATTACCCACAAACTCAATTCCAGCTTTCCCTTTGTGATATGGAACCTTGTAGTACAATTTCAGAAAGATCCATATACTTACACACAAGTTATTGTCATGAAACTAGAAAAATGCTTGTTTTTGCCCCTTTTTTGGCCCCTAATTCCTAATATTTTGAGGCAATTACCCCCAAAATCAATGCCAGCATTCCCTGTGTGATATGGAACCTTGTGGTACAATGTCAGAGAGATCCATACACTAACACCCAAGTTATGTCTGGAAGTTACAAAAATGCTTATTTTTGGCCCCTTTTTGGCCCCTAATTCCTTAACTGTTGGTACCATAACCCCCAAAATCAATCCCAACCTTCCTTTTGTAGTATTGAACCTTATGGTAAAATTTCATAGAGATCCATTCACTTAAACTAAAGTTAAGAGTGCGAAAACCAATGTGTCTTCGGACGACGACGACGCCAACGTCATACCAATATACGACCGCAAAAATTTTTTGCGGTCGTATAAAAAACCTGGCCTACAAGATATAGCCAAGAGTGCCGAAAGTGGTGTTAAGCACCAACAACCCATCAATCAATCTTTCAAATGTGAATGGTATTTCTTAATAAATCTGAACCACTCTTGTGATGAAAATAAAATAAGGAGATGGGTGTGATTGACTTCTATGGACTAGACCAAAGATGTAAAATATTTAGGTCATCCTACATACAGCCTCCAACCTCGAGCCTCTAACAATAAATAAAACCCATACCATATAGTATTGTAAGCTATAATTTGAGGTACTGGGATATGTTTTGAATGTGTATTTATTTCAATAGAAAACTGTACTATTACAGCATGTACCAGTGTCTGTGAGTCAGCAAATTAACAGCACTGTAAAATCCAAAACAAAAGACAACATACCTACTTGTCAAAGTTTGTGAGTGGTAAAATTTTAGAGGTTTTATTTCCATACACTAGTATATCATTTTGCTACATTTCACAGATGTAAGTCCATTATCTGATTAATTAATTATATTAAAGAAAAAACCTGCATTTACTTGTGCTGTTCACCTCTGAACCCTCCACCTTTTCCTGTTTGACTTTCTGGCATCCTTCTTACCAAGGTTTCTACCTTAATAATGTTCAAATTATTTAAATAAAATTGAAATCCAATTTGAATGTGTTCTTTAATGTCACAGACAGTCATCCATTCCCTATACTCATTGTTGTGGTAAGACCACATTAAATGATTAGAAAACCTGCATGTGTCTGCATATTTTAAGTTATCATTTCTCTGATACACACCATAAATGATTAGTACACTTAATTAACTTGTTCCAGTAAAAATGTGCAATTAATTTTGACAGCAATGACATAAAGTACATGTATTTGCATAATTTATGGCATCTATTCATACAGGTAATAAAATCTTAATTAGTTTTTTCATGTGAAATTATACCTACCTATTTTATCAAATTGAAATGTGTATTCCCTAACAGGTAAATTAAAGTGTTTCAACACAAAAATTGAATCATTGTCAAAATACTTTCACATGACTAAGATCACCCACCAGATGTCAACTAGCCTCTGCCGTTTGCCAATGACCAAGTTCATTGTGGGAGTTTGTTAATTAGTTGTTCTTTTCCAGAAATAATGTTCTACACTTGTTACATACATGTATAATGATAACCCAAAACAACTCAAAATAAGTCCAATATGACGTATAAATAAACAAAAATCAGTCACAAAGACTTTCTCAAGTCCTAATTTTGCGTTTAAACACAAACCAACCTGAGAAGCTATTGTATGTTAGTTTACGGTTTGGTTCACATGAATAAGAAGCCTCAATCATGTATATATATGTTATTCATACAATTTATAAATACCACATTCCGATTATTACGATAATTATACCTATCAATATAACAGGGATTTTATCATTTGATTTTTTTCCTGTAAATAAGTCCACAATAAAACTTATGGTCATTGATTTAATAATTACAGCCAATAGATGAAAGATAAAATCATTGATCCAAAATTTACGACTTCATTAGAAGTCAATTATATTTATTATATTACATCACGAAAAATACTCATTATAGAACCATCCTTCAATTCATTCAAATATGTTTGCAGTCTCACTTTATATTCTAAACTAACCTGCATTAAGTCTTTTATTACAAAAGCTAGACCTGGCCACAATAAAATTTGACCAGAGTTTCCTCTAAATTTATAAAGCAATGCTTTCCCTAAACCAAAAGATTTTTTCAAAATATGTACATGAAAGTTTGACATGTAGAGAAATTATTTACATTTTGTATTTGAAAATTCTTTATATGTAACTAGCCTACAGACAACTCATCAAGTCTTTATCAGTCCTTGCTGGACAACAGAGGCTGGTTTGGGTAGCCTACAGACAAATGCATCAAATCTTTATCAGTCCTTGCTTGACAACAGAAGTTGGTTTGGGTAACATACAGACATTCATAAAGTCTTCATCTGTCCTTGCTGGAAAACAGAAGCTGATTGGTTTTGGGTTTTGTTGCCTACAGACAACTCATCTAGTCTATATCAGTCCTCGCTTGACAACAGAAGGTAATTGTAACTAGCCTTCAGACAAAATGACCACCAGAGACAAAATGATGTAGAAGTTAACAACTATACACCGTACAGCCTTCAACATTATGAAAAACCCATACCACATAGTAAGCTATAAAAGTCCCTGAAATGACAAATGTTAAACAATCCAAACGAGAAAAATAACAGCCTGATTTATGTAAACAAGTGCACACGCTGAAATGTCTCTCCTGTTTTACTCATCATTGAATTCTTATTCAAAGTCTGTAATTTGAAGGTTTTACTACAAGTATCACATAAACTTAGCATTCTTAATGTCCTTTGAAAATGAGGTGACGATCAGATGAACCATGCCACATAGATATGTACACCTTACAATCATTCCATACACCAAATCTAGAACCTAAGAAACAGATCAAACCACAAAATGTTAACATTGAAACAGGGTTTCCCCTGGATCAATTTTCTTTTTCGCCACCTCTTTCCCCAAAACAATATATGTTTTGCCACTTTCAATTTTTCTGCCAACTTACATAAATATATTTTCGTTTAAAATTTTCATTCTTTCTAACAAAATAAATCAGTTTGCAACATTGTTGTCTTTTATAATTCCAAATATCTATTTTTTAATCTACATTCTAATAAATAAACACTCTATAATAACAAAAATTTACTTTTCAAAAGATGCTGATAAATTGCAATATAGATCATAAATCATCATTTTTTTTTACTTCTGATGGGGAACACAGGATTCATCTTCAATGATTTTATGGGATACTTCCTGTCTTGTTCCCGAAGAATAAAGAATAAGTCAGAGAGTTTTCCTATTTTTGAATATTTTTCCTCGTAACAATAGTTTTCTTTTCCGGACCATCATTAAAAGAAAGAGTTGAGACGTAAAACTATGCTTCAAAGTTAACATGTGCGTCACTGATTTTCTATCAAAATCGCAATGAGTTCAAGGTGAATTCCCGCAGTGTGTGATAAGGGAAAAAGTCTGAGAAACCCAAAAAAGTAAACAAGATGGATGAAATCAAACAGTTATATTTCTTTCTCGCCAATATTGAATTTTAATCGCCACAATTTTCATTTTTTCACAAAATGCGAAAATGGCGACCACCACCAGAAACCCTGCATTGACAAATGAACCATCAAAATTAGGTCAGGTCATATATACCCTGCCAGACAGACATGTACACATTACAATCATTCCATACACCAAATATAATTGACCTATTGCTTATAGTAACTGATAATCTGACAAAATTACAAAAATTCATTACTATCCAATAAACCATGAAAATGAGGTCAAGGTCATATGAACTCTGTTAGACAGACATGTACACCTTACAATCTTTTCATACACCAAACATCATTGACCCATTGCTTATAATATCTGAGAAAAAGACCAAACCACAAAAACTGAACATTGTCCAATGAACCATGAAAATGAGGTTAAGGTCAAATGAAACCTGCCAGACGTACATGTACACCTTACAATCATTGCATACACCAAATATAGTGGCCCTATTCCTTACAGTAACTGAGAAATAGACCAAACCACAAAAACTAAACATTTTCCAATGAACCATGAAATTGAGGTCCAGGTCAGAAGAAAAGAGGGACGAAAGATACCAGAGCATTCTGAGAGTATTGCATGGCAATACATGGTCCCCTACCGGTTAAAAATTAATTCTACTGGAAGAAAATGCTAACTTGATCTATAACTTGTCATGGTGTAAACTATATAACAAATATTCAGTCAATATCTTCAAGCATGACGAAAAAAAGTGTGGAAAACTGATAATTTAAGTGAATTTTCTAAGTCCAAGTACCATAACTCTACAAAAAATCATCAAACCAAAACAAAATTCAAACTTGGTCTGTAACTTGTCATGATAAAACTATATACCAATTATCAAATCAATGTCTTCAAGCATGACGAAAAAAAGTGCGGAAAACTGATTATTTGAGTGAATTTTCTAAGTCCAAGGACCATAACTCTGCACAAAATCATCAGACCAGAACAAAAAATCGAACTTGATCTGTAAATTGTCATGATAAAACAATGTACCAATTATTAAATCAAAATCTTCAAGAATGACGAAAAAAAGTGCGGAAAACTGAACTGAATATTTGAGTGAATTTTCCAAGTCCAAGGACCATAACTCTGCACAAAATTATCAGACCGGAACAAAATTCGAACTTGATCTGTAACTTGTCATGATAAAACAATATACCAAATATCAAATCAATATCTTCCAAGCATGAGATATAAAGTGTGGAAAACTGATTTGCCGGACTGACAGACAGACAGACAGACAGACAGACAGACAGACATATGGACGGAGTGCAAACCTAAAGTCCCCTTCGACTTCGTTGTTAGGGGACTAAAAAGACAAACAGACAAATAATAGTACAGATGACACAACATAGAACTAAAGACTAAGCAACAAGAAACCTGCCAATCAGACATGTACATGTACACCTTACAATCATTCCATCTGAGATACAGACTTTAACCTTGATCACTGATCCATGAAAGAGGTCTAGGTCAAGTGAACCCTACCTGAAGAACATGCAGATGTTGCAAGGAACCTATATACCAAATACAGTTATCCTATTACTTATAATAAGTGAGTATTTCACTTGAAAAAAACTGTAATTCGTTTTCAAGCAGTCACTGATCCATGAAAATGAGGTCCAGGACAATGGACATATGACAGATGGAAACTTCTTATCATAAGGTATCTGTATAAATGGTATGAAGCATCCAGATCTTGTAACTTCTGAAATGTAAAGCTTTATACAAATAAGTTACGCCTTCTCCACTTACGCAGCTGGCGGATTGTTATCACTATGTCTTGCAGGCATGACAAAACAATAAATGAAAAACAAATATGATATACAACAACTAACGACAACCACTGAATTACAGGCTCCTGACTTGGGACAGGCACATACAGAATGTTGATACTACCTGTAAGAGCCAAAAAGATAAAGAAAACCAAAAACTTTGTAAAGTCTATTGCCAAATAACCTATCCCTAGAAGTCAAAAAGATTAATAAGATTGATTGATTGGTGTTTAACACCACTTTCAGCACTATTGAGCTATTATTCAATTTTTATTGGTGGAGGAAGCTGGAGTGCCCAGAGAGAACCAACTACCTTCAGTAGGAAAACTGACAATCCTAGTCAATTAAGATTGTAGTCGAGCACACCTGCCAAGTGCTGGATTCAAACTCTTGGTGTTGACAAGCTAGTGATACATTAGTTCGACTATTTAGACCACCCAGCCAACTAGGCCCCATAAAAGATTAGACAACTATGAACAAATCTATTGTGAAAACAATTATCCTACCTGTAATAGCCATCGAGATAAAAAGATACAACAATTCTGTTAACTTACAATGTAACTTCTTCAATCAAGTAATTTTGAAATTCTTCAAGTATACATTATATCTACATTTGCTATTAATGTCAATTACCAACACATCCTTTTGTCAATCATATTTAAAATACTAATCATAGATCAGCTTCTGTTAAATCAATTAATTAAATAAGAAAGATTAATGGTGCACATAATTAACAAATAAAACTCTTGTAAATGAGCCAAACACCAACATATCAGATGTAAAGTAGTTATAATGATCATGATGCTTAAAACTATTAAAAGTTGACTGTTTATCATCAGATTAGTACAAATGTATAGTCAATGTGTACATACAGGATAGGTATAAGTAAACATAAGGCATCTAATCTGTATTACCCTAAAGAACCACTTCAGTATGGACTTCCATTAAATCAAAGTACTGAAGTACTGAACATCGGATGACCGCAAGTTCTTGTGGATGGTCAAAAACACTTGTCACAGAAAAAAATCCCATCTCTATACCTGAAACTGAGGTTAATGTACAGAGATATATTTTTTTCTGAGACAAGTTCGTGCGTGGATGATGAATAAATGATAGGAAATTCAACCTCACCGTAATAACTATTATATTGTAGTGATACAAATCAGTATACACTGGTTTGTTGTTATATATCATATTAATATAACAGTTACACATATATATAATTTTCATCCATTTGTATATCATTCTATTATACTATTCTAATAATAGTGCAGTGCAAGTGCATGGTGGACACTCTTCTGTAAAAATTCGATTTTTCTAAATGATTGGATATGAGAAGGCATTCATATTTTCCCGCAAAAACAATTACAGAGTTACCGGTCCTTGCCGGGATTGTCGCAAAATGTTCTTGAGATATTCTTCTGCATGCTTTAACACAATTTTTCGGTACGTGTGTATAGATATTATCAATAACTTTTTACTTATATATATATATATATCTAACGACAAAACATTTTCATTTTATTAATTTATGTTTTAAACAAAAATATTTTTATCAGTATTCTTTGAAGAGATGTATTTATAACAAACGATAAGGAATGTTAATTTGCATTCATTAATATCTGCGTATTTATCATGTTTATAGATCGGTTACAAACCTAAAACGAAAGTTACGTAATGGAAATCTAGGCGATAGCAATACATCGAAATACCCTCATGGTCATCGCGATGTAAACAGTGTGTTTACATTGAAAACTACCAATAACCAGGAATTATCTAATCTGATTTACATTCAGGATCTAATCCTGGCCCCTAATTCCTGAATGGTTTGGGCAACCACCCCCAAAATGAATCCCAACCTTCTACTTGTGGTATTGAACCTTGTGGTACAATTTCAGGGCAATCACAATACTTATACACAAGTTATTGTCCTGAAACTAGAAAAATGCTTGTTTTGGGCCCTTTTTTGGCCCCTAATATTCCTAAACGGTTGGGACAATCACCCCCAAAAATAATTCCAACCTTCCTTTTGTGGTATTGAACCTTTTGCTTAAATTTCATAGAGATCCATACACATAAACTAAAGATATTGTCCGGAAACCAAATGTCTTCGGAAGACGCCGACAACGACGTGATAGCTTTATACGACCCCCAAATTTTTTTGTTGTCGTATAAAAAGACACCCAAATAACTGGATATAAATTCTAAAATGACAAAAACACAAAAAAAAATAAAATGCTCCGCTGGGGCGCAGTTTGATACGACCACAGAGGTCGAACCCTGAACAGTTGGGGCAAGTATGGACACAACATTCAAGCTTGATACAGCACTGAATTTGGATTGTAATTAAATATTTGACACAGCATAGGTTTCTCACACAGAATGAAAGTGGTCTAAGAACTTAAAAATTTTTAATTTACCTATTCAAACCATATCATTATTATTTGCTTTTATATATAAGTCAGAAATAACCAATTCAAAATGGAAAATTTTAAAGAAAAAAAAGGAAAAAAAAACCCTCCCCCAATTTTTTGAACCCCTTTATGATTCATCACCCCAAAACTCAATCCCAGCTTTCCCTTTGTGGTATGGTACCTTGCAGTACAATTTCAGAGAGATCCATACACTTGAACACAAGTTATAGTCTGGAAACTAGAATAAACTGCTTCGCTGAGCGCAGCTGGATACGCCCGCAGAGGTCCAACCCTGAACAGTTGGGGCAAAAATGGACACAATATTCAAGCTTGATACAGGTCTGAATTTGGATTGTATTAAATATTTGACATATTATAGGTTTCTGAATAAATGTAGTCAAAGAACTTGAAATTGGTTATATGAATTGAATTTATATTCAATTAAAGATTTCTTGCTGTTGTGCAATACACTGTGCTGTTGCGCAATACTTAGTAAATCTGTTGTCAGACTATAAACAATTAAAGTTCAATTAATTCTCAATGTCATATTAGAAATTTATGAAAATGTAAAGGGAGCTTACATCAATAGATATAAACAATTCATCAAAGTTTCATGAGAATTGCTGACAGCATTTTTGAGTTATTGTCCGAAAACTGGAAAATCCCCCCTTTTTTAATGAATAAAACCCCATAACTCAGAAATGTAAAATGTAAAATTTATAAAATTCTAAACGGAGCTAACATCAATAGATGTAAACAATTCACCAAAGTTTTATAAGAACTGCTGAGAGCATTTTTGATTTTTTGTCCAAAAACTGGAAAATCCCCCTTTTTTATGAATAAAACCCTGTAACTCGGAAACATAAAATCTAAAATATATAAAAATCAAAAGGGAGCTCATGTCAATAGATATAAACAATTCACCACAATTTCTTGCAAGTTGGTGAAAGCATTCTTGAGTAATTGTCCATAAACTGGAAAATCCCCCTTTTTTTAATGAATAAAACCCCATAACTCGGAAATGTAAAATCTAAAATTTATAAAAAACGAAAGGGAGCTCACGTCAATAGATATAAACAATTCACCAAAGTTTTATGCAAATTGGTTAAAGCGTTTTTGAGTTAATGTCCGACATGTTGACGACGGACGGACAGACAGACGGACAGACGGACAGACGGACAACGGTATACCATAATACGTCCCGTAAACGGGCGTATAAAAATGCTTGTTTTTTGGCCCCTTTTTGGCCCCAAATTCCTAAACGTTTAGGGCAATTACCCCCAAACTCAAACCCAGCTTTCCCTTTGTGATATGGAACCTTGCAGTACAATTTCATAAAGATCCACACACTTACACACAAGTTATTGTCCTGAAACTAGAAAAAAGCTTGTTTTTTTGCCCTTTTATGGCCCCTAATTACTAAAATTTTGAGGGAATTACCCCCAAAATCTATCCCAGCCTTCCCTTTGTGGTATGGTACCTTGCAGTTCAATTTCAGAGAGATCCATACACTTGAACACAAGTTATTGTCTGGAAACTAGAAAAATGCTTATTTTTGGCCCCTTTTTGGTCCCTTATCTCTAAACTTTTTGGGCAATTACCCCGAAACTCAATTCCAGCTTTCCCTGTGTGATATAGAACCTTGTAGTACAATTTCATAAAGATCCATACACTTACACACAAGTTATTGTCATGAAATTAGAAAAATGCTTGTTTTTTGCCCCTTTTATGGCCCCTAATTACTAAAATTTTGAGGGAATTACCCCCAAAATTAATCCCAGCCTTCCCTTTGTGGTATGGTACCTTGCAGTACAATTTCAGAGAGATCCATGCATTTGAACACAAGTTATTGTCTGGAAACTAGAAAAATGCTTATTTTTGGCCCCTTTTTGGCCCCTTATTTCTAAACTTTTTGGGCAATTACCCCCAAACTCAATTCCAGCTTTCCTTTTGTGATATGGAACCTTGTAGTACAATTTCATAAAGATCCATACACTTACACACAAGTTATTGTCATGAAACTAGAAAAATGCTTGTTTTTTGCCCCTTTTTGGTCCCTAATTCCTAAAATTTGGAGGCAATTACCCCCAAAATCAATCCCAGCATTCCCTTTGTGATATGGAACCTTGTGATACAATGTCAGAGAGATCCATACACTTACACACAAGTTATTGTCTGGAAACTAGAAAAATGCTTGTTTCTTGCCCCTTTTTGGCCCCCAATTCCTAAAATTTGGAGGCAATTACCCCCAACACCAATCCCAGCATTCCCTTTGTGATATGGAACCTTGTGGTACAATGTCAGAGAGATCCATACACTTAAACACAAGTTATGTCTGGAAGTTACAAAAATGCTTATTTTTAGCCCCTTTTTGGTCCCTTATTCCTTAACTGTTGGTACCATAACCCCCAAAATCAATCCCAACCTTCCTTTTGTGGTATTTAACCTTATGGTAAAATTTCATTGAGATCCATTCACTTAAACTAAAATTAGAGTGTGAAAACTAATGTGTCTTCGGACGACAACGCCGGACGACAACGATGCCAACGTCATACCAATATATGACCACAAAAGTTTTTTTGCGGTCGTATAAAAACGAAAGTAAAGTTTTTGACGTTATTTTGCACAAATAAAGAGTCTAAGGCAGATATAAGTACGCTGATGTTGCACACTTCGGATGATGCACTGCCAATTTAACAGTTTACGTCAGAACTTCGAATTTGAATCAAAGAAAGTTTAATATTGTTTTTTTTAAATATCAATCATTGGGATGGCCAACTCAGCAACTGATTACCATTATTGCCTTTTGTTTATTTAGTCTTAAGGGATTAAAATCGGGATAATATATAAAATGTCCAGCTGGCTAAAAATAATTTTGGAAGCCCTGCTCCAAACAGAAAGTAGAAAGGAGTGTTTTTAGATCCATGTAAGTGAAGCATGGACATAGGATCTGTATTTCATTCAGATTGATTTATAGTATCATACTTCCATATGATGACAAAACACATATAATGAGGTTAACAAGCCAAGAGGCTGGAAACTATTTATAATGTACATCCAAATGTATAACTTCAGGGCTCAACTGAGACAATGCTGTCTCAGAATTACTTGTAAACTTAGGCACCTATCTAACAGAGGTGGAGTTAGGGGGGGGGGGCCAGGGGGCCCGGTTTTTTGGGAAAAATTTGGTTGATTATATAGGGAATCACTGAAGCATGACCAGAGCGGGCCCCCTCTTAGTCAGTCAGTGGGCCCCCACTTATGAAAATTTCTGGATCCGCCACTGTCTAAGTTTATACTGTAAATTCAGATATTGCAATGTTTTTTAGTAATGCCAAACCTCAAAAGTATCAACTTACATTTATAATTTCTTAATCACTTCATATAGTTTTTGCAATTACATTCATAAGATTGCATATTTTTGCCAGTGGTCAATGATTCCCAATAATAAATGCACACATGCTCTTTGAATTTACAGTAGTCTAACAACTTTCTTCAACTTCAAAGGAATATCTCAATTATCTGTGCTACTACATGTCCCTATACCTGGGCTATCCCAATTATCTGTACTACTACATGTACCAATACCAATGTCATCCCAATTATCTGTACTACCGTTTAGCGGGTTATTTTTGCGGGGTGTAAATTTTAGCGTATTTTCGTGAATAGAACAAAATCGACAATTTAAAAGTGCACATGCAATGGTATTAATAAAAGATTTGAATCCGCCAAAATAACAACCGCCAAAATATTTTGTATACCTTATTTAATGAAAATCGTGAAATTTTACACCCGCAAAAATAACCTGCTATACGTTACTACATGTCCCAATACCAATTTCATCCCAATTATCTGTACTACTACATGTCCCAATACCAATGTCATCCCAATTATCTGTACTACTACAGGTCACTATACCTGGGTTATCCCAATTATCTGTACTACTACATGTCCCAATACCAATGTCATCCCAATTATCTGTACTACTACATGTCCCAATACCAATGTCATCCCAATTATCTGTACTACTACATGTCCCTAAACCTGGGTTATCCCAATTATCTGTACTACTACATGTCCCAATACCAATGTCATCCCAATTATCTGTACTACTACATGTCCCAATACCAATGTCATCCCAATTATCTGTACTACTACATGTCCCTAAACCTGGGTCATCCCAATTATCATTACTACTACAAGTCCCAATACCTGGCTTATCTCAATTATCTGTACTACTACATGTCCCAATACCTGGGTTATCCCAATTATCTGTACTACTACATGTACCAATACCAATGTCATCCCAATTATCTGTACTACCGTTTAGCGGGTTATTTTTGCGGGGTTTAAATTTTCGCGTATTTTCGTGAATAGAACAAAATTGCCAATTTAAAAGTGCACATGCAATGGTATTGATAAAAGATTTGAATCCGCCAAAATAATAACCGCCAAAATATTTTGTTTACCTTATTTAATGAAAATCGTGAAATTTTACACCCGCAAAAATAACCTGCTATACGTTACTACATGTCCCAATACCAATGTCATCCCAATTATCTGTACTACTTCATGTCCCAATACCAATGTCATCCCAATTATCTGTACTACTACATGTCCCAATACCTGGGTTATCCCAATTATCTGTACTACTACATGTCCCAATACCAATGTCATCCCAATTATCTGTACTACTACATGTCCTAATACCAATGTCATCCCAATTATCTGTACTACTACATGTCCCTATACCTGGGTCATCCCAATTATCTGTACTACTACATGTCCCTATACCTGGGTTATCCCAATTATCTGTACTACTACATGTCCCAACACCAATGTCATCCCAATTATCTGTACTACTACATGTCCCAATACCAATGTCATCCCAATTATCTGTACTACTACATGTCCTAATACCAATGTCATCCCAATTATCTGTACTACTACATGTCCCTATACCTGGGTCATCCCAATTATCTGTACTACTACGTCCCTATACCTGGGTTATCCCAATTATCTGTACTACTACATGTCCCAATACCAATGTCATCCCAATTATCTGTACTACTACATGTCCCAATACCAATGTCATCCCAATTATCTGTACTACTACATGCCCCTATACCTGGGTTATCCCAATTATCTGTACTACTACATGTCCCAATACCAAGACTATTTATGTAATCACTGATAAATATATATATCTTAATTCTAGTTGTATAGATACACCAAAGATAAACTTAGATGAAAGTTGTCATTAACCACAGTCTTGAAGTTGTAAAAAACATTTTAAAAAAATCTCTAAACCCAAACTTAATATTTATGGGTGTAAGTTAACTTTTGTGGAATGAATTAATAGTTATACTTGATTTTGATTTTTTGTAAATTCATGTTTACAAAAGTACATACCTCAATCTCAGAGTTTATAAATTCCATGTCCAGCAATCAAAATCAACTGTATCGAAATTATTAACTGTGGTCATTTCATCTTCATAGAGTAGCCGAATACTTTACAACCAACTCATCTTTCATTTATTGCCTCTTAACTTTCAGGTAAAATCACTGTACAAATATAAATAAGGTATTAAAAGGTATGTGACCTAAATACTGCATAAATAGTGTCAGATGTATTTATATCCATTTATAATAAAATGGAAACAGATTAAAGATAGATACACACTTTAGCTTTAAGTTCTTATCTTCTTGACATGGGTTATTTTTGGTTTATATAGGAAACTTTTACTGGTTCCATGATACTGTATATATAATTAAATTCAGGCCATTTCCTTTAAATCCAAATCAAAAGAAAACAAGACAGGTTGACTTTAACAATAAATAAAATTCAGAGTGAACATGCTAATCCACCTTCTGTGGGTTTTATAAAATACCAAAGTCTCGGGTTCTAAAAATATTGAAGAAAGCTGAAAAGTTCACCCAAAACCAAATGTCTTACAGTACACATCTACAGTCTATGTGCATCCAAATGTCCTACAGTACATATGTACAGTCCATGAACATATACAATGTCACATTAAGTAGTAATGAGTTCTACTAAAGTTAATACTATTGACCATCTTAAGCATCCTCTTACAATTGATGAAGACCTATACATGTATCAAATATAAACAAGATATTTCTTATCTGCTTTACTGTTTAAAATGTTTAACTACTGGTATCAATAGACTTACCATTATAAAGGATCCATCAAACTGAGAAATGGACTGAACCAAAATTATTCAAATTGAAAGGAAGCTTTCATCTGTCAATCCTAAAGTTATGTTGGGAATTACATGAGAATTGGTTGAAGTAAATTTGAGTTACAAATGTATTGTAGGAAGTCCGACAGACATTGGTAGACCATAATATGTCCTGTCTTTGACTGGCTTATAAAACATATACAGCTTTTATAAGCAGTTTCTGAAACATTAAAAACAAAATTCAAACTTGATCTGTGTTTTGTGGTAATGAGCATTGTGTATAAGTTTCATAACATTTGGTTGAGGCAAACTTAAGTTAGAGAACGGAAACTAAAAATTTTGCAATATTTCCTTTTATAAAGGGGCATAACTCTAGATCGGTTATAGTGACGCCACCAAAATTCAAACCTGATCTATGTTTTGTGGTAATAAGCATTGTGTATAAGTTTCATAACATTTGGTTGAGGCAAACTCAAGTTAGAGAACGGAAACCAATTTCGGGACGTACTGACGGACGTACGTACGTACATACATACGTACAGACGGACAAGGGTAAAACTTAATGCCCCCTCCGCTACGGCGGGGGCATAAAAAGGTCAAGCAGAAGTTTGGCAGTAGATATAATTAAGTTAACAACAATAGTAAAATCAATACCTATTGAATATAAATCATCCCAAAAGTCAAACCAGATCAAACAACAGTCAAATTTTGTAAAAGTAAAGAAAACACATTTACAAAGGCGTGATGATTATAGGTCACTAATGTGTTTAACCATTAATTTCTATTTGTGCCAAGAACATTTTTGCAACTTTGAAATGGATGTTTCGCTCTTAGATCCCCAAACAATATGTCAGTTCAACTTCTCAAAGTTGATATTTTTCAGTCCTATCAACACTTCGAATAAAGTTTTTCCATATGGAAGATATCTGAGGCAATTTAAACGACAATTTACATGCATGTAGCACAAACATACAAAACATATTTTAATTTTGATAAATCAGTGATTATTTTAGTTCTCCTTAATGTATGTTTGTTACATGTATTTAAAAATTCTTACCAAAAATATCATTCAGAAATAAACATCTTTAGCCAAATGAATGCTTCATTAATGTTTCTCTCTAATAATCATATAAAATAATAGCAACACACCTAGAAAAATTGTTGGGATTGTGACTCTGATCCATAAAAGAATCCAGCCGTTTGAAAAACAAAACTTTAAAACAAATATAAAATTTTTTACATCTCCATAGAAGATTACTGATAATCCTATTATAAAATAAAAAGTAGAAAATCTCTTAATAAATCAATGACCTGATATTACAAATTGATTTTGTCATTAATTACATAATTAAATTTCATTTGTTCTGAGTTTACTAGCTGCCAGCTTTATGCCTACAAACTTTTTAATCTTATTAAGTTAATCCAATTAAAATCTAGCTGAATTTTCATTGATTTTGTAAGGGGGGGGGGGGGGGGGGGGAATAGTATTTGTATCAAGTTTACCATATTAATTTTTATCTTAAAAGTGTTTTCATTTATTTTATAAAAAATTATCAATATAATTACCCATAATTTCTTTCATCGTTGCATATAAGTATTTGATATTAATATATATAGGCTTAAAATTCAATCTAATATAAAAGACTTTAATCATGAAGTAAATACATTTTGCATATATACTTCTGTAATTATGTATATTTATGAGACTTAGGAATGTCAAACATATTTCATTCTATATGTGCCTGTTCGGGCTGGTAAATCACCTGTCGTAATTGGTTGCTGTCTGTAATATTTGTTTAACATTTTTTGTCTTGTTTCAAATCAGGCAATCAATTTTAGTTTGAATTTTTTTACATTCTATATACAGTTATATACCATTGCTCATTGTTGAAAACCATACAGTGACCCATATTTGCTTGCTTCTACGTCATTTGGGCTCTGGTTAGCATTTGTCTCGTTTGTGATCTTACCTCATCTTCTTATATTCATATTCCTTTTTTCTAATACTATATTTTGTCCAGTATTGAACATGTAAAAACTGAAAGTCTGGAATATTAACTGTAAAAAAAATCGCTTTTTATGAAACAAGCAGTTATGTTTACTTGTAAGTATTACACTACTTGGTAAAGGAACCTTCCTTTAATTCAGAAAACTTATTGTACAAGATAAGATCACTACAATACAATGAAGTGAAAGCGCCTTAACTCACTGGCTTAACTGTATATTTACTTGATCTGTATGGAATTTGATGGTTAAATTTAGTGTTGATTTAACAATGACTATTTTCAAACATTGACTAGATGAGAATTTACAAGACACTCAACTTCCACTAAAAACATTGTCAGTCAGAGAGAAAAAAGTTATTTGACACTGAGAATTATCATATATTTAAAAATCTTTAACAATTTTAATTGGTTTAATGGCCTGTTTTTGTTTAAGATTAATACAGATTAGAGGCAGGGCTAAGGATTACAATGTTTGGAATGTATTTTAAAATATGAACAAGTTATGTATTAACATTTTTGAATGACAGCCAATAAAATCATAATCTGAGTGTCAAACATTTGGTTTTTCAAATGAAATTCATTATGTATATTATTTCACTGCTTCCCATTGTCAATGACCAAGAGAATAAAACTAAAAAATAAAGTTTAAACTTGCATCATGGTATTTAATGTGCCTACACCAAGTTTAGAAATTGCTTCCTGGATGAATATGACAATTGCAATTAATATAGTAAAAGGATTTTTTTTCACTAGTATTATACAAATTGTCCACAATTTCTCATGAAATCAAGCTTAAGGCAGTCTAGAATTAAGGAATAAAAGTACAAAATGTAAATACTGGTATTCCTATTCTAATGCATTATATAAACATGTAGTGCTAGTACTGTTATTCCTATTCTAATGTAGTACATTACTATAATTCCCATTCTAATGTAGTACATTACTATAATTCCCATTCTAATGCAGTACATTACTATAATTCCCATTCTAATGTAGTACATTACTATAATTCCCATTCTAATGTAGTACATTACTATAATTCCCATTCTAATGCAGTACATTACTATAATTCCCATTCTAATGTAGTACATTACTATAATTCCCATTCTAATGCAGTACATTACTATAATTCCCATTCTAATGTAGTACATTACTATAATTCCCATTCTAATGTAGTACATTACTATAATTCCCATTCTAATGTAGTACATTACTATAATTCCCATTCTAATGTAGTACATTACTATAATTCCCATTCTAATGCAGTACATTACTATAATTCCCATTCTAATGTAGTACATTACTATAATTCCCATTCTAATGCAGTACATTACTATAATACACCTTATCGCTATTTAGTCCAATCCGGAAAAAACAGTCATTTAGACAACTTCCTGTTTGGGTCAACAGGCCGCAAACAAAGGTCATCAGTAACGAGCTTAGGGAGGGAAAAATTTAGAAAGTGATCAATAGGAAACTTTGATAGATTATAATCCACTTTTTCCAAACTCAAATTATAGTCAAAAAAATATTGTGTTTGGAGTATTTACGATGTTTTAAACAGGTCTCATTAAAAAGTATTATGCATGGTGCATTGTTTAAACAGGGTCCCAGATAGCGTCAACTGGATGAAAAAGTTGTGTAATTTTAGAACTTATCCGGAATGGAATAAATAGCGATTAGGTGTATTCCCATTCTAATGCAGTACATTACTATAATTCCCATTCTAATGTAGTACATTACTATAATTCCCATTCTAATGCAGTACATTACTATAATTCCCATTCTAATGTAGTACATTACTATAATTCCCATTCTAACGCATTACAAAAAGAAATACAGTCGACTATCGTTATCTTGAGGTCAGTCCGACCAGAAAAATATTTTCAGATACCCGTAGTTTGACTCAAATGGATACCGGAAGTTTGAGAGACCAAGGGACACAACTCTTGCTTAGCATAGTAAGGCTAAAATAAATCCTGATGAATTTGGGAAGGGGATCTGTATTCTGGTCTTTGATCGATGTATCTGAATGTAATGTTCTTTAATTATTATAATAAAATTATATGAATTTTTGTCTCAAATTTATTTCTTTGTACAGTTACAATTTTTCCCGTAGTTTTTAGCCAAAAAAGTAATTTCCAATTGATTTTAGCGTGATTTATATACATGAGATTTTAGAAAATTTTTGCAATACCCTAAACCTTGACAAAATGTATGAATTTAAAATGAAATAAAATTCTGTGAAACTTCATGAATGATTTTGGTGCATTAATGTTAGGGCAAAACAAATTTTCGCACTGACCATTACTTCTTGTACAATTTAAATTTGGAAAATTTCTCATTAAAGTAGGTAGGAGTTGTTTTATTTTCGATTATATTCATTTTTTGTATTTCGCAGTGTTCTCCCCAGAATTTTCAAATACATTTGTAGCATTATGGAAATAAACATAGCAGGTACTGGTTTTCCAAAAAATATAGCACCATGGCCCCTGTACATTCTATTATAAAATCATCCAAGATAGCACCATGGTAGAAAATATAGCACCAGGGTACCACAGTGCTTTAAGACCCTGGGGAGAACACTGTGAAATTCGATTCCAGCAATTCCTTAGGGCAGCTCACTTCTTAGCTATGACATGTTAATTATGGATTTGATAATAAATTTTAGTCAATGAAAAAAAAGTAGCTGAACGATTGCATTAGAATAGTTATTCATCAGAAATATGGGCCAATTCCATTGTGATTTTCAGTGATATGATAACATTTTTTGAAAATTGTAGGCCTCAGGCTAACAGCTGGATGATTTATACTTGGAACACTAGAGCATATATTCAACATATTTTGTTCCCTTTTTTTGGAAGGTGGTGGTTCCTTTGGTCCCAACATAAGGTATAAAAATAAGTGTCGTATGATTGGCAATGAGACAACTCTCCACCAGAGACCAAATGACATAGAAGTTTACAACTATAGGTCACTGTACAGCCTTTAACAAGAGCAAAACCCAAACCGCATAGTCAGCTATAAAAGACCCCAAAATGACAAATGTAAAACAATTCAAACAAGAAAACTATCAACCTGATTTATGTACAAAACAATGAATGAAATACAAATATGTTATACAGCAACAAATGACAACCACTGAATTACAGGCTCATGACTTGGGACTGACACATACAGACTGTGGCTGGGTTAAACTAGTTTGTTGGTGCCAACCCCACCCTCCCCTTTTCCCCCTAGCCGAGGACAGTGGTGTAACAGCACAACATAAGAACTAATTATAAAAATCAGTTGAAAAAGGCTTAACTCATCAGATCGATACAAAGAAGAAAAACATCTAACAATAAAATGCTCCGCAGGGCGCAGCTTGATACGACCGCAGAGGTCGAACCCTGAACAGTTGGGGCAAGTATGGACACAACATTCAAGCTTGATACAGCTTTGCATTTGGATTGTGATTAAATATTTGACACAGCATAGGTTTCTGACACAGAATGAATGTGGTCTAAGAACTTAAAAATTTTAAATTGGACATTCACCTATTATGGTCCAATATCCAAAATCTAAATACATGGTTAGATTCAGCATATCAAAGAACCCCAAGAATTCAATTTTTGATGAAATCAAACAAAGTTTAATTTTGGACCCTTTTGACCTCAATGTGGACAAAGTTGATAACGGGGCCCAAAATTCAAAAATCTAAATACATGGTTAGATTCAGCATATCAAAGAACCCCATATATTCAATTTTTGTTGAAATCAAACAAAGTTTAATTTTGGACCCCGATTTGGACCAACTTGAAAACTGGGCCCATAATCAAAAATCTAAATACATGTTTAGATTCAGCATATCAAAGAACCCTAAGAATTCAATTTCTGTTAAAATCAAACTAAGTTTAATTTTGGACCCTTTGGACCTTAATGTAGACCAATTTGAAAACGGAACCAAAAATTAAGAATCTAAATACACGGTTAGATTTGGCATATCAAAGAACCCCAATAATTCAATTTTTGATGAAATCAAACAAAGTTTAATTTTGGACCCTTTGGACCTCAATGTGGACCAATTTAAAAACGGGGCCCAAAATCCAAAAACTAAATACACGGTTAGATTCAGCATATTAAAGAACCCCAGGAATTCAAGAATAAAACCCCATTGAAATTGGTCAAGAAATAAGCAATTTATAAGAAGTATCTTCTTTTGCACAATACTGTGCAATTAAATATTTCTTGCTATTGCGCAATACTGTACAATTGACAATTTCTTGCTATTGCGCAATTTTGTGCTATTGGATATTTCTTGCTATTGCGCAATACTGTGCAATTGAAGATTTCTTGCTATTGCGCAATTTTGTGCTATTGGATATTTCTTGCTATTGCGCAATACTGTGCAATTGAAAATTTCTTGCTATTGCACAATACTTATTATATAATAATTTACACATCCTGTTTGATGTGTATCTCCTACCATATCATTATAATTTGCTTTTAAATATAAATCAGAAATAACCAACTTAAAATGGAAAATTTTAAAAGAAAAAAAAAGGAAAAAAAGAAAAAAAAGGAAAAAAAAAAAAAATCCCCCCCCCCAAATGTTTTGAACCCCCTTATGATTTATCACCCCCAAACTCAATCCCAGCCTTCCCTTTGTGGTATGGTACCTTGCAGTACAATTTCAGAGAGATCCATACACTTGAACACAAGTTATTGTCTGGAAACTAGAAAAATGTGTTTTTTGGCCCCTTTTTGGCCCCAAATTCCTAAACAATTAGGGCAATTACCCCCAAACTCAAACCCAGCTTTCCCTTTGTGATATGGAACCTTGTAGTACAATATCAGAAAGATCCATACACTTACACACAAGTTATTGTCCTTAAACTAGAAAAATGATTGTTTTTTGCCCCTTTTTGGCCCCTAATTCCTAAAATATTGAGGCAATTACCCCCATCATCAATCCCAGCCTTCCCTTTGTGGTATGGTACCTTGCAGTACAATTTCAGAGAGATCCATGCACTTGAACACAAGTTATTGTCTGGAAACTAGAAAAATGCTTATTTTTGGCCCCTTTTTGGCCCCCAATTCCTAAACGTTGTGGGCAATTACCCCCAAACTCAATTCCAGCTTTTCCTTTGTGATATGGAACCTTGTAGTACAATTTCAGAAAGATCCATGCACTTACACACAAGTTATTGTCATGAAACTAGAAAAATGCTTGTTTTTTTGCCCCTTTTTTGGCCCCTAATTCCTAATATTTTGAGGCAATTACCCCCAAAATCAATCCCAGCATTCCTTTTGTGATATGGAACCTTGTGGTACAATGTCAGAGAGATCCATACACTAACACACAAGTTATGTCTGGAAGTTACAAAAATGCTTATTTTTGGCCCCTTTTTGGCCCCTAATTCCTTTACTGTTGGTACCATAACCCCCAAAATCAATCCCAACCTTCCATTTGTGGTATTGAACCTTGTGGTAAAATTTCATAGAGATCCATTCACTTAAACTAAAGTTAGAGTGCGAAAACCAATGTGTCTTCGGACGACGCCGGACGACGCCAGACGACGACGACGACGACGACGCCAACGTCATACCAATATACGACCACAAAAATTTTTTTGCGGTCGTATAAAAACACAGACCAAGTGAGTCAGACAAAAACTGTATTTTGATCATAAACAAGCTTCTGTCAAAATTTCATGAAATTCCATGAAAGTTTGGCAGAGTTACTGATGACTGAAAAACTTTCACAGACTGAACATAAATATTGACGCTGCAGACAGAATCTAGGATCACTATGTCTCACTTTCATGACATAAATGTTGTAGGATCGACAATAAAAGCAATAGACACAAAGCACTGTCATTTTCTCTCAGACTAAAGTATTGTTCACAACACATCCAACCAATTTAGTGTAAATACAGCATAATCAATCTGAGAAACACATGAACTTGTGCCATGCCAAAATATAGGTAAACAGTATGGACAGGATGTAGGATCATGAGTTCTCATTACTATACATGTATAGCAATACATGTATATATTTAGATTTATTCTATTTTTTTTTTAAACAAAATCAATGTTAGTACCAATAAAAGTAATATCTAAGATTCTACTACTGTGTTGAAATTGATTTAACCATGACGAATAAGTTTATTCAAAGGATCAGTTAGTTTACATTGATTGAATCTAAATTTACTGGCTTTATAAACATATCACCAATATAATAAGGATGTGATATTCCATTTTTAATAAGAACTCTACAGGTAAAGTCAAACTTCCAAACAAAATCTTTGTATCTATTTAAGAATTTAGTAAACTTAGCTATTACTTAATTTGTAGTAACCAAATCCCTGAATTATAATTTACCACTTTTACATACATTTGTAAATAATTACTTTTATTGAAATCTAAAACACAACTACAGATATGGGCATAGCAAACAAGTTGTGAAATTGCAACGTAAGAATGAGCCAAAGGAACATCATTGTCCAAAATCAGAAAAATTAACAATCAGGACAAAAAATTGTCTTTTGTTGTAAATTTGTATAGAGTTAATTTCCTGTGTGAAACTGAGATATCAACATCTAGAAAAGGACAATTATTGCTGTCTATATCAGATTTATTTCAAGTGAGTTCCCTCAGAGACATACATTTTTGTACATATACTACAGAGAACATGTCTCTGGTTCCCTTGGGTAAATTTCTAGAGTAAAATTAGAAAATTCTTGCTTATTCAAAGCAAAAATATCATCAAGGTAAAGGTATGTGTCTTAAAAATTATCAACTAACTGTACATTTAGATGGATCTTTGCTGAGTTTTGACATAAACAGTGATTAACAACAATACAGGAACAAATGGAGTTCATGGGAATACCTACAACCTGTTGACAAATTTTATTGCCGAAACATCAAATTGAGAATGGAAATGGGGAATGTGTCAAAGAGACAACAACCTGACCATAGAACAGACATAGATGTTACATGTTTATAGCATGTTTCCCTTTTTTGGCACCCGCATTCTCCACTGACCACTGATATAATCCATTTTGGGAATCGTGTCCAGGTGTCTGAGCGCTAATTTTTCAAATTATATTTGGCCACCCAAATCAGACAAAGGCTCCGAACACATAATCTCAATAGGGATTAACCTCTGACACAGTACCTTAACTTCCATCAAAACCTTGTGTTTGCGTGAATCCCTGAGAGTTCATGCATATTAATTAGTTAGAAATATAGTCTAAGGAGGAATATTTAGAACCCTAATTATTGTTCATTCGGAAAACTTATATTTCTTATCTGTATTAGCTTCCTGCAATTAAGAGCACCTCCATACGGATCATTTAAGATATCTAAAACTTGACAATAAAGAACTTTACACAGATCGCTTAACCTCACTTATATGCTATATGGTAATACAAGATATAGTTGATAATCTATATAGAAAAAAATAGAAATAGATTCCCAAACGTATAATTCTTAAAGAATAATAATGATTCAAAACATGGACACATGTACCTCAGTCTTTCAAAAATTCATTAAATTAATCTAGAAATAATAAATGAGGCATTGAGTAATGGTCAACTAGTAGGAGACATTAATTAATGTTCCTTACAACTGATCTTCAATAAGTGTAACTCTACTACGAGACGCATTGAGATATTAAATGATCTAATATAAAACCATTTTTGTAGAGGCATAACTTTTAAATTCAAGATACAAAAGATTTCATTAATAAAACACACGAGGTAAAAAGGGAATGCATTCGTATTGCCTATGATGAAACGTAAATGTACACAAATATGATCATTGCATGATGATTTAAAAGAAACAGTTATCAATGCAGAAGAATTAATTGACACAAAAGAATATCCTTTAAAGATTCTCAACAACAAAAAAAACTGCATTTGTTAAATTAATTCTAAGAAACAATAAATTTGAGTTTAATGGAAAGTTATAGGAGCGCCCCCTCCATAGGTGGTATATTTTCACCATCATGCACATATCTGCATCTGTCTGTCCTATTAATAAATATCTTAGATTATAAGTTCAAATGGAAAGAAAACATCAAATTACACTGTAAATATAGAGATGACGGTTTTATGGTCTTCACATGCAAAATAGAGCAAGTAGAAGATTTCTTTAACATAGCAAACAAAATTTCCCCTATACTTAAGTTCACATATGAGGTAGTAGTTGGGAGACTTTTGAAAAGGGACCATGCTTAAAAGGTTAACTTTAAGCAAAAAATCCCAAAACACTGTTACATTTCTGAATTATAGGCAACAAACATAAGTAAGAAAAAAACAGTGTAGAGTTTTGAGATTTATTACGTATGTTGATTTAAGGAACCGCATTTCATAATAATTCGAATTATCCTGCGACTGATATGATTACATAATATTTGGTAAACCATGATTGCCAATGAGAGAACTTTTTAATAAACATGGCGTTGAATGTTGAGTCTTATCAAAGGGAGCTAAATGACATCAAATTGACCAGTGTTGTATGAGATATAAATCAATGGCCATATTTTTATACAAAAAAAACCTAAAAACAGACACGATAATACATGTAAGCAAACAAAAAAACTTAAGCTCCGGATTTGGACAGGTATATTAAGTATACATGTATAAGCAGCAAATTGAATGTATTAGCTGGATCCAAACCCATATAAGGTGGAATGGGATTTTACGGCACAAAATAAAATGGTAAGCAGGTAGATTTTGTCTTATTTGGTAGGAATAAAACTTTCACATTTTACGAAACAAAATATCGTTCTTGCTCTGAAATATGTATTTTAAAAAGAAAACTATATAAAATTACTGAGGGATTCTAGTTGAAATATTACCTCTACCAATAAACACCCTAGAAGTGTCATCCATTGCCATTGGCAGTAGTTTGACCTTTCACACTGGTAAATATGAAAGCTAACACCATCCAGAAATGAACTATTGAAATTAAAACATTCCTTATCTCCCTACTTTATATTTAACACCACTCTCAACATGCCATAATTGTCCTGATTTACAATAGGCCTAAAAAGAAAATATTATCCTCCACACACATCACTGCACATGGTAATGAAAATACTGAGATATAATTTACAATTCAGTTGAAATAATAATTAGCATAAAAAAAGTTCTAAAGTTCACGTATTGACTTTTTTTTTTAAAAAGCAACTTGTTTCATTACTTTTGTGAGTATCGTTATTTCTTAACCGTCTCACCTGATTAGAAGGGCATCTATGAAATGGGAAGAGAAAGCAAAACTATTATGCTGGGAAAATTTGATTCGAAACACTCTGGAAATTTCCATACTAATGGGGAAAATATCGAAGTTTGATAAGCAGCTGATTAGGCCTAAACCACAATTAATTTCCCCTATTTATTCTTTATAACGTTTTGTCACATTTAAAAATTCCACCAGGGGTTTCTGATAAATCTTTGGTGTGTGCAATGTTCAGTTCAAGTCCCAAAATTTATCCAAAATGACACTGACCCAGTTGAAAAATAAGCCAATACATAACCCAACTGGTATGGACAAGTCAAGAGATATTCCGAAAACTGTAACTATTAACTTTTTTGCACCTGACCTTGGTACTCCTTCCACCTGCTGGACAGTTAAAATAAAACATCCAAAATCCATCTCAACTCTTTTCTTTCATTTCCACCCCATAAAAACTAATTGATGATTTTTACCAATTTTAGCGTTTTTCCTTTTAATTCAAAAACTATAAAAGATAAAATAAATGGGGAATGTGTCCATAGGGACTCAGATGATGTCCCCGCTAGCAATCAAGGAAGACTCTACGTATCACTAGCCTAGGGTAGTATGAATATTCATGAGTTGTATGAAGCAACGCGGGATACGAGATCACGTCATTGGCGCGATTATCTAATTTCACAGACCTGTCAGCAAGCGGAAAACAGAAATATGTTCAGAAGTTCTTAGATATTTCCCAAGATGTAGGGCATATATCACTGGAACAGAGACGATACCAAAATAAGTATTTTGAATACTGAATCAGCTTTAGATATTGTGTACAAACACGGCATCTAGGCACTCAAAAGACGATTATTAAAAGGGGGGGTTACACGCAACGAATGCATACGAGGGCTGCCCTATGTGTTACATATGAAAACATACAGAAGAGCTATATTAAACCAGCGACAGTAACAGATCCAAATTTTCATTTAGAGGGGGGGGGGGGGGGGGGGGGGGGGGGGGGGGCTGCTCCAGTCCATGGCATAGGGACTTCAGTCTTGACTACAGGTCAATTATATGTAATATATTATAGCGCTTCAATCGTCTACATACATTTAAAAAAAAACGTATGCCCCTACTGTAGTCATATCACTAGCCTAGGGTAATAGTCAATTATCTGGAATGACCAGTTAACAAAGTCATATCACTAGCCTAGGGTAGTGGTCAATTATCAGGAGTGATCAGTTTACAAAGTCATATCACTAGCTAAGGGTAGTGGTCAATTATCTGGAATGGCCAGTTTACACAGTCATATACTAGCCTAGGGTAGTGGTCAATTATCTGGAATGACCAGCTAACAAAGTCATATCACTAGCCTAGGGTAGTAGTCAATTATCTGGAATGACCAGTTAACAAAGTCATATCACTAGCCTAGGGTAGTGGTCAATTATCTGGAATGACCAGTTAACAAAGTTATATCACTAGCCTAGGGTAGGAGTCAATTATCTGGAATGACCAGTTAACAAAGCCATATCACTAGCCTAGGGTAGTGGTCAATTATCTTGAATGATCAGTTAACAAATTCATACCACTAGCCTAGGGTAGTGGTCAATTATCTTGAATGACCAGTTAACAAAGCCATATCACTAGCCTAGGGTAGTGGTCAATTATAAGGAGTGATCAGTTTACAAAGTCATATCACTAGCCTAGGGTAGTGGTCAATTATCTGGAATGACCAGTTAACAAAGTCATATCACTAGCCTAGGGTAGTGGTCAATTATCTGGAATGACCAGTTAACAAAGTCATATCACTAGCCTAGGGTAGTAGTCAATTATCTTGAATGACCAGTTAACAAAGCCATATCACTAGCCTAGGGTAGTGGTCAATTATCAGGAGTGATCAGTTCACAAAGTCATATCACTAGCCTAGGGTAGTGGTCACTTGTCAGCTAGCATATGGTAGTTGTCAGTAACGTGTCATATCACTAGCCTAGGGTAGAAGTCAATTATCAAGAATGATCAGTTCACAAAGTCATATCAGGGGCAGACCAAGATACACGTGGAGAAGGAATGTTGCAGCAGAGATGGAGAAAGAAGGGTACAAGTGGCATGATCTGGAGAGGCTAGCAAAAACAGAACAAGGTGGAGAAATATCGTTAGTGGCCTTTGCTCCACCAAGGGGCAACAGGATTAAGCAAGGGTAGTGGTCACTTATCAGCTAGCATACGGTAGTTGTCAGTTATGTGTCATATCACTAGCCAGAGGAAGTTGTCAATTATGTTTTATATCACTAGCCCAGGGTAGTTGTCAGTTATGTGTCATATCACTAGCCAGAGGAAGTTGTCAATTATGTTTTATATCACTAGCCCAGGGTAGTTGTCAGTTATGTGTCATATCACTAGCCTATGGAAGTTGTAAGTTATGTGTCATATCACTAGCCTAGAGTAGTTGTCAGTAATGTGACATATCATTAGCCTACGGTAGTTTTCAGTAACGTGTCATATCATCAGCCAACGGTTATTGTCAGTAGTGTCTCATATCACCAGCCTAGGGTAGTTTTCAGGAATGTCTTATATCACTAGCATAGAGTAGTTGTCATTTGTGCCTCATATCACTACCCTATTGTAGTTGTCAGTATTTGTCATATCACTAGCATAGGAAAGTTATCAGTTATATGTCATATCACTAGCATACAATAGTTTTCAGTAACATGTCATATCATCAGCCTACTGACAACTACCCTAGGCTAGTGATATGACACATTAATGACGACTTCCCTAGGTTAGTGATATGAGACATTACTGACAACCACCCTAGGCTAGTGATATGACACATTTATGACAACCACCTTAAGTTAGTGATATGAGACACTAATGACAACTACCGTACACTAGGCTAGTGATATGAGACATTAATGACAACTACCACAGGCTAGTGATATGAGACATTAATGACAACTACCTTAGGAGATGAAATGATACGTTACTGACAACTACAAAAAGCTAGTGATATGACACATAACTGACAACTACCCTAGGATGGTGATATCACATATAACTGACAACTACCCAAGGGTAGTGATATGACACATAACTGAAAACTCTAGGCTAGTCAATGATATGACAAATAACTGACAACTTCCCTAGGCTAGTGATATAACACATCACTGACAACTACCATAAGCTAGTGATTACAAAATACTGACAACTACCCTAGGCTAGTGATATAACTTTGTTGTTTTATAATGACAAATAACAGACAACTACCATAGGATAAAGATTATATGACACACTACTGACAACTACTCTAGAGTAGTGATATGACAAATTACTGACAACTCCCCTAGGCTAGTGATATGACACATTACTGACAACTACCTTAGGCTAGTGATATATCTGTTGTTTTATAATGACTCGTAACTAAAAACTACCCTGAGCTAGTGATATAACACATAACTGACAACTAGCCTAGGCTAGTGATATAACTTTGTTGTTTTATGACACATAGCTGACAACTTTCGTAGGTTAGTGATATGACGCATAACTGACAACTACCATATGCTAGTGATATAACACATAACTGACAACCATTCAAGGCTATTGATATGACACATAACTATACTAGTGGTATGGCTTTGTTAACTGGTCATTCAAGATAATTGACTATTACCCTAGGCTAGTGGTATGACTTTGTTAACTGGTCATTCCAGATAATTGACCACTACCCTAGGCTAATGATATGACTTTGTAAACTGATCACTCCTGATAATTGACCACTACCCTAGGCTCGTGATATGGCTTTGTTAACTGGTCATTCAAGATAATTGGCTACTACCCTTGGCTAGTGATATGACTTTGTTAACTGGTCATTCCAGATAATTGACTATTACCCTAGGCTAGTGATATGACTTTGTTAACTGGTCATTCCAGATAATTGACTACTACCCAAGGCTAGTGATATGACTTTGTAAACTGATCACTCCTTATAATTGACCACTACCCTAGGCTAGTGATATGACTTTGTTAACTGGTCATTCCAGATAATTGACTACTACCCTAGGCTAGTGATATGACTTTATTAACTGGTCATTCCAGATAAATGACCACTACCCTAGGCTAGTATATGACTTTGTTAACTGGTCATTCCAGATAATTGACTACTACCCTAGGCTAGTGATATGACTTTATTAACTGGTCATTCCAGATAAATGACCACTACCCTAGGCTAGTATATGACTTTGTAAACTGGTCATTCCAGATAATTGACCACTACTCTAGACTAGTGATATGACTTTGTAAACTGATCACTCCTGATAATTGGCCACTACCCTAGGCTAGTGATATGGCTTTGTTAACTGGTCATTCAAGATAATTGACCACTACCCTAGGCTAGTGATATGGCTTTGTTAACTGGTCATTCCAGATAATTGACTATTACCCTAGGCTGGTGATATGTCTCTGTTAACTGATCACTCCTAAAAATTGACCACTACCCTAGGCTAGTGATATGTCTCTGTCAACTGATCACTCCTAATAATTGACCACTACCCTAGGCTAGTGATGTGACTTTGTTAACTGATCACTCCTGATAATTAACCACTACTCTAGGCTAGTGATATGGATTTGTTTACTTAACTGATCTGATAAATGACCACTACCCTATACTAGTGGTATGGCTTTGTTAACTGGTCATTCAAGATAATTGACTACTGCCCTAGGCTAGTGATATGACTTTGTTAACTGGTCATTCAAGATAATTGACTACTACCTTAGGCTAGTGATATGACTTTGTTAACTGGTCATTCCAGATAACTGACGACTACCCTAGGCTATTGATAGGACTGTTGACTGATCACTCCTGATAATTGACCTCTACCCTAGGCCATTGATATGACTGATGTCTGATGACTCATGCTTATTGACCACTAGCCTGGGCTATTGATATGACTTTGTAGGCTGATATGACAACCTTAATTTGTGTACCTTCAATTGCTGCTGCCTAAAACCATTACCAATCTCTCCAGTTTCTTTTTTGATTGATGAATATTATCAACCTATCCATTCACTCAAAAGTGTTATAGTCAAATTAATACACAACACATAATAAGTAACTGGAAAGGTACAGCAATTGCTGAAACAAGAAATGTAGATAAATAAATACTCCTTGCACTTTAGTTTTTCATATTAACATGATTAAGTGGACAAGTGAAGTTTATATATTTGACCTTAGGTCGAAATTTTAAAAAAATTGTCTAAATTCCCTTAGCAGAAAATTCCCTTACTCCTAGTTTTTACTTCGAACTAAACAAAAAGTAATCAGCTTGTTTTGAACATAATATATCATTTGTAAATTTACCTTTTAAGAGCATATATATATATAAATTATTAATAAAGATACTTCCTTTATTCACAAATTTAAAAGGACAGAATAAACTTAAAGGGGTACATAACTGAACACTGTAAATGTTAACTAACAGAAAGGGTTTGTGGGGCATTCCCTGCTCAATTTGCACACCTCTTAGCAGATTTTTACGTCATTGTGTCCAAGTTTTCAAGAAGACTGTTTAAACCTGAAATAATTTTTACACTGATAAATTTTGATGTCACATTCGTAAGGCTACACTTATAAATATTTTAGTTTGCCCTTACCCTTCCCAAAGATACATTTTAGAGACAATGTGTAGGTTGGTAGGCATTTTCTTTTTTCTCACAGCAAAGGAAAATTGAAGTTTCAGATGTTTTTTAGTCTTCATGCCTATCAGATTAAAAGAAAACTTTTTCACATCAGAACAATAAAAGAATTTGGGTAGGCAGCTATGTTTTGGGTAGGTAGGGTTAGGGCAAACAAACATATGGTCAATGCATTCCTTTAAAAATAAAAAGAATGCAAGGATTACTACAAAAAAATTATAAAATCAGTTAAAGTTAATAACCAGATAGCACGTCTAAATGTTATGATAATCTTAGATGTCTGTAAAATTGTGTACTGATGTTTTTGTTCAATAATATGAAAGAACCCAGGTTTTTAGTTACATCTAAAGATGTCATAGTTTATTTTTATGATAGCTTGGAAAATATATATTTATGGATCAATGGGTAATGATTTTCTTCTGAAATTTATATGAACAACGGGTATATATGTACAGATTCTTGCAAACAAAAATACATGTACAATAAATGTATATGAATGAGGTGTCTGGTTTACAACAACAGCCAGATGTCTGTACCAAACCCTGCAACTGTGTGCAAGATGAAACAAACACCCTAGCCCCACCCCCTTCGACCATATGTTAATGATGGGATCATAGGTAGCAGTAGTCCAGATAATTATGACCAAAAAAAAAAAAATAGCCTTTCAAGACATCATAATTATTGGTCTAATCAGTAATTGAGTTAGGCTAAGGTTTGGTTTTACATTGGTTTATTCTGAGACATATATACAAGTGAATACATGTCTCTCAAACACTGATTTAGGGGGTGAGCAGGGTGCATTGGACCCCACTCTTGTAGGGAAAATTTGGTGGATATATAGGGAATCACCCAGGCATGACTGGAGCATATATAGGGACTGGACTACAGATCAGATATATAGCCAATAAATCGACTACAGTAGGGGCATACGTTTTTTCGTTTTTTCGTTTTTTTTTAAATGTATGTAGATGATTGACGCGGCTATAAATTAATATATTACATATATTTGACCTGTAGTCAAGACTGAAGTCCCTATGCCATGGACCCCCTCCCCCCTCCCATTAAATGAAAATTTGGATCTGTTACTGTCGCTGGTTTAATATAGCTTTTCTGTATGTTTTCATATGTAAAACATAGGGTAGCCCTCGTATGCATTCGTCACGTGTAACTCCCCCCCCCCCCCTTAATAATCGTCTTTTGAGTGCCTAGATGGCGTGTTTGTACACAATATCTAAAGCTGATTCAGTATTCAAAATACTTATTTTGGTATTGTCTCTGTTCCAGTGATATATGCCCTACATCTTGGGAAATATCTAAGAACTTCTGAACATATTTTTGTTTTCCGCTTGCTGATAGTGATACGTAGAGTCTACCTAGCATCAAACTCCCCGGCAGTTCCAGCTCTGATCCGCATACTACTCTACATGTAGAACAAAACCCACCACCATGAATGAAGAAATATATGTACACTCTATTTTGAATAATACTATCCTCCACCAATATATACAGGTTCACTTTTGTAGTTGCTCGCATAACTTGTTGTGTGTACTCTTAGTTGCATATAAAATTCATAGGCTAGTTACTGGACATATTTACAGGGGGATTATTTATGTTTACGTGGTAAAATAGTTCATACGTAAAAAGAAACGTTGTAAAATGATTACTTCAATCAGATTCGCACTCTAAAATCTAAAATCTAAGATAGTTCGCCTTAGAATCTAAAAAGTCGGCTCATTGAGCTTATTGTCTTTATATTCACATTGTAAAATCTACTTAAATCACTTGCACTCCGCGCATTGAACTTGTCGTTACACATCATAAAATCTAATAAAATTTAAATATTCACCTTATCTATGTTAGCACAATAAAGAATAAAATGACTTTAAAAGGTAAATGATATCGTCTCGAGTCTGTATTGGCACCGGCACACCCATATTACGTATTAATAAGCATAATGTTCTTTGCACGCATGGGCATATATACTCTCATGAGCATTTGACATTTATGATGTTATACTATGTGTTCGACCTATTTGGAGTTGACTGCCCTACATCCCAGACCCCACCCTCCCATAGACCATGACCAGGATATTTTCCATTCAGCTATGGTTGTAGTAAGAGTTTACAACTGGCACTGTGTATAAGGAATATAAGACGTCTTGCTTGGTGTTCTATCTTTGAGACTTCTTCACTGTTTAGTCGAAGTTGTCGTTGTACCATGGTTACGTCCATCAATATCTGTATTTTAAACCCTTCACTTAGGGACTCCCATTCTATATTGCTGTGGTTTGTCAGTAGACTCTCTATATCATTAATGACTGGCCTTCTGATGTTATCCCAAGCTTTACATTCAATTAACAGATGTTCAACAGTTTCCTCTTTCTGGCTGCAGGCGTTACATATCTCCTGATTTCCCTCCTTGTAGATTTTATATCTCAGGTGCTGCAGGGCGTAGGTTCCTGTCAGGAGTTTTAGTTTGACTGGAATTCTAGAACGGTCTTTATTGGTATAGCTTTTTATCTTCAATATGTTGTGGATTCTACCCGCCTTGAAGTTATCTGTCTGAAGGTATTTTAACCCTTGGTACAGATTGGCAATAACCGATATTTCATTGGCCCAGTAATTAGCAATTTGCCTTTTTATTTGATTGATAGTGGTTTTAGTCCGGAGCGTCTTTTTACCACAGAACACCACAGAATACCACAGAACACCTAAAATATACCACAGAACTACACAAATTACAATAAAACTACTGAAATATACCACAGAACATTAAATTACTTTATAAAACGCAAATCTAATAATTCATAATTATATTATTTCTTAAATTCGGTTACACCAATGACATGACGATTGACTGGATGAGATAAAAATGATCATGACTTTTTTGTTATTTGGCATATTTTTTACATTTGGAGACCTTTGAGACACTAAACTAATGCATTGTAATAATGAAAATATAAAAAAAAACATTTAAAAAAATAGTTTAGAGCAAAACAATTACCACACGGTTTTCACAGTCACATTTTAATCTTGAATCTTTATTATTAAAAAAATTGTATTCTTGAAATTAAATGACAATAATTTGAACAGGAAGACTGCTATGAACATTCTATTTAATATAATATATATATATATCATTAATAATGGAATATTTACAAAATTCTTCATTGTTTGGATTTTAGTTGCCACCTGATTTTATAAGGTAATTCAATTAAATGTATTTGATGTCTCCCATGCCAAGAAATTGCCTCCGTTGAAATTTTGCAAACATCCCATAGAGCAAATTACATGGATGATTAATATTGACCATTTGGTATATGGCCGTTTTCTAAGCGACACGTACTTGCAGGTCATAAATTAGTTTGTTGAATGAAATCAAATCTTTAACTACTAATAGGTGCCGTAGGAGGTCCACCGGAATTTTTAGCGAGGATTTCTTGGCATGTAACAGATAGAAAACTCAGGATTCCAATTTATAGAACAGACAAGGGGCAGTGGCAAATATTTCGTGTATATTATGAACACAGAGAAGATTACCCCGGCACCCTTTGAAAAAAAAAATCCTTCTTTTTCTTCTATGTGCCTTCGGACTTTATGTTTTGAACTGTAGTTTCACTTTCCATATTCGGTATTCATTCTAATGTAAGCTCCACGTGGCAAAAATCACGTGATGCAGGAATGTAGTATCTTGGAGTTAGGCTATTTCTTTCTTTTCGGGCGGGGACTCCAAGCAGACAACATGCATTTATATAACGGCACTGTAGATTTTCTTATTAAATAAAGAAAGTTCCCGGTCCGGTACATGAATAGATTGGTTAGAAAGCAAGATTTTAATTTTAATTAGATTGGAAAGCCTTATTTGGGGGTTGAAATTGGAGAGCACCAAAAAAAGAAAGGAGGGGGGGGGGGGGGGGGGGGTTCCACAGGGAATATTTTTATCTTATGAACTCAACATTCGAAAGTTTTTTTTTTATTTAATTAAAAGAGAGAAAAACAAATGTAAGACAAATTGTGAATGATCTTTCTTCCTTTATCACGTGAGGGAATCTCGCATATATCTGGTTTACCGTCAAACCGAGCACATGTCTTTTGGTTATTTCTGTCACTAGGTGGCTGTCTCATTGACGTTTACCCCATATTTTTTCATTGAAGCACAATGCACACGTATATGTTTTAGAACATGAAGTTAAGGTTAAAACTTTCATGTCATGAATAATAAAGTGAAAAAAAAAGCAAAAAAGAGACTCAAAGAACTAAATAGAAAAAGACGAAATGATCTGATTTTCAAAAATGACCTGTTTGGTCGCTCGTAATCGATTGTCTACAAATATAGTTCCTGTCATTTGTAATGAATGTAAACTTTAATATCTGTGGGTTTTTTTTTCATATAAAATTTTATGGTTAAAATTATTAGTTATGTTATTTCTTTTATAGTGGATTTTAAGATATTTTTTATTATGCTTTAGAACATTAGGGCATTGTGGGACTATGTGTCAAAGGTGTATGATTGAGGGGGCAACTCGTTCTATAAAAGCCGTGACTGGTCCCATGTGTCTTGTGACATCATTTCATGTCTAAGCAGTCCCAAACAAGTACATTTTTGAGTATACGCCAAGACGAGCATCATATTTTCAACTTTTGTTTCATTTTGTAGACTGTGTACCTCAAATTTTTTAACTGAAAAAAAAAATGTCTTCATCGGGAACTCTCCAGCTGAAACCTACACTCTTCAGTTTAGCAGGGACAATACTCTGTTTTTTTAATTTTGTCATTTTTGCGCATGGGATCGTTAAAGACACTGTCAGTGGTTCAAAGTATTGCTTGTCAAAGACATGTCTACTAAGTTAGTGAATGCTGCATTCGAATAGGGACTGTTCTATTCATTCTCAGAAATTTTGCAATCTTTTGACATAGAAATTACCCTTTTCTGTTTAAAATAGATATTCTACATTATAAGGTGTCGACATTAAGTTAGTAATGGAACTTGAATAACTTTGAAAAGTTTAATTTGTTTTAAGCCTTAAACAAAAGGTTGCCACATATGTAATATGATGGACACACCAACCTTTAAAGTCAGGTCCCTTTAATGTTGCCTTATCCTCGGAAATCTGAAATATCTGCTCAATACTTATTGCTTTCCCCTAAAATAGCTGACAAATATTTAAAATAGTTCTGCTTTAAAATTCATCTATTCTCCTAGTTATTCAAAATTATTAGAGGTTAAGCTTTTTCATGTCCAACGGCACATATTACAGTGTTATCTGGATTCACCATTATACGATGCGGGAAAATTGCTATTGTCAAATTCAATTTAAAAAAAATAGATTCGTGTTTAAAAAAACTACGAGATGTGTTTGAAACGTCTAAGATATACAATGATTGATGTATTCATTGTTGGTCTTTAACGCCACTTTTATCATTATTTTTCTATTTCATGGTGACCAGGTTTTTTTGTGTGTAGAAAGCTGGGACGCCCGGAGAGAACCACTGACCTTCGGCAAGGAAACTGTCAATCCTAGTCAATTAAGATTGGAGTCGAACCAAGCTACCACGTGTAGGGTTCGAACTCTGAGATAAAGCAATGAAGCAGTAATTTTCACTAATGAAAGAAACTTGTTTCTCACTTTATCCAGTTTTCGTTTGATATATAGTTTTATTTTCTATTATTCAAGTTGAAGAAGCCAAGACGTTTTAAAAACGAATTGAAGAAAAAAAGGTAGCCAAGTGCATAGTTCTTTCAAACATATTCTTTTATCGCTGAGATGCTGTCTCGTCATGCCAAGAAATTGCCTCCGTTGAAATTTTGCAAACATCCCATAGAGCAAATTACATGGATGATTAATATTGACCATTTGGTATATGGCCGTTTTCTAAGCGACACGTACTTGCAGGTCATAAATTAGTTTGTTGAATGAAATCAAATCTTTAACTACTAATAGGTGCCGTAGGAGGTCCACCGGAATTTTTAGCGAGGATTTCTTGGCATGTAACAGATAGAAAACTCAGGATTCCAATTTATAGAACAGACAAGGGGCAGTGGCAAATATTTCGTGTATATTATGAACACAGAGAAGATTACCCCGGCACCCTTTGAAAAAAAAAAATCCTTCTTTTTCTTCTATGTGCCTTCGGACTTTATGTTTTGAACTGTAGTTTCACTTTCCATATTCGGTATTCATTCTAATGTAAGCTCCACGTGGCAAAAATCACGTGATGCAGGAATGTAGTATCTTGGAGTTAGGCTATTTCTTTCTTTTCGGGCGGGGACTCCAAGCAGACAACATGCATTTATATAACGGCACTGTAGATTTTCTTATTAAATAAAGAAAGTTCCCGGTCCGGTACATGAATAGATTGGTTAGAAAGCAAGATTTTAATTTTAATTAGATTGGAAAGCCTTATTTGGGGGTTGAAATTGGAGAGCACCAAAAAAAGAAAGGAGGGGAGGGGGGGGGGGGGGGGGGTTCCACAGGGAATATTTTTATCTTATGAACTCAACATTCGAAAGTTTTTTTTTTATTTAATTAAAAGAGAGAAAAACAAATGTAAGACAAATTGTGAATGATCTTTCTTCCTTTATCACGTGAGGGAATCTCGCATATATCTGGTTTACCGTCAAACCGAGCACATGTCTTTTGGTTATTTCTGTCACTAGGTGGCTGTCTCATTGACGTTTACCCCATATTTTTTCATTGAAGCACAATGCACACGTATATGTTTTAGAACATGAAGTTAAGGTTAAAACTTTCATGTCATGAATAATAAAGTGAAAAAAAAAGCAAAAAAGAGACTCAAAGAACTAAATAGAAAAAGACGAAATGATCTGATTTTCAAAAATGACCTGTTTGGTCGCTCGTAATCGATTGTCTACAAATATAGTTCCTGTCATTTGTAATGAATGTAAACTTTAATATCTGTGGGTTTTTTTTTCATATAAAATTTTATGGTTAAAATTATTAGTTATGTTATTTCTTTTATAGTGGATTTTAAGATATTTTTTATTATGCTTTAGAACATTAGGGCATTGTGGGACTATGTGTCAAAGGTGTATGATTGAGGGGGCAACTCGTTCTATAAAAGCCGTGACTGGTCCCATGTGTCTTGTGACATCATTTCATGTCTAAGCAGTCCCAAACAAGTACATTTTTGAGTATACGCCAAGACGAGCATCATATTTTCAACTTTTGTTTCATTTTGTAGACTGTGTACCTCAAATTTTTTAACTGAAAAAAAAAATGTCTTCATCGGGAACTCTCCAGCTGAAACCTACACTCTTCAGTTTAGCAGGGACAATACTCTGTTTTTTTAATTTTGTCATTTTTGCGCATGGGATCGTTAAAGACACTGTCAGTGGTTCAAAGTATTGCTTGTCAAAGACATGTCTACTAAGTTAGTGAATGCTGCATTCGAATAGGGACTGTTCTATTCATTCTCAGAAATTTTGCAATCTTTTGACATAGAAATTACCCTTTTCTGTTTAAAATAGATATTCTACATTATAAGGTGTCGACATTAAGTTAGTAATGGAACTTGAATAACTTTGAAAAGTTTAATTTGTTTTAAGCCTTAAACAAAAGGTTGCCACATATGTAATATGATGGACACACCAACCTTTAAAGTCAGGTCCCTTTAATGTTGCCTTATCCTCGGAAATCTGAAATATCTGCTCAATACTTATTGCTTTCCCCTAAAATAGCTGACAAATATTTAAAATAGTTCTGCTTTAAAATTCATCTATTCTCCTAGTTATTCAAAATTATTAGAGGTTAAGCTTTTTCATGTCCAACGGCACATATTACAGTGTTATCTGGATTCACCATTATACGATGCGGGAAAATTGCTATTGTCAAATTCAATTTAAAAAAAATAGATTCGTGTTTAAAAAAACTACGAGATGTGTTTGAAACGTCTAAGATATACAATGATTGATGTATTCATTGTTGGTCTTTAACGCCACTTTTATCATTATTTTTCTATTTCATGGTGACCAGGTTTTTTTGTGTGTAGAAAGCTGGGACGCCCGGAGAGAACCACTGACCTTCGGCAAGGAAACTGTCAATCCTAGTCAATTAAGATTGGAGTCGAACCAAGCTACCACGTGTAGGGTTCGAACTCTGAGATAAAGCAATGAAGCAGTAATTTTCACTAATGAAAGAAACTTGTTTCTCACTTTATCCAGTTTTCGTTTGATATATAGTTTTATTTTCTATTATTCAAGTTGAAGAAGCCAAGACGTTTTAAAAACGAATTGAAGAAAAAAAGGTAGCCAAGTGCATAGTTCTTTCAAACATATTCTTTTATCGCTGAGATGCTGTCTCGTCATGCCAAGAAATTGCCTCCGTTGAAATTTTGCAAACATCCCATAGAGCAAATTACATGGATGATTAATATTGACCATTTGGTATATGGCCGTTTTCTAAGCGACACGTACTTGCAGGTCATAAATTAGTTTGTTGAATGAAATCAAATCTTTAACTACTAATAGGTGCCGTAGGAGGTCCACCGGAATTTTTAGCGAGGATTTCTTGGCATGTAACAGATAGAAAACTCAGGATTCCAATTTATAGAACAGACAAGGGGCAGTGGCAAATATTTCGTGTATATTATGAACACAGAGAAGATTACCCCGGCACCCTTTGAAAAAAAAAAATCCTTCTTTTTCTTCTATGTGCCTTCGGACTTTATGTTTTGAACTGTAGTTTCACTTTCCATATTCGGTATTCATTCTAATGTAAGCTCCACGTGGCAAAAATCACGTGATGCAGGAATGTAGTATCTTGGAGTTAGGCTATTTCTTTCTTTTCGGGCGGGGACTCCAAGCAGACAACATGCATTTATATAACGGCACTGTAGATTTTCTTATTAAATAAAGAAAGTTCCCGGTGCGGTACATGAATAGATTGGTTAGAAAGCAAGATTTTAATTTTAATTAGATTGGAAAGCCTTATTTGGGGGTTGAAATTGGAGAGCACCAAAAAAAGAAAGGAGGGGGGGTTCCACAGGGAATATTTTTATCTTATGAACTCAACATTCGAAAGTTTTTTTTTTATTTAATTAAAAGAGAGAAAAACAAATGTAAGACAAATTGTGAATGATCTTTCTTCCTTTATCACGTGAGGGAATCTCGCATATATCTGGTTTACCGTCAAACCGAGCACATGTCTTTTGGTTATTTCTGTCACTAGGTGGCTGTCTCATTGACGTTTACCCCATATTTTTTCATTGAAGCACAATGCACACGTATATGTTTTAGAACATGAAGTTAAGGTTAAAACTTTCATGTCATGAATAATAAAGTGAAAAAAAAAGCAAAAAAGAGACTCAAAGAACTAAATAGAAAAAGACGAAATGATCTGATTTTCAAAAATGACCTGTTTGGTCGCTCGTAATCGATTGTCTACAAATATAGTTCCTGTCATTTGTAATGAATGTAAACTTTAATATCTGTGGGGTTTTTTTTCATATAAAATTTTATGGTTAAAATTATTAGTTATGTTATTTCTTTTATAGTGGATTTTAAGATATTTTTTATTATGCTTTAGAACATTAGGGCATTGTGGGACTATGTGTCAAAGGTGTATGATTGAGGGGGCAACTCGTTCTATAAAAGCCGTGACTGGTCCCATGTGTCTTGTGACATCATTTCATGTCTAAGCAGTCCCAAACAAGTACATTTTTGAGTATACGCCAAGACGAGCATCATATTTTCAACTTTTGTTTCATTTTGTAGACTGTGTACCTCAAATTTTTTAACTGAAAAAAAAAATGTCTTCATCGGGAACTCTCCAGCTGAAACCTACACTCTTCAGTTTAGCAGGGACAATACTCTGTTTTTTTAATTTTGTCATTTTTGCGCATGGGATCGTTAAAGACACTGTCAGTGGTTCAAAGTATTGCTTGTCAAAGACATGTCTACTAAGTTAGTGAATGCTGCATTCGAATAGGGACTGTTCTATTCATTCTCAGAAATTTTGCAATCTTTTGACATAGAAATTACCCTTTTCTGTTTAAAATAGATATTCTACATTATAAGGTGTCGACATTAAGTTAGTAATGGAACTTGAATAACTTTGAAAAGTTTAATTTGTTTTAAGCCTTAAACAAAAGGTTGCCACATATGTAATATGATGGACACACCAACCTTTAAAGTCAGGTCCCTTTAATGTTGCCTTATCCTCGGAAATCTGAAATATCTGCTCAATACTTATTGCTTTCCCCTAAAATAGCTGACAAATATTTAAAATAGTTCTGCTTTAAAATTCATCTATTCTCCTAGTTATTCAAAATTATTAGAGGTTAAGCTTTTTCATGTCCAACGGCACATATTACAGTGTTATCTGGATTCACCATTATACGATGCGGGAAAATTGCTATTGTCAAATTCAATTTAAAAAAAATAGATTCGTGTTTAAAAAAACTACGAGATGTGTTTGAAACGTCTAAGATATACAATGATTGATGTATTCATTGTTGGTCTTTAACGCCACTTTTATCATTATTTTTCTATTTCATGGTGACCAGGTTTTTTTGTGTGTAGAAAGCTGGGACGCCCGGAGAGAACCACTGACCTTCGGCAAGGAAACTGTCAATCCTAGTCAATTAAGATTGGAGTCGAACCAAGCTACCACGTGTAGGGTTCGAACTCTGAGATAAAGCAATGAAGCAGTAATTTTCACTAATGAAAGAAACTTGTTTCTCACTTTATCCAGTTTTCGTTTGATATATAGTTTTATTTTCTATTATTCAAGTTGAAGAAGCCAAGACGTTTTAAAAACGAATTGAAGAAAAAAAGGTAGCCAAGTGCATAGTTCTTTCAAACATATTCTTTTATCGCTGAGATGCTGTCTCGTCATGCCAAGAAATTGCCTCCGTTGAAATTTTGCAAACATCCCATAGAGCAAATTACATGGATGATTAATATTGACCATTTGGTATATGGCCGTTTTCTAAGCGACACGTACTTGCAGGTCATAAATTAGTTTGTTGAATGAAATCAAATCTTTAACTACTAATAGGTGCCGTAGGAGGTCCACCGGAATTTTTAGCGAGGATTTCTTGGCATGTAACAGATAGAAAACTCAGGATTCCAATTTATAGAACAGACAAGGGGCAGTGGCAAATATTTCGTGTATATTATGAACACAGAGAAGATTACCCCGGCACCCTTTGAAAAAAAAAAATCCTTCTTTTTCTTCTATGTGCCTTCGGACTTTATGTTTTGAACTGTAGTTTCACTTTCCATATTCGGTATTCATTCTAATGTAAGCTCCACGTGGCAAAAATCACGTGATGCAGGAATGTAGTATCTTGGAGTTAGGCTATTTCTTTCTTTTCGGGCGGGGACTCCAAGCAGACAACATGCATTTATATAACGGCACTGTAGATTTTCTTATTAAATAAAGAAAGTTCCCGGTCCGGTACATGAATAGATTGGTTAGAAAGCAAGATTTTAATTTTAATTAGATTGGAAAGCCTTATTTGGGGGTTGAAATTGGAGAGCACCAAAAAAAGAAAGGAGGGGGGGTTCCACAGGGAATATTTTTATCTTATGAACTCAACATTCGAAAGTTTTTTTTTTATTTAATTAAAAGAGAGAAAAACAAATGTAAGACAAATTGTGAATGATCTTTCTTCCTTTATCACGTGAGGGAATCTCGCATATATCTGGTTTACCGTCAAACCGAGCACATGTCTTTTGGTTATTTCTGTCACTAGGTGGCTGTCTCATTGACGTTTACCCCATATTTTTTCATTGAAGCACAATGCACACGTATATGTTTTAGAACATGAAGTTAAGGTTAAAACTTTCATGTCATGAATAATAAAGTGAAAAAAAAAGCAAAAAAGAGACTCAAAGAACTAAATAGAAAAAGACGAAATGATCTGATTTTCAAAAATGACCTGTTTGGTCGCTCGTAATCGATTGTCTACAAATATAGTTCCTGTCATTTGTAATGAATGTAAACTTTAATATCTGTGGGGTTTTTTTTCATATAAAATTTTATGGTTAAAATTATTAGTTATGTTATTTCTTTTATAGTGGATTTTAAGATATTTTTTATTATGCTTTAGAACATTAGGGCATTGTGGGACTATGTGTCAAAGGTGTATGATTGAGGGGGCAACTCGTTCTATAAAAGCCGTGACTGGTCCCATGTGTCTTGTGACATCATTTCATGTCTAAGCAGTCCCAAACAAGTACATTTTTGAGTATACGCCAAGACGAGCATCATATTTTCAACTTTTGTTTCATTTTGTAGACTGTGTACCTCAAATTTTTTAACTGAAAAAAAAAATGTCTTCATCGGGAACTCTCCAGCTGAAACCTACACTCTTCAGTTTAGCAGGGACAATACTCTGTTTTTTTAATTTTGTCATTTTTGCGCATGGGATCGTTAAAGACACTGTCAGTGGTTCAAAGTATTGCTTGTCAAAGACATGTCTACTAAGTTAGTGAATGCTGCATTCGAATAGGGACTGTTCTATTCATTCTCAGAAATTTTGCAATCTTTTGACATAGAAATTACCCTTTTCTGTTTAAAATAGATATTCTACATTATAAGGTGTCGACATTAAGTTAGTAATGGAACTTGAATAACTTTGAAAAGTTTAATTTGTTTTAAGCCTTAAACAAAAGGTTGCCACATATGTAATATGATGGACACACCAACCTTTAAAGTCAGGTCCCTTTAATGTTGCCTTATCCTCGGAAATCTGAAATATCTGCTCAATACTTATTGCTTTCCCCTAAAATAGCTGACAAATATTTAAAATAGTTCTGCTTTAAAATTCATCTATTCTCCTAGTTATTCAAAATTATTAGAGGTTAAGCTTTTTCATGTCCAACGGCACATATTACAGTGTTATCTGGATTCACCATTATACGATGCGGGAAAATTGCTATTGTCAAATTCAATTTAAAAAAAATAGATTCGTGTTTAAAAAAACTACGAGATGTGTTTGAAACGTCTAAGATATACAATGATTGATGTATTCATTGTTGGTCTTTAACGCCACTTTTATCATTATTTTTCTATTTCATGGTGACCAGGTTTTTTTGTGTGTAGAAAGCTGGGACGCCCGGAGAGAACCACTGACCTTCGGCAAGGAAACTGTCAATCCTAGTCAATTAAGATTGGAGTCGAACCAAGCTACCACGTGTAGGGTTCGAACTCTGAGATAAAGCAATGAAGCAGTAATTTTCACTAATGAAAGAAACTTGTTTCTCACTTTATCCAGTTTTCGTTTGATATATAGTTTTATTTTCTATTATTCAAGTTGAAGAAGCCAAGACGTTTTAAAAACGAATTGAAGAAAAAAAGGTAGCCAAGTGCATAGTTCTTTCAAACATATTCTTTTATCGCTGAGATGCTGTCTCGTCATGCCAAGAAATTGCCTCCGTTGAAATTTTGCAAACATCCCATAGAGCAAATTACATGGATGATTAATATTGACCATTTGGTATATGGCCGTTTTCTAAGCGACACGTACTTGCAGGTCATAAATTAGTTTGTTGAATGAAATCAAATCTTTAACTACTAATAGGTGCCGTAGGAGGTCCACCGGAATTTTTAGCGAGGATTTCTTGGCATGTAACAGATAGAAAACTCAGGATTCCAATTTATAGAACAGACAAGGGGCAGTGGCAAATATTTCGTGTATATTATGAACACAGAGAAGATTACCCCGGCACCCTTTGAAAAAAAAAAATCCTTCTTTTTCTTCTATGTGCCTTCGGACTTTATGTTTTGAACTGTAGTTTCACTTTCCATATTCGGTATTCATTCTAATGTAAGCTCCACGTGGCAAAAATCACGTGATGCAGGAATGTAGTATCTTGGAGTTAGGCTATTTCTTTCTTTTCGGGCGGGGACTCCAAGCAGACAACATGCATTTATATAACGGCACTGTAGATTTTCTTATTAAATAAAGAAAGTTCCCGGTCCGGTACATGAATAGATTGGTTAGAAAGCAAGATTTTAATTTTAATTAGATTGGAAAGCCTTATTTGGGGGTTGAAATTGGAGAGCACCAAAAAAAGAAAGGAGGGGAGGGGGGGGGGGGGTTCCACAGGGAATATTTTTATCTTATGAACTCAACATTCGAAAGTTTTTTTTTTATTTAATTAAAAGAGAGAAAAACAAATGTAAGACAAATTGTGAATGATCTTTCTTCCTTTATCACGTGAGGGAATCTCGCATATATCTGGTTTACCGTCAAACCGAGCACATGTCTTTTGGTTATTTCTGTCACTAGGTGGCTGTCTCATTGACGTTTACCCCATATTTTTTCATTGAAGCACAATGCACACGTATATGTTTTAGAACATGAAGTTAAGGTTAAAACTTTCATGTCATGAATAATAAAGTGAAAAAAAAAGCAAAAAAGAGACTCAAAGAACTAAATAGAAAAAGACGAAATGATCTGATTTTCAAAAATGACCTGTTTGGTCGCTCGTAATCGATTGTCTACAAATATAGTTCCTGTCATTTGTAATGAATGTAAACTTTAATATCTGTGGGTTTTTTTTTCATATAAAATTTTATGGTTAAAATTATTAGTTATGTTATTTCTTTTATAGTGGATTTTAAGATATTTTTTATTATGCTTTAGAACATTAGGGCATTGTGGGACTATGTGTCAAAGGTGTATGATTGAGGGGGCAACTCGTTCTATAAAAGCCGTGACTGGTCCCATGTGTCTTGTGACATCATTTCATGTCTAAGCAGTCCCAAACAAGTACATTTTTGAGTATACGCCAAGACGAGCATCATATTTTCAACTTTTGTTTCATTTTGTAGACTGTGTACCTCAAATTTTTTAACTGAAAAAAAAAATGTCTTCATCGGGAACTCTCCAGCTGAAACCTACACTCTTCAGTTTAGCAGGGACAATACTCTGTTTTTTTAATTTTGTCATTTTTGCGCATGGGATCGTTAAAGACACTGTCAGTGGTTCAAAGTATTGCTTGTCAAAGACATGTCTACTAAGTTAGTGAATGCTGCATTCGAATAGGGACTGTTCTATTCATTCTCAGAAATTTTGCAATCTTTTGACATAGAAATTACCCTTTTCTGTTTAAAATAGATATTCTACATTATAAGGTGTCGACATTAAGTTAGTAATGGAACTTGAATAACTTTGAAAAGTTTAATTTGTTTTAAGCCTTAAACAAAAGGTTGCCACATATGTAATATGATGGACACACCAACCTTTAAAGTCAGGTCCCTTTAATGTTGCCTTATCCTCGGAAATCTGAAATATCTGCTCAATACTTATTGCTTTCCCCTAAAATAGCTGACAAATATTTAAAATAGTTCTGCTTTAAAATTCATCTATTCTCCTAGTTATTCAAAATTATTAGAGGTTAAGCTTTTTCATGTCCAACGGCACATATTACAGTGTTATCTGGATTCACCATTATACGATGCGGGAAAATTGCTATTGTCAAATTCAATTTAAAAAAAATAGATTCGTGTTTAAAAAAACTACGAGATGTGTTTGAAACGTCTAAGATATACAATGATTGATGTATTCATTGTTGGTCTTTAACGCCACTTTTATCATTATTTTTCTATTTCATGGTGACCAGGTTTTTTTGTGTGTAGAAAGCTGGGACGCCCGGAGAGAACCACTGACCTTCGGCAAGGAAACTGTCAATCCTAGTCAATTAAGATTGGAGTCGAACCAAGCTACCACGTGTAGGGTTCGAACTCTGAGATAAAGCAATGAAGCAGTAATTTTCACTAATGAAAGAAACTTGTTTCTCACTTTATCCAGTTTTCGTTTGATATATAGTTTTATTTTCTATTATTCAAGTTGAAGAAGCCAAGACGTTTTAAAAACGAATTGAAGAAAAAAAGGTAGCCAAGTGCATAGTTCTTTCAAACATATTCTTTTATCGCTGAGATGCTGTCTCGTCATGCCAAGAAATTGCCTCCGTTGAAATTTTGCAAACATCCCATAGAGCAAATTACATGGATGATTAATATTGACCATTTGGTATATGGCCGTTTTCTAAGCGACACGTACTTGCAGGTCATAAATTAGTTTGTTGAATGAAATCAAATCTTTAACTACTAATAGGTGCCGTAGGAGGTCCACCGGAATTTTTAGCGAGGATTTCTTGGCATGTAACAGATAGAAAACTCAGGATTCCAATTTATAGAACAGACAAGGGGCAGTGGCAAATATTTCGTGTATATTATGAACACAGAGAAGATTACCCCGGCACCCTTTGAAAAAAAAAAATCCTTCTTTTTCTTCTATGTGCCTTCGGACTTTATGTTTTGAACTGTAGTTTCACTTTCCATATTCGGTATTCATTCTAATGTAAGCTCCACGTGGCAAAAATCACGTGATGCAGGAATGTAGTATCTTGGAGTTAGGCTATTTCTTTCTTTTCGGGCGGGGACTCCAAGCAGACAACATGCATTTATATAACGGCACTGTAGATTTTCTTATTAAATAAAGAAAGTTCCCGGTCCGGTACATGAATAGATTGGTTAGAAAGCAAGATTTTAATTTTAATTAGATTGGAAAGCCTTATTTGGGGGTTGAAATTGGAGAGCACCAAAAAAAGAAAGGAGGGGAGGGGGGGGGGGGGGGGTTCCACAGGGAATATTTTTATCTTATGAACTCAACATTCGAAAGTTTTTTTTTTATTTAATTAAAAGAGAGAAAAACAAATGTAAGACAAATTGTGAATGATCTTTCTTCCTTTATCACGTGAGGGAATCTCGCATATATCTGGTTTACCGTCAAACCGAGCACATGTCTTTTGGTTATTTCTGTCACTAGGTGGCTGTCTCATTGACGTTTACCCCATATTTTTTCATTGAAGCACAATGCACACGTATATGTTTTAGAACATGAAGTTAAGGTTAAAACTTTCATGTCATGAATAATAAAGTGAAAAAAAAAGCAAAAAAGAGACTCAAAGAACTAAATAGAAAAAGACGAAATGATCTGATTTTCAAAAATGACCTGTTTGGTCGCTCGTAATCGATTGTCTACAAATATAGTTCCTGTCATTTGTAATGAATGTAAACTTTAATATCTGTGGGTTTTTTTTTCATATAAAATTTTATGGTTAAAATTATTAGTTATGTTATTTCTTTTATAGTGGATTTTAAGATATTTTTTATTATGCTTTAGAACATTAGGGCATTGTGGGACTATGTGTCAAAGGTGTATGATTGAGGGGGCAACTCGTTCTATAAAAGCCGTGACTGGTCCCATGTGTCTTGTGACATCATTTCATGTCTAAGCAGTCCCAAACAAGTACATTTTTGAGTATACGCCAAGACGAGCATCATATTTTCAACTTTTGTTTCATTTTGTAGACTGTGTACCTCAAATTTTTTAACTGAAAAAAAAAATGTCTTCATCGGGAACTCTCCAGCTGAAACCTACACTCTTCAGTTTAGCAGGGACAATACTCTGTTTTTTTAATTTTGTCATTTTTGCGCATGGGATCGTTAAAGACACTGTCAGTGGTTCAAAGTATTGCTTGTCAAAGACATGTCTACTAAGTTAGTGAATGCTGCATTCGAATAGGGACTGTTCTATTCATTCTCAGAAATTTTGCAATCTTTTGACATAGAAATTACCCTTTTCTGTTTAAAATAGATATTCTACATTATAAGGTGTCGACATTAAGTTAGTAATGGAACTTGAATAACTTTGAAAAGTTTAATTTGTTTTAAGCCTTAAACAAAAGGTTGCCACATATGTAATATGATGGACACACCAACCTTTAAAGTCAGGTCCCTTTAATGTTGCCTTATCCTCGGAAATCTGAAATATCTGCTCAATACTTATTGCTTTCCCCTAAAATAGCTGACAAATATTTAAAATAGTTCTGCTTTAAAATTCATCTATTCTCCTAGTTATTCAAAATTATTAGAGGTTAAGCTTTTTCATGTCCAACGGCACATATTACAGTGTTATCTGGATTCACCATTATACGATGCGGGAAAATTGCTATTGTCAAATTCAATTTAAAAAAAATAGATTCGTGTTTAAAAAAACTACGAGATGTGTTTGAAACGTCTAAGATATACAATGATTGATGTATTCATTGTTGGTCTTTAACGCCACTTTTATCATTATTTTTCTATTTCATGGTGACCAGGTTTTTTTGTGTGTAGAAAGCTGGGACGCCCGGAGAGAACCACTGACCTTCGGCAAGGAAACTGTCAATCCTAGTCAATTAAGATTGGAGTCGAACCAAGCTACCACGTGTAGGGTTCGAACTCTGAGATAAAGCAATGAAGCAGTAATTTTCACTAATGAAAGAAACTTGTTTCTCACTTTATCCAGTTTTCGTTTGATATATAGTTTTATTTTCTATTATTCAAGTTGAAGAAGCCAAGACGTTTTAAAAACGAATTGAAGAAAAAAAGGTAGCCAAGTGCATAGTTCTTTCAAACATATTCTTTTATCGCTGAGATGCTGTCTCGTCATGCCAAGAAATTGCCTCCGTTGAAATTTTGCAAACATCCCATAGAGCAAATTACATGGATGATTAATATTGACCATTTGGTATATGGCCGTTTTCTAAGCGACACGTACTTGCAGGTCATAAATTAGTTTGTTGAATGAAATCAAATCTTTAACTACTAATAGGTGCCGTAGGAGGTCCACCGGAATTTTTAGCGAGGATTTCTTGGCATGTAACAGATAGAAAACTCAGGATTCCAATTTATAGAACAGACAAGGGGCAGTGGCAAATATTTCGTGTATATTATGAACACAGAGAAGATTACCCCGGCACCCTTTGAAAAAAAAAAATCCTTCTTTTTCTTCTATGTGCCTTCGGACTTTATGTTTTGAACTGTAGTTTCACTTTCCATATTCGGTATTCATTCTAATGTAAGCTCCACGTGGCAAAAATCACGTGATGCAGGAATGTAGTATCTTGGAGTTAGGCTATTTCTTTCTTTTCGGGCGGGGACTCCAAGCAGACAACATGCATTTATATAACGGCACTGTAGATTTTCTTATTAAATAAAGAAAGTTCCCGGTCCGGTACATGAATAGATTGGTTAGAAAGCAAGATTTTAATTTTAATTAGATTGGAAAGCCTTATTTGGGGGTTGAAATTGGAGAGCACCAAAAAAAGAAAGGAGGGGGGGTTCCACAGGGAATATTTTTATCTTATGAACTCAACATTCGAAAGTTTTTTTTTTATTTAATTAAAAGAGAGAAAAACAAATGTAAGACAAATTGTGAATGATCTTTCTTCCTTTATCACGTGAGGGAATCTCGCATATATCTGGTTTACCGTCAAACCGAGCACATGTCTTTTGGTTATTTCTGTCACTAGGTGGCTGTCTCATTGACGTTTACCCCATATTTTTTCATTGAAGCACAATGCACACGTATATGTTTTAGAACATGAAGTTAAGGTTAAAACTTTCATGTCATGAATAATAAAGTGAAAAAAAAAGCAAAAAAGAGACTCAAAGAACTAAATAGAAAAAGACGAAATGATCTGATTTTCAAAAATGACCTGTTTGGTCGCTCGTAATCGATTGTCTACAAATATAGTTCCTGTCATTTGTAATGAATGTAAACTTTAATATCTGTGGGGTTTTTTTTCATATAAAATTTTATGGTTAAAATTATTAGTTATGTTATTTCTTTTATAGTGGATTTTAAGATATTTTTTATTATGCTTTAGAACATTAGGGCATTGTGGGACTATGTGTCAAAGGTGTATGATTGAGGGGGCAACTCGTTCTATAAAAGCCGTGACTGGTCCCATGTGTCTTGTGACATCATTTCATGTCTAAGCAGTCCCAAACAAGTACATTTTTGAGTATACGCCAAGACGAGCATCATATTTTCAACTTTTGTTTCATTTTGTAGACTGTGTACCTCAAATTTTTTAACTGAAAAAAAAAATGTCTTCATCGGGAACTCTCCAGCTGAAACCTACACTCTTCAGTTTAGCAGGGACAATACTCTGTTTTTTTAATTTTGTCATTTTTGCGCATGGGATCGTTAAAGACACTGTCAGTGGTTCAAAGTATTGCTTGTCAAAGACATGTCTACTAAGTTAGTGAATGCTGCATTCGAATAGGGACTGTTCTATTCATTCTCAGAAATTTTGCAATCTTTTGACATAGAAATTACCCTTTTCTGTTTAAAATAGATATTCTACATTATAAGGTGTCGACATTAAGTTAGTAATGGAACTTGAATAACTTTGAAAAGTTTAATTTGTTTTAAGCCTTAAACAAAAGGTTGCCACATATGTAATATGATGGACACACCAACCTTTAAAGTCAGGTCCCTTTAATGTTGCCTTATCCTCGGAAATCTGAAATATCTGCTCAATACTTATTGCTTTCCCCTAAAATAGCTGACAAATATTTAAAATAGTTCTGCTTTAAAATTCATCTATTCTCCTAGTTATTCAAAATTATTAGAGGTTAAGCTTTTTCATGTCCAACGGCACATATTACAGTGTTATCTGGATTCACCATTATACGATGCGGGAAAATTGCTATTGTCAAATTCAATTTAAAAAAAATAGATTCGTGTTTAAAAAAACTACGAGATGTGTTTGAAACGTCTAAGATATACAATGATTGATGTATTCATTGTTGGTCTTTAACGCCACTTTTATCATTATTTTTCTATTTCATGGTGACCAGGTTTTTTTGTGTGTAGAAAGCTGGGACGCCCGGAGAGAACCACTGACCTTCGGCAAGGAAACTGTCAATCCTAGTCAATTAAGATTGGAGTCGAACCAAGCTACCACGTGTAGGGTTCGAACTCTGAGATAAAGCAATGAAGCAGTAATTTTCACTAATGAAAGAAACTTGTTTCTCACTTTATCCAGTTTTCGTTTGATATATAGTTTTATTTTCTATTATTCAAGTTGAAGAAGCCAAGACGTTTTAAAAACGAATTGAAGAAAAAAAGGTAGCCAAGTGCATAGTTCTTTCAAACATATTCTTTTATCGCTGAGATGCTGTCTCGTCATGCCAAGAAATTGCCTCCGTTGAAATTTTGCAAACATCCCATAGAGCAAATTACATGGATGATTAATATTGACCATTTGGTATATGGCCGTTTTCTAAGCGACACGTACTTGCAGGTCATAAATTAGTTTGTTGAATGAAATCAAATCTTTAACTACTAATAGGTGCCGTAGGAGGTCCACCGGAATTTTTAGCGAGGATTTCTTGGCATGTAACAGATAGAAAACTCAGGATTCCAATTTATAGAACAGACAAGGGGCAGTGGCAAATATTTCGTGTATATTATGAACACAGAGAAGATTACCCCGGCACCCTTTGAAAAAAAAAAATCCTTCTTTTTCTTCTATGTGCCTTCGGACTTTATGTTTTGAACTGTAGTTTCACTTTCCATATTCGGTATTCATTCTAATGTAAGCTCCACGTGGCAAAAATCACGTGATGCAGGAATGTAGTATCTTGGAGTTAGGCTATTTCTTTCTTTTCGGGCGGGGACTCCAAGCAGACAACATGCATTTATATAACGGCACTGTAGATTTTCTTATTAAATAAAGAAAGTTCCCGGTCCGGTACATGAATAGATTGGTTAGAAAGCAAGATTTTAATTTTAATTAGATTGGAAAGCCTTATTTGGCAGTTGAAATTGGAGAGCACCAAAAAAAGAAAGGAGGGGGGGTTCCACAGGGAATATTTTTATCTTATGAACTCAACATTCGAAAGTTTTTTTTTTATTTAATTAAAAGAGAGAAAAACAAATGTAAGACAAATTGTGAATGATCTTTCTTCCTTTATCACGTGAGGGAATCTCGCATATATCTGGTTTACCGTCAAACCGAGCACATGTCTTTTGGTTATTTCTGTCACTAGGTGGCTGTCTCATTGACGTTTACCCCATATTTTTTCATTGAAGCACAATGCACACGTATATGTTTTAGAACATGAAGTTAAGGTTAAAACTTTCATGTCATGAATAATAAAGTGAAAAAAAAAGCAAAAAAGAGACTCAAAGAACTAAATAGAAAAAGACGAAATGATCTGATTTTCAAAAATGACCTGTTTGGTCGCTCGTAATCGATTGTCTACAAATATAGTTCCTGTCATTTGTAATGAATGTAAACTTTAATATCTGTGGGGTTTTTTTTCATATAAAATTTTATGGTTAAAATTATTAGTTATGTTATTTCTTTTATAGTGGATTTTAAGATATTTTTTATTATGCTTTAGAACATTAGGGCATTGTGGGACTATGTGTCAAAGGTGTATGATTGAGGGGGCAACTCGTTCTATAAAAGCCGTGACTGGTCCCATGTGTCTTGTGACATCATTTCATGTCTAAGCAGTCCCAAACAAGTACATTTTTGAGTATACGCCAAGACGAGCATCATATTTTCAACTTTTGTTTCATTTTGTAGACTGTGTACCTCAAATTTTTTAACTGAAAAAAAAAATGTCTTCATCGGGAACTCTCCAGCTGAAACCTACACTCTTCAGTTTAGCAGGGACAATACTCTGTTTTTTTAATTTTGTCATTTTTGCGCATGGGATCGTTAAAGACACTGTCAGTGGTTCAAAGTATTGCTTGTCAAAGACATGTCTACTAAGTTAGTGAATGCTGCATTCGAATAGGGACTGTTCTATTCATTCTCAGAAATTTTGCAATCTTTTGACATAGAAATTACCCTTTTCTGTTTAAAATAGATATTCTACATTATAAGGTGTCGACATTAAGTTAGTAATGGAACTTGAATAACTTTGAAAAGTTTAATTTGTTTTAAGCCTTAAACAAAAGGTTGCCACATATGTAATATGATGGACACACCAACCTTTAAAGTCAGGTCCCTTTAATGTTGCCTTATCCTCGGAAATCTGAAATATCTGCTCAATACTTATTGCTTTCCCCTAAAATAGCTGACAAATATTTAAAATAGTTCTGCTTTAAAATTCATCTATTCTCCTAGTTATTCAAAATTATTAGAGGTTAAGCTTTTTCATGTCCAACGGCACATATTACAGTGTTATCTGGATTCACCATTATACGATGCGGGAAAATTGCTATTGTCAAATTCAATTTAAAAAAAATAGATTCGTGTTTAAAAAAACTACGAGATGTGTTTGAAACGTCTAAGATATACAATGATTGATGTATTCATTGTTGGTCTTTAACGCCACTTTTATCATTATTTTTCTATTTCATGGTGACCAGGTTTTTTTGTGTGTAGAAAGCTGGGACGCCCGGAGAGAACCACTGACCTTCGGCAAGGAAACTGTCAATCCTAGTCAATTAAGATTGGAGTCGAACCAAGCTACCACGTGTAGGGTTCGAACTCTGAGATAAAGCAATGAAGCAGTAATTTTCACTAATGAAAGAAACTTGTTTCTCACTTTATCCAGTTTTCGTTTGATATATAGTTTTATTTTCTATTATTCAAGTTGAAGAAGCCAAGACGTTTTAAAAACGAATTGAAGAAAAAAAGGTAGCCAAGTGCATAGTTCTTTCAAACATATTCTTTTATCGCTGAGATGCTGTCTCGTCATGCCAAGAAATTGCCTCCGTTGAAATTTTGCAAACATCCCATAGAGCAAATTACATGGATGATTAATATTGACCATTTGGTATATGGCCGTTTTCTAAGCGACACGTACTTGCAGGTCATAAATTAGTTTGTTGAATGAAATCAAATCTTTAACTACTAATAGGTGCCGTAGGAGGTCCACCGGAATTTTTAGCGAGGATTTCTTGGCATGTAACAGATAGAAAACTCAGGATTCCAATTTATAGAACAGACAAGGGGCAGTGGCAAATATTTCGTGTATATTATGAACACAGAGAAGATTACCCCGGCACCCTTTGAAAAAAAAAATCCTTCTTTTTCTTCTATGTGCCTTCGGACTTTATGTTTTGAACTGTAGTTTCACTTTCCATATTCGGTATTCATTCTAATGTAAGCTCCACGTGGCAAAAATCACGTGATGCAGGAATGTAGTATCTTGGAGTTAGGCTATTTCTTTCTTTTCGGGCGGGGACTCCAAGCAGACAACATGCATTTATATAACGGCACTGTAGATTTTCTTATTAAATAAAGAAAGTTCCCGGTCCGGTACATGAATAGATTGGTTAGAAAGCAAGATTTTAATTTTAATTAGATTGGAAAGCCTTATTTGGGGGTTGAAATTGGAGAGCACCAAAAAAAGAAAGGAGGGGGGGTTCCACAGGGAATATTTTTATCTTATGAACTCAACATTCGAAAGTTTTTTTTTTATTTAATTAAAAGAGAGAAAAACAAATGTAAGACAAATTGTGAATGATCTTTCTTCCTTTATCACGTGAGGGAATCTCGCATATATCTGGTTTACCGTCAAACCGAGCACATGTCTTTTGGTTATTTCTGTCACTAGGTGGCTGTCTCATTGACGTTTACCCCATATTTTTTCATTGAAGCACAATGCACACGTATATGTTTTAGAACATGAAGTTAAGGTTAAAACTTTCATGTCATGAATAATAAAGTGAAAAAAAAAGCAAAAAAGAGACTCAAAGAACTAAATAGAAAAAGACGAAATGATCTGATTTTCAAAAATGACCTGTTTGGTCGCTCGTAATCGATTGTCTACAAATATAGTTCCTGTCATTTGTAATGAATGTAAACTTTAATATCTGTGGGGTTTTTTTTCATATAAAATTTTATGGTTAAAATTATTAGTTATGTTATTTCTTTTATAGTGGATTTTAAGATATTTTTTATTATGCTTTAGAACATTAGGGCATTGTGGGACTATGTGTCAAAGGTGTATGATTGAGGGGGCAACTCGTTCTATAAAAGCCGTGACTGGTCCCATGTGTCTTGTGACATCATTTCATGTCTAAGCAGTCCCAAACAAGTACATTTTTGAGTATACGCCAAGACGAGCATCATATTTTCAACTTTTGTTTCATTTTGTAGACTGTGTACCTCAAATTTTTTAACTGAAAAAAAAAATGTCTTCATCGGGAACTCTCCAGCTGAAACCTACACTCTTCAGTTTAGCAGGGACAATACTCTGTTTTTTTAATTTTGTCATTTTTGCGCATGGGATCGTTAAAGACACTGTCAGTGGTTCAAAGTATTGCTTGTCAAAGACATGTCTACTAAGTTAGTGAATGCTGCATTCGAATAGGGACTGTTCTATTCATTCTCAGAAATTTTGCAATCTTTTGACATAGAAATTACCCTTTTCTGTTTAAAATAGATATTCTACATTATAAGGTGTCGACATTAAGTTAGTAATGGAACTTGAATAACTTTGAAAAGTTTAATTTGTTTTAAGCCTTAAACAAAAGGTTGCCACATATGTAATATGATGGACACACCAACCTTTAAAGTCAGGTCCCTTTAATGTTGCCTTATCCTCGGAAATCTGAAATATCTGCTCAATACTTATTGCTTTCCCCTAAAATAGCTGACAAATATTTAAAATAGTTCTGCTTTAAAATTCATCTATTCTCCTAGTTATTCAAAATTATTAGAGGTTAAGCTTTTTCATGTCCAACGGCACATATTACAGTGTTATCTGGATTCACCATTATACGATGCGGGAAAATTGCTATTGTCAAATTCAATTTAAAAAAAATAGATTCGTGTTTAAAAAAACTACGAGATGTGTTTGAAACGTCTAAGATATACAATGATTGATGTATTCATTGTTGGTCTTTAACGCCACTTTTATCATTATTTTTCTATTTCATGGTGACCAGGTTTTTTTGTGTGTAGAAAGCTGGGACGCCCGGAGAGAACCACTGACCTTCGGCAAGGAAACTGTCAATCCTAGTCAATTAAGATTGGAGTCGAACCAAGCTACCACGTGTAGGGTTCGAACTCTGAGATAAAGCAATGAAGCAGTAATTTTCACTAATGAAAGAAACTTGTTTCTCACTTTATCCAGTTTTCGTTTGATATATAGTTTTATTTTCTATTATTCAAGTTGAAGAAGCCAAGACGTTTTAAAAACGAATTGAAGAAAAAAAGGTAGCCAAGTGCATAGTTCTTTCAAACATATTCTTTTATCGCTGAGATGCTGTCTCGTCATGCCAAGAAATTGCCTCCGTTGAAATTTTGCAAACATCCCATAGAGCAAATTACATGGATGATTAATATTGACCATTTGGTATATGGCCGTTTTCTAAGCGACACGTACTTGCAGGTCATAAATTAGTTTGTTGAATGAAATCAAATCTTTAACTACTAATAGGTGCCGTAGGAGGTCCACCGGAATTTTTAGCGAGGATTTCTTGGCATGTAACAGATAGAAAACTCAGGATTCCAATTTATAGAACAGACAAGGGGCAGTGGCAAATATTTCGTGTATATTATGAACACAGAGAAGATTACCCCGGCACCCTTTGAAAAAAAAAATCCTTCTTTTTCTTCTATGTGCCTTCGGACTTTATGTTTTGAACTGTAGTTTCACTTTCCATATTCGGTATTCATTCTAATGTAAGCTCCACGTGGCAAAAATCACGTGATGCAGGAATGTAGTATCTTGGAGTTAGGCTATTTCTTTCTTTTCGGGCGGGGACTCCAAGCAGACAACATGCATTTATATAACGGCACTGTAGATTTTCTTATTAAATAAAGAAAGTTCCCGGTCCGGTACATGAATAGATTGGTTAGAAAGCAAGATTTTAATTTTAATTAGATTGGAAAGCCTTATTTGGGGGTTGAAATTGGAGAGCACCAAAAAAAGAAAGGAGGGGGGGGGGGGGGGGGGGTTCCACAGGGAATATTTTTATCTTATGAACTCAACATTCGAAAGTTTTTTTTTTATTTAATTAAAAGAGAGAAAAACAAATGTAAGACAAATTGTGAATGATCTTTCTTCCTTTATCACGTGAGGGAATCTCGCATATATCTGGTTTACCGTCAAACCGAGCACATGTCTTTTGGTTATTTCTGTCACTAGGTGGCTGTCTCATTGACGTTTACCCCATATTTTTTCATTGAAGCACAATGCACACGTATATGTTTTAGAACATGAAGTTAAGGTTAAAACTTTCATGTCATGAATAATAAAGTGAAAAAAAAAGCAAAAAAGAGACTCAAAGAACTAAATAGAAAAAGACGAAATGATCTGATTTTCAAAAATGACCTGTTTGGTCGCTCGTAATCGATTGTCTACAAATATAGTTCCTGTCATTTGTAATGAATGTAAACTTTAATATCTGTGGGGTTTTTTTTCATATAAAATTTTATGGTTAAAATTATTAGTTATGTTATTTCTTTTATAGTGGATTTTAAGATATTTTTTATTATGCTTTAGAACATTAGGGCATTGTGGGACTATGTGTCAAAGGTGTATGATTGAGGGGGCAACTCGTTCTATAAAAGCCGTGACTGGTCCCATGTGTCTTGTGACATCATTTCATGTCTAAGCAGTCCCAAACAAGTACATTTTTGAGTATACGCCAAGACGAGCATCATATTTTCAACTTTTGTTTCATTTTGTAGACTGTGTACCTCAAATTTTTTAACTGAAAAAAAAAATGTCTTCATCGGGAACTCTCCAGCTGAAACCTACACTCTTCAGTTTAGCAGGGACAATACTCTGTTTTTTTAATTTTGTCATTTTTGCGCATGGGATCGTTAAAGACACTGTCAGTGGTTCAAAGTATTGCTTGTCAAAGACATGTCTACTAAGTTAGTGAATGCTGCATTCGAATAGGGACTGTTCTATTCATTCTCAGAAATTTTGCAATCTTTTGACATAGAAATTACCCTTTTCTGTTTAAAATAGATATTCTACATTATAAGGTGTCGACATTAAGTTAGTAATGGAACTTGAATAACTTTGAAAAGTTTAATTTGTTTTAAGCCTTAAACAAAAGGTTGCCACATATGTAATATGATGGACACACCAACCTTTAAAGTCAGGTCCCTTTAATGTTGCCTTATCCTCGGAAATCTGAAATATCTGCTCAATACTTATTGCTTTCCCCTAAAATAGCTGACAAATATTTAAAATAGTTCTGCTTTAAAATTCATCTATTCTCCTAGTTATTCAAAATTATTAGAGGTTAAGCTTTTTCATGTCCAACGGCACATATTACAGTGTTATCTGGATTCACCATTATACGATGCGGGAAAATTGCTATTGTCAAATTCAATTTAAAAAAAATAGATTCGTGTTTAAAAAAACTACGAGATGTGTTTGAAACGTCTAAGATATACAATGATTGATGTATTCATTGTTGGTCTTTAACGCCACTTTTATCATTATTTTTCTATTTCATGGTGACCAGGTTTTTTTGTGTGTAGAAAGCTGGGACGCCCGGAGAGAACCACTGACCTTCGGCAAGGAAACTGTCAATCCTAGTCAATTAAGATTGGAGTCGAACCAAGCTACCACGTGTAGGGTTCGAACTCTGAGATAAAGCAATGAAGCAGTAATTTTCACTAATGAAAGAAACTTGTTTCTCACTTTATCCAGTTTTCGTTTGATATATAGTTTTATTTTCTATTATTCAAGTTGAAGAAGCCAAGACGTTTTAAAAACGAATTGAAGAAAAAAAGGTAGCCAAGTGCATAGTTCTTTCAAACATATTCTTTTATCGCTGAGATGCTGTCTCGTCATGCCAAGAAATTGCCTCCGTTGAAATTTTGCAAACATCCCATAGAGCAAATTACATGGATGATTAATATTGACCATTTGGTATATGGCCGTTTTCTAAGCGACACGTACTTGCAGGTCATAAATTAGTTTGTTGAATGAAATCAAATCTTTAACTACTAATAGGTGCCGTAGGAGGTCCACCGGAATTTTTAGCGAGGATTTCTTGGCATGTAACAGATAGAAAACTCAGGATTCCAATTTATAGAACAGACAAGGGGCAGTGGCAAATATTTCGTGTATATTATGAACACAGAGAAGATTACCCCGGCACCCTTTGAAAAAAAAAATCCTTCTTTTTCTTCTATGTGCCTTCGGACTTTATGTTTTGAACTGTAGTTTCACTTTCCATATTCGGTATTCATTCTAATGTAAGCTCCACGTGGCAAAAATCACGTGATGCAGGAATGTAGTATCTTGGAGTTAGGCTATTTCTTTCTTTTCGGGCGGGGACTCCAAGCAGACAACATGCATTTATATAACGGCACTGTAGATTTTCTTATTAAATAAAGAAAGTTCCCGGTCCGGTACATGAATAGATTGGTTAGAAAGCAAGATTTTAATTTTAATTAGATTGGAAAGCCTTATTTGGGGGTTGAAATTGGAGAGCACCAAAAAAAGAAAGGAGGGGGGGGGGGGGGGGGGGGGGGGGGGGGGGGGTTCCACCGGGAATATTTTTATCTTATGAACTCAACATTCGAAAGTTTTTTTTTTATTTAATTAAAAGAGAGAAAAACAAATGTAAGACAAATTGTGAATGATCTTTCTTCCTTTATCACGTGAGGGAATCTCGCATATATCTGGTTTACCGTCAAACCGAGCACATGTCTTTTGGTTATTTCTGTCACTAGGTGGCTGTCTCATTGACGTTTACCCCATATTTTTTCATTGAAGCACAATGCACACGTATATGTTTTAGAACATGAAGTTAAGGTTAAAACTTTCATGTCATGAATAATAAAGTGAAAAAAAAAGCAAAAAAGAGACTCAAAGAACTAAATAGAAAAAGACGAAATGATCTGATTTTCAAAAATGACCTGTTTGGTCGCTCGTAATCGATTGTCTACAAATATAGTTCCTGTCATTTGTAATGAATGTAAACTTTAATATCTGTGGGGTTTTTTTTCATATAAAATTTTATGGTTAAAATTATTAGTTATGTTATTTCTTTTATAGTGGATTTTAAGATATTTTTTATTATGCTTTAGAACATTAGGGCATTGTGGGACTATGTGTCAAAGGTGTATGATTGAGGGGGCAACTCGTTCTATAAAAGCCGTGACTGGTCCCATGTGTCTTGTGACATCATTTCATGTCTAAGCAGTCCCAAACAAGTACATTTTTGAGTATACGCCAAGACGAGCATCATATTTTCAACTTTTGTTTCATTTTGTAGACTGTGTACCTCAAATTTTTTAACTGAAAAAAAAAATGTCTTCATCGGGAACTCTCCAGCTGAAACCTACACTCTTCAGTTTAGCAGGGACAATACTCTGTTTTTTTAATTTTGTCATTTTTGCGCATGGGATCGTTAAAGACACTGTCAGTGGTTCAAAGTATTGCTTGTCAAAGACATGTCTACTAAGTTAGTGAATGCTGCATTCGAATAGGGACTGTTCTATTCATTCTCAGAAATTTTGCAATCTTTTGACATAGAAATTACCCTTTTCTGTTTAAAATAGATATTCTACATTATAAGGTGTCGACATTAAGTTAGTAATGGAACTTGAATAACTTTGAAAAGTTTAATTTGTTTTAAGCCTTAAACAAAAGGTTGCCACATATGTAATATGATGGACACACCAACCTTTAAAGTCAGGTCCCTTTAATGTTGCCTTATCCTCGGAAATCTGAAATATCTGCTCAATACTTATTGCTTTCCCCTAAAATAGCTGACAAATATTTAAAATAGTTCTGCTTTAAAATTCATCTATTCTCCTAGTTATTCAAAATTATTAGAGGTTAAGCTTTTTCATGTCCAACGGCACATATTACAGTGTTATCTGGATTCACCATTATACGATGCGGGAAAATTGCTATTGTCAAATTCAATTTAAAAAAAATAGATTCGTGTTTAAAAAAACTACGAGATGTGTTTGAAACGTCTAAGATATACAATGATTGATGTATTCATTGTTGGTCTTTAACGCCACTTTTATCATTATTTTTCTATTTCATGGTGACCAGGTTTTTTTGTGTGTAGAAAGCTGGGACGCCCGGAGAGAACCACTGACCTTCGGCAAGGAAACTGTCAATCCTAGTCAATTAAGATTGGAGTCGAACCAAGCTACCACGTGTAGGGTTCGAACTCTGAGATAAAGCAATGAAGCAGTAATTTTCACTAATGAAAGAAACTTGTTTCTCACTTTATCCAGTTTTCGTTTGATATATAGTTTTATTTTCTATTATTCAAGTTGAAGAAGCCAAGACGTTTTAAAAACGAATTGAAGAAAAAAAGGTAGCCAAGTGCATAGTTCTTTCAAACATATTCTTTTATCGCTGAGATGCTGTCTCGTCATGCCAAGAAATTGCCTCCGTTGAAATTTTGCAAACATCCCATAGAGCAAATTACATGGATGATTAATATTGACCATTTGGTATATGGCCGTTTTCTAAGCGACACGTACTTGCAGGTCATAAATTAGTTTGTTGAATGAAATCAAATCTTTAACTACTAATAGGTGCCGTAGGAGGTCCACCGGAATTTTTAGCGAGGATTTCTTGGCATGTAACAGATAGAAAACTCAGGATTCCAATTTATAGAACAGACAAGGGGCAGTGGCAAATATTTCGTGTATATTATGAACACAGAGAAGATTACCCCGGCACCCTTTGAAAAAAAAAAATCCTTCTTTTTCTTCTATGTGCCTTCGGACTTTATGTTTTGAACTGTAGTTTCACTTTCCATATTCGGTATTCATTCTAATGTAAGCTCCACGTGGCAAAAATCACGTGATGCAGGAATGTAGTATCTTGGAGTTAGGCTATTTCTTTCTTTTCGGGCGGGGACTCCAAGCAGACAACATGCATTTATATAACGGCACTGTAGATTTTCTTATTAAATAAAGAAAGTTTCCGGTCCGGTACATGAATAGATTGGTTAGAAAGCAAGATTTTAATTTTAATTAGATTGGAAAGCCTTATTTGGGGGTTGAAATTGGAGAGCACCAAAAAAAGAAAGGAGGGGGGGTTCCACAGGGAATATTTTTATCTTATGAACTCAACATTCGAAAGTTTTTTTTTTATTTAATTAAAAGAGAGAAAAACAAATGTAAGACAAATTGTGAATGATCTTTCTTCCTTTATCACGTGAGGGAATCTCGCATATATCTGGTTTACCGTCAAACCGAGCACATGTCTTTTGGTTATTTCTGTCACTAGGTGGCTGTCTCATTGACGTTTACCCCATATTTTTTCATTGAAGCACAATGCACACGTATATGTTTTAGAACATGAAGTTAAGGTTAAAACTTTCATGTCATGAATAATAAAGTGAAAAAAAAAGCAAAAAAGAGACTCAAAGAACTAAATAGAAAAAGACGAAATGATCTGATTTTCAAAAATGACCTGTTTGGTCGCTCGTAATCGATTGTCTACAAATATAGTTCCTGTCATTTGTAATGAATGTAAACTTTAATATCTGTGGGGTTTTTTTTCATATAAAATTTTATGGTTAAAATTATTAGTTATGTTATTTCTTTTATAGTGGATTTTAAGATATTTTTTATTATGCTTTAGAACATTAGGGCATTGTGGGACTATGTGTCAAAGGTGTATGATTGAGGGGGCAACTCGTTCTATAAAAGCCGTGACTGGTCCCATGTGTCTTGTGACATCATTTCATGTCTAAGCAGTCCCAAACAAGTACATTTTTGAGTATACGCCAAGACGAGCATCATATTTTCAACTTTTGTTTCATTTTGTAGACTGTGTACCTCAAATTTTTTAACTGAAAAAAAAAATGTCTTCATCGGGAACTCTCCAGCTGAAACCTACACTCTTCAGTTTAGCAGGGACAATACTCTGTTTTTTTAATTTTGTCATTTTTGCGCATGGGATCGTTAAAGACACTGTCAGTGGTTCAAAGTATTGCTTGTCAAAGACATGTCTACTAAGTTAGTGAATGCTGCATTCGAATAGGGACTGTTCTATTCATTCTCAGAAATTTTGCAATCTTTTGACATAGAAATTACCCTTTTCTGTTTAAAATAGATATTCTACATTATAAGGTGTCGACATTAAGTTAGTAATGGAACTTGAATAACTTTGAAAAGTTTAATTTGTTTTAAGCCTTAAACAAAAGGTTGCCACATATGTAATATGATGGACACACCAACCTTTAAAGTCAGGTCCCTTTAATGTTGCCTTATCCTCGGAAATCTGAAATATCTGCTCAATACTTATTGCTTTCCCCTAAAATAGCTGACAAATATTTAAAATAGTTCTGCTTTAAAATTCATCTATTCTCCTAGTTATTCAAAATTATTAGAGGTTAAGCTTTTTCATGTCCAACGGCACATATTACAGTGTTATCTGGATTCACCATTATACGATGCGGGAAAATTGCTATTGTCAAATTCAATTTAAAAAAAATAGATTCGTGTTTAAAAAAACTACGAGATGTGTTTGAAACGTCTAAGATATACAATGATTGATGTATTCATTGTTGGTCTTTAACGCCACTTTTATCATTATTTTTCTATTTCATGGTGACCAGGTTTTTTTGTGTGTAGAAAGCTGGGACGCCCGGAGAGAACCACTGACCTTCGGCAAGGAAACTGTCAATCCTAGTCAATTAAGATTGGAGTCGAACCAAGCTACCACGTGTAGGGTTCGAACTCTGAGATAAAGCAATGAAGCAGTAATTTTCACTAATGAAAGAAACTTGTTTCTCACTTTATCCAGTTTTCGTTTGATATATAGTTTTATTTTCTATTATTCAAGTTGAAGAAGCCAAGACGTTTTAAAAACGAATTGAAGAAAAAAAGGTAGCCAAGTGCATAGTTCTTTCAAACATATTCTTTTATCGCTGAGATGCTGTCTCGTCATGCCAAGAAATTGCCTCCGTTGAAATTTTGCAAACATCCCATAGAGCAAATTACATGGATGATTAATATTGACCATTTGGTATATGGCCGTTTTCTAAGCGACACGTACTTGCAGGTCATAAATTAGTTTGTTGAATGAAATCAAATCTTTAACTACTAATAGGTGCCGTAGGAGGTCCACCGGAATTTTTAGCGAGGATTTCTTGGCATGTAACAGATAGAAAACTCAGGATTCCAATTTATAGAACAGACAAGGGGCAGTGGCAAATATTTCGTGTATATTATGAACACAGAGAAGATTACCCCGGCACCCTTTGAAAAAAAAAAATCCTTCTTTTTCTTCTATGTGCCTTCGGACTTTATGTTTTGAACTGTAGTTTCACTTTCCATATTCGGTATTCATTCTAATGTAAGCTCCACGTGGCAAAAATCACGTGATGCAGGAATGTAGTATCTTGGAGTTAGGCTATTTCTTTCTTTTCGGGCGGGGACTCCAAGCAGACAACATGCATTTATATAACGGCACTGTAGATTTTCTTATTAAATAAAGAAAGTTCCCGGTCCGGTACATGAATAGATTGGTTAGAAAGCAAGATTTTAATTTTAATTAGATTGGAAAGCCTTATTTGGGGGTTGAAATTGGAGAGCACCAAAAAAAGAAAGGAGGGGGGGTTCCACAGGGAATATTTTTATCTTATGAACTCAACATTCGAAAGTTTTTTTTTTATTTAATTAAAAGAGAGAAAAACAAATGTAAGACAAATTGTGAATGATCTTTCTTCCTTTATCACGTGAGGGAATCTCGCATATATCTGGTTTACCGTCAAACCGAGCACATGTCTTTTGGTTATTTCTGTCACTAGGTGGCTGTCTCATTGACGTTTACCCCATATTTTTTCATTGAAGCACAATGCACACGTATATGTTTTAGAACATGAAGTTAAGGTTAAAACTTTCATGTCATGAATAATAAAGTGAAAAAAAAAGCAAAAAAGAGACTCAAAGAACTAAATAGAAAAAGACGAAATGATCTGATTTTCAAAAATGACCTGTTTGGTCGCTCGTAATCGATTGTCTACAAATATAGTTCCTGTCATTTGTAATGAATGTAAACTTTAATATCTGTGGGGTTTTTTTTCATATAAAATTTTATGGTTAAAATTATTAGTTATGTTATTTCTTTTATAGTGGATTTTAAGATATTTTTTATTATGCTTTAGAACATTAGGGCATTGTGGGACTATGTGTCAAAGGTGTATGATTGAGGGGGCAACTCGTTCTATAAAAGCCGTGACTGGTCCCATGTGTCTTGTGACATCATTTCATGTCTAAGCAGTCCCAAACAAGTACATTTTTGAGTATACGCCAAGACGAGCATCATATTTTCAACTTTTGTTTCATTTTGTAGACTGTGTACCTCAAATTTTTTAACTGAAAAAAAAAATGTCTTCATCGGGAACTCTCCAGCTGAAACCTACACTCTTCAGTTTAGCAGGGACAATACTCTGTTTTTTTAATTTTGTCATTTTTGCGCATGGGATCGTTAAAGACACTGTCAGTGGTTCAAAGTATTGCTTGTCAAAGACATGTCTACTAAGTTAGTGAATGCTGCATTCGAATAGGGACTGTTCTATTCATTCTCAGAAATTTTGCAATCTTTTGACATAGAAATTACCCTTTTCTGTTTAAAATAGATATTCTACATTATAAGGTGTCGACATTAAGTTAGTAATGGAACTTGAATAACTTTGAAAAGTTTAATTTGTTTTAAGCCTTAAACAAAAGGTTGCCACATATGTAATATGATGGACACACCAACCTTTAAAGTCAGGTCCCTTTAATGTTGCCTTATCCTCGGAAATCTGAAATATCTGCTCAATACTTATTGCTTTCCCCTAAAATAGCTGACAAATATTTAAAATAGTTCTGCTTTAAAATTCATCTATTCTCCTAGTTATTCAAAATTATTAGAGGTTAAGCTTTTTCATGTCCAACGGCACATATTACAGTGTTATCTGGATTCACCATTATACGATGCGGGAAAATTGCTATTGTCAAATTCAATTTAAAAAAAATAGATTCGTGTTTAAAAAAACTACGAGATGTGTTTGAAACGTCTAAGATATACAATGATTGATGTATTCATTGTTGGTCTTTAACGCCACTTTTATCATTATTTTTCTATTTCATGGTGACCAGGTTTTTTTGTGTGTAGAAAGCTGGGACGCCCGGAGAGAACCACTGACCTTCGGCAAGGAAACTGTCAATCCTAGTCAATTAAGATTGGAGTCGAACCAAGCTACCACGTGTAGGGTTCGAACTCTGAGATAAAGCAATGAAGCAGTAATTTTCACTAATGAAAGAAACTTGTTTCTCACTTTATCCAGTTTTCGTTTGATATATAGTTTTATTTTCTATTATTCAAGTTGAAGAAGCCAAAACGTTTTAAAAACGAATTGAAGAAAAAAAGGTAGCCAAGTGCATAGTTCTTTCAAACATATTCTTTTATCGCTGAGATGCTGTCTCGTCATGCCAAGAAATTGCCTCCGTTGAAATTTTGCAAACATCCCATAGAGCAAATTACATGGATGATTAATATTGACCATTTGGTATATGGCCGTTTTCTAAGCGACACGTACTTGCAGGTCATAAATTAGTTTGTTGAATGAAATCAAATCTTTAACTACTAATAGGTGCCGTAGGAGGTCCACCGGAATTTTTAGCGAGGATTTCTTGGCATGTAACAGATAGAAAACTCAGGATTCCAATTTATAGAACAGACAAGGGGCAGTGGCAAATATTTCGTGTATATTATGAACACAGAGAAGATTACCCCGGCACCCTTTGAAAAAAAAAATCCTTCTTTTTCTTCTATGTGCCTTCGGACTTTATGTTTTGAACTGTAGTTTCACTTTCCATATTCGGTATTCATTCTAATGTAAGCTCCACGTGGCAAAAATCACGTGATGCAGGAATGTAGTATCTTGGAGTTAGGCTATTTCTTTCTTTTCGGGCGGGGACTCCAAGCAGACAACATGCATTTATATAACGGCACTGTAGATTTTCTTATTAAATAAAGAAAGTTCCCGGTCCGGTACATGAATAGATTGGTTAGAAAGCAAGATTTTAATTTTAATTAGATTGGAAAGCCTTATTTGGGGGTTGAAATTGGAGAGCACCAAAAAAAGAAAGGAGGGGGGGGGGGGGGGGGGGGGGGGGTTCCACAGGGAATATTTTTATCTTATGAACTCAACATTCGAAAGTTTTTTTTTTTATTTAATTAAAAGAGAGAAAAACAAATGTAAGGCAAATTGTGAATGATCTTTCTTCCTTTATCACGTGAGGGAATCTCGCATATATCTGGTTTACCGTCAAACCGAGCACATGTCTTTTGGTTATTTCTGTCACTAGGTGGCTGTCTCATTGACGTTTACCCCATATTTTTTCATTGAAGCACAATGCACACGTATATGTTTTAGAACATGAAGTTAAGGTTAAAACTTTCATGTCATGAATAATAAAGTGAAAAAAAAAGCAAAAAAGAGACTCAAAGAACTAAATAGAAAAAGACGAAATGATCTGATTTTCAAAAATGACCTGTTTGGTCGCTCGTAATCGATTGTCTACAAATATAGTTCCTGTCATTTGTAATGAATGTAAACTTTAATATCTGTGGGGTTTTTTTTCATATAAAATTTTATGGTTAAAATTATTAGTTATGTTATTTCTTTTATAGTGGATTTTAAGATATTTTTTATTATGCTTTAGAACATTAGGGCATTGTGGGACTATGTGTCAAAGGTGTATGATTGAGGGGGCAACTCGTTCTATAAAAGCCGTGACTGGTCCCATGTGTCTTGTGACATCATTTCATGTCTAAGCAGTCCCAAACAAGTACATTTTTGAGTATACGCCAAGACGAGCATCATATTTTCAACTTTTGTTTCATTTTGTAGACTGTGTACCTCAAATTTTTTAACTGAAAAAAAAAATGTCTTCATCGGGAACTCTCCAGCTGAAACCTACACTCTTCAGTTTAGCAGGGACAATACTCTGTTTTTTTAATTTTGTCATTTTTGCGCATGGGATCGTTAAAGACACTGTCAGTGGTTCAAAGTATTGCTTGTCAAAGACATGTCTACTAAGTTAGTGAATGCTGCATTCGAATAGGGACTGTTCTATTCATTCTCAGAAATTTTGCAATCTTTTGACATAGAAATTACCCTTTTCTGTTTAAAATAGATATTCTACATTATAAGGTGTCGACATTAAGTTAGTAATGGAACTTGAATAACTTTGAAAAGTTTAATTTGTTTTAAGCCTTAAACAAAAGGTTGCCACATATGTAATATGATGGACACACCAACCTTTAAAGTCAGGTCCCTTTAATGTTGCCTTATCCTCGGAAATCTGAAATATCTGCTCAATACTTATTGCTTTCCCCTAAAATAGCTGACAAATATTTAAAATAGTTCTGCTTTAAAATTCATCTATTCTCCTAGTTATTCAAAATTATTAGAGGTTAAGCTTTTTCATGTCCAACGGCACATATTACAGTGTTATCTGGATTCACCATTATACGATGCGGGAAAATTGCTATTGTCAAATTCAATTTAAAAAAAATAGATTCGTGTTTAAAAAAACTACGAGATGTGTTTGAAACGTCTAAGATATACAATGATTGATGTATTCATTGTTGGTCTTTAACGCCACTTTTATCATTATTTTTCTATTTCATGGTGACCAGGTTTTTTTGTGTGTAGAAAGCTGGGACGCCCGGAGAGAACCACTGACCTTCGGCAAGGAAACTGTCAATCCTAGTCAATTAAGATTGGAGTCGAACCAAGCTACCACGTGTAGGGTTCGAACTCTGAGATAAAGCAATGAAGCAGTAATTTTCACTAATGAAAGAAACTTGTTTCTCACTTTATCCAGTTTTCGTTTGATATATAGTTTTATTTTCTATTATTCAAGTTGAAGAAGCCAAGACGTTTTAAAAACGAATTGAAGAAAAAAAAGGTAGCCAAGTGCATAGTTCTTTCAAACATATTCTTTTATCGCTGAGATGCTGTCTCGTCATGCCAAGAAATTGCCTCCGTTGAAATTTTGCAAACATCCCATAGAGCAAATTACATGGATGATTAATATTGACCATTTGGTATATGGCCGTTTTCTAAGCGACACGTACTTGCAGGTCATAAATTAGTTTGTTGAATGAAATCAAATCTTTAACTACTAATAGGTGCCGTAGGAGGTCCACCGGAATTTTTAGCGAGGATTTCTTGGCATGTAACAGATAGAAAACTCAGGATTCCAATTTATAGAACAGACAAGGGGCAGTGGCAAATATTTCGTGTATATTATGAACACAGAGAAGATTACCCCGGCACCCTTTGAAAAAAAAAATCCTTCTTTTTCTTCTATGTGCCTTCGGACTTTATGTTTTGAACTGTAGTTTCACTTTCCATATTCGGTATTCATTCTAATGTAAGCTCCACGTGGCAAAAATCACGTGATGCAGGAATGTAGTATCTTGGAGTTAGGCTATTTCTTTCTTTTCGGGCGGGGACTCCAAGCAGACAACATGCATTTATATAACGGCACTGTAGATTTTCTTATTAAATAAAGAAAGTTCCCGGTCCGGTACATGAATAGATTGGTTAGAAAGCAAGATTTTAATTTTAATTAGATTGGAAAGCCTTATTTGGGGGTTGAAATTGGAGAGCACCAAAAAAAGAAAGGAGGGGGGGGGGGGGGGGGTTCCACAGGGAATATTTTTATCTTATGAACTCAACATTCGAAAGTTTTTTTTTTATTTAATTAAAAGAGAGAAAAACAAATGTAAGACAAATTGTGAATGATCTTTCTTCCTTTATCACGTGAGGGAATCTCGCATATATCTGGTTTACCGTCAAACCGAGCACATGTCTTTTGGTTATTTCTGTCACTAGGTGGCTGTCTCATTGACGTTTACCCCATATTTTTTCATTGAAGCACAATGCACACGTATATGTTTTAGAACATGAAGTTAAGGTTAAAACTTTCATGTCATGAATAATAAAGTGAAAAAAAAAGCAAAAAAGAGACTCAAAGAACTAAATAGAAAAAGACGAAATGATCTGATTTTCAAAAATGACCTGTTTGGTCGCTCGTAATCGATTGTCTACAAATATAGTTCCTGTCATTTGTAATGAATGTAAACTTTAATATCTGTGGGGTTTTTTTTCATATAAAATTTTATGGTTAAAATTATTAGTTATGTTATTTCTTTTATAGTGGATTTTAAGATATTTTTTATTATGCTTTAGAACATTAGGGCATTGTGGGACTATGTGTCAAAGGTGTATGATTGAGGGGGCAACTCGTTCTATAAAAGCCGTGACTGGTCCCATGTGTCTTGTGACATCATTTCATGTCTAAGCAGTCCCAAACAAGTACATTTTTGAGTATACGCCAAGACGAGCATCATATTTTCAACTTTTGTTTCATTTTGTAGACTGTGTACCTCAAATTTTTTAACTGAAAAAAAAAATGTCTTCATCGGGAACTCTCCAGCTGAAACCTACACTCTTCAGTTTAGCAGGGACAATACTCTGTTTTTTTAATTTTGTCATTTTTGCGCATGGGATCGTTAAAGACACTGTCAGTGGTTCAAAGTATTGCTTGTCAAAGACATGTCTACTAAGTTAGTGAATGCTGCATTCGAATAGGGACTGTTCTATTCATTCTCAGAAATTTTGCAATCTTTTGACATAGAAATTACCCTTTTCTGTTTAAAATAGATATTCTACATTATAAGGTGTCGACATTAAGTTAGTAATGGAACTTGAATAACTTTGAAAAGTTTAATTTGTTTTAAGCCTTAAACAAAAGGTTGCCACATATGTAATATGATGGACACACCAACCTTTAAAGTCAGGTCCCTTTAATGTTGCCTTATCCTCGGAAATCTGAAATATCTGCTCAATACTTATTGCTTTCCCCTAAAATAGCTGACAAATATTTAAAATAGTTCTGCTTTAAAATTCATCTATTCTCCTAGTTATTCAAAATTATTAGAGGTTAAGCTTTTTCATGTCCAACGGCACATATTACAGTGTTATCTGGATTCACCATTATACGATGCGGGAAAATTGCTATTGTCAAATTCAATTTAAAAAAAATAGATTCGTGTTTAAAAAAACTACGAGATGTGTTTGAAACGTCTAAGATATACAATGATTGATGTATTCATTGTTGGTCTTTAACGCCACTTTTATCATTATTTTTCTATTTCATGGTGACCAGGTTTTTTTGTGTGTAGAAAGCTGGGACGCCCGGAGAGAACCACTGACCTTCGGCAAGGAAACTGTCAATCCTAGTCAATTAAGATTGGAGTCGAACCAAGCTACCACGTGTAGGGTTCGAACTCTGAGATAAAGCAATGAAGCAGTAATTTTCACTAATGAAAGAAACTTGTTTCTCACTTTATCCAGTTTTCGTTTGATATATAGTTTTATTTTCTATTATTCAAGTTGAAGAAGCCAAGACGTTTTAAAAACGAATTGAAGAAAAAAAGGTAGCCAAGTGCATAGTTCTTTCAAACATATTCTTTTATCGCTGAGATGCTGTCTCGTCATGCCAAGAAATTGCCTCCGTTGAAATTTTGCAAACATCCCATAGAGCAAATTACATGGATGATTAATATTGACCATTTGGTATATGGCCGTTTTCTAAGCGACACGTACTTGCAGGTCATAAATTAGTTTGTTGAATGAAATCAAATCTTTAACTACTAATAGGTGCCGTAGGAGGTCCACCGGAATTTTTAGCGAGGATTTCTTGGCATGTAACAGATAGAAAACTCAGGATTCCAATTTATAGAACAGACAAGGGGCAGTGGCAAATATTTCGTGTATATTATGAACACAGAGAAGATTACCCCGGCACCCTTTGAAAAAAAAAATCCTTCTTTTTCTTCTATGTGCCTTCGGACTTTATGTTTTGAACTGTAGTTTCACTTTCCATATTCGGTATTCATTCTAATGTAAGCTCCACGTGGCAAAAATCACGTGATGCAGGAATGTAGTATCTTGGAGTTAGGCTATTTCTTTCTTTTCGGGCGGGGACTCCAAGCAGACAACATGCATTTATATAACGGCACTGTAGATTTTCTTATTAAATAAAGAAAGTTCCCGGTCCGGTACATGAATAGATTGGTTAGAAAGCAAGATTTTAATTTTAATTAGATTGGAAAGCCTTATTTGGGGGTTGAAATTGGAGAGCACCAAAAAAAGAAAGGAGGGGGGGGGGGGGGGTTCCACAGGGAATATTTTTATCTTATGAACTCAACATTCGAAAGTTTTTTTTTTATTTAATTAAAAGAGAGAAAAACAAATGTAAGACAAATTGTGAATGATCTTTCTTCCTTTATCACGTGAGGGAATCTCGCATATATCTGGTTTACCGTCAAACCGAGCACATGTCTTTTGGTTATTTCTGTCACTAGGTGGCTGTCTCATTGACGTTTACCCCATATTTTTTCATTGAAGCACAATGCACACGTATATGTTTTAGAACATGAAGTTAAGGTTAAAACTTTCATGTCATGAATAATAAAGTGAAAAAAAAAGCAAAAAAGAGACTCAAAGAACTAAATAGAAAAAGACGAAATGATCTGATTTTCAAAAATGACCTGTTTGGTCGCTCGTAATCGATTGTCTACAAATATAGTTCCTGTCATTTGTAATGAATGTAAACTTTAATATCTGTGGGGTTTTTTTTCATATAAAATTTTATGGTTAAAATTATTAGTTATGTTATTTCTTTTATAGTGGATTTTAAGATATTTTTTATTATGCTTTAGAACATTAGGGCATTGTGGGACTATGTGTCAAAGGTGTATGATTGAGGGGGCAACTCGTTCTATAAAAGCCGTGACTGGTCCCATGTGTCTTGTGACATCATTTCATGTCTAAGCAGTCCCAAACAAGTACATTTTTGAGTATACGCCAAGACGAGCATCATATTTTCAACTTTTGTTTCATTTTGTAGACTGTGTACCTCAAATTTTTTAACTGAAAAAAAAAATGTCTTCATCGGGAACTCTCCAGCTGAAACCTACACTCTTCAGTTTAGCAGGGACAATACTCTGTTTTTTTAATTTTGTCATTTTTGCGCATGGGATCGTTAAAGACACTGTCAGTGGTTCAAAGTATTGCTTGTCAAAGACATGTCTACTAAGTTAGTGAATGCTGCATTCGAATAGGGACTGTTCTATTCATTCTCAGAAATTTTGCAATCTTTTGACATAGAAATTACCCTTTTCTGTTTAAAATAGATATTCTACATTATAAGGTGTCGACATTAAGTTAGTAATGGAACTTGAATAACTTTGAAAAGTTTAATTTGTTTTAAGCCTTAAACAAAAGGTTGCCACATATGTAATATGATGGACACACCAACCTTTAAAGTCAGGTCCCTTTAATGTTGCCTTATCCTCGGAAATCTGAAATATCTGCTCAATACTTATTGCTTTCCCCTAAAATAGCTGACAAATATTTAAAATAGTTCTGCTTTAAAATTCATCTATTCTCCTAGTTATTCAAAATTATTAGAGGTTAAGCTTTTTCATGTCCAACGGCACATATTACAGTGTTATCTGGATTCACCATTATACGATGCGGGAAAATTGCTATTGTCAAATTCAATTTAAAAAAAATAGATTCGTGTTTAAAAAAACTACGAGATGTGTTTGAAACGTCTAAGATATACAATGATTGATGTATTCATTGTTGGTCTTTAACGCCACTTTTATCATTATTTTTCTATTTCATGGTGACCAGGTTTTTTTGTGTGTAGAAAGCTGGGACGCCCGGAGAGAACCACTGACCTTCGGCAAGGAAACTGTCAATCCTAGTCAATTAAGATTGGAGTCGAACCAAGCTACCACGTGTAGGGTTCGAACTCTGAGATAAAGCAATGAAGCAGTAATTTTCACTAATGAAAGAAACTTGTTTCTCACTTTATCCAGTTTTCGTTTGATATATAGTTTTATTTTCTATTATTCAAGTTGAAGAAGCCAAGACGTTTTAAAAACGAATTGAAGAAAAAAAGGTAGCCAAGTGCATAGTTCTTTCAAACATATTCTTTTATCGCTGAGATGCTGTCTCGTCATGCCAAGAAATTGCCTCCGTTGAAATTTTGCAAACATCCCATAGAGCAAATTACATGGATGATTAATATTGACCATTTGGTATATGGCCGTTTTCTAAGCGACACGTACTTGCAGGTCATAAATTAGTTTGTTGAATGAAATCAAATCTTTAACTACTAATAGGTGCCGTAGGAGGTCCACCGGAATTTTTAGCGAGGATTTCTTGGCATGTAACAGATAGAAAACTCAGGATTCCAATTTATAGAACAGACAAGGGGCAGTGGCAAATATTTCGTGTATATTATGAACACAGAGAAGATTACCCCGGCACCCTTTGAAAAAAAAAATCCTTCTTTTTCTTCTATGTGCCTTCGGACTTTATGTTTTGAACTGTAGTTTCACTTTCCATATTCGGTATTCATTCTAATGTAAGCTCCACGTGGCAAAAATCACGTGATGCAGGAATGTAGTATCTTGGAGTTAGGCTATTTCTTTCTTTTCGGGCGGGGACTCCAAGCAGACAACATGCATTTATATAACGGCACTGTAGATTTTCTTATTAAATAAAGAAAGTTCCCGGTCCGGTACATGAATAGATTGGTTAGAAAGCAAGATTTTAATTTTAATTAGATTGGAAAGCCTTATTTGGGGGTTGAAATTGGAGAGCACCAAAAAAAAGAAAGGAGGGGGGGGGGGGGGGGGGGGTTCCACAGGGAATATTTTTATCTTATGAACTCAACATTCGAAAGTTTTTTTTTTATTTAATTAAAAGAGAGAAAAACAAATGTAAGACAAATTGTGAATGATCTTTCTTCCTTTATCACGTGAGGGAATCTCGCATATATCTGGTTTACCGTCAAACCGAGCACATGTCTTTTGGTTATTTCTGTCACTAGGTGGCTGTCTCATTGACGTTTACCCCATATTTTTTCATTGAAGCACAATGCACACGTATATGTTTTAGAACATGAAGTTAAGGTTAAAACTTTCATGTCATGAATAATAAAGTGAAAAAAAAAGCAAAAAAGAGACTCAAAGAACTAAATAGAAAAAGACGAAATGATCTGATTTTCAAAAATGACCTGTTTGGTCGCTCGTAATCGATTGTCTACAAATATAGTTCCTGTCATTTGTAATGAATGTAAACTTTAATATCTGTGGGGTTTTTTTTCATATAAAATTTTATGGTTAAAATTATTAGTTATGTTATTTCTTTTATAGTGGATTTTAAGATATTTTTTATTATGCTTTAGAACATTAGGGCATTGTGGGACTATGTGTCAAAGGTGTATGATTGAGGGGGCAACTCGTTCTATAAAAGCCGTGACTGGTCCCATGTGTCTTGTGACATCATTTCATGTCTAAGCAGTCCCAAACAAGTACATTTTTGAGTATACGCCAAGACGAGCATCATATTTTCAACTTTTGTTTCATTTTGTAGACTGTGTACCTCAAATTTTTTAACTGAAAAAAAAAATGTCTTCATCGGGAACTCTCCAGCTGAAACCTACACTCTTCAGTTTAGCAGGGACAATACTCTGTTTTTTTAATTTTGTCATTTTTGCGCATGGGATCGTTAAAGACACTGTCAGTGGTTCAAAGTATTGCTTGTCAAAGACATGTCTACTAAGTTAGTGAATGCTGCATTCGAATAGGGACTGTTCTATTCATTCTCAGAAATTTTGCAATCTTTTGACATAGAAATTACCCTTTTCTGTTTAAAATAGATATTCTACATTATAAGGTGTCGACATTAAGTTAGTAATGGAACTTGAATAACTTTGAAAAGTTTAATTTGTTTTAAGCCTTAAACAAAAGGTTGCCACATATGTAATATGATGGACACACCAACCTTTAAAGTCAGGTCCCTTTAATGTTGCCTTATCCTCGGAAATCTGAAATATCTGCTCAATACTTATTGCTTTCCCCTAAAATAGCTGACAAATATTTAAAATAGTTCTGCTTTAAAATTCATCTATTCTCCTAGTTATTCAAAATTATTAGAGGTTAAGCTTTTTCATGTCCAACGGCACATATTACAGTGTTATCTGGATTCACCATTATACGATGCGGGAAAATTGCTATTGTCAAATTCAATTTAAAAAAAATAGATTCGTGTTTAAAAAAACTACGAGATGTGTTTGAAACGTCTAAGATATACAATGATTGATGTATTCATTGTTGGTCTTTAACGCCACTTTTATCATTATTTTTCTATTTCATGGTGACCAGGTTTTTTTGTGTGTAGAAAGCTGGGACGCCCGGAGAGAACCACTGACCTTCGGCAAGGAAACTGTCAATCCTAGTCAATTAAGATTGGAGTCGAACCAAGCTACCACGTGTAGGGTTCGAACTCTGAGATAAAGCAATGAAGCAGTAATTTTCACTAATGAAAGAAACTTGTTTCTCACTTTATCCAGTTTTCGTTTGATATATAGTTTTATTTTCTATTATTCAAGTTGAAGAAGCCAAGACGTTTTAAAAACGAATTGAAGAAAAAAAGGTAGCCAAGTGCATAGTTCTTTCAAACATATTCTTTTATCGCTGAGATGCTGTCTCGTCATGCCAAGAAATTGCCTCCGTTGAAATTTTGCAAACATCCCATAGAGCAAATTACATGGATGATTAATATTGACCATTTGGTATATGGCCGTTTTCTAAGCGACACGTACTTGCAGGTCATAAATTAGTTTGTTGAATGAAATCAAATCTTTAACTACTAATAGGTGCCGTAGGAGGTCCACCGGAATTTTTAGCGAGGATTTCTTGGCATGTAACAGATAGAAAACTCAGGATTCCAATTTATAGAACAGACAAGGGGCAGTGGCAAATATTTCGTGTATATTATGAACACAGAGAAGATTACCCCGGCACCCTTTGAAAAAAAAAATCCTTCTTTTTCTTCTATGTGCCTTCGGACTTTATGTTTTGAACTGTAGTTTCACTTTCCATATTCGGTATTCATTCTAATGTAAGCTCCACGTGGCAAAAATCACGTGATGCAGGAATGTAGTATCTTGGAGTTAGGCTATTTCTTTCTTTTCGGGCGGGGACTCCAAGCAGACAACATGCATTTATATAACGGCACTGTAGATTTTCTTATTAAATAAAGAAAGTTCCCGGTCCGGTACATGAATAGATTGGTTAGAAAGCAAGATTTTAATTTTAATTAGATTGGAAAGCCTTATTTGGGGGTTGAAATTGGAGAGCACCAAAAAAAGAAAGGAGGGGGGGGGGGGGGGGGGGGGTTCCACAGGGAATATTTTTATCTTATGAACTCAACATTCGAAAGTTTTTTTTTTATTTAATTAAAAGAGAGAAAAACAAATGTAAGACAAATTGTGAATGATCTTTCTTCCTTTATCACGTGAGGGAATCTCGCATATATCTGGTTTACCGTCAAACCGAGCACATGTCTTTTGGTTATTTCTGTCACTAGGTGGCTGTCTCATTGACGTTTACCCCATATTTTTTCATTGAAGCACAATGCACACGTATATGTTTTAGAACATGAAGTTAAGGTTAAAACTTTCATGTCATGAATAATAAAGTGAAAAAAAAAGCAAAAAAGAGACTCAAAGAACTAAATAGAAAAAGACGAAATGATCTGATTTTCAAAAATGACCTGTTTGGTCGCTCGTAATCGATTGTCTACAAATATAGTTCCTGTCATTTGTAATGAATGTAAACTTTAATATCTGTGGGTTTTTTTTTCATATAAAATTTTATGGTTAAAATTATTAGTTATGTTATTTCTTTTATAGTGGATTTTAAGATATTTTTTATTATGCTTTAGAACATTAGGGCATTGTGGGACTATGTGTCAAAGGTGTATGATTGAGGGGGCAACTCGTTCTATAAAAGCCGTGACTGGTCCCATGTGTCTTGTGACATCATTTCATGTCTAAGCAGTCCCAAACAAGTACATTTTTGAGTATAACACCTTCTGATTCAACTTGTCAATATTCTGATTTGTCAAATATGGAGAGTTAGCAAGATTCTGCTTAATAACACCTCCTTAAAATTTAGACAACTGATTTTTCTCCACATCTTAAAAGAATTTGACAGCTGTTGATACAAAGTGTATCCTTAGGTATATGCAGCTATTTTGTAAGAAGTGCAAGATGACAAATGTAAATATACAATTTTTTTAGTCTATAGGAAAACATGAAGATTTCGGTCCCTTTTTGGCAAAATAAAATCACATTGGGTACTTGCTTCCACATGCTGAATATACTATTTTATTCAAATAGGACTAGCAACATATGAAATAAGCCAGAGAAAACATTTCAACAATAATTTATTTAGCATGTTCAAAAACAAAATAAATGAGAATAAGCATATACATATGAACGGTATAACTTTTTATTCGAACTTTTAAATTATGATTAATTTTTGATGAAATTCTTTTTGTCCAAGTCATCTGTATGAATAAAAACTGCATATGTGACACCAAAGTGATGACTGAATTCAGTCATCTTGTCTATTTATATATCAAACATGCACTGGAACTTCCATCTTAATTAAATGAAATACCTTTGCAATATTCAATGGATAATACGTTTAAAATTAGAGATTGGTAGTAGTTGGGTGTGTGTAATACCCCACACAACAATTAAATGCTCTAAGGGGTACAGTTTTGAAAGTAGTACATTGGAAAACTGTTGACTGAATTCAGTCAATTTACAAACATCAAGAATCATATTCTTTTTTCAAAAATAGATTTTAGTATAGATAATTTATTCCAAATTGGTTTTAAATACACATATTAATGTTAACAATAATGAAAATCTTGACTGAATTCAGTCACAGGTACCATAATTCAAAAGGTACATGGGTTTGTACAGTAGAAATATCTATACAATATACAAAACAAATTTTAAATTTAAGTCTATGACTGAATTCAGTCACATATATTTATATATACTAATATCAAAATTCAATAATTGTGTGTAGTAGTTCCTATTTGCAATAAAGTTTGTATGTAATTTAAGCTTCCACTCTTTCGACCTGTCACTCAGGAATATTACAATTAAACATCCTACAATGTCTTGATAGGATGTATACACCAAAATGAATAAATAAAAACACTAAACTGTAAACAAACAACTATCTACCACCATGCAACTAAATCTCCATTTCTTGTTCCAAGAGTATCTACTTCTACATAGTCAGTTTCGCTGATGCAGGTTTGGTTGGTCATGTTGATTGGATCTATTTTCCTATGCAGAAGTGGTCGAGTACTTCTACAGGCATCTGTGAAAACAGAATGAATTGAGACGTTAAAAACATTTGCTGGGCCATTATGTTTATCTTCCCTGCCAAATTTCCAGTATGGCATGTTGGTAGTGCTTCGTACATTATGGTATCTTCCATGGTTTTAGCCACGTCATAGATTTTCAACAATTTATCTTGTGGTAAACCGGTAAACAGATGGTCAAGATTCCTATTGACTGTTTCAGGATGCCTTGCTACTTCTTCAAGCGGTGTAAGGTTGGCATATAGTTTTATCTTCTGGTATAACTCTAATGCTAATAGAAGGCATATTCTATCAGCAACATGTTCATTTTAAAGACATAACGGTATAGACAATTCCATTACCAGTAGCTTTGATAGCAAATCAGTTAATAGCTATGGCTGGGTCCAGATCGGTTGGTAGCAATGCTTGTGATGAACTGACTTTTTCATAATGATCAAGAGGGCAATTTTTATAAAACCCTGTAACTGTGATTTCTTTAATTTTGTCCACTCTTATTTTCTGGACCTCTATATCATTATTATCCTCAGTTGCCAGTCTTAACTTCTCTAAGTAGTCCATTGCTCATAAAGCTTGTTCTACCTGCAAAGAAATCGGTTCTTTAAAATTTTATGTCATTTTTATTTGTTAATTCTTATATAGTTTATCTTTAACGACTATAAAGACACTATTTATATTTAAATATGAATATCTAGACGTTCATTATTATTACTTATTAAAATCAAGCAAAATAAATCTTTAAAATGAGTATAATTTGGATAGGTTGTTTTGAGGTGGTACACTTTACATGAAATATAGTTGACGTTTGGCTTAAAAAAATAAGAAATGAACCACAAAATTCTTCAAACAATTTACTGACCAAAGAAAAGAAAAAAAATCCAAAATATCATTTATTATAAATACAATGTCTTTAAAAAATCTATAAAACTTGTCTGTACAGTTCACAATCAACCTATAACGCTGTTCATTTGTCATCTTGCCTATATTCTTTTGTTGCATATTTTAACATCGGAATCGGACTTCTTTTGAACTGAGTTTTACTGTGCGTTTCGCTGTGTGTTTGTTTATTCTACATTGGTTAGAGGTATAGGGGGCGGGTTGAGATCACACAAAACATGTTTATCCCTGCCACAATTTTGCGCCTTTCCCATCTGGCCTTTGTTAATCTATTCTTGTAATACATGTACCTATGCCTCGGATACTACGACTTTCGTCACAGGCGATTCAAAATCTACACAAGCCGCACCAATACTTTGACATTCACTCAGGAAGGAACGCATGTTTGCATAAAAACTTGCAACTCTGGATGTAACCAATCAAAGAACTCGAAATAACAGGGAACTTATTGATAATTTTCTGAAAAAAATCTTCCATTGCATACGTATATAATTAATCTTTCATACGATTGGAGATAACAGACATAAATATCTTCCATGAGGTACGAAATGGTTTTATCAGGTGAAATTATAAATTTTCTTGCCCCTTCCCCCCAAAAAATAAAATTTCTATCCCACTTATGCTTTAAAAGACTCGAGATGTAGACCGTAGAACTAAAATCTGTGTTTGCAAATTATCAAAACATTTATCACACGTACACAATTGGTTCAGGTTTTTTTTTCGACAGTGACAGTAGGGATGCATGTCACTGATTTTTTCACAAATCAAAAGCATTTGGTTCAAGTCCGGTTTAAATAAAACATAAGGACATTATTCTATTTATTTCATAGTATCGGAAATTCCAGAAATGCATTTGTATCAATGAAAATTGCAATGATAAATGTTATAGTGTTGTAAACTGAAGTCACAATTTTCAATCATTCAAATATTTATTAAAATAATAAAATAACAATGAAATGCTTCGCCGAGCGCAGCCTGATACGACCGCTCTAAGAACACTTGGTGCAAGTTTGGACACAATATTCAAGTCTGGATTTGATCACATTTTTGACATAATATAGGTTTCTGACACAAAATAAATTATGTGGCCAGTGAAAGATCATAAAAATTTGAAATGGGTTAGAATATATGTATTAATTTTCAATTGAAGATTTCTGGCTATTGCGCAATACTGCGATATTATGCAATACTGTGCTATTGCGCATGTACAATTGAAGATTTCTTGATATTGTGCAATACTGTGCTGTTTCACAATACTGTGAAATTGAAGATTTAATACTGTGCAATTGAAGATTTCTTGCAATTGTGCAATAATATGTACAGTGGAGATCACTTCTAACCGCTCATTAGAACTGTCAGAATAATCTGTCATAGAACTGTTCTAAACTGTCCTAGAACAGTTCTAAGTAGAACTGTCAGAATCAGTTCTAGGTAGAACTGTCAAGATCAGTTCTAGGGTAGAACTGTCTAAAACTGTCGTAGAACTGTCAGCAGAACTGACCAAATCAGTTCTAGCCGTAGAACAGACCAAACCTGTCAGGATTGTAGAACAGTTCTTAATGTATTTGTAGTATTTATATTTTTATCTATCTGATGAGTTAAGCCTCTTTCAACTGATTTTTATAGTTCGTTCTTATGTTGTACTGTTACACCACTGTCCCAGGTTAGGGGAGGGTTAGGATCCCGCTAACATGTTTAACCCCGCCACATTCTGTATGTATGTGCCTATCCCAAGTCAGGAGCCTGTAATTCAGTAGTTGTCGTTTGTTTATGTGTTACATATTTGTTTTTCGCTCATTTTTTGTACATAAATTAGGCCGTTAGTTTTCTCGTTTGAATTGTTTTACATTGTTATTTCGGGGCCTTTTATCGCTGACTATGTGGTATGGGCTTTGTTCATTGTTGAAGGCCGTACGGTGACCTATAGTTGTTAATTTCTGTGTCATTTGGTCTCTTGTGGAGAGTTGTCTCATTGGCAATCATACCACATCTTCTTTTTTATAATTAATGACGTCACTGCAGTTAGAGCATCTCACTGGTCACCATTCAGTGTTATTATTATCGTTGATAAAGCCACACAAACTGTCTTAAACTGTTCTAGGGTAGAACTGTCAGGATCAGTTCTAGGTAGAACTGTCTAAATCAGTTCTAGGTTAGAACGGTTCTAGCTAGAACTGTCTAAAAGGTGTCAGGATGACAGTTCTACATACTGTCCTAGAACAGTTCTCCTGACAGATTCTGACAGATTTGATGAGAGGTTAGAAGTGATCTTCTTTGTAGTTGAAGATTTCTGGCAATTGCGCAATACTGTGCTGTTGCACAATACTAAGTTAATCTGTTATATATAATAATTTACACGTCCGGTTTGGTGTGTATTCCCTGCCATATCAGTATTTTTTGCTTTTATATATAAATCAGAAATAATCAATGTAAAAATGGAAAATATTATTAATAAGGTAAAAAAAAAAAAAATTTGAAAAAACTTCTCCCCTCCACAATTTTTTTTAACACCCTTGGAGTAATTAACCTCAAACTCAATCCCAGCCATCCCTTTGTGGTATGGTACCTTGCAGTACAATTTTAGATAGATCCATACACTTAAACACAAGTTATTGTCTGGAAACTAAAAAAGTGCTTGTTTTTTGCCCCTTTTTCCTGAACGTTTGGGGCAATTACCTCCAAACTCAATCCCAGCCTTCCCTTTGTGATATGGAACCTTGTGGTACCATTTCAGAGGGATCCATACACTTAAACACAAGTTATTGTCCGGAAACTAGAAAAATGCTTGTTTTTGGCCCCTTATTTATAAACCGAGTCTGTTGGTACCATAACCCCAAAATCCTAACCTTGCTTTTGTGGTATTGAACCTTCTGGTAAAACTTCATAGAGATCCATTCACTTAAACTTAAGTTATTGTCCGGAAACCAAATGTGTCTTTGGAAGACGCCTAAGCCGACGACGACGACATCATAGTATTATACGACACCAACAAAAATTTTGCCGTCGTATTAAAATGTTATTGGCAATGATCAAAATTAATTGTAATTGCAAACAATATGACTTTCGATCCTGCATAGAAGGTGCAACAATTTAAACCTCAAACAAGCGGGAAACCTCGGCAGAATTCGCTACCCTGCTACCTCGCTAGATTGTTAAGCCTGTGATCCTGAACCACTGCTCGACGATAGATCGACGGAGTATTAGCTAACGCTGACGAAATGTAAGACTGGGTTAGGGTGCCAGATGTGACGAAAGAAACCTCAATACAACATATTGTAATTGTTTAATGATTTTCACCTAAATGCAAGGATTTGTATGGTCGTGCTATACCTAAATTATTCTTGCTTAAAGATGACGTCAATTAATTTTTTTTTTAAACTGGATATTAAAATTGAAGTTATTAAAAACATCAGAAGAGCATTAGTTCTGAAACAAAAGGAGATAAAAAAAAGTTCATAGGTTATTGAACTCTTTTTCGAAATATTTTATTGAAAAAGGGCGGGAAAAGGCTAACTCGGTATTTTGCCTTATATTTAGCATTGACATTATTTGGGTCTCAAAAGAAATTGAGACTCCTTTTATGAATAATCGTCTTGTATGAAAAGAAAAGGGGGTGATATGGGGCAAAACATTTCACTATGTATCGAAGGGAAAAAAACACGGAGATCGAGCATTGACAAAAATTCCTTAACCTGAAATTCTTACTAAAATTGTTAATTGATGTTTTGAATCTTTGTGTCCTGGAAAAAAGTGTTTTGAAAAATAAAATCTAAAAATAGCTTTTTCTTGGAAATTACAGGGGAGAAAAAAATCATGTTACTAAAGTCTAAACAAAATAGTATTTCTTATTCTAAAGCAAAAAAATACCCCCAAAAACAGAACATAACATATAGCTAAGTAAGTAAACAAAACTTCCACAAACAAACAGTTGTCATTTTCTACACTTAATTCATTTCTTATGCATGAGACATTACGTAGTGGAATGAAATTACATGTAAACGTTTAGAATGTCTGAAGCTGTCTATCACTTTTAGATTTTTCTCATAACATGTAACAGTAAATTTAAAATACTGATAACCACAAGCAGCAATTTAATCGATCTTAAACAAGAAAACAGAAAACAATGAATCCAAAATGACTGAAAAGACAGTGAACAGGGGTATTTGTTTTTAAAGATAACAGTTTACAAGAATGTCAATGGAAAAAATCAAGATGACAGCTAATTAGTCAATAACAGTTTACAGCACATATTTATTCAAAATAACAGTTAACAAAAGTTTGAAAATACCTAATACAATTTAGCATAAAAGACACCCCCTTTTTTTAATATAGAATTGTCCATATTTTTAGATATAGCTGGGCTAGATTTTTCAGTAATTTTGATATAATTTGTCCCCAGGGCCGAGGGGGGATCTAACCATTTTCAAAAGGGGTGTCCAACCTTATGTACCCATTCAGAGGTATTGACCGTCAAAAAAGGGGGTTCACCCCTCCCCTTACCCCTTGGATACGCCACTTGTTCCAACTGAATTAGTGTTTTACGCTGTAAAAACTTTATTTTGTGATAGAGCAGCACTGGTGTGATTTTTTTAATCTATTGTATGTTCTCGTGCCAATAGAGAGGAAAATTACCCAAAGTTCATAATATATTTATAAGTTTACTGACTTGGATTTTCCCGTACTATTTATAGGATATCTGATAAGGAGTTGTTTTTATTAATCACATATTCTTGCTGATTTGGGACTGTGAAAAATTAAAGAATTTATTTTCTTCGATGCAACTGTCCCGTCCGACAAAGTCTTTCTCAGTGAGTTAATGGAAAGTAAGGCGTCCTAGATTTTATCCTTCCTAAGTATAATTTTATCGTTGTTGATATCCATAAATCTGTTTGCGCATGTCACCACAGTATCCGTGAAAGGCTTACAATTTACTGTATTCGATACATACAATATCATTTTCGAATGTTCAGATTTCAATTCCTAAGTTTGACTGTCGAATATTGATTAAAAATTTTAAGTTCCTTTGCAGTTTTTGAGAGAGTTCTTTAATTTTCTTACCTTGTATTTTAAAAGAGCTCAATACTGGTTATAGTATATGTATACTTCCGGTTTATAAATAAAGCGCGCTTTTCAAACTGCGTAAACACATGGCAACACTGAGATTTTTTAAACTGATATATCATAAACCTTTTCTTTTAATTTTTTGTACCTATGAACAGTTTAATTATATTTTGAAGTCAGAAAAATACAGGGGCCCTGAAACATAATAGGGAACACATTGTGTTTATAGTTTTTTAGGAGCCTGATGCCCTCTATCTCCCACAGTTGTCTCGTACTGATTCTTTTTGTGTGAGTGCCATATCACGTCTTCAAAAAGTCTGATAGTGTTTTATAAATCTAACGTCTAAGAAATTAAAGAAACTCCATTTCCTTGAAAAAAGGTGTTTGATAAAGGTGGTTTGTGGAATTCTTACCTATTTCAGTAGAGCTTTAGGATAGGTGGTAAGTCTCCAACGACGAGTACACATCTAACTTTGCCAATTTTATGAATTAAAGGGAACTACCAAATGAAGATCAATGTCTATATTAAATTTTTAACTGAACGTCTTCCTGTCAAATCAGTTTAAGCGCGGAATGTTGTTTATACATAGGTTACATTAACCTTAACCTATGATTTATTACAGTTGAGAACATTGGGATGGGTGTTACGGAATTTCAATGAATGAACACAGCTTAATCAGGTCCAGAGCAACTCTGCAAGATCCAATTAAAGATAATAACAAGGTCACTTAAAACCTTCTGATTCAGCATTGATCAGAGATATTGTAAAATAAATGAACGGAGATTCACACTGAGTTATACTAGACTAAGTAATTTATTATATTATATATGATATGATATGAATGTAGCCCCTGCAGTATCAACAAAATTATTTTGGTACAAATTATGTTATAATCAATATTACATACGATAAATATCGTTGGTTTTAATGTTAACCAAATACAAGTTTCCCAATTAATTCTTTGAAACTCTTGAGATTTGTAGAAAAGTTCACACTTATATAGCACGATTTTGTAGAGGGTTATAGTTTCTAAGCTGGCTTTTTTTTGTACACAATAAGTTTTTGAAGTAAACAATTCACATCATTTCAATAACCCCCTCCCTCCCCCCCCCCCCCCCCCCCCCCCCCCCCCCCCCCCCCAAAAAAAAATCAATGCATCTCGGGTCGTTTCCTCGGGTAGGAGTACTGTTACACATAAATATCGCTTCAAAAATTGGTGAGAAAATGGTAAATTTAGGACATCTATAACAAAATTGATCTATCATCTGCGAAAAAAGCTGAGTGACAGATACAATAATCATATTCACAACTTTATTTTCACTAGTAGTGAATTAAATTTGTGCGTTTGTACATTCGGACACTGATCCCTGTGTTGTTTGTTGAGATACATGTCTACCTCGCTTGCGATGATTTTTTGTTTTTGCCGTTGGGTTTCTGACTAATTTTCTTTCACTCTCATATCATTTGATTCACACCTACCACTCTTCTGAAGATCTGCTTTAATTTCCTCACTTTTTTGTCATTTTCTGAAACAATTTCATTCAACGATTGTACTATATTTTGTCCATAGGACGTAAACATTTATCTTCAACATCTAGAAAACCTGTTTAAATTTCTATGTAAATTGTTATAAATTAACACATGAAGATTCAAAAAAAGAAATTTTTTGGTAAAGGTATAGTCTACATACCTGGTGTCTTTTTATTTTCTAGGTTGTACCACTGTCTCACTTTGTCGTCTGTATCCCAAAAATTCTTCTTGAAATCGATTGCAAATCTTTCAGTTTTCGCACGATCACCCGTGAATCCAAAAAAAATACGATTAGCAATCTATTTCTTTTTTTTTAATATTTTTTTTATATTGAGTATGTATGTAAAGATCAAGAATAGAAACTTGATGTTGAATAAACTGTTTGTCTCCATTGTTTAATTGCTAAAGGGGCTATTGAAAGAAAATAGTGCGTATACTAGCTTTAACGGGATGACTAAAGTTGCAATCGAAGGTAGGTTAAAGCTTAACACGGTACAGTAACCGGCTACATTCTCGTTAGAATTGTTTTACATATGTGATTCCGGGGCTATTTATGGCTGACTATGCTCATTGTTGAAGTCCGCACAGTGGCCTATAGTTGTGAATTTCTGTGTCATTGGGTCTCTTTTGAAGAGTTGTCTCATTGTCAATCACACCACATCTTGACTTCTCTTTTATATGCACATTCATAAAACGGTCACCAAACAAAAGTCATCCCAGCGACCTCTACAAAGATGTTATGGCCTATCGAGACAATTCATGGTGACCATATTTCTATACGCAAATCGGGTTCGATCACTATCGGAGTAATTTTACATAGGATGAAAAAACCATGATATTCATAATTATGATAGATTACATTTTTGCAGTCGTATAAAATGGTTAAGTGACAAAAATGAAGATTTCAGTCATTTATATAAATTGCAACTATTGATCTATTGATGTTAGAATAAAATTTTCTATTGTTTTCCCTCTCTTTCCTTCCTTCTATATTTATTTCTTTTCTCATTATATGTGTGTAAAGGTAATAATCAATAATAATGGAATTAAATCCGTACATTTAATTTCAGGTCCGTAGCCAGGAATTTCTATGGGGTTACATCGACTCTTTGATAGTCACAGTTCAAACAAAATCTCAACTTTAATAGTCAAAGTTCAATCAGAACGTCGACTTTAAATGAGCTTATTTGTTTTCAAAGAGGGGTTTGTACGAATCCCTGAAACCCCTTTTTGGCTACTGCATGGCTTGTTAAAATATGTATCTGTTGGTTCAAGTCTTAGATTTTGGAGTTAAGACAGGTCGTTATCGATATAGAAAAATAAATGATTAAATCATGATCACTTGAACAAGTAATTTTATTAGGATTATGTGATATCCAAGTTACAAATTTGCTATATATATATAAGTTTTCATTGCTTTATGAGTTTGGGGAGGAGAGGGGTATTTTTTTACGGTATCTGGGTATATCATAAGAATACAAGGATATGGGAGATCGACGTCGTGAGAAAACAACCGAACGAAAAAAACAGCAATTACACGTAGAGGATATCCGAGATGTCCGACATGAATTAAGAAGAAAAAGAGCACAGTAAATAAAATACAGACAGCAATACCTGTCCTTATCTAGATTTTAATACTTCACGGGAAATCTTAGACTAAACTTAACGACAAAAGAGACGATTTTTCGTATCCAATTGTTAATTTTCCGTTTGATTTTCCTTTAGCCCCCTTCTACCTGTACATATTTCACAATGTGTTAACCATGCTCGTTACTGTAGTCCTGTTTTAGGTTTCAATGAACGTAATTTATGTCTTACTGTCCGATAAAGTTTTAAGTCAGGAATTTCATTACCACAAATGTTTTGTAACCTTTCCAAAATCTTTCAAAAATGCACTGATTTGGTTGGGAAGGTCGGCTGTATCTGTAGAGTTATTATAAACGGTATATCATACCTAATCTAATACAGCAATATGGTTTATAAAGCCCGCACATTTAGATATATATATATATATACGATCCACGTAAATTAATTGGTCCTTTAAATAATGTTATCTTAAAACGTTATCAATTTAAATTGTTTTTATTGGCATTCACATTGTTTTTTTTTAAATTAAAACATAACTAAATATATAACTATATTTGATTATCCATCCTGTCGATACAGTTTACTTATATTTTGGCATTGCACAAGGTCGTGTATGCGTTTCTCAGAATGTTTTAACACTAAATCCGTTGGAAGTGTAATGAGTGATACTTCAGTTTTGGAGAACAAGATTTATTTATTAGTTGAAATTGTCTCAGTTGAACTACCTTTCAGTAACCTCGATTACTCTTATTTCGATGCTTTTGTCTATTGTTTTATATTAGTTGTTTTGTGTCTTGAAGCGATTTTTTGAGTTAGGTCGATTGCAACTGCTTTTACAGTTTGTTCTTATGTTGTGCTGTAACACAACTGTCCCAGGTCAAGAGCGGGTTGAGTGTTCACAGACTTGTTTAATCCCGCACATTCTTTATGTGCCTTTCCTAAGTCAGGTTTTAATATGTCTGTTATGTTTGTTGTTCGTAAATAGTTTTGTTACAAACTAGGCCGTTGATTTTCTCAATTGAATTGTTTTACATTTTTCATGTTGGGGCCTTTTATAACCGACCACACGGAATAAATGTTTCTCATTAGTGAAGGCCGTACGGTTACCTATAGTTGCTTACTTTCACTTCATTTGAACTTCAGTCGATAGTTGTCTCATTGGCAATTATACCACATCTCCTTATTTTCTTGTACAATAATTTCCCATATAAATGCGTACTTCGTTGAAAAATGTCGATCAAACGTATACAAACAAAAAATGTCATTTCCGTTTTACAGTTGCAAACTCTTGTTTGAAGTAGAGTTTTTAACAAAGAATAATTTGTATCTGTATCATTCATTATAATGAAGCAAAAGAAAGTTATTATTTCATTTTGTCTAAGTTCTTAAATATATTTGAACATGTAGTTAAAGTTAATAGATATAGGAAGATGTGGTATGAGTGCCAATGAGACAACTCTCCATTAAAGTTACAATATATAAAAGTAAACCATTATAGGTCAAGGTACGGCCTTCAACACGGAGCATTGGCTCACACCGAACAGCAAGCTATGAAGGGCCCCAAAAAATTACTAGTGTAAAACCATGCAAACGGAAAAGCCAACGGTCTAATCTATATAAAAACGAGAAACGCATATGAACTACATAAACAGACGACAACTACTGTAATCAGATTCCTGACTTAGGACAGGTGCAAACATTTGCAGCGGGATTAAACGTTTTAATGGTACCAAACCTTCTCCCTTTTCTGAAACAATAGTATGACATCACAACATAGAAAAACACACTATAAAATATCAATTGGAAGGCTTAACTCAATCAAAAAAACGTAAATTAACACACAATGAACGAATAAATTTGACCTGTGAAACCTGAATGCAAATACACAGTTAATAAAAAATTACAAGGGATAAATAATTAAAGTCAAAAGTAAATAAACAGGTTTAAACAAAGTTAAAGTATGATTGATTTTTGATTTTTGGTGTTTTAACGCCACTTTTAAGCACCGCTTTTGGGCTATTTCGTGGCGGCCAGTTTTAATTGGTGGAGGAAGCCGGAGTGCCCGGAGAAAACCACCGACCTTCGATAGGAAAACTGACAATCCTAGTCAATTAAGACTGGAGTCGAGTGCACCCGCACGAGCGGGGTTCGAACTCACAACCTCAGTGTTGACTGGCTAGTGATTACAGTAGTAATTACTTAGACCACTCAGCCACCGAGGCCCCAGTTAAAGTATGATATCACTGTGAAATGTCAAACAATTTTTAGAAAATCATCACTTTTGAAGAAACCTGCGTCATATATACACAGGTAAATGAAAATAATTTTGTTGTTAAGTATACGTCTTCTTCTGTGTGTAGAAAATCTTCCGTTTAGGAATACCAAGAAATTTCTTTAATATCAATAAAACTAATCTAACACTTGGTACATATGGGGTGAATATCAACAATAAAACTATACAATTAGTTAAGCATTAGTTAAGCATATTTAAGGTAGTCAATGTTTTGGACTATTGTCACTGTTACTTTAGAATACATGTGACTGTCCTTTTTCTTGCTTCAAAAAATAATCAGGCAGTGATATACGCCACTGTTTCACTTGAATTTATTATGTATATTTCGAGAATCCTTATGTCGGGATTAACACGTTTTAATGCGACATTTGTGGAAAAAGGGGGTCATTTTTTCAAGTAATACATACAGTAAATTAATGATGGACTTTTGTTCAAACATACAAACGATTATTTAAAATTTATCCTACAATTAGCTCGACATTATACAAATGACTTGTTTTATCTAATAAAGTCTAATGGGGTTCTTCTTACATGTTAAGCAAACATTTATGCAATAATATGATTATTTCATCATCCAACAGTTACGTTTTGCAGTTCATTCACGATCCGCGCTTAAGCCATGTAGATTTCTTAAAGGACAAAAAAGAGGCGACGGATACCATAGGGATATTCAATTTCATAAGTCGAAAATAAACTGACAACGTCATGGCTAAAAAAGAAAACTAAAACAGCAGGACACAAAACACAACATAGAAACCCAAAGACTGAACAACACGAAGCCCACCAAATACTCAGTTGGGTTGATCTCAAGTGCTCCGGAAAGTTAAGCTGATCCTGCTCCACATGTGGGACCCCGTCGTGTTGCTCATGCTAGTACAAACATTCGGTAGGTCACATTCGGAGGAAAGGGGGCGATATTGTTAAAACAGTTTGAACATATCCATTGACTTCTGTGAAACGGATATTCCATAACGGCAAACAAACTTGTGATGGCGTCCATGAAATTTACGAAGGGACAATTTCAACGTCACCACTTGGAACTCTTGGTTTTAATAGCTGCCTTGTGAGCGACAACCCTCTATCAAGGAAATCATGATAGGAAATACACGCCCTGGAGATTTACAGATCTAACATTGTTGGGCTGATGTTTAGACGAGTTGTATATACAGAATGTACACAGCCATGTATCATCATCACTACTGGTGATCCGATGGATAAATCTGGTGTAGAGTTGTCACTGGTTCAGACGTACTTATAAATATAATTATTTCTATGACTGTATCTTGCATTAATTTGTAGGATCCTTTACAATAGATATTTCAGCTGATCTGTAACAATTCCATCTTCATGCCTTATATATCATGTACTGTATTACGACGCTAGATTAAAACTGACGAGGAAAGGTAACACCCGGCCACCGAAAGCTTTATTATGAAGCCTAGGTGGTCGAGTGGTCTAGCGCGTCGGATACAGTGCAGGCGATTTGGTGTCACGATATCTCAGTATCATGAGTTCGAATCTCGGCGAGGGAAGAACTAAAAATTTGCGAATGCAAATTTACAGATCTAACAGTGTTGGGCTGATTTCTTGTTAAAATATACTTTTTCACTCATTTGGTCTTTTGGAAAATGTTGTTTGTGCTGTATGTAGACCCCTCTACCAAGAAATTTGTTTTGCATGCACACGTACAAAATTCAAGAGTCTATCCTAAATTGAGGTAAAGTATATGGCCTTCCAAATACCATTTCGATTCCTAACATCACTGAAGAGACATTAATTGTCGAAATCCGGATATGGTGTACAAATCTTTGCACCTCATGTTTGCGGTATACCATCTTTTCCGCAAGTTTATTGTTTTCTGTTTGGTAATAAATTAATAATAAGATCTATTTTGATACATCTTGTGAACCGTTTATTTGGCAATCGCCAATGGCAGTCAGCAGGGTTTAAGAACATCAGTTGTTTGACCTGCTAGTCTTATGCGTTTTGTTAAAATATACCTTTTCACTCATTTGTTCTTTTGGAAAATGTTGTTTGTGCTATATATATATATACAAGTCTAAATTGAAAACAACGTTCAAACATATGATTACGTTGGACAAAAACGTACTCTCTATGCATAGTCACCTAATTTTACTTTCTTATACAAGCGCATCATTAATGGAAAGCAACATGCTTGGCTTTAATTTTAACTGTCAGTCAGTAAGTTTGCTTTTTAACGGTGTGCCCATTTTCCTTTACGAAGATAGTCAGTTCTTCAAATTATCTTCCCTTGCGTCCTTTGGATCTGCGGGATGTATAGATAAGCAGCCACGTCCATTCATGGTTTGGATGTTATATTGGATGCCTCGTGTAATCGTATAGAGAGACTCTGAGTACCACGCTATCTGCATGCACGTTAAGAACTCTTGCAACAAAAGTATGTGAGTGGTCTGTATGCCTTGTGCAAGGCTTCCATTATAGTAGCAGTCCAAATTTCTCGCTCGCGCCCTTCATATACTGGTCAATACTGAGTTATTTTTATGCTGTTGGGTTGCTGCCTGAATGATATCTTTACTTCAATTAATATTGTTAAATGAGGAAAACCAGTATTATTAAAATAGGAGAATTATAAAATCAATGCGATCCGCAATATTTGCGTAGTACATTGAATTGTCATTTATATATTTCATCTGTATTAATTCACTGCACCGAATTAGTTAAAATTGAAAAACATTGACAATATACTACTTTGCTGAGATAAATTGTAACAACAACAACAAAAATGGAATGACGAACAGAAATAAAAAAAGCACGTTTAGAATAGGTTCACTTTTATTTACTTTATTTGTGGTTGTTCGTTATCCATTTTTATCTTTGGTATACCGATGAGGTTTCAATTAAAAAGAAGCATCCTTGAACTCGAAGCTTTCAATTAAATAAGATTTTTTTGGTGAAATGATTGTATTTATTGAAAAAAATACACTGAAAAGATTAGCTGATAATCGTTTGGTCTTAATCAGATGAATGACACTCAAAACCCCTAGCCTCCCAATAAAAAAATAATAGATAGAAAAAAAAACCAATTTTTATTTTTTTCTCACACTTATTAAATGCGGATTTATGTTTCGATTCAATAAGTATTGACCAAAATTTAAGTAATATAAAGTATTTATTATTACAAAAACTTTGAGTTTTAAGATTGAGTATACATAAAGTCGTGTAAAATTAAACCTGCAGGTTTTTGTGCATAGTAGCCGATAACGTTTCTTCTATTGGATGTTTCCCTAATATTTCTTACCATGTATATATATGTCTTTCCTGGCCTTATCCCATCAATCAGTAAACCCCATACTCAGATGCTGATCGAGGATTTTGGAAAAAAAAGGGGGGGGGGGGGGGGCAATGTTTGAAGTGATACTTGTAAAAAGTCTATGCATTTATTATATTCAAAGCTCCATAAGGGAGGACCCCGGCCCCCTGCTTCCTAAATCCGACTCTAATGCTTAAAAAGAAAGACTTGTGTGTACATTGAAGTTAAAATTCTAACGCTTCAAAATCAAATTAATAAAAAAGTAAATCAATTAACGCTGGGACTATTATACTAACTGATATATTATGTCCCAGATTAACGTTAATATTTTTTAATTGCATTTTTTTTTTAATTTTAGGTCGTTGCTCTTTCGTTATAATATATATGTATAGATTATCGGGTTATCTACACATTGATATCGTAAAATATCAGCCGCGAGTCACAATGTGAACTTTTCTGGCGAGTGAGCGCAGCGAACGAGCTTAAAAGCTTCACATTGTGTCGAGCGGCTGATATTTTACGATATCTATACGAAAAAAAAACCCGATTATCTGTTTATCGTTCTATTACTGGTCTTTTTTCTCTCCCTTAGACAGTTTTGCGCTTGACGAAAGCAAGCTTGAGAACGTCTCCTCACACATTGTGACGTCACTGATAACTTCTCCTCAGACATTGTGACGTCGCTGATAATGCCTGCTCTCGTCTCAAAGCCGTAATACAAGAATTACGGAGCGACTGAGCAGGGTGATATAGGCGTAGGGAAGGACGATAAGCAATTTTATTTAGAGCTGAGCAGAGTGATATAGACAGTGAGACGGCCGATAAATTATATATATGTGTGTGTGTGCAGTCTAGGTGGCTCGATATCCCAATAGCATGAGTTCGAATCCCGGCGAGGGAAGAGAACAAAAATTTGCTTTTGCAAATTTGCAGATTGTTGTGCTGATATTGAGAGTTGTTGAGTAGTTGACATTTTTATACCTTACTACATGATTTGGGTTTTCTTCCTTGTTGAAGGTTCTGCGTAATGAACTTCAATTGCTGACTTTCTCATTGGCAATCACACCACATCTTCTTCTTTTTATATTAATCACAGGAAAGGGAAAAAAAATTACACACACTTTAAATATAATTTTAAAATCTACAAAACATGACAAATACATATGGTATGGTACACTGTACAAAAATTGTTCATAATACAGATTTATAGGAAATGTTTGATCTATATTTCTTTCTAGAAAACGAGGAACCCCGGTAATATTTGGTTAGCGTAACATCTGATATTTGTTATGGATCGTAAACTAGTTCAGATTAAAGTTGTACTTGTTTCATCGAAATTTGAGCCTTTGTTAATTAAACACAGCCTGTTTCACTTGATTAAAATCATAAATAATGAAAACAAAACGGGTTGATTTTAAGCGGTGCTTTGCTTTTGCGCCAATTCGCATTTTATTTGCCCCAAAATAATCTCTGATTTGCGCCCCAACCCATATTTTATTTGCGCCAAAATAAAACATTTCATTTGCGCCAATAATATAGAGGCCATGTCAATGAAAGTATCCTAGGATATGTCCTAAGATATGTCTTAGGACATTATTTAGGATGTTTTTAGAGGACGAATCTTAACATTAAAACAAAGCTATCATAGGACAGTCCTAACATTTGATAACTAACTACAGTTGTCTTAGGACCGTCCTAAAACATTTATTTAATAAATAAGAATATTTAGTGAAATAAATGGCATATAATGCATGTAATTTAATGTATAATTAAAAGTTTACAAAACCTTGTGACAGACTTTATTTCTGATGCGCATGCAATTTTAGCTATATAACATTGCTTTGTCCATAGGTCCACTTCATTTCATTTATACATGCATTGAATCGGCCTTAGTAAGAAAAGAAGTCCGGTTTTTTTTCTGAAACCGAAATTCAAATGTTTTCCACAATTCAATTATTATTGTTCAAACAAATTGGTCAGGTGCAAACATTTTGCTAATAATGATAGAATTTTTGGCTTCAAAAAGGGCAGCACGAATTATTTTAGAAGAGCGTAATACTATGAAATTATTAAATATACTTCAGCTTATTTTTTTCTAAAACTCAAACAGAATACTTAGTACTATAAACCTCAATGTTGATTTATGGACAAATTAGTCTACAAATTTAAAATAATGTCACACAATTGAATCTTATATGGTTTAAAATTCAAAAGTTCACAAATGTTTAATTAGCGATAAAATTTATCCCCTACTTTGAATATATAAATATAATTAACCCCCCCCCCTTTCCAGTTACAGAAGAAAAAAAAACTCGAACTTACCTTCATCTTGACCAGCCCTCCCTTTTTTTCCCAGGTAAAAAATGATAGGTCCCTTAAAAAACTTGTTGAAGAATATTTTGTTTAATTAGTTTAATTATTATAACAGTATAATAGTTTTATATTGTATTAGTATTTTTATTATGGAGTTTATGTCATATACTAGTATATTGTTTTCTGTTTGGTATTAGATTATTATTAAGATCCATTTTGTTACATCTGGTGATCAATTTATTTGGCAATCGCCAATGGCAGTCAGCAGAGTTTGAGAACATCCGTTGTTCGACCTGTTAGTCAAATACGTTTTCTTAAAATATACTTTTTCACTTTTTTGGTCTTTTCGAAAATGTTGTTTGTGATGTATTTAGACCACTCTACCAAGAAATTTGTTTTTCATGCACATGTATAAAAATTGCGGTTTTTATCTAACGCAATCATAGGCTTGAACGTTGTTTTCAATTTAGACTTGTTTATATAATATATATAATATATACAATATATATTTTTAATCTTTCTATTTCGACTTAGTACATCGTAACTGTTAAGACTATTCTCGTACCATCCTAAGACACCCCTGGGGCCGTGTCATCGAAAGTGTTATAAGATTTGTCTTAAGATATATCTTAGGACAAATTATAGGACTGTCTTATGATATATCTCAGACTGTATATCGAAGGTATCATAAGATAATCTTAACGAAGATGTCATATCGTAATCCTAAGTGCTGTTTAGATTTTTTAGTTCAAAGGGGAATCTCGTGTAATCTTGGTATAAAAACTCAGGACATAAATTATCTATTTTGTATTGCTGTACCGTAACCCTACAGAATGAGTAAGAAAAGAAGTCCGAATTTAACAGACACAGACACATCACAGTGCATGATGGCGACAGCCATGTTTGTTTATATGCTAGGACATCATAAAATTATCCTAAAAGTTAAAATTGTCATGGATCTACAATCTGTCGATACCTGTATCTTGGCATTGCTCATGGTCATGTTTTTCTCTGACTGTTTATGACGTCTTTACACTAAATCCATTGGATGTGTACTGATTGATAATTTAGTCTTAGATGCATGATTTTTTTATTAGTTGTTAGTAGCTGCGAGTACTCTCAGATCAGTCTTTACTGTCTTTTTGTTGTTGGGATATACAAGTACCCTGCCACGTCCACTCTGTGTTTTTAAAAGAAGTTGTGGTATGATTGCCAATGAGACAACTCTCCACAAGAGACCAAATGACACAGAAATTAACAACTATAGGTCACCGTACGGCCTTCAACAATGAGCAAAGCCCATACCACATAGTCAGCTATAAAAGGCCCCGAAATGACAAATGTAAAACAATTCAAACGAGAAAACTAACGGCCTAATTTATGTACAAAAAAATGAACGAAAAACAAATATGTAACACATCAACAAACAACAACCACTGATCACAGGCTCCTGACTTTGGTCAGGCACATACATACAGAATGTGGCGGGGTAAAACATGTTAGCGGGATCCAAACCCTCCCCCTAACCTGGGACAGTGATGTAACAGTACAACATAAGAACGCACTATAAAAATAAGTTGAAAAAGGCTTAACTTATCAGATGGATACAAACAGAAATACTATCCTTAGACAGCTTGTTAATGTAGTAGTCCTTAAGTTGGGATCAAAATTAGAACATATCCTAAGATAAGATCTTTTCGAAACACGGCTAAGAGCAAAATTCTCCTAAGATTATCTTAGGACATATCTTAGTCTTAAGACACCTTCGATGACACGGTCCCTGTCTATATATCCTAACTTTAGGACCAAGTTTATGATCTTATTTACGGAGACTTCTGTTAATCTGACTTAGGACTAAGACGTGTCCTAAGACCATCCTAAGACACGGTCTACTCCAGGGACAAATTCATTGACACGGTCCCAGGTAAATATATAGTATCAAAATAGTTTTATCTAAAAGAGACTTTAGATAGTAACTTTAACATTTTTTTGATTGCATAATAAAACATATTCCTCCTAAATCAGTCATCGTAACATCAGTCAAAGCACTATACACAGATACTTTCTTTTCACTCTAACTTTAAAACTCAGTGATAGAGATCATAAAACCCAAAAGAAAGCACTGTAGTCTATACACTAGAGTAAAACCAAAACTACCGTTGTTCTGAATTAAGGCTTGTAAGCAATGGCTATGGATGTACTCATGTACACTGGATGACTTATATGTGTGGTCATTAAAAATTACGGACTTATCTCATTTATATAAAAATAAGAGGATGTGGTATGATTGCAAATGAGACAACTATATATCCACCCGCAAAGTTCAAATGAAGTGGATATACATGTGAGCACTATGTAGTTTCAAACCTACGTACGTGACCTACAGTTTTATATGAGTATGAAATTAATTAGTTACCTAGGGAAATACTCTTACAACAAAAATCTTATTCACGATGAAGCAATGAAATATCTAAATTTTTTCATATATGTTACCTGTAAAATGGTGCAAATGTGGTTTTTATTTTTTGGCGCAAATGAAATATAAACTAGTGGCGCGAAAGAAAGTTTGAATTTTGTAAAAATTGGCGCAAATGCAGTGCGCCCAATTCAATACGACTTTAATCTTGCTCGTGATAATATATTGAAATAAACTGCTTCGCTGAGCGCAGCTGGATACGCCCGCAGAGGTCCAACCCTGAACAGTTTGGGCAAAAATGGACACAATATTCAAGCTTGATACAGGTCTGAATTTGGATTGTAATTAAATATTTGATATATTATAGGTTTCTGAATAAATGTAGTCAGAGAACTTGAAATTGGTTACATGAAAGTTTTCTTGCTGTTGTGCAATACACATTGCTGTAGCGTAATACGTAGTAAATCTGTTGTCAGACTATAAACAAATAAAATCTTATAACTCGGAAGTATAAAATAGAAAATTTATAAAAATCAAAAGGAAGCTTACAAAAATAGATATAAACAATTTACCAAAGTTTCAATATGCTGAAAGCATTTTTGAGTTATTGTCCGAAAACTGGAAAATCCCCCTTTTTGTAATGAATAAAACCCCATAAATTGGAAACGTTTAGTCTGAAATTTATAAAAATCAAAAGGGAGCTCATGTCGATAGAAATAAACAATTCACAAAAGTTTCTTGCAAATTGGTGAAATTTTTTTTGAGTTATTGTCAAAAAACTGGAAAATCCCCCCTTTTTAATGAATAAAACCCCAAAACTCGGAAACGATAAATTCGAAATTTATAAAAAAAAACGAAAGGGAGCTCACGTCAATAGGTATGAACAATTCACAAAAGTTTCATGCAAATTAGTGAAATTGTTTTTGAGTTATTGTCCGAAAACTGGAAAATCCTCCCTTTTTTAATGAATAAACCCCAAAACTCGGAAATGATAAATGTGAAATTTATAGAAAACGAAAGGGAGCTCACGTCGATAGAAATAAACAATTTACCAAAGCTTCATGTATATTGGTTAAAGCGTTTTTGAATTAATGTCCGACATGTTAACGACGGACGGACGGACAGACGGACAGACGGTCAACGGTACACCATAATACGTCCCGTAAACGGGCGTATAAAAAGTGAACTATAAATTGTTTTACTGCCTGTTTATTATTTTACAGATTTGAGTAGTTTGACGTTAGGATATTCGCTATTCATTTTTAAAGTAACAGGCTTTTTCGAAGACTGTTATATAGTGATAGTATAAAAATAAAGAAATTAAAAAAGCAGAAAATAATGAAGGGTCTGTGTGCTTGTTTTTGAGATATAAACCATTGAAAATTTGGCGGGAAATAATTTTCTGTAGATTTTTCTTTAATTTAACCGGTACCTTTTTTCTTTCAAAAACAATGAAATATAGAAAGGAGTTTAAAAGATTTTAAAATATGACAATCTAAATTATATGCAATCAAAATTGTGGAAGGAAAGGTAGGGGTGAGTAGGTAATTTTTTTTAATAGCACTGCATGAATAAAACCTAAGGATTCCGAATGCTTGGCGCGACGTCAAGCGTTCGAATTTCATTAAAACGTCACTTTCTGCGGGACGTCATGCGTATTATTTTCCGTAATAAGAACGATATTTTCTATAATTCATTATTTGATTTTATGAATTAATGTGGCTTAAATTACGCAAAAGGAATGTATAATAGCACTATGAGAAAAATAACAATATAAGAACCTCTCGATTTCCACATAAAAGTAAAATAAAAAAATATCCCACTTTGAGCAACTTATCCGTAATTTTAAGCATGGCTTGAAATATTAACTAGTCATTCTCGTGGGGATTTATTTTCCCCTTATTTGAACTAATCACAGCATCAGATTGAATCCAATCAATTTATGACGAAGAATATATCTACATACATGTCAAAAAATTGAAATTAATTAAAGTTGTATATGAGACAATATATTTTCGCTGGAAGATTTATTTCAACAGAATATTCGTTTTATGCGGTTTTGTCACGATTTCAGTTCTTACTATATTCGATTGTTAATTTCAACCAACACCCACGATAACAAGCAAGTCCGACTTGATTTATTTTCAATAGACTTTCTGCCAGGTAAAGTTTTAAAACTGCATTTCAGTCTGAAGATGAAATTAAATCTCTCCAAAAAAAAGTTGAGAATATTACGCTGCATAAAACTTTGCAGTTTAACAGTGAAAAGAAGTTATTTGATAATATGAATTTACGGTAACATTTGATTTAAATATAATATACTTTCAACAAATATGATATTTCGAGAATAATGACCACCATATGACAATAATGATAGAACCAAGAGGGTTATATCCAGTGGGCAATAAACATGTTTCTTATCATCTGATTATAAGTACTATCATGGGGATGCTAATCTTAATGAAACAGTGTGTGTTATATCCTTCTGACTGACCCAAGACACAGTAATAACATGGAAGTATTATATTGAATACTTCTATGGTTATTCTTACACTACCTATAACCGAGTACGGCAGAAAGTGATTTTCCCCCGATTATAGTACTGATTTTCCTCGATTTTGTACTGATTTTTCATGATAAATTTTACACTATAGTTCTGTTATTTAATTTAAGTAGCTTGATCTAATCAATTGGTTAAAGATCATTTATTCTGTCTGGTCAGCAGTCATTAGTAAGTGATATCCTGAGGTGGGATTGCTTTGAAGTTACATCATGACCTTCCTTGTTCTTTGTTTTGATGCTGTTGCAGCTGATTTGAGTCAAACAAAATATGTTTTAGTCTGCGTTTAGAAAACTGGGAGTATAAATTAGATTTTTTTTCATGAAATTTTTTTCAAATATAATAATCTGAAAAATGCAAGTAGAAATTTGGACAACATATGCATTTAAATGTCTTACGTCTTTAAAGTTGTAGAACTTCCGCGATACACTAATAATCGAGGATTATGCTGTGGCCAGTGGGGGATTATGTCATATCCATATAGGCGCGTGTTTTGTTATCACAACCAGTAAACGAGGTCATTCTGTTGCGTACTTTGGTCAAAGAAAGAGAAAGATGGAGTCCCCTAGAAATGAAAATAAGCTGAATGGAATTTCGTTTTCAAGGAAGAAGAGTCCGAAGCTTACTTATGCCGGAGAGTTCTGGTAAGATATACTTTTTAATCCATAGAAAATATGAAGAGAAAAAAATTCATTGATATTTAAAATATGATTTCTGAATATGAATATAAAAAACCGAGGTTTGCCCAAGTTCATTTAGAATACAAAAATGTTTGTCATATTTTTATGTTATGGTATATGTTAATGAATAAGAAATGGAGGTATACAGTTAATTCGGGATTGTTTTGTCTTGAGTAGCCAAACATTCCCATTTTTTTTAACATTTCTTTATTCATCTATGTGAACACTTCGGATTTTGAGATGTTGCAGAATTCTAAGTTGCACACATATCATAATACTCATCAAGTTGTCAATACTGGCAAATATTATTCGATTGAAATTTTCATAGTTCTATTGACGAGATTTACTTTTAGTGGAGACCAAGTGTCGAGTTAAAAAAGTGAATATCGAGTTGTCAAAAGTGAGTATCGAGTAAAACAGTGAGTATCGAGTAAAAAAAGTGAGTAATAACTCGATACTCACTTTTTGAAGGGGAAATTTATTTTAACTTTATTCCTTTGGCATGATTCATTTTATCAAGGATGTATATTAGTATTTTAGTTATATATCCTTGGTTATATTGACCATCAACATGAATAATGACTAACTTAGTTCTTAGGGATAGTAATATGATACTGATAGGACCACTTGAAAAGTAAACATTTCAAACAAAACAGTAGTCAGAATAGTTCGCAAGAAACACCCAATTACTTGGGAACTATATTCCACGAACAAGGGGAATTAATTGTGGTCTGAAGCCTATTAGACACCAAAATGTTGGTATTTCTAATGAAACTTTACATTTACTTAGCATGATATCTTAGTAGCATATTAAGTGCCAAATTTTATTACTTTCTGACCGTTATTAAAACAGTTTGGAATGTTTTATATAATTGCATATGTCTGCGGAGAATGCTATTTGCAAAGTTTTAAGACCTCAGTCAATAGATATAAGAAGATTTGGTATGAGTGCCAATGAGACAACTCTCCATCCAAGTCACAATTTGTAAAAGTAAACCATTATCTAATTTAAACTAAATGAAAGTTATGGCTGCTGGATGTTATAAAGGAAATTGGGCAACATTTATATTTGTTAGGTTATTTATTTGCCTTGATCCAGTAGCCATAACTTTTATTTAGTTTAATTGTTAAAGCTTACTGCCACTTGTGTGCCAGTTTTGTGCAAACTTATATCCCTCTAGTGCTTAAATCAGAAGTGGTCAATATGATAAGTGTACAGATATAATAAGCATTATTGTGGGTAAATTAATACTGAAAAGTTTCTTTATTTCCACTGCCTATCCTTATTGCTTATGTATACATGTACTTCAAAACAACTTAAAAGTAAATTAAGACTTGACACTTTTCAATTTTAAGATATTTTGCTCTTTATATTTTTATACGTGGTTGTACGTTATAATCTCCCAGGGTCAACTCGTTTTTGGAAAACTTATTGAAAATGCACCATAAGGTACTCTCATTCACTCTGATAATGACCTATATACCCTTATTTTTGTATGCACTGTTCTAACTAATTTTTAAGCACTGTTTAAAACTGTGTATAATTTGTATTAAAACAGATGAATCACCAAAGAAAAGAAAAACTCAAAGTTCTAATAGTGGCCTGGGTGCAGTGTATTCGAATTATCAACAGTGCTCCTCAAATAAAGAAAATAAAAGAAAAAGGTGAGGTTATAAATTTGTCAAATTTCCTTTTTATAACATCAATTTATCACCGTTAACAATCAGGGGAATTACTTAAATGAGTGATATCTTAAATCACTGGTTCAGTAACATTTGAATGTTATGTAACTTTAGATATATACTAATGATCCAGAGACTAATCACGTTTGCTAAAATTATCAGAACCAACATCTGTGTTTAAAGGATGACCGGTCATGTCAGGTGATGAACTTGTACTGAATCTGGGATAATGACATGAAAATCACTTGTATAAATATATATAATAATTCTATTTTATTTCAAAGAATCATTTTAAAGAGGTTTCTTTTTTTCAATTTTACTCATAATAAGATATAATATAAACCTGTATGTTTAAAATTTTAGTAAAACTACAAAATACAAAGTTATTTTTTTATCAAGGCTTCAGACCCCAATTAAGTTGATATTTTTGCTATTTATAAGTGATTATTTCAAAAATTTCACTGACTGTTTAAACTTACTATTAAAAAAAAGCCCAGAAGATACAGTTTGAATATAGATATGTAAGACAAGTATCCAACAGAGACCAACTGAGGTTGATGTTAGAATCTTTATGTGTGTGTGAAGAACTTTCATATTCTTTTTAATAGGTTTCTAATTTTTATATAACTATTTTGAAGAAAAAAAATCAAGCCTGTAGTTCAGTAGTTGTCGTTGGTTCACAGCTGTCATATTTGTTTTTCGTAAATTGTTTTGTTATAAATTAGGCCGTTAGTTACGTCAATTGAATAGCTTTATATTTTCATGTCGGTCCTTTAATAGCCGACTATTACGGTACTATATAGCCATACAGTATGGGTTTTTCTCATTGTTGAAGGCCGTACAGTTACCTATAATTGCCTACATCCACTTCATTTGAACTTTGGTAAATAGTTGTCATATTTGCAATCATACCACATCTCCTTATTTTTTAAACAATCATAGACACACAAAAAGTAAAGAAATGCATGTTATGTTCTTCTTGTATATTTTATGATGGTATGATACTAAATTCCTAATCTTGATTTCATATAATTGAGGTCTGGAACAGGCATGTCAGTAACTGCTAGTAGTCCTTTGTTAATTGCTGTATCATTGTCCTTTTGTTTAGTTTCTTCTGTTACCTATTCTAACATCGGACCTAGACTTCTTAAAAACTGAGTTTTTCTAAACTTTATCATCAAATATGTATCAAGGGTTTCCAGCATTTAAATTAGATTTAAAAATACCTTTCCAGAGCTTCTGGTAAAGCGATCCTTATCGATATGCCAGTTTGTGGTAAATCATTTTAAGTAGTACAGTTAGAAATTTATTGTGATCCAACAATTAATATACACTTACATTGACTATATTTTCCCCCGGTGCAACGCGTTGCGGGGGACATAGAAATATTGGCGTCCGACCTTCCGTCCCATCTACTAAGCGCTGTCACGTGTACAATTCATGCCAGATTTTTATGAGACTTATTTCATAGTTTTAAATTAGCAATTTCTTGAACGAATTTAAAAAGCCGTGCCTTTCATTTATTTTTAAAGAGTTATGCCCCTTAGAAATATTAATTATGGTGAAAATTGCCAAATGAATGCTCTAATGTGAACAATTCTTGCCAGAGTTTTGAAAATTTATACTATAGGTAAATATTAGCAATGTTTTGGACGAGTTCGAAAATCAGTGCCAATCAATTGCCCTTGGAAATATTAATCATATGGAAAATTGCATTGTTAGCGCTCTCATTTGTTCAATTCTTGCCAGAATTTTATGAAACTTATATCAAAGGTTTATACCAGCAATATGTTTAAGATATCAAGTATGAATATTACATGTATTAGGTCAATATTCTTTAAAAATAAACGTCTTTTGAAATGGCACATGTGACCTCTTGAAAGAAGTAGGATCAAGAAGTCCTATATTTGGTCCTTATGTCAAATTTTTCAATATTCAATCAAAGACTTATATTCATATCTTAAAAAGGCAAATTTGAAAAGACTACATATTTTTTTCCTCGAAATTTTAGTTTAAAAAAATGAATATTTAATACATGCATTGTAGCCAGATTGCTTGTATTTATGCATTTATAGGCCTTTTTATCTGAATAATATTGGTCACATACTAAGAGTAATAAAAACTTATCAAATTAGATATATGGTTCAAATTCACACTATTACAAAACATATGGTTGTCCATTCATGCTGCCAATACCTTTGTAAACACCCTGTTGAAATTAGTCAAAAATTGTTTATTCAAAATTAAGGTTTTTCTTCATAAGAGTGTATAACTTTGATGGATTGTGATGACACTGACCGAAAAATAGTAGTTTTTAATTTGGCATTTCCTCAATTTAAAAGGAAAATTAAGAATTTAAGTAAAATATTCTGCCAAAATATAAGTCCCTTATCTTGTACCATGTCCTTTGTCTGATGCTATTCAACAAATCCGACTAGCTGTTGAACATATAGCAATAGTTAAAATCATCAACTGTTTCTGGTATTTGATGTAATTAAACTAAACTTTAAAATTAAAAAAAAATATATGCTTTTATGAAATAAGGTGTTTTTACAAGTAACGTAATTAAAAAAAAATGAAGCAACATGTACCGTTACTCTGAATAGAAATGCATTTACAAAGAATGGTATTATCCTCACTATCTAAATCATCTTTTTTTTCGGAAATAGATCATTAGAATAATTTGTTTTCTTTTTTAGATTTTACTTTCTATGAGTACCCACAGCATCTTCAAGCAGAACAATGGATATTGATCAGACCAGACAGTCTGGAGAATTTACCATGAATAGAAGTAACAAAAGTGACAGCAACACATTCGATTGGTTTAATGGATATTTTGGACAGGAGTAGCAGACTGGTACATTGATTCCAAAATCTTGAACAAACAACAACTGAACACATTCTTGTCTCTTTTAAGTGGGATAATGTTAATCTTTACAAAATGCCAGCACAATTGAAATTAATATGGGATAGTTGAAAGAAGAAATTTCAAAATGATACATATTATCACAATGTTGAATTTAGACAATCTCTATTTTTGTGAAACAGTTTTTTTTAAACTTTAAATACTGTGATGATCTACAAAACATTATTAAAAGATGAACATGTAAGTCTCAAGTGTGATCCAGTTTTTAACCGCTTTTCGCTTGAAAAAAAATCAAGTTTTTTTAAATTAATTTTATGAAGTGACAACAATTGTTTTTACTGGATTTACATTGAATAAATAATATTATCCAGACATTAAAATAAAAATGTTGAAATTGATTTCACTTCATTTTATTTTCATTTTTTCGCAATGTTTTTATCATTTTTTTTTAACCTTTCTAAGTGAGAAAGTCAGACTTCTTGATGCTTCTAGTTGTTACACACTACATTTAAAACATTGTCACATTTCATATGGTATATTCTGGCTTTCATTGTATTTTGTGTTTTTTGTATTTTGGTGAAATTGCAAATTGTGTTCTTACCAATGAAACTTAACAGTTAATTGTGCTTGATTTTTTTTTTCTTAAACAATGAAAAACCCTTTTAATTAAAAATTAATATGTAAAGGTAAAGTTCATCCCAAAGGTTGCTTTTATTCATTTTCATAAAATTATAAATAATTAAAAAAAAATTTGGAAAGTTTGGAACTATTTGATTTGATTACCATTGAGACAGCTTTCCACGAAAGTTCAAATGATGTAACCGTAGGCATACGACCTTCAACGACATGAGAAAAATCCATACTGTATGGTCATCTATAAAAGACCCTGACATTAAACACCAATTCAACTGAGAAGAATAACGGCCTAATTTATTACAATTTACGATAAACAATATGACAGACATGAATCAACAACAACCACTGAACAACGGGCTCCTGACTTGGGATAGTCACATAACGGAGGTGGCAGGGTGAAACATGTTTGTGATCGCTCAACCCTCTCCTAGCTGGGACAGTGTGTGTAACAGCACACCATAAGAATAAGCATTTATTTAGTACAGTATCATTTTAAAACAACAGCTTTCAAAAATTCACTTAATTTTGATGGCAAGTATTAGTAACCAATCAATATATACAAAGATATGAATCACCTGTGTGCAATTTTGATAGATATATATTATGCAAATGTTGAAATTTAAATTACAATACTTAAATGACTACTTACCCATTTTTCATCAGTATTCTGATATATTAAAGTATAGAAATCGACCCTATGTAAAAGTTTCAAAGTCAACGAATCATGACTGGGGGAGGGAAAATAATCATTATGGAGATGAGATGTGCAAAATCTAGTACCACTGCACATCTAATGTAATAACCGTTAATGTTCAGCCTTAAACTGACCAAATCACAAACATAAACCTGTAAACTAACTATGCATTTTCGAAATCAATAGACAGTGATTGGGGGAGGGATAATCGCCATGGAAATAATTTCCAGTGTCTTTTTATAAATGGTTACTAGAGTGACATCCCTAAATTATTCCGCTTCTGACTGAACTAAACAGCAATACACATTGCTATGAGTTGATGCTCTAGTGAATATAAATGTGTAAACCTAATTTTGTGACTGAATTCAGTCATTATATTTTTTTTTACTGCTGCAGAATTGGTCTTTTCAACAAATATTTCCTGAATTTGTATTGACTGAATTCAGTCATCTGTATTATAGATGTGTATACTATGTAATCACACTTGGTGTAATTTAAGTCTTAGAAAACACTCTAATTTAGTACAATTTCTTGTAGCTTCTATCAAATGCTGTGTGACTGAATTCAGTCAACATTTTGTGAAAATAATGAACAGGATAAAGAGTTAATTTCATTTAAGCTGTTATCCTGTTATATGTTGCTTGTATTAATCTATAATCCGAATTCTGTTTCATCTGAATTAACAGTAATAGGTTTTAGTTAAGAAGCAACAAGTACAAATGTATTTGATAGATATTTTACGAATAAAATGGTAATGTTACTTTCTATTGTACTTATTGAATTATGTGATATAAAGATGCAATCAGGTGACTGAATTCTGTCACTCAAAAAATTATCACCGTACAATGCTATTTTATTTTTTGTAAGTGGATCATATTAATGGGGTCATTAATATGAATATATTCTGTGTTAACGTTTTCATCCATTTTAAATAAAATGCGCATTGCATACAATGTTGAATGTTAAATGGTATTCTATAATGAATAATATATCTACTCAGTTCAACCCTTGAATTTTGACAAATCAGAAAATTGACAAGTTGAACCAGACGGTGTTGTATACGCCAAGACGAGCATCATATTTTCAACTTTTGTTTCATTTTGTAGACTGTGTACCTCAAATTTTTTAACTGAAAAAAAAAATGTCTTCATCGGGAACTCTCCAGCTGAAACCTACACTCTTCAGTTTAGCAGGGACAATACTCTGTTTTTTTAATTTTGTCATTTTTGCGCATGGGATCGTTAAAGACACTGTCAGTGGTTCAAAGTATTGCTTGTCAAAGACATGTCTACTAAGTTAGTGAATGCTGCATTCGAATAGGGACTGTTCTATTCATTCTCAGAAATTTTGCAATCTTTTGACATAGAAATTACCCTTTTCTGTTTAAAATAGATATTCTACATTATAAGGTGTCGACATTAAGTTAGTAATGGAACTTGAATAACTTTGAAAAGTTTAATTTGTTTAAAGCCTTAAACAAAAGGTTGCCACATATGTAATATGATGGACACACCAACCTTTAAAGTCAGGTCCCTTTAATGTTGCCTTATCCTCGGAAATCTGAAATATCTGCTCAATACTTATTGCTTTCCCCTAAAATAGCTGACAAATATTTAAAATAGTTCTGCTTTAAAATTCATCTATTCTCCTAGTTATTCAAAATTATTAGAGGTTAAGCTTTTTCATGTCCAACGGCACATATTACAGTGTTATCTGGATTCACCATTATACGATGCGGGAAAATTGCTATTGTCAAATTCAATTTAAAAAAAATAGATTCGTGTTTAAAAAAACTACGAGATGTGTTTGAAACGTCTAAGATATACAATGATTGATGTATTCATTGTTGGTCTTTAACGCCACTTTTATCATTATTTTTCTATTTCATGGTGACCAGGTTTTTTTGTGTGTAGAAAGCTGGGACGCCCGGAGAGAACCACTGACCTTCGGCAAGGAAACTGTCAATCCTAGTCAATTAAGATTGGAGTCGAACCAAGCTACCACGTGTAGGGTTCGAACTCTGAGATAAAGCAATGAAGCAGTAATTTTCACTAATGAAAGAAACTTGTTTCTCACTTTATCCAGTTTTCGTTTGATATATAGTTTTATTTTCTATTATTCAAGTTGAAGAAGCCAAGACGTTTTAAAAACGAATTGAAGAAAAAAAGGTAGCCAAGTGCATAGTTCTTTCAAACATATTCTTTTATCGCTGAGATGCTGTCTCGTCATGCCAAGAAATTGCCTCCGTTGAAATTTTGCAAACATCCCATAGAGCAAATTACATGGATGATTAATATTGACCATTTGGTATATGGCCGTTTTCTAAGCGACACGTACTTGCAGGTCATAAATTAGTTTGTTGAATGAAATCAAATCTTTAACTACTAATAGGTGCCGTAGGAGGTCCACCGGAATTTTTAGCGAGGATTTCTTGGCATGTAACAGATAGAAAACTCAGGATTCCAATTTATAGAACAGACAAGGGGCAGTGGCAAATATTTCGTGTATATTATGAACACAGAGAAGATTACCCCGGCACCCTTTGAAAAAAAAAAATCCTTCTTTTTCTTCTATGTGCCTTCGGACTTTATGTTTTGAACTGTAGTTTCACTTTCCATATTCGGTATTCATTCTAATGTAAGCTCCACGTGGCAAAAATCACGTGATGCAGGAATGTAGTATCTTGGAGTTAGGCTATTTCTTTCTTTTCGGGCGGGGACTCCAAGCAGACAACATGCATTTATATAACGGCACTGTAGATTTTCTTATTAAATAAAGAAAGTTCCCGGTCCGGTACATGAATAGATTGGTTAGAAAGCAAGATTTTAATTTTAATTAGATTGGAAAGCCTTATTTGGGGGTTGAAATTGGAGAGCACCAAAAAAAGAAAGGAGGGGGGGGGGGGGTTCCACAGGGAATATTTTTATCTTATGAACTCAACATTCGAAAGTTTTTTTTTTATTTAATTAAAAGAGAGAAAAACAAATGTAAGACAAATTGTGAATGATCTTTCTTCCTTTATCACGTGAGGGAATCTCGCATATATCTGGTTTACCGTCAAACCGAGCACATGTCTTTTGGTTATTTCTGTCACTAGGTGGCTGTCTCATTGACGTTTACCCCATATTTTTTCATTGAAGCACAATGCACACGTATATGTTTTAGAACATGAAGTTAAGGTTAAAACTTTCATGTCATGAATAATAAAGTGAAAAAAAAAGCAAAAAAGAGACTCAAAGAACTAAATAGAAAAAGACGAAATGATCTGATTTTCAAAAATGACCTGTTTGGTCGCTCGTAATCGATTGTCTACAAATATAGTTCCTGTCATTTGTAATGAATGTAAACTTTAATATCTGTGGGGTTTTTTTTCATATAAAATTTTATGGTTAAAATTATTAGTTATGTTATTTCTTTTATAGTGGATTTTAAGATATTTTTTATTATGCTTTAGAACATTAGGGCATTGTGGGACTATGTGTCAAAGGTGTATGATTGAGGGGGCAACTCGTTCTATAAAAGCCGTGACTGGTCCCATGTGTCTTGTGACATCATTTCATGTCTAAGCAGTCCCAAACAAGTACATTTTTGAGTATACGCCAAGACGAGCATCATATTTTCAACTTTTGTTTCATTTTGTAGACTGTGTACCTCAAATTTTTTAACTGAAAAAAAAAATGTCTTCATCGGGAACTCTCCAGCTGAAACCTACACTCTTCAGTTTAGCAGGGACAATACTCTGTTTTTTTAATTTTGTCATTTTTGCGCATGGGATCGTTAAAGACACTGTCAGTGGTTCAAAGTATTGCTTGTCAAAGACATGTCTACTAAGTTAGTGAATGCTGCATTCGAATAGGGACTGTTCTATTCATTCTCAGAAATTTTGCAATCTTTTGACATAGAAATTACCCTTTTCTGTTTAAAATAGATATTCTACATTATAAGGTGTCGACATTAAGTTAGTAATGGAACTTGAATAACTTTGAAAAGTTTAATTTGTTTTAAGCCTTAAACAAAAGGTTGCCACATATGTAATATGATGGACACACCAACCTTTAAAGTCAGGTCCCTTTAATGTTGCCTTATCCTCGGAAATCTGAAATATCTGCTCAATACTTATTGCTTTCCCCTAAAATAGCTGACAAATATTTAAAATAGTTCTGCTTTAAAATTCATCTATTCTCCTAGTTATTCAAAATTATTAGAGGTTAAGCTTTTTCATGTTCAACGGCACATATTACAGTGTTATCTGGATTCACCATTATACGATGCGGGAAAATTGCTATTGTCAAATTCAATTTAAAAAAAATAGATTCGTGTTTAAAAAAACTACGAGATGTGTTTGAAACGTCTAAGATATACAATGATTGATGTATTCATTGTTGGTCTTTAACGCCACTTTTATCATTATTTTTCTATTTCATGGTGACCAGGTTTTTTTGTGTGTAGAAAGCTGGGACGCCCGGAGAGAACCACTGACCTTCGGCAAGGAAACTGTCAATCCTAGTCAATTAAGATTGGAGTCGAACCAAGCTACCACGTGTAGGGTTCGAACTCTGAGATAAAGCAATGAAGCAGTAATTTTCACTAATGAAAGAAACTTGTTTCTCACTTTATCCAGTTTTCGTTTGATATATAGTTTTATTTTCTATTATTCAAGTTGAAGAAGCCAAGACGTTTTAAAAACGAATTGAAGAAAAAAAGGTAGCCAAGTGCATAGTTCTTTCAAACATATTCTTTTATCGCTGAGATGCTGTCTCGTCATGCCAAGAAATTGCCTCCGTTGAAATTTTGCAAACATCCCATAGAGCAAATTACATGGATGATTAATATTGACCATTTGGTATATGGCCGTTTTCTAAGCGACACGTACTTGCAGGTCATAAATTAGTTTGTTGAATGAAATCAAATCTTTAACTACTAATAGGTGCCGTAGGAGGTCCACCGGAATTTTTAGCGAGGATTTCTTGGCATGTAACAGATAGAAAACTCAGGATTCCAATTTATAGAACAGACAAGGGGCAGTGGCAAATATTTCGTGTATATTATGAACACAGAGAAGATTACCCCGGCACCCTTTGAAAAAAAAAATCCTTCTTTTTCTTCTATGTGCCTTCGAACTTTATGTTTTGAACTGTAGTTTCACTTTCCATATTCGGTATTCATTCTAATGTAAGCTCCACGTGGCAAAAATCACGTGATGCAGGAATGTAGTATCTTGGAGTTAGGCTATTTCTTTCTTTTCGGGCGGGGACTCCAAGCAGACAACATGCATTTATATAACGGCACTGTAGATTTTCTTATTAAATAAAGAAAGTTCCCGGTCCGGTACATGAATAGATTGGTTAGAAAGCAAGATTTTAATTTTAATTAGATTGGAAAGCCTTATTTGGGGGTTGAAATTGGAGAGCACCAAAAAAAGAAAGGAGGGGGGGGGGGGGGGGGGGTTGTTCCACAGGGAATATTTTTATCTTATGAACTCAACATTCGAAAGTTTTTTTTTTATTTAATTAAAAGAGAGAAAAACAAATGTAAGACAAATTGTGAATGATCTTTCTTCCTTTATCACGTGAGGGAATCTCGCATATATCTGGTTTACCGTCAAACCGAGCACATGTCTTTTGGTTATTTCTGTCACTAGGTGGCTGTCTCATTGACGTTTACCCCATATTTTTTCATTGAAGCACAATGCACACGTATATGTTTTAGAACATGAAGTTAAGGTTAAAACTTTCATGTCATGAATAATAAAGTGAAAAAAAAAGCAAAAAAGAGACTCAAAGAACTAAATAGAAAAAGACGAAATGATCTGATTTTCAAAAATGACCTGTTTGGTCGCTCGTAATCGATTGTCTACAAATATAGTTCCTGTCATTTGTAATGAATGTAAACTTTAATATCTGTGGGGTTTTTTTTCATATAAAATTTTATGGTTAAAATTATTAGTTATGTTATTTCTTTTATAGTGGATTTTAAGATATTTTTTATTATGCTTTAGAACATTAGGGCATTGTGGGACTATGTGTCAAAGGTGTATGATTGAGGGGGCAACTCGTTCTATAAAAGCCGTGACTGGTCCCATGTGTCTTGTGACATCATTTCATGTCTAAGCAGTCCCAAACAAGTACATTTTTGAGTATACGCCAAGACGAGCATCATATTTTCAACTTTTGTTTCATTTTGTAGACTGTGTACCTCAAATTTTTTAACTGAAAAAAAAAATGTCTTCATCGGGAACTCTCCAGCTGAAACCTACACTCTTCAGTTTAGCAGGGACAATACTCTGTTTTTTTAATTTTGTCATTTTTGCGCATGGGATCGTTAAAGACACTGTCAGTGGTTCAAAGTATTGCTTGTCAAAGACATGTCTACTAAGTTAGTGAATGCTGCATTCGAATAGGGACTGTTCTATTCATTCTCAGAAATTTTGCAATCTTTTGACATAGAAATTACCCTTTTCTGTTTAAAATAGTTATTCTACATTATAAGGTGTCGACATTAAGTTAGTAATGGAACTTGAATAACTTTGAAAAGTTTAATTTGTTTTAAGCCTTAAACAAAAGGTTGCCACATATGTAATATGATGGACACACCAACCTTTAAAGTCAGGTCCCTTTAATGTTGCCTTATCCTCGGAAATCTGAAATATCTGCTCAATACTTATTGCTTTCCCCTAAAATAGCTGACAAATATTTAAAATAGTTCTGCTTTAAAATTCATCTATTCTCCTAGTTATTCAAAATTATTAGAGGTTAAGCTTTTTCATGTTCAACGGCACATATTACAGTGTTATCTGGATTCACCATTATACGATGCGGGAAAATTGCTATTGTCAAATTCAATTTAAAAAAAATAGATTCGTGTTTAAAAAAACTACGAGATGTGTTTGAAACGTCTAAGATATACAATGATTGATGTATTCATTGTTGGTCTTTAACGCCACTTTTATCATTATTTTTCTATTTCATGGTGACCAGGTTTTTTTGTGTGTAGAAAGCTGGGACGCCCGGAGAGAACCACTGACCTTCGGCAAGGAAACTGTCAATCCTAGTCAATTAAGATTGGAGTCGAACCAAGCTACCACGTGTAGGGTTCGAACTCTGAGATAAAGCAATGAAGCAGTAATTTTCACTAATGAAAGAAACTTGTTTCTCACTTTATCCAGTTTTCGTTTGATATATAGTTTTATTTTCTATTATTCAAGTTGAAGAAGCCAAGACGTTTTAAAAACGAATTGAAGAAAAAAAGGTAGCCAAGTGCATAGTTCTTTCAAACATATTCTTTTATCGCTGAGATGCTGTCTCGTCATGCCAAGAAATTGCCTCCGTTGAAATTTTGCAAACATCCCATAGAGCAAATTACATGGATGATTAATATTGACCATTTGGTATATGGCCGTTTTCTAAGCGACACGTACTTGCAGGTCATAAATTAGTTTGTTGAATGAAATCAAATCTTTAACTACTAATAGGTGCCGTAGGAGGTCCACCGGAATTTTTAGCGAGGATTTCTTGGCATGTAACAGATAGAAAACTCAGGATTCCAATTTATAGAACAGACAAGGGGCAGTGGCAAATATTTCGTGTATATTATGAACACAGAGAAGATTACCCCGGCACCCTTTGAAAAAAAAAATCCTTCTTTTTCTTCTATGTGCCTTCGAACTTTATGTTTTGAACTGTAGTTTCACTTTCCATATTCGGTATTCATTCTAATGTAAGCTCCACGTGGCAAAAATCACGTGATGCAGGAATGTAGTATCTTGGAGTTAGGCTATTTCTTTCTTTTCGGGCGGGGACTCCAAGCAGACAACATGCATTTATATAACGGCACTGTAGATTTTCTTATTAAATAAAGAATGTTCCCGGTCCGGTACATGAATAGATTGGTTAGAAAGCAAGATTTTAATTTTAATTAGATTGGAAAGCCTTATTTGGGGGTTGAAATTGGAGAGCACCAAAAAAAGAAAGGAGGGGGGGGGGGGGGGGGGGTTGTTCCACAGGGAATATTTTTATCTTATGAACTCAACATTCGAAAGTTTTTTTTTTATTTAATTAAAAGAGAGAAAAACAAATGTAAGACAAATTGTGAATGATCTTTCTTCCTTTATCACGTGAGGGAATCTCGCATATATCTGGTTTACCGTCAAACCGAGCACATGTCTTTTGGTTATTTCTGTCACTAGGTGGCTGTCTCATTGACGTTTACCCCATATTTTTTCATTGAAGCACAATGCACACGTATATGTTTTAGAACATGAAGTTAAGGTTAAAACTTTCATGTCATGAATAATAAAGTGAAAAAAAAAGCAAAAAAGAGACTCAAAGAACTAAATAGAAAAAGACGAAATGATCTGATTTTCAAAAATGACCTGTTTGGTCGCTCGTAATCGATTGTCTACAAATATAGTTCCTGTCATTTGTAATGAATGTAAACTTTAATATCTGTGGGGTTTTTTTTCATATAAAATTTTATGGTTAAAATTATTAGTTATGTTATTTCTTTTATAGTGGATTTTAAGATATTTTTTATTATGCTTTAGAACATTAGGGCATTGTGGGACTATGTGTCAAAGGTGTATGATTGAGGGGGCAACTCGTTCTATAAAAGCCGTGACTGGTCCCATGTGTCTTGTGACATCATTTCATGTCTAAGCAGTCCCAAACAAGTACATTTTTGAGTATACGCCAAGACGAGCATCATATTTTCAACTTTTGTTTCATTTTGTAGACTGTGTACCTCAAATTTTTTAACTGAAAAAAAAAATGTCTTCATCGGGAACTCTCCAGCTGAAACCTACACTCTTCAGTTTAGCAGGGACAATACTCTGTTTTTTTAATTTTGTCATTTTTGCGCATGGGATCGTTAAAGACACTGTCAGTGGTTCAAAGTATTGCTTGTCAAAGACATGTCTACTAAGTTAGTGAATGCTGCATTCGAATAGGGACTGTTCTATTCATTCTCAGAAATTTTGCAATCTTTTGACATAGAAATTACCCTTTTCTGTTTAAAATAGATATTCTACATTATAAGGTGTCGACATTAAGTTAGTAATGGAACTTGAATAACTTTGAAAAGTTTAATTTGTTTTAAGCCTTAAACAAAAGGTTGCCACATATGTAATATGATGGACACACCAACCTTTAAAGTCAGGTCCCTTTAATGTTGCCTTATCCTCGGAAATCTGAAATATCTGCTCAATACTTATTGCTTTCCCCTAAAATAGCTGACAAATATTTAAAATAGTTCTGCTTTAAAATTCATCTATTCTCCTAGTTATTCAAAATTATTAGAGGTTAAGCTTTTTCATGTCCAACGGCACATATTACAGTGTTATCTGGATTCACCATTATACGATGCGGGAAAATTGCTATTGTCAAATTCAATTTAAAAAAAATAGATTCGTGTTTAAAAAAACTACGAGATGTGTTTGAAACGTCTAAGATATACAATGATTGATGTATTCATTGTTGGTCTTTAACGCCACTTTTATCATTATTTTTCTATTTCATGGTGACCAGGTTTTTTTGTGTGTAGAAAGCTGGGACGCCCGGAGAGAACCACTGACCTTCGGCAAGGAAACTGTCAATCCTAGTCAATTAAGATTGGAGTCGAACCAAGCTACCACGTGTAGGGTTCGAACTCTGAGATAAAGCAATGAAGCAGTAATTTTCACTAATGAAAGAAACTTGTTTCTCACTTTATCCAGTTTTCGTTTGATATATAGTTTTATTTTCTATTATTCAAGTTGAAGAAGCCAAGACGTTTTAAAAACGAATTGAAGAAAAAAAGGTAGCCAAGTGCATAGTTCTTTCAAACATATTCTTTTATCGCTGAGATGCTGTCTCGTCATGCCAAGAAATTGCCTCCGTTGAAATTTTGCAAACATCCCATAGAGCAAATTACATGGATGATTAATATTGACCATTTGGTATATGGCCGTTTTCTAAGCGACACGTACTTGCAGGTCATAAATTAGTTTGTTGAATGAAATCAAATCTTTAACTACTAATAGGTGCCGTAGGAGGTCCACCGGAATTTTTAGCGAGGATTTCTTGGCATGTAACAGATAGAAAACTCAGGATTCCAATTTATAGAACAGACAAGGGGCAGTGGCAAATATTTCGTGTATATTATGAACACAGAGAAGATTACCCCGGCACCCTTTGAAAAAAAAAATCCTTCTTTTTCTTCTATGTGCCTTCGGACTTTATGTTTTGAACTGTAGTTTCACTTTCCATATTCGGTATTCATTCTAATGTAAGCTCCACGTGGCAAAAATCACGTGATGCAGGAATGTAGTATCTTGGAGTTAGGCTATTTCTTTCTTTTCGGGCGGGGACTCCAAGCAGACAACATGCATTTATATAACGGCACTGTAGATTTTCTTATTAAATAAAGAAAGTTCCCGGTCCGGTACATGAATAGATTGGTTAGAAAGCAAGATTTTAATTTTAATTAGATTGGAAAGCCTTATTTGGGGGTTGAAATTGGAGAGCACCAAAAAAAGAAAGGAGGGGGGGGGGGGGGGGGGGGGGGGTTCCACAGGGAATATTTTTATCTTATGAACTCAACATATTCGAAAGTTTTTTTTTTATTTAATTAAAAGAGAGAAAAACAAATGTAAGACAAATTGTGAATGATCTTTCTTCCTTTATCACGTGAGGGAATCTCGCATATATCTGGTTTACCGTCAAACCGAGCACATGTCTTTTGGTTATTTCTGTCACTAGGTGGCTGTCTCATTGACGTTTACCCCATATTTTTTCATTGAAGCACAATGCACACGTATATGTTTTAGAACATGAAGTTAAGGTTAAAACTTTCATGTCATGAATAATAAAGTGAAAAAAAAGCAAAAAAGAGACTCAAAGAACTAAATAGAAAAAGACGAAATGATCTGATTTTCAAAAATGACCTGTTTGGTCGCTCGTAATCGATTGTCTACAAATATAGTTCCTGTCATTTGTAATGAATGTAAACTTTAATATCTGTGGGGTTTTTTTTCATATAAAATTTTATGGTTAAAATTATTAGTTATGTTATTTCTTTTATAGTGGATTTTAAGATATTTTTTATTATGCTTTAGAACATTAGGGCATTGTGGGACTATGTGTCAAAGGTGTATGATTGAGGGGGCAACTCGTTCTATAAAAGCCGTGACTGGTCCCATGTGTCTTGTGACATCATTTCATGTCTAAGCAGTCCCAAACAAGTACATTTTTGAGTATACGCCAAGACGAGCATCATATTTTCAACTTTTGTTTCATTTTGTAGACTGTGTACCTCAAATTTTTTAACTGAAAAAAAAAATGTCTTCATCGGGAACTCTCCAGCTGAAACCTACACTCTTCAGTTTAGCAGGGACAATACTCTGTTTTTTTAATTTTGTCATTTTTGCGCATGGGATCGTTAAAGACACTGTCAGTGGTTCAAAGTATTGCTTGTCAAAGACATGTCTACTAAGTTAGTGAATGCTGCATTCGAATAGGGACTGTTCTATTCATTCTCAGAAATTTTGCAATCTTTTGACATAGAAATTACCCTTTTCTGTTTAAAATAGATATTCTACATTATAAGGTGTCGACATTAAGTTAGTAATGGAACTTGAATAACTTTGAAAAGTTTAATTTGTTTTAAGCCTTAAACAAAAGGTTGCCACATATGTAATATGATGGACACACCAACCTTTAAAGTCAGGTCCCTTTAATGTTGCCTTATCCTCGGAAATCTGAAATATCTGCTCAATACTTATTGCTTTCCCCTAAAATAGCTGACAAATATTTAAAATAGTTCTGCTTTAAAATTCATCTATTCTCCTAGTTATTCAAAATTATTAGAGGTTAAGCTTTTTCATGTCCAACGGCACATATTACAGTGTTATCTGGATTCACCATTATACGATGCGGGAAAATTGCTATTGTCAAATTCAATTTAAAAAAAATAGATTCGTGTTTAAAAAAACTACGAGATGTGTTTGAAACGTCTAAGATATACAATGATTGATGTATTCATTGTTGGTCTTTAACGCCACTTTTATCATTATTTTTCTATTTCATGGTGACCAGGTTTTTTTGTGTGTAGAAAGCTGGGACGCCCGGAGAGAACCACTGACCTTCGGCAAGGAAACTGTCAATCCTAGTCAATTAAGATTGGAGTCGAACCAAGCTACCACGTGTAGGGTTCGAACTCTGAGATAAAGAAATGAAGCAGTAATTTTCACTAATGAAAGAAACTTGTTTCTCACTTTATCCAGTTTTCGTTTGATATATAGTTTTATTTTCTATTATTCAAGTTGAAGAAGCCAAGACGTTTTAAAAACGAATTGAAGAAAAAAAGGTAGCCAAGTGCATAGTTCTTTCAAACATATTCTTTTATCGCTGAGATGCTGTCTCGTCATGCCAAGAAATTGCCTCCGTTGAAATTTTGCAAACATCCCATAGAGCAAATTACATGGATGATTAATATTGACCATTTGGTATATGGCCGTTTTCTAAGCGACACGTACTTGCAGGTCATAAATTAGTTTGTTGAATGAAATCAAATCTTTAACTACTAATAGGTGCCGTAGGAGGTCCACCGGAATTTTTAGCGAGGATTTCTTGGCATGTAACAGATAGAAAACTCAGGATTCCAATTTATAGAACAGACAAGGGGCAGTGGCAAATATTTCGTGTATATTATGAACACAGAGAAGATTACCCCGGCACCCTTTGAAAAAAAAAATCCTTCTTTTTCTTCTATGTGCCTTCGGACTTTATGTTTTGAACTGTAGTTTCACTTTCCATATTCGGTATTCATTCTAATGTAAGCTCCACGTGGCAAAAATCACGTGATGCAGGAATGTAGTATCTTGGAGTTAGGCTATTTCTTTCTTTTCGGGCGGGGACTCCAAGCAGACAACATGCATTTATATAACGGCACTGTAGATTTTCTTATTAAATAAAGAAAGTTCCCGGTCCGGTACATGAATAGATTGGTTAGAAAGCAAGATTTTAATTTTAATTAGATTGGAAAGCCTTATTTGGGGGTTGAAATTGGAGAGCACCAAAAAAAGAAAGGAGGGGGGGGGGGGTTCCACAGGGAATATTTTTATCTTATGAACTCAACATTCGAAAGTTTTTTTTTTATTTAATTAAAAGAGAGAAAAACAAATGTAAGACAAATTGTGAATGATCTTTCTTCCTTTATCACGTGAGGGAATCTCGCATATATCTGGTTTACCGTCAAACCGAGCACATGTCTTTTGGTTATTTCTGTCACTAGGTGGCTGTCTCATTGACGTTTACCCCATATTTTTTCATTGAAGCACAATGCACACGTATATGTTTTAGAACATGAAGTTAAGGTTAAAACTTTCATGTCATGAATAATAAAGTGAAAAAAAAGCAAAAAAGAGACTCAAAGAACTAAATAGAAAAAGACGAAATGATCTGATTTTCAAAAATGACCTGTTTGGTCGCTCGTAATCGATTGTCTACAAATATAGTTCCTGTCATTTGTAATGAATGTAAACTTTAATATCTGTGGGGTTTTTTTTCATATAAAATTTTATGGTTAAAATTATTAGTTATGTTATTTCTTTTATAGTGGATTTTAAGATATTTTTTATTATGCTTTAGAACATTAGGGCATTGTGGGACTATGTGTCAAAGGTGTATGATTGAGGGGGCAACTCGTTCTATAAAAGCCGTGACTGGTCCCATGTGTCTTGTGACATCATTTCATGTCTAAGCAGTCCCAAACAAGTACATTTTTGAGTATACGCCAAGACGAGCATCATATTTTCAACTTTTGTTTCATTTTGTAGACTGTGTACCTCAAATTTTTTAACTGAAAAAAAAAATGTCTTCATCGGGAACTCTCCAGCTGAAACCTACACTCTTCAGTTTAGCAGGGACAATACTCTGTTTTTTTAATTTTGTCATTTTTGCGCATGGGATCGTTAAAGACACTGTCAGTGGTTCAAAGTATTGCTTGTCAAAGACATGTCTACTAAGTTAGTGAATGCTGCATTCGAATAGGGACTGTTCTATTCATTCTCAGAAATTTTGCAATCTTTTGACATAGAAATTACCCTTTTCTGTTTAAAATAGATATTCTACATTATAAGGTGTCGACATTAAGTTAGTAATGGAACTTGAATAACTTTGAAAAGTTTAATTTGTTTTAAGCCTTAAACAAAAGGTTGCCACATATGTAATATGATGGACACACCAACCTTTAAAGTCAGGTCCCTTTAATGTTGCCTTATCCTCGGAAATCTGAAATATCTGCTCAATACTTATTGCTTTCCCCTAAAATAGCTGACAAATATTTAAAATAGTTCTGCTTTAAAATTCATCTATTCTCCTAGTTATTCAAAATTATTAGAGGTTAAGCTTTTTCATGTCCAACGGCACATATTACAGTGTTATCTGGATTCACCATTATACGATGCGGGAAAATTGCTATTGTCAAATTCAATTTAAAAAAAATAGATTCGTGTTTAAAAAAACTACGAGATGTGTTTGAAACGTCTAAGATATACAATGATTGATGTATTCATTGTTGGTCTTTAACGCCACTTTTATCATTATTTTTCTATTTCATGGTGACCAGGTTTTTTTGTGTGTAGAAAGCTGGGACGCCCGGAGAGAACCACTGACCTTCGGCAAGGAAACTGTCAATCCTAGTCAATTAAGATTGGAGTCGAACCAAGCTACCACGTGTAGGGTTCGAACTCTGAGATAAAGCAATGAAGCAGTAATTTTCACTAATGAAAGAAACTTGTTTCTCACTTTATCCAGTTTTCGTTTGATATATAGTTTTATTTTCTATTATTCAAGTTGAAGAAGCCAAGACGTTTTAAAAACGAATTGAAGAAAAAAAGGTAGCCAAGTGCATAGTTCTTTCAAACATATTCTTTTATCGCTGAGATGCTGTCTCGTCATGCCAAGAAATTGCCTCCGTTGAAATTTTGCAAACATCCCATAGAGCAAATTACATGGATGATTAATATTGACCATTTGGTATATGGCCGTTTTCTAAGCGACACGTACTTGCAGGTCATAAATTAGTTTGTTGAATGAAATCAAATCTTTAACTACTAATAGGTGCCGTAGGAGGTCCACCGGAATTTTTAGCGAGGATTTCTTGGCATGTAACAGATAGAAAACTCAGGATTCCAATTTATAGAACAGACAAGGGGCAGTGGCAAATATTTCGTGTATATTATGAACACAGAGAAGATTACCCCGGCACCCTTTGAAAAAAAAAATCCTTCTTTTTCTTCTATGTGCCTTCGGACTTTATGTTTTGAACTGTAGTTTCACTTTCCATATTCGGTATTCATTCTAATGTAAGCTCCACGTGGCAAAAATCACGTGATGCAGGAATGTAGTATCTTGGAGTTAGGCTATTTCTTTCTTTTCGGGCGGGGACTCCAAGCAGACAACATGCATTTATATAACGGCACTGTAGATTTTCTTATTAAATAAAGAAAGTTCCCGGTCCGGTACATGAATAGATTGGTTAGAAAGCAAGATTTTAATTTTAATTAGATTGGAAAGCCTTATTTGGGGGTTGAAATTGGAGAGCACCAAAAAAAGAAAGGAGGGGGGGGGGGGGGGTTCCACAGGGAATATTTTTATCTTATGAACTCAACATTCGAAAGTTTTTTTTTTATTTAATTAAAAGAGAGAAAAACAAATGTAAGACAAATTGTGAATGATCTTTCTTCCTTTATCACGTGAGGGAATCTCGCATATATCTGGTTTACCGTCAAACCGAGCACATGTCTTTTGGTTATTTCTGTCACTAGGTGGCTGTCTCATTGACGTTTACCCCATATTTTTTCATTGAAGCACAATGCACACGTATATGTTTTAGAACATGAAGTTAAGGTTAAAACTTTCATGTCATGAATAATAAAGTGAAAAAAAAAGCAAAAAAGAGACTCAAAGAACTAAATAGAAAAAGACGAAATGATCTGATTTTCAAAAATGACCTGTTTGGTCGCTCGTAATCGATTGTCTACAAATATAGTTCCTGTCATTTGTAATGAATGTAAACTTTAATATCTGTGGGTTTTTTTTTCATATAAAATTTTATGGTTAAAATTATTAGTTATGTTATTTCTTTTATAGTGGATTTTAAGATATTTTTTATTATGCTTTAGAACATTAGGGCATTGTGGGACTATGTGTCAAAGGTGTATGATTGAGGGGGCAACTCGTTCTATAAAAGCCGTGACTGGTCCCATGTGTCTTGTGACATCATTTCATGTCTAAGCAGTCCCAAACAAGTACATTTTTGAGTATACGCCAAGACGAGCATCATATTTTCAACTTTTGTTTCATTTTGTAGACTGTGTACCTCAAATTTTTTAACTGAAAAAAAAAATGTCTTCATCGGGAACTCTCCAGCTGAAACCTACACTCTTCAGTTTAGCAGGGACAATACTCTGTTTTTTTAATTTTGTCATTTTTGCGCATGGGATCGTTAAAGACAGTGTCAGTGGTTCAAAGTATTGCTTGTCAAAGACATGTCTACTAAGTTAGTGAATGCTGCATTCGAATAGGGACTGTTCTATTCATTCTCAGAAATTTTGCAATCTTTTGACATAGAAATTACCCTTTTCTGTTTAAAATAGATATTCTACATTATAAGGTGTCGACATTAAGTTAGTAATGGAACTTGAATAACTTTGAAAAGTTTAATTTGTTTTAAGCCTTAAACAAAAGGTTGCCACATATGTAATATGATGGACACACCAACCTTTAAAGTCAGGTCCCTTTAATGTTGCCTTATCCTCGGAAATCTGAAATATCTGCTCAATACTTATTGCTTTCCCCTAAAATAGCTGACAAATATTTAAAATAGTTCTGCTTTAAAATTCATCTATTCTCCTAGTTATTCAAAATTATTAGAGGTTAAGCTTTTTCATGTCCAACGGCACATATTACAGTGTTATCTGGATTCACCATTATACGATGCGGGAAAATTGCTATTGTCAAATTCAATTTAAAAAAAATAGATTCGTGTTTAAAAAAACTACGAGATGTGTTTGAAACGTCTAAGATATACAATGATTGATGTATTCATTGTTGGTCTTTAACGCCACTTTTATCATTATTTTTCTATTTCATGGTGACCAGGTTTTTTTGTGTGTAGAAAGCTGGGACGCCCGGAGAGAACCACTGACCTTCGGCAAGGAAACTGTCAATCCTAGTCAATTAAGATTGGAGTCGAACCAAGCTACCACGTGTAGGGTTCGAACTCTGAGATAAAGCAATGAAGCAGTAATTTTCACTAATGAAAGAAACTTGTTTCTCACTTTATCCAGTTTTCGTTTGATATATAGTTTTATTTTCTATTATTCAAGTTGAAGAAGCCAAGACGTTTTAAAAACGAATTGAAGAAAAAAAGGTAGCCAAGTGCATAGTTCTTTCAAACATATTCTTTTATCGCTGAGATGCTGTCTCGTCATGCCAAGAAATTGCCTCCGTTGAAATTTTGCAAACATCCCATAGAGCAAATTACATGGATGATTAATATTGACCATTTGGTATATGGCCGTTTTCTAAGCGACACGTACTTGCAGGTCATAAATTAGTTTGTTGAATGAAATCAAATCTTTAACTACTAATAGGTGCCGTAGGAGGTCCACCGGAATTTTTAGCGAGGATTTCTTGGCATGTAACAGATAGAAAACTCAGGATTCCAATTTATAGAACAGACAAGGGGCAGTGGCAAATATTTCGTGTATATTATGAACACAGAGAAGATTACCCCGGCACCCTTTGAAAAAAAAAATCCTTCTTTTTCTTCTATGTGCCTTCGGACTTTATGTTTTGAACTGTAGTTTCACTTTCCATATTCGGTATTCATTCTAATGTAAGCTCCACGTGGCAAAAATCACGTGATGCAGGAATGTAGTATCTTGGAGTTAGGCTATTTCTTTCTTTTCGGGCGGGGACTCCAAGCAGACAACATGCATTTATATAACGGCACTGTAGATTTTCTTATTAAATAAAGAAAGTTCCCGGTCCGGTACATGAATAGATTGGTTAGAAAGCAAGATTTTAATTTTAATTAGATTGGAAAGCCTTATTTGGGGGTTGAAATTGGAGAGCACCAAAAAAAGAAAGGAGGGGGGGGGGGGGGGGGGGGGGGGTTCCACAGGGAATATTTTTATCTTATGAACTCAACATTCGAAAGTTTTTTTTTTATTTAATTAAAAGAGAGAAAAACAAATGTAAGACAAATTGTGAATGATCTTTCTTCCTTTATCACGTGAGGGAATCTCGCATATATCTGGTTTACCGTCAAACCGAGCACATGTCTTTTGGTTATTTCTGTCACTAGGTGGCTGTCTCATTGACGTTTACCCCATATTTTTTCATTGAAGCACAATGCACACGTATATGTTTTAGAACATGAAGTTAAGGTTAAAACTTTCATGTCATGAATAATAAAGTGAAAAAAAAGCAAAAAAGAGACTCAAAGAACTAAATAGAAAAAGACGAAATGATCTGATTTTCAAAAATGACCTGTTTGGTCGCTCGTAATCGATTGTCTACAAATATAGTTCCTGTCATTTGTAATGAATGTAAACTTTAATATCTGTGGGTTTTTTTTTTCATATAAAATTTTATGGTTAAAATTATTAGTTATGTTATTTCTTTTATAGTGGATTTTAAGATATTTTTTATTATGCTTTAGAACATTAGGGCATTGTGGGACTATGTGTCAAAGGTGTATGATTGAGGGGGCAACTCGTTCTATAAAAGCCGTGACTGGTCCCATGTGTCTTGTGACATCATTTCATGTCTAAGCAGTCCCAAACAAGTACATTTTTGAGTATACGCCAAGACGAGCATCATATTTTCAACTTTTGTTTCATTTTGTAGACTGTGTACCTCAAATTTTTTAACTGAAAAAAAAAATGTCTTCATCGGGAACTCTCCAGCTGAAACCTACACTCTTCAGTTTAGCAGGGACAATACTCTGTTTTTTTAATTTTGTCATTTTTGCGCATGGGATCGTTAAAGACACTGTCAGTGGTTCAAAGTATTGCTTGTCAAAGACATGTCTACTAAGTTAGTGAATGCTGCATTCGAATAGGGACTGTTCTATTCATTCTCAGAAATTTTGCAATCTTTTGACATAGAAATTACCCTTTTCTGTTTAAAATAGATATTCTACATTATAAGGTGTCGACATTAAGTTAGTAATGGAACTTGAATAACTTTGAAAAGTTTAATTTGTTTTAAGCCTTAAACAAAAGGTTGCCACATATGTAATATGATGGACACACCAACCTTTAAAGTCAGGTCCCTTTAATGTTGCCTTATCCTCGGAAATCTGAAATATCTGCTCAATACTTATTGCTTTCCCCTAAAATAGCTGACAAATATTTAAAATAGTTCTGCTTTAAAATTCATCTATTCTCCTAGTTATTCAAAATTATTAGAGGTTAAGCTTTTTCATGTCCAACGGCACATATTACAGTGTTATCTGGATTCACCATTATACGATGCGGGAAAATTGCTATTGTCAAATTCAATTTAAAAAAAATAGATTCGTGTTTAAAAAAACTACGAGATGTGTTTGAAACGTCTAAGATATACAATGATTGATGTATTCATTGTTGGTCTTTAACGCCACTTTTATCATTATTTTTCTATTTCATGGTGACCAGGTTTTTTTGTGTGTAGAAAGCTGGGACGCCCGGAGAGAACCACTGACCTTCGGCAAGGAAACTGTCAATCCTAGTCAATTAAGATTGGAGTCGAACCAAGCTACCACGTGTAGGGTTCGAACTCTGAGATAAAGCAATGAAGCAGTAATTTTCACTAATGAAAGAAACTTGTTTCTCACTTTATCCAGTTTTCGTTTGATATATAGTTTTATTTTCTATTATTCAAGTTGAAGAAGCCAAGACGTTTTAAAAACGAATTGAAGAAAAAAAGGTAGCCAAGTGCATAGTTCTTTCAAACATATTCTTTTATCGCTGAGATGCTGTCTCGTCATGCCAAGAAATTGCCTCCGTTGAAATTTTGCAAACATCCCATAGAGCAAATTACATGGATGATTAATATTGACCATTTGGTATATGGCCGTTTTCTAAGCGACACGTACTTGCAGGTCATAAATTAGTTTGTTGAATGAAATCAAATCTTTAACTACTAATAGGTGCCGTAGGAGGTCCACCGGAATTTTTAGCGAGGATTTCTTGGCATGTAACAGATAGAAAACTCAGGATTCCAATTTATAGAACAGACAAGGGGCAGTGGCAAATATTTCGTGTATATTATGAACACAGAGAAGATTACCCCGGCACCCTTTGAAAAAAAAAATCCTTCTTTTTCTTCTATGTGCCTTCGGACTTTATGTTTTGAACTGTAGTTTCACTTTCCATATTCGGTATTCATTCTAATGTAAGCTCCACGTGGCAAAAATCACGTGATGCAGGAATGTAGTATCTTGGAGTTAGGCTATTTCTTTCTTTTCGGGCGGGGACTCCAAGCAGACAACATGCATTTATATAACGGCACTGTAGATTTTCTTATTAAATAAAGAAAGTTCCCGGTCCGGTACATGAATAGATTGGTTAGAAAGCAAGATTTTAATTTTAATTAGATTGGAAAGCCTTATTTGGGGGTTGAAATTGGAGAGCACCAAAAAAAGAAAGGAGGGGGGGGGGGGGGGGGGTTCCACAGGGAATATTTTTATCTTATGAACTCAACATTCGAAAGTTTTTTTTTTATTTAATTAAAAGAGAGAAAAACAAATGTAAGACAAATTGTGAATGATCTTTCTTCCTTTATCACGTGAGGGAATCTCGCATATATCTGGTTTACCGTCAAACCGAGCACATGTCTTTTGGTTATTTCTGTCACTAGGTGGCTGTCTCATTGACGTTTACCCCATATTTTTTCATTGAAGCACAATGCACACGTATATGTTTTAGAACATGAAGTTAAGGTTAAAACTTTCATGTCATGAATAATAAAGTGAAAAAAAAAGCAAAAAAGAGACTCAAAGAACTAAATAGAAAAAGACGAAATGACCTGATTTTCAAAAATGACCTGTTTGGTCGCTCGTAATCGATTGTCTACAAATATAGTTCCTGTCATTTGTAATGAATGTAAACTTTAATATCTGTGGGTTTTTTTTTCATATAAAATTTTATGGTTAAAATTATTAGTTATGTTATTTCTTTTATAGTGGATTTTAAGATATTTTTTATTATGCTTTAGAACATTAGGGCATTGTGGGACTATGTGTCAAAGGTGTATGATTGAGGGGGCAACTCGTTCTATAAAAGCCGTGACTGGTCCCATGTGTCTTGTGACATCATTTCATGTCTAAGCAGTCCCAAACAAGTACATTTTTGAGTATACGCCAAGACGAGCATCATATTTTCAACTTTTGTTTCATTTTGTAGACTGTGTACCTCAAATTTTTTAACTGAAAAAAAAAATGTCTTCATCGGGAACTCTCCAGCTGAAACCTACACTCTTCAGTTTAGCAGGGACAATACTCTGTTTTTTTAATTTTGTCATTTTTGCGCATGGGATCGTTAAAGACACTGTCAGTGGTTCAAAGTATTGCTTGTCAAAGACATGTCTACTAAGTTAGTGAATGCTGCATTCGAATAGGGACTGTTCTATTCATTCTCAGAAATTTTGCAATCTTTTGACATAGAAATTACCCTTTTCTGTTTAAAATAGATATTCTACATTATAAGGTGTCGACATTAAGTTAGTAATGGAACTTGAATAACTTTGAAAAGTTTAATTTGTTTTAAGCCTTAAACAAAAGGTTGCCACATATGTAATATGATGGACACACCAACCTTTAAAGTCAGGTCCCTTTAATGTTGCCTTATCCTCGGAAATCTGAAATATCTGCTCAATACTTATTGCTTTCCCCTAAAATAGCTGACAAATATTTAAAATAGTTCTGCTTTAAAATTCATCTATTCTCCTAGTTATTCAAAATTATTAGAGGTTAAGCTTTTTCATGTCCAACGGCACATATTACAGTGTTATCTGGATTCACCATTATACGATGCGGGAAAATTGCTATTGTCAAATTCAATTTAAAAAAAATAGATTCGTGTTTAAAAAAACTACGAGATGTGTTTGAAACGTCTAAGATATACAATGATTGATGTATTCATTGTTGGTCTTTAACGCCACTTTTATCATTATTTTTCTATTTCATGGTGACCAGGTTTTTTTGTGTGTAGAAAGCTGGGACGCCCGGAGAGAACCACTGACCTTCGGCAAGGAAACTGTCAATCCTAGTCAATTAAGATTGGAGTCGAACCAAGCTACCACGTGTAGGGTTCGAACTCTGAGATAAAGCAATGAAGCAGTAATTTTCACTAATGAAAGAAACTTGTTTCTCACTTTATCCAGTTTTCGTTTGATATATAGTTTTATTTTCTATTATTCAAGTTGAAGAAGCCAAGACGTTTTAAAAACGAATTGAAGAAAAAAAGGTAGCCAAGTGCATAGTTCTTTCAAACATATTCTTTTATCGCTGAGATGCTGTCTCGTCATGCCAAGAAATTGCCTCCGTTGAAATTTTGCAAACATCCCATAGAGCAAATTACATGGATGATTAATATTGACCATTTGGTATATGGCCGTTTTCTAAGCGACACGTACTTGCAGGTCATAAATTAGTTTGTTGAATGAAATCAAATCTTTAACTACTAATAGGTGCCGTAGGAGGTCCACCGGAATTTTTAGCGAGGATTTCTTGGCATGTAACAGATAGAAAACTCAGGATTCCAATTTATAGAACAGACAAGGGGCAGTGGCAAATATTTCGTGTATATTATGAACACAGAGAAGATTACCCCGGCACCCTTTGAAAAAAAAAATCCTTCTTTTTCTTCTATGTGCCTTCGGACTTTATGTTTTGAACTGTAGTTTCACTTTCCATATTCGGTATTCATTCTAATGTAAGCTCCACGTGGCAAAAATCACGTGATGCAGGAATGTAGTATCTTGGAGTTAGGCTATTTCTTTCTTTTCGGGCGGGGACTCCAAGCAGACAACATGCATTTATATAACGGCACTGTAGATTTTCTTATTAAATAAAGAAAGTTCCCGGTCCGGTACATGAATAGATTGGTTAGAAAGCAAGATTTTAATTTTAATTAGATTGGAAAGCCTTATTTGGGGGTTGAAATTGGAGAGCACCAAAAAAAGAAAGGAGGGGGGGGGGGGGGGGGGGGTTCCACAGGGAATATTTTTATCTTATGAACTCAACATTCGAAAGTTTTTTTTTTATTTAATTAAAAGAGAGAAAAACAAATGTAAGACAAATTGTGAATGATCTTTCTTCCTTTATCACGTGAGGGAATCTCGCATATATCTGGTTTACCGTCAAACCGAGCACATGTCTTTTGGTTATTTCTGTCACTAGGTGGCTGTCTCATTGACGTTTACCCCATATTTTTCATTGAAGCACAATGCACACGTATATGTTTTAGAACATGAAGTTAAGGTTAAAACTTTCATGTCATGAATAATAAAGTGAAAAAAAAAGCAAAAAAGAGACTCAAAGAACTAAATAGAAAAAGACGAAATGATCTGATTTTCAAAAATGACCTGTTTGGTCGCTCGTAATCGATTGTCTACAAATATAGTTCCTGTCATTTGTAATGAATGTAAACTTTAATATCTGTGGGGGTTTTTTTCATATAAAATTTTATGGTTAAAATTATTAGTTATGTTATTTCTTTTATAGTGGATTTTAAGATATTTTTTATTATGCTTTAGAACATTAGGGCATTGTGGGACTATGTGTCAAAGGTGTATGATTGAGGGGGCAACTCGTTCTATAAAAGCCGTGACTGGTCCCATGTGTCTTGTGACATCATTTCATGTCTAAGCAGTCCCAAACAAGTACATTTTTGAGTATACGCCAAGACGAGCATCATATTTTCAACTTTTGTTTCATTTTGTAGACTGTGTACCTCAAATTTTTTAACTGAAAAAAAAAAATGTCTTCATCGGGAACTCTCCAGCTGAAACCTACACTCTTCAGTTTAGCAGGGACAATACTCTGTTTTTTTAATTTTGTCATTTTTGCGCATGGGATCGTTAAAGACACTGTCAGTGGTTCAAAGTATTGCTTGTCAAAGACATGTCTACTAAGTTAGCGAATGCTGCATTCGAATAGGGACTGTTCTATTCATTCTCAGAAATTTTGCAATCTTTTGACATAGAAATTACCCTTTTCTGTTTAAAATAGATATTCTACATTATAAGGTGTTGACATTAAGTTAGTAATGGAACTTGAATAACTTTGAAAAGTTTAATTTGTTTTAAGCCTTAAACAAAAGGTTGCCACATATGTAATATGATGGACACACCAACCTTTAAAGTCAGGTCCCTTTAATGTTGCCTTATCCTCGGAAATCTGAAATATCTGCTCAATACTTATTGCTTTCCCCTAAAATAGCTGACAAATATTTAAAATAGTTCTGCTTTAAAATTCATCTATTCTCCTAGTTATTCAAAATTATTAGAGGTTAAGCTTTTTCATGTCCAACGGCACATATTACAGTGTTATCTGGATTCACCATTATACGATGCGGGAAAATTGCTATTGTCAAATTCAATTTAAAAAAAATAGATTCGTGTTTAAAAAAACTACGAGATGTGTTTGAAACGTCTAAGATATACAATGATTGATGTATTCATTGTTGGTCTTTAACGCCACTTTTATCATTATTTTTCTATTTCATGGTGACCAGGTTTTTTTGTGTGTAGAAAGCTGGGACGCCCGGAGAGAACCACTGACCTTCGGCAAGGAAACTGTCAATCCTAGTCAATTAAGATTGGAGTCGAACCAAGCTACCACGTGTAGGGTTCGAACTCTGAGATAAAGCAATGAAGCAGTAATTTTCACTAATGAAAAAAACTTGTTTCTCACTTTATCCAGTTTTCGTTTGATATATAGTTTTATTTTCTATTATTCAAGTTGAAGAAGCCAAGACGTTTTAAAAACGAATTGAAGAAAAAAAGGTAGCCAAGTGCATAGTTCTTTCAAACATATTCTTTTATCGCTGAGATGCTGTCTCGTCATGCCAAGAAATTGCCTCCGTTGAAATTTTGCAAACATCCCATAGAGCAAATTACATGGATGATTAATATTGACCATTTGGTATATGGCCGTTTTCTAAGCGACACGTACTTGCAGGTCATAAATTAGTTTGTTGAATGAAATCAAATCTTTAACTACTAATAGGTGCCGTAGGAGGTCCACCGGAATTTTTAGCGAGGATTTCTTGGCATGTAACAGATAGAAAACTCAGGATTCCAATTTATAGAACAGACAAGGGGCAGTGGCAAATATTTCGTGTATATTATGAACACAGAGAAGATTACCCCGGCACCCTTTGAAAAAAAAAATCCTTCTTTTTCTTCTATGTGCCTTCGGACTTTATGTTTTGAACTGTAGTTTCACTTTCCATATTCGGTATTCATTCTAATGTAAGCTCCACGTGGCAAAAATCACGTGATGCAGGAATGTAGTATCTTGGAGTTAGGCTATTTCTTTCTTTTCGGGCGGGGACTCCAAGCAGACAACATGCATTTATATAACGGCACTGTAGATTTTCTTATTAAATAAAGAAAGTTCCCGGTCCGGTACATGAATAGATTGGTTAGAAAGCAAGATTTTAATTTTAATTAGATTGGAAAGCCTTATTTGGGGGTTGAAATTGGAGAGCACCAAAAAAAGAAAGGAGGGGGGGGGGGGGGGGGGGGGGTTCCACAGGGAATATTTTTATCTTATGAACTCAACATTCGAAAGTTTTTTTTTTTATTTAATTAAAAGAGAGAAAAACAAATGTAAGACAAATTGTGAATGATCTTTCTTCCTTTATCACGTGAGGGAATCTCGCATATATCTGGTTTACCGTCAAACCGAGCACATGTCTTTTGGTTATTTCTGTCACTAGGTGGCTGTCTCATTGACGTTTACCCCATATTTTTTCATTGAAGCACAATGCACACGTATATGTTTTAGAACATGAAGTTAAGGTTAAAACTTTCATGTCATGAATAATAAAGTGAAAAAAAAAGCAAAAAAGAGACTCAAAGAACTAAATAGAAAAAGACGAAATGATCTGATTTTCAAAAATGACCTGTTTGGTCGCTCGTAATCGATTGTCTACAAATATAGTTCCTGTCATTTGTAATGAATGTAAACTTTAATATCTGTGGGTTTTTTTTTCATATAAAATTTTATGGTTAAAATTATTAGTTATGTTATTTCTTTTATAGTGGATTTTAAGATATTTTTTATTATGCTTTAGAACATTAGGGCATTGTGGGACTATGTGTCAAAGGTGTATGATTGAGGGGGCAACTCGTTCTATAAAAGCCGTGACTGGTCCCATGTGTCTTGTGACATCATTTCATGTCTAAGCAGTCCCAAACAAGTACATTTTTGAGTATACGCCAAGACGAGCATCATATTTTCAACTTTTGTTTCATTTTGTAGACTGTGTACCTCAAATTTTTTAACTGAAAAAAAAAATGTCTTCATCGGGAACTCTCCAGCTGAAACCTACACTCTTCAGTTTAGCAGGGACAATACTCTGTTTTTTTTAATTTTGTCATTTTTGCGCATGGGATCGTTAAAGACACTGTCAGTGGTTCAAAGTATTGCTTGTCAAAGACATGTCTACTAAGTTAGCGAATGCTGCATTCGAATAGGGACTGTTCTATTCATTCTCAGAAATTTTGCAATCTTTTGACATAGAAATTACCCTTTTCTGTTTAAAATAGATATTCTACATTATAAGGTGTTGACATTAAGTTAGTAATGGAACTTGAATAACTTTGAAAAGTTTAATTTGTTTTAAGCCTTAAACAAAAGGTTGCCACATATGTAATATGATGGACACACCAACCTTTAAAGTCAGGTCCCTTTAATGTTGCCTTATCCTCGGAAATCTGAAATATCTGCTCAATACTTATTGCTTTCCCCTAAAATAGCTGACAAATATTTAAAATAGTTCTGCTTTAAAATTCATCTATTCTCCTAGTTATTCAAAATTATTAGAGGTTAAGCTTTTTCATGTCCAACGGCACATATTACAGTGTTATCTGGATTCACCATTATACGATGCGGGAAAATTGCTATTGTCAAATTCAATTTAAAAAAAATAGATTCGTGTTTAAAAAAACTACGAGATGTGTTTGAAACGTCTAAGATATACAATGATTGATGTATTCATTGTTGGTCTTTAACGCCACTTTTATCATTATTTTTCTATTTCATGGTGACCAGGTTTTTTTGTGTGTAGAAAGCTGGGACGCCCGGAGAGAACCACTGACCTTCGGCAAGGAAACTGTCAATCCTAGTCAATTAAGATTGGAGTCGAACCAAGCTACCACGTGTAGGGTTCGAACTCTGAGATAAAGCAATGAAGCAGTAATTTTCACTAATGAAAGAAACTTGTTTCTCACTTTATCCAGTTTTCGTTTGATATATAGTTTTATTTTCTATTATTCAAGTTGAAGAAGCCAAGACGTTTTAAAAACGAATTGAAGAAAAAAAGGTAGCCAAGTGCATAGTTCTTTCAAACATATTCTTTTATCGCTGAGATGCTGTCTCGTCATGCCAAGAAATTGCCTCCGTTGAAATTTTGCAAACATCCCATAGAGCAAATTACATGGATGATTAATATTGACCATTTGGTATATGGCCGTTTTCTAAGCGACACGTACTTGCAGGTCATAAATTAGTTTGTTGAATGAAATCAAATCTTTAACTACTAATAGGTGCCGTAGGAGGTCCACCGGAATTTTTAGCGAGGATTTCTTGGCATGTAACAGATAGAAAACTCAGGATTCCAATTTATAGAACAGACAAGGGGCAGTGGCAAATATTTCGTGTATATTATGAACACAGAGAAGATTACCCCGGCACCCTTTGAAAAAAAAAATCCTTCTTTTTCTTCTATGTGCCTTCGGACTTTATGTTTTGAACTGTAGTTTGTAGTTTCACTTTCCATATTCGGTATTCATTCTAATGTAAGCTCCACGTGGCAAAAATCACGTGATGCAGGAATGTAGTATCTTGGAGTTAGGCTATTTCTTTCTTTTCGGGCGGGGACTCCAAGCAGACAACATGCATTTATATAACGGCACTGTAGATTTTCTTATTAAATAAAGAAAGTTCCCGGTCCGGTACATGAATAGATTGGTTAGAAAGCAAGATTTTAATTTTAATTAGATTGGAAAGCCTTATTTGGGGGTTGAAATTGGAGAGCACCAAAAAAAGAAAGGAGGGGGGGGGGGGGGGGGGTTCCACAGGGAATATTTTTATCTTATGAACTCAACATTCGAAAGTTTTTTTTTTATTTAATTAAAAGAGAGAAAAACAAATGTAAGACAAATTGTGAATGATCTTTCTTCCTTTATCACGTGAGGGAATCTCGCATATATCTGGTTTACCGTCAAACCGAGCACATGTCTTTTGGTTATTTCTGTCACTAGGTGGCTGTCTCATTGACGTTTACCCCATATTTTTTCATTGAAGCACAATGCACACGTATATGTTTTAGAACATGAAGTTAAGGTTAAAACTTTCATGTCATGAATAATAAAGTGAAAAAAAAAGCAAAAAAGAGACTCAAAGAACTAAATAGAAAAAGACGAAATGATCTGATTTTCAAAAATGACCTGTTTGGTCGCTCGTAATCGATTGTCTACAAATATAGTTCCTGTCATTTGTAATGAATGTAAACTTTAATATCTGTGGGGTTTTTTTTCATATAAAATTTTATGGTTAAAATTATTAGTTATGTTATTTCTTTTATAGTGGATTTTAAGATATTTTTTATTATGCTTTAGAACATTAGGGCATTGTGGGACTATGTGTCAAAGGTGTATGATTGAGGGGGCAACTCGTTCTATAAAAGCCGTGACTGGTCCCATGTGTCTTGTGACATCATTTCATGTCTAAGCAAGTACATTTTTGAGTATACGCCAAGACGAGCATCATATTTTCAACTTTTGTTTCATTTTGTAGACTGTGTACCTCAAATTTTTTAACTGAAAAAAAAAATGTCTTCATCGGGAACTCTCCAGCTGAAACCTACACTCTTCAGTTTAGCAGGGACAATACTCTGTTTTTTTAATTTTGTCATTTTTGCGCATGGGATCGTTAAAGACACTGTCAGTGGTTCAAAGTATTGCTTGTCAAAGACATGTCTACTAAGTTAGCGAATGCTGCATTCGAATAGGGACTGTTCTATTCATTCTCAGAAATTTTGCAATCTTTTGACATAGAAATTACCCTTTTCTGTTTAAAATAGATATTCTACATTATAAGGTGTCGACATTAAGTTAGTAATGGAACTTGAATAACTTTGAAAAGTTTAATTTGTTTTAAGCCTTAAACAAAAGGTTGCCACATATGTAATATGATGGACACACCAACCTTTAAAGTCAGGTCCCTTTAATGTTGCCTTATCCTCGGAAATCTGAAATATCTGCTCAATACTTATTGCTTTCCCCTAAAATAGCTGACAAATATTTAAAATAGTTCTGCTTTAAAATTCATCTATTCTCCTAGTTATTCAAAATTATTAGAGGTTAAGCTTTTTCATGTCCAACGGCACATATTACAGTGTTATCTGGATTCACCATTATACGATGCGGGAAAATTGCTATTGTCAAATTCAATTTAAAAAAAATAGATTCGTGTTTAAAAAAACTACGAGATGTGTTTGAAACGTCTAAGATATACAATGATTGATGTATTCATTGTTGGTCTTTAACGCCACTTTTATCATTATTTTTCTATTTCATGGTGACCAGGTTTTTTTGTGTGTAGAAAGCTGGGACGCCCGGAGAGAACCACTGACCTTCGGCAAGGAAACTGTCAATCCTAGTCAATTAAGATTGGAGTCGAACCAAGCTACCACGTGTAGGGTTCGAACTCTGAGATAAAGCAATGAAGCAGTAATTTTCACTAATGAAAGAAACTTGTTTCTCACTTTATCCAGTTTTCGTTTGATATATAGTTTTATTTTCTATTATTCAAGTTGAAGAAGCCAAGACGTTTTAAAAACGAATTGAAGAAAAAAAGGTAGCCAAGTGCATAGTTCTTTCAAACATATTCTTTTATCGCTGAGATGCTGTCTCGTCATGCCAAGAAATTGCCTCCGTTGAAATTTTGCAAACATCCCATAGAGCAAATTACATGGATGATTAATATTGACCATTTGGTATATGGCCGTTTTCTAAGCGACACGTACTTGCAGGTCATAAATTAGTTTGTTGAATGAAATCAAATCTTTAACTACTAATAGGTGCCGTAGGAGGTCCACCGGAATTTTTAGCGAGGATTTCTTGGCATGTAACAGATAGAAAACTCAGGATTCCAATTAATAGAACAGACAAGGGGCAGTGGCAAATATTTCGTGTATATTATGAACACAGAGAAGATTACCCCGGCACCCTTTGAAAAAAAAAATCCTTCTTTTTCTTCTATGTGCCTTCGGACTTTATGTTTTGAACTGTAGTTTGTAGTTTCACTTTCCATATTCGGTATTCATTCTAATGTAAGCTCCACGTGGCAAAAATCACGTGATGCAGGAATGTAGTATCTTGGAGTTAGGCTATTTCTTTCTTTTCGGGCGGGGACTCCAAGCAGACAACATGCATTTATATAACGGCACTGTAGATTTTCTTATTAAATAAAGAAAGTTCCCGGTCCGGTACATGAATAGATTGGTTAGAAAGCAAGATTTTAATTTTAATTAGATTGGAAAGCCTTATTTGGGGGTTGAAATTGGAGAGCACCAAAAAAAGAAAGGAGGGGGGGGGGGGGGGGGGGGGGGGGTTCCACAGGGAATATTTTTATCTTATGAACTCAACATTCGAAAGTTTTTTTTTTATTTAATTAAAAGAGAGAAAAACAAATGTGAGACAAATTGTGAATGATCTTTCTTCCTTTATCACGTGAGGGAATCTCGCATATATCTGGTTTACCGTCAAACCGAGCACATGTCTTTTGGTTATTTCTGTCACTAGGTGGCTGTCTCATTGACGTTTACCCCATATTTTTTCATTGAAGCACAATGCACACGTATATGTTTTAGAACATGAAGTTAAGGTTAAAACTTTCATGTCATGAATAATAAAGTGAAAAAAAAAGCAAAAAAGAGACTCAAAGAACTAAATAGAAAAAGACGAAATGATCTGATTTTCAAAAATGACCTGTTTGGTCGCTCGTAATCGATTGTCTACAAATATAGTTCCTGTCATTTGTAATGAATGTAAACTTTAATATCTGTGGGGTTTTTTTTTCATATAAAATTTTATGGTTAAAATTATTAGTTATGTTATTTCTTTTATAGTGGATTTTAAGATATTTTTTATTATGCTTTAGAACATTAGGGCATTGTGGGACTATGTGTCAAAGGTGTATGATTGAGGGGGCAACTCGTTCTATAAAAGCCGTGACTGGTCCCATGTGTCTTGTGACATCATTTCATGTCTAAGCAGTCCCAAACAAGTACATTTTTGAGTATACGCCAAGACGAGCATCATATTTTCAACTTTTGTTTCATTTTGTAGACTGTGTACCTCAAATTTTTTAACTGAAAAAAAAAATGTCTTCATCGGGAACTCTCCAGCTGAAACCTACACTCTTCAGTTTAGCAGGGACAATACTCTGTTTTTTTAATTTTGTCATTTTTGCGCATGGGATCTTAAAGACACTGTCAGTGGTTCAAAGTATTGCTTGTCAAAGACATGTCTACTAAGTTAGCGAATGCTGCATTCGAATAGGGACTGTTCTATTCATTCTCAGAAATTTTGCAATCTTTTGACATAGAAATTACCCTTTTCTGTTTAAAATAGATATTCTACATTATAAGGTGTCGACATTAAGTTAGTAATGGAACTTGAATAACTTTGAAAAGTTTAATTTGTTTTAAGCCTTAAACAAAAGGTTGCCACATATGTAATATGATGGACACACCAACCTTTAAAGTCAGGTCCCTTTAATGTTGCCTTATCCTCGGAAATCTGAAATATCTGCTCAATACTTATTGCTTTCCCCTAAAATAGCTGACAAATATTTAAAATAGTTCTGCTTTAAAATTCATCTATTCTCCTAGTTATTCAAAATTATTAGAGGTTAAGCTTTTTCATGTCCAACGGCACATATTACAGTGTTATCTGGATTCACCATTATACGATGCGGGAAAATTGCTATTGTCAAATTCAATTTAAAAAAAATAGATTCGTGTTTAAAAAAACTACGAGATGTGTTTGAAACGTCTAAGATATACAATGATTGATGTATTCATTGTTGGTCTTTAACGCCACTTTTATCATTATTTTTCTATTTCATGGTGACCAGGTTTTTTTGTGTGTAGAAAGCTGGGACGCCCGGAGAGAACCACTGACCTTCGGCAAGGAAACTGTCAATCCTAGTCAATTAAGATTGGAGTCGAACCAAGCTACCACGTGTAGGGTTCGAACTCTGAGATAAAGCAATGAAGCAGTAATTTTCACTAATGAAAGAAACTTGTTTCTCACTTTATCCAGTTTTCGTTTGATATATAGTTTTATTTTCTATTATTCAAGTTGAAGAAGCCAAGACGTTTTAAAAACGAATTGAAGAAAAAAAGGTAGCCAAGTGCATAGTTCTTTCAAACATATTCTTTTATCGCTGAGATGCTGTCTCGTCATGCCAAGAAATTGCCTCCGTTGAAATTTTGCAAACATCCCATAGAGCAAATTACATGGATGATTAATATTGACCATTTGGTATATGGCCGTTTTCTAAGCGACACGTACTTGCAGGTCATAAATTAGTTTGTTGAATGAAATCAAATCTTTAACTACTAATAGGTGCCGTAGGAGGTCCACCGGAATTTTTAGCGAGGATTTCTTGGCATGTAACAGATAGAAAACTCAGGATTCCAATTTATAGAACAGACAAGGGGCAGTGGCAAATATTTCGTGTATATTATGAACACAGAGAAGATTACCCCGGCACCCTTTGAAAAAAAAAAATCCTTCTTTTTCTTCTATGTGCCTTCGGACTTTATGTTTTGAACTGTAGTTTCACTTTCCATATTCGGTATTCATTCTAATGTAAGCTCCACGTGGCAAAAATCACGTGATGCAGGAATGTAGTATCTTGGAGTTAGGCTATTTCTTTCTTTTCGGGCGGGGACTCCAAACAGACAACATGCATTTATATAACGGCACTGTAGATTTTCTTATTAAATAAAGAAAGTTCCCGGTCCGGTACATGAATAGATTGGTTAGAAAGCAAGATTTTAATTTTAATTAGATTGGAAAGCCTTATTTGGGGGTTGAAATTGGAGAGCACCAAAAAAAGAAAGGAGGGGGGGGGGTTCCACAGGGAATATTTTTATCTTATGAACTCAACATTCGAAAGTTTTTTTTTTATTTAATTAAAAGAGAGAAAAACAAATGTAAGACAAATTGTGAATGATCTTTCTTCCTTTATCACGTGAGGGAATCTCGCATATATCTGGTTTACCGTCAAACCGAGCACATGTCTTTTGGTTATTTCTGTCACTAGGTGGCTGTCTCATTGACGTTTACCCCATATTTTTTCATTGAAGCACAATGCACACGTATATGTTTTAGAACATGAAGTTAAGGTTAAAACTTTCATGTCATGAATAATAAAGTGAAAAAAAAAGCAAAAAAGAGACTCAAAGAACTAAATAGAAAAAGACGAAATGATCTGATTTTCAAAAATGACCTGTTTGGTCGCTCGTAATCGATTGTCTACAAATATAGTTCCTGTCATTTGTAATGAATGTAAACTTTAATATCTGTGGGGTTTTTTTTCATATAAAATTTTATGGTTAAAATTATTAGTTATGTTATTTCTTTTATAGTGGATTTTAAGATATTTTTTATTATGCTTTAGAACATTAGGGCATTGTGGGACTATGTGTCAAAGGTGTATGATTGAGGGGGCAACTCGTTCTATAAAAGCCGTGACTGGTCCCATGTGTCTTGTGACATCATTTCATGTCTAAGCAGTCCCAAACAAGTACATTTTTGAGTATACGCCAAGACGAGCATCATATTTTCAACTTTTGTTTCATTTTGTAGACTGTGTACCTCAAATTTTTTAACTGAAAAAAAAAATGTCTTCATCGGGAGCTCTCCAGCTGAAACCTACACTCTTCAGTTTAGCAGGGACAATACTCTGTTTTTTTAATTTTGTCATTTTTGCGCATGGGATCGTTAAAGACACTGTCAGTGGTTCAAAGTATTGCTTGTCAAAGACATGTCTACTAAGTTAGCGAATGCTGCATTCGAATAGGGACTGTTCTATTCATTCTCAGAAATTTTGCAATCTTTTGACATAGAAATTACCCTTTTCTGTTTAAAATAGATATTCTACATTATAAGGTGTCGACATTAAGTTAGTAATGGAACTTGAATAACTTTGAAAAGTTTAATTTGTTTTAAGCCTTAAACAAAAGGTTGCCACATATGTAATATGATGGACACACCAACCTTTAAAGTCAGGTCCCTTTAATGTTGCCTTATCCTCGGAAATCTGAAATATCTGCTCAATACTTATTGCTTTCCCCTAAAATAGCTGACAAATATTTAAAATAGTTCTGCTTTAAAATTCATCTATTCTCCTAGTTATTCAAAATTATTAGAGGTTAAGCTTTTTCATGTCCAACGGCACATATTACAGTGTTATCTGGATTCACCATTATACGATGCGGGAAAATTGCTATTGTCAAATTCAATTTAAAAAAAATAGATTCGTGTTTAAAAAAACTACGAGATGTGTTTGAAACGTCTAAGATATACAATGATTGATGTATTCATTGTTGGTCTTTAACGCCACTTTTATCATTATTTTTCTATTTCATGGTGACCAGGTTTTTTTGTGTGTAGAAAGCTGGGACGCCCGGAGAGAACCACTGACCTTCGGCAAGGAAACTGTCAATCCTAGTCAATTAAGATTGGAGTCGAACCAAGCTACCACGTGTAGGGTTCGAACTCTGAGATAAAGCAATGAAGCAGTAATTTTCACTAATGAAAGAAACTTGTTTCTCACTTTATCCAGTTTTCGTTTGATATATAGTTTTATTTTCTATTATTCAAGTTGAAGAAGCCAAGACGTTTTAAAAACGAATTGAAGAAAAAAAGGTAGCCAAGTGCATAGTTCTTTCAAACATATTCTTTTATCGCTGAGATGCTGTCTCGTCATGCCAAGAAATTGCCTCCGTTGAAATTTTGCAAACATCCCATAGAGCAAAATACATGGATGATTAATATTGACCATTTGGTATATGGCCGTTTTCTAAGCGACACGTACTTGCAGGTCATAAATTAGTTTGTTGAATGAAATCAAATCTTTAACTACTAATAGGTGCCGTAGGAGGTCCACCGGAATTTTTAGCGAGGATTTCTTGGCATGTAACAGATAGAAAACTCAGGATTCCAATTTATAGAACAGACAAGGGGCAGTGGCAAATATTTCGTGTATATTATGAACACAGAGAAGATTACCCCGGCACCCTTTGAAAAAAAAAATCCTTCTTTTTCTTCTATGTGCCTTCGGACTTTATGTTTTGAACTGTAGTTTCACTTTCCATATTCGGTATTCATTCTAATGTAAGCTCCACGTGGCAAAAATCACGTGATGCAGGAATGTAGTATCTTGGAGTTAGGCTATTTCTTTCTTTTCGGGCGGGGACTCCAAGCAGACAACATGCATTTATATAACGGCACTGTAGATTTTCTTATTAAATAAAGAAAGTTCCCGGTCCGGTACATGAATAGATTGGTTAGAAAGCAAGATTTTAATTTTAATTAGATTGGAAAGCCTTATTTGGGGGTTGAAATTGGAGAGCACCAAAAAAAGAAAGGAGGGGGGGGGGGGGGGGGGGGTTCCACAGGGAATATTTTTATCTTATGAACTCAACATTCGAAAGTTTTTTTTTTATTTAATTAAAAGAGAGAAAAACAAATGTAAGACAAATTGTGAATGATCTTTCTTCCTTTATCACGTGAGGGAATCTCGCATATATCTGGTTTACCGTCAAACCGAGCACATGTCTTTTGGTTATTTCTGTCACTAGGTGGCTGTCTCATTGACGTTTACCCCATATTTTTTCATTGAAGCACAATGCACACGTATATGTTTTAGAACATGAAGTTAAGGTTAAAACTTTCATGTCATGAATAATAAAGTGAAAAAAAAAAAGCAAAAAAGAGACTCAAAGAACTAAATAGAAAAAGACGAAATGATCTGATTTTCAAAAATGACCTGTTTGGTCGCTCGTAATCGATTGTCTACAAATATAGTTCCTGTCATTTGTAATGAATGTAAACTTTAATATCTGTGGGTTTTTTTTTCATATAAAATTTTATGGTTAAAATTATTAGTTATGTTATTTCTTTTATAGTGGATTTTAAGATATTTTTTATTATGCTTTAGAACATTAGGGCATTGTGGGACTATGTGTCAAAGGTGTATGATTGAGGGGGCAACTCGTTCTATAAAAGCCGTGACTGGTCCCATGTGTCTTGTGACATCATTTCATGTCTAAGCAGTCCCAAACAAGTACATTTTTGAGTATACGCCAAGACGAGCATCATATTTTCAACTTTTGTTTCATTTTGTAGACTGTGTACCTCAAATTTTTTAACTGAAAAAAAAAATGTCTTCATCGGGAACTCTCCAGCTGAAACCTACACTCTTCAGTTTAGCAGGGACAATACTCTGTTTTTTTAATTTTGTCATTTTTGCGCATGGGATCGTTAAAGACACTGTCAGTGGTTCAAAGTATTGCTTGTCAAAGACATGTCTACTAAGTTAGCGAATGCTGCATTCGAATAGGGACTGTTCTATTCATTCTCAGAAATTTTGCAATCTTTTGACATAGAAATTACCCTTTTCTGTTTAAAATAGATATTCTACATTATAAGGTGTCGACATTAAGTTAGTAATGGAACTTGAATAACTTTGAAAAGTTTAATTTGTTTTAAGCCTTAAACAAAAGGTTGCCACATATGTAATATGATGGACACACCAACCTTTAAAGTCAGGTCCCTTTAATGTTGCCTTATCCTCGGAAATCTGAAATATCTGCTCAATACTTATTGCTTTCCCCTAAAATAGCTGACAAATATTTAAAATAGTTCTGCTTTAAAATTCATCTATTCTCCTAGTTATTCAAAATTATTAGAGGTTAAGCTTTTTCATGTCCAACGGCACATATTACAGTGTTATCTGGATTCACCATTATACGATGCGGGAAAATTGCTATTGTCAAATTCAATTTAAAAAAAATAGATTCGTGTTTAAAAAAACTACGAGATGTGTTTGAAACGTCTAAGATATACAATGATTGATGTATTCATTGTTGATCTTTAACGCCACTTTTATCATTATTTTTCTATTTCATGGTGACCAGGTTTTTTTGTGTGTAGAAAGCTGGGACGCCCGGAGAGAACCACTGACCTTCGGCAAGGAAACTGTCAATCCTAGTCAATTAAGATTGGAGTCGAACCAAGCTACCACGTGTAGGGTTCGAACTCTGAGATAAAGCAATGAAGCAGTAATTTTCACTAATGAAAGAAACTTGTTTCTCACTTTATCCAGTTTTCGTTTGATATATAGTTTTATTTTCTATTATTCAAGTTGAAGAAGCCAAGACGTTTTAAAAACGAATTGAAGAAAAAAAGGTAGCCAAGTGCATAGTTCTTTCAAACATATTCTTTTATTGCTGAGATGCTGTCTCGTCATGCCAAGAAATTGCCTCCGTTGAAATTTTGCAAACATCCCATAGAGCAAATTACATGGATGATTAATATTGACCATTTGGTATATGGCCGTTTTCTAAGCGACATGTACTTGCAGGTCATAAATTAGTTTGTTGAATGAAATCAAATCTTTAACTACTAATAGGTGCCGTAGGAGGTCCACCGGAATTTTTAGCGAGGATTTCTTGGCATGTAACAGATAGAAAACTCAGGATTCCAATTTATAGAACAGACAAGGGGCAGTGGCAAATATTTCGTGTATATTATGAACACAGAGAAGATTACCCCGGCACCCTTTGAAAAAAAATCCTTCTTTTTCTTCTATGTGCCTTCGGACTTTATGTTTTGAACTGTAGTTTCACTTTCCATATTCGGTATTCATTCTAATGTAAGCTCCACGTGGCAAAAATCACGTGATGCAGGAATGTAGTATCTTGGAGTTAGGCTATTTCTTTCTTTTCGGGCGGGGACTCCAAGCAGACAACATGCATTTATATAACGGCACTGTAGATTTTCTTATTAAATAAAGAAAGTTCCCGGTCCGGTACATGAATAGATTGGTAAGAAAGCAAGATTTTAATTTTAATTAGATTGGAAAGCCTTATTTGGGGGTTGAAATTGGAGAGCACCAAAAAAAGAAAGGAGGGGGGGGTTCCACAGGGAATATTTTTATCTTATGAACTCAACATTCGAAAGTTTTTTTTTTATTTAATTAAAAGAGAGAAAAACAAATGTAAGACAAATTGTGAATGATCTTTCTTCCTTTATCACGTGAGGGAATCTCGCATATATCTGGTTTACCGTCAAACCGAGCACATGTCTTTTGGTTATTTCTGTCACTAGGTGGCTGTCTCATTGACGTTTACCCCATATTTTTTCATTGAAGCACAATGCACACGTATATGTTTTAGAACATGAAGTTAAGGTTAAAACTTTCATGTCATGAATAATAAAGTGAAAAAAAAGCAAAAAAGAGACTCAAAGAACTAAATAGAAAAAGACGAAATGATCTGATTTTCAAAAATGACCTGTTTGGTCGCTCGTAATCGATTGTCTACAAATATAGTTCCTGTCATTTGTAATGAATGTAAACTTTAATATCTGTGGGGTTTTTTTTCATATAAAATTTTATGGTTAAAATTATTAGTTATGTTATTTCTTTTATAGTGGATTTTAAGATATTTTTTATTATGCTTTAGAACATTAGGGCATTGTGGGACTATGTGTCAAAGGTGTATGATTGAGGGGGCAACTCGTTCTATAAAAGCCGTGACTGGTCCCATGTGTCTTGTGAAATCATTTCATGTCTAAGCAGTCCCAAACAAGTACATTTTTGAGTATACGCCAAGACGAGCATCATATTTTCAACTTTTGTTTTATTTTGTAGACTGTGTACCTCAAATTTTTTAACTGAAAAAAAAAATGTCTTCATCGGGAACTCTCCAGCTGAAACCTACACTCTTCAGTTTAGCAGGGACAATACTCTGTTTTTTTAATTTTGTCATTTTTGCGCATGGGATCGTTAAAGACACTGTCAGTGGTTCAAAGTATTGCTTGTCAAAGACATGTCTACTAAGTTAGCGAATGCTGCATTCGAATAGGGACTGTTCTATTCATTCTCAGAAATTTTGCAATCTTTTGACATAGAAATTACCCTTTTCTGTTTAAAATAGATATTCTACATTATAAGGTGTCGACATTAAGTTAGTAATGGAACTTGAATAACTTTGAAAAGTTTAATTTGTTTTAAGCCTTAAACAAAAGGTTGCCACATATGTAATATGATGGACACACCAACCTTTAAAGTCAGGTCCCTTTAATGTTGCCTTATCCTCGGAAATCTGAAATATCTGCTCAATACTTATTGCTTTCCCCTAAAATAGCTGACAAATATTTAAAATAGTTCTGCTTTAAAATTCATCTATTCTCCTAGTTATTCAAAATTATTAGAGGTTAAGCTTTTTCATGTCCAACGGCACATATTACAGTGTTATCTGGATTCACCATTATACGATGCGGGAAAATTGCTATTGTCAAATTCAATTTAAAAAAAATAGATTCGTGTTTAAAAAAACTACGAGATGTGTTTGAAACGTCTAAGATATACAATGATTGATGTATTCATTGTTGGTCTTTAACGCCACTTTTATCATTATTTTTCTATTTCATGGTGACCAGGTTTTTTTGTGTGTAGAAAGCTGGGACGCCCGGAGAGAACCACTGACCTTCGGCAAGGAAACTGTCAATCCTAGTCAATTAAGATTGGAGTCGAACCAAGCTACCACGTGTAGGGTTCGAACTCTGAGATAAAGCAATGAAGCAGTAATTTTCACTAATGAAAGAAACTTGTTTCTCACTTTATCCAGTTTTCGTTTGATATATAGTTTTATTTTCTATTATTCAAGTTGAAGAAGCCAAGACGTTTTAAAAACGAATTGAAGAAAAAAAGGTAGCCAAGTGCATAGTTCTTTCAAACATATTCTTTTATCGCTGAGATGCTGTCTCGTCATGCCAAGAAATTGCCTCCGTTGAAATTTTGCAAACATCCCATAGAGCAAATTACATGGATGATTAATATTGACCATTTGGTATATGGCCGTTTTCTAAGCGACACGTACTTGCAGGTCATAAATTAGTTTGTTGAATGAAATCAAATCTTTAACTACTAATAGGTGCCGTAGGAGGTCCACCGGAATTTTTAGCGAGGATTTCTTGGCATGTAACAGATAGAAAACTCAGGATTCCAATTTATAGAACAGACAAGGGGCAGTGGCAAATATTTCGTGTATATTATGAACACAGAGAAGATTACCCCGGCACCCTTTGAAAAAAAAAATCCTTCTTTTTCTTCTATGTGCCTTCGGACTTTATGTTTTGAACTGTAGTTTCACTTTCCATATTCGGTATTCATTCTAATGTAAGCTCCACGTGGCAAAAATCACGTGATGCAGGAATGTAGTATCTTGGAGTTAGGCTATTTCTTTCTTTTCGGGCGGGGACTCCAAGCAGACAACATGCATTTATATAACGGCACTGTAGATTTTCTTATTAAATAAAGAAAGTTCCCGGTCCGGTACATGAATAGATTGGTTAGAAAGCAAGATTTTAATTTTAATTAGATTGGAAAGCCTTATTTGGGGGTTGAAATTGGAGAGCACCAAAAAAAGAAAGGAGGGGGGGGGGGGGGGGTTCCACAGGGAATATTTTTATCTTATGAACTCAACATTCGAAAGTTTTTTTTTTATTTAATTAAAAGAGAGAAAAACAAATGTAAGACAAATTGTGAATGATCTTTCTTCCTTTATCACGTGAGGGAATCTCGCATATATCTGGTTTACCGTCAAACCGAGCACATGTCTTTTGGTTATTTCTGTCACTAGGTGGCTGTCTCATTGACGTTTACCCCATATTTTTTCATTGAAGCACAATGCACACGTATATGTTTTAGAACATGAAGTTAAGGTTAAAACTTTCATGTCATGAATAATAAAGTGAAAAAAAAAGCAAAAAAGAGACTCAAAGAACTAAATAGAAAAAGACGAAATGATCTGATTTTCAAAAATGACCTGTTTGGTCGCTCGTAATCGATTGTCTACAAATATAGTTCCTGTCATTTGTAATGAATGTAAACTTTAATATCTGTGGGGTTTTTTTTCATATAAAATTTTATGGTTAAAATTATTAGTTATGTTATTTCTTTTATAGTGGATTTTAAGATATTTTTTATTATGCTTTAGAACATTAGGGCATTGTGGGACTATGTGTCAAAGGTGTATGATTGAGGGGGCAACTCGTTCTATAAAAGCCGTGACTGGTCCCATGTGTCTTGTGACATCATTTCATGTCTAAGCAGTCCCAAACAAGTACATTTTTGAGTATACGCCAAGACGAGCATCATATTTTCAACTTTTGTTTCATTTTGTAGACTGTGTACCTCAAATTTTTTAACTGAAAAAAAAAATGTCTTCATCGGGAACTCTCCAGCTGAAACCTACACTCTTCAGTTTAGCAGGGACAATACTCTGTTTTTTTAATTTTGTCATTTTTGCGCATGGGATCGTTAAAGACACTGTCAGTGGTTCAAAGTATTGCTTGTCAAAGACATGTCTACTAAGTTAGCGAATGCTGCATTCGAATAGGGACTGTTCTATTCATTCTCAGAAATTTTGCAATCTTTTGACATAGAAATTACCCTTTTCTGTTTAAAATAGATATTCTACATTATAAGGTGTCGACATTAAGTTAGTAATGGAACTTGAATAACTTTGAAAAGTTTAATTTGTTTTAAGCCTTAAACAAAAGGTTGCCACATATGTAATATGATGGACACACCAACCTTTAAAGTCAGGTCCCTTTAATGTTGCCTTATCCTCGGAAATCTGAAATATCTGCTCAATACTTATTGCTTTCCCCTAAAATAGCTGACAAATATTTAAAATAGTTCTGCTTTAAAATTCATCTATTCTCCTAGTTATTCAAAATTATTAGAGGTTAAGCTTTTTCATGTCCAACGGCACATATTACAGTGTTATCTGGATTCACCATTATACGATGCGGGAAAATTGCTATTGTCAAATTCAATTTAAAAAAAATAGATTCGTGTTTAAAAAAACTACGAGATGTGTTTGAAACGTCTAAGATATACAATGATTGATGTATTCATTGTTGGTCTTTAACGCCACTTTTATCATTATTTTTCTATTTCATGGTGACCAGGTTTTTTTGTGTGTAGAAAGCTGGGACGCCCGGAGAGAACCACTGACCTTCGGCAAGGAAACTGTCAATCCTAGTCAATTAAGATTGGAGTCGAACCAAGCTACCACGTGTAGGGTTCGAACTCTGAGATAAAGCAATGAAGCAGTAATTTTCACTAATGAAAGAAACTTGTTTCTCACTTTATCCAGTTTTCGTTTGATATATAGTTTTATTTTCTATTATTCAAGTTGAAGAAGCCAAGACGTTTTAAAAACGAATTGAAGAAAAAAAGGTAGCCAAGTGCATAGTTCTTTCAAACATATTCTTTTATCGCTGAGATGCTGTCTCGTCATGCCAAGAAATTGCCTCCGTTGAAATTTTGCAAACATCCCATAGAGCAAATTACATGGATGATTAATATTGACCATTTGGTATATGGCCGTTTTCTAAGCGACACGTACTTGCAGGTCATAAATTAGTTTGTTGAATGAAATCAAATCTTTAACTACTAATAGGTGCCGTAGGAGGTCCACCGGAATTTTTAGCGAGGATTTCTTGGCATGTAACAGATAGAAAACTCAGGATTCCAATTTATAGAACAGACAAGGGGCAGTGGCAAATATTTCGTGTATATTATGAACACAGAGAAGATTACCCCGGCACCCTTTGAAAAAAAAAATCCTTCTTTTTCTTCTATGTGCCTTCGGACTTTATGTTTTGAACTGTAGTTTCACTTTCCATATTCGGTATTCATTCTAATGTAAGCTCCACGTGGCAAAAATCACGTGATGCAGGAATGTAGTATCTTGGAGTTAGGCTATTTCTTTCTTTTCGGGCGGGGACTCCAAGCAGACAACATGCATTTATATAACGGCACTGTAGATTTTCTTATTAAATAAAGAAAGTTCCCGGTCCGGTACATGAATAGATTGGTTAGAAAGCAAGATTTTAATTTTAATTAGATTGGAAAGCCTTATTTGGGGGTTGAAATTGGAGAGCACCAAAAAAAGAAAGGAGGGGGGTTCCACAGGGAATATTTTTATCTTATGAACTCAACATTCGAAAGTTTTTTTTTTATTTAATTAAAAGAGAGAAAAACAAATGTAAGACAAATTGTGAATGATCTTTCTTCCTTTATCACGTGAGGGAATCTCGCATATATCTGGTTTACCGTCAAACCGAGCACATGTCTTTTGGTTATTTCTGTCACTAGGTGGCTGTCTCATTGACGTTTACCCCATATTTTTTCATTGAAGCACAATGCACACGTATATGTTTTAGAACATGAAGTTAAGGTTAAAACTTTCATGTCATGAATAATAAAGTGAAAAAAAAAGCAAAAAAGAGACTCAAAGAACTAAATAGAAAAAGACGAAATGATCTGATTTTCAAAAATGACCTGTTTGGTCGCTCGTAATCGATTGTCTACAAATATAGTTCCTGTCATTTGTAATGAATGTAAACTTTAATATCTGTGGGGTTTTTTTTCATATAAAATTTTATGGTTAAAATTATTAGTTATGTTATTTCTCTTATAGTGGATTTTAAGATATTTTTTATTATGCTTTAGAACATTAGGGCATTGTGGGACTATGTGTCAAAGGTGTATGATTGAGGGGGCAACTCGTTCTATAAAAGCCGTGACTGGTCCCATGTGTCTTGTGACATCATTTCATGTCTAAGCAGTCCCAAACAAGTACATTTTTGAGTATACGCCAAGACGAGCATCATATTTTCAACTTTTGTTTCATTTTGTAGACTGTGTACCTCAAATTTTTTAACTGAAAAAAAAAGTCTTCATCGGGAACTCTCCAGCTGAAACCTACACTCTTCAGTTTAGCAGGGACAATACTCTGTTTTTTTAATTTTGTCATTTTTGCGCATGGGATCGTTAAAGACACTGTCAGTGGTTCAAAGTATTGCTTGTCAAAGACATGTCTACTAAGTTAGCGAATGCTGCATTCGAATAGGGACTGTTCTATTCATTCTCAGAAATTTTGCAATCTTTTGACATAGAAATTACCCTTTTCTGTTTAAAATAGATATTCTACATTATAAGGTGTCGACATTAAGTTAGTAATGGAACTTGAATAACTTTGAAAAGTTTAATTTGTTTTAAGCCTTAAACAAAAGGTTGCCACATATGTAATATGATGGACACACCAACCTTTAAAGTCAGGTCCCTTTAATGTTGCCTTATCCTCGGAAATCTGAAATATCTGCTCAATACTTATTGCTTTCCCCTAAAATAGCTGACAAATATTTAAAATAGTTCTGCTTTAAAATTCATCTATTCTCCTAGTTATTCAAAATTATTAGAGGTTAAGCTTTTTCATGTCCAACGGCACATATTACAGTGTTATCTGGATTCACCATTATACGATGCGGGAAAATTGCTATTGTCAAATTCAATTTAAAAAAAATAGATTCGTGTTTAAAAAAACTACGAGATGTGTTTGAAACGTCTAAGATATACAATGATTGATGTATTCATTGTTGATCTTTAACGCCACTTTTATCATTATTTTTCTATTTCATGGTGACCAGGTTTTTTTGTGTGTAGAAAGCTGGGACGCCCGGAGAGAACCACTGACCTTCGGCAAGGAAACTGTCAATCCTAGTCAATTAAGATTGGAGTCGAACCAAGCTACCACGTGTAGGGTTCGAACTCTGAGATAAAGCAATGAAGCAGTAATTTTCACTAATGAAAGAAACTTGTTTCTCACTTTATCCAGTTTTCGTTTGATATATAGTTTTATTTTCTATTATTCAAGTTGAAGAAGCCAAGACGTTTTAAAAACGAATTGAAGAAAAAAAGGTAGCCAAGTGCATAGTTCTTTCAAACATATTCTTTTATCGCTGAGATGCTGTCTCGTCATGCCAAGAAATTGCCTCCGTTGAAATTTTGCAAACATCCCATAGAGCAAATTACATGGATGATTAATATTGACCATTTGGTATATGGCCGTTTTCTAAGCGACACGTACTTGCAGGTCATAAATTAGTTTGTTGAATGAAATCAAATCTTTAACTACTAATAGGTGCCGTAGGAGGTCCACCGGAATTTTTAGCGAGGATTTCTTGGCATGTAACAGATAGAAAACTCAGGATTCCAATTTATAGAACAGACAAGGGGCAGTGGCAAATATTTCGTGTATATTATGAACACAGAGAAGATTACCCCGGCACCCTTTGAAAAAAAAAATCCTTCTTTTTCTTCTATGTGCCTTCGGACTTTATGTTTTGAACTGTAGTTTCACTTTCCATATTCGGTATTCATTCTAATGTAAGCTCCACGTGGCAAAAATCACGTGATGCAGGAATGTAGTATCTTGGAGTTAGGCTATTTCTTTCTTTTCGGGCGGGGACTCCAAGCAGACAACATGCATTTATATAACGGCACTGTAGATTTTCTTATTAAATAAAGAAAGTTCCCGGTCCGGTACATGAATAGATTGGTTAGAAAGCAAGATTTTAATTTTAATTAGATTGGAAAGCCTTATTTGGGGGTTGAAATTGGAGAGCACCAAAAAAAGAAAGGAGGGGGGGTTCCACAGGGAATATTTTTATCTTATGAACTCAACATTCGAAAGTTTTTTTTTTATTTAATTAAAAGAGAGAAAAACAAATGTAAGACAAATTGTGAATGATCTTTCTTCCTTTATCACGTGAGGGAATCTCGCATATATCTGGTTTACCGTCAAACCGAGCACATGTCTTTTGGTTATTTCTGTCACTAGGTGGCTGTCTCATTGACGTTTACCCCATATTTTTTCATTGAAGCACAATGCACACGTATATGTTTTAGAACATGAAGTTAAGGTTAAAACTTTCATGTCATGAATAATAAAGTGAAAAAAAAAGCAAAAAAGAGACTCAAAGAACTAAATAGAAAAAGACGAAATGATCTGATTTTCAAAAATGACCTGTTTGGTCGCTCGTAATCGATTGTCTACAAATATAGTTCCTGTCATTTGTAATGAATGTAAACTTTAATATCTGTGGGGTTTTTTTTCATATAAAATTTTATGGTTAAAATTATTAGTTATGTTATTTCTTTTATAGTGGATTTTAAGATATTTTTTATTATGCTTTAGAACATTAGGGCATTGTGGGACTATGTGTCAAAGGTGTATGATTGAGGGGGCAACTCGTTCTATAAAAGCCGTGACTGGTCCCATGTGTCTTGTGACATCATTTCATGTCTAAGCAGTCCCAAACAAGTACATTTTTGAGTATACGCCAAGACGAGCATCATATTTTCAACTTTTGTTTCATTTTGTAGACTGTGTACCTCAAATTTTTTAACTGAAAAAAAAAATGTCTTCATCGGGAACTCTCCAGCTGAAACCTACACTCTTCAGTTTAGCAGGGACAATACTCTGTTTTTTTAATTTTGTCATTTTTGCGCATGGGATCGTTAAAGACACTGTCAGTGGTTCAAAGTATTGCTTGTCAAAGACATGTCTACTAAGTTAGCGAATGCTGCATTCGAATAGGGACTGTTCTATTCATTCTCAGAAATTTTGCAATCTTTTGACATAGAAATTACCCTTTTCTGTTTAAAATAGATATTCTACATTATAAGGTGTCGACATTAAGTTAGTAATGGAACTTGAATAACTTTGAAAAGTTTAATTTGTTTTAAGCCTTAAACAAAAGGTTGCCACATATGTAATATGATGGACACACCAACCTTTAAAGTCAGGTCCCTTTAATGTTGCCTTATCCTCGGAAATCTGAAATATCTGCTCAATACTTATTGCTTTCCCCTAAAATAGCTGACAAATATTTAAAATAGTTCTGCTTTAAAATTCATCTATTCTCCTAGTTATTCAAAATTATTAGAGGTTAAGCTTTTTCATGTCCAACGGCACATATTACAGTGTTATCTGGATTCACCATTATACGATGCGGGAAAATTGCTATTGTCAAATTCAATTTAAAAAAAATAGATTCGTGTTTAAAAAAACTACGAGATGTGTTTGAAACGTCTAAGATATACAATGATTGATGTATTCATTGTTGGTCTTTAACGCCACTTTTATCATTATTTTTCTATTTCATGGTGACCAGGTTTTTTTGTGTGTAGAAAGCTGGGACGCCCGGAGAGAACCACTGACCTTCGGCAAGGAAACTGTCAATCCTAGTCAATTAAGATTGGAGTCGAACCAAGCTACCACGTGTAGGGTTCGAACTCTGAGATAAAGCAATGAAGCAGTAATTTTCACTAATGAAAGAAACTTGTTTCTCACTTTATCCAGTTTTCGTTTGATATATAGTTTTATTTTCTATTATTCAAGTTGAAGAAGCCAAGACGTTTTAAAAACGAATTGAAGAAAAAAAGGTAGCCAAGTGCATAGTTCTTTCAAACATATTCTTTTATCGCTGAGATGCTGTCTCGTCATGCCAAGAAATTGCCTCCGTTGAAATTTTGCAAACATCCCATAGAGCAAATTACATGGATGATTAATATTGACCATTTGGTATATGGCCGTTTTCTAAGCGACACGTACTTGCAGGTCATAAATTAGTTTGTTGAATGAAATCAAATCTTTAACTACTAATAGGTGCCGTAGGAGGTCCACCGGAACTTTTAGCGAGGATTTCTTGGCATGTAACAGATAGAAAACTCAGGATTCCAATTTATAGAACAGACAAGGGGCAGTGGCAAATATTTCGTGTATATTATGAACACAGAGAAGATTACCCCGGCACCCTTTGAAAAAAAAAATCCTTCTTTTTCTTCTATGTGCCTTCGGACTTTATGTTTTGAACTGTAGTTTCACTTTCCATATTCGGTATTCATTCTAATGTAAGCTCCACGTGGCAAAAATCACGTGATGCAGGAATGTAGTATCTTGGAGTTAGGCTATTTCTTTCTTTTCGGGCGGGGACTCCAAGCAGACAACATGCATTTATATAACGGCACTGTAGATTTTCTTATTAAATAAAGAAAGTTCCCGGTCCGGTACATGAATAGATTGGTTAGAAAGCAAGATTTTAATTTTAATTAGATTGGAAAGCCTTATTTGGGGGTTGAAATTGGAGAGCACCAAAAAAAGAAAGGAGGGGGGTTCCACAGGGAATATTTTTATCTTATGAACTCAACATTCGAAAGTTTTTTTTTTATTTAATTAAAAGAGAGAAAAACAAATGTAAGACAAATTGTGAATGATCTTTCTTCCTTTATCACGTGAGGGAATCTCGCATATATCTGGTTTACCGTCAAACCGAGCACATGTCTTTTGGTTATTTCTGTCACTAGGTGGCTGTCTCATTGACGTTTACCCCATATTTTTTCATTGAAGCACAATGCACACGTATATGTTTTAGAACATGAAGTTAAGGTTAAAACTTTCATGTCATGAATAATAAAGTGAAAAAAAAAGCAAAAAAGAGACTCAAAGAACTAAATAGAAAAAGACGAAATGATCTGATTTTCAAAAATGACCTGTTTGGTCGCTCGTAATCGATTGTCTACAAATATAGTTCCTGTCATTTGTAATGAATGTAAACTTTAATATCTGTGGGGTTTTTTTTCATATAAAATTTTATGGTTAAAATTATTAGTTATGTTATTTCTCTTATAGTGGATTTTAAGATATTTTTTATTATGCTTTAGAACATTAGGGCATTGTGGGACTATGTGTCAAAGGTGTATGATTGAGGGGGCAACTCGTTCTATAAAAGCCGTGACTGGTCCCATGTGTCTTGTGACATCATTTCATGTCTAAGCAGTCCCAAACAAGTACATTTTTGAGTATACGCCAAGACGAGCATCATATTTTCAACTTTTGTTTCATTTTGTAGACTGTGTACCTCAAATTTTTTAACTGAAAAAAAAAGTCTTCATCGGGAACTCTCCAGCTGAAACCTACACTCTTCAGTTTAGCAGGGACAATACTCTGTTTTTTTAATTTTGTCATTTTTGCGCATGGGATCGTTAAAGACACTGTCAGTGGTTCAAAGTATTGCTTGTCAAAGACATGTCTACTAAGTTAGCGAATGCTGCATTCGAATAGGGACTGTTCTATTCATTCTCAGAAATTTTGCAATCTTTTGACATAGAAATTACCCTTTTCTGTTTAAAATAGATATTCTACATTATAAGGTGTCGACATTAAGTTAGTAATGGAACTTGAATAACTTTGAAAAGTTTAATTTGTTTTAAGCCTTAAACAAAAGGTTGCCACATATGTAATATGATGGACACACCAACCTTTAAAGTCAGGTCCCTTTAATGTTGCCTTATCCTCGGAAATCTGAAATATCTGCTCAATACTTATTGCTTTCCCCTAAAATAGCTGACAAATATTTAAAATAGTTCTGCTTTAAAATTCATCTATTCTCCTAGTTATTCAAAATTATTAGAGGTTAAGCTTTTTCATGTCCAACGGCACATATTACAGTGTTATCTGGATTCACCATTATACGATGCGGGAAAATTGCTATTGTCAAATTCAATTTAAAAAAAATAGATTCGTGTTTAAAAAAACTACGAGATGTGTTTGAAACGTCTAAGATATACAATGATTGATGTATTCATTGTTGATCTTTAACGCCACTTTTATCATTATTTTTCTATTTCATGGTGACCAGGTTTTTTTGTGTGTAGAAAGCTGGGACGCCCGGAGAGAACCACTGACCTTCGGCAAGGAAACTGTCAATCCTAGTCAATTAAGATTGGAGTCGAACCAAGCTACCACGTGTAGGGTTCGAACTCTGAGATAAAGCAATGAAGCAGTAATTTTCACTAATGAAAGAAACTTGTTTCTCACTTTATCCAGTTTTCGTTTGATATATAGTTTTATTTTCTATTATTCAAGTTGAAGAAGCCAAGACGTTTTAAAAACGAATTGAAGAAAAAAAGGTAGCCAAGTGCATAGTTCTTTCAAACATATTCTTTTATCGCTGAGATGCTGTCTCGTCATGCCAAGAAATTGCCTCCGTTGAAATTTTGCAAACATCCCATAGAGCAAATTACATGGATGATTAATATTGACCATTTGGTATATGGCCGTTTTCTAAGCGACACGTACTTGCAGGTCATAAATTAGTTTGTTGAATGAAATCAAATCTTTAACTACTAATAGGTGCCGTAGGAGGTCCACCGGAATTTTTAGCGAGGATTTCTTGGCATGTAACAGATAGAAAACTCAGGATTCCAATTTATAGAACAGACAAGGGGCAGTGGCAAATATTTCGTGTATATTATGAACACAGAGAAGATTACCCCGGCACCCTTTGAAAAAAAAAATCCTTCTTTTTCTTCTATGTGCCTTCGGACTTTATGTTTTGAACTGTAGTTTCACTTTCCATATTCGGTATTCATTCTAATGTAAGCTCCACGTGGCAAAAATCACGTGATGCAGGAATGTAGTATCTTGGAGTTAGGCTATTTCTTTCTTTTCGGGCGGGGACTCCAAGCAGACAACATGCATTTATATAACGGCACTGTAGATTTTCTTATTAAATAAAGAAAGTTCCCGGTCCGGTACATGAATAGATTGGTTAGAAAGCAAGATTTTAATTTTAATTAGATTGGAAAGCCTTATTTGGGGGTTGAAATTGGAGAGCACCAAAAAAAGAAAGGAGGGGGGGTTCCACAGGGAATATTTTTATCTTATGAACTCAACATTCGAAAGTTTTTTTTTTATTTAATTAAAAGAGAGAAAAACAAATGTAAGACAAATTGTGAATGATCTTTCTTCCTTTATCACGTGAGGGAATCTCGCATATATCTGGTTTACCGTCAAACCGAGCACATGTCTTTTGGTTATTTCTGTCACTAGGTGGCTGTCTCATTGACGTTTACCCCATATTTTTTCATTGAAGCACAATGCACACGTATATGTTTTAGAACATGAAGTTAAGGTTAAAACTTTCATGTCATGAATAATAAAGTGAAAAAAAAAGCAAAAAAGAGACTCAAAGAACTAAATAGAAAAAGACGAAATGATCTGATTTTCAAAAATGACCTGTTTGGTCGCTCGTAATCGATTGTCTACAAATATAGTTCCTGTCATTTGTAATGAATGTAAACTTTAATATCTGTGGGGTTTTTTTTCATATAAAATTTTATGGTTAAAATTATTAGTTATGTTATTTCTTTTATAGTGGATTTTAAGATATTTTTTATTATGCTTTAGAACATTAGGGCATTGTGGGACTATGTGTCAAAGGTGTATGATTGAGGGGGCAACTCGTTCTATAAAAGCCGTGACTGGTCCCATGTGTCTTGTGACATCATTTCATGTCTAAGCAGTCCCAAACAAGTACATTTTTGAGTATACGCCAAGACGAGCATCATATTTTCAACTTTTGTTTCATTTTGTAGACTGTGTACCTCAAATTTTTTAACTGAAAAAAAAAATGTCTTCATCGGGAACTCTCCAGCTGAAACCTACACTCTTCAGTTTAGCAGGGACAATACTCTGTTTTTTTAATTTTGTCATTTTTGCGCATGGGATCGTTAAAGACACTGTCAGTGGTTCAAAGTATTGCTTGTCAAAGACATGTCTACTAAGTTAGCGAATGCTGCATTCGAATAGGGACTGTTCTATTCATTCTCAGAAATTTTGCAATCTTTTGACATAGAAATTACCCTTTTCTGTTTAAAATAGATATTCTACATTATAAGGTGTCGACATTAAGTTAGTAATGGAACTTGAATAACTTTGAAAAGTTTAATTTGTTTTAAGCCTTAAACAAAAGGTTGCCACATATGTAATATGATGGACACACCAACCTTTAAAGTCAGGTCCCTTTAATGTTGCCTTATCCTCGGAAATCTGAAATATCTGCTCAATACTTATTGCTTTCCCCTAAAATAGCTGACAAATATTTAAAATAGTTCTGCTTTAAAATTCATCTATTCTCCTAGTTATTCAAAATTATTAGAGGTTAAGCTTTTTCATGTCCAACGGCACATATTACAGTGTTATCTGGATTCACCATTATACGATGCGGGAAAATTGCTATTGTCAAATTCAATTTAAAAAAAATAGATTCGTGTTTAAAAAAACTACGAGATGTGTTTGAAACGTCTAAGATATACAATGATTGATGTATTCATTGTTGGTCTTTAACGCCACTTTTATCATTATTTTTCTATTTCATGGTGACCAGGTTTTTTTGTGTGTAGAAAGCTGGGACGCCCGGAGAGAACCACTGACCTTCGGCAAGGAAACTGTCAATCCTAGTCAATTAAGATTGGAGTCGAACCAAGCTACCACGTGTAGGGTTCGAACTCTGAGATAAAGCAATGAAGCAGTAATTTTCACTAATGAAAGAAACTTGTTTCTCACTTTATCCAGTTTTCGTTTGATATATAGTTTTATTTTCTATTATTCAAGTTGAAGAAGCCAAGACGTTTTAAAAACGAATTGAAGAAAAAAAGGTAGCCAAGTGCATAGTTCTTTCAAACATATTCTTTTATCGCTGAGATGCTGTCTCGTCATGCCAAGAAATTGCCTCCGTTGAAATTTTGCAAACATCCCATAGAGCAAATTACATGGATGATTAATATTGACCATTTGGTATATGGCCGTTTTCTAAGCGACACGTACTTGCAGGTCATAAATTAGTTTGTTGAATGAAATCAAATCTTTAACTACTAATAGGTGCCGTAGGAGGTCCACCGGAACTTTTAGCGAGGATTTCTTGGCATGTAACAGATAGAAAACTCAGGATTCCAATTTATAGAACAGACAAGGGGCAGTGGCAAATATTTCGTGTATATTATGAACACAGAGAAGATTACCCCGGCACCCTTTGAAAAAAAAATCCTTCTTTTTCTTCTATGTGCCTTCGGACTTTATGTTTTGAACTGTAGTTTCACTTTCCATATTCGGTATTCATTCTAATGTAAGCTCCACGTGGCAAAAATCACGTGATGCAGGAATGTAGTATCTTGGAGTTAGGCTATTTCTTTCTTTTCGGGCGGGGACTCCAAGCAGACAACATGCATTTATATAACGGCACTGTAGATTTTCTTATTAAATAAAGAAAGTTCCCGGTCCGGTACATGAATAGATTGGTTAGAAAGCAAGATTTTAATTTTAATTAGATTGGAAAGCCTTATTTGGGGGTTGAAATTGGAGAGCACCAAAAAAAGAAAGGAGGGGGGGGGGGGGGGGGTTCCACAGGGAATATTTTTATCTTATGAACTCAACATTCGAAAGTTTTTTTTTTATTTAATTAAAAGAGAGAAAAACAAATGTAAGACAAATTGTGAATGATCTTTCTTCCTTTATCACGTGAGGGAATCTCGCATATATCTGGTTTACCGTCAAACCGAGCACATGTCTTTTGGTTATTTCTGTCACTAGGTGGCTGTCTCATTGACGTTTACCCCATATTTTTTCATTGAAGCACAATGCACACGTATATGTTTTAGAACATGAAGTTAAGGTTAAAACTTTCATGTCATGAATAATAAAGTGAAAAAAAAAAGCAAAAAAGAGACTCAAAGAACTAAATAGAAAAAGACGAAATGATCTGATTTTCAAAAATGACCTGTTTGGTCGCTCGTAATCGATTGTCTACAAATATAGTTCCTGTCATTTGTAATGAATGTAAACTTTAATATCTGTGGGTTTTTTTTTCATATAAAATTTTATGGTTAAAATTATTAGTTATGTTATTTCTTTTATAGTGGATTTTAAGATATTTTTTATTATGCTTTAAAACATTAGGGCATTGTGGGACTATGTGTCAAAGGTGTATGATTGAGGGGGCAACTCGTTCTATAAAAGCCGTGACTGGTCCCATGTGTCTTGTGACATCATTTCATGTCTAAGCAGTCCCAAACAAGTACATTTTTGAGTATACGCCAAGACGAGCATCATATTTTCAACTTTTGTTTCATTTTGTAGACTGTGTACCTCAAATTTTTTAACTGAAAAAAAAAATGTCTTCATCGGGAACTCTCCAGCTGAAACCTACACTCTTCAGTTTAGCAGGGACAATACTCTGTTTTTTTAATTTTGTCATTTTTGCGCATGGGATCGTTAAAGACACTGTCAGTGGTTCAAAGTATTGCTTGTCAAAGACATGTCTACTAAGTTAGCGAATGCTGCATTCGAATAGGGACTGTTCTATTCATTCTCAGAAATTTTGCAATCTTTTGACATAGAAATTACCCTTTTCTGTTTAAAATAGATATTCTACATTATAAGGTGTCGACATTAAGTTAGTAATGGAACTTGAATAACTTTGAAAAGTTTAATTTGTTTTAAGCCTTAAACAAAAGGTTGCCACATATGTAATATGATGGACACACCAACCTTTAAAGTCAGGTCCCTTTAATGTTGCCTTATCCTCGGAAATCTGAAATATCTGCTCAATACTTATTGCTTTCCCCTAAAATAGCTGACAAATATTTAAAATAGTTCTGCTTTAAAATTCATCTATTCTCCTAGTTATTCAAAATTATTAGAGGTTAAGCTTTTTCATGTCCAACGGCACATATTACAGTGTTATCTGGATTCACCATTATACGATGCGGGAAAATTGCTATTGTCAAATTCAATTTAAAAAAAATAGATTCGTGTTTAAAAAAACTACGAGATGTGTTTGAAACGTCTAAGATATACAATGATTGATGTATTCATTGTTGGTCTTTAACGCCACTTTTATCATTATTTTTCTATTTCATGGTGACCAGGTTTTTTTGTGTGTAGAAAGCTGGGACGCCCGGAGAGAACCACTGACCTTCGGCAAGGAAACTGTCAATCCTAGTCAATTAAGATTGGAGTCGAACCAAGCTACCACGTGTAGGGTTCGAACTCTGAGATAAAGCAATGAAGCAGTAATTTTCACTAATGAAAGAAACTTGTTTCTCACTTTATCCAGTTTTCGTTTGATATATAGTTTTATTTTCTATTATTCAAGTTGAAGAAGCCAAGACGTTTTAAAAACGAATTGAAGAAAAAAAGGTAGCCAAGTGCATAGTTCTTTCAAACATATTCTTTTATCGCTGAGATGCTGTCTCGTCATGCCAAGAAATTGCCTCCGTTGAAATTTTGCAAACATCCCATAGAGCAAATTACATGGATGATTAATATTGACCATTTGGTATATGGCCGTTTTCTAAGCGACACGTACTTGCAGGTCATAAATTAGTTTGTTGAATGAAATCAAATCTTTAACTACTAATAGGTGCCGTAGGAGGTCCACCGGAATTTTTAGCGAGGATTTCTTGGCATGTAACAGATAGAAAACTCAGGATTCCAATTTATAGAACAGACAAGGGGCAGTGGCAAATATTTCGTGTATATTATGAACACAGAGAAGATTACCCCGGCACCCTTTGAAAAAAAAAATCCTTCTTTTTCTTCTATGTGCCTTCGGACTTTATGTTTTGAACTGTAGTTTCACTTTCCATATTCGGTATTCATTCTAATGTAAGCTCCACGTGGCAAAAATCACGTGATGCAGGAATGTAGTATCTTGGAGTTAGGCTATTTCTTTCTTTTCGGGCGGGGACTCCAAGCAGACAACATGCATTTATATAACGGCACTGTAGATTTTCTTATTAAATAAAGAAAGTTCCCGGTCCGGTACATGAATAGATTGGTTAGAAAGCAAGATTTTAATTTTAATTAGATTGGAAAGCCTTAATTGGGGTTGAAATTGGAGAGCACCAAAAAAAGAAAGGAGGGGGGGGGTTCCACAGGGAATATTTTTATCTTATGAACTCAACATTCGAAAGTTTTTTTTTTATTTAATTAAAAGAGAGAAAAACAAATGTAAGACAAATTGTGAATGATCTTTCTTCCTTTATCACGTGAGGGAATCTCGCATATATCTGGTTTACCGTCAAACCGAGCACATGTCTTTTGGTTATTTCTGTCACTAGGTGGCTGTCTCATTGACGTTTACCCCATATTTTTTCATTGAAGCACAATGCACACGTATATGTTTTAGAACATGAAGTTAAGGTTAAAACTTTCATGTCATGAATAATAAAGTGAAAAAAAAAGCAAAAAAGAGACTCAAAGAACTAAATAGAAAAAGACGAAATGATCTGATTTTCAAAAATGACCTGTTTGGTCGCTCGTAATCGATTGTCTACAAATATAGTTCCTGTCATTTGTAATGAATGTAAACTTTAATATCTGTGGGGTTTTTTTTCATATAAAATTTTATGGTTAAAATTATTAGTTATGTTATTTCTTTTATAGTGGATTTTAAGATATTTTTTATTATGCTTTAGAACATTAGGGCATTGTGGGACTATGTGTCAAAGGTGTATGATTGAGGGGGCAACTCGTTCTATAAAAGCCGTGACTGGTCCCATGTGTCTTGTGACATCATTTCATGTCTAAGCAGTCCCAAACAAGTACATTTTTGAGTATACGCCAAGACGAGCATCATATTTTCAACTTTTGTTTCATTTTGTAGACTGTGTACCTCAAATTTTTTAACTGAAAAAAAAAATGTCTTCATCGGGAACTCTCCAGCTGAAACCTACACTCTTCAGTTTAGCAGGGACAATACTCTGTTTTTTTAATTTTGTCATTTTTGCGCATGGGATCGTTAAAGACACTGTCAGTGGTTCAAAGTATTGCTTGTCAAAGACATGTCTACTAAGTTAGCGAATGCTGCATTCGAATAGGGACTGTTCTATTCATTCTCAGAAATTTTGCAATCTTTTGACATAGAAATTACCCTTTTCTGTTTAAAATAGATATTCTACATTATAAGGTGTCGACATTAAGTTAGTAATGGAACTTGAATAACTTTGAAAAGTTTAATTTGTTTTAAGCCTTAAACAAAAGGTTGCCACATATGTAATATGATGGACACACCAACCTTTAAAGTCAGGTCCCTTTAATGTTGCCTTATCCTCGGAAATCTGAAATATCTGCTCAATACTTATTGCTTTCCCCTAAAATAGCTGACAAATATTTAAAATAGTTCTGCTTTAAAATTCATCTATTCTCCTAGTTATTCAAAATTATTAGAGGTTAAGCTTTTTCATGTCCAACGGCACATATTACAGTGTTATCTGGATTCACCATTATACGATGCGGGAAAATTGCTATTGTCAAATTCAATTTAAAAAAAATAGATTCGTGTTTAAAAAAACTACGAGATGTGTTTGAAACGTCTAAGATATACAATGATTTATGTATTCATTGTTGGTCTTTAACGCCACTTTTATCATTATTTTTCTATTTCATGGTGACCAGGTTTTTTTGTGTGTAGAAAGCTGGGACGCCCGGAGAGAACCACTGACCTTCGGCAAGGAAACTGTCAATCCTAGTCAATTAAGATTGGAGTCGAACCAAGCTACCACGTGTAGGGTTCGAACTCTGAGATAAAGCAATGAAGCAGTAATTTTCACTAATGAAAGAAACTTGTTTCTCACTTTATCCAGTTTTCGTTTGATATATAGTTTTATTTTCTATTATTCAAGTTGAAGAAGCCAAGACGTTTTAAAAACGAATTGAAGAAAAAAAGGTAGCCAAGTGCATAGTTCTTTCAAACATATTCTTTTATCGCTGAGATGCTGTCTCGTCATGCCAAGAAATTGCCTCCGTTGAAATTTTGCAAACATCCCATAGAGCAAATTACATGGATGATTAATATTGACCATTTGGTATATGGCCGTTTTCTAAGCGACACGTACTTGCAGGTCATAAATTAGTTTGTTGAATGAAATCAAATCTTTAACTACTAATAGGTGCCGTAGGAGGTCCACCGGAATTTTTAGCGAGGATTTCTTGGCATGTAACAGATAGAAAACTCAGGATTCCAATTTATAGAACAGACAAGGGGCAGTGGCAAATATTTCGTGTATATTATGAACACAGAGAAGATTACCCCGGCACCCTTTGAAAAAAAAAATCCTTCTTTTTCTTCTATGTGCCTTCGGACTTTATGTTTTGAACTGTAGTTTCACTTTCCATATTCGGTATTCATTCTAATGTAAGCTCCACGTGGCAAAAATCACGTGATGCAGGAATGTAGTATCTTGGAGTTAGGCTATTTCTTTCTTTTCGGGCGGGGACTCCAAGCAGACAACATGCATTTATATAACGGCACTGTAGATTTTCTTATTAAATAAAGAAAGTTCCCGGTCCGGTACATGAATAGATTGGTTAGAAAGCAAGATTTTAATTTTAATTAGATTGGAAAGCCTTATTTGGGGGTTGAAATTGGAGAGCACCAAAAAAAAGAAAGGAGGGGGGGGGGGGGGGGGGGGGGGGGGGGTTCCACAGGGAATATTTTTATCTTATGAACTCAACATTCGAAAGTTTTTTTTTTATTTAATTAAAAGAGAGAAAAACAAATGTAAGACAAATTGTGAATGATCTTTCTTCCTTTATCACGTGAGGGAATCTCGCATATATCTGGTTTACCGTCAAACCGAGCACATGTCTTTTGGTTATTTCTGTCACTAGGTGGCTGTCTCATTGACGTTTACCCCATATTTTTTCATTGAAGCACAATGCACACGTATATGTTTTAGAACATGAAGTTAAGGTTAAAACTTTCATGTCATGAATAATAAAGTGAAAAAAAAAGCAAAAAAGAGACTCAAAGAACTAAATAGAAAAAGACGAAATGATCTGATTTTCAAAAATGACCTGTTTGGTCGCTCGTAATCGATTGTCTACAAATATAGTTCCTGTCATTTGTAATGAATGTAAACTTTAATATCTGTGGGGTTTTTTTTCATATAAAATTTTATGGTTAAAATTATTAGTTATGTTATTTCTTTTATAGTGGATTTTAAGATATTTTTTATTATGCTTTAGAACATTAGGGCATTGTGGGACTATGTGTCAAAGGTGTATGATTGAGGGGGCAACTCGTTCTATAAAAGCCGTGACTGGTCCCATGTGTCTTGTGACATCATTTCATGTCTAAGCAGTCCCAAACAAGTACATTTTTGAGTATACGCCAAGACGAGCATCATATTTTCAACTTTTGTTTCATTTTGTAGACTGTGTACCTCAAATTTTTTAACTGAAAAAAAAATGTCTTCATCGGGAACTCTCCAGCTGAAACCTACACTCTTCAGTTTAGCAGGGACAATACTCTGTTTTTTTAATTTTGTCATTTTTGCGCATGGGATCGTTAAAGACACTGTCAGTGGTTCAAAGTATTGCTTGTCAAAGACATGTCTACTAAGTTAGCGAATGCTGCATTCGAATAGGGACTGTTCTATTCATTCTCGGACATTTTGCAATCTTTTGACATAGAAATTACCCTTTTCTGTTTAAAATAGATATTCTACATTATAAGGTGTCGACATTAAGTTAGTAATGGAACTTGAATAACTTTGAAAAGTTTAATTTGTTTTAAGCCTTAAACAAAAGGTTGCCACATATGTAATATGATGGACACACCAACCTTTAAAGTCAGGTCCCTTTAATGTTGCCTTATCCTCGGAAATCTGAAATATCTGCTCAATACTTATTGCTTTCCCCTAAAATAGCTGACAAATATTTAAAATAGTTCTGCTTTAAAATTCATCTATTCTCCTAGTTATTCAAAATTATTAGAGGTTAAGCTTTTTCATGTCCAACGGCACATATTACAGTGTTATCTGGATTCACCATTATACGATGCGGGAAAATTGCTATTGTCAAATTCAATTTAAAAAAAATAGATTCGTGTTTAAAAAAACTACGAGATGTGTTTGAAACGTCTAAGATATACAATGATTGATGTATTCATTGTTGGTCTTTAACGCCACTTTTATCATTATTTTTCTATTTCATGGTGACCAGGTTTTTTTGTGTGTAGAAAGCTGGGACGCCCGGAGAGAACCACTGACCTTCGGCAAGGAAACTGTCAATCCTAGTCAATTAAGATTGGAGTCGAACCAAGCTACCACGTGTAGGGTTCGAACTCTGAGATAAAGCAATGAAGCAGTAATTTTCACTAATGAAAGAAACTTGTTTCTCACTTTATCCAGTTTTCGTTTGATATATAGTTTTATTTTCTATTATTCAAGTTGAAGAAGCCAAGACGTTTTAAAAACGAATTGAAGAAAAAAAGGTAGCCAAGTGCATAGTTCTTTCAAACATATTCTTTTATCGCTGAGATGCTGTCTCGTCATGCCAAGAAATTGCCTCCGTTGAAATTTTGCAAACATCCCATAGAGCAAATTACATGGATGATTAATATTGACCATTTGGTATATGGCCGTTTTCTAAGCGACACGTACTTGCAGGTCATAAATTAGTTTGTTGAATGAAATCAAATCTTTAACTACTAATAGGTGCCGTAGGAGGTCCACCGGAATTTTTAGCGAGGATTTCTTGGCATGTAACAGATAGAAAACTCAGGATTCCAATTTATAGAACAGACAAGGGGCAGTGGCAAATATTTCGTGTATATTATGAACACAGAGAAGATTACCCCGGCACCCTTTGAAAAAAAAAATCCTTCTTTTTCTTCTATGTGCCTTCGGACTTTATGTTTTGAACTGTAGTTTCACTTTCCATATTCGGTATTCATTCTAATGTAAGCTCCACGTGGCAAAAATCACGTGATGCAGGAATGTAGTATCTTGGAGTTAGGCTATTTCTTTCTTTTCGGGCGGGGACTCCAAGCAGACAACATGCATTTATATAACGGCACTGTAGATTTTCTTATTAAATAAAGAAAGTTCCCGGTCCGGTACATGAATAGATTGGTTAGAAAGCAAGATTTTAATTTTAATTAGATTGGAAAGCCTTATTTGGGGGTTGAAATTGGAGAGCACCAAAAAAAGAAAGGAGGGGGGGGGGGGGGGGGGGGTTTCCACAGGGAATATTTTTATCTTATGAACTCAACATTCGAAAGTTTTTTTTTTATTTAATTAAAAGAGAGAAAAACAAATGTAAGACAAATTGTGAATGATCTTTCTTCCTTTATCACGTGAGGGAATCTCGCATATATCTGGTTTACCGTCAAACCGAGCACATGTCTTTTGGTTATTTCTGTCACTAGGTGGCTGTCTCATTGACGTTTACCCCATATTTTTTCATTGAAGCACAATGCACACGTATATGTTTTAGAACATGAAGTTAAGGTTAAAACTTTCATGTCATGAATAATAAAGTGAAAAAAAAAGCAAAAAAGAGACTCAAAGAACTAAATAGAAAAAGACGAAATGATCTGATTTTCAAAAATGACCTGTTTGGTCGCTCGTAATCGATTGTCTACAAATATAGTTCCTGTCATTTGTAATGAATGTAAACTTTAATATCTGTGGGTTTTTTTTTCATATAAAATTTTATGGTTAAAATTATTAGTTATGTTATTTCTTTTATAGTGGATTTTAAGATATTTTTTATTATGCTTTAGAACATTAGGGCATTGTGGGACTATGTGTCAAAGGTGTATGATTGAGGGGGCAACTCGTTCTATAAAAGCCGTGACTGGTCCCATGTGTCTTGTGACATCATTTCATGTCTAAGCAGTCCCAAACAAGTACATTTTTGAGTATACGCCAAGACGAGCATCATATTTTCAACTTTTGTTTCATTTTGTAGACTGTGTACCTCAAATTTTTTAACTGAAAAAAAAAATGTCTTCATCGGGAACTCTCCAGCTGAAACCTACACTCTTCAGTTTAGCAGGGACAATACTCTGTTTTTTTAATTTTGTCATTTTTGCGCATGGGATCGTTAAAGACACTGTCAGTGGTTCAAAGTATTGCTTGTCAAAGACATGTCTACTAAGTTAGCGAATGCTGCATTCGAATAGGGACTGTTCTATTCATTCTCAGAAATTTTGCAATCTTTTGACATAGAAATTACCCTTTTCTGTTTAAAATAGATATTCTACATTATAAGGTGTCGACATTAAGTTAGTAATGGAACTTGAATAACTTTGAAAAGTTTAATTTGTTTTAAGCCTTAAACAAAAGGTTGCCACATATGTAATATGATGGACACACCAACCTTTAAAGTCAGGTCCCTTTAATGTTGCCTTATCCTCGGAAATCTGAAATATCTGCTCAATACTTATTGCTTTCCCCTAAAATAGCTGACAAATATTTAAAATAGTTCTGCTTTAAAATTCATCTATTCTCCTAGTTATTCAAAATTATTAGAGGTTAAGCTTTTTCATGTCCAACGGCACATATTACAGTGTTATCTGGATTCACCATTATACGATGCGGGAAAATTGCTATTGTCAAATTCAATTTAAAAAAAATAGATTCGTGTTTAAAAAAACTACGAGATGTGTTTGAAACGTCTAAGATATACAATGATTGATGTATTCATTGTTGGTCTTTAACGCCACTTTTATCATTATTTTTCTATTTCATGGTGACCAGGTTTTTTTGTGTGTAGAAAGCTGGGACGCCCGGAGAGAACCACTGACCTTCGGCAAGGAAACTGTCAATCCTAGTCAATTAAGATTGGAGTCGAACCAAGCTACCACGTGTAGGGTTCGAACTCTGAGATAAAGCAATGAAGCAGTAATTTTCACTAATGAAAGAAACTTGTTTCTCACTTTATCCAGTTTTCGTTTGATATATAGTTTTATTTTCTATTATTCAAGTTGAAGAAGCCAAGACGTTTTAAAAACGAATTGAAGAAAAAAAGGTAGCCAAGTGCATAGTTCTTTCAAACATATTCTTTTATCGCTGAGATGCTGTCTCGTCATGCCAAGAAATTGCCTCCGTTGAAATTTTGCAAACATCCCATAGAGCAAATTACATGGATGATTAATATTGACCATTTGGTATATGGCCGTTTTCTAAGCGACACGTACTTGCAGGTCATAAATTAGTTTGTTGAATGAAATCAAATCTTTAACTACTAATAGGTGCCGTAGGAGGTCCACCGGAATTTTTAGCGAGGATTTCTTGGCATGTAACAGATAGAAAACTCAGGATTCCAATTTATAGAACAGACAAGGGGCAGTGGCAAATATTTCGTGTATATTATGAACACAGAGAAGATTACCCCGGCACCCTTTGAAAAAAAAAATCCTTCTTTTTCTTCTATGTGCCTTCGGACTTTATGTTTTGAACTGTAGTTTCACTTTCCATATTCGGTATTCATTCTAATGTAAGCTCCACGTGGCAAAAATCACGTGATGCAGGAATGTAGTATCTTGGAGTTAGGCTATTTCTTTCTTTTCGGGCGGGGACTCCAAGCAGACAACATGCATTTATATAACGGCACTGTAGATTTTCTTATTAAATAAAGAAAGTTCCCGGTCCGGTACATGAATAGATTGGTTAGAAAGCAAGATTTTAATTTTAATTAGATTGGAAAGCCTTATTTGGGGGTTGAAATTGGAGAGCACCAAAAAAAGAAAGGAGGGGGGGGGGGGGGGGGGGGGGTTCCACAGGGAATATTTTTATCTTATGAACTCAACATTCGAAAGTTTTTTTTTTATTTAATTAAAAGAGAGAAAAACAAATGTAAGACAAATTGTGAATGATCTTTCTTCCTTTATCACGTGAGGGAATCTCGCATATATCTGGTTTACCGTCAAACCGAGCACATGTCTTTTGGTTATTTCTGTCACTAGGTGGCTGTCTCATTGACGTTTACCCCATATTTTTTCATTGAAGCACAATGCACACGTATATGTTTTAGAACATGAAGTTAAGGTTAAAACTTTCATCTCATGAATAATAAAGTGAAAAAAAAAGCAAAAAAGAGACTCAAAGAACTAAATAGAAAAAGACGAAATGATCTGATTTTCAAAAATGACCTGTTTGGTCGCTCGTAATCGATTGTCTACAAATATAGTTCCTGTCATTTGTAATGAATGTAAACTTTAATATCTGTGGGGTTTTTTTTCATATAAAATTTTATGGTTAAAATTATTAGTTATGTTATTTCTTTTATAGTGGATTTTAAGATATCTTTTATTATGCTTTAGAACATTAGGGCATTGTGGGACTATGTGTCAAAGGTGTATGATTGAGGGGGCAACTCGTTCTATAAAAGCCGTGACTGGTCCCATGTGTCTTGTGACATCATTTCATGTCTAAGCAGTCCCAAACAAGTACATTTTTGAGTATACGCCAAGACGAGCATCATATTTTCAACTTTTGTTTCATTTTGTAGACTGTGTACCTCAAATTTTTTAACTGAAAAAAAAAATGTCTTCATCGGGAACTCTCCAGCTGAAACCTACACTCTTCAGTTTAGCAGGGACAATACTCTGTTTTTTTAATTTTGTCATTTTTGCGCATGGGATCGTTAAAGACACTGTCAGTGGTTCAAAGTATTGCTTGTCAAAGACATGTCTACTAAGTTAGCGAATGCTGCATTCGAATAGGGACTGTTCTATTCATTCTCAGAAATTTTGCAATCTTTTGACATAGAAATTACCCTTTTCTGTTTAAAATAGATATTCTACATTATAAGGTGTCGACATTAAGTTAGTAATGGAACTTGAATAACTTTGAAAAGTTTAATTTGTTTTAAGCCTTAAACAAAAGGTTGCCACATATGTAATATGATGGACACACCAACCTTTAAAGTCAGGTCCCTTTAATGTTGCCTTATCCTCGGAAATCTGAAATATCTGCTCAATACTTATTGCTTTCCCCTAAAATAGCTGACAAATATTTAAAATAGTTCTGCTTTAAAATTCACCTATTCTCCTAGTTATTCAAAATTATTAGAGGTTAAGCTTTTTCATGTCCAACGGCACATATTACAGTGTTATCTGGATTCACCATTATACGATGCGGGAAAATTGCTATTGTCAAATTCAATTTAAAAAAAATAGATTCGTGTTTAAAAAAACTACGAGATGTGTTTGAAACGTCTAAGATATACAATGATTGATGTATTCATTGTTGGTCTTTAACGCCACTTTTATCATTATTTTTCTATTTCATGGTGACCAGGTTTTTTTGTGTGTAGAAAGCTGGGACGCCCGGAGAGAACCACTGACCTTCGGCAAGGAAACTGTCAATCCTAGTCAATTAAGATTGGAGTCGAACCAAGCTACCACGTGTAGGGTTCGAACTCTGAGATAAAGCAATGAAGCAGTAATTTTCACTAATGAAAGAAACTTATTTCTCACTTTATCCAGTTTTCGTTTGATATATAGTTTTATTTTCTATTATTCAAGTTGAAGAAGCCAAGACGTTTTAAAAACGAATTGAAGAAAAAAGGTAGCCAAGTGCATAGTTCTTTCAAACATATTCTTTTATCGCTGAGATGCTGTCTCGTCATGCCAAGAAATTGCCTCCGTTGAAATTTTGCAAACATCCCATAGAGCAAATTACATGGATGATTAATATTGACCATTTGGTATATGGCCGTTTTCTAAGCGACACGTACTTGCAGGTCATAAATTCGTTTGTTGAATGAAATCAAATCTTTAACTACTAATAGGTGCCGTAGGAGGTCCACCGGAATTTTTAGCGAGGATTTCTTGGCATGTAACAGATAGAAAACTCAGGATTCCAATTTATAGAACAGACAAGGGGCAGTGGCAAATATTTCGTGTATATTATGAACACAGAGAAGATTACCCCGGCACCCTTTGAAAAAAAAAAATCCTTCTTTTTCTTCTATGTGCCTTCGGACTTTATGTTTTGAACTGTAGTTTCACTTTCCATATTCGGTATTCATTCTAATGTAAGCTCCACGTGGCAAAAATCACGTGATGCAGGAATGTAGTATCTTGGAGTTAGGCTATTTCTTTCTTTTCGGGCGGGGACTCCAAGCAGACAACATGCATTTATATAACGGCACTGTAGATTTTCTTATTAAATAAAGAAAGTTCCCGGTCCGGTACATGAATAGATTGGTTAGAAAGCAAGATTTTAATTTTAATTAGATTGGAAAGCCTTATTTGGGGGTTGAAATTGGAGAGCACCAAAAAAAGAAAGGAAGGGGGGGGGGTTCCACAGGGAATATTTTTATCTTATGAACTCAACATTCGAAAGTTTTTTTTTTATTTAATTAAAAGAGAGAAAAACAAATGTAAGACAAATTGTGAATGATCTTTCTTCCTTTATCACGTGAGGGAATCTCGCATATATCTGGTTTACCGTCAAACCGAGCACATGTCTTTTGGTTATTTCTGTCACTAGGTGGCTGTCTCATTGACGTTTACCCCATATTTTTTCATTGAAGCACAATGCACACGTATATGTTTTAGAACATGAAGTTAAGGTTAAAACTTTCATGTCATGAATAATAAAGTGAAAAAAAAAGCAAAAAAGAGACTCAAAGAACTAAATAGAAAAAGACGAAATGATCTGATTTTCAAAAATGACCTGTTTGGTCGCTCGTAATCGATTGTCTACAAATATAGTTCCTGTCATTTGTAATGAATGTAAACTTTAATATCTGTGGGTTTTTTTTTCATATAAAATTTTATGGTTAAAATTATTAGTTATGTTATTTCTTTTATAGTGGATTTTAAGATATTTTTTATTATGCTTTAGAACATTAGGGCATTGTGGGACTATGTGTCAAAGGTGTATGATTGAGGGGGCAACTCGTTCTATAAAAGCCGTGACTGGTCGCATGTGTCTTGTGACATCATTTCATGTCTAAGCAGTCCCAAACAAGTACATTTTTGAGTATACGCCAAGACGAGCATCATATTTTCAACTTTTGTTTCATTTTGTAGACTGTGTACCTCAAATTTTTTAACTGAAAAAAAAAATGTCTTCATCGGGAACTCTCCAGCTGAAACCTACACTCTTCAGTTTAGCAGGGACAATACTCTGTTTTTTTAATTTTGTCATTTTTGCGCATGGGATCGTTAAAGACACTGTCAGTGGTTCAAAGTATTGCTTGTCAAAGACATGTCTACTAAGTTAGCGAATGCTGCATTCGAATAGGGACTGTTCTATTCATTCTCAGAAATTTTGCAATCTTTTGACATAGAAATTACCCTTTTCTGTTTAAAATAGATATTCTACATTATAAGGTGTCGACATTAAGTTAGTAATGGAACTTGAATAACTTTGAAAAGTTTAATTTGTTTTAAGCCTTAAACAAAAGGTTGCCACATATGTAATATGATGGACACACCAACCTTTAAAGTCAGGTCCCTTTAATGTTGCCTTATCCTCGGAAATCTGAAATATCTGCTCAATACTTATTGCTTTCCCCTAAAATAGCTGACAAATATTTAAAATAGTTCTGCTTTAAAATTCATCTATTCTCCTAGTTATTCAAAATTATTAGAGGTTAAGCTTTTTCATGTCCAACGGCACATATTACAGTGTTATCTGGATTCACCATTATACGATGCGGGAAAATTGCTATTGTCAAATTCAATTTAAAAAAAATAGATTCGTGTTTAAAAAAACTACGAGATGTGTTTGAAACGTCTAAGATATACAATGATTGATGTATTCATTGTTGGTCTTTAACGCCACTTTTATCATTATTTTTCTATTTCATGGTGACCAGGTTTTTTTGTGTGTAGAAAGCTGGGACGCCCGGAGAGAACCACTGACCTTCGGCAAGGAAACTGTCAATCCTAGTCAATTAAGATTGGAGTCGAACCAAGCTACCACGTGTAGGGTTCGAACTCTGAGATAAAGCAATGAAGCAGTAATTTTCACTAATGAAAGAAACTTGTTTCTCACTTTATCCAGTTTTCGTTTGATATATAGTTTTATTTTCTATTATTCAAGTTGAAGAAGCCAAGACGTTTTAAAAACGAATTGAAGAAAAAAAGGTAGCCAAGTGCATAGTTCTTTCAAACATATTCTTTTATCGCTGAGATGCTGTCTCGTCATGCCAAGAAATTGCCTCCGTTGAAATTTTGCAAACATCCCATAGAGCAAATTACATGGATGATTAATATTGACCATTTGGTATATGGCCGTTTTCTAAGCGACACGTACTTGCAGGTCATAAATTAGTTTGTTGAATGAAATCAAATCTTTAACTACTAATAGGTGCCGTAGGAGGTCCACCGGAATTTTTAGCGAGGATTTCTTGGCATGTAACAGATAGAAAACTCAGGATTCCAATTTATAGAACAGACAAGGGGCAGTGGCAAATATTTCGTGTATATTATGAACACAGAGAAGATTACCCCGGCACCCTTTGAAAAAAAAAATCCTTCTTTTTCTTCTATGTGCCTTCGGACTTTATGTTTTGAACTGTAGTTTCACTTTCCATATTCGGTATTCATTCTAATGTAAGCTCCACGTGGCAAAAATCACGTGATGCAGGAATGTAGTATCTTGGAGTTAGGCTATTTCTTTCTTTTCGGGCGGGGACTCCAAGCAGACAACATGCATTTATATAACGGCACTGTAGATTTTCTTATTAAATAAAGAAAGTTCCCGGTCCGGTACATGAATAGATTGGTTAGAAAGCAAGATTTTAATTTTAATTAGATTGGAAAGCCTTATTTGGGGGTTGAAATTGGAGAGCACCAAAAAAAGAAAGGAGGGGGGGGGGGGGGGGTTCCACAGGGAATATTTTTATCTTATGAACTCAACATTCGAAAGTTTTTTTTTTATTTAATTAAAAGAGAGAAAAACAAATGTAAGACAAATTGTGAATGATCTTTCTTCCTTTATCACGTGAGGGAATCTCGCATATATCTGGTTTACCGTCAAACCGAGCACATGTCTTTTGGTTATTTCTGTCACTAGGTGGCTGTCTCATTGACGTTTACCCCATATTTTTTCATTGAAGCACAATGCACACGTATATGTTTTAGAACATGAAGTTAAGGTTAAAACTTTCATCTCATGAATAATAAAGTGAAAAAAAAAGCAAAAAAGAGACTCAAAGAACTAAATAGAAAAAGACGAAATGATCTGATTTTCAAAAATGACCTGTTTGGTCGCTCGTAATCGATTGTCTACAAATATAGTTCCTGTCATTTGTAATGAATGTAAACTTTAATATCTGTGGGGTTTTTTTTCATATAAAATTTTATGGTTAAAATTATTAGTTATGTTATTTCTTTTATAGTGGATTTTAAGATATCTTTTATTATGCTTTAGAACATTAGGGCATTGTGGGACTATGTGTCAAAGGTGTATGATTGAGGGGGCAACTCGTTCTATAAAAGCCGTGACTGGTCCCATGTGTCTTGTGACATCATTTCATGTCTAAGCAGTCCCAAACAAGTACATTTTTGAGTATACGCCAAGACGAGCATCATATTTTCAACTTTTGTTTCATTTTGTAGACTGTGTACCTCAAATTTTTTAACTGAAAAAAAAAATGTCTTCATCGGGAACTCTCCAGCTGAAACCTACACTCTTCAGTTTAGCAGGGACAATACTCTGTTTTTTTAATTTTGTCATTTTTGCGCATGGGATCGTTAAAGACACTGTCAGTGGTTCAAAGTATTGCTTGTCAAAGACATGTCTACTAAGTTAGCGAATGCTGCATTCGAATAGGGACTGTTCTATTCATTCTCAGAAATTTTGCAATCTTTTGACATAGAAATTACCCTTTTCTGTTTAAAATAGATATTCTACATTATAAGGTGTCGACATTAAGTTAGTAATGGAACTTGAATAACTTTGAAAAGTTTAATTTGTTTTAAGCCTTAAACAAAAGGTTGCCACATATGTAATATGATGGACACACCAACCTTTAAAGTCAGGTCCCTTTAATGTTGCCTTATCCTCGGAAATCTGAAATATCTGCTCAATACTTATTGCTTTCCCCTAAAATAGCTGACAAATATTTAAAATAGTTCTGCTTTAAAATTCATCTATTCTCCTAGTTATTCAAAATTATTAGAGGTTAAGCTTTTTCATGTCCAACGGCACATATTACAGTGTTATCTGGATTCACCATTATACGATGCGGGAAAATTGCTATTGTCAAATTCGATTTAAAAAAAATAGATTCGTGTTTAAAAAAACTACGAGATGTGTTTGAAACGTCTAAGATATACAATGATTGATGTATTCATTGTTGGTCTTTAACGCCACTTTTATCATTATTTTTCTATTTCATGGTGACCAGGTTTTTTTGTGTGTAGAAAGCTGGGACGCCCGGAGAGAACCACTGACCTTCGGCAAGGAAACTGTCAATCCTAGTCAATTAAGATTGGAGTCGAACCAAGCTACCACGTGTAGGGTTCGAACTCTGAGATAAAGCAATGAAGCAGTAATTTTCACTAATGAAAGAAACTTGTTTCTCACTTTATCCAGTTTTCGTTTGATATATAGTTTTATTTTCTATTATTCAAGTTGAAGAAGCCAAGACGTTTTAAAAACGAATTGAAGAAAAAAAGGTAGCCAAGTGCATAGTTCTTTCAAACATATTCTTTTATCGCTGAGATGCTGTCTCGTCATGCCAAGAAATTGCCTCCGTTGAAATTTTGCAAACATCCCATAGAGCAAATTACATGGATGATTAATATTGACCATTTGGTATATGGCCGTTTTCTAAGCGACACGTACTTGCAGGTCATAAATTAGTTTGTTGAATGAAATCAAATCTTTAACTACTAATAGGTGCCGTAGGAGGTCCACCGGAATTTTTACCGAGGATTTCTTGGCATGTAACAGATAGAAAACTCAGGATTCCAATTTATAGAACAGACAAGGGGCAGTGGCAAATATTTCGTGTATATTATGAACACAGAGAAGATTACCCCGGCACCCTTTGAAAAAAAATCCTTCTTTTTCTTCTATGTGCCTTCGGACTTTATGTTTTGAACTGTAGTTTCACTTTCCATATTCGGTATTCATTCTAATGTAAGCTCCACGTGGCAAAAATCACGTGATGCAGGAATGTAGTATCTTGGAGTTAGGCTATTTCTTTCTTTTCGGGCGGGGACTCCAAGCAGACAACATGCATTTATATAACGACACTGTAGATTTTCTTATTAAATAAAGAAAGTTCCCGGTCCGGTACATGAATAGATTGGTTAGAAAGCAAGATTTTAATTTTAATTAGATTGGAAAGCCTTATTTGGGGGTTGAAATTGGAGAGCACCAAAAAAGAAAGGAGGGGGGGGGGGGGGTTCCACAGGGAATATTTTTATCTTATGAACTCAACATTCGAAAGTTTTTTTTTATTTAATTAAAAGAGAGAAAAACAAATGTAAGACAAATTGTGAATGATCTTTCTTCCTTTATCACGTGAGGGAATCTCGCATATATCTGGTTTACCGTCAAACCGAGCACATGTCTTTTGGTTATTTCTGTCACTAGGTGGCTGTCTCATTGACGTTTACCCCATATTTTTTCATTGAAGCACAATGCACACGTATATGTTTTAGAACATGAAGTTAAGGTTAAAACTTTCATGTCATGAATAATAAAGTGAAAAAAAAAGCAAAAAAGAGACTCAAAGAACTAAATAGAAAAAGACGAAATGATCTGATTTTCAAAAATGACCTGTTTGGTCGCTCGTAATCGATTGTCTACAAATATAGTTCCTGTCATTTGTAATGAATGTAAACTTTAATATCTGTGGGGTTTTTTTTCATATAAAATTTTATGGTTAAAATTATTAGTTATGTTATTTCTTTTATAGTGGATTTTAAGATATTTTTTATTATGCTTTAGAACATTAGGGCATTGTGGGACTATGTGTCAAAGGTGTATGATTGAGGGGGCAACTCGTTCTATAAAAGCCGTGACTGGTCCCATGTGTCTTGTGACATCATTTCATGTCTAAGCAGTCCCAAACAAGTACATTTTTGAGTATACGCCAAGACGAGCATCATATTTTCAACTTTTGTTTCATTTTGTAGACTGTGTACCTCAAATTTTTTAACTGAAAAAAAAAATGTCTTCATCGGGAACTCTCCAGCTGAAACCTACACTCTTCAGTTTAGCAGGGACAATACTCTGTTTTTTTAATTTTGTCATTTTTGCGCATGGGATCGTTAAAGACACTGTCAGTGGTTCAAAGTATTGCTTGTCAAAGACATGTCTACTAAGTTAGCGAATGCTGCATTCGAATAGGGACTGTTCTATTCATTCTCAGAAATTTTGCAATCTTTTGACATAGAAATTACCCTTTTCTGTTTAAAATAGATATTCTACATTATAAGGTGTCGACATTAAGTTAGTAATGGAACTTGAATAACTTTGAAAAGTTTAATTTGTTTTAAGCCTTAAACAAAAGGTTGCCACATATGTAATATGATGGACACACCAACCTTTAAAGTCAGGTCCCTTTAATGTTGCCTTATCCTCGGAAATCTGAAATATCTGCTCAATACTTATTGCTTTCCCCTAAAATAGCTGACAAATATTTAAAATAGTTCTGCTTTAAAATTCATCTATTCTCCTAGTTATTCAAAATTATTAGAGGTTAAGCTTTTTCATGTCCAACGGCACATATTACAGTGTTATCTGGATTCACCATTATACGATGCGGGAAAATTGCTATTGTCAAATTCAATTTAAAAAAAATAGATTCGTGTTTAAAAAAACTACGAGATGTGTTTGAAACGTCTAAGATATACAATGATTGATGTATTCATTGTTGGTCTTTAACGCCACTTTTATCATTATTTTTCTATTTCATGGTGACCAGGTTTTTTTGTGTGTAGAAAGCTGGGACGCCCGGAGAGAACCACTGACCTTCGGCAAGGAAACTGTCAATCCTAGTCAATTAAGATTGGAGTCGAACCAAGCTACCACGTGTAGGGTTCGAACTCTGAGATAAAGCAATGAAGCAGTAATTTTCACTAATGAAAGAAACTTGTTTCTCACTTTATCCAGTTTTCGTTTGATATATAGTTTTATTTTCTATTATTCAAGTTGAAGAAGCCAAGACGTTTTAAAAACGAATTGAAGAAAAAAAGGTAGCCAAGTGCATAGTTCTTTCAAACATATTTTTTTATCGCTGAGATGCTGTCTCGTCATGCCAAGAAATTGCCTCCGTTGAAATTTTGCAAACATCCCATAGAGCAAATTACATGGATGATTAATATTGACCATTTGGTATATGGCCGTTTTCTAAGCGACACGTACTTGCAGGTCATAAATTAGTTTGTTGAATGAAATCAAATCTTTAACTACTAATAGGTGCCGTAGGAGGTCCACCGGAATTTTTAGTGAGGATTTCTTGGCATGTAACAGATAGAAAACTCAGGATTCCAATTTATAGAACAGACAAGGGGCAGTGGCAAATATTTCGTGTATATTATGAACACAGAGAAGATTACCCCGGCACCCTTTGAAAAAAAAATCCTTCTTTTTCTTCTATGTGCCTTCGGACTTTATGTTTTGAACTGTAGTTTCACTTTCCATATTCGGTATTCATTCTAATGTAAGCTCCACGTGGCAAAAATCACGTGATGCAGGAATGTAGTATCTTGGAGTTAGGCTATTTCTTTCTTTTCGGGCGGGGACTCCAAGCAGACAACATGCATTTATATAACGGCACTGTAGATTTTCTTATTAAATAAAGAAAGTTCCCGGTCCGGTACATGAATAGATTGGTTAGAAAGCAAGATTTTAATTTTAATTAGATTGGAAAGCCTTATTTGGGGGTTGAAATTGGAGAGCACCAAAAAAAGAAAGGAAGGGGGGGGGGGGGGGGGGGGGGGGGGGGGGGGGGGTTCCACAGGGAATATTTTTATCTTATGAACTCAACATTCGAAAGTTTTTTTTTTATTTAATTAAAAGAGAGAAAAACAAATGTAAGACAAATTGTGAATGATCTTTCTTCCTTTATCACGTGAGGGAATCTCGCATATATCTGGTTTACCGTCAAACCGAGCACATGTCTTTTGGTTATTTCTGTCACTAGGTGGCTGTCTCATTGACGTTTACCCCATATTTTTTCATTGAAGCACAATGCACACGTATATGTTTTAGAACATGAAGTTAAGGTTAAAACTTTCATGTCATGAATAATAAAGTGAAAAAAAAAGCAAAAAAGAGACTCAAAGAACTAAATAGAAAAAGACGAAATGATCTGATTTTCAAAAATGACCTGTTTGGTCGCTCGTAATCGATTGTCTACAAATATAGTTCCTGTCATTTGTAATGAATGTAAACTTTAATATCTGTGGGGTTTTTTTTCATATAAAATTTTATGGTTAAAATTATTAGTTATGTTATTTCTTTTATAGTGGATTTTAAGATATTTTTTATTATGCTTTAGAACATTAGGGCATTGTGGGACTATGTGTCAAAGGTGTATGATTGAGGGGGCAACTCGTTCTATAAAAGCCGTGACTGGTCCCATGTGTCTTGTGACATCATTTCATGTCTAAGCAGTCCCAAACAAGTACATTTTTGAGTATACGCCAAGACGAGCATCATATTTTCAACTTTTGTTTCATTTTGTAGACTGTGTACCTCAAATTTTTTAACTGAAAAAAAAAATGTCTTCATCGGGAACTCTCCAGCTGAAACCTACACTCTTCAGTTTAGCAGGGACAATACTCTGTTTTTTTAATTTTGTCATTTTTGCGCATGGGATCGTTAAAGACACTGTCAGTGGTTCAAAGTATTGCTTGTCAAAGACATGTCTACTAAGTTAGCGAATGCTGCATTCGAATAGGGACTGTTCTATTCATTCTCAGAAATTTTGCAATCTTTTGACATAGAAATTACCCTTTTCTGTTTAAAATAGATATTCTACATTATAAGGTGTCGACATTAAGTTAGTAATGGAACTTGAATAACTTTGAAAAGTTTAATTTGTTTTAAGCCTTAAACAAAAGGTTGCCACATATGTAATATGATGGACACACCAACCTTTAAAGTCAGGTCCCTTTAATGTTGCCTTATCCTCGGAAATCTGAAATATCTGCTCAATACTTATTGCTTTCCCCTAAAATAGCTGACAAATATTTAAAATAGTTCTGCTTTAAAATTCATCTATTCTCCTAGTTATTCAAAATTATTAGAGGTTAAGCTTTTTCATGTCCAACGGCACATATTACAGTGTTATCTGGATTCACCATTATACGATGCGGGAAAATTGCTATTGTCAAATTCAATTTAAAAAAAATAGATTCGTGTTTAAAAAAACTACGAGATGTGTTTGAAACGTCTAAGATATACAATGATTGATGTATTCATTGTTGGTCTTTAACGCCACTTTTATCATTATTTTTCTATTTCATGGTGACCAGGTTTTTTTGTGTGTAGAAAGCTGGGACGCCCGGAGAGAACCACTGACCTTCGGCAAGGAAACTGTCAATCCTAGTCAATTAAGATTGGAGTCGAACCAAGCTACCACGTGTAGGGTTCGAACTCTGAGATAAAGCAATGAAGCAGTAATTTTCACTAATGAAAGAAACTTGTTTCTCACTTTATCCAGTTTTCGTTTGATATATAGTTTTATTTTCTATTATTCAAGTTGAAGAAGCCAAGACGTTTTAAAAACGAATTGAAGAAAAAAAGGTAGCCAAGTGCATAGTTCTTTCAAACATATTTTTTTATCGCTGAGATGCTGTCTCGTCATGCCAAGAAATTGCCTCCGTTGAAATTTTGCAAACATCCCATAGAGCAAATTACATGGATGATTAATATTGACCATTTGGTATATGGCCGTTTTCTAAGCGACACGTACTTGCAGGTCATAAATTAGTTTGTTGAATGAAATCAAATCTTTAACTACTAATAGGTGCCGTAGGAGGTCCACCGGAATTTTTAGCGAGGATTTCTTGGCATGTAACAGATAGAAAACTCAGGATTCCAATTTATAGAACAGACAAGGGGCAGTGGCAAATATTTCGTGTATATTATGAACACAGAGAAGATTACCCCGGCACCCTTTGAAAAAAAAAAATCCTTCTTTTTCTTCTATGTGCCTTCGGACTTTATGTTTTGAACTGTAGTTTCACTTTCCATATTCGGTATTCATTCTAATGTAAGCTCCACGTGGCAAAAATCACGTGATGCAGGAATGTAGTATCTTGGAGTTAGGCTATTTCTTTCTTTTCGGGCGGGGACTCCAAGCAGACAACATGCATTTATATAACGGCACTGTAGATTTTCTTATTAAATAAAGAAAGTTCCCGGTCCGGTACATGAATATATTGGTTAGAAAGCAAGATTTTAATTTTAATTAGATTGGAAAGCCTTATTTGGGGGTTGAAATTGGAGAGCACCAAAAAAAGAAAGGAGGGGGGGGGGGGGGGTTCCACAGGGAATATTTTTATCTTATGAACTCAACATTCGAAAGTTTTTTTTTTATTTAATTAAAAGAGAGAAAAACAAATGTAAGACAAATTGTGAATGATCTTTCTTCCTTTATCACGTGAGGGAATCTCGCATATATCTGGTTTACCATCAAACCGAGCACATGTCTTTTGGTTATTTCTGTCACTAGGTGGCTGTCTCATTGACGTTTACCCCATATTTTTTCATTGAAGCACAATGCACACGTATATGTTTTAGAACATGAAGTTAAGGTTAAAACTTTCATGTCATGAATAATAAAGTGAAAAAAAAAGCAAAAAAGAGACTCAAAGAACTAAATAGAAAAAGACGAAATGATCTGATTTTCAAAAATGACCTGTTTGGTCGCTCGTAATCGATTGTCTACAAATATAGTTCCTGTCATTTGTAATGAATGTAAACTTTAATATCTGTGGGTTTTTTTTTCATATAAAATTTTATGGTTAAAATTATTAGTTATGTTATTTCTTTTATAGTGGATTTTAAGATATTTTTTATTATGCTTTAGAACATTAGGGCATTGTGGGACTATGTGTCAAAGGTGTATGATTGAGGGGGCAACTCGTTCTATAAAAGCCGTGACTGGTCCCATGTGTCTTGTGACATCATTTCATGTCTAAGCAGTCCCAAACAAGTACATTTTTGAGTATACGCCAAGACGAGCATCATATTTTCAACTTTTGTTTCATTTTGTAGACTGTGTACCTCAAATTTTTTAACTGAAAAAAAAAATGTCTTCATCGGGAACTCTCCAGCTGAAACCTACACTCTTCAGTTTAGCAGGGACAATACTCTGTTTTTTTAATTTTGTCATTTTTGCGCATGGGATCGTTAAAGACACTGTCAGTGGTTCAAAGTATTGCTTGTCAAAGACATGTCTACTAAGTTAGCGAATGCTGCATTCGAATAGGGACTGTTCTATTCATTCTCAGAAATTTTGCAATCTTTTGACATAGAAATTACCCTTTTCTGTTTAAAATAGATATTCTACATTATAAGGTGTCGACATTAAGTTAGTAATGGAACTTGAATAACTTTGAAAAGTTTAATTTGTTTTAAGCCTTAAACAAAAGGTTGCCACATATGTAATATGATGGACACACCAACCTTTAAAGTCAGGTCCCTTTAATGTTGCCTTATCCTCGGAAATCTGAAATATCTGCTCAATACTTATTGCTTTCCCCTAAAATAGCTGACAAATATTTAAAATAGTTCTGCTTTAAAATTCATCTATTCTCCTAGTTATTCAAAATTATTAGAGGTTAAGCTTTTTCATGTCCAACGGCACATATTACAGTGTTATCTGGATTCACCATTATACGATGCGGGAAAATTGCTATTGTCAAATTCAATTTAAAAAAAATAGATTCGTGTTTAAAAAAACTACGAGATGTGTTTGAAACGTCTAAGATATACAATGATTGATGTATTCATTGTTGGTCTTTAACGCCACTTTTATCATTATTTTTCTATTTCATGGTGACCAGGTTTTTTTGTGTGTAGAAAGCTGGGACGCCCGGAGAGAACCACTGACCTTCGGCAAGGAAACTGTCAATCCTAGTCAATTAAGATTGGAGTCGAACCAAGCTACCACGTGTAGGGTTCGAACTCTGAGATAAAGCAATGAAGCAGTAATTTTCACTAATGAAAGAAACTTGTTTCTCACTTTATCCAGTTTTCGTTTGATATATAGTTTTATTTTCTATTATTCAAGTTGAAGAAGCCAAGACGTTTTAAAAACGAATTGAAGAAAAAAAGGTAGCCAAGTGCATAGTTCTTTCAAACATATTTTTTTATCGCTGAGATGCTGTCTCGTCATGCCAAGAAATTGCCTCCGTTGAAATTTTGCAAACATCCCATAGAGCAAATTACATGGATGATTAATATTGACCATTTGGTATATGGCCGTTTTCTAAGCGACACGTGCTTGCAGGTCATAAATTAGTTTGTTGAATGAAATCAAATCTTTAACTACTAATAGGTGCCGTAGGAGGTCCACCGGAATTTTTAGCGAGGATTTCTTGGCATGTAACAGATAGAAAACTCAGGATTCCAATTTATAGAACAGACAAGGGGCAGTGGCAAATATTTCGTGTATATTATGAACACAGAGAAGATTACCCCGGCACCCTTTGAAAAAAAAAATCCTTCTTTTTCTTCTATGTGCCTTCGGACTTTATGTTTTGAACTGTAGTTTCACTTTCCATATTCGGTATTCATTCTAATGTAAGCTCCACGTGGCAAAAATCACGTGATGCAGGAATGTAGTATCTTGGAGTTAGGCTATTTCTTTCTTTTCGGGCGGGGACTCCAAGCAGACAACATGCATTTATATAACGGCACTGTAGATTTTCTTATTAAATAAAGAAAGTTCCCGGTCCGGTACATGAATAGATTGGTTAGAAAGCAAGATTTTAATTTTAATTAGATTGGAAAGCCTTATTTGGGGGTTGAAATTGGAGAGCACCAAAAAAAGAAAGGAGGGGGGGGGGGTCCACAGGGAATATTTTTATCTTATGAACTCAACATTCGAAAGTTTTTTTTTTATTTAATTAAAAGAGAGAAAAACAAATGTAAGACAAATTGTGAATGATCTTTCTTCCTTTATCACGTGAGGGAATCTCGCATATATCTGGTTTACCGTCAAACCGAGCACATGTCTTTTGGTTATTTCTGTCACTAGGTGGCTGTCTCATTGACGTTTACCCCATATTTTTTCATTGAAGCACAATGCACACGTATATGTTTTAGAACATGAAGTTAAGGTTAAAACTTTCATGTCATGAATAATAAAGTGAAAAAAAAAGCAAAAAAGAGACTCAAAGAACTAAATAGAAAAAGACGAAATGATCTGATTTTCAAAAATGACCTGTTTGGTCGCTCGTAATCGATTGTCTACAAATATAGTTCCTGTCATTTGTAATGAATGTAAACTTTAATATCTGTGGGTTTTTTTTTCATATAAAATTTTATGGTTAAAATTATTAGTTATGTTATTTCTTTTATAGTGGATTTTAAGATATTTTTTATTATGCTTTAGAACATTAGGGCATTGTGGGACTATGTGTCAAAGGTGTATGATTGAGGGGGCAACTCGTTCTATAAAAGCCGTGACTGGTCCCATGTGTCTTGTGACATCATTTCATGTCTAAGCAGTCCCAAACAAGTACATTTTTGAGTATACGCCAAGACGAGCATCATATTTTCAACTTTTGTTTCATTTTGTAGACTGTGTACCTCAAATTTTTTAACTGAAAAAAAAAATGTCTTCATCGGGAACTCTCCAGCTGAAACCTACACTCTTCAGTTTAGCAGGGACAATACTCTGTTTTTTTAATTTTGTCATTTTTGCGCATGGGATCGTTAAAGACACTGTCAGTGGTTCAAAGTATTGCTTGTCAAAGACATGTCTACTAAGTTAGCGAATGCTGCATTCGAATAGGGACTGTTCTATTCATTCTCAGAAATTTTGCAATCTTTTGACATAGAAATTACCCTTTTCTGTTTAAAATAGATATTCTACATTATAAGGTGTCGACATTAAGTTAGTAATGGAACTTGAATAACTTTGAAAAGTTTAATTTGTTTTAAGCCTCAAACAAAAGGTTGCCACATATGTAATATGATGGACACACCAACCTTTAAAGTCAGGTCCCTTTAATGTTGCCTTATCCTCGGAAATCTGAAATATCTGCTCAATACTTATTGCTTTCCCCTAAAATAGCTGACAAATATTTAAAATAGTTCTGCTTTAAAATTCATCTATTCTCCTAGTTATTCAAAATTATTAGAGGTTAAGCTTTTTCATGTCCAACGGCACATATTACAGTGTTATCTGGATTCACCATTATACGATGCGGGAAAATTGCTATTGTCAAATTCAATTTAAAAAAAATAGATTCGTGTTTAAAAAAACTACGAGATGTGTTTGAAACGTCTAAGATATACAATGATTGATGTATTCATTGTTGGTCTTTAACGCCACTTTTATCATTATTTTTCTATTTCATGGTGACCAGGTTTTTTTGTGTGTAGAAAGCTGGGACGCCCGGAGAGAACCACTGACCTTCGGCAAGGAAACTGTCAATCCTAGTCAATTAAGATTGGAGTCGAACCAAGCTACCACGTGTAGGGTTCGAACTCTGAGATAAAGCAATGAAGCAGTAATTTTCACTAATGAAAGAAACTTGTTTCTCACTTTATCCAGTTTTCGTTTGATATATAGTTTTATTTTCTATTATTCAAGTTGAAGAAGCCAAGACGTTTTAAAAACGAATTGAAGAAAAAAAGGTAGCCAAGTGCATAGTTCTTTCAAACATATTCTTTTATCGCTGAGATGCTGTCTCGTCATGCCAAGAAATTGCCTCCGTTGAAATTTTGCAAACATCCCATAGAGCAAATTACATGGATGATTAATATTGACCATTTGGTATATGGCCGTTTTCTAAGCGACACGTACTTGCAGGTCATAAATTAGTTTGTTGAATGAAATCAAATCTTTAACTACTAATAGGTGCCGTAGGAGGTCCACCGGAATTTTTAGCGAGGATTTCTTGGCATGTAACAGATAGAAAACTCAGGATTCCAATTTATAGAACAGACAAGGGGCAGTGGCAAATATTTCGTGTATATTATGAACACAGAGAAGATTACCCCGGCACCCTTTGAAAAAAAAAATCCTTCTTTTTCTTCTATGTGCCTTCGGACTTTATGTTTTGAACTGTAGTTTCACTTTCCATATTCGGTATTCATTCTAATGTAAGCTCCACGTGGCAAAAATCACGTGATGCAGGAATGTAGTATCTTGGAGTTAGGCTATTTCTTTCTTTTCGGGCGGGGACTCCAAGCAGACAACATGCATTTATATAACGGCACTGTAGATTTTCTTATTAAATAAAGAAAGTTCCCGGTCCGGTACATGAATAGATTGGTTAGAAAGCAAGATTTTAATTTTAATTAGATTGGAAAGCCTTATTTGGGGGTTGAAATTGGAGAGCACCAAAAAAAGAAAGGAGGGGGGGGGGTCCACAGGGAATATTTTTATCTTATGAACTCAACATTCGAAAGTTTTTTTTTTATTTAATTAAAAGAGAGAAAAACAAATGTAAGACAAATTGTGAATGATCTTTCTTCCTTTATCACGTGAGGGAATCTCGCATATATCTGGTTTACCGTCAAACCGAGCACATGTCTTTTGGTTATTTCTGTCACTAGGTGGCTGTCTCATTGACGTTTACCCCATATTTTTTCATTGAAGCACAATGCACACGTATATGTTTTAGAACATGAAGTTAAGGTTAAAACTTTCATGTCATGAATAATAAAGTGAAAAAAAAAGCAAAAAAGAGACTCAAAGAACTAAATAGAAAAAGACGAAATGATCTGATTTTCAAAAATGACCTGTTTGGTCGCTCGTAATCGATTGTCTACAAATATAGTTCCTGTCATTTGTAATGAATGTAAACTTTAATATCTGTGGGTTTTTTTTTCATATAAAATTTTATGGTTAAAATTATTAGTTATGTTATTTCTTTTATAGTGGATTTTAAGATATTTTTTATTATGCTTTAGAACATTAGGGCATTGTGGGACTATGTGTCAAAGGTGTATGATTGAGGGGGCAACTCGTTCTATAAAAGCCGTGACTGGTCCCATGTGTCTTGTGACATCATTTCATGTCTAAGCAGTCCCAAACAAGTACATTTTTGAGTATACGCCAAGACGAGCATCATATTTTCAACTTTTGTTTCATTTTGTAGACTGTGTACCTCAAATTTTTTAACTGAAAAAAAAAATGTCTTCATCGGGAACTCTCCAGCTGAAACCTACACTCTTCAGTTTAGCAGGGACAATACTCTGTTTTTTTAATTTTGTCATTTTTGCGCATGGGATCGTTAAAGACACTGTCAGTGGTTCAAAGTATTGCTTGTCAAAGACATGTCTACTAAGTTAGCGAATGCTGCATTCGAATAGGGACTGTTCTATTCATTCTCAGAAATTTTGCAATCTTTTGACATAGAAATTACCCTTTTCTGTTTAAAATAGATATTCTACATTATAAGGTGTCGACATTAAGTTAGTAATGGAACTTGAATAACTTTGAAAAGTTTAATTTGTTTTAAGCCTTAAACAAAAGGTTGCCACATATGTAATATGATGGACACACCAACCTTTAAAGTCAGGTCCCTTTAATGTTGCCTTATCCTCGGAAATCTGAAATATCTGCTCAATACTTATTGCTTTCCCCTAAAATAGCTGACAAATATTTAAAATAGTTCTGCTTTAAAATTCATCTATTCTCCTAGTTATTCAAAATTATTAGAGGTTAAGCTTTTTCATGTCCAACGGCACATATTACAGTGTTATCTGGATTCACCATTATACGATGCGGGAAAATTGCTATTGTCAAATTCAATTTAAAAAAAATAGATTCGTGTTTAAAAAAACTACGAGATGTGTTTGAAACGTCTAAGATATACAATGATTGATGTATTCATTGTTGGTCTTTAACGCCACTTTTATCATTATTTTTCTATTTCATGGTGACCAGGTTTTTTTGTGTGTAGAAAGCTGGGACGCCCGGAGAGAACCACTGACCTTCGGCAAGGAAACTGTCAATCCTAGTCAATTAAGATTGGAGTCGAACCAAGCTACCACGTGTAGGGTTCGAACTCTGAGATAAAGCAATGAAGCAGTAATTTTCACTAATGAAAGAAACTTGTTTCTCACTTTATCCAGTTTTCGTTTGATATATAGTTTTATTTTCTATTATTCAAGTTGAAGAAGCCAAGACGTTTTAAAAACGAATTGAAGAAAAAAAGGTAGCCAAGTGCATAGTTCTTTCAAACATATTCTTTTATCGCTGAGATGCTGTCTCGTCATGCCAAGAAATTGCCTCCGTTGAAATTTTGCAAACATCCCATAGAGCAAATTACATGGATGATTAATATTGACCATTTGGTATATGGCCGTTTTCTAAGCGACACGTACTTGCAGGTCATAAATTAGTTTGTTGAATGAAATCAAATCTTTAACTACTAATAGGTGCCGTAGGAGGTCCACCGGAATTTTTAGCGAGGATTTCTTGGCATGTAACAGATAGAAAACTCAGGATTCCAATTTATAGAACAGACAAGGGGCAGTGGCAAATATTTCGTGTATATTATGAACACAGAGAAGATTACCCCGGCACCCTTTGAAAAAAAAAATCCTTCTTTTTCTTCTATGTGCCTTCGGACTTTATGTTTTGAACTGTAGTTTCACTTTCCATATTCGGTATTCATTCTAATGTAAGCTCCACGTGATGCAGGAATGTAGTATCTTGGAGTTAGGCTATTTCTTTCTTTTCGGGCGGGGACTCCAAGCAGACAACATGCATTTATATAACGGCACTGTAGATTTTCTTATTAAATAAAGAAAGTTCCCGGTCCGGTACATGAATAGATTGGTTAGAAAGCAAGATTTTAATTTTAATTAGATTGGAAAGCCTTATTTGGGGGTTGAAATTGGAGAGCACCAAAAAAAGAAAGGAGGGGGAAGGGGGGTTCCACAGGGAATATTTTTATCTTATGAACTCAACATTCGAAAGTTTTTTTTTTATTTAATTAAAAGAGAGAAAAACAAATGTAAGACAAATTGTGAATGATCTTTCTTCCTTTATCACGTGAGGGAATCTCGCATATATCTGGTTTACCGTCAAACCGAGCACATGTCTTTTGGTTATTTCTGTCACTAGGTGGCTGTCTCATTGACGTTTACCCCATATTTTTTCATTGAAGCACAGTGCACACGTATTGGTTTTAGAACATGAAGTTAAGGTTAAAACTTTCATGTCATGAATAATAAAGTGAAAAAAAAAGCAAAAAAGAGACTCAAAGAACTAAATAGAAAAAGACGAAATGATCTGATTTTCAAAAATGACCTGTTTGGTCGCTCGTAATCGATTGTCTACAAATATAGTTCCTGTCATTTGTAATGAATGTAAACTTTAATATCTGTGGGGTTTTTTTTCATATAAAATTTTATGGTTAAAATTATTAGTTATGTTATTTCTTTTATAGTGGATTTTAAGATATTTTTTATTATGCTTTAGAACATTAGGGCATTGTGGGACTATGTGTCAAAGGTGTATGATTGAGGGGGCAACTCGTTCTATAAAAGCCGTGACTGGTCCCATGTGTCTTGTGACATCATTTCATGTCTAAGCAGTCCCAAACAAGTACATTTTTGAGTATACGCCAAGACGAGCATCATATTTTCAACTTTTGTTTCATTTTGTAGACTGTGTACCTCAAATTTTTTAACTGAAAAAAAAAATGTCTTCATCGGGAACTCTCCAGCTGAAACCTACACTCTTCAGTTTAGCAGGGACAATACTCTGTTTTTTTAATTTTGTCATTTTTGCGCATGGGATCGTTAAAGACACTGTCAGTGGTTCAAAGTATTGCTTGTCAAAGACATGTCTACTAAGTTAGCGAATGCTGCATTCGAATAGGGACTGTTCTATTCATTCTCAGAAATTTTGCAATCTTTTGACATAGAAATTACCCTTTTCTGTTTAAAATAGATATTCTACATTATAAGGTGTCGACATTAAGTTAGTAATGGAACTTGAATAACTTTGAAAAGTTTAATTTGTTTTAAGCCTTAAACAAAAGGTTGCCACATATGTAATATGATGGACACACCAACCTTTAAAGTCAGGTCCCTTTAATGTTGCCTTATCCTCGGAAATCTGAAATATCTGCTCAATACTTATTGCTTTCCCCTAAAATAGCTGACAAATATTTAAAATAGTTCTGCTTTAAAATTCATCTATTCTCCTAGTTATTCAAAATTATTAGAGGTTAAGCTTTTTCATGTCCAACGGCACATATTACAGTGTTATCTGGATTCACCATTATACGATGCGGGAAAATTGCTATTGTCAAATTCAATTTAAAAAAAATAGATTCGTGTTTAAAAAAACTACGAGATGTGTTTGAAACGTCTAAGATATACAATGATTGATGTATTCATTGTTGGTCTTTAACGCCACTTTTATCATTATTTTTCTATTTCATGGTGACCAGGTTTTTTTGTGTGTAGAAAGCTGGGACGCCCGGAGAGAACCACTGACCTTCGGCAAGGAAACTGTCAATCCTAGTCAATTAAGATTGGAGTCGAACCAAGCTACCACGTGTAGGGTTCGAACTCTGAGATAAAGCAATGAAGCAGTAATTTTCACTAATGAAAGAAACTTGTTTCTCACTTTATCCAGTTTTCGTTTGATATATAGTTTTATTTTCTATTATTCAAGTTGAAGAAGCCAAGACGTTTTAAAAACGAATTGAAGAAAAAAAGGTAGCCAAGTGCATAGTTCTTTCAAACATATTTTTTGATCGCTGAGATGCTGTCTCGTCATGCCAAGAAATTGCCTCCGTTGAAATTTTGCAAACATCCCATAGAGCAAATTACATGGATGATTAATATTGACCATTTGGTATATGGCCGTTTTCTAAGCGACACGTGCTTGCAGGTCATAAATTAGTTTGTTGAATGAAATCAAATCTTTAACTACTAATAGGTGCCGTAGGAGGTCCACCGGAATTTTTAGCGAGGATTTCTTGGCATGTAACAGATAGAAAACTCAGGATTCCAATTTATAGAACAGACAAGGGGCAGTGGCAAATATTTCGTGTATATTATGAACACAGAGAAGATTACCCCGGCACCCTTTGAAAAAAAAAAATCCTTCTTTTTCTTCTATGTGCCTTCGGACTTTATGTTTTGAACTGTAGTTTCACTTTCCATATTCGGTATTCATTCTAATGTAAGCTCCACGTGGCAAAAATCACGTGATGCAGGAATGTAGTATCTTGGAGTTAGGCTATTTCTTTCTTTTCGGGCGGGGACTCCAAGCAGACAACATGCATTTATATAACGGCACTGTAGATTTTCTTATTAAATAAAGAAAGTTCCCGGTCCGGTACATGAATAGATTGGTTAGAAAGCAAGATTTTAATTTTAATTAGATTGGAAAGCCTTATTTGGGGGTTGAAATTGGAGAGCACCAAAAAAAGAAAGGAGGGGGGGGGGGGGTCCACAGGGAATATTTTTATCTTATGAACTCAACATTCGAAAGTTTTTTTTTTATTTAATTAAAAGAGAGAAAAACAAATGTAAGACAAATTGTGAATGATCTTTCTTCCTTTATCACGTGAGGGAATCTCGCATATATCTGGTTTACCGTCAAACCGAGCACATGTCTTTTGGTTATTTCTGTCACTAGGTGGCTGTCTCATTGACGTTTACCCCATATTTTTTCATTGAAGCACAATGCACACGTATATGTTTTAGAACATGAAGTTAAGGTTAAAACTTTCATGTCATGAATAATAAAGTGAAAAAAAAAGCAAAAAAGAGACTCAAAGAACTAAATAGAAAAAGACGAAATGATCTGATTTTCAAAAATGACCTGTTTGGTCGCTCGTAATCGATTGTCTACAAATATAGTTCCTGTCATTTGTAATGAATGTAAACTTTAATATCTGTGGGTTTTTTTTTCATATAAAATTTTATGGTTAAAATTATTAGTTATGTTATTTCTTTTATAGTGGATTTTAAGATATTTTTTATTATGCTTTAGAACATTAGGGCATTGTGGGACTATGTGTCAAAGGTGTATGATTGAGGGGGCAACTCGTTCTATAAAAGCCGTGACTGGTCCCATGTGTCTTGTGACATCATTTCATGTCTAAGCAGTCCCAAACAAGTACATTTTTGAGTATACGCCAAGACGAGCATCATATTTTCAACTTTTGTTTCATTTTGTAGACTGTGTACCTCAAATTTTTTAACTGAAAAAAAAAATGTCTTCATCGGGAACTCTCCAGCTGAAACCTACACTCTTCAGTTTAGCAGGGACAATACTCTGTTTTTTTAATTTTGTCATTTTTGCGCATGGGATCGTTAAAGACACTGTCAGTGGTTCAAAGTATTGCTTGTCAAAGACATGTCTACTAAGTTAGCGAATGCTGCATTCGAATAGGGACTGTTCTATTCATTCTCAGAAATTTTGCAATCTTTTGACATAGAAATTACCCTTTTCTGTTTAAAATAGATATTCTACATTATAAGGTGTCGACATTAAGTTAGTAATGGAACTTGAATAACTTTGAAAAGTTTAATTTGTTTTAAGCCTTAAACAAAAGGTTGCCACATATGTAATATGATGGACACACCAACCTTTAAAGTCAGGTCCCTTTAATGTTGCCTTATCCTCGGAAATCTGAAATATCTGCTCAATACTTATTGCTTTCCCCTAAAATAGCTGACAAATATTTAAAATAGTTCTGCTTTAAAATTCATCTATTCTCCTAGTTATTCAAAATTATTAGAGGTTAAGCTTTTTCATGTCCAACGGCACATATTACAGTGTTATCTGGATTCACCATTATACGATGCGGGAAAATTGCTATTGTCAAATTCAATTTAAAAAAAATAGATTCGTGTTTAAAAAAACTACGAGATGTGTTTGAAACGTCTAAGATATACAATGATTGATGTATTCATTGTTGGTCTTTAACGCCACTTTTATCATTATTTTTCTATTTCATGGTGACCAGGTTTTTTTGTGTGTAGAAAGCTGGGACGCCCGGAGAGAACCACTGACCTTCGGCAAGGAAACTGTCAATCCTAGTCAATTAAGATTGGAGTCGAACCAAGCTACCACGTGTAGGGTTCGAACTCTGAGATAAAGCAATGAAGCAGTAATTTTCACTAATGAAAGAAACTTGTTTCTCACTTTATCCAGTTTTCGTTTGATATATAGTTTTATTTTCTATTATTCAAGTTGAAGAAGCCAACACGTTTTAAAAACGAATTGAAGAAAAAAAGGTAGCCAAGTGCATAGTTCTTTCAAACATATTCTTTTATCGCTGAGATGCTGTCTCGTCATGCCAAGAAATTGCCTCCGTTGAAATTTTGCAAACATCCCATAGAGCAAATTACATGGATGATTAATATTGACCATTTGGTATATGGCCGTTTTCTAAGCGACACGTACTTGCAGGTCATAAATTAGTTTGTTGAATGAAATCAAATCTTTAACTACTAATAGGTGCCGTAGGAGGTTCACCGGAATTTTTAGCGAGGATTTCTTGGCATGTAACAGATAGAAAACTCAGGATTCCAATTTATAGAACAGACAAGGGGCAGTGGCAAATATTTCGTGTATATTATGAACACAGAGAAGATTACCCCGGCACCCTTTGAAAAAAAAAATCCTTCTTTTTCTTCTATGTGCCTTCGGACTTTATGTTTTGAACTGTAGTTTCACTTTCCATATTCGGTATTCATTCTAATGTAAGCTCCACGTGGCAAAAATCACGTGATGCAGGAATGTAGTATCTTGGAGTTAGGCTATTTCTTTCTTTTCGGGCGGGGACTCCAAGCAGATAACATGCATTTATATAACGGCACTGTAGATTTTCTTATTAAATAAAGAAAGTTCCCGGTCCGGTACATGAATAGATTGGTTAGAAAGCAAGATTTTAATTTTAATTAGATTGGAAAGCCTTATTTGGGGGTTGAAATTGGAGAGCACCAAAAAAAGAAAGGAGGGGGGGGGGGTTCCACAGGGAATATTTTTACAACATTCGAAAGTTTTTTTTTTATTTAATTAAAAGAGAGAAAAACAAATGTAAGACAAATTGTGAATGATCTTTCTTCCTTTATCACGTGAGGGAATCTCGCATATATCTGGTTTACCGTCAAACCGAGCACATGTCTTTTGGTTATTTCTGTCACTAGGTGGCTGTCTCATTGACGTTTACCCCATATTTTTTCATTGAAGCACAATGCACACGTATATGTTTTAGAACATGAAGTCAAGGTTAAAACTTTCATGTCATGAATAATAAAGTGAAAAAAAAAGCAAAAAAGAGACTCAAAGAACTAAATAGAAAAAGACGAAATGATCTGATTTTCAAAAATGACCTGTTTGGTCGCTCGTAATCGATTGTCTACAAATATAGTTCCTGTCATTTGTAATGAATGTAAACTTTAATATCTGTGGGGTTTTTTTTCATATAAAATTTTATGGTTAAAATTATTAGTTATGTTATTTCTTTTATAGTGGATTTTAAGATATTTTTTATTATGCTTTAGAACATTAGGGCATTGTGGGACTATGTGTCAAAGGTGTATGATTGAGGGGGCAACTCGTTCTATAAAAGCCGTGACTGGTCCCATGTGTCTTGTGACATCATTTCATGTCTAAGCAGTCCCAAACAAGTACATTTTTGAGTATACGCCAAGACGAGCATCATATTTTCAACTTTTGTTTCATTTTGTAGACTGTGTACCTCAAATTTTTTAACTGAAAAAAAAATGTCTTCATCGGGAACTCTCCAGCTGAAACCTACACTCTTCAGTTTAGCAGGGACAATACTCTGTTTTTTTAATTTTGTCATTTTTGCGCATGGGATCGTTAAAGACACTGTCAGTGGTTCAAAGTATTGCTTGTCAAAGACATGTCTACTAAGTTAGCGAATGCTGCATTCGAATAGGGACTGTTCTATTCATTCTCAGAAATTTTGCAATCTTTTGACATAGAAATTACCCTTTTCTGTTTAAAATAGATATTCTACATTATAAGGTGTCGACATTAAGTTAGTAATGGAACTTGAATAACTTTGAAAAGTTTAATTTGTTTTAAGCCTTAAACAAAAGGTTGCCACATATGTAATATGATGGACACATCAACCTTTAAAGTCAGGTCCCTTTAATGTTGCCTTATCCTCGGAAATCTGAAATATCTGCTCAATACTTATTGCTTTCCCCTAAAATAGCTGACAAATATTTAAAATAGTTCTGCTTTAAAATTCATCTATTCTCCTAGATATTCAAAATTATTAGAGGTTAAGCTTTTTCATGTCCAACGGCACATATTAAAGTGTTATCTGGATTCACCATTATACGATGCGGGAAAATTGCTATTGTCAAATTCAATTTAAAAAAAATAGATTCGTGTTTAAAAAAACTACGAGATGTGTTTGAAACGTCTAAGATATACAATGATTGATGTATTCATTGTTGGTCTTTAACGCCACTTTTATCATTATTTTTCTATTTCATGGTGACCAGGTTTTTTTGTGTGTAGAAAGCTGGGACGCCCGGAGAGAACCACTGACCTTCGGCAAGGAAACTGTCAATCCTAGTCAATTAAGATTGGAGTCGAACCAAGCTACCACGTGTAGGGTTCGAACTCTGAGATAAAGCAATGAAGCAGTAATTTTCACTAATGAAAGAAACTTGTTTCTCACTTTATCCAGTTTTCGTTTGATATATAGTTTTATTTTCTATTATTCAAGTTGAAGAAGCCAAGACGTTTTAAAAACGAATTGAAGAAAAAAAGGTAGCCAAGTGCATAGTTCTTTCAAACATATTCTTTTATCGCTGAGATGCTGTCTCGTCATGCCAAGAAATTGCCTCCGTTGAAATTTTGCAAACATCCCATAGAGCAAATTACATGGATGATTAATATTGACCATTTGGTATATGGCCGTTTTCTAAGCGACACGTACTTGCAGGTCATAAATTAGTTTGTTGAATGAAATCAAATCTTTAACTACTAATAGGTGCCGTAGGAGGTCCACCGGAATTTTTAGCGAGGATTTCTTGGCATGTAACAGATAGAAAACTCAGGATTCCAATTTATAGAACAGACAAGGGGCAGTGGCAAATATTTCGTGTATATTATGAACACAGAGAAGATTACCCCGGCACCCTTTGAAAAAAAAAATCCTTCTTTTTCTTCTATGTGCCTTCGGACTTTATGTTTTGAACTGTAGTTTCACTTTCCATATTCGGTATTCATTCTAATGTAAGCTCCACGTGGCAAAAATCACGTGATGCAGGAATGTAGTATCTTGGAGTTAGGCTATTTCTTTCTTTTCGGGCGGGGACTCCAAGCAGACAACATGCATTTATATAACGGCACTGTAGATTTTCTTATTAAATAAAGAAAGTTCCCGGTCCGGTACATGAATAGATTGGTTAGAAAGCAAGATTTTAATTTTAATTAGATTGGAAAGCCTTATTTGGGGGTTGAAATTGGAGAGCACCAAAAAAAGAAAGGAGGGGGGGGGGGTTCCACAGGGAATATTTTTATCTTATGAACTCAACATTCGAAAGTTTTTTTTTTATTTAATTAAAAGAGAGAAAAACAAATGTAAGACAAATTGTGAATGATCTTTCTTCCTTTATCACGTGAGGGAATCTCGCATATATCTGGTTTACCGTCAAACCGAGCACATGTCTTTTGGTTATTTCTGTCACTAGGTGGCTGTCTCATTGACGTTTACCCCATATTTTTTCATTGAAGCACAATGCACACGTATATGTTTTAGAACATGAAGTTAAGGTTAAAACTTTCATGTCATGAATAATAAAGTGAAAAAAAAAGCAAAAAAGAGACTCAAAGAACTAAATAGAAAAAGACGAAATGATCTGATTTTCAAAAATGACCTGTTTGGTCGCTCGTAATCGATTGTCTACAAATATAGTTCCTGTCATTTGTAATGAATGTAAACTTTAATATCTGTGGGGTTTTTTTTCATATAAAATTTTATGGTTAAAATTATTAGTTATGTTATTTCTTTAATAGTGGATTTTAAGATATTTTTTATTATGCTTTAGAACATTAGAGCATTGTGGGACTATGTGTCAAAGGTGTATGATTGAGGGGGCAACTCGTTCTATAAAAGCCGTGACTGGTCGTATGTGTCTTGTGACATCATTTCATGTCTAAGCAGTCCCAAACAAGTACATTTTTGAGTATACGCCAAGACGAGCATCATATTTTCAACTTTTGTTTCATTTTGTAGACTGTGTACCTCAAATTTTTTAACTGAAAAAAAAAATGTCTTCATCGGGAACTCTCCAGCTGAAACCTACACTCTTCAGTTTAGCAGGGACAATACTCTGTTTTTTTAATTTTGTCATTTTTGCGCATGGGATCGTTAAAGACACTGTCAGTGGTTCAAAGTATTGCTTGTCAAAGACATGTCTACTAAGTTAGCGAATGCTGCATTCGAATAGGGACTGTTCTATTCATTCTCAGAAATTTTGCAATCTTTTGACATAGAAATTACCCTTTTCTGTTTAAAATAGATATTCTACATTATAAGGTGTCGACATTAAGTTAGTAATGGAACTTGAATAACTTTGAAAAGTTTAATTTGTTTTAAGCCTTAAACAAAAGGTTGCCACATATGTAATATGATGGACACACCAACCTTTAAAGTCAGGTCCCTTTAATGTTGCCTTATCCTCGGAAATCTGAAATATCTGCTCAATACTTATTGCTTTCCCCTAAAATAGCTGACAAATATTTAAAAAAATTCTGCTTTAAAATTCATCTATTCTCCTAGTTATTCAAAATTATTAGAGGTTAAGCTTTTTCATGTCCAACGGCACATATTACAGTGTTATCTGGATTCACCATTATACGATGCGGGAAAATTGCTATTGTCAAATTCAATTTAAAAAAAATAGATTCGTGTTTAAAAAAACTACGAGATGTGTTTGAAACGTCTAAGATATACAATGATTGATGTATTCATTGTTGGTCTTTAACGCCACTTTTATCATTATTTTTCTATTTCATGGTGACCAGGTTTTTTTGTGTGTAGAAAGCTGGGACGCCCGGAGAGAACCACTGACCTTCGGCAAGGAAACTGTCAATCCTAGTCAATTAAGATTGGAGTCGAACCAAGCTACCACGTGTAGGGTTCGAACTCTGAGATAAAGCAATGAAGCAGTAATTTTCACTAATGAAAGAAACTTGTTTCTCACTTTATCCAGTTTTCGTTTGATATATAGTTTTATTTTCTATTATTCAAGTTGAAGAAGCCAACACGTTTTAAAAACGAATTGAAGAAAAAAAGGTAGCCAAGTGCATAGTTCTTTCAAACATATTCTTTTATCGCTGAGATGCTGTCTCGTCATGCCAAGAAATTGCCTCCGTTGAAATTTTGCAAACATCCCATAGAGCAAATTACATGGATGATTAATATTGACCATTTGGTATATGGCCGTTTTCTAAGCGACACGTACTTGCAGGTCATAAATTAGTTTGTTGAATGAAATCAAATCTTTAACTACTAATAGGTGCCGTAGGAGGTCCACCGGAAGTTTTAGCGAGGATTTCTTGGCATGTAACAGATAGAAAACTCAGGATTCCAATTTATAGAACAGACAAGGGGCAGTGGCAAATATTTCGTGTATATTATGAACACAGAGAAGATTACCCCGGCACCCTTTGAAAAAAAAAATCCTTCTTTTTCTTCTATGTGCCTTCGGACTTTATGTTTTGAACTGTAGTTTCACTTTCCATATTCGGTATTCATTCTAATGTAAGCTCCACGTGGCAAAAATCACGTGATGCAGGAATGTAGTATCTTGGAGTTAGGCTATTTCTTTCTTTTCGGGCGGGGACTCCAAGCAGACAACATGCATTTATATAACGGCACTGTAGATTTTCTTATTAAATAAAGAAAGTTCCCGGTCCGGTACATGAATAGATTGGTTAGAAAGCAAGATTTTAATTTTAATTAGATTGGAAAGCCTTATTTGGGGGTTGAAATTGGAGAGCACCAAAAAAAGAAAGGAGGGGGAAGGGGGGTTCCACAGGGAATATTTTTATCTTATGAACTCAACATTCGAAAGTTTTTTTTTTATTTAATTAAAAGAGAGAAAAACAAATGTAAGACAAATTGTGAATGATCTTTCTTCCTTTATCACGTGAGGGAATCTCGCATATATCTGGTTTACCGTCAAACCGAGCACATGTCTTTTGGTTATTTCTGTCACTAGGTGGCTGTCTCATTGACGTTTACCCCATATTTTTTCATTGAAGCACAATGCACACGTATATGTTTTAGAACATGAAGTTAAGGTTAAAACTTTCATGTCATGAATAATAAAGTGAAAAAAAAAGCAAAAAAGAGACTCAAAGAACTAAATAGAAAAAGACGAAATGATCTGATTTTCAAAAATGACCTGTTTGGTCGCTCGTAATCGATTGTCTACAAATATAGTTCCTGTCATTTGTAATGAATGTAAACTTTAATATCTGTGGGGTTTTTTTTCATATAAAATTTTATGGTTAAAATTATTAGTTATGTTATTTCTTTTATAGTGGATTTTAAGATATTTTTTATTATGCTTTAGAACATTAGGGCATTGTGGGACTATGTGTCAAAGGTGTATGATTGAGGGGGCAACTCGTTCTATAAAAGCCGTGACTGGTCCCATGTGTCTTGTGACATCATTTCATGTCTAAGCAGTCCCAAACAAGTACATTTTTGAGTATACGCCAAGACGAGCATCATATTTTCAACTTTTGTTTCATTTTGTAGACTGTGTACCTCAAATTTTTTAACTGAAAAAAAAAATGTCTTCATCGGGAACTCTCCAGCTGAAACCTACACTCTTCAGTTTAGCAGGGACAATACTCTGTTTTTTTAATTTTGTCATTTTTGCGCATGGGATCGTTAAAGACACTGTCAGTGGTTCAAAGTATTGCTTGTCAAAGACATGTCTACTAAGTTAGCGAACGCTGCATTCGAATAGGGACTGTTCTATTCATTCTCAGAAATTTTGCAATCTTTTGACATAGAAATTACCCTTTTCTGTTTAAAATAGATATTCTACATTATAAGGTGTCGACATTAAGTTAGTAATGGAACTTGAATAACTTTGAAAAGTTTAATTTGTTTTAAGCCTTAAACAAAAGGTTGCCACATATGTAATATGATGGACACACCAACCTTTAAAGTCAGGTCCCTTTAATGTTGCCTTATCCTCGGAAATCTGAAATATCTGCTCAATACTTATTGCTTTCCCCTAAAATAGCTGACAAATATTTAAAATAGTTCTGCTTTAAAATTCATCTATTCTCCTAGTTATTCAAAATTATTAGAGGTTAAGCTTTTTCATGTCCAACGGCACATATTACAGTGTTATCTGGATTCACCATTATACGATGCGGGAAAATTGCTATTGTCAAATTCAATTTAAAAAAAATAGATTCGTGTTTAAAAAAACTACGAGATGTGTTTGAAACGTCTAAGATATACAATGATTGATGTATTCATTGTTGGTCTTTAACGCCACTTTTATCATTATTTTTCTATTTCATGGTGACCAGGTTTTTTTGTGTGTAGAAAGCTGGGACGCCCGGAGAGAACCACTGACCTTCGGCAAGGAAACTGTCAATCCTAGTCAATTAAGATTGGAGTCGAACCAAGCTACCACGTGTAGGGTTCGAACTCTGAGATAAAGCAATGAAGCAGTAATTTTCACTAATGAAAGAAACTTGTTTCTCACTTTATCCAGTTTTCGTTTGATATATAGTTTTATTTTCTATTATTCAAGTTGAAGAAGCCAAGACGTTTTAAAAACGAATTGAAGAAAAAAAGGTAGCCAAGTGCATAGTTCTTTCAAACATATTCTTTTATCGCTGAGATGCTGTCTCGTCATGCCAAGAAATTGCCTCCGTTGAAATTTTGCAAACATCCCATAGAGCAAATTACATGGATGATTAATATTGACCATTTGGTATATGGCCGTTTTCTAAGCGACACGTACTTGCAGGTCATAAATTAGTTTGTTGAATGAAATCAAATCTTTAACTACTAATAGGTGCCGTAGGAGGTCCACCGGAATTTTTAGCGAGGATTTCTTGGCATGTAACAGATAGAAAACTCAGGATTCCAATTTATAGAACAGACAAGGGGCTATGTGCCTTCGGACTTTATGTTTTGAACTGTAGTTTCACTTTCCATATTCGGTATTCATTCTAATGTAAGCTCCACGTGGCAAAAATCACGTGATGCAGGAATGTAGTATCTTGGAGTTAGGCTATTTCTTTCTTTTCGGGCGGGGACTCCAAGCAGACAACATGCATTTATATAACGGCACTGTAGATTTTCTTATTAAATAAAGAAAGTTCCCGGTCCGGTACATGAATAGATTGGTTAGAAAGCAAGATTTTAATTTTAATTAGATTGGAAAGCCTTATTTGGGGGTTGAAATTGGAGAGCACCAAAAAAAGAAAGGAGGGGGGGGGGGGGTTCCACAGGGAATATTTTTATCTTATGAACTCAACATTCGAAAGTTTTTTTTTTATTTAATTAAAAGAGAGAAAAACAAATGTAAGACAAATTGTGAATGATCTTTCTTCCTTTATCACGTGAGGGAATCTCGCATATATCTGGTTTACCGTCAAACCGAGCACATGTCTTTTGGTTATTTCTGTCACTAGGTGGCTGTCTCATTGACGTTTACCCCATATTTTTTCATTGAAGCACAATGCACACGTATATGTTTTAGAACATGAAGTTAAGGTTAAAACTTTCATGTCATGAATAATAAAGTGAAAAAAAAAGCAAAAAAGAGACTCAAAGAACTAAATAGAAAAAGACGAAATGATCTGATTTTCAAAAATGACCTGTTTGGTCGCTCGTAATCGATTGTCTACAAATATAGTTCCTGTCATTTGTAATGAATGTAAACTTTAATATCTGTGGGGTTTTTTTTCATATAAAATTTTATGGTTAAAATTATTAGTTATGTTATTTCTTTTATAGTGGATTTTAAGATATTTTTTATTATGCTTTAGAACATTAGGGCATTGTGGGACTATGTGTCAAAGGTGTATGATTGAGGGGGCAACTCGTTCTATAAAAGCCGTGACTGGTCCCATGTGTCTTGTGACATCATTTCATGTCTAAGCAGTCCCAAACAAGTACATTTTTGAGTATACGCCAAGACGAGCATCATATTTTCAACTTTTGTTTCATTTTGTAGACTGTGTACCTCAAATTTTTTAACTGAAAAAAAAAATGTCTTCATCGGGAACTCTCCAGCTGAAACCTACACTCTTCAGTTTAGCAGGGACAATACTCTGTTTTTTTAATTTTGTCATTTTTGCGCATGGGATCGTTAAAGACACTGTCAGTGGTTCAAAGTATTGCTTGTCAAAGACATGTCTACTAAGTTAGCGAATGCTGCATTCGAATAGGGACTGTTCTATTCATTCTCAGATATTTTGCAATCTTTTGACATAGAAATTACCCTTTTCTGTTTAAAATAGATATTCTACATTATAAGGTGTCGACATTAAGTTAGTAATGGAATTTGAATAACTTTGAAAAGTTTAATTTGTTTTAAGCCTTAAACAAAAGGTTGCCACATATGTAATATGATGGACACACCAACCTTTAAAGTCAGGTCCCTTTAATGTTGCCTTATCCTCGGAAATCTGAAATATCTGCTCAATACTTATTGCTTTCCCCTAAAATAGCTGACAAATATTTAAAATAGTTCTGCTTTAAAATTCATCTATTCTCCTAGTTATTCAAAATTATTAGAGGTTAAGCTTTTTCATGTCCAACGGCACATATTACAGTGTTATCTGGATTCACCATTATACGATGCGGGAAAATTGCTATTGTCAAATTCAATTTAAAAAAAATAGATTCGTGTTTAAAAAAACTACGAGATGTGTTTGAAACGTCTAAGATATACAATAATTGATGTATTCATTGTTGGTCTTTAACGCCACTTTTATCATTATTTTTCTATTTCATGGTGACCAGGTTTTTTTGTGTGTAGAAAGCTGGGACGCCCGGAGAGAACCACTGACCTTCGGCAAGGAAACTGTCAATCCTAGTCAATTAAGATTGGAGTCGAACCAAGCTACCACGTGTAGGGTTCGAACTCTGAGATAAAGCAATGAAGCAGTAATTTTCACTAATGAAAGAAACTTGTTTCTCACTTTATCCAGTTTTCGTTTGATATATAGTTTTATTTTCTATTATTCAAGTTGAAGAAGCCAAGACGTTTTAAAAACGAATTGAAGAAAAAAAGGTAGCCAAGTGCATAGTTCTTTCAAACATATTCTTTTATCGCTGAGATGCTGTCTCGTCATGCCAAGAAATTGCCTCCGTTGAAATTTTGCAAACATCCCATAGAGCAAATTACATGGATGATTAATATTGACCATTTGGTATATGGCCGTTTTCTAAGCGACACGTACTTGCAGGTCATAAATTAGTTTGTTGAATGAAATCAAATCTTTAACTACTAATAGGTGCCGTAGGAGGTCCACCGGAAGTTTTAGCGAGGATTTCTTGGCATGTAACAGATAGAAAACTCAGGATTCCAATTTATAGAACAGACAAGGGGCAGTGGCAAATATTTCGTGTATATTATGAACACAGAGAAGATTACCCCGGCACCCTTTGAAAAAAAAAATCCTTCTTTTTCTTCTATGTGCCTTCGGACTTTATGTTTTGAACTGTAGTTTCACTTTCCATATTCGGTATTCATTCTAATGTAAGCTCCACGTGGCAAAAATCACGTGATGCAGGAATGTAGTATCTTGGAGTTAGGCTATTTCTTTCTTTTCGGGCGGGGACTCCAAGCAGACAACATGCATTTATATAACGGCACTGTAGATTTTCTTATTAAATAAAGAAAGTTCCCGGTCCGGTACATGAATAGATTGGTTAGAAAGCAAGATTTTAATTTTAATTAGATTGGAAAGCCTTATTTGGGGGTTGAAATTGGAGAGCACCAAAAAAAGAAAGGAGGGGGAAGGGGGGTTCCACAGGGAATATTTTTATCTTATGAACTCAACATTCGAAAGTTTTTTTTTTATTTAATTAAAAGAGAGAAAAACAAATGTAAGACAAATTGTGAATGATCTTTCTTCCTTTATCACGTGAGGGAATCTCGCATATATCTGGTTTACCGTCAAACCGAGCACATGTCTTTTGGTTATTTCTGTCACTAGGTGGCTGTCTCATTGACGTTTACCCCATATTTTTTCATTGAAGCACAATGCACACGTATATGTTTTAGAACATGAAGTTAAGGTTAAAACTTTCATGTCATGAATAATAAAGTGAAAAAAAAGCAAAAAAGAGACTCAAAGAACTAAATAGAAAAAGACGAAATGATCTGATTTTCAAAAATGACCTGTTTGGTCGCTCGTAATCGATTGTCTACAAATATAGTTCCTGTCATTTGTAATGAATGTAAACTTTAATATCTGTGGGGTTTTTTTTCATATAAAATTTTATGGTTAAAATTATTAGTTATGTTATTTCTTTTATAGTGGATTTTAAGATATTTTTTATTATGCTTTAGAACATTAGGGCATTGTGGGACTATGTGTCAAAGGTGTATGATTGAGGGGGCAACTCGTTCTATAAAAGCCGTGACTGGTCCCATGTGTCTTGTGACATCATTTCATGTCTAAGCAGTCCCAAACAAGTACATTTTTGAGTATACGCCAAGACGAGCATCATATTTTCAACTTTTGTTTCATTTTGTAGACTGTGTACCTCAAATTTTTTAACTGAAAAAAAAAATGTCTTCATCGGGAACTCTCCAGCTGAAACCTACACTCTTCAGTTTAGCAGGGACAATACTCTGTTTTTTTAATTTTGTCATTTTTGCGCATGGGATCGTTAAAGACACTGTCAGTGGTTCAAAGTATTGCTTGTCAAAGACATGTCTACTAAGTTAGCGAATGCTGCATTCGAATAGGGACTGTTCTATTCATTCTCAGATATTTTGCAATCTTTTGACATAGAAATTACCCTTTTCTGTTTAAAATAGATATTCTACATTATAAGGTGTCGACATTAAGTTAGTAATGGAATTTGAATAACTTTGAAAAGTTTAATTTGTTTTAAGCCTTAAACAAAAGGTTGCCACATATGTAATATGATGGACACACCAACCTTTAAAGTCAGGTCCCTTTAATGTTGCCTTATCCTCGGAAATCTGAAATATCTGCTCAATACTTATTGCTTTCCCCTAAAATAGCTGACAAATATTTAAAATAGTTCTGCTTTAAAATTCATCTATTCTCCTAGTTATTCAAAATTATTAGAGGTTAAGCTTTTTCATGTCCAACGGCACATATTACAGTGTTATCTGGATTCACCATTATACGATGCGGGAAAATTGCTATTGTCAAATTCAATTTAAAAAAAATAGATTCGTGTTTAAAAAAACTACGAGATGTGTTTGAAACGTCTAAGATATACAATAATTGATGTATTCATTGTTGGTCTTTAACGCCACTTTTATCATTATTTTTCTATTTCATGGTGACCAGGTTTTTTTGTGTGTAGAAAGCTGGGACGCCCGGAGAGAACCACTGACCTTCGGCAAGGAAACTGTCAATCCTAGTCAATTAAGATTGGAGTCGAACCAAGCTACCACGTGTAGGGTTCGAACTCTGAGATAAAGCAATGAAGCAGTAATTTTCACTAATGAAAGAAACTTGTTTCTCACTTTATCCAGTTTTCGTTTGATATATAGTTTTATTTTCTATTATTCAAGTTGAAGAAGCCAAGACGTTTTAAAAACGAATTGAAGAAAAAAAGGTAGCCAAGTGCATAGTTCTTTCAAACATATTCTTTTATCGCTGAGATGTTGTCTCGTCATGCCAAGAAATTGCCTCCGTTGAAATTTTGCAAACATCCCATAGAGCAAATTACATGGATGATTAATATTGACCATTTGGTATATGGCCGTTTTCTAAGCGACACGTACTTGCAGGTCATAAATTAGTTTGTTGAATGAAATCAAATCTTTAACTACTAATAGGTGCCGTAGGAGGTCCACCGGAATTTTTAGCGAGGATTTCTTGGCATGTAACAGATAGAAAACTCAGGATTCCAATTTATAGAACAGACAAGGGGCAGTGGCAAATATTTCGTGTATATTATGAACACAGAGAAGATTACCCCGGCACCCTTTGAAAAAAAAATCCTTCTTAATTTTCTATGTGCCTTCGGACTTTATGTTTTGAACTGTAGTTTCACTTTCCATATTCGGTATTCATTCTAATGTAAGCTCCACGTGGCAAAAATCACGTGATGCAGGAATGTAGTATCTTGGAGTTAGGCTATTTCTTTCTTTTCGGGCGGGGACTCCAAGCAGACAACATGCATTTATATAACGGCACTGTAGATTTTCTTATTAAATAAAGAAAGTTCCCGGTCCGGTACATGAATAGATTGGTTAGAAAGCAAGATTTTAATTTTAATTAGATTGGAAAGCCTTATTTGGGGGTTGAAATTGGAGAGCACCAAAAAAAGAAAGGAGGGGGAAGGGGGGTTCCACAGGGAATATTTTTATCTTATGAACTCAACATTCGAAAGTTTTTTTTTTATTTAATTAAAAGAGAGAAAAACAAATGTAAGACAAATTGTGAATGATCTTTCTTCCTTTATCACGTGAGGGAATCTCGCATATATCTGGTTTACCGTCAAACCGAGCACATGTCTTTTGGTTATTTCTGTCACTAGGTGGCTGTCTCATTGACGTTTACCCCATATTTTTTCATTGAAGCACAATGCACACGTATATGTTTTAGAACATGAAGTTAAGGTTAAAACTTTCATGTCATGAATAATAAAGTGAAAAAAAAGCAAAAAAGAGACTCAAAGAACTAAATAGAAAAAGACGAAATGATCTGATTTTCAAAAATGACCTGTTTGGTCGCTCGTAATCGATTGTCTACAAATATAGTTCCTGTCATTTGTAATGAATGTAAACTTTAATATCTGTGGGTTTTTTTTTCATATAAAATTTTATGGTTAAAATTATTAGTTATGTTATTTCTTTTATAGTGGATTTTAAGATATTTTTTATTATGCTTTAGAACATTAGGGCATTGTGGGACTATGTGTCAAAGGTGTATGATTGAGGGGGCAACTCGTTCTATAAAAGCCGTGACTGGTCCCATGTGTCTTGTGACATCATTTCATGTCTAAGCAGTCCCAAACAAGTACATTTTTGAGTATACGCCAAGACGAGCATCATATTTTCAACTTTTGTTTCATTTTGTAGACTGTGTACCTCAAATTTTTTAACTGAAAAAAAAAATGTCTTCATCGGGAACTCTCCAGCTGAAACCTACACTCTTCAGTTTAGCAGGGACAATACTCTGTTTTTTTAATTTTGTCATTTTTGCGCATGGGATCGTTAAAGACACTGTCAGTGGTTCAAAGTATTGCTTGTCAAAGACATGTCTACTAAGTTAGCGAATGCTGCATTCGAATAGGGACTGTTCTATTCATTCTCAGAAATTTTGCAATCTTTTGACATAGAAATTACCCTTTTCTGTTTAAAATAGATATTCTACATTATAAGGTGTCGACATTAAGTTAGTAATGGAATTTGAATAACTTTGAAAAGTTTAATTTGTTTTAAGCCTTAAACAAAAGGTTGCCACATATGTAATATGATGGACACACCAACCTTTAAAGTCAGGTCCCTTTAATGTTGCCTTATCCTCGGAAATCTGAAATATCTGCTCAATACTTATTGCTTTCCCCTAAAATAGCTGACAAATATTTAAAATAGTTCTGCTTTAAAATTCATCTATTCTCCTAGTTATTCAAAATTATTAGAGGTTAAGCTTTTTCATGTCCAACGGCACATATTACAGTGTTATCTGGATTCACCATTATACGATGCGGGAAAATTGCTATTGTCAAATTCAATTTAAAAAAAATAGATTCGTGTTTAAAAAAACTACGAGATGTGTTTGAAACGTCTAAGATATACAATAATTGATGTATTCATTGTTGGTCTTTAACGCCACTTTTATCATTATTTTTCTATTTCATGGTGACCAGGTTTTTTTGTGTGTAGAAAGCTGGGACGCCCGGAGAGAACCACTGACCTTCGGCAAGGAAACTGTCAATCCTAGTCAATTAAGATTGGAGTCGAACCAAGCTACCACGTGTAGGGTTCGAACTCTGAGATAAAGCAATGAAGCAGTAATTTTCACTAATGAAAGAAACTTGTTTCTCACTTTATCCAGTTTTCGTTTGATATATAGTTTTATTTTCTATTATTCAAGTTGAAGAAGCCAAGACGTTTTAAAAACGAATTGAAGAAAAAAAGGTAGCCAAGTGCATAGTTCTTTCAAACATATTCTTTTATCGCTGAGATGCTGTCTCGTCATGCCAAGAAATTGCCTCCGTTGAAATTTTGCAAACATCCCATAGAGCAAATTACATGGATGATTAATATTGACCATTTGGTATATGGCCGTTTTCTAAGCGACACGTACTTGCAGGTCATAAATTAGTTTGTTGAATGAAATCAAATCTTTAACTACTAATAGGTGCCGTAGGAGGTCCACCGGAATTTTTAGCGAGGATTTCTTGGCATGTAACAGATAGAAAACTCAGGATTCCAATTTATAGAACAGACAAGGGGCAGTGGCAAATATTTCGTGTATATTATGAACACAGAGAAGATTACCCCGGCACCCTTTGAAAAAAAAATCCTTCTTAATTTTCTATGTGCCTTCGGACTTTATGTTTTGAACTGTAGTTTCACTTTCCATATTCGGTATTCATTCTAATGTAAGCTCCACGTGGCAAAAATCACGTGATGCAGGAATGTAGTATCTTGGAGTTAGGCTATTTCTTTCTTTTCGGGCGGGGACTCCAAGCAGACAACATGCATTTATATAACGGCACTGTAGATTTTCTTATTAAATAAAGAAAGTTCCCGGTCCGGTACATGAATAGATTGGTTAGAAAGCAAGATTTTAATTTTAATTAGATTGGAAAGCCTTATTTGGGGGTTGAAATTGGAGAGCACCAAAAAAAGAAAGGAGGGGGAAGGGGGGTTCCACAGGGAATATTTTTATCTTATGAACTCAACATTCGAAAGTTTTTTTTTTATTTAATTAAAAGAGAGAAAAACAAATGTAAGACAAATTGTGAATGATCTTTCTTCCTTTATCACGTGAGGGAATCTCGCATATATCTGGTTTACCGTCAAACCGAGCACATGTCTTTTGGTTATTTCTGTCACTAGGTGGCTGTCTCATTGACGTTTACCCCATATTTTTTCATTGAAGCACAATGCACACGTATATGTTTTAGAACATGAAGTTAAGGTTAAAACTTTCATGTCATGAATAATAAAGTGAAAAAAAAGCAAAAAAGAGACTCAAAGAACTAAATAGAAAAAGACGAAATGATCTGATTTTCAAAAATGACCTGTTTGGTCGCTCGTAATCGATTGTCTACAAATATAGTTCCTGTCATTTGTAATGAATGTAAACTTTAATATCTGTGGGTTTTTTTTCATATAAAATTTTATGGTTAAAATTATTAGTTATGTTATTTCTTTTATAGTGGATTTTAAGATATTTTTTATTATGCTTTAGAACATTAGGGCATTGTGGGACTATGTGTCAAAGGTGTATGATTGAGGGGGCAACTCGTTCTATAAAAGCCGTGACTGGTCCCATGTGTCTTGTGACATCATTTCATGTCTAAGCAGTCCCAAACAAGTACATTTTTGAGTATACGCCAAGACGAGCATCATATTTTCAACTTTTGTTTCATTTTGTAGACTGTGTACCTCAAATTTTTTAACTGAAAAAAAAAATGTCTTCATCGGGAACTCTCCAGCTGAAACCTACACTCTTCAGTTTAGCAGGGACAATACTCTGTTTTTTTAATTTTGTCATTTTTGCGCATGGGATCGTTAAAGACACTGTCAGTGGTTCAAAGTATTGCTTGTCAAAGACATGTCTACTAAGTTAGCGAATGCTGCATTCGAATAGGGACTGTTCTATTCATTCTCAGAAATTTTGCAATCTTTTGACATAGAAATTACCCTTTTCTGTTTAAAATAGATATTCTACATTATAAGGTGTCGACATTAAGTTAGTAATGGAATTTGAATAACTTTGAAAAGTTTAATTTGTTTTAAGCCTTAAACAAAAGGTTGCCACATATGTAATATGATGGACACACCAACCTTTAAAGTCAGGTCCCTTTAATGTTGCCTTATCCTCGGAAATCTGAAATATCTGCTCAATACTTATTGCTTTCCCCTAAAATAGCTGACAAATATTTAAAATAGTTCTGCTTTAAAATTCATCTATTCTCCTAGTTATTCAAAATTATTAGAGGTTAAGCTTTTTCATGTCCAACGGCACATATTACAGTGTTATCTGGATTCACCATTATACGATGCGGGAAAATTGCTATTGTCAAATTCAATTTAAAAAAAATAGATTCGTGTTTAAAAAAACTACGAGATGTGTTTGAAACGTCTAAGATATACAATAATTGATGTATTCATTGTTGGTCTTTAACGCCACTTTTATCATTATTTTTCTATTTCATGGTGACCAGGTTTTTTTGTGTGTAGAAAGCTGGGACGCCCGGAGAGAACCACTGACCTTCGGCAAGGAAACTGTCAATCCTAGTCAATTAAGATTGGAGTCGAACCAAGCTACCACGTGTAGGGTTCGAACTCTGAGATAAAGCAATGAAGCAGTAATTTTCACTAATGAAAGAAACTTGTTTCTCACTTTATCCAGTTTTCGTTTGATATATAGTTTTATTTTCTATTATTCAAGTTGAAGAAGCCAAGACGTTTTAAAAACGAATTGAAGAAAAAAAGGTAGCCAAGTGCATAGTTCTTTCAAACATATTCTTTTATCGCTGAGATGCTGTCTCGTCATGCCAAGAAATTGCCTCCGTTGAAATTTTGCAAACATCCCATAGAGCAAATTACATGGATGATTAATATTGACCATTTGGTATATGGCCGTTTTCTAAGCGACACGTACTTGCAGGTCATAAATTAGTTTGTTGAATGAAATCAAATCTTTAACTACTAATAGGTGCCGTAGGAGGTCCACCGGAATTTTTAGCGAGGATTTCTTGGCATGTAACAGATAGAAAACTCAGGATTCCAATTTATAGAACAGACAAGGGGCAGTGGCAAATATTTCGTGTATATTATGAACACAGAGAAGATTACCCCGGCACCCTTTGAAAAAAAAATCCTTCTTAATTTTCTATGTGCCTTCGGACTTTATGTTTTGAACTGTAGTTTCACTTTCCATATTCGGTATTCATTCTAATGTAAGCTCCACGTGGCAAAAATCACGTGATGCAGGAATGTAGTATCTTGGAGTTAGGCTATTTCTTTCTTTTCGGGCGGGGACTCCAAGCAGACAACATGCATTTATATAACGGCACTGTAGATTTTCTTATTAAATAAAGAAAGTTCCCGGTCCGGTACATGAATAGATTGGTTAGAAAGCAAGATTTTAATTTTAATTAGATTGGAAAGCCTTATTTGGGGGTTGAAATTGGAGAGCACCAAAAAAAGAAAGGAGGGGGAAGGGGGGTTCCACAGGGAATATTTTTATCTTATGAACTCAACATTCGAAAGTTTTTTTTTTATTTAATTAAAAGAGAGAAAAACAAATGTAAGACAAATTGTGAATGATCTTTCTTCCTTTATCACGTGAGGGAATCTCGCATATATCTGGTTTACCGTCAAACCGAGCACATGTCTTTTGGTTATTTCTGTCACTAGGTGGCTGTCTCATTGACGTTTACCCCATATTTTTTCATTGAAGCACAATGCACACGTATATGTTTTAGAACATGAAGTTAAGGTTAAAACTTTCATGTCATGAATAATAAAGTGAAAAAAAAAGCAAAAAAGAGACTCAAAGAACTAAATAGAAAAAGACGAAATGATCTGATTTTCAAAAATGACCTGTTTGGTCGCTCGTAATCGATTGTCTACAAATATAGTTCCTGTCATTTGTAATGAATGTAAACTTTAATATCTGTGGGTTTTTTTTTCATATAAAATTTTATGGTTAAAATTATTAGTTATGTTATTTCTTTTATAGTGGATTTTAAGATATTTTTTATTATGCTTTAGAACATTAGGGCATTGTGGGACTATGTGTCAAAGGTGTATGATTGAGGGGGCAACTCGTTCTATAAAAGCCGTGACTGGTCGCATGTGTCTTGTGACATCATTTCATGTCTAAGCAGTCCCAAACAAGTACATTTTTGAGTATACGCCAAGACGAGCATCATATTTTCAACTTTTGTTTCATTTTGAAGACTGTGTACCTCAAATTTTTTAACTGAAAAAAAAAATGTCTTCATCGGGAACTCTCCAGCTGAAACCTACACTCTTCAGTTTAGCAGGGACAATACTCTGTTTTTTTAATTTTGTCATTTTTGCGCATGGGATCGTTAAAGACACTGTCAGTGGTTCAAAGTATTGCTTGTCAAAGACATGTCTACTAAGTTAGCGAATGCTGCATTCGAATAGGGACTGTTCTATTCATTCTCAGAAATTTTGCAATCTTTTGACATAGAAATTACCCTTTTCTGTTTAAAATAGATATTCTACATTATAAGGTGTCGACATTAAGTTAGTAATGGAACTTGAATAACTTTGAAAAGTTTAATTTGTTTTAAGCCTTAAACAAAAGGTTGCCACATATGTAATATGATGGACACACCAACCTTTAAAGTCAGGTCCCTTTAATGTTGCCTTATCCTCGGAAATCTGAAATATCTGCTCAATACTTATTGCTTTCCCCTAAAATAGCTGACAAATATTTAAAATAGTTCTGCTTTAAAATTCATCTATTCTCCTAGTTATTCAAAATTATTAGAGGTTAAGCTTTTTCATGTCCAACGGCACATATTACAGTGTTATCTGGATTCACCATTATACGATGCGGGAAAATTGCTATTGTCAAATTCAATTTAAAAAAAATAGATTCGTGTTTAAAAAAACTACGAGATGTGTTTGAAACGTCTAAGATATACAATGATTGATGTATTCATTGTTGGTCTTTAACGCCACTTTTATCATTATTTTTCTATTTCATGGTGACCAGGTTTTTTTGTGTGCAGAAAGCTGGGACGCCCGGAGAGAACCACTGACCTTCGGCAAGGAAACTGTCAATCCTAGTCAATTAAGATTGGAGTCGAACCAAGCTACCACGTGTAGGGTTCGAACTCTGAGATAAAGCAATGAAGCAGTAATTTTCACTAATGAAAGAAACTTGTTTCTCACTTTATCCAGTTTTCGTTTGATATATAGTTTTATTTTCTATTATTCAAGTTGAAGAAGCCAAGACGTTTTAAAAACGAATTGAAGAAAAAAAGGTAGCCAAGTGCATAGTTCTTTCAAACATATTCTTTTATCGCTGAGATGCTGTCTCGTCATGCCAAGAAATTGCCTCCGTTGAAATTTTGCAAACATCCCATAGAGCAAATTACATGGATGATTAATATTGACCATTTGGTATATGGCCGTTTTCTAAGCGACACGTACTTGCAGGTCATAAATTAGTTTGTTGAATGAAATCAAATCTTTAACTACTAATAGGTGCCGTAGGAGGTCCACCGGAATTTTTAGCGAGGATTTCTTGGCATGTAACAGATAGAAAACTCAGGATTCCAATTTATAGAACAGACAAGGGGCAGTGGCAAATATTTCGTGTATATTATGAACACAGAGAAGATTACCCCGGCACCCTTTGAAAAAAAAAATCCTTCTTTTTCTTCTATGTGCCTTCGGACTTTATGTTTTGAACTGTAGTTTCACTTTCCATATTCGGTATTCATTCTAATGTAAGCTCCACGTGGCAAAAATCACGTGATGCAGGAATGTAGTATCTTGGAGTTAGGCTATTTCTTTCTTTTCGGGCGGGGACTCCAAGCAGACAACATGCATTTATATAACGGCACTGTAGATTTTCTTATTAAATAAAGAAAGTTCCCGGTCCGGTACATGAATAGATTGGTTAGAAAGCAAGATTTTAATTTTAATTAGATTGGAAAGCCTTATTTGGGGGTTGAAATTGGAGAGCACCAAAAAAAGAAAGGAGGGGGAAGGGGGGTTCCACAGGGAATATTTTTATCTTATGAACTCAACATTCGAAAGTTTTTTTTTTATTTAATTAAAAGAGAGAAAAACAAATGTAAGACAAATTGTGAATGATCTTTCTTCCTTTATCACGTGAGGGAATCTCGCATATATCTGGTTTACCGTCAAACCGAGCACATGTCTTTTGGTTATTTCTGTCACTAGGTGGCTGTCTCATTGACGTTTACCCCATATTTTTTCATTGAAGCACAATGCACACGTATATGTTTTAGAACATGAAGTTAAGGTTAAAACTTTCATGTCATGAATAATAAAGTGAAAAAAAAGCAAAAAAGAGACTCAAAGAACTAAATAGAAAAAGACGAAATGATCTGATTTTCAAAAATGACCTGTTTGGTCGCTCGTAATCGATTGTCTACAAATATAGTTCCTGTCATTTGTAATGAATGTAAACTTTAATATCTGTGGGGTTTTTTTTCATATAAAATTTTATGGTTAAAATTATTAGTTATGTTATTTCTTTTATAGTGGATTTTAAGATATTTTTTATTATGCTTTAGAACATTAGGGCATTGTGGGACTATGTGTCAAAGGTGTATGATTGAGGGGGCAACTCGTTCTATAAAAGCCGTGACTGGTCCCATGTGTCTTGTGACATCATTTCATGTCTAAGCAGTCCCAAACAAGTACATTTTTGAGTATACGCCAAGACGAGCATCATATTTTCAACTTTTGTTTCATTTTGTAGACTGTGTACCTCAAATTTTTTAACTGAAAAAAAAAATGTCTTCATCGGGAACTCTCCAGCTGAAACCTACACTCTTCAGTTTAGCAGGGACAATACTCTGTTTTTTTAATTTTGTCATTTTTGCGCATGGGATCGTTAAAGACACTGTCAGTGGTTCAAAGTATTGCTTGTCAAAGACATGTCTACTAAGTTAGCGAATGCTGCATTCGAATAGGGACTGTTCTATTCATTCTCAGATATTTTGCAATCTTTTGACATAGAAATTACCCTTTTCTGTTTAAAATAGATATTCTACATTATAAGGTGTCGACATTAAGTTAGTAATGGAATTTGAATAACTTTGAAAAGTTTAATTTGTTTTAAGCCTTAAACAAAAGGTTGCCACATATGTAATATGATGGACACACCAACCTTTAAAGTCAGGTCCCTTTAATGTTGCCTTATCCTCGGAAATCTGAAATATCTGCTCAATACTTATTGCTTTCCCCTAAAATAGCTGACAAATATTTAAAATAGTTCTGCTTTAAAATTCATCTATTCTCCTAGTTATTCAAAATTATTAGAGGTTAAGCTTTTTCATGTCCAACGGCACATATTACAGTGTTATCTGGATTCACCATTATACGATGCGGGAAAATTGCTATTGTCAAATTCAATTTAAAAAAAATAGATTCGTGTTTAAAAAAACTACGAGATGTGTTTGAAACGTCTAAGATATACAATAATTGATGTATTCATTGTTGGTCTTTAACGCCACTTTTATCATTATTTTTCTATTTCATGGTGACCAGGTTTTTTTGTGTGTAGAAAGCTGGGACGCCCGGAGAGAACCACTGACCTTCGGCAAGGAAACTGTCAATCCTAGTCAATTAAGATTGGAGTCGAACCAAGCTACCACGTGTAGGGTTCGAACTCTGAGATAAAGCAATGAAGCAGTAATTTTCACTAATGAAAGAAACTTGTTTCTCACTTTATCCAGTTTTCGTTTGATATATAGTTTTATTTTCTATTATTCAAGTTGAAGAAGCCAAGACGTTTTAAAAACGAATTGAAGAAAAAAAGGTAGCCAAGTGCATAGTTCTTTCAAACATATTCTTTTATCGCTGAGATGCTGTCTCGTCATGCCAAGAAATTGCCTCCGTTGAAATTTTGCAAACATCCCATAGAGCAAATTACATGGATGATTAATATTGACCATTTGGTATATGGCCGTTTTCTAAGCGACACGTACTTGCAGGTCATAAATTAGTTTGTTGAATGAAATCAAATCTTTAACTACTAATAGGTGCCGTAGGAGGTCCACCGGAATTTTTAGCGAGGATTTCTTGGCATGTAACAGATAGAAAACTCAGGATTCCAATTTATAGAACAGACAAGGGGCAGTGGCAAATATTTCGTGTATATTATGAACACAGAGAAGATTACCCCGGCACCCTTTGAAAAAAAAATCCTTCTTAATTTTCTATGTGCCTTCGGACTTTATGTTTTGAACTGTAGTTTCACTTTCCATATTCGGTATTCATTCTAATGTAAGCTCCACGTGGCAAAAATCACGTGATGCAGGAATGTAGTATCTTGGAGTTAGGCTATTTCTTTCTTTTCGGGCGGGGACTCCAAGCAGACAACATGCATTTATATAACGGCACTGTAGATTTTCTTATTAAATAAAGAAAGTTCCCGGTCCGGTACATGAATAGATTGGTTAGAAAGCAAGATTTTAATTTTAATTAGATTGGAAAGCCTTATTTGGGGGTTGAAATTGGAGAGCACCAAAAAAAGAAAGGAGGGGGAAGGGGGGTTCCACAGGGAATATTTTTATCTTATGAACTCAACATTCGAAAGTTTTTTTTTTATTTAATTAAAAGAGAGAAAAACAAATGTAAGACAAATTGTGAATGATCTTTCTTCCTTTATCACGTGAGGGAATCTCGCATATATCTGGTTTACCGTCAAACCGAGCACATGTCTTTTGGTTATTTCTGTCACTAGGTGGCTGTCTCATTGACGTTTACCCCATATTTTTTCATTGAAGCACAATGCACACGTATATGTTTTAGAACATGAAGTTAAGGTTAAAACTTTCATGTCATGAATAATAAAGTGAAAAAAAAAGCAAAAAAGAGACTCAAAGAACTAAATAGAAAAAGACGAAATGATCTGATTTTCAAAAATGACCTGTTTGGTCGCTCGTAATCGATTGTCTACAAATATAGTTCCTGTCATTTGTAATGAATGTAAACTTTAATATCTGTGGGTTTTTTTTTCATATAAAATTTTATGGTTAAAATTATTAGTTATGTTATTTCTTTTATAGTGGATTTTAAGATATTTTTTATTATGCTTTAGAACATTAGGGCATTGTGGGACTATGTGTCAAAGGTGTATGATTGAGGGGGCAACTCGTTCTATAAAAGCCGTGACTGGTCCCATGTGTCTTGTGACATCATTTCATGTCTAAGCAGTCCCAAACAAGTACATTTTTGAGTATACGCCAAGACGAGCATCATATTTTCAACTTTTGTTTCATTTTGTAGACTGTGTACCTCAAATTTTTTAACTGAAAAAAAAAAATGTCTTCATCGGGAACTCTCCAGCTGAAACCTACACTCTTCAGTTTAGCAGGGACAATACTCTGTTTTTTTAATTTTGTCATTTTTGCGCATGGGATCGTTAAAGACACTGTCAGTGGTTCAAAGTATTGCTTGTCAAAGACATGTCTACTAAGTTAGCGAATGCTGCATTCGAATAGGGACTGTTCTATTCATTCTCAGAAATTTTGCAATCTTTTGACATAGAAATTACCCTTTTCTGTTTAAAATAGATATTCTACATTATAAGGTGTCGACATTAAGTTAGTAATGGAATTTGAATAACTTTGAAAAGTTTAATTTGTTTTAAGCCTTAAACAAAAGGTTGCCACATATGTAATATGATGGACACACCAACCTTTAAAGTCAGGTCCCTTTAATGTTGCCTTATCCTCGGAAATCTGAAATATCTGCTCAATACTTATTGCTTTCCCCTAAAATAGCTGACAAATATTTAAAATAGTTCTGCTTTAAAATTCATCTATTCTCCTAGTTATTCAAAATTATTAGAGGTTAAGCTTTTTCATGTCCAACGGCACATATTACAGTGTTATCTGGATTCACCATTATACGATGCGGGAAAATTGCTATTGTCAAATTCAATTTAAAAAAAATAGATTCGTGTTTAAAAAAACTACGAGATGTGTTTGAAACGTCTAAGATATACAATAATTGATGTATTCATTGTTGGTCTTTAACGCCACTTTTATCATTATTTTTCTATTTCATGGTGACCAGGTTTTTTTGTGTGTAGAAAGCTGGGACGCCCGGAGAGAACCACTGACCTTCGGCAAGGAAACTGTCAATCCTAGTCAATTAAGATTGGAGTCGAACCAAGCTACCACGTGTAGGGTTCGAACTCTGAGATAAAGCAATGAAGCAGTAATTTTCACTAATGAAAGAAATTTGTTTCTCACTTTATCCAGTTTTCGTTTGATATATAGTTTTATTTTCTATTATTCAAGTTGAAGAAGCCAAGACGTTTTAAAAACGAATTGAAGAAAAAAAGGTAGCCAAGTGCATAGTTCTTTCAAACATATTCTTTTATCGCTGAGATGCTGTCTCGTCATGCCAAGAAATTGCCTCCGTTGAAATTTTGCAAACATCCCATAGAGCAAATTACATGGATGATTAATATTGACCATTTGGTATATGGCCGTTTTCTAAGCGACACGTACTTGCAGGTCATAAATTAGTTTGTTGAATGAAATCAAATCTTTAACTACTAATAGGTGCCGTAGGAGGTCCACCGGAATTTTTAGCGAGGATTTCTTGGCATGTAACAGATAGAAAACTCAGGATTCCAATTTATAGAACAGACAAGGGGCAGTGGCAAATATTTCGTGTATATTATGAACACAGAGAAGATTACCCCGGCACCCTTTGAAAAAAAAATCCTTCTTAATTTTCTATGTGCCTTCGGACTTTATGTTTTGAACTGTAGTTTCACTTTCCATATTCGGTATTCATTCTAATGTAAGCTCCACGTGGCAAAAATCACGTGATGCAGGAATGTAGTATCTTGGAGTTAGGCTATTTCTTTCTTTTCGGGCGGGGACTCCAAGCAGACAACATGCATTTATATAACGGCACTGTAGATTTTCTTATTAAATAAAGAAAGTTCCCGGTCCGGTACATGAATAGATTGGTTAGAAAGCAAGATTTTAATTTTAATTAGATTGGAAAGCCTTATTTGGGGGTTGAAATTGGAGAGCACCAAAAAAAGAAAGGAGGGGGAAGGGGGGTTCCACAGGGAATATTTTTATCTTATGAACTCAACATTCGAAAGTTTTTTTTTTATTTAATTAAAAGAGAGAAAAACAAATGTAAGACAAATTGTGAATGATCTTTCTTCCTTTATCACGTGAGGGAATCTCGCATATATCTGGTTTACCGTCAAACCGAGCACATGTCTTTTGGTTATTTCTGTCACTAGGTGGCTGTCTCATTGACGTTTACCCCATATTTTTTCATTGAAGCACAATGCACACGTATATGTTTTAGAACATGAAGTTAAGGTTAAAACTTTCATGTCATGAATAATAAAGTGAAAAAAAAAGCAAAAAAGAGACTCAAAGAACTAAATAGAAAAAGACGAAATGATCTGATTTTCAAAAATGACCTGTTTGGTCGCTCGTAATCGATTGTCTACAAATATAGTTCCTGTCATTTGTAATGAATGTAAACTTTAATATCTGTGGGTTTTTTTTTCATATAAAATTTTATGGTTAAAATTATTAGTTATGTTATTTCTTTTATAGTGGATTTTAAGATATTTTTTATTATGCTTTAGAACATTAGGGCATTGTGGGACTATGTGTCAAAGGTGTATGATTGAGGGGGCAACTCGTTCTATAAAAGCCGTGACTGGTCCCATGTGTCTTGTGACATCATTTCATGTCTAAGCAGTCCCAAACAAGTACATTTTTGAGTATACGCCAAGACGAGCATCATATTTTCAACTTTTGTTTCATTTTGTAGACTGTGTACCTCAAATTTTTTAACTGAAAAAAAAAATGTCTTCATCGGGAACTCTCCAGCTGAAACCTACACTCTTCAGTTTAGCAGGGACAATACTCTGTTTTTTTAATTTTGTCATTTTTGCGCATGGGATCGTTAAAGACACTGTCAGTGGTTCAAAGTATTGCTTGTCAAAGACATGTCTACTAAGTTAGCGAATGCTGCATTCGAATAGGGACTGTTCTATTCATTCTCAGAAATTTTGCAATCTTTTGACATAGAAATTACCCTTTTCTGTTTAAAATAGATATTCTACATTATAAGGTGTCGACATTAAGTTAGTAATGGAACTTGAATAACTTTGAAAAGTTTAATTTGTTTTAAGCCTTAAACAAAAGGTTGCCACATATGTAATATGATGGACACACCAACCTTTAAAGTCAGGTCCCTTTAATGTTGCCTTATCCTCGGAAATCTGAAATATCTGCTCAATACTTATTGCTTTCCCCTAAAATAGCTGACAAATATTTAAAATAGTTCTGCTTTAAAATTCATCTATTCTCCTAGTTATTCAAAATTATTAGAGGTTAAGCTTTTTCATGTCCAACGGCACATATTACAGTGTTATCTGGATTCACCATTATACGATGCGGGAAAATTGCTATTGTCAAATTCAATTTAAAAAAAATAGATTCGTGTTTAAAAAAACTACGAGATGTGTTTGAAACGTCTAAGATATACAATGATTGATGTATTCATTGTTGGTCTTTAACGCCACTTTTATCATTATTTTTCTATTTCATGGTGACCAGGTTTTTTTGTGTGTAGAAAGCTGGGACGCCCGGAGAGAACCACTGACCTTCGGCAAGGAAACTGTCAATCCTAGTCAATTAAGATTGGAGTCGAACCAAGCTACCACGTGTAGGGTTCGAACTCTGAGATAAAGCAATGAAGCAGTAATTTTCACTAATGAAAGAAACTTGTTTCTCACTTTATCCAGTGTCGTTTGATATATAGTTTTATTTTCTATTATTCAAGTTGAAGAAGCCAAGACGTTTTAAAAACGAATTGAAGAAAAAAAGGTAGCCAAGTGCATAGTTCTTTCAAACATATTCTTTTATCGCTGAGATGCTGTCTCGTCATGCCAAGAAATTGCCTCCGTTGAAATTTTGCAAACATCCCATAGAGCAAATTACATGGATGATTAATATTGACCATTTGGTATATGGCCGTTTTCTAAGCGACACGTACTTGCAGGTCATAAATTAGTTTGTTGAATGAAATCAAATCTTTAACTACTAATAGGTGCCGTAGGAGGTCCACCGGAATTTTTAGCGAGGATTTCTTGGCATGTAACAGATAGAAAACTCAGGATTCCAATTTTTAGAACAGACAAGGGGCAGTGGCAAATATTTCGTGTATATTATGAACACAGAGAAGATTACCCCGGCACCCTTTGAAAAAAAAAATCCTTCTTTTTCTTCTATGTGCCTTCGGACTTTATGTTTTGAACTGTAGTTTCACTTTCCATATTCGGTATTCATTCTAATGTAAGCTCCACGTGGCAAAAATCACGTGATGCAGGAATGTAGTATCTTGGAGTTAGGCTATTTCTTTCTTTTCGGGCGGGGACTCCAAGCAGATAACATGCATTTATATAACGGCACTGTAGATTTTCTTATTAAATAAAGAAAGTTCCCGGTCCGGTACATGAATAGATTGGTTAGAAAGCAAGATTTTAATTTTAATTAGATTGGAAAGCCTTATTTGGGGGTTGAAATTGGAGAGCACCAAAAAAAGAAAGGAGGGGGGGGGGGGGGGGGGGGGGTTCCACAGGGAATATTTTTATCTTATGAACTCAACATTCGAAAGTTTTTTTTTTATTTAATTAAAAGAGAGAAAAACAAATGTAAGACAAATTGTGAATGATCTTTCTTCCTTTATCACGTGAGGGAATCTCGCATATATCTGGTTTACCGTCAAACCGAGCACATGACTTTTGGTTATTTCTGTCACTAGGTGGCTGTCTCATTGACGTTTACCCCATATTTTTTCATTGAAGCACAATGCACACGTATATGTTTTAGAACATGAAGTTAAGGTTAAAACTTTCATGTCATGAATAATAAAGTGAAAAAAAAGCAAAAAAGAGACTCAAAGAACTAAATAGAAAAAGACGAAATGATCTGATTTTCAAAAATGACCTGTTTGGTCGCTCGTAATCGATTGTCTACAAATATAGTTCCTGTCATTTGTAATGAATGTAAACTTTAATATCTGTGGGGTTTTTTTTCATATAAAATTTTATGGTTAAAATTATTAGTTATGTTATTTCTTTTATAGTGGATTTTAAGATATTTTTTATTATGCTTTAGAACATTAGGGCATTGTGGGACTATGTGTCAAAGGTGTATGATTGAGGGGGCAACTCGTTCTATAAAAGCCGTGACTGGTCCCATGTGTCTTGTGACATCATTTCATGTCTAAGCAGTCCCAAACAAGTACATTTTTGAGTATACGCCAAGACGAGCATCATATTTTCAACTTTTGTTTCATTTTGTAGACTGTGTACCTCAAATTTTTTAACTGAAAAAAAAAAATGTCTTCATCGGGAACTCTCCAGCTGAAACCTACACTCTTCAGTTTAGCAGGGACAATACTCTGTTTTTTTAATTTTGTCATTTTTGCGCATGGGATCGTTAAAGACACTGTCAGTGGTTCAAAGTATTGCTTGTCAAAGACATGTCTACTAAGTTAGCGAATGCTGCATTCGAATAGGGACTGTTCTATTCATTCTCAGAAATTTTGCAATCTTTTGACATAGAAATTACCCTTTTCTGTTTAAAATAGATATTCTACATTATAAGGTGTCGACATTAAGTTAGTAATGGAACTTGAATAACTTTGAAAAGTTTAATTTGTTTTAAGCCTTAAACAAAAGGTTGCCACATATGTAATATGATGGACACACCAACCTTTAAAGTCAGGTCCCTTTAATGTTGCCTTATCCTCGGAAATCTGAAATATCTGCTCAATACTTATTGCTTTCCCCTAAAATAGCTGACAAATATTTAAAATAGTTCTGCTTTAAAATTCATCTATTCTCCTAGTTATTCAAAATTATTAGAGGTTAAGCTTTTTCATGTCCAACGGCACATATTACAGTGTTATCTGGATTCACCATTATACGATGCGGGAAAATTGCTATTGTCAAATTCAATTTAAAAAAAATAGATTCGTGTTTAAAAAAACTACGAGATGTGTTTGAAACGTCTAAGATATACAATGATTGATGTATTCATTGTTGGTCTTTAACGCCACTTTTATCATTATTTTTCTATTTCATGGTGACCAGGTTTTTTTGTGTGTAGAAAGCTGGGACGCCCGGAGAGAACCACTGACCTTCGGCAAGGAAACTGTCAATCCTAGTCAATTAAGATTGGAGTCGAACCAAGCTACCACGTGTAGGGTTCGAACTCTGAGATAAAGCAATGGAGCAGTAATTTTCACTAATGAAAGAAACTTGTTTCTCACTTTATCCAGTTTTCGTTTGATATATAGTTTTATTTTCTATTATTCAAGTTGAAGAAGCCAAGACGTTTTAAAAACGAATTGAAGAAAAAAAGGTAGCCAAGTGCATAGTTCTTTCAAACATATTCTTTTATCGCTGAGATGCTGTCTCGTCATGCCAAGAAATTGCCTCCGTTGAAATTTTGCAAACATCCCATAGAGCAAATTACATGGATGATTAATATTGACCATTTGGTATATGGCCGTTTTCTAAGCGACACGTACTTGCAGGTCATAAATTAGTTTGTTGAATGAAATCAAATCTTTAACTACTAATAGGTGCCGTAGGAGGTCCACCGGAATTTTTAGCGAGGATTTCTTGGCATGTAACAGATAGAAAACTCAGGATTCCAATTTATAGAACAGACAAGGGGCAGTGGCAAATATTTCGTGTATATTATGAACACAGAGAAGATTACCCCGGCACCCTTTGAAAAAAAAAAATCCTTCTTTTTCTTCTATGTGCCTTCGGACTTTATGTTTTGAACTGTAGTTTCACTTTCCATATTCGGTATTCATTCTAATGTAAGCTCCACGTGGCAAAAATCACGTGATGCAGGAATGTAGTATCTTGGAGTTAGGCTATTTCTTTCTTTTCGGGCGGGGACTCCAAGCAGACAACATGCATTTATATAACGGCACTGTAGATTTTCTTATTAAATAAAGAAAGTTCCCGGTCCGGTACATGAATAGATTGGTTAGAAAGCAAGATTTTAATTTTAATTAGATTGGAAAGCCTTATTTGGGGGTTGAAATTGGAGAGCACCAAAAAAAGAAAGGGGGGGGGGGGGGGGGTTCCACAGGGAATATTTTTTATCTGATGAACTCAACATTCGAAAGTTTTTTTTTTATTTAATTAAAAGAGAGAAAAACAAATGTAAGACAAATTGTGAATGATCTTTCTTCCTTTATCACGTGAGGGAATCTCGCATATATCTGGTTTACCGTCAAACCGAGCACATGTCTTTTGGTTATTTCTGTCACTAGGTGGCTGTCTCATTGACGTTTACCCCATATTTTTTCATTGAAGCACAATGCACACGTATATGTTTTAGAACATGAAGTTAAGGTTAAAACTTTCATGTCATGAATAATAAAGTGAAAAAAAAAGCAAAAAAGAGACTCAAAGAACTAAATAGAAAAAGACGAAATGATCTGATTTTCAAAAATGACCTGTTTGGTCGTTCGTAATCGATTGTCTACAAATATAGTTCCTGTCATTTGTAATGAATGTAAACTTTAATATCTGTGGGTTTTTTTTTCATATAAAATTTTATGGTTAAAATTATTAGTTATGTTATTTCTTTTATAGTGGATTTTAAGATATTTTTTATTATGCTTTAGAACATAAGGGCATTGTGGGACTATGTGTCAAAGGTGTATGATTGAGGGGGCAACTCGTTCTATAAAAGCCGTGACTGGTCGCATGTGTCTTGTGACATCATTTCATGTCTAAGCAGTCCCAAACAAGTACATTTTTGAGTATACGCCAAGACGAGCATCATATTTTCAACTTTTGTTTCATTTTGTAGACTGTGTACCTCAAATTGTTTAACTGAAAAAAAAAATGTCTTCATCGGGAACTCTCCAGCTGAAACCTACACTCTTCAGTTTAGCAGGGACAATACTCTGTTTTTTTAATTTTGTCATTTTTGCGCATGGGATCGTTAAAGACACTGTCAGTGGTTCAAAGTATTGCTTGTCAAAGACATGTCTACTAAGTTAGCGAATGCTGCATTCGAATAGGGACTGTTCTATTCATTCTCAGAAATTTTGCAATCTTTTGACATAGAAATTACCCTTTTCTGTTTAAAATAGATATTCTACATTATAAGGTGTCGACATTAAGTTAGTAATGGAACTTGAATAACTTTGAAAAGTTTAATTTGTTTTAAGCCTTAAACAAAAGGTTGCCACATATGTAATATGATGGACACACCAACCTTTAAAGTCAGGTCCCTTTAATGTTGCCTTATCCTCGGAAATCTGAAATATCTGCTCAATACTTATTGCTTTCCCCTAAAATAGCTGACAAATATTTAAAATAGTTCTGCTTTAAAATTCATCTATTCTCCTAGTTATTCAAAATTATTAGAGGTTAAGCTTTTTCATGTCCAACGGCACATATTACAGTGTTATCTGGATTCACCATTATACGATGCGGGAAAATTGCTATTGTCAAATTCAATTTAAAAAAAATAGATTCGTGTTTAAAAAAACTACGAGATGTGTTTGAAACGTCTAAGATATACAATGATTGATGTATTCATTGTTGGTCTTTAACGCCACTTTTATCATTATTTTTCTATTTCATGGTGACCAGGTTTTTTTGTGTGTAGAAAGCTGGGACGCCCGGAGAGAACCACTGACCTTCGGCAAGGAAACTGTCAATCCTAGTCAATTAAGATTGGAGTCGAACCAAGCTACCACGTGTAGGGTTCGAACTCTGAGATAAAGCAATGAAGCAGTAATTTTCACTAATGAAAGAAACTTGTTTCTCACTTTATCCAGTTTTTGTTTGATATATAGTTTTATTTTCTATTATTCAAGTTGAAGAAGCCAAGACGTTTTAAAAACGAATTGAAGAAAAAAAGGTAGCCAAGTGCATAGTTCTTTCAAACATATTCTTTTATCGCTGAGATGCTGTCTCGTCATGCCAAGAAATTGCCTCCGTTGAAATTTTGCAAACATCCCATAGAGCAAATTACATGGATGATTAATATTGACCATTTGGTATATGGCCGTTTTCTAAGCGACACGTACTTGCAGGTCATAAATTAGTTTGTTGAATGAAATCAAATCTTTAACTACTAATAGGTACCGTAGGAGGTCCACCGGAATTTTTAGCGAGGATTTCTTGGCATGTAACAGATAGAAAACTCAGGATTCCAATTTATAGAACAGACAAGGGGCAGTGGCAAATATTTCGTGTATATTATGAACACAGAGAAGATTACCCCGGCACCCTTTGAAAAAAAAAATCCTTCTTTTTCTTCTATGTGCCTTCGGACTTTATGTTTTTGAACTGTAGTTTCACTTTCCATATTCGGTATTCATTCTAATGTAAGCTCCACGTGGCAAAAATCACGTGATGCAGGAATGTAGTATCTTGGAGTTAGGCTATTTCTTTCTTTTCGGGCGGGAACTCCAAGCAGACAACATGCATTTATATAACGGCACTGTAGATTTTCTTATTAAATAAAGAAAGTTCCCGGTCCGGTACATGAATAGATTGGTTAGAAAGCAAGATTTTAATTTTAATTAGATTGGAAAGCCTTATTTGGGGGTTGAAATTGGAGAGCACCAAAAAAAGAAAGGAGGGGGGGGGGGGGGGGGGGTTCCACAGGGAATATTTTTATCTTATGAACTCAACATTCGAAAGTTTTTTTTTTATTTAATTAAAAGAGAGAAAAACAAATGTAAGACAAATTGTGAATGATCTTTCTTCCTTTATCACGTGAGGGAATCTCGCATATATCTGGTTTACCGTCAAACCGAGCACATGTCTTTTGGTTATTTCTGTCACTAGGTGGCTGTCTCATTGACGTTTACCCCATATTTTTTCATTGAAGCACAATGCACACGTATATGTTTTAGAACATGAAGTTAAGGTTAAAACTTTCATGTCATGAATAATAAAGTGAAAAAAAAAGCAAAAAAGAGACTCAAAGAACTAAATAGAAAAAGACGAAATGATCTGATTTTCAAAAATGACCTGTTTGGTCGCTCGTAATCGATTGTCTACAAATATAGTTCCTGTCATTTGTAATGAATGTAAACTTTAATATCTGTGGGGTTTTTTTTCATATAAAATTTTATGGTTAAAATTATTAGTTATGTTATTTCTTTTATAGTGGATTTTAAGATATTTTTATTATGCTTTAGAACATTAGGGCATTGTGGTACTATGTGTCAAAGGTGTATGATTGAGGGGGCAACTCGTTCTATAAAAGCCGTGACTGGTCGCATGTGTCTTGTGACATCATTTCATGTCTAAGCAGTCCCAAACAAGTACATTTTTGAGTATACGCCAAGACGAGCATCATATTTTCAACTTTTGTTTCATTTTGTAGACTGTGTACCTCAAATTTTTTAACTGAAAAAAAAATGTCTTCATCGGGAACTCTCCAGCTGAAACCTACACTCTTCAGTTTAGCAGGGACAATACTCTGTTTTTTTAATTTTGTCATTTTTGCGCATGGGATCGTTAAAGACACTGTCAGTGGTTCAAAGTATTGCTTGTCAAAGACATGTCTACTAAGTTAGCGAATGCTGCATTCGAATAGGGACTGTTCTATTCATTCTCAGAAATTTTGCAATCTTTTGACATAGAAATTACCCTTTTCTGTTTAAAATAGATATTCTACATTATAAGGTGTCGACATTAAGTTAGTAATGGAACTTGAATAACTTTGAAAAGTTTAATTTGTTTTAAGCCTTAAACAAAAGGTTGCCACATATGTAATATGATGGACACACCAACCTTTAAAGTCAGGTCCCTTTAATGTTGCCTTATCCTCGGAAATCTGAAATATCTGCTCAATACTTATTGCTTTCCCCTAAAATAGCTGACAAATATTTAAAATAGTTCTGCTTTAAAATTCATCTATTCTCCTAGTTATTCAAAATTATTAGAGGTTAAGCTTTTTCATGTCCAACGGCACATATTACAGTGTTATCTGGATTCACCATTATACGATGCGGGAAAATTGCTATTGTCAAATTCAATTTAAAAAAAATAGATTCGTGTTTAAAAAAACTACGAGATGTGTTTGAAACTTCTAAGATATACAATGATTGATGTATTCATTGTTGGTCTTTAACGCCACTTTTATCATTATTTTTCTATTTCATGGTGACCAGGTTTTTTTGTGTGTAGAAAGCTGGGACGCCCGGAGAGAACCACTGACCGCCGGCAAGGAAACTGTCAATCCTAGTCAATTAAGATTGGAGTCGAACCAAGCTACCACGTGTAGGGTTCGAACTCTGAGATAAAGCAATGAAGCAGTAATTTTCACTAATGAAAGAAACTTGTTTCTCACTTTATCCAGTTTTCGTTTGATATATAGTTTTATTTTCTATTATTCAAGTTGAAGAAGCCAAGACGTTTTAAAAACGAATTGAAGAAAAAAAGGTAGCCAAGTGCATAGTTCTTTCAAACATATTCTTTTATCGCTGAGATGCTGTCTCGTCATGCCAAGAAATTGCCTCCGTTGAAATTTTGCAAACATCCCATAGAGCAAATTACATGGATGATTAATATTGACCATTTGGTATATGGCCGTTTTCTAAGCGACACGTACTTGCAGGTCATAAATTAGTTTGTTGAATGAAATCAAATCTTTAACTACTAATAGGTGCCGTAGGAGGTCCACCGGAATTTTTAGCGAGGATTTCTTGGCATGTAACAGATAGAAAACTCAGGATTCCAATTTATAGAACAGACAAGGGGCAGTGGCAAATATTTCGTGTATATTATGAACACAGAGAAGATTACCCCGGCACCCTTTGAAAAAAAAAATCCTTCTTTTTCTTCTATGTGCCTTCGGACTTTATGTTTTGAACTGTAGTTTCACTTTCCATATTCGGTATTCATTCTAATGTAAGCTCCACGTGGCAAAAATCACGTGATGCAGGAATGTAGTATCTTGGAGTTAGGCTATTTCTTTCTTTTCGGGCGGGGACTCCAAGCAGACAACATGCATTTATATAACGGCACTGTAGATTTTCTTATTAAATAAAGAAAGTTCCCGGTCCGGTACATGAATAGATTGGTTAGAAAGCAAGATTTTAATTTTAATTAGATTGGAAAGCCTTATTTGGGGGTTGAAATTGGAGAGCACCAAAAAAAGAAAGGAGGGGGGGGGGGGGGGGGGGGGGTGGGGGGTTCCACAGGGAATATTTTTATCTTATGAACTCAACATTCGAAAGTTTTTTTTTTATTTAATTAAAAGAGAGAAAAACAAATGTAAGACAAATTGTGAATGATCTTTCTTCCTTTATCACGTGAGGGAATCTCGCATATATCTGGTTTACCGTCAAACCGAGCACATGTCTTTTGGTTATTTCTGTCACTAGGTGGCTGTCTCATTGACGTTTACCCCATATTTTTTCATTGAAGCACAATGCACACGTATATGTTTTAGAACATGAAGTTAAGGTTAAAACTTTCATGTCATGAATAATAAAGTGAAAAAAAAAGCAGAAAAGAGACTCAAAGAACTAAACAGAAAAAGACGAAATGATCTGATTTTCAAAAATGACCTGTTTGGTCGCTCGTAATCGATTGTCTACAAATATAGTTCCTGTCATTTGTAATGAATGTAAACTTTAATATCTGTGGGGTTTTTTTTCATATAAAATTTTATGGTTAAAATTATTAGTTATGTTATTTCTTTTATAGTGGATTTTAAGATATTTTTTATTATGCTTTAGAACATTAGGGCATTGTGGGACTATGTGTCAAAGGTGTATGATTGAGGGGGCAACTCGTTCTATAAAAGCCGTGACTGGTCGCATGTGTCTTGTGACATCATTTCATGTCTAAGCAGTCCCAAACAAGTACATTTTTGAGTATACGCCAAGACGAGCATCATATTTTCAACTTTTGTTTCATTTTGTAGACTGTGTACCTCAAATTTTTTAACTGAAAAAAAAAATGTCTTCATCGGGAACTCTCCAGCTGAAGCCTACACTCTTCAGTTTAGCAGGGACAATACTCTGTTTTTTTAATTTTGTCATTTTTGCGCATGGGATCGTTAAAGACACTGTCAGTGGTTCAAAGTATTGCTTGTCAAAGACATGTCTACTAAGTTAGCGAATGCTGCATTCGAATAGGGACTGTTCTATTCATTCTCAGAAATTTTGCAATCTTTTGACATAGAAATTACCCTTTTCTGTTTAAAATAGATATTAAGACGTTACGCGCGATGTTCGTACCGTTTACGTTTTTTGCATGTTTCGTGAGTAAAACTGCGCTGCAGGAGCAGAAAAAAAAGTATTTTAATTAAAACAAAGATATCAATGTGCTGGATATTAATGTCCTTGTTCATTTATCACCATTAAAACAATATAAAACGCATTTGTTCGAGTTGATAAGCATTTGATTCTGGATTTTTGGGAAATAATGGGTTGTCCCGGGTAACATTTGACGATGAAAACTGAAGTATAAACCTTCTTTTCGCCTTCTTTTTTTGCCGATTTTCATTATTTTTTTTTGCCGCGAATTGTCATTAAATGGCAACCCATTATGACGTATTTGTATGACGGCTAATGACGTCATATTCTGTTTCGCCAGACAAATCGGCAAAGTTTCATTGTGTCCCATCTCCATTTCCGAAACTACTTTAACGAAAACAGTTCAAAAATACGGATAAATGATGTCATCAGGTGAGAAAATGATATAGCTAGTATAATGTTGTTTTTCTGTAATTAATTAATTTCAAAAGCAAACTAGTTCAAACACAAAAACAAAAAAGATGCTAAATTTTTAAATTTAGTGAATAAAATGTCACACGTTCATTTTTTACAAAAATGTTACGTACAGTCGTAATTAAAGTTAACTATGTTTAGTTTTGCACTTGATTGTCGACAATGAAATTCTAATATAGACATGTTATTTTTCTAGTCTTTTTAAAATATCTATATTGATCTCCATAGCATTCGTACTTTTCGAAAAAAAATGTTTGAAAAATGGTGAAAAAGATGTCACAGGCATCAAATTTATTACGGCGGCAACCTGACGTCGTTTCGAATAGTGAAAACAACAAAAAACGCGGCGCCATAAAAACACACAGAACAAGCGCACAACTTAGTCGATTGTCAGTGCATGCATTGTTCAACTATATATATAGAGAGAGACTTTTTAAGCTACGATTTGATTTATCTATATGTTACTGATTTTTTGGATCCTTTTTGTTATTCCGTGATATTAATAAGTGTTGCCCTCGACGCGGAACAGATTGCATGTTTTATTTTGCCCGCAAATTTTAACTTGGATACAGAACTTTCAAAATTTTTAAAACGAGTAAAACTTGGGTGCGTAATTGTACGAGCATTTCTTTTATGCGTTTCTATCTTTTAGCACGAAAGAGGCTTCTTTTAAACAAGCGTTCCATTTTTAAAACTCAATCATAAATTTTTGGTAATGATTTTAATTTGCAGTTAATAAAAGCACGTCTGCTTTGAGATTGGAAACTTGGAATGAGAAAAAGGCACAGAAAACAGAGAAAGGTGTAAACAAAACTACGAAATGAAGAAAAAAGACAGAATGAATGCATCAAAACAAAAATGTCACAATTGTGGTTATTCCGAAACTTCCGCGGCCAAGAGAAAAAGAAAAGAAAGGCAGTGAAAGCTGATAAACGACTTTATGAAACTGAACGGTAAAGAAAATATAGGAAAACTCAAAATAAAGTTTCCACTATAAACACTATAAATGACATTAAAAACACTTTTTCGAATAAGATGGAGAAAAGCAGGGCTGCAAAATCAATGAAGAGGGCACTTCCTACAACACCGAAGAAAAGAGTAGCAGTAATGGCCACGTATTTAGACAATAAACAATTCCCCAACTGTTCAATCGCTTGAAAAATTTTGTTGTGACGCCTGAAGAAAAAACGGACATTCAACTTGGCAATGCTGTTCTAAATGATCTTAAAGAGATAGTCGACCAGGCAAAATTTTCAAGATCTGATTCGGCAAGAACTGCATTAAGTGTAATCGTAGCAAGCACGAGTGGTAAAAACATAACTAAAGAACGAAAGAAAACTTTGCTTTCAAGAAAGTTTGGACTTCCCCTTAAACGGCTATCGAAAGGAAAAAGAGTACGTACGCAAATATTTACTTCTGAAAAGTCATGTTGGACATGTATTGAGAGAAAAACGAGGAAAGATGCTATTACTGACGATGTAAAGAAAATCGCGTACAATTTTTGGACAGATCCTAATACATCCCGTCCGTCTGGAAACAAAAATGACACAAAGCGTATCCGTATCGGCCCCAAACAATTCTTAAAACATCCTATATATATACTTGATAAATCTCAAACTGAAATGACTTTTGTATAAATAATCCAAACATAAAACTGAACCAAAGAACATTTGAGAGATTAAATCCGTATTTTGTCCGGTCAGCAAGACCAAAGGATCGTGTTACGTGCTGTTGTCGCTACCACGTAGAAGCCAGATCTTTGTTTTCAAAAAACGATGGAGTTTAGAAAAAAAACACGTTTCCGAACATTTTAGATTTCGAGCAAAAACTTGTATCCTGTTTATGAACACCTGACTGATATCGCCGTTGCTACTCTATGTGATAAGGATCAAGTTAATAATTCTTTCTCGAAGGCGTGTTTAGATCGTGAATGTAGTAAAAGAGGGACGAAAGATACCAGAGGGACAGTCAAACTCATAGATCGACAACAAACTGACAACGCTATGGCCAAAAATAAAAAGACAAACAGACAAATAATAGTACAGATGACACAACATAGAAAACTAAAGACTAAGCAACACGAACCCCACCAAAAACTGGGGGTGTTAATGTGGACTTTCGTTATTAAAATTTACGGACGAAGAGTTGAATGTTTCGGATGATGCTCCCAATGTATCTTGGGAACGGTACGAACATATCACTGTGAATTCTAAGAAAAAACTAACACTTGTCAGAAAATGCACTAAACCGGGTGATATGTTTAATTACTTTAGAGAACTTTTAGACATATTCGCTGGACATCAGTTCCGTGCATAGTGGCAAAATGCACAACTTAAATGTTTGAAAGAAAACTTATTACCTAATCACTGTATTATAATTCATGACTATTCCGAAAACTACGGTTGCAAAGAAAAGTTTGAACTTCAACAAACTTATTTTCAGCGCACTGAGGTATCTATCCATGTGTCCGTAATTTATCGACATGCAATTCTGGAGGTAGACGGAGTAGAAAGTTTGCCGGATATTCCATGTATTATCACTGAACATTTCTTTGTAATAAGCCCGGATGAGAAACATGACCAGTTTTTTACCCAAAAAGTTCAAACCCTTGTCAAGGAGTATTTAGATTCGATTCGATATGATGTAAAAGTTATTCACGAGTTTACTGACGGTTGTTCGGTTCAGTATAAGTCACGAAATTGTTTTGGAATGTTATCCGACATTTGTTCCAAACACGGATATGAAATTATTTCGAAACTTCTCACGCAAAGGGACCTCCGGACGCAGCCGGGGGCTTTTTAAAGAATCAAGTAGACATGGCTGTTTTTCGCGGGAACGAAATAATACAATCTGCAGCAGATTTTTTAAAATATTGCGGGAAACATTTGAAGGACACCAAGTCACTGTATTGTAAGCGCCGAATATTTAGATATGTCGAGAGTATAGATCGTGACACAATATCTTTTAAACCCGTTCCTGGTATTAGAAGTCTCCATCAGGTTTTTTCTTCTTTGGACGATGCTAATTTGACAGTTAGGTACCTGTCATGTTATTCTTGTGAAAACTGTTTGGTTGGTACTAACAAAGACTGCATAAATAATTCCATTGGAAGTAAGGCGACCATACCGATAGTTGTCGAGAACAACCGAACCTGCCATTTGGGTCCCGCAGAATCCAAGGAAAATTACGAAATGGAAGACCTCATTGCGCTTGGCACACTACTGGCAGTATACACTGATGAAGCAGATTCAAATTATTACCTTTTTAAAGCAGACGTTTGTCCCGAAACTCTTAAAAAGGAAACCACCGATGATTGGAGCGTAACTTACGTAAAGGGATCCAAAGTTGTTCGTGGTTTATACTTTGACCAAACAAAAAAACTTTTGTCGTACAAACTTTTGGATAAGAAACATTTCATCATTTCCATTGCATCTGTTATTAACATTTCACCAACTCTTCACTGCTCGACGCGTGGAACTCTTAGTCTTCTGGAAACTACACATCTTGACATTTTATCAGTATTGGATGAAATGGAAGGAGCACAATAAAGTTATTGTTAAAAAACCTCGTTTTCCCATAAAAAACAAATTGTAATATCCCCCAGCATAAAAGGTTTGGGCTACATAGGAATCACCCTGTCCTTCTGTCTGACCATTTTCCTTGTAAGCGGTATTCCTTATAAATTAATTGACGGATATTAATGAAACTTTACACAATGTCATGTAGTTGTAGTATACTAGCTAAAGATGTCCATGCAGGAAGATAGACCACTTCGTTAAATATTACAATATAGGGTAATATATAGTATTGTTATGTAAGCGCAACTTTTCTAAAACGTTTATAGGATTTCAATGAAACTTTACATTAGTGTAGTATACTATGTGCATAAAAAAATAATAATGTAGTCTGACAACTGTTACTTGAGATAATCTTAATTTGAGGGAGAAAAGGTGGGTGATCGTGCTCACAGTTCTCGTTTTATCTGTATTAGAATTAGATTGAAATGAATCATTTTAAAAGAGGTCAAATGATTTGCAAAAAGTGATCATATTTATTGTATTGGGAATACATATCATTATAGTACAATTGTTAAAACCGTTACTTATTCTAGAAGTATTTTTGTAGCGTCTGAACCATAAAAAACGTCCGATTTTAGCGATAACGTCTGTTACGCTTATAGGCACGAACATCGCGCGTAACGTCTCTACATTATAAGGTGTCGACATTAAGTTAGTAATGGAACTTGAATAACTTTGAAAAGTTTAATTTGTTTTAAGCCTTAAACAAAAGGTTGCCACATATGTAATATGATGGACACACCAACCTTTAAAGTCAGGTCCCTTTAATGTTGCCTTATCCTCGGAAATCTGAAATATCTGCTCAATACTTATTGCTTTCCCCTAAAATAGCTGACAAATATTTAAAATAGTTCTGCTTTAAAATTCATCTATTCTCCTAGTTATTCAAAATTATTAGAGGTTAAGCTTTTTCATGTCCAACGGCACATATTACAGTGTTATCTGGATTCACCATTATACGATGCGGGAAAATTGCTATTGTCAAATTCAATTTAAAAAAAATAGATTCGTGTTTAAAAAAACTACGAGATGTGTTTGAAACGTCTAAGATATACAATGATTGATGTATTCATTGTTGGTCTTTAACGCCACTTTTATCATTATTTTTCTATTTCATGGTGACCAGGTTTTTTTGTGTGTAGAAAGCTGGGACGCCCGGAGAGAACCACTGACCTTCGGCAAGGAAACTGTCAATCCTAGTCAATTAAGATTGGAGTCGAACCAAGCTACCACGTGTAGGGTTCGAACTCTGAGATAAAGCAATGAAGCAGTAATTTTCACTAATGAAAGAAACTTGTTTCTCACTTTATCCAGTTTTCGTTTGATATATAGTTTTATTTTCTATTATTCAAGTTGAAGAAGCCAAGACGTTTTAAAAACGAATTGAAGAAACAAAGGTAGCCAAGTGCATAGTTCTTTCAAACATATTCTTTTATCGCTGAGATGCTGTCTCGTCATGCCAAGAAATTGCCTCCGTTGAAATTTTGCAAACATCCCATAGAGCAAATTACATGGATGATTAATATTGACCATTTGGTATATGGCCGTTTTCTAAGCGACACGTACTTGCAGGTCATAAATTAGTTTGTTGAATGAAATCAAATCTTTAACTACTAATAGGTGCCGTAGGAGGTCCACCGGAATTTTTAGCGAGGATTTCTTGGCATGTAACAGATAGAAAACTCAGGATTCCAATTTATAGAACAGACAAGGGGCAGTGGCAAATATTTTGTGTATATTATGAACACAGAGAAGATTACCCCGGCACCCTTTGAAAAAAAAAATCCTTCTTTTTCTTCTATGTGCCTTCGGACTTTATGTTTTGAACTGTAGTTTCACTTTCCATATTCGGTATTCATTCTAATGTAAGCTCCACGTGGCAAAAATCACGTGATGCAGGAATGTAGTATCTTGGAGTTAGGCTATTTCTTTCTTTTCGGGCGGGGACTCCAAGCAGACAACATGCATTTATATAACGGCACTGTAGATTTTCTTATTAAATAAAGAAAGTTCCCGGTCCGGTACATGAATAGATTGGTTAGAAAGCAAGATTTTAATTTTAATTAGATTGGAAAGCCTTATTTGGGGGGGGGGGGGGGGGGGGGGGGTTCCACAGGGAATATTTTTATCTTATGAACTCAACATTCGAAAGTTTTTTTTTTATTTAATTAAAAGAGAGAAAAACAAATGTAAGACAAATTGTGAATGATCTTTCTTCCTTTATCACGTGAGGGAATCTCGCATATATCTGGTTTACCGTCAAACCGAGCACATGTCTTTTGGTTATTTCTGTCACTAGGTGGCTGTCTCATTGACGTTTACCCCATATTTTTTCATTGAAGCACAATGCACACGTATATGTTTTAGAACATGAAGTTAAGGTTAAAACTTTCATGTCATGAATAATAAAGTGAAAAAAAAAGCAAAAAAGAGACTCAAAGAACTAAATAGAAAAAGACGAAATGATCTGATTTTCAAAAATGACCTGTTTGGTCGCTCGTAATCGATTGTCTACAAATATAGTTCCTGTCATTTGTAATGAATGTAAACTTTAATATCTGTGGGGTTTTTTTTCATATAAAATTTTATGGTTAAAATTATTAGTTATGTTATTTCTTTTATAGTGGATTTTAAGATATTTTTTATTATGCTTTAGAACATTAGGGCATTGTGGGACTATGTGTCAAAGGTGTATGATTGAGGGGGCAACTCGTTCTATAAAAGCCGTGACTGGTCGCATGTGTCTTGTGACATCATTTCATGTCTAAGCAGTCCCAAACAAGTACATTTTTGAGTATACGCCAAGACGAGCATCATATTTTCAACTTTTGTTTCATTTTGTAGACTGTGTACCTCAAATTTTTTAACTGAAAAAAAAATGTCTTCATCGGGAACTCTCCAGCTGAAACCTACAGTCTTCAGTTTAGCAGGGACAATACTCTGTTTTTTTAATCTTGTCATTTTTGCGCATGGGATCGTTAAAGACACTGTCAGTGGTTCAAAGTATTGCTTGTCAAAGACATGTCTACTAAGTTAGCGAATGCTGCATTCGAATAGGGACTGTTCTATTCATTCTCAGAAATTTTGCAATCTTTTGACATAGAAATTACCCTTTTCTGTTTAAAATAGATATTCTACATTATAAGGTGTCGACATTAAGTTAGTAATGGAACTTGAATAACTTTGAAAAGTTTAATTTGTTTTAAGCCTTAAACAAAAGGTTGCCACATATGTAATATGATGGACACACCAACCTTTAAAGTCAGGTCCCTTTAATGTTGCCTTATCCTCGGAAATCTGAAATATCTGCTCAATACTTATTGCTTTCCCCTAAAATAGCTGACAAATATTTAAAATAGTTCTGCTTTAAAATTCATCTATTCTCCTAGTTATTCAAAATTATTAGAGGTTAAGCTTTTTCATGTCCAACGGCACATATTACAGTGTTATCTGGATTCACCATTATACGATGCGGGAAAATTGCTATTGTCAAATTCAATTTAAAAAAAATAGATTCGTGTTTAAAAAAACTACGAGATGTGTTTGAAACGTCTAAGATATATAATGATTGATGTATTCATTGTTGGTCTTTAACGCCACTTTTATCATTATTTTTCTATTTCATGGTGACCAGGTTTTTTTGTGTGTAGAAAGCTGGGACGCCCGGAGAGAACCACTGACCTTCGGCAAGGAAACTGTCAATCCTAGTCAATTAAGATTGGAGTCGAACCAAGCTACCACGTGTAGGGTTCGAACTCTGAGATAAAGCAATGAAGCAGTAATTTTCACTAATGAAAGAAACTTGTTTCTCACTTTATCCAGTTTTCGTTTGATATATAGTTTTTTTTTTTATTATTCAAGTTGAAGAAGCCAAGACGTTTTAAAAACGAATTGAAGAAAAAAAGGTAGCCAAGTGCATAGTTCTTTCAAACATATTCTTTTATCGCTGAGATGCTGTCTCGTCATGCCAAGAAATTGCCTCCGTTGAAATTTTGCAAACATCCCATAGAGCAAATTACATGGATGATTAATATTGACCATTTGGTATATGGCCGTTTTCTAAGCGACACGTACTTGCAGGTCATAAATTAGTTTGTTGAATGAAATCAAATCTTTAACTACTAATAGGTGCCGTAGGAGGTCCACCGGAATTTTTAGCGAGGATTTCTTGGCATGGGTCTGAAACCTTGAATGACATGTTAATTGGCTTGATTGGTGATTACGACAAGTGTCAAAATTGGTTAATCTAATTAAATTTTGATACTTAAATTGTGTCTGTGAACTTTCTAAGGTCAACATTAATTTTGGACTCAAAAATTTAGAATCTATATGTAAATGCTACATATTGCGATATAAAGTTTCAGTTCAACGATCTCTAAATGCATATAAAATTTGGTAAAAATCCGAAACATTGTCAAATGATTGGAGAAGATACACACAAAACATAAGAATCCAATAAACAGTCATCGGACTAGAACTTTTGACAATTAAAAAGACACACTTATAATATGTTATAAGTCAACTCAAATATTACTGTCCTACAACAACTTCAGATATCTTTTTGAAAGTGTTTGGTAGCCCTTAGCACAGGATTGTTTTATATATAACTCTAACGGAGAAAACTTTGATGTACAAGCATTATACCCAAGTTTAAATGATTGTTTGAAACAACTCTAGATATCAGCTTAACAAATTACTTTAATCACTTTAATAAAGTTTAATTATTTGTTGGCAACAACTTTAAATAAATGTCACATTAACCATTTTGATTATTTATTGTAACAACTCTTAACATAAAAATTAATAAAAAAGTGACAAAAAAAAAACAACTGATAAACAAAATAAATTTAACAAATAATTACGTAATGCATCTAAATATTTTTCAAAAATGAATTAAAAATTACAAAAAAGATTAAAATGTATTTAAAATATAAATTATCTTTGTATATTATGATTTTAATTGCTAGGGGTTTTCGGTATGATCCCAATTATTGGCCATTCAGTTGGAGGCGTACGATAGTGAGTCGACCCTAAATAGAAAAATTAAATTTTATTTGAATAATAAATGTCAAATTATAAAAAGAATGAACAATAACATGATAATAATGTCTGATGTATTAATATTTCGAAGTTCTGTGGTAAATTTTGGGTGTTCTGTGGTATTCTGTGGTGTTCTGTGGTATTCTGTGGTGTTCTGTGGTAAAAAGACGCTCCCGTTTTAGTCACATCTGCATTATCTAGCATGTCCATGGCCCTGCCGAGGTTGTATTTGAACATGACCCTCTGTACTTCAATATACCAGCTGTGGCTTCCTGATGATTTTACCATTTTTTACGTTAGAGTTATCTCTCTTTAAGCAGTACTTTGAACAGTATTTTGAAAGTGAAAGTAAAATTACTTCCCTGGATTAACTCCTCGTGGTAAAGTTTACCAGTACAAAAAAGTCAGAAAGCATGTGGCTAATTTTTCACGGACAAATTTTTAGGCAGATTTAGATCCCCCACAGAGTAAGTTTATTTTAACTGACTGTGTAGTGTTATATTGTTGTATATTGAAATGTTTAGTTCTATTTTTAAGTGGTATAAATCTGTAGAAATGAGAAATTACAAATGTAAACAAGCAGACTCAGTGTATTTTTACGTGCGATGTTGGAATACATGTATCAAAGATATTATACATTATGATTCAGAGTTTTTACATTGAAAAGGTACAATCCGTCATAAAATGAACAGTTATAAGGATTATGGCGTGTTATTTTATTTGAAAGTATAAATAGCTCAGAGCTACGTTCAAATCTTTATAAGTATGGAACGCAATTTGCACCACCTCAAGCTTTAGATTTAATTATTTTTCAAAGTTATTTTGCAGTATGTATGTGACATTGGTGTATGAGAAAGACTTAATCAGATGAGCATTAATTTTTCTAGTCATTATCAAAATGTATGGTACACCTTTTAAGCCATAATATGTGAAATACACATACTCGACAAATCAGTATTTTTATGTTTATAAATATATTATATGCATATTCAGGAACACAGAAAGAACATTTTACGAACATACAAAACTATGAACTGTTTATTGTACTATTCTTACAGTGTGTCATTAACAGCATTATTTTGATTGTTAACTAGTCATGCAATTTACTTGTTCTTGTAGTAAAATTGTCATTTTTGTTTATTTCAGTTTTTTACCTCTTCCGAGAGTTATGTTTTGCGTCAATAAAGATTAAAGCAACTATCGACTTAGCGTTTAACATTACAGTAAAAAATCTGCGACCATGGATCAAGAAAATCAGGACGACAAATGGGTCTTAGACAAAGGTACAGAAAAGGATCAATTAGAAAACCCTCGTATACGGCAGTTGACAGAACGGGGTAAAGAACAATATGAATTAAATGTTTATGACTTTACCAAAGATTTAAGAAGAGTTAGTTTAACGATTGATGAACAAATTCACTCATTTGTAAATCAAGAAGATAACAAGGTAACTATGAACAGAAAGTACAATAAGACTAAAAAATGATTTGGAACAAAATAACAAAAACTATCAAAAGATATCCAGAGAATTCTTGGAATATTTAGACCGGTCAAGGTGTCGAGAAAGCATTCAGGAAATATCAGCTCACAAATTAGTCTCAAAAACATTATCAGAGAAGGTACAATATGCAATAAGTATTATTGATGAAACACTATCAAAATGTACTGGTAGTCAGAAGGAACCTGCACAGAGGGATAAAATAACATCCTCTCAACACAATTCATGTCGATCATTTAGATCGTATGCAAGCAACAGCAGCCATGGTAGCAGACAAAGTTCATATCTCAGACAAAAAATGAAGTCTGAAGCAGCAAAATGCCGATTAGAGTTTGCAGAACAGGAAGCAAAACTACAATTAGAAAAATCCAAAATTGAGGAAGAAAATGCATAACAGCGATGAAGCATGCTAGACAAAAGAAGAATTTAGAAATCGACATTAATCTTTTAGCGGCTAAACGGGACGCGATGGAGGCACAAGCGGAACTGCAGGTAATTGATGAGGAGTTCAATTCAGAAACAGGATCTACAAGTAGTAGGTCAAGTGTAAAACTAGCATCAGAAAAACTACATCGAATGAAACAATACATCATTCAACAATCATCACTATCTTCAAGTGCACAAAAGATTGAAACTGTTATCGAAAAAGAAAAAGAAAACAACACTAATGAATTGATCACTAAAGAGAAAAACAATTTCTTAGAGTACAATCATCCACAAGAGCCTGAGCTGGTCAAAAATACAACCAAGTATTCAGTCGAAAACAATATTGATGTTGCAATGGTTACAGTTAGTAAATCAAGTGAAAAGCAAGAAGTACTTGAAACAGGAGAAACTGATATAGCTCAAGAAATATTAATAGACAGTTCAAACATTTCTAGTGCTTTTCAAGTAACTACTAATCCAGTCTTACAACAAGAAACTAATCCTCAATCATTCTCTTGTCCTGTAAGTAATACTGAAACTAGGCGTGATGCCGCAATAGACTATAACAACAATGCTAATCTGAATGCCGCTACAGAATTTGCTAGACTTTTTATGAAGGAGCTTTTACTTTCTCGATTAACATCATTCACCGATAATCCAGAGAACTATCTTATATGGAAAGCCAGTTTCCGTAGCATTATGCATGACCTTCAAGTAACTCCGTCTGAAGAAATGGATCTCCTAATTCGTTGGTTAGGACAAGAATCTAGCAAACAAGCTATTAGATTGAGAGCATCTAACACACATGATCCTAAGAAAGGCTTAGAAAGAATCTGGAATAGATTGGACGAAAGATATGGTTCTCCTGAACTAATCGAGTCAACTTTAAAGGATAAGATTCTCAAGTTTGGAAAAATGAACAACACTGACAATAAACGCTTGTATGAACTTGGCGATCTTTTAGCAGAAATAGAGTCAGTAAAAGAAGACCCTAAATACAGCACATTGTTAGGATACTTTGATTCCTCTTCTGGGGTGAACCCAATTGTAAGCAAGCTACCACATTTTCTACAGACAAAATGGACAGACCGGGCTGTAAGGTACAAGTTGGAGAAACATGTTGTATATCCACCATTCAAAGTATTTGTTAACTTTATATATACAAGAAATCAGGGAAAAAACTTAACGGTCGCCCAGTCGCCCATGGCGACCAGAAATTGAACTGGGCGATCTTTTTATTCAGTTGTGGTAGCCCAGGTGGCGAATTGAAAACAAAGTACTCGACAGACGGAAATCCGCTGTTTACCGTGGCTCCAAGTGCTGGCTACTTCACCATGTTCACTGACAAAAATATAAATTCAAAAAGAAAAAAAAATCTTTTTAAAATGTATACAGGCAAGTGTCTAGAGTCGTATTGTCGCAAATCAGTGTTTACCTTTGACTAAATATAGTTCACGTTAATTCAGGTCACTGATTGGTCGTCTATTTAAAGTCCGGAAAGTATCGTATGTTTGCAAGGATAACAAGAGAGACGTTCCGATGGTCATTTACAATATGAAGCGATCAAGTACCCTGTTCGGTTTTGGCTTCAAGAAAGCGAAGAAATTCAGGGAAGATGACAATAGCATGTTATGAAATAATATCAGTCAAATAAAAGAACGTATAATATATAATGTTGTTAAGAATCTGGAAAACAGTACCTTTTGTAGTTCCCTTTTCAAAGCCCACGTGGTGTCAAGAGAATGAAGGTCAAAAACGAAAGTAGAATATTGTTGACCACAAATAAATAACATTAGTTCAAAATGATTTTAGTTTCCTACTTACTGAACAGTTTACAAAAAATAGAAAATCAGAGGAGATATCAATTTTATGACAATGCTTTTGAAATATGTGTACAAGTCTTTTGAGAAAAAAGGGGGGTCATTTGTTTACAAATGTACGTAGTTACGCAAAATAAATCGATCAAGATATTTAATAAATTAGATTATTAAAGAAATAAAATTAAATATTTCATCGATCATCTACATGCATTTAAGGACAGAGAATTCTTTAGTTGTCTTAAAAAGAAATTTAAGAAAAAAACTGGTACACAGGGTATGAAGATTCCCATTTTGTAAATGATTTTTTTTTTACTATGATTAAATTTGATTGAAGTCAACAACAAAATTAAGACAAAATTTACATTTTCCCAAGCATCTAAATCACCTCCAGGTATGCTCAGAATGCAGGGTTTTGAGTCTAAAATTTCAAAATTTTCTTGGAGGGGGGGGGGGGGGGGGGGGGGGGCATGCCCCCAAACCTCCCTAGCAAGTTCAGCCCGCTTCGCGGGCTTCACCGGTGATACTCATAGTGAAATAAAGTGGGCTACTAACTTTTTGTCTGGGCTAACTGATTTTCAAGTCTAGTAGTCCAGCTGGCTACTGGCCTTACAAAGTTAAGTTTCACCCCTGAGAAATGAGTACAAGACTAAACGATCCAAGTTTCAACTATGACAAGAACCCAACAGGAAATAATGACAAACAAGGTCAATACAACAGGCCAAGGAACTATAACAGTGTGTCCACAAAGAAAACTGAAGTGGCTCAGAAAAGTGGAAATACATGGAAAAGAGAAACTAAATTTGGCCGTCCACTTCATGAACAATCAAACCATTCATTAAACGAATGTAAACAGTTTAGACGGAACCTATCGATGAAAGGAAAACAATTATTATGCAAAATGGTATATGCTTTAAATGTTGCAATGGGAAACACTTAGCAAGAAACTGCAATGAAAATCAACCATACAAGCAGTGTCAATCAAAAGGTCATCCAGATGCTCTTCATATTGAAAAAGGGCCAAACCCTACTACTGGGCATGGCGGGGAACAGAATCAGTCAGATGGCAAACCAGCTAATAAGGTTACTACTGCATGTACGCAGATCTGTGGTGACAGTTTTAAAGGACGTTCCTGCGCTAAAACTGTTCTGGTAAAGGTATACCCTAATGGTCAGCCTGAGAAAGCCATTAGAGTATATGCAATTCTGGACGATCAGAGTAATAGAACTTTGGCTACATCTCAGTTCTTTGAACTTTTCAACATTAACAGTCAGAAAATAGAGTACACACTTTCTTCATGTGCTGGAAGCATGGTAGTCTCCGGATGTATGGCTTGTGATTTCACAGTAGAATCGTTTGATGGAAGTATGAGTTTGGATCTTCCACCCTTAATAGAGTGCAATGACATACCTAATGTAAGAGAAGAAATACCAACTCCAAATGTGGCATTCTTTCATGATCATCTTCGATCAATTAGTAGTATGATTCCACCATTAGATTCAGATGCTCAGATACTTTTACTTATAGGAAGAGACTTGGGTGAGGCACACCATGTGTATGATCAAAGAACTGGGCCACAGCGTACACCTTATGCACAGAAATTAGCGTTAGGTTGGGGTTGTGATTGGTGAGACGTGTCTTGGCAAGGTCCATGTACCTGATAAAGTAAATGTGAACAAGACGTTTGTTTTACAAAACGGAAGGACATCAATTTGCAAACCATGCACTAGTGACATAACAATCAAGGAACAGAATTCTATAGACTTTATAGAATGTGAAGGACATACAACAAACTTTGGGACTGATGTATTTGTTAGAACTAGAGATGATGATAAGGTTGGTCCATCTATAGAGGATAGACAATTTCAGAAAATAATGGAATCAGGATTTATCAAGACAGACAGCGGTAATTGGAGTGCTCCACTTCCATTCAAAAACAACCAACCACCGTCAGTATCATGCCATGAATCTGACTTACAAGTAGAACAGTCAGAATATGTGCTTATTCAACCGGAACAAGATAAGGAAGTAAGACCAGTTGTTAACATGGTTAAGGCATGTAAAACCATGGTTAGTCAGCAACTTGGAACTGAACGCTTCAGTAGATTTTCATCCTGGAAAAGATTAGTTTGTGCAATATCGAAACTACGACAAATTTATATAAAATACCATTGTGAAAAACATTCAGTTATTGACCGTTCACCTGTTGAGTTATATAAGTTTACAGAGAAGTTTATTCTTAAAGAAGTTCAGAGAGAACTATATCTGAAGGAAGTGATATGTCTGAAAAACAAACAGTCCCTACCAAAAGATAGCAGCATACTATCTCTTTCACCTATGTTAGATGATTATGGTTTACTGAGAGTTGGTGGTAGACTAAATCGTGGAAATCTTTCATTCAGTGAACAAAATCCTATTATTGTATCCGGGAAACATCACATCTCAACGCTATTAGTAAGGCATTATCATGAGAAAACACACCACCAGGGACGTCATATAACAGAGGGAACTGTGCGCAGTGCTGGATATTGGATCACTGGAGGCAAGCGCCTAATTTATTTGATACTTCATGACTGTGTTGTTTGCAAGAAATTGAGAGGTAAAACTGAACACCAGATAATGTCAGATCTACCTGTGGACCGTGTCACCCTATGTCCACCATTCACTTATGTAGGGGTGGACACCTTTGGCCCCTGGTCAATCTCCACTCGACGTACTAGAGGAGGACAGACAAACTCCAAACGTTGGGCCATCATGTTTTCATGTCTTGCATCACGTGGAATTCACATTGAAGTAGTTGAAGAGCTTACGTCATCATCATTTATAAATGCACTTAGGAGGTTTATAGCGCTTAGAGGACAAGTTAAAGAGTTCAGGTCAGACAGAGGAACAAATTTTATTGGAGCTACAAAAGAGTTAAACATGAACATCATAAACGTAGAAGACAAATTAGTGCAAAAATTCTTATTGGATAATGGAACTAGTTGGAAGTTTAATGCACCACATTCATCACATATGGCAGGAAGTTGGGAGTGCATGATAGGAGTCACCAGAAGAATACTGGACCCAATGCTTCGCAATGTAAATAGACTCACACATGAAGTTTTATGTACATTTATGTCAGAAGTCTGTGCAATCGTCAATGCCAGACCTATTGTTGCGGTTTCAACAGACCCAGAAGCTCCAACCGTTTTATCACCATCATCTCTTATTACTCAGAAAACAAACACAAATTATGAGTGCTTTGTCATATTGATATGCGGGAAATGTATCGATCACAGTGGAAACTTGTTCAAATACTTGCGAATGACTTTTGGACAAAATGGAAACAACAGTATTTACAAAATCAACAATCCAGAACAAAATGGTGTGAGGAAAGAAATAATTTGAAACAAGGCGATATTGTGCTCCTAAAGGACAATGACTTAAATGTAGTACGAAATCAGTGGTCTGTTGGTGTGATTTTAGAAACATTTCCAAGCGAAGATGGAAGAATCCGAAAAGTGTCCGTCCATATCACAAAGAACAATAACTCTTGTACATACACCCGTCCAATCAAAGAACTAGTGTATTTGTTGTCGCCTTAACTATTGTTTACCAAATGACAATGTGAATTATTGTAGAGACTTTGTACATGGTGGGTACATAGAATTGTTAAATTTTAGTGACTTAGTGAAGAAACAATATATTAATGATTTTTTTTTTGTAACAATTTACTTGAGATTATCATTATCATATTCAGTATTTTTGAGTCAGTATTAATATCACTATTTTTATTAATTGGATAAGTGATTTTTCTTGTTAAAATCAGACGGGGAATGTAATGCAACCATTTTTTCGTTAGAGTTATCTCTCTTTAAGCAGTACTTTGAACAGTATATTTTGAAAGTGAAAGTAAAATTACTTCCCTTGATTAACTCCTCGTGGTAAAGTTTATCAGTACAAAAAAGTCAGAAAGCATGTGGCTAATTTTTCACGGACAAATTTTTAGGCAGATTTAGATCCCCCACAGAGTAAGTTTATTTTAACTGACTGTGTAGTGTTATATTGTTGTATATTGAAATGTTTAGTTCTATTTTTAAGTGGTATAAATCTGTAGAAATGAGAAATTACAAATGTAAACAAGCAGACTCAGTGTATTTTTACGTGCGATGTTGGAATACATGTATCAAAGATATTATACATTATGATTCAGAGTTTTTACATTGAAAAGGTACAATCCGTCATAAAATGAACAGTTATAAGGATTATGGCGTGTTATTTTATTTGAAAGTATAAATAGCTCAGAGCTACGTTCAAATTTTTATAAGTATGGAACGCAATTTGCACCACCTCTAGCTTTAGATTTAATTATTTTTCAAAGTTATTTTGAAGTATGTATGTGACATTGGTGTATGAAAAAGACTTAATCAGATGAGCATTAATTTTTCTAGTCATTATTAAAATGTATGGTGCACCTTTTAAGCCATAATATGTGAAATACACATACTCGACAAATCAGTATTTTTATGTTTATAAATATATTATATGCATATTCAGGAACACAGAAAGAACATTTTACGAACATACAAAACTATGAACTGTTTATTGTACTATTCTTACAGTGTGTCATTAACAGCATTATTTTGATTGTTATGCAATTTTCTTGTTCTTGTAGTAAAATTGTCATTTTTGTTTATTTCAGTTTTTTACCTCTTCCGAGGGTTATCTTTTGCGTCAATAAAGATTAAAGCAACTATCGACTTAGCGTTTAACATTACAAGCATTGTGTATAAGTTTCATATCATTTGATTGTGCAAACTGAAGTGTGAGAACTGAACAAAAAATTCAACATTTTTTTTTCATTTGTAAAGGGGCATAACTCTTGAATGGTAAAAGTGATTTTTTTGGGGCCCTTTATATAGCTTGCTGTTTGGTGTGAGCCAATACTCCGTGTTGAAGGCCGTACCTTGACCTATAATGGTTTACTTTTATAAATTGTAACTTGGATGGAGAGTTGTCTCATTGGCACTCATACCACATCTTCCTATATCTATATAAGAAGTTATCCCTGGCTCAGTATACTTCTAGGATTTTGATTGTTTAACACACGTGGTTACAAAACCCATAGCCGCTGGGTGTTGCTAAACCATATACCTGGCACTTGAACGTTGCTACCCAGTCTTCCTTAATTCCATGGTTGTTCCTTGTGAAATATTGAATTCTGTATATTATTCATTATGTCTAACAATGTTAGTCTTTTATGCCAATCATTTGCACTCATTTTTGTCTCGCCTTGACAGAGTCAAAAAGCAAGACATAGGTATGCTGTTTCCGGCGTTGGCGGCGTCAACAATGTATTAGTTTGTGATTAGGTCTAGTTCATGGTGAACCACTAGTGGAGGGTCAATGATATTTGGTATGCTGATGTATTAGCATTGGCACATCTCATTACCATGGAGATTATTTGGTCCCGCCCCCTCAGTCAAGGTCTATTGACTTTGAAACTTTTCATAGTTTACATGTATTAGTTTGTGATTAGGTCAATTTATGGGGTACCAGTAGTGGTAGGTCAATGATATTTGGTATGCAGTTGTATAAGCATTGGCATATCTCATTTCAATGGAGATTATTTGGCTCCGCCCCCTTAGTCATGGTCTATAGACTTTGAAAATTTTGCTTAGTTAACATGTATTAGTTTGTGATTAGGTCAGTTCAAGGGAAACCATTAGCGGTAGGCCAATGTTAATTGGTGTTCAGTTATATAGGCATTAGCACATCTCATTTCCATGGAGAATATTTGGCCCCGCCCCCTCAGTCATGGTCTATTGACTTTGAAACTTTTGCTTATTTTACATGTATAAGTTTGTGATTAGATCAGTTTAAGATGAACTGCTAATGTTAAGTCAATGATATTTGGTATGCAAATGTATTGGCATTTGCAAGTATTGTTTCCATGGAGATTATATAGCCCCACCCCTGATCATGGTTCATTGACTTTGAAACTTTTACATAGTTTACAAGTTAATGTTTGTTTTTAGGTTTGTTTAAAGGGAACAACTTATAATAAGTCAATGGTATTTGGTATGCAGTTGTATTAGCATTGGCACATCTCATTCCATGGAGATTGTTTAGCCATGTACCTTCAGTCATGGTTCATTGACTTTGAATATTTGCATAACTTACATGTTAAAGTATTGCTATTTTAATTTCAACATTTGCATTATCAAAATTACAAAAAGGCGAGACATATCTCTGTGATAACAGTTTATTGTTGAGCCTTCGACTTTTGTCGAAAAAGCGAGACATAGCGATCCTACATTCCGTCGTCGTCGTCAGCAGCGGCGTCCACAAATATTCACTCTGTGGTTAAAGTTTTTGAAATTTTAATAACTTTCTTAAACTATCTTGGATTTCTACCAAACTTGGACAGAAGCTTGTTTATGATCATTAGATAATATTCAAAAGTAAATTTTGTAAAAAAAAAAATCCATTTTTTCCGTATTTTACTTATAAATGGATTTAGTTTTTCTGCCAGGAAACATTACATTCACTCTGTGGTTAAAGTTTTTAAAATTTTAACAACTTTCTTAAACTATCCTGGATTTGTACCAAACTTTTGTTTATGATTAAAAGCTAGTATCTAGAAGGAAATTTTGTTAAAATTTTGTTCCATTTTTTCCGTATTTTACTTATAATTAGGACTTAGTGTTTCTTCCAGTTAACATTACATACAGTCTGCAGTTTAACTTTTTAAAACATTTATTAGATTCATAAACTATCCTGGATTTTTACCAAACTTGGACAGAAGCTACTTACAATCAAAAATAATATAGAGAGGAATATTTTTATTAATTTTTTTCCTCATTTTTGTTGAGCCTGCGATTAACAGCAAAAGTAGGCGAGACACAGCTAGGGTTCCGCGGAACCCTTATGAATTTTTAGTAAATGCATCGCTTGGCTGCCACATTCAGTGGCATAGCTACCTAAGGCTCGACTAGGCACGTGCCTATACATAAATTTGCCAATTATATACCGCTTTGGAATAAAAAAAAATACACATTGTAATTCTAATGCGTATTATTATTTATTAGGTGCTAGTCCGTATTCAAACACCGATCTGTACCCTTCTGTGCATAGGATTATTTTGATTTTATTGACAATGCCCGTTTCATCGGCAACTAGTGAAAGATCCTTCAGTGCGATGCGACGCATCAAGTCCTACCTGAGATCGGAGATGAGCGACTTTCTAATCTATCCCTTCTTCATACCCACCCACACCTCAATGTTGATGTTGATGAGAGTATAACGGCATCAAAGGAAAAATGTGGATGTGGATAAATGCCTTCCTCAGTCACCGAGAAGCTAGGTGCATGGTAAACAATTACAAAAGTCCTTGGTTCCAAACCAGTATTGGTTTACCACAAGGATCTGTTATCTCCCCAATCCTGTTTAACATCTTCATAAAAGATATTTTTAAATCCGTGTCTGCAGACTGCTGTAAGTTTGCAGATGATGCAACTATTTGGCATTCACATTCAGATCCAAAAGTTATACAAGCAAAACTGCAAAAAGACCTCAATCAAGTACTAAAATGGAGCAATGATTGGAGAATGAAACTAAGCATTCAAAAAACAGAGTACAGTATATTCAGTAAAGAAAAAAAATAAAGTCCAAAATATCAAACTAAAGCTTGGTAACACAATTTTAAAATACAACCCTAATACGGTTATACTTGGATTAAAATTAGATGAACAATTAAATTTCAATAGTCACATAGAATCTACAGTAAAGAAAGCCAAAAGATCTTTAGGAATTATAAGAGAAATCAAGGGAATAGCATTAATACCAACCAAGGCACTTATTCAAATATATGACAGCTTAATATGTTCAATTTTTAATTATGCTAGCAGCATTTGGCAATCCAGCACTTCTGGTCATCTTGACAAATTGAATGAAATACAGAGAAAAGGGTTAGCAATGTGTTTAGATTTACCATCTCACTCATCTCTTGAAGCATTAGAAGTACTTAGTGGAACATTACCAATAGATTTAAGAAGAGAAGAAATGGCCATCAGAGAGTTAGGAAAAATTAATTCATACAGTAATAATGTCCCAATTAAAAGAAAATTTGAAATTTGGAAAGAGGAGGAACATCCAGAAAAATTTATATCACCATTAGGAAAAATGTATCAACAAACAGAAGACATGAGAGACACAGAATTGGTTGATATAAACAAGATCGAACCTCAGTATGAATACCAGGGTCTGGTATCAATTATCAGAGCCCCTGACTACTGGCGTAATATAGGCAGCTCAAAATCCAGAACAAGAGCCCAAATAGAAGAAGGAAAACAAATTATCTCTGAACAACTCAAATCTCAAACTCCAAACACAGCAGTCGCATTTACAGATGGGTCATGTTTGGGAAATCCAGGCCCATGCGGTGCTGGAGCTATAATTTACATCAATGATCAAGAAGAAAAATTAAAAAGACCTGTCTCTAACAAAGGATCAATCTTGTTAGCTGAACTGATAGCAATAAAAATTGTACTTGATTACATAGAATCTTTTTCAAAAACACAAATTGAAACTTTAACTATATTTTCGGACAGTCAAACCGCATTAGGAATCTTAACTCTAAATTGGAAAAGTGACAACTATCATCAAACCATTAACGAAATAAAAGGAAAAATAAAAAATTTAAATGAACATGGAATTTTAATCAACTTAAACTGGACACCAGGCCATGCCAACATAAAAGGAAATGATGAGGCAGACACCTTGGCAAAAGAAGCTGCTAAAGAGGCTGAAACACGAGCAGTTGATGACATAGTATTTACAAAACAAGATGTAAAAAAGGCAGCTAGAAATTCCGTTACAAAAAAATGGCAACGCAGATGGGAAAACAGCAATGCTGGACGTCATTATTTCAGATTTCATCCTGAAGTTAAAAATAAAGTAAAAAAAAATGTACAACATAATCAACAGTTTACGAACAGGTTATTCCAAATTAAATGCATACCAATTTATAATAAACCAGCACATTAACTCTGAAACCTGTGATCACTGCAAACAAAAAGAAAATGTACAACACTACCTTTTTGAATGTGATCTGTATTCAGATACTAGATACAAATTATTTCATCAAATATACTTCATAACAGGACATATTCCAACCGATTTAGGCAATTTATTAACAATCAATTTGCCAAATGCAGAAAATATCACCCAACTATTAGCGGAGTACATAGAGGAAACAAACCGTTTTAGTGGATAATTTAATACAATTTTTTTTTTTTTTTTGAATTTTTCATGTCATTTCAATTATCTGATTAACCAATTTCTTCTTTTTTTTTTAGTACATTTTTTCTTTAATATTTTTTTAAAAAGCGCCACCTACAATATCTTAAGTACAAAGGAGAAACTACATTAGTGATTAAAATTTTACAAGAGAGGATAATTTACAAGAGAGATTACCCTGTCATCACGACAAAGATTGAAGATTGAAGTATAACTGATTTTATTGGCAGAAAAAAACGTTGACTTGACTTTGAATAAGTGTATCATTGACTTTGTGTATGAAACTGGATCTGAAAGTTATTCATAAAAGTTCAGAAATTTTAGATTTGTTTAACCAATTTTTCCCCAATGAGTTAAAAGATTCGTTCGAAAAAGTTGAAAAATCGTTTCCCTTGACCCTCTGTGGGCCTTAAGCTTAAAATAGTCCAAATAAATTTTCGCCTCGCTCTCTGCACGCTAATAACACTTGCAACAACTCTTTGAGAGGTCTGCTGAAAGGCAAAATATCTGTCCCTATCCAATAAAGGTCAATAAACCCTAATTTTCCAATGGCATTTTCAAAAGTTCAGACCTTCATCCTGGACGACCCCTATTACAGGACCTAGTGGCTAACTGTTGTATTTACTAGTATCGTAAATTTGTTTTTGTCCTGATCATGCAAAACTATTTGCCACTGGATGTTTAGCAATAAATCAATCAACTATCTTCCAGTAATCTCAGATCTGCGTGTAATGACCACATTAATTCAAATTCCTAAGCAGGTAGGGATTTTACAGTAGAGGATATAAAAAAATATGAATTTCTTGAATATTGTTACGATAGTATGAACAGAACAGAACTTCTGCATTAGGCATCGACTGTGTGTGTGTTTGTGTGGCTGGGGTGAAGGTTTAAGAATCAAAAGATCAATGGTTCAGGTTGATGTCTACCCCAAAGCATAGTATTATTATATAGTAATCTCAGTTTTTACGTGCCTATTTTTAGCTCACCTGGCCCAAAGGGCCAAGTGAGCTATTCTCATCACTTGTCATCCGTCGTCTGTCGTCCGTCGTCCGTAAACTTTTACAAAAATCTTCTCTGAAACTACTGGGCCAAATTTAAAAAAACTTGGCCACAATCATCATTGGGGTATCTAGTTTAAAAAATGTGTGCGATGGCCCGGCCAACTAACCAAGATGGCCACCATGGCTAAAAATAGAACATAGGGGTAAAATGTAGATTTTGGCTTATATCTCTGAAACCAAAGCATTTAGAGCAAATCTGACATGGGGTTAAACTGTTTATCAGGTCAAGATCTATCTGCCCTGAAATTTTCAGACAAATCGGACACCCCGTTGTTGGGTTGCTGCCCCCGATTTAGTAATTTTAAGGAAATTTTGCAGTTTTTGGTTATAGTCTTGAATATTATTATAGATAGAGATAAACTGAAAACAGCAATAATGTTCAGCAAAGTAAGATCTACAAATAAGTCAACATGACCTAAATTGTCAGTTGACCCCTTAAGGAGTTATTGCCCTTTATAGTCAATTTTCAACCATTTTTCAAAAATTTTAGTAATCTTTTAAAAAAATCTTCTCCTCTGACACTACTTTGACAAATTTAACCAAACTTGGCAATCATCATCTTAAGGGTATGTAGTTTTAAAAATGTGTCCAATGACCCTGTCCACAAACCAAGATGGCCGACATGGCTAAAAATAGTATATAGGGGTAAAATGCAATTTTTGGCTAATATCTCTGAATTCAAAGCATTTAGAGCAAATCTCATTCATTAAAATATGTTCATTAAGTCAAGATCTAACTGCCCTGAAATTTTCAGACAAATCAGGCAACCTGTTGTTGGGTTCCTGCCCCTGAATTGGTAATTTTAAGAAAATTTTGCAGTTTTTGGTCATTATCTTCAATATTATCTTAGATAAAGATAAACTGTAAACAGCAATTATGTATAGCAAAGTAAGATCTACAAATAAGTCAACTTGACCAAAACGGTCAATAAGGAGTTATTGCTTTTTATAGTAAATTTTAAACAATTTTCGTAAATTATGTAAATTTTTGTAAAATTTTCAAAATATTTTCCTTTGAAACTACTGAGCCAAGTTCATTATAGATAGAGAAAATCGAAACAGCAAGAATGTTCAGTAAAGTAAGATTGACAAACACATCATCATCACCAAAACATATAATTTTGTCATGAATTCTATTCTCATCTATCATGTATGTCCTTTGTTTAGTATGAACATAGACCAAGGTGAGCGACACAGTCTCTTTAGAGCCTCTAGTTTTGTACTTATATCAGGCCATTAGTTTTCTTGTTTGAATTATTTTACTATGGTAATTTTGGAGCCTTTTATCTATGACCATGTTCTGTGACTTAAAGTAGTTAATTTTTGTGCCATTTGGTCTCTTGTTGAGATTTGTCTCATTGGCAATCATTCCACATCTTTTTTATAATCATTTACCAATTATTCAAAATTGATTAAACTAAACTCTACATATGAATGGCTGATTAAACTTAAACATGCATACTTTAGGGATAATAAATGTTATATTTACTTTTCAGTATGTTGAGAGAAGTTCAGAACAAGCAATTTGGTTGAAGAGGAGTTGTCAACACGTCATCTTTGAATAAGGTCAATTGTATTAGAAGTGAATCCTTAACAGAAATGAGACAATAATCAAATAATTCAAAGACTACATGGATGTTATCTGGACTAGCATTTGTATGACCTAAAGTGGTATTTTTCATATGAACACTTACAAGGCAGATAATAGTCTGTGACAAACATTTGTATGCAATTAAAGACTTGAAGAACTTGTACGGTATTCTTCAGATTTCAGTAGAATTTGTTTAAAACGGTACATTCTTGGTATGAATTGAAGAATTTTTGCTCATTTAAATGAATTATGAAAATGTTTTATATGTTTAGAATAAACAAAAACAACATAAAAGATAGACAAATTTTTATTTTCTTTCTTGAAATTTATAACAGAATAAATTGTCATATGCTAATTCTTGATAGATGTGCTGCCAGAAATTTATCAAGTCTATTTTTAGCCTGAAAGTGCAACTCAATGCACAGTTATACACACAGGAAACTACATTTATCTCTCAACCATATAAAAAATAAGGATATATGGAAGGGTTGCCAATGAGAGTAACTATCCTTAAATGCCAATGATATCTTATAAACTATATAAAATATCTAATAAACTATATAAGATATCTTATGAACTATATAAGATATCTAATAAACTATATAAGATATCTCATTAACTATATAAGATATCTCATATAATTTTATAAGATATCTCACATATTATATAAGATATCTTATATAGTTTATAAGATATCTCATATAGTTTTTAAGATATCTCATAAAATTTATAAAATATCTTTTAAACTATATGAGATATCTTACAAAATTCAGAAGATATCTTAATATATATCTTATAAGATATCTCATTTGATATATAAGATATTGTATAATAATGAAATTATAAGCTTAAAGCTATCTTATATATTAAATAAGATATCATATATTAGATATCTTATATATTATATATCTCATATATTATATGAGATATCTTGAAATTCGAATGAATAGTAAAATGACTTTCCACCTAAGAACAATTCATTGTTAAATAGATAAAAATATGTGGTATGATAAGGCAACTCTCAATCCAAGTCATAATTTGAAAAAGTAATGATTAAAGACTAAAATTGAGAATGAAAATGGGGAATGTGTCAAAGAGACAACAACTAGACCATAGAGCAGACAACAGCTGAAGGCCACTAATGGGTCTTGAATGCAGCTAGAAACTCCTGCACCCTAATGCGTCCTTCAGCTGGCCCCTAAACATATATACTAGTTCAGTGATAATGGACATCATACTAAACTCCTAATTATACACAAGAAACTACAATTGAAAATCATACAAGAGTAACAAAGGCCAGAGGCTCCTGACTTGGGACAGGCACAAAATTGTGGCGGGGTTAAACATGTTTTTTTGAGATCTCAACTCTCCCCTTATACCTCTAGCCAATGTAGAAACAAAAAATCGCACAAAAATACGCACAGTGAAACTCAGTTTAAGAGTTGTCTGAGTTCGATGTCAGAATATGAAACAAAAGAAAATAAACAAAATGACAATAATACATAAATAACAACAGACTACTAGCAGTTACTGACATGCCAGCTCCAGACCTCAACTTTTTACATTTTCATATCTTTCTGGTTTTACTTTATAGTTGAGTTGCTGTCACACTGTGTTTACCGGAATGCCACATGTTCTTCAATCCTTAAGAAAACCATCAAGAATTTCAAAACTAAATATATTTTACAGAGAAGTTATTTCACTTCTTAACACAGGCAACTTGGAATCAAGGTTTTTGATATTATTTCACTTCTTACCGCTGGCAACTTGGAATCAAGGTTTTTGTTATTATTTCAGTTGTAACATTTAAAAATTATTTTCAGTGACTGACATGAAAAACATGACAACGTTATGTATCAGTTAGCATTGGATACTTGTGCATGTATACGTATGACGAAGTTAAGCCGCGCTCTGTGTTTGGGGTTCACAGATACTATACCTCCCTTTTAGGTATAGGAACATCCCCCATTATACGTATCAAGTATCCATTCTTACTGGTACGTTAAACTGAGAGTGAGGTGGCTCAGTTTGACTGATGTGCAATATCTCAGTCAAAATATTTTTGCTATTCCTGGCACAAACTGAGAGAGAGGTGGCTCAGTCTGCATGTGAAGCTCTGTAACATGCTTTTAAGGGGAAAAACTGAGAGCGAGGTGGCTCAGCCTGCATGTGAAGCTCTGTAACATGCTTTTAAGTGGAAAAAAGTATTTTATTTGTTTTTATCCAAATTTTAATTGGGTATATTTTACTGTTTTTATCCAAATTTTAATTGGGAACATTTTATTGTTTTTACTGGAACAAACTGAGAGTGAGGTGGCTCAGCCTGCGTGTGAAGCTCTGTAACATGCTTTTAAGGGGAAAAAAGTATTTTATTTGTTTTTATCCAAATTTTAATTGGGGATATTTTATTGTTTTTACTGGAACAAACTGAGAGTGAGGTGGCTCAGCCTGCATGTGAAGCTCTGTAACATGCTTTTAAGGGAAAAAAAGTATTTTATTTGTTTTTATCCAAATGTTAATTGGGGATATTTTACTGTTTTCATCCAAATTTTAATTGGGGATATTTTATTGTTTTTACTGGAACAAACTGAGAGTGAGGTGGCTCAGCCTGCATGTGAAGCTCTGTAACATGCTTTTAAGGGGAAAAAAGTATTTTATTTGTTTTTATCCAAATTTTAATTGGGGATATTTTACTGTTTTCATCCAAATTTTAATTGGGGATATTTTATTGTTTTTACTGGAACAAACTGAGAGTGAGGTGGCTCAGTCTGCATGTGAAGCTCTGTAACATGCTTTTAAGGGGAAAAAGTATTTTATTTGTTTTTATCCAAATTTTAATTGGGGATATTTTACTGTTTTTATCAAAATTTTAATTGGGGATATATTATTGTTTTTACTGGAACAAACTGAGAGTGAGGTGGCTCAGCTCTGCATGTGAAGCTCTGTAACATGCTTTTAAGGGGAAAAAAGTATTTTATTTGTTTTTATCCAAATTTTAATTGGGGATATTTTACTGTTTTTATCCAAATTTTAATTGGGGATATTTTACTGTTTTTATCCAAATTTTAATTGGGGATATTTTACTGTTTTTACTGGAACAAACTGAGAGTGAGGTGGCTCAGTCTGCATGTGAAGCTCTGTAACATGCTTTTAAGTGGAAAAAAGTATTTTATTTGTTTTTATCCAAATTTTAATTGGGGATATTTTACTGTTTTTATCCAAATTTTAATTGGGAACATTTTATTGTTTTTACTGGAACAAACTGAGAGTGAGGTGGCTCAGCCTGCGTGTGAAGCTCTGTAACATGCTTTTAAGGGGAAAAAAGTATTTTATTTGTTTTTATCCAAATTTTAATTGGGGATATTTTATTGTTTTTACTAGAACAAACTGAGAGTGAGGTGGCTCAGCCTGCATGTGAAGCTCTGTAACATGCTTTTAAGAGGAAAAAAATATTTTATTTGTTTTTATCCAAATTTTAATTGGGGATATTTTACTGTTTTCATCCAAATTTTAATTGGGGATATTTTATTGTTTTTACTGGAACAAACTGAGAGTGAGTTGGCTCAGCCTGCATGTGAAGCTCTGTAACATGCTTTTAAGGGGAAAAAAGTATTTTATTTGTTTTTATCCAAATTTTAATTGGGGATATTTTACTGTTTTCATCCAAATTTTAATTGGGGATATTTTATTGTTTTTACTGGAACAAACTGAGAGTGAGGTGGCTCAGTCTGCATGTGAAGCTCTGTAACATGCTTTTAAGGGGAAAAAGTATTTTATTTGTTTTTATCCAAATTTTAATTGGGGATATTTTACTGTTTTTATCAAAATTTTAATTGGGGATATATTATTGTTTTTACTGGAACAAACTGAGAGTGAGGTGGCTCAGCTCTGCATGTGAAGCTCTGTAACATGCTTTTAAGGGGAAAAAAGTATTTTATTTGTTTTTATCCAAATTTTAATTGGGGATATTTTACTGTTTTTATCCAAATTTTAATTGGGGATATTTTACTGTTTTTATCCAAATTTTAATTGGGGATATTTTACTGTTTTTACTGGAACAAACTGAGAGTGAGGTGGCTCAGTCTGCATGTGAAGCTCTGTAACATGCTTTTAAGTGGAAAAAAGTATTTTATTTGTTTTTATCCAAATTTTAATTGGGGATATTTTACTGTTTTTATCCAAATTTTAATTGGGAACATTTTATTGTTTTTACTGGAACAAACTGAGAGTGAGGTGGCTCAGCCTGCGTGTGAAGCTCTGTAACATGCTTTTAAGGGGAAAAAAGTATTTTATTTGTTTTTATCCAAATTTTAATTGGGGATATTTTATTGTTTTTACTGGAACAAACTGAGAGTGAGGTGGCTCAGCCTGCATGTGAAGCTCTGTAACATGCTTTTAAGGGGAAAAAAATATTTTATTTGTTTTTATCCAAATTTTAATTGGTGATATTTTACTGTTTTCATCCAAATTTTAATTGGGGATATTTTATTGTTTTTACTGGAACAAACTGAGAGTGAGGTGGCTCAGCCTGCATGTGAAGCTCTGTAACATGCTTTTAAGGGGAAAAAAGTATTTTATTTGTTTTTATCCAAATTTTAATTGGGGATATTTTACTGTTTTTATCAAAATTTTAATTGGGGATATATTATTGTTTTTACTGGAACAAACTGAGAGTGAGGTGGCTCAGCTCTGCATGTGAAGCTCTGTAACATGCTTTTAAGGGGAAAAAAGTATTTTATTTGTTTTTATCCAAATTTTAATTGGGGATATTTTACTGTTTTTATCCAAATTTTAATTGGGGATATTTTACTGTTTTTATCCAAATTTTAATTGGGGATATTTTACTGTTTTTACTGGAACAAACTGAGAGTGAGGTGGCTCAGTCTGCATGTGAAGCTCTGTAACATGCTTTTAAGTGGAAAAAAGTATTTTATTTGTTTTTATCCAAATTTTAATTGGGGATATTTTACTGTTTTTATCCAAATTTTAATTGGGAACATTTTATTGTTTTTACTGGAACAAACTGAGAGTGAGGTGGCTCAGCCTGCGTGTGAAGCTCTGTAACATGCTTTTAAGGGGAAAAAAGTATTTTATTTGTTTTTATCCAAATTTTAATTGGGGATATTTTATTGTTTTTACTGGAACAAACTGAGAGTGAGGTGGCTCAGCCTGCATGTGAAGCTCTGTAACATGCTTTTAAGAGGAAAAAAATATTTTATTTGTTTTTATCCAAATTTTAATTGGGGATATTTTACTGTTTTCATCCAAATTTTAATTGGGGATATTTTATTGTTTTTACTGGAACAAACTGAGAGTGAGTTGGCTCAGCCTGCATGTGAAGCTCTGTAACATGCTTTTAAGGGGAAAAAAGTATTTTATTTGTTTTTATCCAAATTTTAATTGGGGATATTTTACTGTTTTCATCCAAATTTTAATTGGGGATATTTTATTGTTTTTACTGGAACAAACTGAGAGTGAGGTGGCTCAGCCTGCATGTGAAGCTCTGTAACATGCTTTTAAGGGGAAAAAAGTATTTTATTTGTTTTTATCCAAATTTTAATTGGGGATATTTTACTGTTTTTATCAAAATTTTAATTGGGGATATATTATTGTTTTTACTGGAACAAACTGAGAGTGAGGTGGCTCAGCTCTGCATGTGAAGCTCTGTAACATGCTTTTAAGGGGAAAAAAGTATTTTATTTGTTTTTATCCAAATTTTAATTGGGGATATTTTACTGTTTTTATCCAAATTTTAATTGGGGATATTTTACTGTTTTTATCCAAATTTTAATTGGGGATATTTTACTGTTTTTACTGGAACAAACTGAGAGTGAGGTGGCTCAGTCTGCATGTGAAGCTCTGTAACATGCTTTTAAGTGGAAAAAAGTATTTTATTTGTTTTTATCCAAATTTTAATTGGGGATATTTTACTGTTTTTATCCAAATTTTAATTGGGAACATTTTATTGTTTTTACTGGAACAAACTGAGAGTGAGGTGGCTCAGCCTGCGTGTGAAGCTCTGTAACATGCTTTTAAGGGGAAAAAAGTATTTTATTTGTTTTTATCCAAATTTTAATTGGGGATATTTTATTGTTTTTACTGGAACAAACTGAGAGTGAGGTGGCTCAGCCTGCATTTGAAGCTCTGTAACATGCTTTTAAGGGGAAAAAAATATTTTATTTGTTTTTATCCAAATTTTAATTGGGGATATTTTACTGTTTTCATCCAAATTTTAATTGGGGATATTTTATTGTTTTTACTGGAACAAACTGAGAGTGAGGTGGCTCAGCCTGCATGTGAAGCTCTGTAACATGCTTTTAAGGGGAAAAAAGTATTTTATTTGTTTTTATCCAAATTTTAATTGGGGATATTTTACTGTTTTCATCCAAATTTTAATTGGGGATATTTTATTGTTTTTACTGGAACAAACTGAGAGTGAGGTGGCTCAGTCTGCATGTGAAGCTCTGTAACATGCTTTTAAGGGGAAAAAGTATTTTATTTGTTTTTATCCAAATTTTAATTGGGGATATTTTACTGTTTTTATCAAAATTTTAATTGGGGATATATTATTGTTTTTACTGGAACAAACTGAGAGTGAGGTGGCTCAGCTCTGCATGTGAAGCTCTGTAACAAGCTTTTAAGGGGAAAAAAGTATTTTATTTGTTTTTATCCAAATTTTAATTGGGGATATTTTACTGTTTTTATCCAAATTTTAATTGGGGATATTTTACTGTTTTTATCCAAATTTTAATTAGGGATATTTTACTGTTTTTACTGGAACAAACTGAGAGTGAGGTGGCTCAGTCTGCATGTGAAGCTCTGTAACATGCTTTTAAGGTGAAAAAAGTATTTTATTTGTTTTTATCCAAATTTTAATTGGGGATATTTTACTGTTTTATCCAAATTTTAATTGGGGATATTTTACTGTTTTTACTGGAACAAACTGAGAGTGAGGTGGCTCAGCCTGCATGTGAAGCTCTGTAACATGCTTTTAAGGGGAAAAAAGTATTTTATTTGTTTTTATCCAAATTTTAATTGGGGATATTTTATTGTTTTTACTGGAACAAACTGAGAGTGATGTGGCTCAGCCTGCATGTGAAGCTCTATAACATGCTTTTAAGGAGAAAACAGTATTTTATTTGTTTTTATCCAAATTTTAATTGGGGATATTTTACTGTTTTTATCCAAATTTTAATTGGGGATATTTTATTGTTTTTACTGGAACAAACTGAGAGTGAGGTGGCTCAGTCTGCATGTGAAGCTCTGTAACATGCTTTTAAGGGGAAAAAAGTATTTTATTTGTTTTATCCAAATTTTAATTGGGAATATTTTACAAATTTTAATTGGGGATATTTTATTGTTTTTACTGGAACAAACTGAGAGCGAGGTGGCTCAAGTCTGCATGTGAAGCTCTGTAACATGCTTTTAAGGGGAAAAAAGTATTTTATTTGTTTTTATCCAAATTTTAATTGGGGATATTTTACTGTTTTATCCAAATTTTAATAGGGGATATTTTACTGTTTTTACTGGAACAAACTGAGAGTGAGGTGGCTCAGTCTGCATGTGAAGCTCTGTAACATGCTTTTTAGGGGAAAAAAGTATTTTATTTGTTTTTATCCAAGTTTTAATTGGCGATATTTTACTGTTTTTATCCAAATTTTAATTGGGGATATTTTATTGTTTTTATTTGAACAAACTGAGAGTGAGGTGGCTCAGTCTGCATGTGAAGTTCTGTGACATGCTTTTAAGGGGGAACGGGTATTTTATTTGTTTTTATCAAATTTTAATTGGGGATATTTTACTGTTTTTATGCAAATTTTAATTGGGGATATTTTACTGTTTTTATCCAAATTTTAATTGGGGATATTTTATTGTTTTTACTGGAACAAACTGAGAGTGAGGTGGCTCAGCCTGCATGTGAAGCTCTGTAACATGCTTTTAAGGGAAAAAAAGTATTTTATTTGTTTTTATCCAAATTTTAATTGGGGATATTTTACTGTTTTTATCCAAATTTTAATTGGGGATATTTTATTGTTTTTATTGGAACAAACTGAGAGTGAGGTGGCTCAGTCTGCATGTGAAGCTCTGTAACATGCTTTTAAGGGGAAAAAAGTATTTTATTTGTTTTTATCCAAATTTTAATTGGGGATAATTTATTGTTTTTACTGGAACAAACTGAGAGTGAGGTGGCTCAGTCTGCATGTGAAGCTCTGTGACATGCTTTTAAGGGGGAACGGGTATTTTATTTGTTTTTATCAAATTTTAATTGGGGATATTTTACTGTTTTTATCCAAATTTTAATTGGGGATATTTTACTGTTTTTATCCAAATTTTAATTGGGGATATTTTATTGTTTTTACTGGAACAAACTGAGAGTGAGGTGGCTCAGTCTGCATGTGAAGCTCTGTAACATGCTTTTAAGGGGAAAAAAGTATTTTATTTGTTTTATCCAAATTTTAATTGGGAATATTTTTTTACTGTTTTTTATCCTAATTTTAATTGGGGATTTTTTATTGTTTTTACTGGAACAAACTGAGAGTGAGGTGGCTCAGTCTGCATGTGAAGCTCTGTAACATGCTTTTAAGGGGAAAAAAGTATTTTATTTGTTTTATCCAAATTTTAATTGGGGATATTTTACTGTTTTTATCCAAATTTTAATTGGGGATATTTTATTGTTTTTACTGGAACAAACTGAGAGTGAGGTGGCTCAGTCTGCATGTGAAGCTCTGTAACATGCTTTTAAGGGGAAAAAAGTATTTTATTTGTTTTATCCAAATTTTAATTGGGAATATTTTTTTACTGTTTTTTATCCTAATTTTAATTGGGGATATTTTATTGTTTTTACTGGAACAAACTGAGAGTGAGGTGGCTCAGTCTGCATGTGAAGCTCTGTAACATGCTTTTAAGGGGAAAAAAGTATTTTATTTGATTTATCCAAATTTTAATTGGGAATATTTTACAAATTTTAATTGGGGATATTTTATTGTTTTTACTGGAACAAACTGAGAGTGAGGTGGCTCAAGTCTGCATGTGAAGCTCTGTAACATGCTTTTAAGGGGAAAAAAGTATTTTATTTGTTTTTATCCAAATTTTAATTGGGGATATTTTACTGTTTTATCCAAATTTTAATAGGGGATATTTTACTGTTTTTACTGGAACAAACTGAGAGTGAGGTGGCTCAGTCTGCATGTGAAGCTCTGTAACATGCTTTCAAGGGGGAAAAAGTATTTTATTTGTTTTTATCCAAGTTTTAATTGGGGATATTCTACTGTTTTTATCCAAATTTTAATTGGGGATATTTTATTGTTTTTACTGGAACAAACTGAGAGTGAGGTGGCTCAGTCTGCATGTGAAGCTCTGTGACATGCTTTTAAGGGGGAACGGGTATTTTATTTGTTTTTATCAAATTTTAATTGGGGATATTTAACTGTTTTTATCCAAATTTTAATTGGGGATATTTTACTGTTTTTATCCAAATTTTAATTGGGGATATTTTACTGATTTTATCCAAATTTTAATTAAGGGTATTTTACTGTTTTTATCCAAATTTTAATTGGGGATATTTTATTGTTTTTACTGGAACAAACTGAGAGTGAGGTGGCTCAGCCTGCATGTGAAGCTCTGTAACATGCTTTTAAGGGGAAAAAAGTATTTTATTTGTTTTTATCCAAATTTTAATTGGGGATATTTTACTGTTTTTATCCAAATTTTAATTGGGGATATTTTATTGTTTTTATTGGAACAAACTGAGAGTGAGGTGGCTCAGTCTGCATGTGAAGCTCTGTAACATGCTTTTAAGGGGAAAAAAGTATTTTATTTGTTTTTATCCAAATTTTAATTGGGGATATTTTATTGTTTTTACTGGAACAAACTGAGAGTGAGGTGGCTCAGTCTGCATGTGAAGCTCTGTAACATGCTTTTAAGGGGAAAAAAGTATTTTATTTGTTTTATCCAAATTTTAATTGGGGATATTTTACTGTTTTTATCCAAATTTTAATTGGGGATATTTTATTGTTTTTACTGGAACAAACTGAGAGTGAGGTGGCTCAGTCTACATGTGAAGCTCTGTAACATGCTTTTAAGGGGAAAAAAGTATTTTATTTGTTTTATCCAAATTTTAATTGGGAATATTTTTTTACTGTTTTTTATCCTAATTTTAATTGGGGATATTTTATTGTTTTTACTGGAACAAACTGAGAGTGAGGTGGCTCAGTCTGCATGTGAAGCTCTGTAACATGCTTTTAAGGGGAAAAAAGTATTTTATTTGATTTATCCAAATTTTAATTGGGAATATTTTACAAATTTTAATTGGGGATATTTTATTGTTTTTACTGGAACAAACTGAGAGTGAGGTGGCTCAAGTCTGCATGTGAAGCTCTGTAACATGCTTTTAAGGGGAAAAAAGTATTTTATTTGTTTTTATCCAAATTTTAATTGGGGATATTTTACTGTTTTATCCAAATTTTAATAGGGGATATTTTACTGTTTTTACTGGAACAAACTGAGAGTGAGGTGGCTCAGTCTGCATGTGAAGCTCTGTAACATGCTTTTAAGGGGGAAAAAGTATTTTATTTGTTTTTATCCAAGTTTTAATTGGGGATATTCTACTGTTTTTATCCAAATTTTAATTGGGGATATTTTATTGTTTTTACTGGAACAAACTGAGAGTGAGGTGGCTCAGTCTGCATGTGAAGCTCTGTGACATGCTTTTAAGGGGGAACGGGTATTTTATTTGTTTTTATCAAATTTTAATTGGGGATATTTAACTGTTTTTATCCAAATTTTAATTGGGGATATTTTACTGTTTTTATCCAAATTTTAATTGGGGATATTTTACTGATTTTATCCAAATTTTAATTAAGGGTATTTTACTGTTTTTATCCAAATTTTAATTGGGGATATTTTATTGTTTTTACTGGAACAAACTGAGAGTGAGGTGGCTCAGCCTGCATGTGAAGCTCTGTAACATGCTTTTAAGGGGAACAAAGTATTTTATTTGTTTTTATCCAAATTTTAATTGGGGATATTTTACTGTTTTTATCCAAATTTTAATTGGGGATATTTTATTGTTTTTATTGGAACAAACTGAGAGTGAGGTGGCTCAGTCTGCATGTGAAGCTCTGTAACATGCTTTTAAGGGGAAAAAAGTATTTTATTTGTTTTTATCCAAATTTTAATTGGGGATATTTTATTGTTTTTACTGGAACAAACTGAGAGTGAGGTGGCTCAGTCTGCATGTGAAGCTCTGTGACATGCTTTTAAGGGGGAACGGGTATTTTATTTGTTTTTATCCAAATTTTAATTGGGGATATTTTACTGTTTTTATCCAAATTTTAATTGGGGATATTTTATTGTTTTTACTGGAACAAACTGAGAGTGAGGTAGCTCAGTCTGCATGTGAAGCTCTGTAACATGCTTTTAAGGGGAAAAAAGTATTTTATTTGTTTTATCCAAATTTTAATTGGGAATATTTTTTTACTGTTTTTATCCAAATTTTAATTGGGGATATTTTATTGTTTTTACTGGAACAAACTGAGAGTGAGGTGGCTCAGCCTGCATGTGAAGCTCTGTAACATGCTTTTAAGGGGAAAAAAGTATTTTATTTGTTTTTATCCAAATTTTAATTTGGGATATTTTACTGTTTTTATCCAAATTTTAATTGGGGATATTTTATTGTTTTTATTGGAACAAACTGAGAGTGAGGTGCCTCAGTCTGCATGTGAAGCTCTGTAACATGCTTTTAAGGGGAAAAAAGTATTTTATTTGTTTTTATCCAAATTTTAATTGGGGATATTTTATTGTTTTTACTGGAACAAACTGAGAGTGAGGTGGCTCAGTCTGCATGTGAAGCTCTGTGACATGCTTTTAAGGGGGAACGGGTATTTTATTTGTTTCTATCAAATTTTAATTGGGGATATTTTACTGTTTTTATCCAAATATTAATTGGGGATATTTTACTGTTTTTATCCAAATTTTAATTGGGGATATTTTATTGTTTTTACTGGAACAAACTGAGAGTGAGGTGGCTCAGTCTGCATGTGAAGCTCTGTAACATGCTTTTAAGGGGAAAAAAGTATTTTATTTGTTTTATCCAAATTTTAATTGGGAATATTTTTTTACTGTTTTTTATCCTAATTTTAATTGGGGATATTTTATTGTTTTTACTGGAACAAACTGAGAGTGAGGTGGCTCAGTCTGCATGTGAAGCTCTGTAACATGCTTTTAAGGGGAAAAAAGTATTTTATTTGTTTTATCCAAATTTTAATTGGGAATATTTTACAAATTTTAATTGGGGATATTTTATTGTTTTTACTGGAACAAACTGAGAGTGAGGTGGCTCAGTCTGCATGTGAAGCTCTGTAACATGCTTTTAAGGGGAAAAAAGTATTTTATTTGTTTTTATCCAAATTTTAATTGGGGATATTTTACTGTTTTATCCAAATTTTAATAGGGGATATTTTACTGTTTTAACTGGTACAAACTGAGAGTGAGGTGGCTCAGTCTGCATGTGAAGCTCTGTAACATGCTTTTAAGGGGAAAAAAGTATTTTATTTGTTTTTATCCAAATTTTAATTGGGGATATTTTACTGTTTTTATCCAAATTTTAATTGGGGATATTTTATTGTTTTTATTGGAACAAACTGAGAGTGAGGTGGCTCAGTCTGCATGTGAAGCTCTGTAACATGCTTTTAAGGGGAAAAAAGTATTTCATTTGTTTTATCCAAATTTTAATTGGGAATATTTTTTTACTGTTTTATATCCTAATTTTAATTGGGGATATTTTATTGTTTTTACTGGAACAAACTGAGAGTGAGGTGGCTCAGTCTGCATGTGAAGCTCTGTAACATGCTTTTTAGGGGAAAAAAGTATTTTATTTGTTTTATCCAAATTTTAATTGGGAATATTTTACAAATTTTAATTGGGGATATTTTATTGTTTATACTGGAACAAACTGAGAGTGAGGTAGCTCAAGTCTGCATGTGAAGCTCTGTAACATGCTTTTAAGGGGAAAAAAGTATTTTATTTGTTTTTATCCAAATTTTAATTGGGGATATTTTACTGTTTTATCCAAATTTTAATAGGGGATATTTTACTGTTTTTACTGGAACAAACTGAGAGTGAGGTGGCTCAGTCTGCATGTGAAGCTCTGTGACATGCTTTTAAGGGGGAACGGGTATTTTATTTGTTTTTATCAAATTTTATTTGGGGATATTTAACTGTTTTTATCCAAATTTTAATTGGGGATATTTTACTGTTTTTATTTAAATTTTAATTGGGGATATTTTACTGATTTTATCCAAATTTTAATAAAGGGTATTTTACTGTTTTTATCCAAATTTTAATTGGGGATATTTTATTGTTTTTACTGGAACAAACTGAGAGTGAGGTGGCTCAGCCTGCATGTGAAGCTCTGTAACATGCTTTTAAGGGAAAAAAAGTATTTTATTTGTCTTTATCCAAATTTTAATAGGGGATATTTTACTGTTTTTATCCAAATTTTAATTGGGGATATTTTATTGTTTTTATTGGAACAAACTGAGAGTGAGGTGGCTCAGTCTGCATGTGAAGCTCTGTAACATGCTTTTAAGGGGAAAAAAGTATTTTATTTGTTTTTATCCAAATTTTAATTGGGGATATTTTATTGTTTTTACTGGAACAAACTGAGAGTGAGGTGGCTCAGTCTGCATATGAAGCTCTGTGACATGCTTTTAAGGGGGAACGGGTATTTTATTTGTTTTTATCCAAATTTTAATTGGGGATATTTTACTGTTTTTATCCAAATTTTAATTGGGGATATTTTATTGTTTTTACTGGAACAAACTGAGAGTGAGGTGGCTCAGTCTGCATGTGAAGCTCTGTAACATGCTTTTAAGGGGAAAAAAGTATTTTATTTGTTTTATCCAAATTTTAATTGGGAATATTTTTTTACTGTTTTTATCCAAATTTTAATTGGGGATATTTTATTGTTTTTACTGGAACAAACTGAGAGTGAGGTGCCTCAGTCTGCATGTGAAGCTCTGTAACATGCTTTTAAGGGGAAAAAAGTATTTTATTTGTTTTTATCCAAATTTTAATTGGGGATATTTTATTGTTTTTACTGGAACAAACTGAGAGTGAGGTGGCTCAGTCTGCATGTGAAGCTCTGTGACATGCTTTTAAGGGGGAACGGGTATTTTATTTGTTTTTATCAAATTTTAATTGGGGATATTTTACTGTTTTTATCCAAATATTAATTGGGGATATTTTACTGTTTTTATCCAAATTTTAATTGGGGATATTTTATTGTTTTTACTGGAACAAACTGAGAGTGAGGTGGCTCAGTCTGCATGTGAAGCTCTGTAACATGCTTTTAAGGGGAAAAAAGTATTTTATTTGTTTTATCCAAATTTTAATTGGGAATATTTTTTTACTGTTTTTTATCCTAATTTTAATTGGGGATATTTTATTGTTTTTACTGGAACAAACTGAGAGTGAGGTGGCTCAGTCTGCATGTGAAGCTCTGTAACATGCTTTTAAGGGGAAAAAAGTATTTTATTTGTTTTATCCAAATTTTAATTGGGAATATTTTACAAATTTTAATTGGGGATATTTTATTGTTTTTACTGGAACAAACTGAGAGTGAGGTGACTCAAGTTTGCATGTGAAGCTCTGTAACATGCTTTTAAGGGGAAAAAAGTATTTTATTTGTTTTTATCCAAATTTTAATTGGGGATATTTTACTGTTTTATCCAAATTTTAATAGGGGATATTTTACTGTTTTAACTGGAACAAACTGAGAGTGAGGTGGCTCAGTCTGCATGTGAAGCTCTGTAACATGCTTTTAAGGGGGAAAAAGTATTTTATTTGTTTTTATCCAAGTTTTAATTGGGGATATTTTACTGTTTTTATCCAAATTTTAATTGGGGATATTTTATTGTTTTTACTGGAACAAACTGAGAGTGAGGTGGCTCAGTCTGCATGTGAAGCTCTGTGACATGCTTTTAAGGGGGAACGGGTATTTTATTTGTTTTTATCAAATTTCAATAGTGGATATTTAACTGTTTTTATCCAAATTTTAATTAGGGATATTTTACTGTTTTTATCCAAATTTTAATTGGGGATATTTTACTGATTTTATCCAAATTTTAATTGGGGATATTTTACTGTTTTTATCCAAATTTTAATTGGGGATATTTTACTGTTTTTATCCAAATTTTAATTGGGGATATTTTATTGTTTTTACTGGAACAAACTGAGAGTGAGGTGACTCAAGTCTGCATGTGAAGCTCTGTAACATGCTTTTAAGGGGAAAAAAGTATTTTATTTGTTTTTATCCAAATTTTAATTGGGGATATTTTACTGTTTTATCCAAATTTTAATAGGGGATATTTTACTGTTTTAACTGGAACAAACTGAGAGTGAGGTGGCTCAGTCTGCATGTGAAGCTCTGTAACATGCTTTTAAGGGGAAAAAAGTATTTTATTTGTTTTTATCCAAATTTTAATTGGGGATATTTTATTGTTTTTACTGGAACAAACTGAGAGTGAGGTGGCTCAGTCTGCATATGAAGCTCTGTGACATGCTTTTAAGGGGGAACGGGTATTTTATTTGTTTTTATCCAAATATTAATTGGGGATATTTTACTGTTTTTATCCAAATTTTAATTGGGGATATTTTATTGTTTTTACTGGAACAAACTGAGAGTGAGGTGGCTCAGTCTGCATGTGAAGCTCTGTAACATGCTTTTAAGGGGAAAAAAGTATTTTATTTGTTTTATCCAAATTTTAATTGGGAATATTTTTTTACTGTTTTTTATCCTAATTTTAATTGGGGATATTTTATTGTTTTTACTGGAACAAACTGAGAGTGAGGTGGCTCAGTCTGCATGTGATTCTCTGTAACATGCTTTTAAGGGGAAAAAAGTATTTTATTTGTTTTATCCAAATTTTAATTGGGAATATTTTACAAATTTTAATTGGGGATATTTTATTGTTTTTACTGGAACAAACTGAGAGTGAGGTGACTCAAGTCTGCATGTGAAGCTCTGTAACATGCTTTTAAGGGGAAAAAAGTATTTTATTTGTTTTTATCCAAATTTTAATTGGGGATATTTTACTGTTTTATCCAAATTTTAATAGGGGATATTTTACTGTTTTAACTGGAACAAACTGAGAGTGAGGTGGCTCAGTCTGCATGTGAAGCTCTGTAACATGCTTTTAAGGGGGAAAAAGTATTTTATTTGTTTTTATCCAAATTTTAATTGGGGATATTTTACTGTTTTTATCCAAATTTTAATTGGGGATATTTTATTGTTTTTACTGGAACAAACTGAGAGTGAGGTGGCTCAGTCTGCATGTGAAGCTCTGTGACATGCTTTTAAGGGGGAACGGGTATTTTATTTGTTTTTATCAAATTTCAATAGTGGATATTTAACTGTTTTTATCCAAATTTTAATTAGGGATATTTTACTGTTTTTATCCAAATTTTAATTGGGGATATTTTACTGATTTTATCCAAATTTTAATTGGGGATATTTTACTGTTTTTATCCAAATTTTAATTGGGGATATTTTACTGTTTTTATCCAAATTTTAATTGGGGATATTTTATTGTTTTTACTGGAACAAACTGAGAGTGAGGTGGCTGAGCCTGCATGTGAAGCTCTGTAACATGCTTTTAAGGGGAAAAAAGTATTTTATTTGTTTTTATCCAAATTCTAATTGGGGATATTTTACTGTTTTTATCCAAATTTTAATTGGGGATATTTTATTGTTTTTATTGGAACAAACTGAGAGTGAGGTGGCTCAGTCTGCATGTGAAGCTCTGTAACATGCTTTTAAGGGGAAAAAAGTATTTTATTTGTTTTATTCAAATTTTAATTGGGGATATTTTACTGTTTTTATCCAAATTTTAATTGGGGATATTTTATTGTTTTTACTGGAACAAACTGAGAGTGAGGTGGCTCAGTCTGCATGTGAAGCTCTGTAACATGCTTTTAAGGGGAAAAAAGTATTTCATTTGTTTCATCCAAATTTTAATTGGGAATATTTTTTTTACTGTTTTTTATCCTAATTTTAATTGGGGATATTTTATTGTTTTTACTGGAACAAACTGAGAGTGAGGTGGCTCAGTCTGCATGTGAAGCTCTGTAACATGCTTTTAAGGGGAAAAAAGTATTTTATTTGTTTTATCCAAATTTTAATTTGGAATATTTTACAAATTTTAATTGGGGATATTTTATTGTTTTTACTGGAACAAACTGAGAGTGAGGTGGCTCAAGTCTGCATGTGAAGCTCTGTAACATGCTTATAAGGGGAAAAAAGTATTTTATTTGTTTTTATCCAAATTTTAATTGGGGATATTTTACTGTTTTATCCAAATTTTAATAGGGGATATTTTACTGTTTTTACTGGAACAAACTGAGAGTGAGGTGGCTCAGTCTGCATGTGAAGCTCTGTAACATGCTTTTAAGGGGGAAAAGGTATTTTATTTGTTTTTTTCCAAGTTTTAATTGGGGATATTTTACTGTTTTTATCCAAATTTTAATTGGGGATATTTTATTGTTTTTACTGGAACAAACTGAGAGTGAGGTGGCTCAGTCTGCATGTGAAGCTCTGTGACATGCTTTTAAGGGGGAACGGGTATTTTATTTGTTTTGATCAAATTTTAATTGGGGATATTTAACTGTTTTTATCCAAATTTTAATTGGGGATATTTTACTGTTTTTATCCAAATTTTAATTGGGGATATTTTATTGTTTTTACTGGAACAAACTGAGAGTGAGGTGGCTCAGTCTGCATGTGAAGCTCTGTGACATGCTTTTAAGGGGGAACGGGTATTTTATTTGTTTTTATCCAAATTTTAATTGGGGATATTTTACTGTTTTTATCCAAATTTTAATTGGGGATATTTTATTGTTTTTACTGGAACAAACTGAGAGTGAGGTGGCTCAGTCTGCATGTGAAGCTCTGTAACATGCTTTTAAGGGGAAAAAAGTATTTTATTTGTTTTATCCAAATTTTAATTGGGAATATTTTTTTACTGTTTTTTATCCTCATTTTAATTGGGGATATTTTATTGTTTTTACTGGAACAAACTGAGAGTGAGGTGGCTCAGTCTGCATGTGAAGCTCTGTAACATGCTTTTAAGGGGAAAAAAGTATTTTATTTGTTTTATCCAAATTTTAATTTGGAATATTTTACAAATTTTAATTGGGGATATTTTATTGTTTTTACTGGAACAAACTGAGAGTGAGGTGGCTCAAGTCTGCATGTGAAGCTCTGTAACATGCTTTTAAGGGGAAAAAAGTATTTTATTTGTTTTTATCCAAATTTTAATTGGGGATATTTTACTGTTTTATCCAAATTTTAATAGGGGATATTTTACTGTTTTTACTGGAACAAACTGAGAGTGAGGTGGCTCAGTCTGCATGTGAAGCTCTGTAACATGCTTTTAAGGGGGAAAAGGTATTTTATTTGTTTTTTTCCAAGTTTTAATTGGGGATATTTTACTGTTTTTATCCAAATTTTAATTGGGGATATTTTATTGTTTTTACTGGAACAAACTGAGAGTGAGGTGGCTCAGTCTGCATGTGAAGCTCTGTGACATGCTTTTAAGGGGGAACGGGTATTTTATTTGTTTTGATCAAATTTTAATTGGGGATATTTAACTGTTTTTATCCAAATTTTAATTGGGGATATTTTACTGTTTTTATCCAAATTTTAATTGGGGATATTTTATTGTTTTTACTGGAACAAACTGAGAGTGAGGTGGCTCAGTCTGCATGTGAAGCTCTGTAACATGCTTTTAAGGGGAAAAAAGTATTTTATTTGTTTTATCCAAATTTTAATTGGGAATATTTTTTTACTGTTTTTTATCCTCATTTTAATTGGGGATATTTTATTGTTTTTACTGGAACAAACTGAGAGTGAGGTGGCTCAGTCTGCATGTGAAGCTCTGTAACATGCTTTTAAGGGGAAAAAAGTATTTTATTTGTTTTATCCAAATTTTAATTTGGAATATTTTACAAATTTTAATTGGGGATATTTTATTGTTTTTACTGGAACAAACTGAGAGTGAGGTGGCTCAAGTCTGCATGTGAAGCTCTGTAACATGCTTTTAAGGGGAAAAAAGTATTTTATTTGTTTTTATCCAAATTTTAATTGGGGATATTTTACTGTTTTATCCAAATTTTAATAGGGGATATTTTACTGTTTTTACTGGAACAAACTGAGAGTGAGGTGGCTCAGTCTGCATGTGAAGCTCTGTAACATGCTTTTAAGGGGGAAAAGGTATTTTATTTGTTTTTTTCCAAGTTTTAATTGGGGATATTTTACTGTTTTTATCCAAATTTTAATTGGGGATATTTTATTGTTTTTACTGGAACAAACTGAGAGTGAGGTGGCTCAGTCTGCATGTGAAGCTCTGTGACATGCTTTTAAGGGGGAACGGGTATTTTATTTGTTTTGATCAAATTTTAATTGGGGATATTTAACTGTTTTTATCCAAATTTTAATTAAGGGTATTTTACTGTTTTTATCCAAATTTTAATTGGGGATATTTTACTGTTTTTATCCAAATTTTAATTGGGGATATTTTACTGATTTTATCCAAATTTTAATTAAGGGTATTTTACTGTTTTTATCCAAATTTTAATTGGGGATATTTTATTGTTTTTACTGGAACAAACTGAGAGTGAGGTGGCTCAGCCTGCATGTGAAGCTCTGTAACATGCTTTTAAGGGGAAAAAAATATTTTATTTGTTTTTATCCAAATTTTAATTGGGGATATTTTACTGTTTTTATCCAAATTTTAATTGGGGATATTTTATTGTTTTTATTGGAACAAACTGAGAGTGAGGTGGCTCAGTCTGCATGTGAAGCTCTGTTACATGCTTTTAAGGGGAAAAAAGTATTTTATTTGTTTTTATCCAAATTTTAATTGGGGATATTTTATTGTTTTTACTGGAACAAACTGAGAGTGAGGTGGCTCAGTCTGCATGTGAAGCTCTGTGACATGCTTTTAAGGGGGAACGAGTATTTTATTTGTTTTTATCCAAATTTTAATTGGGGATATTTTACTGTTTTTATCCAAATTTTAATTGGGGATATTTTATTGTTTTTACTGGAACAAACTGAGAGTGAGGTGGCTCAGTCTGCATGTGAAGCTCTGTAACATGCTTTTAAGGGGAAAAAAGTATTTTATTTGTTTTATCCAAATTTTAATTGGGAATATTTTTTTACTGTTTTTTATCCTCATTTTAATTGGGGATATTTTATTGTTTTTACTGGAACAAACTGAGAGTGAGGTGGCTCAGTCTGCATGTGAAGCTCTGTAACATGCTTTTAAGGGGAAAAAAGTATTTTATTTGTTTTATCCAAATTTTAATTTGGAATATTTTACAAATTTTAATTGGGGATATTTTATTGTTTTTACTGGAACAAACTGAGAGTGAGGTGGCTCAAGTCTGCATGTGAAGCTCTGTAACATGCTTTTAAGGGGAAAAAAGTATTTTATTTGTTTTTATCCAAATTTTAATTGGGGATATTTTACTGTTTTATCCAAATTTTAATAGGGGATATTTTACTGTTTTTACTGGAACAAACTGAGAGTGAGGTGGCTCAGTCTGCATGTGAAGCTCTGTAACATGCTTTTAAGGGGGAAAAGGTATTTTATTTGTTTTTTTCCAAGTTTTAATTGGGGATATTTTACTGTTTTTATCCAAATTTTAATTGGGGATATTTTATTGTTTTTACTGGAACAAACTGAGAGTGAGGTGGCTCAGTCTGCATGTGAAGCTCTGTGACATGCTTTTAAGGGGGAACGGGTATTTTATTTGTTTTGATCAAATTTTAATTGGGGATATTTAACTGTTTTTATCCAAATTTTAATTGGGGATATTTTACTGTTTTTATCCAAATTTTAATTGGGGATATTTTACTGATTTTATCCAAATTTTAATTAAGGGTATTTTACTGTTTTTATCCAAATTTTAATTGGGGATATTTTATTGTTTTTACTGGAACAAACTGAGAGTGAGGTGGCTCAGCCTGCATGTGAAGCTCTGTAACATGCTTTTAAGGGGAAAAAAATATTTTATTTGTTTTTATCCAAATTTTAATTGGGGATATTTTACTGTTTTTATCCAAATTTTAATTGGGGATATTTTATTGTTTTTATTGGAACAAACTGAGAGTGAGGTGGCTCAGTCTGCATGTGAAGCTCTGTTACATGCTTTTAAGGGGAAAAAAGTATTTTATTTGTTTTTATCCAAATTTTAATTAGGGATATTTTATTGTTTTTACTGGAACAAACTGAGAGTGAGGTGGCTCAGTCTGCATGTGAAGCTCTGTGACATGCTTTTAAGGGGGAACGGGTATTTTATTTGTTTTTATCCAAATTTTAATTGGGGATATTTTACTGTTTTTATCCAAATTTTAATTGGGGATATTTTATTGTTTTTACTGGAACAAACTGAGAGTGAGGTGGCTCAGTCTGCATGTGAAGCTCTGTAACATGCTTTTAAGGGGAAAAAAGTATTTTATTTGTTTTATCCAAATTTTAATTGGGAATATTTTTTTACTGTTTTTTATCCTCATTTTAATTGGGGATATTTTATTGTTTTTACTGGAACAAACTGAGAGTGAGGTGGCTCAGTCTGCATGTGAAGCTCTGTAACATGCTTTTAAGGGGAAAAAAGTATTTTATTTGTTTTATCCAAATTTTAATTGGGAATATTTTACAAATTTTAATTGGGGATATTTTATTGTTTTTACTGGAACAAACTGAGAGTGAGGTGGCTCAAGTCTGCATGTGAAGCTCTGTAACATGCTTTTAAGGGGAAAAAAGTATTTTATTTGTTTTATCCAAATTTTAATTGGGAATATTTTTTTACTGTTTTTTATCCTCATTTTAATTGGGGATATTTTATTGTTTTTACTGGAACAAACTGAGAGTGAGGTGGCTCAGTCTGCATGTGAAGCTCTGTAACATGCTTTTAAGGGGGAAAAAGTATTTTATTTGTTTTTATCCAAGTTTTAATTGTGGATATTTTACAGTTTTTATCCAAATTTTAATTGGGGATATTTTATTGTTTTTACTGGAACAAACTGAGAGTGAGGTGGCTCAGCCTGCATGTGAAGCTCTGTAACATGCTTTTAAGGGGAAAAAAGTATTTTATTTGTTTTTATCCAAATTTTAATTGGGGATATTTTACTGTTTTTATCCAAATTTTAATTGGGGATATTTTATTGTTTTTATTGGAACAAACTGAGAGTGAGGTGCCTCAGTCTGCATGTGAAGCTCTGTAACATGCTTTTAAGGGGAAAAAAGTATTTTATTTGTTTTTATCCAAATTTTAATTAGGGATATTTTATTGTTTTTCCTGGAACAAACTGAGAGTGAGGTGGCTCAGTCTGCATGTGAAGCTCTGTGACATGCTTTTAAGGGGGAACGGGTGTTTTATTTGTTTTTATCAAATTTTAATTGGGGATATTTTACTGTTTTTATCCAAATATTAATTGGGGATATTTTACTGTTTTTATCCAAATTTTAATTGGGGATATTTTATTGTTTTTACTGGAACAAACTGAGAGTGAGGTGGCTCAGTCTGCATGTGAAGCTCTGTAAAATGCTTTTAAGGGGAAAAAGTATTTTATTTGTTTTATCCAAATTTTAATTGGGAATATTTTTTTACTGTTTTTTATCCTAATTTTAATTGGGGATATTTTATTGTTTTTACTGGAACAAACTGAGAGTGAGGTGGCTCAGTCTGCATGTGAAGCTCTGTAACATGCTTTTAAGGGGAAAAAAGTATTTTATTTGTTTTATCCAAATTTTAATTGGGAATATTTTACAAATTTTAATTGGGGATATTTTATTGTTTCTACTGGAACAAACTGAGAGTGAGGTGACTCAAGTCTGCATGTGAAGCTCTGTAACATGCTTTTAAGGGGAAAAAGTATTTTATTTGTTTTTATCCAAATTTTAATTGGGGATATTTTACTGTTTTATCCAAATTTTAATAGGGGATATTTTACTGTTTTTACTGGAACAAACTGAGAGTGAGGTGGCTCAGTCTGCATGTGAAGCTCTGTAACATGCTTTTAAGGGGGAAAAAGTATTTTATTTGTTTTTATCCAAGTTTTAATTGGGGATATTTTACTGTTTTTATCCAAATTTTAATTGGGGATATTTTATTGTTTTTACTGGAACAAACTGAGAGTGAGGTGGCTCAGTCTGCATGTGAAGCTCTGTGACATGCTTTTAAGGGGGAACGGGTATTTTATTTGTTTTTATCAAATTTTTATTGGGGATATTTAACTGTTTTTATCCAAATTTTAATTGGGGTTATTTTACTGTTTTTATCCAAATTTTAATTGGGGATATTTTACTGATTTTATCCAAATTTTAATTAAGGGTATTTTACTGTTTTTATCCAAATTTTAATTGGGGATATTTTATTGTTTTTACTGGAACAAACTGAGAGTGAGGTGGCTCAGCCTGCATGTGAAGCTCTGTAACATGCTTTTAAGGGGAAAAAAGTATTTTATTTGTTTTTATCCAAATTTTAATTGGGGATATTTTACTGTTTTTATCCAAATTTTAATTGGGGATATTTTATTGTTTTTATTGGAACAAACTGAGAGTGAGGTGGCTCAGTCTGCATGTGAAGCTCTGTAACATGCTTTTAAGGGGAAAAAAGAATTTTATTTGTTTTTATCCAAATTTTAATTGGGGATATTTTATTGTTTTTACTGGAACAAACTGAGAGTGAGGTGGCTCAGTCTGCATGTGAAGCTCTGTGACATGCTTTTAAGGGGGAACGGGTATTTTATTTGTTTTTATCCAATTTTTAATTGGGGATATTTTACTGTTTTTATCCAAATTTTAATTGGGGATATTTTATTGTTTTTACTGGAACAAACTGAGAGTGAGGTGGCTCAGCCTGCATGTGAAGCTCTGTAACATGCTTTTAAGGGGAAAAAAGTATTTTATTTGTTTTTATCCAAATTTTAATTGGGGATATTTTACTGTTTTTATCCAAATTTTAATTGGGGATATTTTATTGTTTTTATTGGAACAAACTGAGAGTGAGGTGCCTCAGTCTGCATGTGAAGCTCTGTAACATGCTTTTAAGGGGAAAAAAGTATTTTATTTGTTTTTATCCAAATTTTAATTAGGGATATTTTATTGTTTTTCCTGGAACAAACTGAGAGTGAGGTGGCTCAGTCTGCATGTGAAGCTCTGTGACATGCTTTTAAGGGGGAACGGGTGTTTTATTTGTTTTTATCAAATTTTAATTGGGGATATTTTACTGTTTTTATCCAAATATTAATTGGGGATATTTTACTGTTTTTATCCAAATTTTAATTGGGGATATTTTATTGTTTTTACTGGAACAAACTGAGAGTGAGGTGGCTCAGTCTGCATGTGAAGCTCTGTAAAATGCTTTTAAGGGGAAAAAGTATTTTATTTGTTTTATCCAAATTTTAATTGGGAATATTTTTTTACTGTTTTTTATCCTAATTTTAATTGGGGATATTTTATTGTTTTTACTGGAACAAACTGAGAGTGAGGTGGCTCAGTCTGCATGTGAAGCTCTGTAACATGCTTTTAAGGGGAAAAAAGTATTTTATTTGTTTTATCCAAATTTTAATTGGGAATATTTTACAAATTTTAATTGGGGATATTTTATTGTTTCTACTGGAACAAACTGAGAGTGAGGTGACTCAAGTCTGCATGTGAAGCTCTGTAACATGCTTTTAAGGGGAAAAAGTATTTTATTTGTTTTTATCCAAATTTTAATTGGGGATATTTTACTGTTTTATCCAAATTTTAATAGGGGATATTTTACTGTTTTTACTGGAACAAACTGAGAGTGAGGTGGCTCAGTCTGCATGTGAAGCTCTGTAACATGCTTTTAAGGGGGAAAAAGTATTTTATTTGTTTTTATCCAAGTTTTAATTGGGGATATTTTACTGTTTTTATCCAAATTTTAATTGGGGATATTTTATTGTTTTTACTGGAACAAACTGAGAGTGAGGTGGCTCAGTCTGCATGTGAAGCTCTGTGACATGCTTTTAAGGGGGAACGGGTATTTTATTTGTTTTTATCAAATTTTTATTGGGGATATTTAACTGTTTTTATCCAAATTTTAATTGGGGTTATTTTACTGTTTTTATCCAAATTTTAATTGGGGATATTTTACTGATTTTATCCAAATTTTAATTAAGGGTATTTTACTGTTTTTATCCAAATTTTAATTGGGGATATTTTATTGTTTTTACTGGAACAAACTGAGAGTGAGGTGGCTCAGCCTGCATGTGAAGCTCTGTAACATGCTTTTAAGGGGAAAAAAGTATTTTATTTGTTTTTATCCAAATTTTAATTGGGGATATTTTACTGTTTTTATCCAAATTTTAATTGGGGATATTTTATTGTTTTTATTGGAACAAACTGAGAGTGAGGTGGCTCAGTCTGCATGTGAAGCTCTGTAACATGCTTTTAAGGGGAAAAAAGAATTTTATTTGTTTTTATCCAAATTTTAATTGGGGATATTTTATTGTTTTTACTGGAACAAACTGAGAGTGAGGTGGCTCAGTCTGCATGTGAAGCTCTGTGACATGCTTTTAAGGGGGAACGGGTATTTTATTTGTTTTTATCCAATTTTTAATTGGGGATATTTTACTGTTTTTATCCAAATTTTAATTGGGGATATTTTATTGTTTTTACTGGAACAAACTGAGAGTGAGCTGGCTCAGTCTGCATGTGAAGCTCTGTAACATGCTTTTAAGGGGAAAAAAGTATTTTATTTGTTTTATCCAAATTTTAATTGGGAATATTTTTTTACTGTTTTTTATCCTAATTTTAATTGGGGATATTTTATTGTTTTTACTGGAACAAACTGAGAGTGAGGTGGCTCAGTCTGCATGTGAAGCTCTGTAACATGCTTTTAAGGGGAAAAAAGTATTTTATTTGTTTTATCCAAATTTTAATTGGGAATATTTTACAAATTTTAATTGGGGATATTTTATTGTTTTTACTGGAACAAACTGAGAGTGAGGTGGCTCATGTCTGCATGTGAAGCTCTGTAACATGCTTTTAAGGGGAAAAAAGTATTTAATTTGTTTTTATCCAAATTTTAATTGGGGATATTTTACTGTTTTATCCAAATTTTAATAGGGGATATTTTACTGTTTTTACTGGAACAAACTGAGAGTGAGGTGGCTCAGTCTGCATGTGAAGCTCTGTAACATGCTTTTAAGGGGGAAAAAGTATTTTATTTGTTTTTATCCAAGTTTTAATTGGGGATATTTTACTGTTTTTATCCAAATTTTAATTGGGGATATTTTATTGTTTTTACTGGAACAAACTTAGAGTGAGGTGGCTCAGCCTGCATGTGAAGCTCTGTAACATGCTTTTAAGGGGAAAAAAGTATTTTATTTGTTTTTATCCAAATTTTAATTGGGGATATTTTACTGTTTTTATCCAAATTTTAATTGGGTATATTTTATTGTTTTTATTGGAACAAACTGAGAGTGAGGTGCCTCAGTCTGCATGTGAAGCTCTGTAACATGCTTTTAAGGGGAAAAAAGTATTTTATTTGTTTTTATCCAAATTTTAATTGGGGATATTTTATTGTTTTTACTGGAACAAACTGAGAGTGAGGTGGCTCAGTCTGCATGTGAAGCTCTGTGACATGCTTTTAACGGGGAACGGGTATTTTATTTGTTTTTATCAAATTTTAATTGGGGATATTTTACTGTTTTTATCCAAATATTAATTGGGGATATTTTACTGTTTTTATCCAAATTTTAATTGGGGATATTTTATTGTTTTTACTGGAACAAACTGAGAGTGAGGTGGCTCAGTCTGCATGTGAAGCTCTGTAACATGCTTTTAAGGGGAAAAAAGTATTTTATTTGTTTTATCCAAATTTTAATTGGGAATATTTTTTTACTGTTTTTTATCCTAATTTTAATTGGGGATATTTTATTGTTTTTACTGGAACAAACTGAGAGTGAGGTGGCTCAGTCTGCATGTGAAGCTCTGTAACATGCTTTTAAGGGGAAAAAAGTATTTTATTTGTTTTATCCAAATTTTAATTGGGAATATTTTACAAATTTTAATTGGGGATATTTTATTGTTTTTACTGGAACAAACTGAGAGTGAGGTGACTCAAGTCTGCATGTGAAGCTCTGTAACATGCTTTTAAGGGGAAAAAAGTATTTTATTTGTTTTTATCCAAATTTTAATTGGGGATATTTTACTGTTTTATCCAAATTTTAATAGGGGATATTTTACTGTTTTTACTGGAACAAACTGAGAGTGAGGTGGCTCAGTCTGCATGTGAAGCTCTGTAACATGCTTTTAAAAGGGAAAAAGTATTTTATTTGTTTTTATCCAAGTTTTAATTGGGGATATTTTACTGTTTTTATCCAAATTTTAATTAGGGATATTTTATTGTTTTTACTGGAACAAACTGAGAGTGAGGTGGCTCAGTCTGCATGTGAAGCTCTGTGACATGCTTTTAAGGGGGAACGGGTATTTTATTTGTTTTTGTCAAATTTTAATTGGGGATATTTAACTGTTTTTATCCAAATTTTAATTATGGATATTTTACTGTTTTTATCCAAATTTTAATTGGGGATATTTTACTGATTTCATCCAAATTTTAATTGGGGATATTTTACTGTTTTTATCCAAATTTTAATTGGGGATATTTTACTGTTTTTATCCAAATTTTAATTGGGGATATTTTATTGTTTTTACTGGAACAAACTGAGAGTGAGGTGGCTCAGCCTGCATGTGAAGCTCTGTAACATGCTTTTAAGGGGAAAAAAGTATTTTATTTGTTTTTATCCAAATTTTAATTGGGGATATTTTACTGTTTTTATACAAATTTTAATTGGGGATATTTTATTGTTTTTATTGGAACAAACTGAGAGTGAGGTGGCTCAGTCTGCATGTGAAGCTCTGTAACATGCTTTTAAGGGGAAAAGTATTTTATTTGTTTTTATCCAAATTTTAATTGGGTATATTTTATTGTTTTTACTGGAACAAACTGAGAGTGAGGTGGCTCAGTCTGCATGTGAAGCTCTGTGACATGCTTTTAAGGGGGAACGGGTATTTTATTTGTTTTTATCCAAATTTTAATTGGGGATATTTTACTGTTTTTATCCAAATTTTAATTGGGGATATTTTATTGTTTTTACTGGAACAAACTGAGAGTGAGGTGGCTCAGTCTGCATGTGAAGCTCTGTAACATGCTTTTAAGGGGAAAAAAGTATTTTATTTGTTTTATCCAAATTTTAATTGGGAATATTTTTTTACTGTTTTTTATCCTAATTTTGATTGGGGATATTTTATTGTTTTTACTGGAACAAACTGAGAGTGAGGTGGCTCAGTCTGCATGTGAAGCTCTGTAACATGCTTTTAAGGGGAAAAAAGTATTTTATTTGTTTTATCCAAATTTTAATTGGGAATATTTTACAAATTTTAATTGGGGATATTTTACTGTTTTTATCCAAATTTTAATTGGGGATATTTTACTGTTTTATCCAAATTTTAATAGGGGATATTTTACTGTTTTTACTGGAACAAACTGAGAGTGAGGTGGCTCAGTCTGCATGTGAAGCTCTGTAACATGCTTTTAAGGGGGAAAAAGTATTTTATTTGTTTTTATCCAAGTTTTAATTGGGGATATCTTACTGTTTTTATCCAAATTTTAATTGGGGATATTTTATTGTTTTTACTGGAACAAACTGAGAGTGAGGTGGCTCAGTCTGCATGTGAAGCTCTGTGACATGCTTTTAAGGGGGAACAGGTATTTTATTTGTTTTTATCAAATTTTAATTGGGGATATTTTACTGTTTTTATCCAAATTTTAATTAGGGATATTTTACTGTTTTTATCCAAATTTTAATTGGGGATATTTTACTGATTTTATCCAAATTTTAATTGGGGATATTTTATTGTTTTTACTGGAACAAACTGAGAGTGAGGTGGCTCAGCCTGCATGTGAAGCTCTGTAACATGCTTTTAAGGGGAAAGAAGTATTTTATTTGTTTTTATCCAAATTTTAATTGGGGATATTTTACTGTTGTATCCAAATTTTAATTGGGGATATTTTACTGTTTTATCCAAATTTTAATTGGGGATATTTTATTGTTTTAACTTGAACAAACTGAGAGTGAGGTGGCTCAGTCTGCATGTGAAGCTCTGTTACATGCTTTTAAGGGGAAAAAAGTATTTTATTTGTTTTTATCCAAGTTTTAATTGGGGATATTTTACTGTTTTTACTGGAACAAACTGAGAGTGAGGTGGCTCAGTCTGCATGTGAAGCTCTGTAACATGCTTTTAAGGGGAAAAAAGTATTTTATTTGTTTTATCCAAATTTTAATTGGGGATATTTTACTGTTTTTATCCAAATTTTAATTGGGGATATTTTATTGTTTTAACTTGAACAAACTGAGAGTGAGGTGGCTCAGTCTGCATGTGAAGCTCTGTAACATGCTTTTAAGGGGAAAAAAGTATTTTATTTGTTTTTATCCAAATTTTAATTGGGGATATTTTATTGTTTTTACTGGAACAAACTGAGAGTGAGGTGGCTCAGTCTGCATGTGAAGCTCTGTGACATGCTTTTAAGGGGGAACGGGTATTTTATTTGTTTTTATCAAATTTTAATTGGGGATATTTTACTGTTTTTGTCCAAATTTTAATTGGGGATATTTTACTGTTTTTATCCAAATTTTAATTGGGGATATTTTACTGTTTTAATCCAAATTTTAATTGGGGATATTTTCCAAATTTTAATTAGGGTAATTTTACTGTTTTTATCCAAATTGTAATTGGGGGATATCCAAATTTTAATTGGGGATTATTTTTCTGCATTCATCCAAATTTTAATCAGGGATATTTTACTGTTTTGATCTTAATTTTATTAAGGGATATTTTACTGTTTTTATCTAAATTTTAATTGGAGATATTTTACTGTTTTAATCCTAATTTATAAGTTGAGGCAGGTCATTTTATGATTATTTCGGAAATGAGGGACTTTTTACATTATTTTATCCATTTGGGTGTGGGGGACAAAGGGAATATTTTACTTTTAAGACCAAATTTTAATTTATACAGGAGACCTTTTTTTTTTTTTTTTTTTTTTAGTTAAATGTTGAGCCCCCAAGTCAAATCAAAGACTTAAAAACTGGTACTCCAAAAGGAAAAGATAGGTGACCTACTGTGGGTATTTGTCTTGGTGAACTAGCACCTTAAAGTCCAGCTAACCCACAGGCCGGCTGGCTAGTACAAGCAGACAGGTATTTTTAATACCATTTGGCATTTTTAAACTTTGGCATTTTTCATTTGGCTTTTTGTTTTATGTGTTTTTGACTATTTGGATTTATACCATTTGGCAATTTTCATTTATGTTTTTTTTCATTTTTTCCAACATATTTTGTAATCAACACACCAAAAACACTTCAAAATTAAGAGTGGGATATATACTTTTTGGCCTCCATAATGTTTATCAATCAACACAGCATTCTATTTTCAAATTTACATTACACAATTTGGCTTTCTGTAACGTTGGCTGTTAATCTTTTGTACGAATGCTATGATGACCATTATTTGTAAAATAAGACTACATTTCTAAAAGTGGCTCAGGTTCATATATTTATGTTTGATATCAATCAGTTCTAAATTTCCTTCACATTTCTAAAATTTAAGATCTTCCATATCTGGTACATCTTATAATATCGTATTCATCTACTAAACCAATTTTCTCATAGGGACTTAACACGAAGCAGAAGGGGTATTAGGTGGTAGGTGGTTAAGGGTGTTATGATAGGGTGAAAGGGTGAGAAAGGGAGGGAGAAAAATAGAATGATGGAGAGGGTGAGGGTATATGATTGTGAGTGGAATATAGAGAGGGAGTTAATCTGTGAGAGAATGTGATTTCATAGTAAGGGCAGGGTGTACTGGTCTGGAAGTATACTGTTTTGTCTCATGTAGTTTCTGTTTTCTACATCAATCTGATAAGTTTAAATATTGAGAAATTGCTGTCGTCTAAAAGTTCACAGGTTAACAGCCTTTCTTGTTACTGTTTATGTGCTGCTTATATATAAACATTGTAGCACTTCTCAGTAGCTAGATAGAGTTGTGGCTTTTCATCAAATTAAGCAGCAGCTTCTGTACAGTTCATGTTGGAATGATACCAAGTGCTGTGTTTTTCTTCCAAGTTGAGAACATTTTTGATCTTCATGAACTAGTAATTACACATGATGAAGCTTTTTATGGCCCCGCAACAAATATGGCCTCGCAACAAAGCTGTCGGGGCCATATAGTTTTACCCTTGTCTGTCATTCCATCATTCCGTCGATACATCTTTCCATCATTCTGTCATTCTGTCATTCTGCAACAAACCATTATACGGGCTTTTTTCTAAATGCCTTCAGATATTAGGCTGATTTTTGGTATGTGAGTTCACCATGATGAGTTTTAGATGAAGTTTTAGTTTCGTTCTGCTCCGCTAATTTTTGCCAAAATTACAGGCTTTGGACTTCGATAAATTGTTGAAAATCACAGTTATACAGACTTTTTTTTCTAAACGCCTTCAGATATTGGGCTGATTTTTGGTATGTGAGTTAACCATGGTGAGTTACAGATCAAGTTTGAGTTTTGTCCTGCTCTACTACTTTTGCCGAAATTACGGGCTTTGGACTTCGATATCTTGTTGAAAATCACAGTTATACAGGTTTTTTTCTAAACGCCTTCAGATATTGGGCTGATTTCTGTTGTGTTCACATGTGTTGTTGAAATTGCAGATTTTTCAACTTTTTGAGACGGGGCCATTCGTGTCGTTTCGACACATCTAGTCTTTTTTGCAACATGTTTTTTTATCAACACAACCAAAACACTTACACTTTTGACATTCATGATTATCAATTATTTTCAAATTTACATTAAATAACTAAATAACTTTAGTATAAGTAAATAGAAATGTATGAAATTTGAACACAAGGTTTATAACCACACAAGAAAGGTTGGGGTTGATTTAAGGGGTTGTGGTCCCAACAGTTTAGGGATTTAAGGAGGCAAAAAGGGGCTCAAAAAAAACATTTTTCTAGTTTCCAGACAATAACTTGTGGAACATTGTATGGATCTCTCTGAAATTATACCACAAGTTTCCATTCCTCAAAAGGATGGTTAGGATTGGCTTTTGAGGGTTATAGCTTAAACCAATTAGGAATTAGGGGCAAAAAAGGGGGAAAACAATGATTTCCTGTTTGATGGACTATTATTTATTAAAGTACATGAATGTTACGTTTGAATTACATCCCTTACACTACTTTTAAATCATGTATAACGAAATGTATTGTCTTGAAGTGATTTGCTGCCAATTTGTTTTTAGAAAAAAGTAAAATCACAAAAATACGAAACTCTGAGAAAAATTCAAAACGGAAAGTCTCTAATCAAATGGCAAAATAAAAACACATCAAATGAATGGATAACAACTATCATATTCTGACTTGGTACAGGCTCTTTCTTATGTAGAAAATGGTGAATTGAGCCTGCTTTTATAACTAGTTAAACCTCTAACTTGTATGACAGTCACATCAAATTCCATTATATTGACAACGATGTGTGAACAAATCAAACAGACATAACAGGTGAAAATGTCAAAAATACAGCCATCAAGAGAGAACTAACTGTTTTAAAAAAGAGTTTTAGGATGTATTTAAATGGGTAAATATGGTTGCAAATTCTATTTGGAATTTTAAATTTTAAATTTTAGATTACAGAAATTTCAGAAATTAAAAAGACATTTTCTTTAAATTTAATTTATTTTTGCCAAAAAAAAAGGGGAGGTGTCAATAAACAACAGCATAATATGTCATCTATGGTATCTTACTATGCCCTGTATGTTTAAAATTGTGCTGTTCAGTTCCATGACTTATGTATGTGTGTATATATGTTGTTATTCAGTCCATTTGAAAAGCTTACTATAGCTTGTGTTTATGTAGTTTATTGAATATCGACTTTTAAATAAAAACTTTGAATTAGAAATGAATGAAAACGAAATAGAAATAGAAACTCTAAAGACCCTGTGTCGCCACACCTAGGTTTATGTGTAATGATTTTCAACAAATTAAAAGAATTCGTCAAAAATTATTTTACATTGCGGATTATTTTTGTTGTGTACAGTTTCTCTATATTTTCTTTTAGTTTTTGCCAAAAACACAAAAAGGGTAATTTAAGAGTCTACTTACGATTTGATTAAAATTTGACTTATTTGAATATTTTAGTTTCATGTATATATATATATATGGACCCTTTAAGTCTGAAATAAAGATTATCTTATCTTATCTTATCTTATCTTATCTTATCTTATCTTATCTTATCTTATTTGAAGCTCTTATCTTGCTGATGTTTTCCTATCTTTGATAGTTTTTAAGATATGACCCCAAAACTGACTAATAAAAATCGTCAATAAAGAGCAAGAACTTCATTAAGAAGTTGACTGACGATTCTGGCCAAGTTGACTTATTTGTAGAGCTTATCTTTTGCTGATAATTTTTGCTATTTAAAGTGTCTATCTATCTATTATAGTCTCCAAGGTATATAATAGGCAAATACCCAAAAATTTGGTAAAAAAATTCTGAATCATTAAACAGCAATAACTCCAATAAAGAGTCGACTGACGATTTTGGCCATTATACTAATTTATAGATCTTGTATTGCTCATCATTTTGCCTTTTTAAAGTGTCTATCTATCTATTATAGTTTTAAAATATAACTGAGACAAAAACGCAAAAAAGATAGGTAAAATCGTCATTAAAAAGCAATAACTTCAATACGGAGTCGTCTGACGAATTCGGCCATATGTTTTCTCGTTTGAATGGTTTTACACTAGTAATTTTTGGGGCCCTTTATAGCTTACTGTTCGGTGTGAGCCAAGGCTCCGTGTTGAAGACCGTACTGTGACCTATAATGGTTTACTTTTATAAATTTTGACTTGAATGGAGAGTTGTCTCATTGGCACTCATACCACATCTTCTTATATCTATTAGACTTATTTATGGAATTAACTTGTCGTGCTGATCATTTTGGCTTTTAAAGTTTCTTTTCAAAATAATAAGCAAACATTTTAAAAATGCATGGGCGATATTCGCCATTTAAGGACATTTAAGTCGTCTGACAGACTGTCCTCTAGATGACAATGCACTTTAATCATCGTGACTATGCTCTTAGTCGTTTCACTAGATGGTTAGTCACATTTGACTGAGTAGGGTGGTAATTATGACTATGTTAGGAAGTCAAAATGACTATATGTTATACTCGTTTTGACGAATTGGATTTTTCAATTGACTATGCACATTTGTCAGTTTGACAATTGAATGCAGTCCATATGACTTATTGAAATGGTCGAAAGTGACCCTGTTGGTTAGTCAACATGATTACTGTGAATAGTCACGACCAATAGACTGTTATACTGTTATTTTAATTTGTGTTGTGTTTTTTGTTCTACCATTTTACTTTGTGTGTGTTTCTATCCGTTTTGTACTTTTATGTTTCATTTCTTCTGTTATTCTACTTTATGTTGTTTTTCTTCCATAGGACTGACAAATACATCTGGAATATAATATCATTAAAAATACCACAGCAGCAATACTAACAATGACAACAGTATAGGACCACAAAGTGCTCAGTGTTCAAAACAATCCTATATCTTAAGTTTCCATGTGTTACCATTACGTACTCAGTGACATATATTGAAGTCTAAAAATCAAACAAAGAAAATATATTTATTATAAACTCATTTCTACATACATTATGATATCCCAACTTAAATATATATTTTATACATTTTAAATATGTCAGAATTTGAAGTGTTTATTTCAGATATTTTGTCGGTATCAACTCTGCATGTGTCAGTGTAATATTCTCTCTGGCCAAAAATCTCCCAGCTGTGTTCATACAAATAGCAATGTCTTCATTTGCTGAAAAATATAATTATATCATTTTAGAAGCTAAAATATAACAATAAATAAGTATATCAGTCATGTTAAAAGTTAAAAGAAAAAAACAGATTTTAAAATCTTTGATCTATAGTGATTTAGTCACTCATCTTATACCATTATTTTGTAATGTAAGCACCGGGATCTTGACAGCCACCCATCCTATATCACAACATTGTAATGTAAGCACCGGGATCTTGTCAGCCACCCATCCTATATCACAACATTGTAATGTAAGTACCGGGATCTTGACAGCCACCCATCCTATATAACAACATTGTAATGTTAGCACCGAGATCTTGACAGCCACCAATCTTATACCACAACATTGTGATGTAAGCACCAGGTTCTTGACAGCCACCCATCTTATAACACAACATTGTAATGTAAGCACCGGGGTCTTGACAGTCATCCATCTTATACCACAACATTGTAATGTAAGCACCAGGATCTTGACAGCCACCCATCTTATACCACAGCTTTGTAATGTAAGCACCAGGATCTTGACAGCCACCCTGAGATTTTTTTTTAATTTATTGTTGTGAATATCGATTGCAGTGTTTATTTTTAACAGCTTTTGGTCAGGTGAAAAAAATATATCGCTAAATACTCTTTTCAATCGACAATACGCTGTATGTGTATCAAAATTGATATCCCGCGTATACATATCTCCCCTTTTTTTATTGTCATTACGTCAACATGTGTCGATATTACATTCATTACACTTCTTTTTCTTAAATTTAATTTTTATAATTTTAAATTAAAACAAATATACATGATACTTACTTTAAACAATTGGTTTAATTGACAAAATAACAGTTTCGTGCCTCCTGGTTTGCCAGTTTACATCTACACGATATAGGGAACAAAGGGAACGCGAAAGAGTGCGCGTGAAATCCGATACTGTGCACCACGTGGTGCTGTGACCACTAACATAGTCAAATTGACCGTGCAGGTAGTCACAATGACTTGATGGGTAGTCATATATGCTGTTGAACTACCTTTCGGCTAATATTTGACTAACTGAATAGTCATAGAGACTAATTTAAATTTTCAGTGCAGGACTATTAGTAGATCTCAACATTTTGAACATTTCTGCCATGTCAGATTTTTTATATCTATACAGGTTTTCAAGATAATTAACAAAATTTGCATTGTATCCCTATGATTTTTTTAGCCATGTTCACCATGTTAATTGGTTATCAAGACACAATTTTTAAACTAGATACCCCAAGGATGATTGTGGCCATGTGGCCAAGTATAGTTTCAATTGGCCCAGTAGTTTCAGAGGAGAAGAGTTTTGTCAAAGTTAATAGACGACGACGGACGTCAAGTGATGAGAGAATGAGATGAGAGAATAGCTCACTTGTCCCTTCGGACTAGGTAAGCTAAAAAACAAAACTATAGAGCCGTATCCGCATAGTTTGACTAATACCCCCGTACATGCTTTTTATTTGCTGCTGTGGAATTCAGTGTTACGATTTCTGGTTTTCAGCCATTCATTGCGTAAACCCCTGAGGGTTTACACAGTATATATTGGACGATGTCCGTAGTCTTTCGGAACACCGGATGTTATTCGGAATACATCTGTTTCTTTCGATGGTCACCTTTCATATACATGCGCAATAGCTTATTATTTGACCTGTTGAATCATTAGCATCTTAAAGTTGCTATAGAGATATGTTACATATGATGCGAAATTTATTATGACGCAAGCTACTTTAATAAGCATTTGAATACTTCCTTGCACGCAATTACAAGCTGCTAATATTTACCTTACATATACGCGTAGTAATTCTAATTAGAGTCAAACGTTGAAACCAGCTGTGTTTAGATATGAGATAAAATTTCACGTAAACAATGCGATTTATATTCGAAACGAGATTTGTTAAAACTAAAATCTATAAAAGAAGTATTACTAGCATTTCACTTAAGATTCCGAGTCGGGAAAATGTACATAATGTATGAAGCAGGCTATTTCATAATTTTCATACCTCAACGTCCTTGTGGGACTAACTAAAGGACAATACTGAAATCAAAATGAAGTCTTCATGCACTTTATTGAAATTTTACGTCTAGGATAGACCAAGGACGTATATAATCTAAATTGATATACATCCTTGAATAGTTTTTATTTTCTTTAAAATTGCAATTTTCTTTGTTTAAATATTGCAACGTTATTTCCTTATCAAATGTCTTATTAATTAATAGACACCGAGTGATGACAGATGCAGGCAGAGATAAGAAAAAATAATTTCTATTTATAGTTATCTTGGTCAGGGAACAGATTATCTAACTATATGTTCGGCCTGTAGTAATTAATGCTCTTCAAAATGTTCGTCAAAATAAAAATAAATAATTAGTATTTCATAAAGACGATCAGATGATGAATTATCGGTTTTAATATATTAAGTACGAAAATGTAAAATAGTGTAAGAAGATTTTGAGCCATCTCATGACTGATCAGTAGGCTACACAGTGCCCCCAAATGACCAGTATAAAACTATCTAGCAAGAGAGAAAAAGGATAGCCGGGTCAATGTAAGAAACCTACTAGGCAACTTCAGTTCAATTTCAATATCTCGATTATTCTAATGGATTTGTCAAATGTCAGGGAATATCTTTTTAAATGTGGTAGGAAGACAACTCTCCATCAAAACACAGTGTAGTCAAAATTCGCAATTATAGGTTATAATTCAGCCTTCAACACAAAAGCTTGGCTCACATTGGACAGCATCCTACCGAGGGCCCCAAAACACAGTTATAAAACAATTTAAACAGGAAAAAACAAACAGATCTAATTTAACTTCAAACCAGAAACAAAAAGCAAATATGAACTGCACCAAATAAAAGACAACCACTAAACAACATGCTTCGGACTTGGGACATGTGCTTATGAATACACCTGGTTTAAAAGAATTTACATACATACCATAAGACAGTAGTGTAATTTTACCATGTAAAAGACACCCTTTAATATTTAATGAAAAAATCGTGTTTAGATAAAAAAAAATCGTAAGGGTTCCGCGGAACCCAGTGTCTCGCCTACTTTTGCTGCAAATCGCAGGCTCAACAAAAATGAGGAAAAACATCAATAAAAATATTCCTCTCAATACTATTTTTTTTTATTTTAAGAAGCTTCTGTCCAAGTTTGGTAAAAATCCAGGATAGTTTATAAATCTAAAAAATTTAACTTCAGACTGTATTTAATGTTAACTGGAAGAAAAACTAAGTCCATTTATAAGTAAAATACAGATAAACAGGTACAAAATTTTAACAAAAAATTTCCTTCTAAATACTAGCTTTTAATCATAAACAAGCTTCTGTCCAAGTTTGGTACAAATCCAGGATAGTATAAAAAAAGTTATTAAAATTTAAAAAAAACTTTAACCTCGGAGTGAATGTATTGTATCCCAGCAGAAAACTAAGTCTATTTATAAGTAAAATACGGAAAAAATGGAATTTCATATTTACAAAATTTACTTCTGGATACTATCTTATGATCATAAACAAGCTTCTGTCCAAGTTTGGTACAAATCCAGGATAGTTTAAGAAAGTTATTAGAATTTTAAAAACTTTAACCACAGAGTGAATGTATTGTTCCCAGCAGAAAAACTAAGTCCATTTATAAGTAAAATACGGAAAAATGGAATTTTATTCTTACAAAATTTACTTCTAGATACTATCTTATGATCATAAACAAGCTTCTGTCCAAGTTTGGTACAAATCCAGAATAGTTTAAGAAAATTATTAAAATTTCAAAAACTTTAACCACAGAGTGAATATTTGTGGACGCCACCGCCGACGACACCGACGGAATGTAGAATCGCTTTGTCTCGCTTTTTCGACTAAAGTCGAAGGCTCGACAAAAAGGAACACCTTACAACAGTTCATAAATGTGACCTTTAAACAAACTCATATTTAGGTGATGGGTATACTGATCAGTGGTAATTTCAGGTTTGACCATGTTAGTTTTTTTGTTGTTTTCAATTTTGTTTGTTTGTTTATAAGTACAAGGTGTAAGCTGTTTTGTCTAGGCTATAAATATCTTTTTTAATGAATTGGTTTCGGTCATCAAGGTGAAGAGGATACAGTGCGATTCAAATTGTATATATTTACAATTAAACTTGCAGGCCTTTTTTCATGACCCACAATTTAAAATATAAGAAAACATCAAAATAAAAAGGGACATCCGGAAAATATCTTCAAAGCGAGTTAAAGGTTTTAAAAGTGTTTGTTTTTAACAAAAGAGGTTTGTCATCTAAAACTTTTAAGAGTATACACAAAGCACAGAACTTAAAATTGCCAATGCTTGCTACCCTAAGCATAAAAAAACCTTGCAGAGCAGGTGTAAGGATCTTAATAATGATCAATATCAAGCCATTGTTCAAATAACCATGAACATATCTCAAATTCCAATAAAAACGGCTATTTTACAGGTTCAAGTATTGCATTTCTTAAACACATATATCATTAATTGATTAAATTTCTTCACATTTGCATTTGAACTTTAGCCTAAAAACAAACTCTAATCATGCCAAGAAATTGCCTCCGTTGAAATTTTGCAAACATCCCATAGAGCAAATTACATGGATGATTAATATTGACCATTTGGTATATGGCCGTTTTCTAAGCGACACGTACTTGCAGGTCATAAATTAGTTTGTTGAATGAAATCAAATCTTTAACTACTAATAGGTGCCGTAGGAGGTCCACCGGAATTTTTAGCGAGGATTTCTTGGCATGTAACAGATAGAAAACTCAGGATTCCAATTTATAGAACAGACAAGGGGCAGTGGCAAATATTTCGTGTATATTATGAACACAGAGAAGATTACCCCGGCACCCTTTGAAAAAAAAAATCCTTCTTTTTCTTCTATGTGCCTTCGGACTTTATGTTTTGAACTGTAGTTTCACTTTCCATATTCGGTATTCATTCTAATGTAAGCTCCACGTGGCAAAAATCACGTGATGCAGGAATGTAGTATCTTGGAGTTAGGCTATTTCTTTCTTTTCGGGCGGGGACTCCAAGCAGACAACATGCATTTATATAACGGCACTGTAGATTTTCTTATTAAATAAAGAAAGTTCCCGGTCCGGTACATGAATAGATTGGTTAGAAAGCAAGATTTTAATTTTAATTAGATTGGAAAGCCTTATTTGGGGGTTGAAATTGGAGAGCACCAAAAAAAGAAAGGAGGGGGGTGGGGGTTCCACAGGGAATATTTTTATCTTATGAACTCAACATTCGAAAGTTTTTTTTTTTATTTAATTAAAAGAGAGAAAAACAAATGTAAGACAAATTGTGAATGATCTTTCTTCCTTTATCACGTGAGGGAATCTCGCATATATCTGGTTTACCGTCAAACCGAGCACATGTCTTTTGGTTATTTCTGTCACTAGGTGGCTGTCTCATTGACGTTTACCCCATATTTTTTCATTGAAGCACAATGCACACGTATATGTTTTAGAACATGAAGTTAAGGTTAAAACTTTCATGTCATGAATAATAAAGTGAAAAAAAAAGCAAAAAAGAGACTCAAAGAACTAAATAGAAAAAGACGAAATGATCTGATTTTCAAAAATGACCTGTTTGGTCGCTCGTAATCGATTGTCTACAAATATAGTTCCTGTCATTTGTAATGAATGTAAACTTTAATATCTGTGGGGTTTTTTTTCATATAAAATTTTATGGTTAAAATTATTAGTTATGTTATTTCTTTTATAGTGGATTTTAAGATATTTTTTATTATACTTTAGAACATTAGGGCATTGTGGGACTATGTGTCAAAGGTGTATGATTGAGGGGGCAACTCGTTCTATAAAAGCCGTGACTGGTCGCATGTGTCTTGTGACATCATTTCATGTCTAAGCAGTCCCAAACAAGTACATTTTTGAGTATACGCCAAGACGAGCATCATATTTTCAACTTTTGTTTCATTTTGTAGACTGTGTACCTCAAATTTTTTAACTGAAAAAAAAAATGTCTTCATCGGGAACTCTCCAGCTGAAACCTACACTCTTCAGTTTAGCAGGGACAATACTCTGTTTTTTTAATTTTGTCATTTTTGCGCATGGGATCGTTAAAGACACTGTCAGTGGTTCAAAGTATTGCTTGTCAAAGACATGTCTACTAAGTTAGCGAATGCTGCATTCGAATAGGGACTGTTCTATTCATTCTCAGAAATTTTGCAATCTTTTGACATAGAAATTACCCTTTTCTGTTTAAAATAGATATTCTACATTATAAGGTGTCGACATTAAGTTAGTAATGGAACTTGAATAACTTTGAAAAGTTTAATTTGTTTTAAGCCTTAAACAAAAGGTTGCCACATATGTAATATGATGGACACACCAACCTTTAAAGTCAGGTCCCTTTAATGTTGCCTTATCCTCGGAAATCTGAAATATCTGCTCAATACTTATTGCTTTCCCCTAAAATAGCTGATAAATATTTAAAATAGTTCTGCTTTAAAATTCACCTGTTCTCCTAGTTATTCAAAATTATTAGAGGTTAAGCTTTTTCATGTCCAACGGCACATATTACAGTGTTATCTGGATTCACCATTATACGATGCGGGAAAATTGCTATTGTCAAATTCAATTTAAAAAAAATAGATTCGTGTTTAAAAAAACTACGAGATGTGTTTGAAACGTCTAAGATATACAATGATTGATGTATTCATTGTTGGTCTTTAACGCCACTTTTATCATTATTTTTCTATTTCATGGTGACCAGGTTTTTTTGTGTGTAGAAAGCTGGGACGCCCGGAGAGAACCACTGACCTTCGGCAAGGAAACTGTCAATCCTAGTCAATTAAGATTGGAGTCGAACCAAGCTACCACGTGTAGGGTTCGAACTCTGAGATAAAGCAATGAAGCAGTAATTTTCACTAATGAAAGAAACTTATTTCTCACTTTATCCAGTTTTCGTTTGATATATAGTTTTATTTTCTATTATTCAAGTTGAAGAAGCCAAGACGTTTTAAAAACGAATTGAAGAAAAAAGGTAGCCAAGTGCATAGTTCTTTCAAACATATTCTTTTATCGCTGAGATGCTGTCTCGTCATGCCAAGAAATTGCCTCCGTTGAAATTTTGCAAACATCCCATAGAGCAAATTACATGGATGATTAATATTGACCATTTGGTATATGGCCGTTTTCTAAGCGACACGTACTTGCAGGTCATAAATTAGTTTGTTGAATGAAATCAAATCTTTAACTACTAATAGGTGCCGTAGGAGGTCCACCGGAATTTTTAGCGAGGATTTCTTGGCATGTAACAGATAGAAAACTCAGGATTCCAATTTATAGAACAGACAAGGGGCAGTGGCAAATATTTCGTGTATATTATGAACACAGAGAAGATTACCCCGGCACCCTTTGAAAAAAAAAATCCTTCTTTTTCTTCTATGTGCCTTCGGACTTTATGTTTTGAACTGTAGTTTCACTTTCCATATTCGGTATTCATTCTAATGTAAGCTCCACGTGGCAAAAATCACGTGATGCAGGAATGTAGTATCTTGGAGTTAGGCTATTTCTTTCTTTTCGGGCGGGGACTCCAAGCAGACAACATGCATTTATATAACGGCACTGTAGATTTTCTTATTAAATAAAGAAAGTTCCCGGTCCGGTACATGAATAGATTGGTTAGAAAGCAAGATTTTAATTTTAATTAGATTGGAAAGCCTTATTTGGGGGTTGAAATTGGAGAGCACCAAAAAAAGAAAGGAGGGGGGTGGGGGTTCCACAGGGAATATTTTTATCTTATGAACTCAACATTCGAAAGTTTTTTTTTTTATTTAATTAAAAGAGAGAAAAACAAATGTAAGACAAATTGTGAATGATCTTTCTTCCTTTATCACGTGAGGGAATCTCGCATATATCTGGTTTACCGTCAAACCGAGCACATGTCTTTTGGTTATTTCTGTCACTAGGTGGCTGTCTCATTGACGTTTACCCCATATTTTTTCATTGAAGCACAATGCACACGTATATGTTTTAGAACATGAAGTTAAGGTTAAAACTTTCATGTCATGAATAATAAAGTGAAAAAAAAAGCAAAAAAGAGACTCAAAGAACTAAATAGAAAAAGACGAAATGATCTGATTTTCAAAAATGACCTGTTTGGTCGCTCGTAATCGATTGTCTACAAATATAGTTCCTGTCATTTGTAATGAATGTAAACTTTAATATCTGTGGGGTTTTTTTTCATATAAAATTTTATGGTTAAAATTATTAGTTATGTTATTTCTTTTATAGTGGATTTTAAGATATTTTTTATTATGCTTTAGAACATTAGGGCATTGTGGGACTATGTGTCAAAGGTGTATGATTGAGGGGGCAACTCGTTCTATAAAAGCCGTGACTGGTCGCATGTGTCTTGTGACATCATTTCATGTCTAAGCAGTCCCAAACAAGTACATTTTTGAGTATACGCCAAGACGAGCATCATATTTTCAACTTTTGTTTCATTTTGTAGACTGTGTACCTCAAATTTTTTAACTGAAAAAAAAAATGTCTTCATCGGGAACTCTCCAGCTGAAACCTACACTCTTCAGTTTAGCAGGGACAATACTCTGTTTTTTTAATTTTGTCATTTTTGCGCATGGGATCGTTAAAGACACTGTCAGTGGTTCAAAGTATTGCTTGTCAAAGACATGTCTACTAAGTTAGCGAATGCTGCATTCGAATAGGGACTGTTCTATTCATTCTCAGAAATTTTGCAATCTTTTGACATAGAAATTACCCTTTTCTGTTTAAAATAGATATTCTACATTATAAGGTGTCGACATTAAGTTAGTAATGGAACTTGAATAACTTTGAAAAGTTTAATTTGTTTTAAGCCTTAAACAAAAGGTTGCCACATATGTAATATGATGGACACACCAACCTTTAAAGTCAGGTCCCTTTAATGTTGCCTTATCCTCGGAAATCTGAAATATCTGCTCAATACTTATTGCTTTCCCCTAAAATAGCTGATAAATATTTAAAATAGTTCTGCTTTAAAATTCACCTATTCTCCTAGTTATTCAAAATTATTAGAGGTTAAGCTTTTTCATGTCCAACGGCACATATTACAGTGTTATCTGGATTCACCATTATACGATGCGGGAAAATTGCTATTGTCAAATTCAATTTAAAAAAAATAGATTCGTGTTTAAAAAAACTACGAGATGTGTTTGAAACGTCTAAGATATACAATGATTGATGTATTCATTGTTGGTCTTTAACGCCACTTTTATCATTATTTTTCTATTTCATGGTGACCAGGTTTTTTTGTGTGTAGAAAGCTGGGACGCCCGGAGAGAACCACTGACCTTCGGCAAGGAAACTGTCAATCCTAGTCAATTAAGATTGGAGTCGAACCAAGCTACCACGTGTAGGGTTCGAACTCTGAGATAAAGCAATGAAGCAGTAATTTTCACTAATGAAAGAAACTTATTTCTCACTTTATCCAGTTTTCGTTTGATATATAGTTTTATTTTCTATTATTCAAGTTGAAGAAGCCAAGACGTTTTAAAAACGAATTGAAGAAAAAAGGTAGCCAAGTGCATAGTTCTTTCAAACATATTCTTTTATCGCTGAGATGCTGTCTCGTCATGCCAAGAAATTGCCTCCGTTGAAATTTTGCAAACATCCCATAGAGCAAATTACATGGATGATTAATATTGACCATTTGGTATATGGCCGTTTTCTAAGCGACACGTACTTGCAGGTCATAAATTAGTTTGTTGAATGAAATCAAATCTTTAACTACTAATAGGTGCCGTAGGAGGTCCACCGGAATTTTTAGCGAGGATTTCTTGGCATGTAACAGATAGAAAACTCAGGATTCCAATTTATAGAACAGACAAGGGGCAGTGGCAAATATTTCGTGTATATTATGAACACAGAGAAGATTACCCCGGCACCCTTTGAAAAAAAAAATCCTTCTTTTTCTTCTATGTGCCTTCGGACTTTATGTTTTGAACTGTAGTTTCACTTTCCATATTCGGTATTCATTCTAATGTAAGCTCCACGTGGCAAAAATCACGTGATGCAGGAATGTAGTATCTTGGAGTTAGGCTATTTCTTTCTTTTCGGGCGGGGACTCCAAGCAGACAACATGCATTTATATAACGGCACTGTAGATTTTCTTATTAAATAAAGAAAGTTCCCGGTCCGGTACATGAATAGATTGGTTAGAAAGCAAGATTTTAATTTTAATTAGATTGGAAAGCCTTATTTGGGGGTTGAAATTGGAGAGCACCAAAAAAAGAAAGGAGGGGGGTGGGGGTTCCACAGGGAATATTTTTATCTTATGAACTCAACATTCGAAAGTTTTTTTTTTTATTTAATTAAAAGAGAGAAAAACAAATGTAAGACAAATTGTGAATGATCTTTCTTCCTTTATCACGTGAGGGAATCTCGCATATATCTGGTTTACCGTCAAACCGAGCACATGTCTTTTGGTTATTTCTGTCACTAGGTGGCTGTCTCATTGACGTTTACCCCATATTTTTTCATTGAAGCACAATGCACACGTATATGTTTTAGAACATGAAGTTAAGGTTAAAACTTTCATGTCATGAATAATAAAGTGAAAAAAAAAGCAAAAAAGAGACTCAAAGAACTAAATAGAAAAAGACGAAATGATCTGATTTTCAAAAATGACCTGTTTGGTCGCTCGTAATCGATTGTCTACAAATATAGTTCCTGTCATTTGTAATGAATGTAAACTTTAATATCTGTGGGGTTTTTTTTCATATAAAATTTTATGGTTAAAATTATTAGTTATGTTATTTCTTTTATAGTGGATTTTAAGATATTTTTTATTATGCTTTAGAACATTAGGGCATTGTGGGACTATGTGTCAAAGGTGTATGATTGAGGGGGCAACTCGTTCTATAAAAGCCGTGACTGGTCGCATGTGTCTTGTGACATCATTTCATGTCTAAGCAGTCCCAAACAAGTACATTTTTGAGTATACGCCAAGACGAGCATCATATTTTCAACTTTTGTTTCATTTTGTAGACTGTGTACCTCAAATTTTTTAACTGAAAAAAAAAATGTCTTCATCGGGAACTCTCCAGCTGAAACCTACACTCTTCAGTTTAGCAGGGACAATACTCTGTTTTTTTAATTTTGTCATTTTTGCGCATGGGATCGTTAAAGACACTGTCAGTGGTTCAAAGTATTGCTTGTCAAAGACATGTCTACTAAGTTAGCGAATGCTGCATTCGAATAGGGACTGTTCTATTCATTCTCAGAAATTTTGCAATCTTTTGACATAGAAATTACCCTTTTCTGTTTAAAATAGATATTCTACATTATAAGGTGTCGACATTAAGTTAGTAATGGAACTTGAATAACTTTGAAAAGTTTAATTTGTTTTAAGCCTTAAACAAAAGGTTGCCACATATGTAATATGATGGACACACCAACCTTTAAAGTCAGGTCCCTTTAATGTTGCCTTATCCTCGGAAATCTGAAATATCTGCTCAATACTTATTGCTTTCCCCTAAAATAGCTGATAAATATTTAAAATAGTTCTGCTTTAAAATTCACCTATTCTCCTAGTTATTCAAAATTATTAGAGGTTAAGCTTTTTCATGTCCAACGGCACATATTACAGTGTTATCTGGATTCACCATTATACGATGCGGGAAAATTGCTATTGTCAAATTCAATTTAAAAAAAATAGATTCGTGTTTAAAAAAACTACGAGATGTGTTTGAAACGTCTAAGATATACAATGATTGATGTATTCATTGTTGGTCTTTAACGCCACTTTTATCATTATTTTTCTATTTCATGGTGACCAGGTTTTTTTGTGTGTAGAAAGCTGGGACGCCCGGAGAGAACCACTGACCTTCGGCAAGGAAACTGTCAATCCTAGTCAATTAAGATTGGAGTCGAACCAAGCTACCACGTGTAGGGTTCGAACTCTGAGATAAAGCAATGAAGCAGTAATTTTCACTAATGAAAGAAACTTATTTCTCACTTTATCCAGTTTTCGTTTGATATATAGTTTTATTTTCTATTATTCAAGTTGAAGAAGCCAAGACGTTTTAAAAACGAATTGAAGAAAAAAGGTAGCCAAGTGCATAGTTCTTTCAAACATATTCTTTTATCGCTGAGATGCTGTCTCGTCATGCCAAGAAATTGCCTCCGTTGAAATTTTGCAAACATCCCATAGAGCAAATTACATGGATGATTAATATTGACCATTTGGTATATGGCCGTTTTCTAAGCGACACGTACTTGCAGGTCATAAATTAGTTTGTTGAATGAAATCAAATCTTTAACTACTAATAGGTGCCGTAGGAGGTCCACCGGAATTTTTAGCGAGGATTTCTTGGCATGTAACAGATAGAAAACTCAGGATTCCAATTTATAGAACAGACAAGGGGCAGTGGCAAATATTTCGTGTATATTATGAACACAGAGAAGATTACCCCGGCACCCTTTGAAAAAAAAAATCCTTCTTTTTCTTCTATGTGCCTTCGGACTTTATGTTTTGAACTGTAGTTTCACTTTCCATATTCGGTATTCATTCTAATGTAAGCTCCACGTGGCAAAAATCACGTGATGCAGGAATGTAGTATCTTGGAGTTAGGCTATTTCTTTCTTTTCGGGCGGGGACTCCAAGCAGACAACATGCATTTATATAACGGCACTGTAGATTTTCTTATTAAATAAAGAAAGTTCCCGGTCCGGTACATGAATAGATTGGTTAGAAAGCAAGATTTTAATTTTAATTAGATTGGAAAGCCTTATTTGGGGGTTGAAATTGGAGAGCACCAAAAAAAGAAAGGAGGGGGGTGGGGGTTCCACAGGGAATATTTTTATCTTATGAACTCAACATTCGAAAGTTTTTTTTTTTATTTAATTAAAAGAGAGAAAAACAAATGTAAGACAAATTGTGAATGATCTTTCTTCCTTTATCACGTGAGGGAATCTCGCATATATCTGGTTTACCGTCAAACCGAGCACATGTCTTTTGGTTATTTCTGTCACTAGGTGGCTGTCTCATTGACGTTTACCCCATATTTTTTCATTGAAGCACAATGCACACGTATATGTTTTAGAACATGAAGTTAAGGTTAAAACTTTCATGTCATGAATAATAAAGTGAAAAAAAAAGCAAAAAAGAGACTCAAAGAACTAAATAGAAAAAGACGAAATGATCTGATTTTCAAAAATGACCTGTTTGGTCGCTCGTAATCGATTGTCTACAAATATAGTTCCTGTCATTTGTAATGAATGTAAACTTTAATATCTGTGGGGTTTTTTTTCATATAAAATTTTATGGTTAAAATTATTAGTTATGTTATTTCTTTTATAGTGGATTTTAAGATATTTTTTATTATGCTTTAGAACATTAGGGCATTGTGGGACTATGTGTCAAAGGTGTATGATTGAGGGGGCAACTCGTTCTATAAAAGCCGTGACTGGTCGCATGTGTCTTGTGACATCATTTCATGTCTAAGCAGTCCCAAACAAGTACATTTTTGAGTATACGCCAAGACGAGCATCATATTTTCAACTTTTGTTTCATTTTGTAGACTGTGTACCTCAAATTTTTTAACTGAAAAAAAAAATGTCTTCATCGGGAACTCTCCAGCTGAAACCTACACTCTTCAGTTTAGCAGGGACAATACTCTGTTTTTTTAATTTTGTCATTTTTGCGCATGGGATCGTTAAAGACACTGTCAGTGGTTCAAAGTATTGCTTGTCAAAGACATGTCTACTAAGTTAGCGAATGCTGCATTCGAATAGGGACTGTTCTATTCATTCTCAGAAATTTTGCAATCTTTTGACATAGAAATTACCCTTTTCTGTTTAAAATAGATATTCTACATTATAAGGTGTCGACATTAAGTTAGTAATGGAACTTGAATAACTTTGAAAAGTTTAATTTGTTTTAAGCCTTAAACAAAAGGTTGCCACATATGTAATATGATGGACACACCAACCTTTAAAGTCAGGTCCCTTTAATGTTGCCTTATCCTCGGAAATCTGAAATATCTGCTCAATACTTATTGCTTTCCCCTAAAATAGCTGATAAATATTTAAAATAGTTCTGCTTTAAAATTCACCTATTCTCCTAGTTATTCAAAATTATTAGAGGTTAAGCTTTTTCATGTCCAACGGCACATATTACAGTGTTATCTGGATTCACCATTATACGATGCGGGAAAATTGCTATTGTCAAATTCAATTTAAAAAAAATAGATTCGTGTTTAAAAAAACTACGAGATGTGTTTGAAACGTCTAAGATATACAATGATTGATGTATTCATTGTTGGTCTTTAACGCCACTTTTATCATTATTTTTCTATTTCATGGTGACCAGGTTTTTTTGTGTGTAGAAAGCTGGGACGCCCGGAGAGAACCACTGACCTTCGGCAAGGAAACTGTCAATCCTAGTCAATTAAGATTGGAGTCGAACCAAGCTACCACGTGTAGGGTTCGAACTCTGAGATAAAGCAATGAAGCAGTAATTTTCACTAATGAAAGAAACTTATTTCTCACTTTATCCAGTTTTCGTTTGATATATAGTTTTATTTTCTATTATTCAAGTTGAAGAAGCCAAGACGTTTTAAAAACGAATTGAAGAAAAAAGGTAGCCAAGTGCATAGTTCTTTCAAACATATTCTTTTATCGCTGAGATGCTGTCTCGTCATGCCAAGAAATTGCCTCCGTTGAAATTTTGCAAACATCCCATAGAGCAAATTACATGGATGATTAATATTGACCATTTGGTATATGGCCGTTTTCTAAGCGACACGTACTTGCAGGTCATAAATTAGTTTGTTGAATGAAATCAAATCTTTAACTACTAATAGGTGCCGTAGGAGGTCCACCGGAATTTTTAGCGAGGATTTCTTGGCATGTAACAGATAGAAAACTCAGGATTCCAATTTATAGAACAGACAAGGGGCAGTGGCAAATATTTCGTGTATATTATGAACACAGAGAAGATTACCCCGGCACCCTTTGAAAAAAAAAATCCTTCTTTTTCTTCTATGTGCCTTCGGACTTTATGTTTTGAACTGTAGTTTCACTTTCCATATTCGGTATTCATTCTAATGTAAGCTCCACGTGGCAAAAATCACGTGATGCAGGAATGTAGTATCTTGGAGTTAGGCTATTTCTTTCTTTTCGGGCGGGGACTCCAAGCAGACAACATGCATTTATATAACGGCACTGTAGATTTTCTTATTAAATAAAGAAAGTTCCCGGTCCGGTACATGAATAGATTGGTTAGAAAGCAAGATTTTAATTTTAATTAGATTGGAAAGCCTTATTTGGGGGTTGAAATTGGAGAGCACCAAAAAAAGAAAGGAGGGGGGTGGGGGTTCCACAGGGAATATTTTTATCTTATGAACTCAACATTCGAAAGTTTTTTTTTTTATTTAATTAAAAGAGAGAAAAACAAATGTAAGACAAATTGTGAATGATCTTTCTTCCTTTATCACGTGAGGGAATCTCGCATATATCTGGTTTACCGTCAAACCGAGCACATGTCTTTTGGTTATTTCTGTCACTAGGTGGCTGTCTCATTGACGTTTACCCCATATTTTTTCATTGAAGCACAATGCACACGTATATGTTTTAGAACATGAAGTTAAGGTTAAAACTTTCATGTCATGAATAATAAAGTGAAAAAAAAAGCAAAAAAGAGACTCAAAGAACTAAATAGAAAAAGACGAAATGATCTGATTTTCAAAAATGACCTGTTTGGTCGCTCGTAATCGATTGTCTACAAATATAGTTCCTGTCATTTGTAATGAATGTAAACTTTAATATCTGTGGGGTTTTTTTTCATATAAAATTTTATGGTTAAAATTATTAGTTATGTTATTTCTTTTATAGTGGATTTTAAGATATTTTTTATTATGCTTTAGAACATTAGGGCATTGTGGGACTATGTGTCAAAGGTGTATGATTGAGGGGGCAACTCGTTCTATAAAAGCCGTGACTGGTCGCATGTGTCTTGTGACATCATTTCATGTCTAAGCAGTCCCAAACAAGTACATTTTTGAGTATACGCCAAGACGAGCATCATATTTTCAACTTTTGTTTCATTTTGTAGACTGTGTACCTCAAATTTTTTAACTGAAAAAAAAAATGTCTTCATCGGGAACTCTCCAGCTGAAACCTACACTCTTCAGTTTAGCAGGGACAATACTCTGTTTTTTTAATTTTGTCATTTTTGCGCATGGGATCGTTAAAGACACTGTCAGTGGTTCAAAGTATTGCTTGTCAAAGACATGTCTACTAAGTTAGCGAATGCTGCATTCGAATAGGGACTGTTCTATTCATTCTCAGAAATTTTGCAATCTTTTGACATAGAAATTACCCTTTTCTGTTTAAAATAGATATTCTACATTATAAGGTGTCGACATTAAGTTAGTAATGGAACTTGAATAACTTTGAAAAGTTTAATTTGTTTTAAGCCTTAAACAAAAGGTTGCCACATATGTAATATGATGGACACACCAACCTTTAAAGTCAGGTCCCTTTAATGTTGCCTTATCCTCGGAAATCTGAAATATCTGCTCAATACTTATTGCTTTCCCCTAAAATAGCTGATAAATATTTAAAATAGTTCTGCTTTAAAATTCACCTATTCTCCTAGTTATTCAAAATTATTAGAGGTTAAGCTTTTTCATGTCCAACGGCACATATTACAGTGTTATCTGGATTCACCATTATACGATGCGGGAAAATTGCTATTGTCAAATTCAATTTAAAAAAAATAGATTCGTGTTTAAAAAAACTACGAGATGTGTTTGAAACGTCTAAGATATACAATGATTGATGTATTCATTGTTGGTCTTTAACGCCACTTTTATCATTATTTTTCTATTTCATGGTGACCAGGTTTTTTTGTGTGTAGAAAGCTGGGACGCCCGGAGAGAACCACTGACCTTCGGCAAGGAAACTGTCAATCCTAGTCAATTAAGATTGGAGTCGAACCAAGCTACCACGTGTAGGGTTCGAACTCTGAGATAAAGCAATGAAGCAGTAATTTTCACTAATGAAAGAAACTTATTTCTCACTTTATCCAGTTTTCGTTTGATATATAGTTTTATTTTCTATTATTCAAGTTGAAGAAGCCAAGACGTTTTAAAAACGAATTGAAGAAAAAAGGTAGCCAAGTGCATAGTTCTTTCAAACATATTCTTTTATCGCTGAGATGCTGTCTCGTCATGCCAAGAAATTGCCTCCGTTGAAATTTTGCAAACATCCCATAGAGCAAATTACATGGATGATTAATATTGACCATTTGGTATATGGCCGTTTTCTAAGCGACACGTACTTGCAGGTCATAAATTAGTTTGTTGAATGAAATCAAATCTTTAACTACTAATAGGTGCCGTAGGAGGTCCACCGGAATTTTTAGCGAGGATTTCTTGGCATGTAACAGATAGAAAACTCAGGATTCCAATTTATAGAACAGACAAGGGGCAGTGGCAAATATTTCGTGTATATTATGAACACAGAGAAGATTACCCCGGCACCCTTTGAAAAAAAAAATCCTTCTTTTTCTTCTATGTGCCTTCGGACTTTATGTTTTGAACTGTAGTTTCACTTTCCATATTCGGTATTCATTCTAATGTAAGCTCCACGTGGCAAAAATCACGTGATGCAGGAATGTAGTATCTTGGAGTTAGGCTATTTCTTTCTTTTCGGGCGGGGACTCCAAGCAGACAACATGCATTTATATAACGGCACTGTAGATTTTCTTATTAAATAAAGAAAGTTCCCGGTCCGGTACATGAATAGATTGGTTAGAAAGCAAGATTTTAATTTTAATTAGATTGGAAAGCCTTATTTGGGGGTTGAAATTGGAGAGCACCAAAAAAAGAAAGGAGGGGGGTGGGGGTTCCACAGGGAATATTTTTATCTTATGAACTCAACATTCGAAAGTTTTTTTTTTTATTTAATTAAAAGAGAGAAAAACAAATGTAAGACAAATTGTGAATGATCTTTCTTCCTTTATCACGTGAGGGAATCTCGCATATATCTGGTTTACCGTCAAACCGAGCACATGTCTTTTGGTTATTTCTGTCACTAGGTGGCTGTCTCATTGACGTTTACCCCATATTTTTTCATTGAAGCACAATGCACACGTATATGTTTTAGAACATGAAGTTAAGGTTAAAACTTTCATGTCATGAATAATAAAGTGAAAAAAAAAGCAAAAAAGAGACTCAAAGAACTAAATAGAAAAAGACGAAATGATCTGATTTTCAAAAATGACCTGTTTGGTCGCTCGTAATCGATTGTCTACAAATATAGTTCCTGTCATTTGTAATGAATGTAAACTTTAATATCTGTGGGGTTTTTTTTCATATAAAATTTTATGGTTAAAATTATTAGTTATGTTATTTCTTTTATAGTGGATTTTAAGATATTTTTTATTATGCTTTAGAACATTAGGGCATTGTGGGACTATGTGTCAAAGGTGTATGATTGAGGGGGCAACTCGTTCTATAAAAGCCGTGACTGGTCGCATGTGTCTTGTGACATCATTTCATGTCTAAGCAGTCCCAAACAAGTACATTTTTGAGTATACGCCAAGACGAGCATCATATTTTCAACTTTTGTTTCATTTTGTAGACTGTGTACCTCAAATTTTTTAACTGAAAAAAAAAATGTCTTCATCGGGAACTCTCCAGCTGAAACCTACACTCTTCAGTTTAGCAGGGACAATACTCTGTTTTTTTAATTTTGTCATTTTTGCGCATGGGATCGTTAAAGACACTGTCAGTGGTTCAAAGTATTGCTTGTCAAAGACATGTCTACTAAGTTAGCGAATGCTGCATTCGAATAGGGACTGTTCTATTCATTCTCAGAAATTTTGCAATCTTTTGACATAGAAATTACCCTTTTCTGTTTAAAATAGATATTCTACATTATAAGGTGTCGACATTAAGTTAGTAATGGAACTTGAATAACTTTGAAAAGTTTAATTTGTTTTAAGCCTTAAACAAAAGGTTGCCACATATGTAATATGATGGACACACCAACCTTTAAAGTCAGGTCCCTTTAATGTTGCCTTATCCTCGGAAATCTGAAATATCTGCCCAATACTTATTGCTTTCCCCTAAAATAGCTGATAAATATTTAAAATAGTTCTGCTTTAAAATTCACCTATTCTCCTAGTTATTCAAAATTATTAGAGGTTAAGCTTTTTCATGTCCAACGGCACATATTACAGTGTTATCTGGATTCACCATTATACGATGCGGGAAAATTGCTATTGTCAAATTCAATTTAAAAAAAATAGATTCGTGTTTAAAAAAACTACGAGATGTGTTTGAAACGTCTAAGATATACAATGATTGATGTATTCATTGTTGGTCTTTAACGCCACTTTTATCATTATTTTTCTATTTCATGGTGACCAGGTTTTTTTGTGTGTAGAAAGCTGGGACGCCCGGAGAGAACCACTGACCTTCGGCAAGGAAACTGTCAATCCTAGTCAATTAAGATTGGAGTCGAACCAAGCTACCACGTGTAGGGTTCGAACTCTGAGATAAAGCAATGAAGCAGTAATTTTCACTAATGAAAGAAACTTATTTCTCACTTTATCCAGTTTTCGTTTGATATATAGTTTTATTTTCTATTATTCAAGTTGAAGAAGCCAAGACGTTTTAAAAACGAATTGAAGAAAAAAGGTAGCCAAGTGCATAGTTCTTTCAAACATATTCTTTTATCGCTGAGATGCTGTCTCGTCATGCCAAGAAATTGCCTCCGTTGAAATTTTGCAAACATCCCATAGAGCAAATTACATGGATGATTAATATTGACCATTTGGTATATGGCCGTTTTCTAAGCGACACGTACTTGCAGGTCATAAATTAGTTTGTTGAATGAAATCAAATCTTTAACTACTAATAGGTGCCGTAGGAGGTCCACCGGAATTTTTAGCGAGGATTTCTTGGCATGTAACAGATAGAAAACTCAGGATTCCAATTTATAGAACAGACAAGGGGCAGTGGCAAATATTTCGTGTATATTATGAACACAGAGAAGATTACCCCGGCACCCTTTGAAAAAAAAAATCCTTCTTTTTCTTCTATGTGCCTTCGGACTTTATGTTTTGAACTGTAGTTTCACTTTCCATATTCGGTATTCATTCTAATGTAAGCTCCACGTGGCAAAAATCACGTGATGCAGGAATGTAGTATCTTGGAGTTAGGCTATTTCTTTCTTTTCGGGCGGGGACTCCAAGCAGACAACATGCATTTATATAACGGCACTGTAGATTTTCTTATTAAATAAAGAAAGTTCCCGGTCCGGTACATGAATAGATTGGTTAGAAAGCAAGATTTTAATTTTAATTAGATTGGAAAGCCTTATTTGGGGGTTGAAATTGGAGAGCACCAAAAAAAGAAAGGAGGGGGGGGGGGGGGTTCCACAGGGAATATTTTTATCTTATGAACTCAACATTCGAAAGTTTTTTTTTTATTTAATTAAAAGAGAGAAAAACAAATGTAAGACAAATTGTGAATGATCTTTCTTCCTTTATCACGTGAGGGAATCTCGCATATATCTGGTTTACCGTCAAACCGAGCACATGTCTTTTGGTTATTTCTGTCACTAGGTGGCTGTCTCATTGACGTTTACCCCATATTTTTTCATTGAAGCACAATGCACACGTATATGTTTTAGAACATGAAGTTAAGGTTAAAACTTTCATGTCATGAATAATAAAGTGAAAAAAAAAGCAAAAAAGAGACTCAAAGAACTAAATAGAAAAAGACGAAATGATCTGATTTTCAAAAATGACCTGTTTGGTCGCTCGTAATCGATTGTCTACAAATATAGTTCCTGTCATTTGTAATGAATGTAAACTTTAATATCTGTGGGGTTTTTTTTCATATAAAATTTTATGGTTAAAATTATTAGTTATGTTATTTCTTTTATAGTGGATTTTAAGATATTTTTTATTATGCTTTAGAACATTAGGGCATTGTGGGACTATGTGTCAAAGGTGTATGATTGAGGGGGCAACTCGTTCTATAAAAGCCGTGACTGGTCGCATGTGTCTTGTGACATCATTTCATGTCTAAGCAGTCCCAAACAAGTACATTTTTGAGTATACGCCAAGACGAGCATCATATTTTCAACTTTTGTTTCATTTTGTAGACTGTGTACCTCAAATTTTTTAACTGAAAAAAAAAATGTCTTCATCGGGAACTCTCCAGCTGAAACCTACACTCTTCAGTTTAGCAGGGACAATACTCTGTTTTTTTAATTTTGTCATTTTTGCGCATGGGATCGTTAAAGACACTGTCAGTGGTTCAAAGTATTGCTTGTCAAAGACATGTCTACTAAGTTAGCGAATGCTGCATTCGAATAGGGACTGTTCTATTCATTCTCAGAAATTTTGCAATCTTTTGACATAGAAATTACCCTTTTCTGTTTAAAATAGATATTCTACATTATAAGGTGTCGACATTAAGTTAGTAATGGAACTTGAATAACTTTGAAAAGTTTAATTTGTTTTAAGCCTTAAACAAAAGGTTGCCACATATGTAATATGATGGACACACCAACCTTTAAAGTCAGGTCCCTTAAATGTTGCCTTATCCTCGGAAATCTGAAATATCTGCTCAATACTTATTGCTTTCCCCTAAAATAGCTGATAAATATTTAAAATAGTTCTGCTTTAAAATTCACCTATTCTCCTAGTTATTCAAAATTATTAGAGGTTAAGCTTTTTCATGTCCAACGGCACATATTACAGTGTTATCTGGATTCACCATTATACGATGCGGGAAAATTGCTATTGTCAAATTCAATTTAAAAAAAATAGATTCGTGTTTAAAAAAACTACGAGATGTGTTTGAAACGTCTAAGATATACAATGATTGATGTATTCATTGTTGGTCTTTAACGCCACTTTTATCATTATTTTTCTATTTCATGGTGACCAGGTTTTTTTGTGTGTAGAAAGCTGGGACGCCCGGAGAGAACCACTGACCTTCGGCAAGGAAACTGTCAATCCTAGTCAATTAAGATTGGAGTCGAACCAAGCTACCACGTGTAGGGTTCGAACTCTGAGATAAAGCAATGAAGCAGTAATTTTCACTAATGAAAGAAACTTATTTCTCACTTTATCCAGTTTTCGTTTGATATATAGTTTTATTTTCTATTATTCAAGTTGAAGAAGCCAAGACGTTTTAAAAACGAATTGAAGAAAAAAGGTAGCCAAGTGCATAGTTCTTTCAAACATATTCTTTTATCGCTGAGATGCTGTCTCGTCATGCCAAGAAATTGCCTCCGTTGAAATTTTGCAAACATCCCATAGAGCAAATTACATGGATGATTAATATTGACCATTTGGTATATGGCCGTTTTCTAAGCGACACGTACTTGCAGGTCATAAATTAGTTTGTTGAATGAAATCAAATCTTTAACTACTAATAGGTGCCGTAGGAGGTCCACCGGAATTTTTAGCGAGGATTTCTTGGCATGTAACAGATAGAAAACTCAGGATTCCAATTTATAGAACAGACAAGGGGCAGTGGCAAATATTTCGTGTATATTATGAACACAGAGAAGATTACCCCGGCACCCTTTGAAAAAAAAAATCCTTCTTTTTCTTCTATGTGCCTTCGGACTTTATGTTTTGAACTGTAGTTTCACTTTCCATATTCGGTATTCATTCTAATGTAAGCTCCACGTGGCAAAAATCACGTGATGCAGGAATGTAGTATCTTGGAGTTAGGCTATTTCTTTCTTTTCGGGCGGGGACTCCAAGCAGACAACATGCATTTATATAACGGCACTGTAGATTTTCTTATTAAATAAAGAAAGTTCCCGGTCCGGTACATGAATAGATTGGTTAGAAAGCAAGATTTTAATTTTAATTAGATTGGAAAGCCTTATTTGGGGGTTGAAATTGGAGAGCACCAAAAAAAGAAAGGAGGGGGGGGGGGGGGGGGTTCCACAGGGAATATTTTTATCTTATGAACTCAACATTCGAAAGTTTTTTTTTTATTTAATTAAAAGAGAGAAAAACAAATGTAAGACAAATTGTGAATGATCTTTCTTCCTTTATCACGTGAGGGAATCTCGCATATATCTGGTTTACCGTCAAACCGAGCACATGTCTTTTGGTTATTTCTGTCACTAGGTGGCTGTCTCATTGACGTTTACCCCATATTTTTTCATTGAAGCACAATGCACACGTATATGTTTTAGAACATGAAGTTAAGGTTAAAACTTTCATGTCATGAATAATAAAGTGAAAAAAAAAGCAAAAAAGAGACTCAAAGAACTAAATAGAAAAAGACGAAATGATCTGATTTTCAAAAATGACCTGTTTGGTCGCTCGTAATCGATTGTCCACAAATATAGTTCCTGTCATTTGTAATGAATGTAAACTTTAATATCTGTGGGGTTTTTTTTCATATAAAATTTTATGGTTAAAATTATTAGTTATGTTATTTCTTTTATAGTGGATTTTAAGATATTTTTTATTATGCTTTAGAACATTAGGGCATTGTGGGATTATGTGTCAAAGGTGTATGATTGAGGGGGCAACTCGTTCTATAAAAGCCGTGACTGGTCGCATGTGTCTTGTGACATCATTTCATGTCTAAGCAGTCCCAAACAAGTACATTTTTGAGTATACGCCAAGACGAGCATCATATTTTCAACTTTTGTTTCATTTTGTAGACTGTGTACCTCAAATTTTTTAACTGAAAAAAAAAATGTCTTCATCGGGAACTCTCCAGCTGAAACCTACACTCTTCAGTTTAGCAGGGACAATACTCTGTTTTTTTAATTTTGTCATTTTTGCGCATGGGATCGTTAAAGACACTGTCAGTGGTTCAAAGTATTGCTTGTCAAAGACATGTCTACTAAGTTAGCGAATGCTGCATTCGAATAGGGACTGTTCTATTCATTCTCAGAAATTTTGCAATCTTTTGACATAGAAATTACCCTTTTCTGTTTAAAATAGATATTCTACATTATAAGGTGTCGACATTAAGTTAGTAATGGAACTTGAATAACTTTGAAAAGTTTAATTTGTTTTAAGCCTTAAACAAAAGGTTGCCACATATGTAATATGATGGACACACCAACCTTTAAAGTCAGGTCCCTTTAATGTTGCCTTATCCTCGGAAATCTGAAATATCTGCTCAATACTTATTGCTTTCCCCTAAAATAGCTGACAAATATTTAAAATAGTTCTGCTTTGAAATTCATCTATTCTCCTAGTTATTCAAAATTATTAGAGGTTAAGCTTTTTCATGTCCAACGGCACATATTACAGTGTTATCTGGATTCACCATTATACGATGCGGGAAAATTGCTATTGTCAAATTCAATTTAAAAAAAATAGATTCGTGTTTAAAAAAACTACGAGATGTGTTTGAAACGTCTAAGATATACAATGATTGATGTATTCATTGTTGGTCTTTAACGCCACTTTTATCATTATTTTTCTATTTCATGGTGACCAGGTTTTTTTGTGTGTAGAAAGCTGGGACGCCCGGAGAGAACCACTGACCTTCGGCAAGGAAACTGTCAATCCTAGTAAATTAAGATTGGAGTCGAACCAAGCTACCACGTGTAGGGTTCGAACTCTGAGATAAAGCAATGAAGCAGTAATTTTCACTAATGAAAGAAACTTGTTTCTCACTTTATCAAGTTTTCGTTTGATATATAGTTTTATTTTCTATTATTCAAGTTGAAGAAGCCAAGACGTTTTAAAAACGAATTGAAGAAAAAAAGGTAGCCAAGTGCATAGTTCTTTCAAACATATTCTTTTATCGCTGAGATGCTGTCTCGTCATGCCAAGAAATTGCCTCCGTTGAAATTTTGCAAACATCCCATAGAGCAAATTACATGGATGATTAATATTGACCATTTGGTATATGGCCGTTTTCTAAGCGACACGTACTTGCAGGTCATAAATTAGTTTGTTGAATGAAATCAAATCTTTAACTACTAATAGGTGCCGTAGGAGGTCCACCGGAATTTTTAGCGAGGATTTCTTGGCATGTAACAGATAGAAAACTCAGGATTCCAATTTATAGAACAGACAAGGGGCAGTGGCAAATATTTCGTGTATATTATGAACACAGAGAAGATTACCCCGGCACCCTTTGAAAAAAAAAATCCTTCTTTTTCTTCTATGTGCCTTCGGACTTTATGTTTTGAACTGTAGTTTCACTTTCCATATTCGGTATTCATTCTAATGTAAGCTCCACGTGGCAAAAATCACGTGATGCAGGAATGTAGTATCTTGGAGTTAGGCTATTTCTTTCTTTTCGGGCGGGGACTCCAAGCAGACAACATGCATTTATATAACGGCACTGTAGATTTTCTTATTAAATAAAGAAAGTTCCCGGTCCGGTACATGAATAGATTGGTTAGAAAGCAAGATTTTAATTTTAATTAGATTGGAAAGCCTTATTTGGGGGTTGAAATTGGAGAGCACCAAAAAAAGAAAGGAGGGGTGGGGGGTTCCACAGGGAATATTTTTATCTTATGAACTCAACATTCGAAAGTTTTTTTTTTATTTAATTAAAAGAGAGAAAAACAAATGTAAGACAAATTGTGAATGATCTTTCTTCCTTTATCACGTGAGGGAATCTCGCATATATCTGGTTTACCGTCAAACCGAGCACATGTCTTTTGGTTATTTCTGTCACTAGGTGGCTGTCTCATTGACGTTTACCCCATATTTTTTCATTGAAGCACAATGCACACGTATATGTTTTAGAACATGAAGTTAAGGTTAAAACTTTCATGTCATGAATAATAAAGTGAAAAAAAAAGCAAAAAAGAGACTCAAAGAACTAAATAGAAAAAGACGAAATGATCTGATTTTCAAAAATGACCTGTTTGGTCGCTCGTAATCGATTGTCTACAAATATAGTTCCTGTCATTTGTAATGAATGTAAACTTTAATATCTGTGGGGTTTTTTTTCATATAAAATTTTATGGTTAAAATTATTAGTTATGTTATTTCTTTTATAGTGGATTTTAAGATATTTTTTATTATGCTTTAGAACATTAGGGCATTGTGGGATTATGTGTCAAAGGTGTATGATTGAGGGGGCAACTCGTTCTATAAAAGCCGTGACTGGTCGCATGTGTCTTGTGACATCATTTCATGTCTAAGCAGTCCCAAACAAGTACATTTTTGAGTATACGCCAAGACGAGCATCATATTTTCAACTTTTGTTTCATTTTGTAGACTGTGTACCTCAAATTTTTTAACTGAAAAAAAAAATGTCTTCATCGGGAACTCTCCAGCTGAAACCTACACTCTTCAGTTTAGCAGGGACAATACTCTGTTTTTTTAATTTTGTCATTTTTGCGCATGGGATCGTTAAAGACACTGTCAGTGGTTCAAAGTATTGCTTGTCAAAGACATGTCTACTAAGTTAGCGAATGCTGCATTCGAATAGGGACTGTTCTATTCATTCTCAGAAATTTTGCAATCTTTTGACATAGAAATTACCCTTTTCTGTTTAAAATAGATATTCTACATTATAAGGTGTCGACATTAAGTTAGTAATGGAACTTGAATAACTTTGAAAAGTTTAATATGTTTTAAGCCTTAAACAAAAGGTTGCCACATATGTAATATGATGGACACACCAACCTTTAAAGTCAGGTCCCTTTAATGTTGCCTTATCCTCGGAAATCTGAAATATCTGCTCAATACTTATTGCTTTCCCCTAAAATAGCTGACAAATATTTAAAATAGTTCTGCTTTAAAATTCATCTATTCTCCTGTTATTCAAAATTATTAGAGGTTAAGCTTTTTCATGTCCAACGGCACATATTACAGTGTTATCTGGATTCACCATTATACGATGCGGGAAAATTGCTATTGTCAAATTCAATTTAAAAAAAATAGATTCGTGTTTAAAAAAACTACGAGATGTGTTTGAAACGTCTAAGATATACAATGATTGATGTATTCATTGTTGGTCTTTAACGCCACTTTTATCATTATTTTTCTATTTCATGGTGACCAGGTTTTTTTGTGTGTAGAAAGCTGGGACGCCCGGAGAGAACCACTGACCTTCGGCAAGGAAACTGTCAATCCTAGTAAATTAAGATTGGAGTCGAACCAAGCTACCACGTGTAGGGTTCGAACTCTGAGATAAAGCAATGAAGCAGTAATTTTCACTAATGAAAGAAACTTGTTTCTCACTTTATCAAGTTTTCGTTTGATATATAGTTTTATTTTCTATTATTCAAGTTGAAGAAGCCAAGACGTTTTAAAAACGAATTGAAGAAAAAAAGGTAGCCAAGTGCATAGTTCTTTCAAACATATTCTTTTATCGCTGAGATGCTGTCTCGTCATGCCAAGAAATTGCCTCCGTTGAAATTTTGCAAACATCCCATAGAGCAAATTACATGGATGATTAATATTGACCATTTGGTATATGGCCGTTTTCTAAGCGACACGTACTTGCAGGTCATAAATTAGTTTGTTGAATGAAATCAAATCTTTAACTACTAATAGGTGCCGTAGGAGGTCCACCGGAATTTTTAGCGAGGATTTCTTGGCATGTAACAGATAGAAAACTCAGGATTCCAATTTATAGAACAGACAAGGGGCAGTGGCAAATATTTCGTGTATATTATGAACACAGAGAAGATTACCCCGGCACCCTTTGAAAAAAAAAATCCTTCTTTTTCTTCTATGTGCCTTCGGACTTTATGTTTTGAACTGTAGTTTCACTTTCCATATTCGGTATTCATTCTAATGTAAGCTCCACGTGGCAAAAATCACGTGATGCAGGAATGTAGTATCTTGGAGTTAGGCTATTTCTTTCTTTTCGGGCGGGGACTCCAAGCAGACAACATGCATTTATATAACGGCACTGTAGATTTTCTTATTAAATAAAGAAAGTTCCCGGTCCGGTACATGAATAGATTGGTTAGAAAGCAAGATTTTAATTTTAATTAGATTGGAAAGCCTTATTTGGGGGTTGAAATTGGAGAGCACCAAAAAAAGAAAGGAGGGGTGGGGGGTTCCACAGGGAATATTTTTATCTTATGAACTCAACATTCGAAAGTTTTTTTTTTATTTAATTAAAAGAGAGAAAAACAAATGTAAGACAAATTGTGAATGATCTTTCTTCCTTTATCACGTGAGGGAATCTCGCATATATCTGGTTTACCGTCAAACCGAGCACATGTCTTTTGGTTATTTCTGTCACTAGGTGGCTGTCTCATTGACGTTTACCCCATATTTTTTCATTGAAGCACAATGCACACGTATATGTTTTAGAACATGAAGTTAAGGGTAAAACTTTCATGTCATGAATAATAAAGTGAAAAAAAAGCAAAAAAGAGACTCAAAGAACTAAATAGAAAAAGACGAAATGATCTGATTTTCAAAAATGACCTGTTTGGTCGCTCGTAATCGATTGTCTACAAATATAGTTCCTGTCATTTGTAATGAATGTAAACTTTAATATCTGTGGGGTTTTTTTTCATATAAAATTTTATGGTTAAAATTATTAGTTATGTTATTTCTTTTATAGTGGATTTTAAGATATTTTTTATTATGCTTTAGAACATTAGGGCATTGTGGGACTATGTGTCAAAGGTGTATGATTGAGGGGGCAACTCGTTCTATAAAAGCCGTGACTGGTCGCATGTGTCTTGTGACATCATTTCATGTCTAAGCAGTCCCAAACAAGTACATTTTTGAGTATACGCCAAGACGAGCATCATATTTTCAACTTTTGTTTCATTTTGTAGACTGTGTACCTCAAATTTTTTAACTGAAAAAAAAAATGTCTTCATCGGGAACTCTCCAGCTGAAACCTACACTCTTCAGTTTAGCAGGGACAATACTCTGTTTTTTTAATTTTGTCATTTTTGCGCATGGGATCGTTAAAGACACTGTCAGTGGTTCAAAGTATTGCTTGTCAAAGACATGTCTACTAAGTTAGCGAATGCTGCATTCGAATAGGGACTGTTCTATTCATTCTCAGAAATTTTGCAATCTTTTGACATAGAAATTACCCTTTTCTGTTTAAAATAGATATTCTACATTATAAGGTGTCGACATTAAGTTAGTAATGGAACTTGAATAACTTTGAAAAGTTTAATTTGTTTTAAGCCTTAAACAAAAGGTTGCCACATATGTAATATGATGGACACACCAACCTTTAAAGTCAGGTCCCTTTAATGTTGCCTTATCCTCGGAAATCTGAAATATCTGCTCAATACTTATTGCTTTCCCCTAAAATAGCTGACAAATATTTAAAATAGTTCTGCTTTAAAATTCACCTATTCTCCTAGTTATTCAAAATTATTAGAGGTTAAGCTTTTTCATGTCCAACGGCACATATTACAGTGTTATCTGGATTCACCATTATACGATGCGGGAAAATTGCTATTGTCAAATTCAATTTAAAAAAAATAGATTCGTGTTTAAAAAAACTACGAGATGTGTTTGAAACGTCTAAGATATACAATGATTGATGTATTCATTGTTGGTCTTTAACGCCACTTTTATCATTATTTTTCTATTTCATGGTGACCAGGTTTTTTTGTGTGTAGAAAGCTGGGACGCCCGGAGAGAACCACTGACCTTCGGCAAGGAAACTGTCAATCCTAGTCAATTAAGATTGGAGTCGAACCAAGCTACCACGTGTAGGGTTCGAACTCTGAGATAAAGCAATGAAGCAGTAATTTTCACTAATGAAAGAAACTTATTTCTCACTTTATCCAGTTTTCGTTTGATATATAGTTTTATTTTCTATTATTCAAGTTGAAGAAGCCAAGACGTTTTAAAAACGAATTGAAGAAAAAAGGTAGCCAAGTGCATAGTTCTTTCAAACATATTCTTTTATCGCTGAGATGCTGTCTCGTCATGCCAAGAAATTGCCTCCGTTGAAATTTTGCAAACATCCCATAGAGCAAATTACATGGATGATTAATATTGACCATTTGGTATATGGCCGTTTTCTAAGCGACACGTACTTGCAGGTCATAAATTCGTTTGTTGAATGAAATCAAATCTTTAACTACTAATAGGTGCCGTAGGAGGTCCACCGGAATTTTTAGCGAGGATTTCTTGGCATGTAACAGATAGAAAACTCAGGATTCCAATTTATAGAACAGACAAGGGGCAGTGGCAAATATTTCGTGTATATTATGAACACAGAGAAGATTACCCCGGCACCCTTTGAAAAAAAAAAATCCTTCTTTTTCTTCTATGTGCCTTCGGACTTTATGTTTTGAACTGTAGTTTCACTTTCCATATTCGGTATTCATTCTAATGTAAGCTCCACGTGGCAAAAATCACGTGATGCAGGAATGTAGTATCTTGGAGTTAGGCTATTTCTTTCTTTTCGGGCGGGGACTCCAAGCAGACAACATGCATTTATATAACGGCACTGTAGATTTTCTTATTAAATAAAGAAAGTTCCCGGTCCGGTACATGAATAGATTGGTTAGAAAGCAAGATTTTAATTTTAATTAGATTGGAAAGCCTTATTTGGGGGTTGAAATTGGAGAGCACCAAAAAAAGAAAGGAAGGGGGGGGGGTTCCACAGGGAATATTTTTATCTTATGAACTCAACATTCGAAAGTTTTTTTTTTATTTAATTAAAAGAGAGAAAAACAAATGTAAGACAAATTGTGAATGATCTTTCTTCCTTTATCACGTGAGGGAATCTCGCATATATCTGGTTTACCGTCAAACCGAGCACATGTCTTTTGGTTATTTCTGTCACTAGGTGGCTGTCTCATTGACGTTTACCCCATATTTTTTCATTGAAGCACAATGCACACGTATATGTTTTAGAACATGAAGTTAAGGTTAAAACTTTCATGTCATGAATAATAAAGTGAAAAAAAAAGCAAAAAAGAGACTCAAAGAACTAAATAGAAAAAGACGAAATGATCTGATTTTCAAAAATGACCTGTTTGGTCGCTCGTAATCGATTGTCTACAAATATAGTTCCTGTCATTTGTAATGAATGTAAACTTTAATATCTGTGGGTTTTTTTTTCATATAAAATTTTATGGTTAAAATTATTAGTTATGTTATTTCTTTTATAGTGGATTTTAAGATATTTTTTATTATGCTTTAGAACATTAGGGCATTGTGGGACTATGTGTCAAAGGTGTATGATTGAGGGGGCAACTCGTTCTATAAAAGCCGTGACTGGTCGCATGTGTCTTGTGACATCATTTCATGTCTAAGCAGTCCCAAACAAGTACATTTTTGAGTATACGCCAAGACGAGCATCATATTTTCAACTTTTGTTTCATTTTGTAGACTGTGTACCTCAAATTTTTTAACTGAAAAAAAAAATGTCTTCATCGGGAACTCTCCAGCTGAAACCTACACTCTTCAGTTTAGCAGGGACAATACTCTGTTTTTTTAATTTTGTCATTTTTGCGCATGGGATCGTTAAAGACACTGTCAGTGGTTCAAAGTATTGCTTGTCAAAGACATGTCTACTAAGTTAGCGAATGCTGCATTCGAATAGGGACTGTTCTATTCATTCTCAGAAATTTTGCAATCTTTTGACATAGAAATTACCCTTTTCTGTTTAAAATAGATATTCTACATTATAAGGTGTCGACATTAAGTTAGTAATGGAACTTGAATAACTTTGAAAAGTTTAATTTGTTTTAAGCCTTAAACAAAAGGTTGCCACATATGTAATATGATGGACACACCAACCTTTAAAGTCAGGTCCCTTTAATGTTGCCTTATCCTCGGAAATCTGAAATATCTGCTCAATACTTATTGCTTTCCCCTAAAATAGCTGACACATATTTAAAATAGTTCTGCTTTAAAATTCATCTATTCTCCTAGTTATTCAAAATTATTAGAGGTTAAGCTTTTTCATGTCCAACGGCACATATTACAGTGTTATCTGGATTCACCATTATACGATGCGGGAAAATTGCTATTGTCAAATTCAATTTAAAAAAAATAGATTCGTGTTTAAAAAAACTACGAGATGTGTTGAAACGTCTAAGATATACAATGATTGATGTATTCATTGTTGGTCTTTAACGCCACTTTTATCATTATTTTTCTATTTCATGGTGACCAGGTTTTTTTGTGTGTAGAAAGCTGGGACGCCCGGAGAGAACCACTGACCTTCGGCAAGGAAACTGTCAATCCTAGTAAATTAAGATTGGAGTCGAACCAAGCTACCACGTGTAGGGTTCGAACTCTGAGATAAAGCAATGAAGCAGTAATTTTCACTAATGAAAGAAACTTGTTTCTCACTTTATCCAGTTTTCGTTTGATATATAGTTTTATTTTCTATTATTCAAGTTGAAGAAGCCAAGACGTTTTAAAAACGAATTGAAGAAAAAAAGGTAGCCAAGTGCATAGTTCTTTCAAACATATTCTTTTATCGCTGAGATGCTGTCTCGTCATGCCAAGAAATTGCCTCCGTTGAAATTTTGCAAACATCCCATAGAGCAAATTACATGGATGATTAATATTGACCATTTGGTATATGGCCGTTTTCTAAGCGACACGTACTTGCAGGTCATAAATTAGTTTGTTGAATGAAATCAAATCTTTAACTACTAATAGGTGCCGTAGGAGGTCCACCGGAATTTTTAGCGAGGATTTCTTGGCATGTAACAGATAGAAAACTCAGGATTCCAATTTATAGAACAGACAAGGGGCAGTGGCAAATATTTCGTGTATATTATGAACACAGAGAAGATTACCCCGGCACCCTTTGAAAAAAATCCTTCTTTTTCTTCTATGTGCCTTCGGACTTTATGTTTTGAACTGTAGTTTCACTTTCCATATTCGGTATTCATTCTAATGTAAGCTCCACGTGGCAAAAATCACGTGATGCAGGAATGTAGTATCTTGGAGTTAGGCTATTTCTTTCTTTTCGGGCGGGGACTCCAAGCAGACAACATGCATTTATATAACGGCACTGTAGATTTTCTTATTAAATAAAGAAAGTTCCCGGTCCGGTACATGAATAGATTGGTTAGAAAGCAAGATTTTAATTTTAATTAGATTGGAAAGCCTTATTTGGGGGTTGAAATTGGAGAGCACCAAAAAAAGAAAGGAGGGGTGGGGGGTTCCACAGGGAATATTTTTATCTTATGAACTCAACATTCGAAAGTTTTTTTTTTATTTAATTAAAAGAGAGAAAAACAAATGTAAGACAAATTGTGAATGCTCTTTCTTCCTTTATCACGTGAGGGAATCTCGCATATATCTGGTTTACCGTCAAACCGAGCACATGTCTTTTGGTTATTTCTGTCACTAGGTGGCTGTCTCATTGACGTTTACCCCATATTTTTTCATTGAAGCACAATGCACACGTATATGTTTTAGAACATGAAGTTAAGGTTAAAACTTTCATGTCATGAATAATAAAGTGAAAAAAAAAGCAAAACAGAGACTCAAAGAACTAAATAGAAAAAGACGAAATGATCTGATTTTCAAAAATGACCTGTTTGGTCGCTCGTAATCGATTGTCTACAAATATAGTTCCTGTCATTTGTAATGAATGTAAACTTTAATATCTGTGGGGTTTTTTTTCATATAAAATTTTATGGTTAAAATTATTAGTTATGTTATTTCTTTTATAGTGGATTTTAAGATATTTTTTATTATGCTTTAGAACATTAGGGCATTGTGGGACTATGTGTCAAAGGTGTATGATTGAGGGGGCAACTCGTTCTATAAAAGCCGTGACTGGTCGCATGTGTCTTGTGACATCATTTCATGTCTAAGCAGTCCCAAACAAGTACATTTTTGAGTATACGCCAAGACGAGCATCATATTTTCAACTTTTGTTTCATTTTGTAGACTGTGTACCTCAAATTTTTTAACTGAAAAAAAAAATGTCTTCATCGGGAACTCTCCAGCTGAAACCTACACTCTTCAGTTTAGCAGGGACAATACTCTGTTTTTTTAATTTTGTCATTTTTGCGCATGGGATCGTTAAAGACACTGTCAGTGGTTCAAAGTATTGCTTGTCAAAGACATGTCTACTAAGTTAGCGAATGCTGCATTCGAATAGGGACTGTTCTATTCATTCTCAGAAATTTTGCAATCTTTTGACATAGAAATTACCCTTTTCTGTTTAAAATAGATATTCTACATTATAAGGTGTCGACATTAAGTTAGTAATGGAACTTGAATAACTTTGAAAAGTTTAATTTGTTTTAAGCCTTAAACAAAAGGTTGCCACATATGTAATATGATGGACACACCAACCTTTAAAGTCAGGTCCCTTTAATGTTGCCTTATCCTCGGAAATCTGAAATATCTGCTCAATACTTATTGCTTTCCCCTAAAATAGCTGACAAATATTTAAAATAGTTCTGCTTTAAAATTCATCTATTCTCCTAGTTATTCAAAATTATTAGAGGTTAAGCTTTTTCATGTCCAACGGCACATATTACAGTGTTATCTGGATTCACCATTATACGATGCGGGAAAATTGCTATTGTCAAATTCAATTTAAAAAAAATAGATTCGTGTTTAAAAAAACTACGAGATGTGTTTGAAACGTCTAAGATATACAATGATTGATGTATTCATTGTTGGTCTTTAATGCCACTTTTATGATTATTTTTCTATTTCATGGTGACCAGGTTTTTTTGTGTGTAGAAAGCTGGGACGCCCGGAGAGAACCACTGACCTTCGGCAAGGAAACTGTCAATCCTAGTCAATTAAGATTGGAGTCGAACCAAGCTACCACGTGTAGGGTTCGAACTCTGAGATAAAGCAATGAAGCAGTAATTTTCACTAATGAAAGAAACTTGTTTCTCACTTTATCCAGTTTTCGTTTGATATATAGTTTTATTTTCTATTATTCAAGTTGAAGAAGCCAAGACGTTTTAAAAACGAATTGAAGAAAAAAAGGTAGCCAAGTGCATAGTTCTTTCAAACATATTCTATTATCGCTGAGATGCTGTCTCGTCATGCCAAGAAATTGCCTCCGTTGAAATTTTGCAAACATCCCATAGAGCAAATTACATGGATGATTAATATTGACCATTTGGTATATGGCCGTTTTCTAAGCGACACGTACTTGCAGGTCATAAATTAGTTTGTTGAATGAAATCAAATCTTTAACTACTAATAGGTGCCGTAGGAGGTCCACCGGAATTTTTAGCGAGGATTTCTTGGCATGTAACAGATAGAAAACTCAGGATTCCAATTTATAGAACAGACAAGGGGCAGTGGCAAATATTTCGTGTATATTATGAACACAGAGAAGATTACCCCGGCACCCTTTAAAAAAAAAATCCTTCTTTTTCTTCTATGTGCCTTCGGACTTTATGTTTTGAACTGTAGTTTCACTTTCCATATTCGGTATTCATTCTAATGTAAGCTCCACGTGGCAAAAATCACGTGATGCAGGAATGTAGTACCTTGGAGTTAGGCTATTTCTTTCTTTTCGGGCGGGGACTCCAAGCAGACAACATGCATTTATATAACGGCACTGTAGATTTTCTTATTAAATAAAGAAAGTTCCCGGTCCGGTACATGAATAGATTGGTTAGAAAGCAAGATTTTAATTTTAATTAGATTGGAAAGCCTTATTTGGGGGTTGAAATTGGAGAGCACCAAAAAAAGAAAGGAGGGGGGGGGGGGGGGGGGGGTTCCACAGGGAATATTTTTATCTTATGAACTCAACATTCGAAAGTTTTTTTTTTATTTAATTAAAAGAGAGAAAAACAAATGTAAGACAAATTGTGAATGATCTTTCTTCCTTTATCACGTGAGGGAATCTCGCATATATCTGGTTTACCGTCAAACCGAGCACATGTCTTTTGGTTATTTCTGTCACTAGGTGGCTGTCTCATTGACGTTTACCCCATATTTTTTCATTGAAGCACAATGCACACGTATATGTTTTAGAACATGAAGTTAAGGTTAAAACTTTCATGTCATGAATAATAAAGTGAAAAAAAAAGCAAAAAAGAGACTCAAAGAACTAAATAGAAAAAGACGAAATGATCTGATTTTCAAAAATGACCTGTTTGGTCGCTCGTAATCGATTGTCTACAAATATAGTTCCTGTCATTTGTAATGAATGTAAACTTTAATATCTGTGGGTTTTTTTTTCATATAAAATTTTATGGTTAAAATTATTAGTTATGTTATTTCTTTTATAGTGGATTTTAAGATATTTTTTATTATGCTTTAGAACATTAGGGCATTGTGGGACTATGTGTCAAAGGTGTATGATTGAGGGGGCAACTCGTTCTATAAAAGCCGTGACTGGTCGCATGTGTCTTGTGACATCATTTCATGTCTAAGCAGTCCCAAACAAGTACATTTTTGAGTATACGCCAAGACGAGCATCATATTTTCAACTTTTGTTTCATTTTGTAGACTGTGTACCTCAAATTTTTTAACTGAAAAAAAAAATGTCTTCATCGGGAACTCTCCAGCTGAAACCTACACTCTTCAGTTTAGCAGGGACAATACTCTGTTTTTTTAATTTTGTCATTTTTGCGCATGGGATCGTTAAAGACACTGTCAGTGGTTCAAAGTATTGCTTGTCAAAGACATGTCTACTAAGTTAGCGAATGCTGCATTCGAATAGGGACTGTTCTATTCATTCTCAGAAATTTTGCAATCTTTTGACATAGAAATTACCCTTTTCTGTTTAAAATAGATATTCTACATTATAAGGTGTCGACATTAAGTTAGTAATGGAACTTGAATAACTTTGAAAAGTTTAATTTGTTTTAAGCCTTAAACAAAAGGTTGCCACATATGTAATATGATGGACACACCAACCTTTAAAGTCAGGTCCCTTTAATGTTGCCTTATCCTCGGAAATCTGAAATATCTGCTCAATACTTATTGCTTTCCCCTAAAATAGCTGACAAATATTTAAAATAGTTCTGCTTTAAAATTCATCTATTCTCCTAGTTATTCAAAATTATTAGAGGTTAAGCTTTTTCATGTCCAACGGCACATATTACAGTGTTATCTGGATTCACCATTATACGATGCGGGAAAATTGCTATTGTCAAATTCAATTTAAAAAAAATAGATTCGTGTTTAAAAAAACTACGAGATGTGTTTGAAACGTCTAAGATATACAATGATTGATGTATTCATTGTTGGTCTTTAACGCCACTTTTATCATTATTTTTCTATTTCATGGTGACCAGGTTTTTTTGTGTGTAGAAAGCTGGGACGCCCGGAGAGAACCACTGACCTTCGGCAAGGAAACTGTCAATCCTAGTCAATTAAGATTGGAGTCGAACCAAGCTACCACGTGTAGGGTTCGAACTCTGAGATAAAGCAATGAAGCAGTAATTTTCACTAATGAAAGAAACTTGTTTCTCACTTTATCCAGTTTTCGTTTGATATATAGTTTTATTTTCTATTATTCAAGTTGAAGAAGCCAAGACGTTTTAAAAACGAATTGAAGAAAAAAAGGTAGCCAAGTGCATAGTTCTTTCAAACATATTCTTTTATCGCTGAGATGCTGTCTCGTCATGCCAAGAAATTGCCTCCGTTGAAATTTTGCAAACATCCCATAGAGCAAATTACATGGATGATTAATATTGACCATTTGGTATATGGCCGTTTTCTAAGCGACACGTACTTGCAGGTCATAAATTAGTTTGTTGAATGAAATCAAATCTTTAACTACTAATAGGTGCCGTAGGAGGTCCACCGGAATTTTTAGCGAGGATTTCTTGGCATGTAACAGATAGAAAACTCAGGATTCCAATTTATAGAACAGACAAGGGGCAGTGGCAAATATTTCGTGTATATTATGAACACAGAGAAGATTACCCCGGCACCCTTTGAAAAAAAAAAATCCTTCTTTTTCTTCTATGTGCCTTCGGACTTTATGTTTTGAACTGTAGTTTCACTTTCCATATTCGGTATTCATTCTAATGTAAGCTCCACGTGGCAAAAATCACGTGATGCAGGAATGTAGTATCTTGGAGTTAGGCTATTTCTTTCTTTTCGGGCGGGGACTCCAAGCAGACAACATGCATTTATATAACGGCACTGTAGATTTTCTTATTAAATAAAGAAAGTTCCCGGTCCGGTACATGAATAGATTGGTTAGAAAGCAAGATTTTAATTTTAATTAGATTGGAAAGCCTTATTTGGGGGTTGAAATTGGAGAGCACCAAAAAAAGAAAGGAGGGGGGGGGGGGGGGGGGGGGGGGTTCCACAGGGAATATTTTTATCTTATGAACTCAACATTCGAAAGTTTTTTTTTTATTTAATTAAAAGAGAGAAAAACAAATGTAAGACAAATTGTGAATGATCTTTCTTCCTTTATCACGTGAGGGAATCTCGCATATATCTGGTTTACCGTCAAACCGAGCACATGTCTTTTGGTTATTTCTGTCACTAGGTGGCTGTCTCATTGACGTTTACCCCATATTTTTTCATTGAAGCACAATGCACACGTATATGTTTTAGAACATGAAGTTAAGGTTAAAACTTTCATGTCATGAATAATAAAGTGAAAAAAAAAAGCAAAAAAGAGACTCAAAGAACTAAATAGAAAAAGACGAAATGATCTGATTTTCAAAAATGACCTGTTTGGTCGCTCGTAATCGATTGTCTACAAATATAGTTCCTGTCATTTGTAATGAATGTAAACTTTAATATCTGTGGGTTTTTTTTTCATATAAAATTTTATGGTTAAAATTATTAGTTATGTTATTTCTTTTATAGTGGATTTTAAGATATTTTTTATTATGCTTTAGAACATTAGGGCATTGTGGGACTATGTGTCAAAGGTGTATGATTGAGGGGGCAACTCGTTCTATAAAAGCCGTGACTGGTCGCATGTGTCTTGTGACATCATTTCATGTCTAAGCAGTCCCAAACAAGTACATTTTTGAGTATACGCCAAGACGAGCATCATATTTTCAACTTTTGTTTCATTTTGTAGACTGTGTACCTCAAATTTTTTAACTGAAAAAAAAAATGTCTTCATCGGGAACTCTCCAGCTGAAACCTACACTCTTCAGTTTAGCAGGGACAATACTCTGTTTTTTTAATTTTGTCATTTTTGCGCATGGGATCGTTAAAGACACTGTCAGTGGTTCAAAGTATTGCTTGTCAAAGACATGTCTACTAAGTTAGCGAATGCTGCATTCGAATAGGGACTGTTCTATTCATTCTCAGAAATTTTGCAATCTTTTGACATAGAAATTACCCTTTTCTGTTTAAAATAGATATTCTACATTATAAGGTGTCGACATTAAGTTAGTAATGGAACTTGAATAACTTTGAAAAGTTTAATTTGTTTTAAGCCTTAAACAAAAGGTTGCCACATATGTAATATGATGGACACACCAACCTTTAAAGTCAGGTCCCTTTAATGTTGCCTTATCCTCGGAAATCTGAAATATCTGCTCAATACTTATTGCTTTCCCCTAAAATATCTGACAAATATTTAAAATAGTTCTGCTTTAAAATTCATCTATTCTCCTAGTTATTCAAAATTATTAGAGGTTAAGCTTTTTCATGTCCAACGGCACATATTACAGTGTTATCTGGATTCACCATTATACGATGCGGGAAAATTGCTATTGTCAAATTCAATTTAAAAAAAATAGATTCGTGTTTAAAAAAACTACGAGATGTGTTTGAAACGTCTAAGATATACAATGATTGATGTATTCATTGTTGGTCTTTAACGCCACTTTTATCATTATTTTTCTATTTCATGGTGACCAGGTTTTTTTGTGTGTAGAAAGCTGGGACGCCCGGAGAGAACCACTGACCTTCGGCAAGGAAACTGTCAATCCTAGTCAATTAAGATTGGAGTCGAACCAAGCTACCACGTGTAGGGTTCGAACTCTGAGATAAAGCAATGAAGCAGTAATTTTCACTAATGAAAGAAACTTGTTTCTCACTTTATCCAGTTTTCGTTTGATATATAGTTTTATTTTCTATTATTCAAGTTGAAGAAGCCAAGACGTTTTAAAAACGAATTGAAGAAAAAAAGTAGCCAAGTGCATAGTTCTTTCAAACATATTCTTTTATCGCTGAGATGCTGTCTCGTCATGCCAAGAAATTGCCTCCGTTGAAATTTTGCAAACATCCCATAGAGCAAATTACATGGATGATTAATATTGACCATTTGGTATATGGCCGTTTTCTAAGCGACACGTACTTGCAGGTCATAAATTAGTTTGTTGAATGAAATCAAATCTTTAACTACTAATAGGTGCCGTAGGAGGTCCACCGGAATTTTTAGCGAGGATTTCTTGGCATGTAACAGATAGAAAACTCAGGATTCCAATTTATAGAACAGACAAGGGGCAGTGGCAAATATTTCGTGTATATTATGAACACAGAGAAGATTACCCCGGCACCCTTTGAAAAAAAAAATCCTTCTTTTTCTTCTATGTGCCTTCGGACTTTATGTTTTGAACTGTAGTTTCACTTTCCATATTCGGTATTCATTCTAATGTAAGCTCCACGTGGCAAAAATCACGTGATGCAGGAATGTAGTATCTTGGAGTTAGGCTATTTCTTTCTTTTCGGGCGGGGACTCCAAGCAGACAACATGCATTTATATAACGGCACTGTAGATTTTCTTATTAAATAAAGAAAGTTCCCGGTCCGGTACATGAATAGATTGGTTAGAAAGCAAGATTTTAATTTTAATTAGATTGGAAAGCCTTATTTGGGGGTTGAAATTGGAGAGCACCAAATAAAAAAAAGGAGGGGTGGGGGGTTCCACAGGGAATATTTTTATCTTATGAACTCAACATTCGAAAGTTTTTTTTTATTTAATTAAAAGAGAGAAAAACAAATGTAAGACAAATTGTGAATGATCTTTCTTCCTTTATCACGTGAGGGAATCTCGCATATATCTGGTTTACCGTCAAACCGAGCACATGTCTTTTGGTTATTTCTGTCACTAGGTGGCTGTCTCATTGACGTTTACCCCATATTTTTTCATTGAAGCACAATGCACACGTATATGTTTTAGAACATGAAGTTAAGGTTAAAACTTTCATGTCATGAATAATAAAGTGAAAAAAAAAAGCAAAAAAGAGACTCAAAGAACTAAATAGAAAAAGACGAAATGATCTGATTTTCAAAAATGACCTGTTTGGTCGCTCGTAATCGATTGTCTACAAATATAGTTCCTGTCATTTGTAATGAATGTAAACTTTAATATCTGTGGGTTTTTTTTCATATAAAATTTTATGGTTAAAATTATTAGTTATGTTATTTCTTTTATAGTGGATTTTAAGATATTTTTTATTATGCTTTAGAACATTAGGGCATTGTGGGACTATGTGTCAAAGGTGTATGATTGAGGGGGCAACTCGTTCTATAAAAGCCGTGACTGGTCGCATGTGTCTTGTGACATCATTTCATGTCTAAGCAGTCCCAAACAAGTACATTTTTGAGTATACGCCAAGACGAGCATCATATTTTCAACTTTTGTTTCATTTTGTAGACTGTGTACCTCAAATTTTTTAACTGAAAAAAAAAATGTCTTCATCGGGAACTCTCCAGCTGAAACCTACACTCTTCAGTTTAGCAGGGACAATACTCTGTTTTTTTAATTTTGTCATTTTTGCGCATGGGATCGTTAAAGACACTGTCAGTGGTTCAAAGTATTGCTTGTCAAAGACATGTCTACTAAGTTAGCGAATGCTGCATTCGAATAGGGACTGTTCTATTCATTCTCAGAAATTTTGCAATCTTTTGACATAGAAATTACCCTTTTCTGTTTAAAATAGATATTCTACATTATAAGGTGTCGACATTAAGTTAGTAATGGAACTTGAATAACTTTGAAAAGTTTTATTTGTTTTAAGCCTTAAACAAAAGGTTACCACATATGTAATATGATGGACACACCAACCTTTAAAGTCAGGTCCCTTTAATGTTGCCTTATCCTCGGAAATCTGAAATATATGCTCAATACTTATTGCTTTCCCCTAAAATAGCTGACAAATATTTAAAATAGTTCTGCTTTAAAATTCATCTATTCTCCTAGTTATTCAAAATTATTAGAGGTTAAGCTTTTTCATGTCCAACGGCACATATTACAGTGTTATCTGGATTCACCATTATACGATGCGGGAAAATTGCTATTGTCAAATTCAATTTAAAAAAAATAGATTCGTGTTTAAAAAAACTACGAGATGTGTTTGAAACGTCTAAGATATACAATGATTGATGTATTCATTGTTGGTCTTTAACGCCACTTTTATCATTATTTTTCTATTTCATGGTGACCAGGTTTTTTTGTGTGTAGAAAGCTGGGACGCCCGGAGAGAACCACTGACCTTCGGCAAGGAAACTGTCAATCCTAGTCAATTAAGATTGGAGTCGAACCAAGCTACCACGTGTAGGGTTCGAACTCTGAGATAAAGCAATGAAGCAGTAATTTTCACTAATGAAAGAAACTTGTTTCTCACTTTATCCAGTTTTCGTTTGATATATAGTTTTATTTTCTATTATTCAAGTTGAAGAAGCCAAGACGTTTTAAAAACGAATTGAAGAAAAAAAGGTAGCCAAGTGCATAGTTCTTTCAAACATATTCTTTTATCGCTGAGATGCTGTCTCGTCATGCCAAGAAATTGCCTCCGTTGAAATTTTGCAAACATCCCATAGAGCAAATTACATGGATGATTAATATTGACCATTTGGTATATGGCCGTTTTCTAAGCGACACGTACTTGCAGGTCATAAATTAGTTTGTTGAATGAAATCAAATCTTTAACTACTAATAGGTGCCGTAGGAGGTCCACCGGAATTTTTAGCGAGGATTTCTTGGCACGTAACAGATAGAAAACTCAGGATTCCAATTTATAGAACAGACAAGGGGCAGTGGCAAATATTTCGTGTATATTATGAACACAGAGAAGATTACCCCGGCACCCTTTGAAAAAAAAAAATCCTTCTTTTTCTTCTATGTGCCTTCGGACTTTATGTTTTGAACTGTAGTTTCACTTTCCATATTCGGTATTCATTCTAATGTAAGCTCCACGTGGCAAAAATCACGTGATGCAGGAATGTAGTATCTTGGAGTTAGGCTATTTCTTTCTTTTCGGGCGGGGACTCCAAGCAGACAACATGCATTTATATAACAGCACTGTAGATTTTCTTATTAAATAAAGAAAGTTCCCGGTGCGGTACATGAATAGATTGGTTAGAAAGCAAGATTTTAATTTTTAATTAGATTGGAAAGCCTTATTTGGGGGTTGAAATTGGAGAGCACCAAAAAAAGAAAGGAGGGGGGGGGGGGTTCCACAGGGAATATTTTTATCTTATGAACTCAACATTCGAAAGGTTTTTTTTTATTTAATTAAAAGAGAGAAAAACAAATGTAAGACAAATTGTGAATGATCTTTCTTCCTTTATCACGTGAGGGAATCTCGCATATATCTGGTTTACCGTCAAACCGAGCACATATCTTTTGGTTATTTCTGTCACTAGGTGGCTGTCTCATTGACGTTTACCCCATATTTTTTCATTGAAGCACAATGCACACGTATATGTTTTAGAACATGAAGTTAAGGTTAAAACTTTCATGTCATGAATAATAAAGTGAAAAAAAAAGCAAAAAAGAGACTCAAAGAACTAAATAGAAAAAGACGAAATGATCTGATTTTCAAAAATGACCTGTTTGGTCGCTCGTAATCGATTGTCTACAAATATAGTTCCTGTCATTTGTAATGAATGTAAACTTTAATATCTGTGGGGTTTTTTTTTTTCATATAAAATTTTATGGTTAAAATTATTAGTTATGTTATTTCTTTTATAGTGGATTTTAAGATATTTTTTATTATGCTTTAGAACATTAGGGCATTGTGGGACTATGTGTCAAAGGTGTATGATTGAGGGGGCAACTCGTTCTATAAAAGCCGTGACTGGTCGCATGTGTCTTGTGACATCATTTCATGTCTAAGCAGTCCCAAACAAGTACATTTTTGAGTATACGCCAAGACGAGCATCATATTTTCAACTTTTGTTTCATTTTGTAGACTGTGTACCTCAAATTTTTTAACTGAAAAAAAAAATGTCTTCATCGGGAACTCTCCAGCTGAAACCTACACTCTTCAGTTTAGCAGGGACAATACTCTGTTTTTTTAATTTTGTCATTTTTGCGCATGGGATCGTTAAAGACACTGTCAGTGGTTCAAAGTATTGCTTGTCAAAGACATGTCTACTAATTTAGCGAATGCTGCATTCGAATAGGGACTGTTCTATTCATTCTCAGAAATTTTGCAATCTTTTGACATAGAAATTACCCTTTTCTGTTTAAAATAGATATTCTACATTATAAGGTGTCGACATTAAGTTAGTAATGGAACTTGAATAACTTTGAAAAGTTTAATTTGTTTTAAGCCTTAAACAAAAGGTTGCCACATATGTAATATGATGGACACACCAACCTTTAAAGTCAGGTCCCTTTAATGTTGCCTTATCCTCGGAAATCTGAAATATCTGCTCAATACTTATTGCTTTCCCCTAAAATAGCTGACAAATATTTAAAATAGTTCTGCTTTAAAATTCATCTATTCTCCTAGTTATTCAAAATTATTAGAGGTTAAGCTTTTTCATGTCCAACGGCACATATTACAGTGTTATCTGGATTCACCATTATACGATGCGGGAAAATTGCTATTGTCAAATTCAATTTAAAAAAAATAGATTCGTGTTTAAAAAAACTACGAGATGTGTTTGAAACGTCTAAGATATACAATGATTGATGTATTCATTGTTGGTCTTTAACGCCACTTTTATCATTATTTTTCTATTTCATGGTGACCAGGTTTTTTTGTGTGTAGAAAGCTGGGACGCCCGGAGAGAACCACTGACCTTCGGCAAGGAAACTGTCAATCCTAGTCAATTAAGATTGGAGTCGAACCAAGCTACCACGTGTAGGGTTCGAACTCTGAGATAAAGCAATGAAGCAGTAATTTTCACTAATGAAAGAAACTTGTTTCTCACTTTATCCAGTTTTCGTTTGATATATAGTTTTATTTTCTATTATTCAAGTTGAAGAAGCCAAGACGTTTTAAAAACGAATTGAAGAAAAAAAGGTAGCCAAGTGCATAGTTCTTTCAAACATATTCTTTTATCGCTGAGATGCTGTCTCGTCATGCCAAGAAATTGCCTCCGTTGAAATTTTGCAAACATCCCATAGAGCAAATTACATGGATGATTAATATTGACCATTTGGTATATGGCCGTTTTCTAAGCGACACGTACTTGCAGGTCATAAATTAGTTTGTTGAATGAAATCAAATCTTTAACTACTAATAGGTGCCGTAGGAGGTCCACCGGAATTTTTAGCGAGGATTTCTTGGCATGTAACAGATAGAAAACTCAGGATTCCAATTTATAGAACAGACAAGGGGCAGTGGCAAATATTTCGTGTATATTATGAACACAGAGAAGATTACCCCGGCACCCTTTGAAAAAAAAAATCCTTCTTTTTCTTCTATGTGCCTTCGGACTTTATGTTTTGAACTGTAGTTTCACTTTCCATATTCGGTATTCATTCTAATGTAAGCTCCACGTGGTAAAAATCACGTGATGCAGGAATGTAGTATCTTGGAGTTAGGCTATTTCTTTCTTTTCGGGCGGGGACTCCAAGCAGACAACATGCATTTATATAACGGCACTGTAGATTTTCTTATTAAATAAAGAAAGTTCCCGGTCCGGTACATGAATAGATTGGTTAGAAAGCAAGATTTTAATTTTAATTAGATTGGAAAGCCTTATTTGGGGGTTGAAATTGGAGAGCACCAAAAAAAGAAAGGAGGGGGGGGGGGGGGGGGGGTTCCACAGGGAATATTTTTATCTTATGAACTCAACATTCGAAAGTTTTTTTTTTATTTAATTAAAAGAGAGAAAAACAAATGTAAGACAAATTGTGAATGATCTTTCTTCCTTTATCACGTGAGGGAATCTCGCATATATCTGGTTTACCGTCAAACCGAGCACATGTCTTTTGGTTATTTCTGTCACTAGGTGGCTGTCTCATTGACGTTTACCCCATATTTTTTCATTGAAGCACAATGCATACGTATATGTTTTAGAACATGAAGTTAAGGTTAAAACTTTCATGTCATGAATAATAAAGTGAAAAAAAAAGCAAAAAAGAGACTCAAAGAACTAAATAGAAAAAGACGAAATGATCTGATTTTCAAAAATGACCTGTTTGGTCGCTCGTAATCGATTGTCTACAAATATAGTTCCTGTCATTTGTAATGAATGTAAACTTTAATATCTGTGGGGTTTTTTTTCATATAAAATTTTATGGTTAAAATTATTAGTTATGTTATTTCTTTTATAGTGGATTTTAAGATATTTTTTATTATGCTTTAGAACATTAGGGCATTGTGGGACTATGTGTCAAAGGTGTATGATTGAGGGGGCAACTCGTTCTATAAAAGCCGTGACTGGTCGCATGTGTCTTGTGACATCATTTCATGTCTAAGCAGTCCCAAACAAGTACATTTTTGAGTATACGCCAAGACGAGCATCATATTTTCAACTTTTGTTTCATTTTGTAGACTGTGTACCTCAAATTTGTTAACTGAAAAAAAAATGTCTTCATCGGGAACTCTCCAGCTGAAACCTACACTCTTCAGTTTAGCAGGGACAATACTCTGTTTTTTTAATTTTGTCATGTTTGCGCATGGGATCGTTAAAGACACTGTCAGTGGTTCAAAGTATTGCTTGTCAAAGACATGTCTACTAAGTTAGCGAATGCTGCATTCGAATAGGGACTGTTCTATTCATTCTCAGAAATTTTGCAATCTTTTGACATAGAAATTACCCTTTTCTGTTTAAAATAGATATTCTACATTATAAGGTGTCGACATTAAGTTAGTAATGGAACTTGAATAACTTTGAAAAGTTTAATTTGTTTTAAGCCTTAAACAAAAGGTTGCCACATATGTAATATGATGGACACACCAACCTTTAAAGTCAGGTCCCTTTAATGTTGCCTTATCCTCGGAAATCTGAAATATCTGCTCAATACTTATTGCTTTCCCCTAAAATAGCTGACAAATATTTAAAATAGTTCTGCTTTAAAATTCATCTATTCTCCTAGTTATTCAAAATTATTAGAGGTTAAGCTTTTTCATGTCCAACGGCACATATTACAGTGTTATCTGGATTCACCATTATACGATGCGGGAAAATTGCTATTGTCAAAATTTTTGTGTGTAGAAAGCTGGGACGCCCGGAGAGAACCACTGACCTTCGGCAAGGAAACTGTCAATCCTAGTAAATTAAGATTGGAGTCGAACCAAGCTACCACGTGTAGGGTTCGAACTCTGAGATAAAGCAATGAAGCAGTAATTTTCACTAATGAAAGAAACTTGTTTCTCACTTTATCCAGTTTTCGTTTGATATATAGTTTTATTTTCTATTATTCAAGTTGAAGAAGCCAAGACGTTTTAAAAACGAATTGAAGAAAAAAAGGTAGCCAAGTGCATAGTTCTTTCAAACATATTCTTTTATCGCTGAGATGCTGTCTCGTCATGCCAAGAAATTGCCTCCGTTGAAATTTTGCAAACATCCCATAGAGCAAATTACATGGATGATTAATATTGGCCATTTGGTATATGGCCGTTTTCTAAGCGACACGTACTTGCAGGTCATAAATTAGTTTGTTGAATGAAATCAAATCTTTAACTACTAATAGGTGCCGTAGGAGGTCCACCGGAATTTTTAGCGAGGATTTCTTGGCATGTAACAGATAGAAAACTCAGGATTCCAATTTATAGAACAGACAAGGGGCAGTGGCAAATATTTCGTGTATATTATGAACACAGAGAAGATTACCCCGGCACCCTTTGAAAAAAAAAATCCTTCTTTTTCTTCTATGTGCCTTCGGACTTTATGTTTTGAACTGTAGTTTCACTTTCCATATTCGGTATTCATTCTAATGTAAGCTCCACGTGGCAAAAATCACGTGATGCAGGAATGTAGTATCTTGGAGTTAGGCTATTTCTTTCTTTTCGGGCGGGGACTCCAAGCAGACAACATGCATTTATATAACGGCACTGTAGATTTTCTTATTAAATAAAGAAAGTTCCCGGTCCGGTACATGAATAGATTGGTTAGAAAGCAAGATTTTAATTTTAATTAGATTGGAAAGCCTTATTTGGGGGTTGAAATTGGAGAGCACCAAAAAAAGAAAGGAGGGGTGGGGGGTTCCACAGGGAATATTTTTATCTTATGAACTCAACATTCGAAAGTTTTTTTTTTATTTAATTAAAAGAGAGAAAAACAAATGTAAGACAAATTGTGAATGATCTTTCTTCCTTTATCACGTGAGGGAATCTCGCATATATCTGGTTTACCGTCAAACCGAGCACATGTCTTTTGGTTATTTCTGTCACTAGGTGGCTGTCTCATTGACGTTTACCCCATATTTTTTCATTGAAGCACAATGCACACGTATATGTTTTAGAACATGAAGTTAAGGTTAAAACTTTCATGTCATGAATAATAAAGTGAAAAAAAAGCAAAAAAGAGACTCAAAGAACTAAATAGAAAAAGACGAAATGATCTGATTTTCAAAAATGACCTGTTTGGTCGCTCGTAATCGATTGTCTACAAATATAGTTCCTGTCATTTGTAATGAATGTAAACTTTAATATCTGTGGGGTTTTTTTTCATATAAAATTTTATGGTTAAAATTATTAGTTATGTTATTTCTTTTATAGTGGATTTTAAGATATTTTTTATTATGCTTTAGAACATTAGGGCATTGTGGGACTATGTGTCAAAGGTGTATGATTGAGGGGGCAACTCGTTCTATAAAAGCCGTGACTGGTCGCATGTGTCTTGTGACATCATTTCATGTCTAAGCAGTCCCAAACAAGTACATTTTTGAGTATACGCCAAGACGAGCATCATATTTTCAACTTTTGTTTCATTTTGTAGACTGTGTACCTCAAATTTTTTAACTGAAAAAAAAAATGTCTTCATCGGGAACTCTCCAGCTGAAACCTACACTCTTCAGTTTAGCAGGGACAATACTCTGTTTTTTTAATTTTGTCATTTTTGCGCATGGGATCGTTAAAGACACTGTCAGTGGTTCAAAGTATTGCTTGTCAAAGACATGTCTACTAAGTTAGCGAATGCTGCATTCGAATAGGGACTGTTCTATTCATTCTCAGAAATTTTGCAATCTTTTGACATAGAAATTACCCTTTTCTGTTTAAAATAGATATTCTACATTATAAGGTGTCGACATTAAGTTAGTAATGGAACTTGAATAACTTTGAAAAGTTTAATTTGTTTTAAGCCTTAAACAAAAGGTTGCCACATATGTAATATGATGGACACACCAACCTTTAAAGTCAGGTCCCTTTAATGTTGCCTTATCCTCGGAAATCTGAAATATCTGCTCAATACTTATTGCTTTCCCCTAAAATAGCTGACAAATATTTAAAATAGTTCTGCTTTAAAATTCATCTATTCTCCTAGTTATTCAAAATTATTAGAGGTTAAGCTTTTTCATGTCCAACGGCACATATTACAGTGTTATCTGGATTCACCATTATACGATGCGGGAAAATTGCTATTGTCAAATTCAATTTAAAAAAAATAGATTCGTGTTTAAAAAAACTACGAGATGTGTTTGAAACGTCTAAGATATACAATGATTGATGTATTCATTGTTGGTCTTTAACGCCACTTTTATCATTATTTTTCTATTTCATGGTGACCAGGTTTTTTTGTGTGTAGAAAGCTGGGACGCCCGGAGAGAACCACTGACCTTCGGCAAGGAAACTGTCAATCCTAGTCAATTAAGATTGGAGTCGAACCAAGCTACCACGTGTAGGGTTCGAACTCTGAGATAAAGCAATGAAGCAGTAATTTTCACTAATAAAAGAAACTTATTTCTCACTTTATCCAGTTTTCGTTTGATATATAGTTTTATTTTCTATTATTCAAGTTGAAGAAGCCAAGACGTTTTAAAAACGAATTGAAGAAAAAAGGTAGCCAAGTGCATAGTTCTTTCAAACATATTCTTTTATCGCTGAGATGCTGTCTCGTCATGCCAAGAAATTGCCTCCGTTGAAATTTTGCAAACATCCCATAGAGCAAATTACATGGATGATTAATATTGACCATTTGGTATATGGCCGTTTTCTAAGCGACACGTACTTGCAGGTCATAAATTAGTTTGTTGAATGAAATCAAATCTTTAACTACTAATAGGTGCCGTAGGAGGTCCACCGGAATTTTTAGCGAGGATTTCTTGGCATGTAACAGATAGAAAACTCAGGATTCCAATTTATAGAACAGACAAGGGGCAGTGGCAAATATTTCGTGTATATTATGAACACAGAGAAGATTACCCCGGCACCCTTTGAAAAAAAAAAATCCTTCTTTTTCTTCTATGTGCCTTCGGACTTTATGTTTTGAACTGTAGTTTCACTTTCCATATTCGGTATTCATTCTAATGTAAGCTCCACGTGGCAAAAATCACGTGATGCAGGAATGTAGTATCTTGGAGTTAGGCTATTTCTTTCTTTTCGGGCGGGGACTCCAAGCAGACAACATGCATTTATATAACGGCACTGTAGATTTTCTTATTAAATAAAGAAAGTTCCCGGTCCGGTACATGAATAGATTGGTTAGAAAGCAAGATTTTAATTTTAATTAGATTGGAAAGCCTTATTTGGGGGTTGAAATTGGAGAGCACCAAAAAAAGAAAGGAAGGGGGGGGGGGGGGGTTCCACAGGGAATATTTTTATCTTATGAACTCAACATTCGAAAGTTTTTTTTTTATTTAATTAAAAGAGAGAAAAACAAATGTAAGACAAATTGTGAATGATCTTTCTTCCTTTATCACGTGAGGGAATCTCGCATATATCTGGTTTACCGTCAAACCGAGCACATGTCTTTTGGTTATTTCTGTCACTAGGTGGCTGTCTCATTGACGTTTACCCCATATTTTTTCATTGAAGCACAATGCACACGTATATGTTTTAGAACATGAAGTTAAGGTTAAAACTTTCATGTCATGAATAATAAAGTGAAAAAAAAAGCAAAAAAGAGACTCAAAGAACTAAATAGAAAAAGACGAAATGATCTGATTTTCAAAAATGACCTGTTTGGTCGCTCGTAATCGATTGTCTACAAATATAGTTCCTGTCATTTGTAATGAATGTAAACTTTAATATCTGTGGGGTTTTTTTTCATATAAAATTTTATGGTTAAAATTATTAGTTATGTTATTTCTTTTATAGTGGATTTTAAGATATTTTTTATTATGCTTTAGAACATTAGGGCATTGTGGGACTATGTGTCAAAGGTGTATGATTGAGGGGGCAACTCGTTCTATAAAAGCCGTGACTGGTCGCATGTGTCTTGTGACATCATTTCATGTCTAAGCAGTCCCAAACAAGTACATTTTTGAGTATACGCCAAGACGAGCATCATATTTTCAACTTTTGTTTCATTTTGTAGACTGTGTACCTCAAATTTTTTAACTGAAAAAAAAAATGTCTTCATCGGGAACTCTCCAGCTGAAACCTACACTCTTCAGTTTAGCAGGGACAATACTCTGTTTTTTTAATTTTGTCATTTTTGCGCATGGGATCGTTAAAGACACTGTCAGTGGTTCAAAGTATTGCTTGTCAAAGACATGTCTACTAAGTTAGCGAATGCTGCATTCGAATAGGGACTGTTCTATTCATTCTCAGAAATTTTGCAATCTTTTGACATAGAAATTACCCTTTTCTGTTTAAAATAGATATTCTACATTATAAGGTGTCGACATTAAGTTAGTAATGGAACTTGAATAACTTTGAAAAGTTTAATTTGTTTTAAGCCTTAAACAAAAGGTTGCCACATATGTAATATGATGGACACACCAACCTTTAAAGTCAGGTCCCTTTAATGTTGCCTTATCCTCGGAAATCTGAAATATCTGCTCAATACTTATTGCTTTCCCCTAAAATAGCTGACAAATATTTAAAATAGTTCTGCTTTAAAATTCATCTATTCTCCTAGTTATTCAAAATTATTAGAGGTTAAGCTTTTTCATGTCCAACGGCACATATTACAGTGTTATCTGGATTCACCATTATACGATGCGGGAAAATTGCTATTGTCAAATTCAATTTAAAAAAAATAGATTCGTGTTTAAAAAAACTACGAGATGTGTTTGAAACGTCTAAGATATACAATGATTGATGTATTCATTGTTGGTCTTTAACGCCACTTTTATCATTATTTTTCTATTTCATGGTGACCAGGTTTTTTTGTGTGTAGAAAGCTGGGACGCCCGGAGAGAACCACTGACCTTCGGCAAGGAAACTGTCAATCCTAGTCAATTAAGATTGGAGTCGAACCAAGCTACCACGTGTAGGGTTCGAACTCTGAGATAAAGCAATGAAGCAGTAATTTTCACTAATGAAAGAAACTTGTTTCTCACTTTATCCAGTTTTCGTTTGATATATAGTTTTATTTTCTATTATTCAAGTTGAAGAAGCCAAGACGTTTTAAAAACGAATTGAAGAAAAAAAGGTAGCCAAGTGCATAGTTCTTTCAAACATATTCTTTTATCGCTGAGATGCTGTCTCGTCATGCCAAGAAATTGCCTCCGTTGAAATTTTGCAAACATCCCATAGAGCAAATTACATGGATGATTAATATTGACCATTTGGTATATGGCCGTTTTCTAAGCGACACGTACTTGCAGGTCATAAATTAGTTTGTTGAATGAAATCAAATCTTTAACTACTAATAGGTGCCGTAGGAGGTCCACCGGAATTTTTAGCGAGGATTTCTTGGCATGTAACAGATAGAAAACTCAGGATTCCAATTTATAGAACAGACAAGGGGCAGTGGCAAATATTTCGTGTATATTATGAACACAGAGAAGATTACCCCGGCACCCTTTGAAAAAAAAATCCTTCTTTTTCTTCTATGTGCCTTCGGACTTTATGTTTTGAACTGTAGTTTCACTTTCCATATTCGGTATTCATTCTAATGTAAGCTCCACGTGGCAAAAATCACGTGATGCAGGAATGTAGTATCTTGGAGTTAGGCTATTTCTTTCTTTTCGGGCGGGGACTCCAAGCAGACAACATGCATTTATATAACGGCACTGTAGATTTTCTTATTAAATAAAGAAAGTTCCCGGTCCGGTACATGAATAGATTGGTTAGAAAGCAAGATTTTAATTTTAATTAGATTGGAAAGCCTTATTTGGGGGTTTAAATTGGAGAGCACCAAAAAAAGAAAGGAGGGGTAGGGGGTTCCACAGGGAATATTTTTATCTTATGAACTCAACATTCGAAAGTTTTTTTTTTATTTAATTAAAAGAGAGAAAAACAAATGTAAGACAAATTGTGAATGCTCTTTCTTCCTTTATCACGTGAGGGAATCTCGCATATATCTGGTTTACCGTCAAACCGAGCACATGTCTTTTGGTTATTTCTGTCACTAGGTGGCTGTCTCATTGACGTTTACCCCATATTTTTTCATTGAAGCACAATGCACACGTATATGTTTTAGAACATGAAGTTAAGGTTAAAACTTTCATGTCATGAATAATAAAGTGAAAAAAAAGCAAAAAAGAGACTCAAAGAACTAAATAGAAAAAGACGAAATGATCTGATTTTCAAAAATGACCTGTTTGGTCGCTCGTAATCGATTGTCTACAAATATAGTTCCTGTCATTTGTAATGAATGTAAACTTTAATATCTGTGGGGTTTTTTTTCATATAAAATTTTATGGTTAAAATTATTAGTTATGTTATTTCTTTTATAGTGGATTTTAAGATATTTTTTATTATGCTTTAGAACATTAGGGCATTGTGGGACTATGTGTCAAAGGTGTATGATTGAGGGGGCAACTCGTTCTATAAAAGCCGTGACTGGTCGCATGTGTCTTGTGACATCATTTCATGTCTAAGCAGTCCCAAACAAGTACATTTTTGAGTATACGCCAAGACGAGCATCATATTTTCAACTTTTGTTTCATTTTGTAGACTGTGTACCTCAAATTTTTTAACTGAAAAAAAAAGGTCTTCATCGGGAACTCTCCAGCTGAAACCTACACTCTTCAGTTTAGCAGGGACAATACTCTGTTTTTTTAATTTTGTCATTTTTGCGCATGGGATCGTTAAAGACACTGTCAGTGGTTCAAAGTATTGCTTGTCAAAGACATGTCTACTAAGTTAGCGAATGCTGCATTCGAATAGGGACTGTTCTATTCATTCTCAGAAATTTTGCAATCTTTTGACATAGAAATTACCCTTTTCTGTTTAAAATAGATATTCTACATTATAAGGTGTCAACATTAAGTTAGTAATGGAACTTGAATAACTTTGAAAAGTTTAATTTGTTTTAAGCCTTAAACAAAAGGTTGCCACATATGTAATATGATGGACACACCAACCTTTAAAGTCAGGTCCCTGTAATGTTGCCTTATCCTCGGAAATCTGAAATATCTGCTCAATACTTATTGCTTTCCCCTAAAATAGCTGACAAATATTTAAAATAGTTCTGCTTTAAAATTCATCTATTCTCCTAGTTATTCAAAATTATTAGAGGTTAAGCTTTTTCATGTCCAACGGCACATATTACAGTGTTATCTGGATTCACCATTATACGATGCGGGAAAATTGCTATTGTCAAATTCAATTTAAAAAAAATAGATTCGTGTTTAAAAAAACTACGAGATGTGTTTGTAACGTCTAAGATATACAATGATTGATGTATTCATTGTTGGTCTTTAACGCCACTTTTATCATTATTTTTCTATTTCATGGTGACCAGGTTTTTTTGTGTGTAGAAAGCTGGGACGCCCGGAGAGAACCACTGACCTTCGGCAAGGAAACTGTCAATCCTAGTCAATTAAGATTGGAGTCGAACCAAGCTACCACGTGTAGGGTTCGAACTCTGAGATAAAGCAATGAAGCAGTAATTTTCACTAATGAAAGAAACTTGTTTCTCACTTTATCCAGTTTTCGTTTGATATATAGTTTTATTTTCTATTATTCAAGTTGAAGAAGCCAAGACGTTTTAAAAACGAATTGAAGAAAAAAAGGTAGCCAAGTGCATAGTTCTTTCAAACATATTCTTTTATCGCTGAGATGCTGTCTCGTCATGCCAAGAAATTGCCTCCGTTGAAATTTTGCAAACATCCCATAGAGCAAATTACATGGATGATTAATATTGACCATTTGGTATATGGCCGTTTTCTAAGCGACACGTACTTGCAGGTCATAAATTAGTTTGTTGAATGAAATCAAATCTTTAACTACTAATAGGTGCCGTAGGAGGTCCACCGGAATTTTTAGCGAGGATTTCTTGGCATGTAACAGATAGAAAACTCAGGATTCCAATTTATAGAACAGACAAGGGGCAGTGGCAAATATTTCGTGTATATTATGAACACAGAGAAGATTACCCCGGCACCCTTTGAAAAAAAAATCCTTCTTTTTCTTCTATGTGCCTTCGGACTTTATGTTTTGAACTGTAGTTTCACTTTCCATATTCGGTATTCATTCTAATGTAAGCTCCACGTGTCAAAAATCACGTGATGCAGGAATGTAGTATCTTGGAGTTAGACTATATCTTTCTTTTCGGGCGGGGACTCCAAGCAGACAGCATGCATTTATATAACGGCACTGTAGATTTTCTTATTAAATAAAGAAAGTTCCCGGTCCGGTACATGAATAGATTGGTTAGAAAGCAAGATTTTAATTTTAATTAGATTGGAAAGCCTTATTTGGGGGTTGAAATTGGAGAGCACCAAAAAAAGAAAGGAGGGGGGGTGGGGGGTGGGTTCCACAGGGAATATTTTTATCTTATGAACTCAACATTCGAAAGTTTTTTTTTTATTTAATTAAAAGAGAGAAAAACAAATGTAAGACAAATTGTGAATGATCTTTCTTCCTTTATCACGTGAGGGAATCTCGCATATATCTGGTTTACCGTCAAACCGAGCACATGTCTTTTGGTTATTTCTGTCACTAGGTGGCTGTCTCATTGACGTTTACCCCATATTTTTTCATTGAAGCACAATGCACACGTATATGTTTTAGAACATGAAGTTAAGGTTAAAACTTTCATGTCATGAATAATAAAGTGAAAAAAAAAGCAAAACAGAGACTCAAAGAACTAAATAGAAAAAGACGAAATGATCTGATTTTCAAAAATGACCTGTTTGGTCGCTCGTAATCGATTGTCTACAAATATAGTTCCTGTCATTTGTAATGAATGTTAACCTTCATATCTGTGGGGTTTTTTTTCATATAAAATTTTATGGTTAAAATTATTAGTTATGTTATTTCTTTTATAGTGGATTTTAAGATATTTTTTATTATGCTTTAGAACATTAGGGCATTGTGGGACTATGTGTCAAAGGTGTATGATTGAGGGGGCAACTCGTTCTATAAAAGCCGTGACTGGTCGCATGTGTCTTGTGACATCATTTCATGTCTAAGCAGTCCCAAACAAGTACATTTTTGAGTATACGCCAAGACGAGCATCATATTTTCAACTTTTGTTTCATTTTGTAGACTGTGTACCTCAAATTTTTTAACTGAAAAAAAAAATGTCTTCATCGGGAACTCTCCAGCTGAAACCTACACTCTTCAGTTTAGCAGGGACAATACTCTGTTTTTTTAATTTTGTCATTTTTGCGCATGGGATCGTTAAAGACACTGTCAGTGGTTCAAAGTATTGCTTGTCAAAGACATGTCTACTAAGTTAGCGAATGCTGCATTCGAATAGGGACTGTTCTATTCATTCTCAGAAATTTTGCAATCTTTTGACATAGAAATTACCCTTTTCTGTTTAAAATAGATATTCTACATTATAAGGTGTCGACATTAAGTTAGTAATGGAACTTGAATAACTTTGAAAAGTTTAATTTGTTTTAAGCCTTAAACAAAAGGTTGCCACATATGTAATATGATGGACACACCAACCTTTAAAGTCAGGTCCCTTTAATGTTGCCTTATCCTCGAAAATCTGAAATATCTGCTCAATACTTATTGCTTTCCCCTAAAATAGCTGACAAATATTTAAAATAGTTCTGCTTTAAAATTCATCTATTCTCCTAGTTATTCAAAATTATTAGAGGTTAAGCTTTTTCATGTCCAACGGCACATATTACAGTGTTATCTGGATTCACCATTATACGATGCGGGAAAATTGCTATTGTCAAATTCAATTTAAAAAAAATAGATTCGTGTTTAAAAAAACTACGAGATGTGTTTGAAACGTCTAAGATATACAATGATTGATGTATTCATTGTTGGTCTTTAACGCCACTTTTATCATTATTTTTCTATTTCATGGTGACCAGGTTTTTTTGTGTGTAGAAAGCTGGGACGCCCGGAGAGAACCACTGACCTTCGGCAAGGAAACTGTCAATCCTAGTCAATTAAGATTGGAGTCGAACCAAGCTACCACGTGTAGGGTTCGAACTCTGAGATAAAGCAATGAAGCAGTAATTTTCACTAATGAAAGAAACTTGTTTCTCACTTTATCCAGTTTTCGTTTGATATATAGTTTTATTTTCTATTATTCAAGTTGAAGAAGCCAAGACGTTTTAAAAACGAATTGAAGAAAAAAAGGTAGCCAAGTGCATAGTTCTTTCAAACATATTCTTTTATCGCTGAGATGCTGTCTCGTCATGCCAAGAAATTGCCTCCGTTGAAATTTTGCAAACATCCCATAGAGCAAATTACATGGATGATTAATATTGACCATTTGGTATATGGCCGTTTTCTAAGCGACACGTACTTGCAGGTCATAAATTAGTTTGTTGAATGAAATCAAATCTTTAACTACTAATAGGTGCCGTAGGAGGTCCACCGGAATTTTTAGCGAGGATTTCTTGGCATGTAACAGATAGAAAACTCAGGATTCCAATTTATAGAACAGACAAGGGGCAGTGGCAAATATTTCGTGTATATTATGAACACAGAGAAGATTACCCCGGCACCCTTTGAAAAAAAAAATCCTTCTTTTTCTTCTATGTGCCTTCGGACTTTATGTTTTGAACTGTAGTTTCACTTTCCATATTCGGTATTCATTCTAATGTAAGCTCCACGTGGCAAAAATCACGTGATGCAGGAATGTAGTATCTTGGAGTTAGGCTATTTCTTTCTTTTCGGGCGGGGACTCCAAGCAGACAACATGCATTTATATAACGGCACTGTAGATTTTCTTATTAAATAAAGAAAGTTCCCGGTGCGGTACATGAATAGATTGGTTAGAAAGCAAGATTTTAATTTTAATTAGATTGGAAAGCCTTATTTGGGGGTTGAAATTGGAGAGCACCAAAAAAAGAAAGGAGGGGGGGGGGGGGGGTTCCACAGGGAATATTTTTATCTTATGAACTCAACATTCGAAAGTTTTTTTTTTATTTAATTAAAAGAGAGAAAAACAAATGTAAGACAAATTGTGAATGATCTTTCTTCCTTTATCACGTGAGGGAATCTCGCATATATCTGGTTTACCGTCAAACCGAGCACATGTCTTTTGGTTATTTCTGTCACTAGGTGGCTGTCTCATTGACGTTTACCCCATATTTTTTCATTGAAGCACAATGCACACGTATATGTTTTAGAACATGAAGTTAAGGTTAAAACTTTCATGTCATGAATAATAAAGTGAAAAAAAAAGCAAAACAGAGACTCAAAGAACTAAATAGAAAAAGACGAAATGATCTGATTTTCAAAAATGACCTGTTTGGTCGCTCGTAATCGATTGTCTACAAATATAGTTCCTGTCATTTGTAATGAATGTTAACCTTCATATCTGTGGGGTTTTTTTTCATATAAAATTTTATGGTTAAAATTATTAGTTATGTTATTTCTTTTATAGTGGATTTTAAGATATTTTTTATTATGCTTTAGAACATTAGGGCATTGTGGGACTATGTGTCAAAGGTGTATGATTGAGGGGGCAACTCGTTCTATAAAAGCCGTGACTGGTCGCATGTGTCTTGTGACATCATTTCATGTCTAAGCAGTCCCAAACAAGTACATTTTTGAGTATACGCCAAGACGAGCATCATATTTTCAACTTTTGTTTCATTTTGTAGACTGTGTACCTCAAATTTTTTAACTGAAAAAAAAAATGTCTTCATCGGGAACTCTCCAGCTGAAACCTACACTCTTCAGTTTAGCAGGGACAATACTCTGTTTTTTTAATTTTGTCATTTTTGCGCATGGGATCGTTAAAGACACTGTCAGTGGTTCAAAGTATTGCTTGTCAAAGACATGTCTACTAAGTTAGCGAATGCTGCATTCGAATAGGGACTGTTCTATTCATTCTCAGAAATTTTGCAATCTTTTGACATAGAAATTACCCTTTTCTGTTTAAAATAGATATTCTACATTATAAGGTGTCGACATTAAGTTAGTAATGGAACTTGAATAACTTTGAAAAGTTTAATTTGTTTTAAGCCTTAAACAAAAGGTTGCCACATATGTAATATGATGGACACACCAACCTTTAAAGTCAGGTCCCTTTAATGTTGCCTTATCCTCGGAAATCTGAAATATCTGCTCAATACTTATTGCTTTCCCCTAAAATATCTGACAAATATTTAAAATAGTTCTGCTTTAAAATTCATCTATTCTCCTAGTTATTCAAAATTATTAGAGGTTAAGCTTTTTCATGTCCAACGGCACATATTACAGTGTTATCTGGATTCACCATTATACGATGCGGGAAAATTGCTATTGTCAAATTCAATTTAAAAAAAATAGATTCGTGTTTAAAAAAACTACGAGATGTGTTTGAAACGTCTAAGATATACAATGATTGATGTATTCATTGTTGGTCTTTAACGCCACTTTTATCATTATTTTTCTATTTCATGGTGACCAGGTTTTTTTGTGTGTAGAAAGCTGGGACGCCCGGAGAGAACCACTGACCTTCGGCAAGGAAACTGTCAATCCTAGTCAATTAAGATTGGAGTCGAACCAAGCTACCACGTGTAGGGTTCGAACTCTGAGATAAAGCAATGAAGCAGTAATTTTCACTAATGAAAGAAACTTGTTTCTCACTTTATCCAGTTTTCGTTTGATATATAGTTTTATTTTCTATTATTCAAGTTGAAGAAGCCAAGACGTTTTAAAAACGAATTGAAGAAAAAAAGTAGCCAAGTGCATAGTTCTTTCAAACATATTCTTTTATCGCTGAGATGCTGTCTCGTCATGCCAAGAAATTGCCTCCGTTGAAATTTTGCAAACATCCCATAGAGCAAATTACATGGATGATTAATATTGACCATTTGGTATATGGCCGTTTTCTAAGCGACACGTACTTGCAGGTCATAAATTAGTTTGTTGAATGAAATCAAATCTTTAACTACTAATAGGTGCCGTAGGAGGTCCACCGGAATTTTTAGCGAGGATTTCTTGGCATGTAACAGATAGAAAACTCAGGATTCCAATTTATAGAACAGACAAGGGGCAGTGGCAAATATTTCGTGTATATTATGAACACAGAGAAGATTACCCCGGCACCCTTTGAAAAAAAAAAATCCTTCTTTTTCTTCTATGTGCCTTCGGACTTTATGTTTTGAACTGTAGTTTCACTTTCCATATTCGGTATTCATTCTAATGTAAGCTCCACGTGGCAAAAATCACGTGATGCAGGAATGTAGTATCTTGGAGTTAGGCTATTTCTTTCTTTTCGGGCGGGGACTCCAAGCAGACAACATGCATTTATATAACGGCACTGTAGATTTTCTTATTAAATAAAGAAAGTTCCCGGTGCGGTACATGAATAGATTGGTTAGAAAGCAAGATTTTAATTTTAATTAGATTGGAAAGCCTTATTTGGGGGTTGAAATTGGAGAGCACCAAAAAAAGAAAGGAGGGGGGGGGGGGGGGGGGTTCCACAGGGAATATTTTTATCTTATGAACTCAACATTCGAAAGTTTTTTTTTTATTTAATTAAAAGAGAGAAAAACAAATGTAAGACAAATTGTGAATGATCTTTCTTCCTTTATCACGTGAGGGAATCTCGCATATATCTGGTTTACCGTCAAACCGAGCACATGTCTTTTGGTTATTTCTGTCACTAGGTGGCTGTCTCATTGACGTTTACCCCATATTTTTTCATTGAAGCACAATGCACACGTATATGTTTTAGAACATGAAGTTAAGGTTAAAACTTTCATGTCATGAATAATAAAGTGAAAAAAAAAAGCAAAAAAGAGACTCAAAGAACTAAATAGAAAAAGACGAAATGATCTGATTTTCAAAAATGACCTGTTTGGTCGCTCGTAATCGATTGTCTACAAATATAGTTCCTGTCATTTGTAATGAATGTAAACTTTAATATCTGTGGGGTTTTTTTTCATATAAAATTTTATGGTTAAAATTATTAGTTATGTTATTTCTTTTATAGTGGATTTTAAGATGTTTTTTATTATGCTTTAGAACATTAGGGCATTGTTGGACTATGTGTCAAAGGTGTATGATTGAGGGGGCAACTCGTTCTATAAAAGCCGTGACTGGTCGCATGTGTCTTGTGACATCATTTCATGTCTAAGCAGTCCCAAACAAGTACATTTTTGAGTATACGCCAAGACGAGCATCATATTTTCAACTTTTGTTTCATTTTGTAGACTGTGTACCTCAAATTTTTTAACTGAAAAAAAAAATGTCTTCATCGGGAACTCTCCAGCTGAAACCTACACTCTTCAGTTTAGCAGGGACAATACTCTGTTTTTTTAATTTTGTCATTTTTGCGCATGGGATCGTTAAAGACACTGTCAGTGGTTCAAAGTATTGCTTGTCAAAGACATGTCTACTAAGTTAGCGAATGCTGCATTCGAATAGGGACTGTTCTATTCATTCTCAGAAATTTTGCAATCTTTTGACATAGAAATTACCCTTTTCTGTTTAAAATAGATATTCTACATTATAAGGTGTCGACATTAAGTTAGTAATGGAACTTGAATAACTTTGAAAAGTTTAATTTGTTTTAAGCCTTAAACAAAAGGTTGCCACATATGTAATATGATGGACACACCAACCTTTAAAGTCAGGTCCCTTTAATGTTGCCTTATCCTCGGAAATCTGAAATATCTGCTCAATACTTATTGCTTTCCCCTAAAATATCTGACAAATATTTAAAATAGTTCTGCTTTAAAATTCATCTATTCTCCTAGTTATTCAAAATTATTAGAGGTTAAGCTTTTTCATGTCCAACGGCACATATTACAGTGTTATCTGGATTCACCATTATACGATGCGGGAAAATTGCTATTGTCAAATTCAATTTAAAAAAAATAGATTCGTGTTTAAAAAAACTACGAGATGTGTTTGAAACGTCTAAGATATACAATGATTGATGTATTCATTGTTGGTCTTTAACGCCACTTTTATCATTATTTTTCTATTTCATGGTGACCAGGTTTTTTTGTGTGTAGAAAGCTGGGACGCCCGGAGAGAACCACTGACCTTCGGCAAGGAAACTGTCAATCCTAGTCAATTAAGATTGGAGTCGAACCAAGCTACCACGTGTAGGGTTCGAACTCTGAGATAAAGCAATGAAGCAGTAATTTTCACTAATGAAAGAAACTTGTTTCTCACTTTATCCAGTTTTCGTTTGATATATAGTTTTATTTTCTATTATTCAAGTTGAAGAAGCCAAGACGTTTTAAAAACGAATTGAAGAAAAAAAGTAGCCAAGTGCATAGTTCTTTCAAACATATTCTTTTATCGCTGAGATGCTGTCTCGTCATGCCAAGAAATTGCCTCCGTTGAAATTTTGCAAACATCCCATAGAGCAAATTACATGGATGATTAATATTGACCATTTGGTATATGGCCGTTTTCTAAGCGACACGTACTTGCAGGTCATAAATTAGTTTGTTGAATGAAATCAAATCTTTAACTACTAATAGGTGCCGTAGGAGGTCCACCGGAATTTTTAGCGAGGATTTCTTGGCATGTAACAGATAGAAAACTCAGGATTCCAATTTATAGAACAGACAAGGGGCAGTGGCAAATATTTCGTGTATATTATGAACACAGAGAAGATTACCCCGGCACCCTTTGAAAAAAAAAAATCCTTCTTTTTCTTCTATGTGCCTTCGGACTTTATGTTTTGAACTGTAGTTTCACTTTCCATATTCGGTATTCATTCTAATGTAAGCTCCACGTGGCAAAAATCACGTGATGCAGGAATGTAGTATCTTGGAGTTAGGCTATTTCTTTCTTTTCGGGCGGGGACTCCAAGCAGACAACATGCATTTATATAACGGCACTGTAGATTTTCTTATTAAATAAAGAAAGTTCCCGGTCCGGTACATGAATAGATTGGTTAGAAAGCAAGATTTTAATTTTAATTAGATTGGAAAGCCTTATTTGGGGGTTGAAATTGGAGAGCACCAAAAAAAGAAAGGAGGGGTGGGGGGTTCCACAGGGAATATTTTTATCTTATGAACTCAACATTCGAAAGTTTTTTTTTATTTAATTAAAAGAGAGAAAAACAAATGTAAGACAAATTGTGAATGATCTTTCTTCCTTTATCACGTGAGGGAATCTCGCATATATCTGGTTTACCGTCAAACCGAGCACATGTCTTTTGGTTATTTCTGTCACTAGGTGGCTGTCTCATTGACGTTTACCCCATATTTTTTCATTGAAGCACAATGCACACGTATATGTTTTAGAACATGAAGTTAAGGTTAAAACTTTCATGTCATGAATAATAAAGTGAAAAAAAAAAGCAAAAAAGAGACTCAAAGAACTAAATAGAAAAAGACGAAATGATCTGATTTTCAAAAATGACCTGTTTGGTCGCTCGTAATCGATTGTCTACAAATATAGTTCCTGTCATTTGTAATGAATGTAAACTTTAATATCTGTGGGTTTTTTTTTCATATAAAATTTTATGGTTAAAATTATTAGTTATGTTATTTCTTTTATAGTGGATTTTAAGATATTTTTTATTATGCTTTAGAACATTAGGGCATTGTGGGACTATGTGTCAAAGGTGTATGATTGAGGGGGCAACTCGTTCTATAAAAGCCGTGACTGGTCGCATGTGTCTTGTGACATCATTTCATGTCTAAGCAGTCCCAAACAAGTACATTTTTGAGTATACGCCAAGACGAGCATCATATTTTCAACTTTTGTTTCATTTTGTAGACTGTGTACCTCAAATTTTTTAACTGAAAAAAAAAATGTCTTCATCGGGAACTCTCCAGCTGAAACCTACACTCTTCAGTTTAGCAGGGACAATACTCTGTTTTTTTAATTTTGTCATTTTTGCGCATGGGATCGTTAAAGACACTGTCAGTGGTTCAAAGTATTGCTTGTCAAAGACATGTCTACTAAGTTAGCGAATGCTGCATTCGAATAGGGACTGTTCTATTCATTCTCAGAAATTTTGCAATCTTTTGACATAGAAATTACCCTTTTCTGTTTAAAATAGATATTCTACATTATAAGGTGTCGACATTAAGTTAGTAATGGAACTTGAATAACTTTGAAAAGTTTTATTTGTTTTAAGCCTTAAACAAAAGGTTGCCACATATGTAATATGATGGACACACCAACCTTTAAAGTCAGGTCCCTTTAATGTTGCCTTATCCTCGGAAATCTGAAATATCTGCTCAATACTTATTGCTTTCCCCTCAAATAGCTGACCAATATTTAAAATAGTTCTGCTTTAAAATTCATCTATTCTCCTAGTTATTCAAAATTATTAGAGGTTAAGCTTTTTCATGTCCAACGGCACATATTACAGTGTTATCTGGATTCACCATTATACGATGCGGGAAAATTGCTATTGTCAAATTCAATTTAAAAAAAATAGATTCGTGTTTAAAAAAACTACGAGATGTGTTTGAAACGTCTAAGATATACAATGATTGATGTATTCATTGTTGGTCTTTAACGCCACTTTTATCATTATTTTTCTATTTCATGGTGACCAGGTTTTTTTGTGTGTAGAAAGCTGGGACGCCCGGAGAGAACCACTGACCTTCGGCAAGGAAACTGTCAATCCTAGTCAATTAAGATTGGAGTCGAACCAAGCTACCACGTGTAGGGTTCGAACTCTGAGATAAAGCAATGAAGCAGTAATTTTCACTAATGAAAGAAACTTGTTTCTCACTTTATCCAGTTTTCGTTTGATATATAGTTTTATTTTCTATTATTCAAGTTGAAGAAGCCAAGACGTTTTAAAAACGAATTGAAGAAAAAAAGGTAGCCAAGTGCATAGTTCTTTCAAACATATTCTTTTATCGCTGAGATGCTGTCTCGTCATGCCAAGAAATTGCCTCCGTTGAAATTTTGCAAACATCCCATAGAGCAAATTACATGGATGATTAATATTGACCATTTGGTATATGGCCGTTTTCTAAGCGACACGTACTTGCAGGTCATAAATTAGTTTGTTGAATGAAATCAAATCTTTAACTACTAATAGGTGCCGTAGGAGGTCCACCGGAATTTTTAGCGAGGATTTCTTGGCATGTAACAGATAGAAAACTCAGGATTCCAATTTATAGAACAGACAAGGGGCAGTGGCAAATATTTCGTGTATATTATGAACACAGAGAAGATTACCCCGGCACCCTTTGAAAAAAAAAAATCCTTCTTTTTCTTCTATGTGCCTTCGGACTTTATGTTTTGAACTGTAGTTTCACTTTCCATATTCGGTATTCATTCTAATGTAAGCTCCACGTGGCAAAAATCACGTGATGCAGGAATGTAGTATCTTGGAGTTAGGCTATTTCTTTCTTTTCGGGCGGGGACTCCAAGCAGACAACATGCATTTATATAACGGCACTGTAGATTTTCTTATTAAATAAAGAAAGTTCCCGGTGCGGTACATGAATAGATTGGTTAGAAAGCAAGATTTTAATTTTTAATTAGATTGGAAAGCCTTATTTGGGGGTTGAAATTGGAGAGCACCAAAAAAAGAAAGGAGGGGGGGGGGGGGGGGGGGGTTCCACAGGGAATATTTTTATCTTATGAACTCAACATTCGAAAGTTTTTTTTTTATTTAATTAAAAGAGAGAAAAACAAATGTAAGACAAATTGTGAATGATCTTTCTTCCTTTATCACGTGAGGGAATCTCGCATATATCTGGTTTACCGTCAAACCGAGCACATATCTTTTGGTTATTTCTGTCACTAGGTGGCTGTCTCATTGACGTTTACCCCATATTTTTTCATTGAAGCACAATGCACACGTATATGTTTTAGAACATGAAGTTAAGGTTAAAACTTTCATGTCATGAATAATAAAGTGAAAAAAAAAGCAAAAAAGAGACTCAAAGAACTAAATAGAAAAAGACGAAATGATCTGATTTTCAAAAATGACCTGTTTGGTCGCTCGTAATCGATTGTCTACAAATATAGTTCCTGTCATTTGTAATGAATGTAAACTTTAATATCTGTGGGGTTTTTTTTCATATAAAATTTTATGGTTAAAATTATTAGTTATGTTATTTCTTTTATAGTGGATTTTAAGATATTTTTTATTATGCTTTAGAACATTAGGGCATTGTGGGACTATGTGTCAAAGGTGTATGATTGAGGGGGCAACTCGTTCTATAAAAGCCGTGACTGGTCGCATGTGTCTTGTGACATCATTTCATGTCTAAGCAGTCCCAAACAAGTACATTTTTGAGTATACGCCAAGACGAGCATCATATTTTCAACTTTTGTTTCATTTTGTAGACTGTGTACCTCAAATTTTTTAACTGAAAAAAAAAGGTCTTCATCGGGAACTCTCCAGCTGAAACCTACACTCTTCAGTTTAGCAGGGACAATACTCTGTTTTTTTAATTTTGTCATTTTTGCGCATGGGATCGTTAAAGACACTGTCAGTGGTTCAAAGTATTGCTTGTCAAAGACATGTCTACTAAGTTAGCGAATGCTGCATTCGAATAGGGACTGTTCTATTCATTCTCAGAAATTTTGCAATCTTTTGACATAGAAATTACCCTTTTCTGTTTAAAATAGATATTCTACATTATAAGGTGTCGACATTAAGTTAGTAATGGAACTTGAATAACTTTGAAAAGTTTAATTTGTTTTAAGCCTTAAACAAAAGGTTGCCACATATGTAATATGATGGACACACCAACCTTTAAAGTCAGGTCCCTTTAATGTTGCCTTATCCTCGGAAATCTGAAATATCTGCTCAATACTTATTGCTTTCCCCTAAAATAGCTGACAAATATTTAAAATAGTTCTGCTTTAAAATTCATCTATTCTCCTAGTTATTCAAAATTATTAGAGGTTTAGCTTTTTCATGTCCAACGGCACATATTACAGTGTTATCTGGATTCACCATTATACGATGCGGGAAAATTGCTATTGTCAAATTCAATTTAAAAAAAAATAGATTCGTGTTTAAAAAAACTACGAGATGTGTTTGAAACGTCTAAGATATACAATGATTGATGTATTCATTGTTGGTCTTTAACGCCACTTTTATCATTATTTTTCTATTTCATGGTGACCAGGTTTTTTGGTGTGTAGAAAGCTGGGACGCCCGGAGAGAACCACTGACCTTCGGCAAGGAAACTGTCAATCCTAGTCAATTAAGATTGGAGTCGAACCAAGCTACCACGTGTAGGGTTCGAACTCTGAGATAAAGCAATGAAGCAGTAATTTTCACTAATGAAAGAAACTTGTTTCTCACTTTATCCAGTTTTCGTTTGATATATAGTTTTATTTTCTATTATTCAAGTTGAAGAAGCCAAGACGTTTTAAAAACGAATTGAAGAAAAAAAGGTAGCCAAGTGCATAGTTCTTTCAAACATATTCTTTTATCGCTGAGATGCTGTCTCGTCATGCCAAGAAATTGCCTCCGTTGAAATTTTGCAAACATCCCATAGAGCAAATTACATGGATGATTAATATTGACCATTTGGTATATGGCCGTTTTCTAAGCGACACGTACTTGCAGGTCATAAATTAGTTTGTTGAATGAAATCAAATCTTTAACTACTAATAGGTGCCGTAGGAGGTCCACCGGAATTTTTAGCGAGGATTTCTTGGCATGTAACAGATAGAAAACTCAGGATTCCAATTTATAGAACAGACAAGGGGCAGTGGCAAATATTTCGTGTATATTATGAACACAGAGAAGATTACCCCGGCACCCTTTGAAAAAAAAAATCCTTCTTTTTCTTCTATGTGCCTTCGGACTTTATGTTTTGAACTGTAGTTTCACTTTCCATATTCGGTATTCATTCTAATGTAAGCTCCGTGTGGCAAAAATCACGTGATGCAGGAATGTAGTATCTTGGAGTTAGGCTATTTCTTTCTTTTCGGGCGGGGACTCCAAGCAGACAACATGCATTTATATAACGGCACTGTAGATTTTCTTATTAAATAAAGAAAGTTCCCGGTCCGGTACATGAATAGATTGGTTAGAAAGCAAGATTTTAATTGTAATTAGATTGGAAAGCCTTATTTGGGGGTTGAAATTGGAGAGCACCAAAAAAAGAAAGGAGGGGGGGGGGGGGGGGGGGGGGGGTTCCACAGGGAATATTTTTATCTTATGAACTCAACATTCGAAAGTTTTTTTTTTATTTAATTAAAAGAGAGAAAAACAAATGTAAGACAAATTGTGAATGATCTTTCTTCCTTTATCACGTGAGGGAATCTCGCATATATCTGGTTTACCGTCAAACCGAGCACATGTCTTTTGGTTATTTCTGTCACTAGGTGGCTGTCTCATTGACGTTTACCCCATATTTTTTCATTGAAGCACAATGCACACGTATATGTTTTAGAACATGAAGTTAAGGTTAAAACTTTCATGTCATGAATAATAAAGTGAAAAAAAAGCAAAAAAGAGACTCAAAGAACTAAATAGAAAAAGACGAAATGATCTGATTTTCAAAAATGACCTGTTTGGTCGCTCGTAATCGATTGTCTACAAATATAGTTCCTGTCATTTGTAATGAATGTAAACTTTAATATCTGTGGGGTTTTTTTTCATATAAAATTTTATGGTTAAAATTATTAGTTATGTTATTTCTTTTATAGTGGATTTTAAGATATTTTTTATTATGCTTTAGAACATTAGGGCATTGTGGGACTATGTGTCAAAGGTGTATGATTGAGGGGGCAACTCGTTCTATAAAAGCCGTGACTGGTCGCATGTGTCTTGTGACATCATTTCATGTCTAAGCAGTCCCAAACAAGTACATTTTTGAGTATACGCCAAGACGAGCATCATATTTTCAACTTTTGTTTCATTTTGTAGACTGTGTACCTCAAATTTTTTAACTGAAAAAAAAAATGTCTTCATCGGGAACTCTCCAGCTGAGACCTACACTCTTCAGTTTAGCAGGGACAATACTCTGTTTTTTTTAATTTTGTCATTTTTGCGCATGGGATCGTTAAAGACACTGTCAGTGGTTCAAAGTATTGCTTGTCAAAGACATGTCTACTAAGTTAGCGAATGCTGCATTCGAATAGGGACTGTTCTATTCATTCTCAGAAATTTTGCAATCTTTTGACATAGAAATTACCCTTTTCTGTTTAAAATAGATATTCTACATTATAAGGTGTCGACATTAAGCTAGTAATGGAACTTGAATAACTTTGAAAAGTTTAATTTGTTTTAAGCCTTAAACAAAAGGTTGCCACATATGTAATATGATGGACACACCAACCTTTAAAGTCAGGTCCCTTTAATGTTGCCTTATCCTCGGAAATCTGAAATATCTGCTCAATACTTATTGCTTTCCCCTAAAATAGCTGACAAATATTTAAAATAGTTCTGCTTTAAAATTCATCTATTCTCCTAGTTATTCAAAATTATTAGAGGTTAAGCTTTTTCATGTCCAACGGCACATATTACAGTGTTATCTGGATTCACCATTATACGATGCGGGAAAATTGCTATTGTCAAATTCAATTTAAAAAAAATAGATTCGTGTTTAAAAAAACTACGAGATGTGTTTGAAACGTCTAAGATATACAATGATTGATGTATTCATTGTTGGTCTTTAACGCCACTTTTATCATTATTTTTCTATTTCATGGTGACCAGGTTTTTTTGTGTGTAGAAAGCTGGGACGCCCGGAGAGAACCACTGACCTTCGGCAAGGAAACTGTCAATCCTAGTCAATTAAGATTGGAGTCGAACCAAGCTACCACGTGTAGGGTTCGAACTCTGAGATAAAGCAATGAAGCAGTAATTTTCACTAATGAAAGAAACTTTTTTCTCACTTTATCCAGTTTTCGTTTGATATATAGTTTTATTTTCTATTATTCAAGTTGAAGAAGCCAAGACGTTTTAAAAACGAATTGAAGAAAAAAAGGTAGCCAAGTGCATAGTTCTTTCAAACATATTCTTTTATCGCTGAGATGCTGTCTCGTCATGCCAAGAAATTGCCTCCGTTGAAATTTTGCAAACATCCCATAGAGCAAATTACATGGATGATTAATATTGACCATTTGGTATATGGCCGTTTTCTAAGCGACACGTACTTGCAGGTCATAAATTAGTTTGTTGAATGAAATCAAATCTTTAACTACTAATAGGTGCCGTAGGAGGTCCACCGGAATTTTTAGCGAGGATTTCTTGGCATGTAACAGATAGAAAACTCAGGATTCCAATTTATAGAACAGACAAGGGGCAGTGGCAAATATTTCGTGTATATTATGAACACAGAGAAGATTACCCCGGCACCCTTTGAAAAAAAAAATCCTTCTTTTTCTTCTATGTGCCTTCGGACTTTATGTTTTGAACTGTAGTTTCACTTTCCATATTCGGTATTCATTCTAATGTAGACTCCACGTGGCAAAAATCACGTGATGCAGGAATGTATTATCTTGGAGTTAGGCTATTTCTTTCTTTTCGGGCGGGGACTCCAAGCAGACAACATGCATTTATATAACGGCACTGTAGATTTTCTTATTAAATAAAGAAAGTTCCCGGTCCGGTACATGAATAGATTGGTTAGAAAGCAAGATTTTAATTTTAATTAGATTGGAAAGCCTTATTTGGGGGTTGAAATTGGAGAGCACCAAAAAAAGAAAGGAGGGGGGGGGGGGGGGGGGGGGGGGGGGTTCCACAGGGAATATTTTTATCTTATGAACTCAACATTCGAAAGTTTTTTTTTATTTAATTAAAAGAGAGAAAAACAAATGTAAGACAAATTGTGAATGATCTTTCTTCCTTTATCACGTGAGGGAATCTCGCATATATCTGGTTTACCGTCAAACCGAGCACATGTCTTTTGGTTATTTCTGTCACTAGGTGGCTGTCTCATTGACGTTTACCCCATATTTTTTCATTGAAGCACAATGCACACGTATATGTTTTTGAACATGAAGTTAAGGTTAAAACTTTCATGTCATGAATAATAAAGTGAAAAAAAAAGCAAAAAAGAGACTCAAAGAACTAAATAGAAAAAGACGAAATGATCTGATTTTCAAAAATGACCTGTTTGGTCGCTCGTAATCGATTGTCTACAAATATAGTTCCTGTCATTTGTAATGAATGTAAACTTTAATATCTGTGGGGTTTTTTTTTCATATAAAATTTTATGGTTAAAATTATTAGTTATGTTATTTCTTTTATAGTGGATTTTAAGATATTTTTTATTATGCTTTAGAACATTAGGGCATTGTGGGACTATGTGTCAAAGGTGTATGATTGAGGGGGCAACTCGTTCTATAAAAGCCGTGACTGGTCGCATGTGTCTTGTGACATCATTTCATGTCTAAGCAGTCCCAAACAAGTACATTTTTGAGTATACGCCAAGACGAGCATCATATTTTCAACTTTTGTTTCATTTTGTAGACTGTGTACCTCAAATTTTTTAACTGAAAAAAAAAATGTCTTCATCGGGAACTCTCCAGCTGAAACCTACACTCTTCAGTTTAGCAGGGACAATACTCTGTTTTTTTAATTTTGTCATTTTTGCGCATGGGATCGTTAAAGACACTGTCAGTGGTTCAAAGTATTGCTTGTCAAAGACATGTCTACTAAGTTAGCGAATGCTGCATTCGAATAGAGACTGTTCTATTCATTCTCAGAAATTTTGCAATCTTTTGACATAGAAATTACCCTTTTCTGTTTAAAATAGATATTCTACATTATAAGGTGTCGACATTAAGTTAGTAATGGAACTTGAATAACTTTGAAAAGTTTAATTTGTTTTAAGCCTTAAACAAAAGGTTGCCACATATGTAATATGATGGACACACCAACCTTTAAAGTCAGGTCCCTTTAATGTTGCCTTATCCTCGGAAATCTGAAATATCTGCTCAATACTTATTGCTTTCCCCTAAAATAGCTGACAAATATTTAAAATAGTTCTGCTTTAAAATTCATCTATTCTCCTAGTTATTCAAAATTATTAGAGGTTAAGCTTTTTCATGTCCAACGGCACATATTACAGTGTTATCTGGATTCACCATTATACGATGCGGGAAAATTGCTATTGTCAAATTCAATTTAAAAAAAATAGATTCGTGTTTATAAAAACTACGAGATGTGTTCGAAACGTCTAAGATATACAATGATTGATGTATTCATTGTTGGTCTTTAACGCCACTTTTATCATTATTTTTCTATTTCATGGTGACCAGGTTTTTTGTGTGTAGAAAGCTGGGACGCCCGGAGAGAACCACTGACCTTCGGCAAGGAAACTGTCAATCCTAGTCAATTAAGATTGGAGTCGAACCAAGCTACCACGTGTAGGGTTCGAACTCTGAGATAAAGCAATGAAGCAGTAATTTTCACTAATGAAAGAAACTTGTTTCTCACTTTATCCAGTTTTCGTTTGATATATAGTTTTATTTTCTATTATTCAAGTTGAAGAAGCCAAGACGTTTTAAAAACGAATTGAAGAAAAAAAGGTAGCCAAGTGCATAGTTCTTTCAAACATATTCTTTTATCGCTGAGATGCTGTCTCGTCATGCCAAGAAATTGCCTCCGTTGAAATTTTGCAAACATCCCATAGAGCAAATTACATGGATGATTAATATTGACCATTTGGTATATGGCCGTTTTCTAAGCGACACGTACTTGCAGGTCATAAATTAGTTTGTTGAATGAAATCAAATCTTTAACTACTAATAGGTGCCGTAGGAGGTCCACCGGAATTTTTAGCGAGGATTTCTTGGCATGTAACAGATAGAAAACTCAGGATTCCAATTTATAGAACAGACAAGGGGCAGTGGCAAATATTTCGTGTATATTATGAACACAGAGAAGATTACCCCGGCACCCTTTGAAAAAAAAAATCCTTCTTTTTCTTCTATGTGCCTTCGGACTTTATGTTTTGAACTGTAGTTTCACTTTCCATATTCGGTATTCATTCTAATGTAAGCTCCACGTGGCAAAAATCACGTGATGCAGGAATGTAGTATCTTGGAGTTAGGCTATTTCTTTCTTTTCGGGCGGGGACTCCAAGCAGACAACATGCATTTATATAACGGCACTGTAGATTTTCTTATTAAATAAAGAAAGTTCCCGGTCCGGTACATGAATAGATTAGTAAGAAAGCAAGATTTTAATTTTAATTAGATTGGAAAGCCTTATTTGGGGGTTGAAATTGGAGAGCACCAAAAAAAGAAAGGAGGGGGGGGGGGGGGGGGGGTTCCACAGGGAATATTTTTATCTTATGAACTCAACATTCGAAAGTTTTTTTTTTATTTAATTAAAAGAGAGAAAAACAAATGTAAGACAAATTGTGAATGATCTTTCTTCCTTTATCACGTGAGGGAATCTCGCATATATCTGGTTTACCGTCAATTCGAGCACATGTCTTTTGGTTATTTCTGTCACTAGGTGGCTGTCTCATTGACGTTTATCCCATATTTTTTCATTGAAGCACAATGCACACGTATATGTTTTAGAACATGAAGTTAAGGTTAAAACTTTCATGTCATGAATAATAAAGTGAAAAAAAAGCAAAAAAGAGACTCAAAGAACTAAATAGAAAAAGACGAAATGATCTGATTTTCAAAAATGACCTGTTTGGTCGCTCGTAATCGATTGTCTACAAATATAGTTCCTGTCATTTGTAATGAATGTAAACTTTAATATCTGTGGGGTTTTTTTTCATATAAAATTTTATGGTTAAAATTATTAGTTATGTTATTTCTTTTATAGTGGATTTTAAGATATTTTTTATTATGCTTTAGAACATTAGGGCATTGTGGGACTATGTGTCAAAGGTGTATGATTGAGGGGGCAACTCGTTCTATAAAAGCCGTGACTGGTCGCATGTGTCTTGTGACATCATTTCATGTCTAAGCAGTCCCAAACAAGTACATTTTGAGTATACGCCAAGACGAGCATCATATTTTCAACTTTTGTTTCATTTTGTAGACTGTGTACCTCAAATTGATAACTGAAAAAAAAAATGTCTTCATCGGGAACTCTCCAGCTGAAACCTACACTCTTCAGTTTAGCAGGGACAATACTCTGTTTTTTTAATTTTGTCATTTTTGCGCATGGGATCGTTAAAGACACTGTCAGTGGTTCAAAGTATTGCTTGTCAAAGACATGTCTACTAAGTTAGCGAATGCTGCAATCGAATAGGGACTGTTCTATTCATTCTCAGAAATTTTGCAATCTTTTGACATAGAAATTACCCTTTTCTGTTTAAAATAGATATTCTACATTATAAGGTGTCGACATTAAGTTAGTAATGGAACTTGAATAACTTTGAAAAGTTTAATTTATTTTAAGCCTTAAACAAAAGGTTGCCACATATGTAATATGATGGACACACCAACCTTTAAAGTCAGGTCCCTTTAATGTTGCCTTATCCTCGGAAATCTGAAATATCTGCTCAATACTTATTGCTTTCCCCTAAAATAGCTGACAAATATTTAAAATAGTTCTGCTTTAAAATTCACCTATTCTCCTAGTTATTCAAAATTATTAGAGGTTAAGCTTTTTCATGTCCAACGGCACATATTACAGTGTTATCTGGATTCACCATTATACGATGCGGGAAAATTGCTATTGTCAAATTCAATTTAAAAAAAATAGATTCGTGTTTAAAAAAACTACGAGATGTGTTTGAAACGTCTAAGATATACAATGATTGATGTATTCATTGTTGGTCTTTAACGCCACTTTTATCATTATTTTTCTATTTCATGGTGACCAGGTTTTTTTGTGTGTAGAAAGCTGGGACGCCCGGAGAGAACCACTGACCTTCGGCAAGGAAACTGTCAATCCTAGTCAATTAAGATTGGAGTCGAACCAAGCTACCACGTGTAGGGTTCGAACTCTGAGATAAAGCAATGAAGCAGTAATTTTCACTAATGAAAGAAACTTGTTTCTCACTTTATCCAGTTTTCGTTTGATATATAGTTTTATTTTCTATTATTCAAGTTGAAGAAGCCAAGACGTTTTAAAAACGAATTGAAGAAAAAAAGGTAGCCAAGTGCATAGTTCTTTCAAACATATTCTTTTATCGCTGAGATGCTGTCTCGTCATGCCAAGAAATTGCCTCCGTTGAAATTTTGCAAACATCCCATAGAGCAAATTACATGGATGATTAATATTGACCATTTGGTATATGGCCGTTTTCTAAGCGACACGTACTTGCAGGTCATAAATTAGTTTGTTGAATGAAATCAAATCTTTAACTACTAATAGGTGCCGTAGGAGGTCCACCGGAATTTTTAGCGAGGATTTCTTGGCATGTAACAGATAGAAAACTCAGGATTCCAATTTATAGAACAGACAAGGGGCAGTGGCAAATATTTCGTGTATATTATGAACACAGAGAAGATTACCCCGGCACCCTTTGAAAAAAAAAATCCTTCTTTTTCTTCTATGTGCCTTCGGACTTTATGTTTTGAACTGTAGTTTCACTTTCCATATTCGGTATTCATTCTAATGTAAGCTCCACGTGGCAAAAATCACGTGATGCAGGAATGTAGTATCTTGGAGTTAGGCTATTTCTTTCTTTTCGGGCGGGGACTCCAAGCAGACAACATGCATTTATATAACGGCACTGTAGATTTTCTTATTAAATAAAGAAAGTTCCCGGTCCGGTACATGAATAGATTGGTTAGAAAGCAAGATTTTAATTTTAATTAGATTGGAAAGCCTTATTTGGGGGTTGAAATTGGAGAGCACCAAAAAAAGAAAGGAGGGGGGGGGGGGGGGGGGGGGGGGGTTCCACAGGGAATATTTTTATCTTATGAACTCAACATTCGAAAGTTTTTTTTTTATTTAATTAAAAGAGAGAAAAACAAATGTAAGACAAATTGTGAATGATCTTTCTTCCTTTATCACGTGAGGGAATCTCGCATATATCTGGTTTACCGTCAAACCGAGCACATGTCTTTTGGTTATTTCTGTCACTAGGTGGCTGTCTCATTGACGTTTACCCCATATTTTTTCATTGAAGCACAATGCACACGTATATGTTTTAGAACATGAAGTTAAGGTTAAAACTTTCATGTCATGAATAATAAAGTGAAAAAAAAAGCAAAAAAGAGACTCAAAGAACTAAATAGAAAAAGACGAAATGATCTGATTTTCAAAAATGACCTGTTTGGTCGCTCGTAATCGATTGTCTACAAATATAGTTCCTGTCATTTGTAATGAATGTAAACTTTAATATCTGTGGGTTTTTTTTTTCATATAAAATTTTATGGTTAAAATTATTAGTTATGTTATTTCTTTTATAGTGGATTTTAAGATATTTTTTATTATGCTTTAGAACATTAGGGTATTGTGGGACTATGTGTCAAAGGTGTATGATTGAGGGGGCAACTCGTTCTATAAAAGCCGTGACTGGTCGCATGTGTCTTGTGACATCATTTCATGTCTAAGCAGTCCCAAACAAGTACATTTTTGAGTATACGCCAAGACGAGCATCATATTTTCAACTTTTGTTTCATTTTGTAGACTGTGTACCTCAAATTTTTTAACTGAAAAAAAAAATGTCTTCATCGGGAACTCTCCAGCTGAAACCTACACTCTTCAGTTTAGCAGGGACAATACTCTGTTTTTTTAATTTTGTCATTTTTGCGCATGGGATCGTTAAAGACACTGTCAGTGGTTCAAAGTATTGCTTGTCAAAGACATGTCTACTAAGTTAGCGAATGCTGCATTCGAATAGGGACTGTTCTATTCATTCTCAGAAATTTTGCAATCTTTTGACATAGAAATTACCCTTTTCTGTTTAAAATAGATATTCTACATTATAAGGTGTCGACATTAAGTTAGTAATGGAACTTGAATAACTTTGAAAAGTTTAATTTATTTTAAGCCTTAAACAAAAGGTTGCCACATATGTAATATGATGGACACACCAACCTTTAAAGTCAGGTCCCTTTAATGTTGCCTTATCCTCGGAAATCTGAAATATCTGCTCAATACTTATTGCTTTCCCCTAAAATAGCTGACAAATATTTAAAATAGTTCTGCTTTAAAATTCATCTATTCTCCTAGTTATTCAAAATTATTAGAGGTTAAGCTTTTTCATGTCCAACGGCACATATTACAGTGTTATCTGGATTCACCATTATACGATGCGGGAAAATTGCTATTGTCAAATTCAATTTAAAAAAAATAGATTCGTGTTTAAAAAAACTACGAGATGTGTTTGAAACGTCTAAGATATACAATGATTGATGTATTCATTGTTGGTCTTTAACGCCACTTTTATCATTATTTTTCTATTTCATGGTGACCAGGTTTTTTTGTGTGTAGAAAGCTGGGACGCCCGGAGAGAACCACTGACCTTCGGCAAGGAAACTGTCAATCCTAGTCAATTAAGATTGGAGTCGAACCAAGCTACCACGTGTAGGGTTCGAACTCTGAGATAAAGCAATGAAGCAGTAATTTTCACTAATGAAAGAAACTTGTTTCTCACTTTATCCAGTTTTCGTTTGATATATAGTTTTATTTTCTATTATTCAAGTTGAAGAAGCCAAGACGTTTTAAAAACGAATTGAAGAAAAAAAGGTAGCCAAGTGCATAGTTCTTTCAAACATATTCTTTTATCGCTGAGATGCTGTCTCGTCATGCCAAGAAATTGCCTCCGTTGAAATTTTGCAAACATCCCATAGAGCAAATTACATGGATGATTAATATTGACCATTTGGTATATGGCCGTTTTCTAAGCGACACGTACTTGCAGGTCATAAATTAGTTTGTTGAATGAAATCAAATCTTTAACTACTAATAGGTGCCGTAGGAGGTCCACCGGAATTTTTAGCGAGGATTTCTTGGCATGTAACAGATAGAAAACTCAGGATTCCAATTTATAGAACAGACAAGGGGCAGTGGCAAATATTTCGTGTATATTATGAACACAGAGAAGATTACCCCGGCACCCTTTGAAAAAAAAAATCCTTCTTTTTCTTCTATGTGCCTTCGGACTTAATGTTTTGAACTGTAGTTTCACTTTCCATATTCGGTATTCATTCTAATGTAAGCTCCACGTGGCAAAAATCACGTGATGCAGGAATGTAGTATCTTGGAGTTAGGCTATTTCTTTCTTTTCGGGCGGGGACTCCAAGCAGACAACATGCATTTATATAACGGCACTGTAGATTTTCTTATTAAATAAAGAAAGTTCCCGGTCCGGTACATGAATAGATTGGTTAGAAAGCAAGATTTTAATTTTAATTAGATTGGAAAGCCTTATTTGGGGGTTGAAATTGGAGAGCACCAAAAAAAGAAAGGAGGGGGGGGGGGGGGGGGGGGGGGGTTCCACAGGGAATATTTTTATCTTATGAACTCAACATTCGAAAGTTTTTTTTTTATTTAATTAAAAGAGAGAAAAACAAATGTAAGACAAATTGTGAATGATCTTTCTTCCTTTATCACGTGAGGGAATCTCGCATATATCTGGTTTACCGTCAAACCGAGCACATGTCTTTTGGTTATTTCTGTCACTAGGTGGCTGTCTCATTGACGTCTACCCCATATTTTTTCATTGAAGCACACTGCACACGTATATGTTTTAGAACATGAAGTTAAGGTTAAAATTTTCATGTCATGAATAATAAAGTGAAAAAAAAAGCAAAAAAGAGACTCAAAGAACTAAATAGAAAAAGACGAAATGATCTGATTTTCAAAAATGACCTGTTTGGTCGCTCGTAATCGATTGTCTACAAATATAGTTCCTGTCATTTGTAATGAATGTAAACTTTAATATCTGTGGGTTTTTTTTTCATATAAAATTTTATTGTTAAAATTATTAGTTATGTTATTTCTTTTATAGTGGATTTTAAGATATTTTTTATTATGCTTTAGAACATTAGGGTATTGTGGGACTATGTGTCAAAGGTGTATGATTGAGGGGGCAACTCGTTCTATAAAAGCCGTGACTGGTCGCATGTGTCTTGTGACATCATTTCATGTCTAAGCAGTCCCAAACAAGTACATTTTTGAGTATACGCCAAGACGAGCATCATATTTTCAACTTTTGTTTCATTTTGTAGACTGTGTACCTCAAATTTTTTAACTGAAAAAAAAAATGTCTTCATCGGGAACTCTCCAGCTGAAACCTACACTCTTCAGTTTAGCAGGGACAATACTCTGTTTTTTTAATTTTGTCATTTTTGCGCATGGGATCGTTAAAGACACTGTCAGTGGTTCAAAGTATTGCTTGTCAAAGACATGTCTACTAAGTTAGCGAATGCTGCATTCGAATAGGGACTGTTCTATTCATTCTCAGAAATTTTGCAATCTTTTGACATAGAAATTACCCTTTTCTGTTTAAAATAGATATTCTACATTATAAGGTGTCGACATTAAGTTAGTAATGGAACTTGAATAACTTTGAAAAGTTTAATTTATTTTAAGCCTTAAACAAAAGGTTGCCACATATGTAATATGATGGACACACCAACCTTTAAAGTCAGGTCCCTTTAATGTTGCCTTATCCTCGGAAATCTGAAATATCTGCTCAATACTTATTGCTTTCCCCTAAAATAGCTGACAAATATTTAAAATAGTTCTGCTTTAAAATTCATCTATTCTCCTAGTTATTCAAAATTATTAGAGGTTAAGCTTTTTCATGTCCAACGGCACATATTACAGTGTTATCTGGATTCACCATTATACGATGCGGGAAAATTGCTATTGTCAAATTCAATTTAAAAAAAATAGATTCGTGTTTAAAAAAACTACGAGATGTGTTTGAAACGTCTAAGATATACAATGATTGATGTATTCATTGTTGGTCTTTAACGCCACTTTTATCATTATTTTTCTATTTCATGGTGACCAGGTTTTTTTGTGTGTAGAAAGCTGGGACGCCCGGAGAGAACCACTGACCTTCGGCAAGGAAACTGTCAATCCTAGTCAATTAAGATTGGAGTCGAACCAAGCTACCACGTGTAGGGTTCGAACTCTGAGATAAAGCAATGAAGCAGTAATTTTCACTAATGAAAGAAACTTGTTTCTCACTTTATCCAGTTTTCGTTTGATATATAGTTTCATTTTCTATTATTCAAGTTGAAGAAGCCAAGACGTTTTAAAAACGAATTGAAGAAAAAAAGGTAGCCAAGTGCATAGTTCTTTCAAACATATTCTTTTATCGCTGAGATGCTGTCTCGTCATGCCAAGAAATTGCCTCCGTTGAAATTTTGCAAACATCCCATAGAGCAAATTACATGGATGATTAATATTGACCATTTGGTATATGGCCGTTTTCTAAGCGACACGTACTTGCAGGTCATAAATTAGTTTGTTGAATGAAATCAAATCTTTAACTACTAATAGGTGCCGTAGGAGGTCCACCGGAATTTTTAGCGAGGATTTCTTGGCATGTAACAGATAGAAAACTCAGGATTCCAATTTATAGAACAGACAAGGGGCAGTGGCAAATATTTCGTGTATATTATGAACACAGAGAAGATTACCCCGGCACCCTTTGAAAAAAAAAATCCTTCTTTTTCTTCTATGTGCCTTCGGACTTTATGTTTTGAACTGTAGTTTCACTTTCCATATTCGGTATTCATTCTAATGTAAGCTCCACGTGGCAAAAATCACGTGATGCAGGAATGTAGTATCTTGGAGTTAGGCTATTTCTTTCTTTTCGGGCGGGGACTCCAAGCAGACAACATGCATTTATATAACGGCACTGTAGATTTTCTTATTAAATAAAGAAAGTTCCCGGTCCGGTACATGAATAGATTGGTTAGAAAGCAAGATTTTAATTTTAATTAGATTGGAAAGCCTTATTTGGGGGTTGAAATTGGAGAGCACCAAAAAAAGAAAGGAGGGGGGGGGGGGGGGGGTTCCACAGGGAATATTTTTATCTTATGAACTCAACATTCGAAAGTTTTTTTTTTATTTAATTAAAAGAGAGAAAAACAAATGTAAGACAAATTGTGAATGATCTTTCTTCCTTTATCACGTGAGGGAATCTCGCATATATCTGGTTTACCGTCAAACCGAGCACATGTCTTTTGGTTATTTCTGTCACTAGGTGGCTGTCTCATTGACGTTTACCCCATATTTTTTCATTGAAGCACAATGCACACGTATATGTTTTAGAACATGAAGTTAAGGTTAAAACTTTCATGTCATGAATAATAAAGTGAAAAAAAAAGCAAAAAAGAGACTCAAAGAACTAAATAGAAAAAGACGAAATGATCTGATTTTCAAAAATGACCTGTTTGGTCGCTCGTAATCGATTGTCTACAAATATAGTTCCTGTCATTTGTAATGAATGTAAACTTTAATATCTGTGGGGTTTTTTTTCATATAAAATTTTATGGTTAAAATTATTAGTTATGTTATTTCTTTTATAGTGGATTTTAAGATATTTTTTATTATGCTTTAGAACATTAGGGCATTGTGGGACTATGTGTCAAAGGTGTATGATTGAGGGGGCAACTCGTTCTATAAAAGCCGTGACTGGTCGCATGTGTCTTGTGACATCATTTCATGTCTAAGCAGTCCCAAACAAGTACATTTTTGAGTATACGCCAAGACGAGCATCATATTTTCAACTTTTGTTTCATTTTGTAGACTGTGTACCTCAAATTTTTTAACTGAAAAAAAAAATGTCTTCATCGGGAACTCTCCAGCTGAAACCTACACTCTTCAGTTTAGCAGGGACAATACTCTGTTTTTTTAATTTTGTCTTTTTAGCGCATGGGATCGTTAAAGACACTGTCAGTGGTTCAAAGTATTGCTTGTCAAAGACATGTCTACTAAGTTAGCGAATGCTGCATTCGAATAGGGACTATTCTATTCATTCTCAGAAATTTTGCAATCTTTTGACATAGAAATTACCCTTTTCTGTTTAAAATAGATATTCTACATTATAAGGTGTCGACATTAAGTTAGTAATGGAACTTAAATAACTTTGAAAAGTTTAATTTGTTTTAAGCCTTAAACAAAAGGTTGCCACATATGTAATATGATGGACACACCAACCTTTAAAGTCAGGTCCCTTTAATGTTGCCTTATCCTCGGAAATCTGAAATATCTGCTCAATACTTATTGATTTCCCCTAAAATAGCTGACAAATATTTAAAATAGTTCTGCTTTAAAATTCATCTATTCTCCTAGTTATTCAAAATTATTAGAGGTTAAGCTTTTTCATGTCCAACGGCACATATTACAGTGTTATCTGGATTCACCATTATACGATGCGGGAAAATTGCTATTGTCAAATTCAATTTAAAAAAAATAGATTCGTGTTTAAAAAAACTACGAGATGTGTTTGAAACGTCTAAGATATACAATGATTGATGTATTCATTGTTGGTCTTTAACGCCACTTTTATCATTATTTTTCTATTTCATGGTGACCAGGTTTTTTTGTGTGTAGAAAGCTGGGACGCCCGGAGAGAACCACTGACCTTCGGCAAGGAAACTGTCAATCCTAGTCAATTAAGATTGGAGTCGAACCAAGCTACCACGTGTAGGGTTCGAACTCTGAGATAAAGCAATGAAGCAGTAATTTTCACTAATGAAAGAAACTTGTTTCTCACTTTATCCAGTTTTCGTTTGATATATAGTTTAATTTTCTATTATTCAAGTTGAAGAAGCCAAGACGTTTTAAAAACGAATTGAAGAAAAAAAGGTAGCCAAGTGCATAGTTCTTTCAAACATATTCTTTTATCGCTGAGATGCTGTCTCGTCATGCCAAGAAATTGCCTCCGTTGAAATTTTGCAAACATCCCATAGAGCAAATTACATGGATGATTAATATTGACCATTTGGTATATGGCCGTTTTCTAAGCGACACGTACTTGCAGGTCATAAATTAGTTTGTTGAATGAAATCAAATCTTTAACTACTAATAGGTGCCGTAGGAGGTCCACCGGAATTTTTAGCGAGGATTTCTTGGCATGTAACAGATAGAAAACTCAGGATTCCAATTTATAGAACAGACAAGGGGCAGTGGCAAATATTTCGTGTATATTATGAACACAGAGAAGATTACCCCGGCACCCTTTGAAAAAAAAAATCCTTCTTTTTCTTCTATGTGCCTTCGGACTTTATGTTTTGAACTGTAGTTTCACTTTCCATATTCGGTATTCATTCTAATGTAAGCTCCACGTGGCAAAAATCACGTGATGCAGGAATGTAGTATCTTGGAGTTAGGCTATTTCTTTCTTTTCGGGCGGGGACTCCAAGCAGACAACATGCATTTATATAACGGCACTGTAGATTTTCTTATTAAATAAAGAAAGTTCCCGGTCCGGTACATGAATAGATTGGTTAGAAAGCAAGATTTTAATTTTAATTAGATTGGAAAGCCTTATTTGGGGGTTGAAATTGGAGAGCACCAAAAAAAGAAAGGAGGGGGGGGGGGGGGTTCCACGGAATATTTTTATCTTATGAACTCAACATTCTTAAGTTTTTTTTTTATTTAATTAAAAGAGAGAAAAACAAATGTAAGACAAATTGTGAATGATCTTTCTTCCTTTATCACGTGAGGGAATCTCGCATATATCTGGTTTACCGTCAAACCGAGCACATGTCTTTTGGTTTTTTCTGTCACTAGGTGGCTGTCTCATTGACGTTTACCCCATATTTTTTCATTGAAGCACAATGCACACGTATATGTTTTAGAACATGAAGTTAAGGTTAAAACTTTCATGTCATGAATAATAAAGTGAAAAAAAAAGCAAAAAAGAGACTCAAAGAACTAAATAGAAAAAGACGAAATGATCTGATTTTCAAAAATGACCTGTTTGGTCGCTCGTAATCGATTGTCTACAAATATAGTTCCTGTCATTTGTAATGAATGTAAACTTTAATATCTGTGGGTTTTTTTTTCATATAAAATTTTATGGTTAAAATTATTAGTTATGTTATTTCTTTTATAGTGGATTTTAAGATATTTTTTATTATGCTTTAGAACATTAGGGCATTGTGGGACTATGTGTCAAAGGTGTATGATTGAGGGGGCAACTCGTTCTATAAAAGCCGTGACTGGTCGCATGTGTCTTGTGACATCATTTCATGTCTAAGCAGTCCCAAACAAGTACATTTTTGAGTATACGCCAAGACGAGCATCATATTTTCAACTTTTGTTTCATTTTGTAGACTGTGTACCTCAAATTTTTTAACTGAAAAAAAAAATGTCTTCATCGGGAACTCTCCAGCTGAAACCTACACTCTTCAGTTTAGCAGGGACAATACTCTGTTTTTTTAATTTTGTCATTTTTGCGCATGGGATCGTTAAAGACACTGTCAGTGGTTCAAAGTATTGCTTGTCAAAGACATGTCTACTAAGTTAGCGAATGCTGCATTCGAATAGGGACTGTTCTATTCATTCTCAGAAATTTTGCAATCTTTTGACATAGAAATTACCCTTTTCTGTTTAAAATAGATATTCTACATTATAAGGTGTCGACATTAAGTTAGTAATGGAACTTGAATAACTTTGAAAAGTTTAATTTGTTTTAAGCCTTAAACAAAAGGTTGCCACATATGTAATATGATGGACACACCAACCTTTAAAGTCAGGTCCCTTTAATGTTGCCTTATCCTCGGAAATCTGAAATATCTGCTCAATACTTATTGCTTTCCCCTAAAATAGCTGACAAATATTTAAAATAGTTCTGCTTTAAAATTCATCTATTCTCCTAGTTATTCAAAATTATTAGAGGTTAAGCTTTTTCATGTCCAACGGCACATATTACAGTGTTATCTGGATTCACCATTATACGATGCGGGAAAATTGCTATTGTCAAATTCAATTTAAAAAAAATAGATTCGTGTTTAAAAAAACTACGAGATGTGTTTGAAACGTCTAAGATATACAATGATTGATGTATTCATTGTTGGTCTTTAACGCCACTTTTATCATTATTTTTCTATTTCATGGTGACCAGGTTTTTTTGTGTGTAGAAAGCTGGGACGCCCGGAGAGAACCACTGACCTTCGGCAAGGAAACTGTCAATCCTAGTCAATTAAGATTGGAGTCGAACCAAGCTACCACGTGTAGGGTTCGAACTCTGAGATAAAGCAATGAAGCAGTAATTTTCACTAATGAAAGAAACTTGTTTCTCACTTTATCCAGTTTTCGTTTGATATATAGTTTCATTTTCTATTATTCAAGTTGAAGAAGCCAAGACGTTTTAAAAACGAATTGAAGAAAAAAAGGTAGCCAAGTGCATAGTTCTTTCAAACATATTCTTTTATCGCTGAGATGCTGTCTCGTCATGCCAAGAAATTGCCTCCGTTGAAATTTTGCAAACATCCCATAGAGCAAATTACATGGATGATTAATATTGACCATTTGGTATATGGCCGTTTTCTAAGCGACACGTACTTGCAGGTCATAAATTAGTTTGTTGAATGAAATCAAATCTTTAACTACTAATAGGTGCCGTAGGAGGTCCACCGGAATTTTTAGCGAGGATTTCTTGGCATGTAACAGATAGAAAACTCAGGATTCCAATTTATAGAACAGACAAGGGGCAGTGGCAAATATTTCGTGTATATTATGAACACAGAGAAGATTACCCCGGCACCCTTTGAAAAAAAAAATCCTTCTTTTTCTTCTATGTGCCTTCGGACTTTATGTTTTGAACTGTAGTTTCACTTTCCATATTCGGTATTCATTCTAATGTAAGCTCCACGTGGCAAAAATCACGTGATGCAGGAATGTAGTATCTTGGAGTTAGGCTATTTCTTTCTTTTCGGGCGGGGACTCCAAGCAGACAACATGCATTTATATAACGGCACTGTAGATTTTCTTATTAAATAAAGAAAGTTCCCGGTCCGGTACATGAATAGATTGGTTAGAAAGCAAGATTTTAATTTTAATTAGATTGGAAAGCCTTATTTGGGGGTTGAAATTGGAGAGCACCAAAAAAAGAAAGGAGGGGGGGGGGGGGGGGGGGGGGGGGGGGGTTCCACAGGGAATATTTTTATCTTATGAACTCAACATTCTTAAGTTTTTTTTTTATTTAATTAAAAGAGAGAAAAACAAATGTAAGACAAATTGTGAATGATCTTTCTTCCTTTATCACGTGAGGGAATCTCGCATATATCTGGTTTACCGTCAAACCGAGCACATGTCTTTTGGTTTTTTCTGTCACTAGGTGGCTGTCTCATTGACGTTTACCCCATATTTTTTCATTGAAGCACAATGCACACGTATATGTTTTAGAACATGAAGTTAAGGTTAAAACTTTCATGTCATGAATAATAAAGTGAAAAAAAAAGCAAAAAAGAGACTCAAAGAACTAAATAGAAAAAGACGAAATGATCTGATTTTCAAAAATGACCTGTTTGGTCGCTCGTAATCGATTGTCTACAAATATAGTTCCTGTCATTTGTAATGAATGTAAACTTTAATATCTGTGGGTTTTTTTTTCATATAAAATTTTATGGTTAAAATTATTAGTTATGTTATTTCTTTTATAGTGGATTTTAAGATATTTTTTATTATGCTTTAGAACATTAGGGCATTGTGGGACTATGTGTCAAAGGTGTATGATTGAGGGGGCAACTCGTTCTATAAAAGCCGTGACTGGTCGCATGTGTCTTGTGACATCATTTCATGTCTAAGCAGTCCCAAACAAGTACATTTTTGAGTATACGCCAAGACGAGCATCATATTTTCAACTTTTGTTTCATTTTGTAGACTGTGTACCTCAAATTTTTTAACTGAAAAAAAAAATGTCTTCATCGGGAACTCTCCAGCTGAAACCTACACTCTTCAGTTTAGCAGGGACAATACTCTGTTTTTTTAATTTTGTCATTTTTGCGCATGGGATCGTTAAAGACACTGTCAGTGGTTCAAAGTATTGCTTGTCAAAGACATGTCTACTAAGTTAGCGAATGCTGCATTCGAATAGGGACTGTTCTATTCATTCTCAGAAATTTTGCAATCTTTTGACATAGAAATTACCCTTTTCTGTTTAAAATAGATATTCTACATTATAAGGTGTCGACATTAAGTTAGTAATGGAACTTGAATAACTTTGAAAAGTTTAATTTGTTTTAAGCCTTAAACAAAAGGTTGCCACATATGTAATATGATGGACACACCAACCTTTAAAGTCAGGTCCCTTTAATGTTGCCTTATCCTCGGAAATCTGAAATATCTGCTCAATACTTATTGCTTTCCCCTAAAATAGCTGACAAATATTTAAAATAGTTCTGCTTTAAAATTCATCTATTCTCCTAGTTATTCAAAATTATTAGAGGTTAAGCTTTTTCATGTCCAACGGCACATATTACAGTGTTATCTGGATTCACCATTATACGATGCGGGAAAATTGCTATTGTCAAATTCAATTTAAAAAAAATAGATTCGTGTTTAAAAAAACTACGAGATGTGTTTGAAACGTCTAAGATATACAATGATTGATGTATTCATTGTTGGTCTTTAACGCCACTTTTATCATTATTTTTCTATTTCATGGTGACCAGGTTTTTTTGTGTGTAGAAAGCTGGGACGCCCGGAGAGAACCACTGACCTTCGGCAAGGAAACTGTCAATCCTAGTCAATTAAGATTGGAGTCGAACCAAGCTACCACGTGTAGGGTTCGAACTCTGAGATAAAGCAATGAAGCAGTAATTTTCACTAATGAAAGAAACTTGTTTCTCACTTTATCCAGTTTTCGTTTGATATATAGTTTTATTTTCTATTATTCAAGTTGAAGAAGCCAAGACGTTTTAAAAACGAATTGAAGAAAAAAAGGTAGCCAAGTGCATAGTTCTTTCAAACATATTCTTTTATCGCTGAGATGCTGTCTCGTCATGCCAAGAAATTGCCTCCGTTGAAATTTTGCAAACATCCCATAGAGCAAATTACATGGATGATTAATATTGACCATTTGGTATATGGCCGTTTTCTAAGCGACACGTACTTGCAGGTCATAAATTAGTTTGTTGAATGAAATCAAATCTTTAACTACTAATAGGTGCCGTAGGAGGTCCACCGGAATTTTTAGCGAGGATTTCTTGGCATGTAACAGATAGAAAACTCAGGATTCCAATTTATAGAACAGACAAGGGGCAGTGGCAAATATTTCGTGTATATTATGAACACAGAGAAGATTACCCCGGCACCCTTTGAAAAAAAAAATCCTTCTTTTTCTTCTATGTGCCTTCGGACTTTATGTTTTGAACTGTAGTTTCACTTTCCATATTCGGTATTCATTCTAATGTAAGCTCCACGTGGCAAAAATCACGTGATGCAGGAATGTAGTATCTTGGAGTTAGGCTATTTCTTTCTTTTCGGGCGGGGACTCCAAGCAGACAACATGCATTTATATAACGGCACTGTAGATTTTCTTATTAAATAAAGAAAGTTCCCGGTCCGGTACATGAATAGATTGGTTAGAAAGCAAGATTTTAATTTTAATTAGATTGGAAAGCCTTATTTGGGGGTTGAAATTGGAGAGCACCAAAAAAAGAAAGGAGGGGGGGGGGGGGGTTTCCACAGGGAATATTTTTATCTTATGAACTCAACATTCGAAAGTTTTTTTTTTATTTAATTAAAAGAGAGAAAAACAAATGTAAGACAAATTGTGAATGATCTTTCTTCCTTTATCACGTGAGGGAATCTCGCATATATCTGGTTTACCGTCAAACCGAACACATGTCTTTTGGTTATTTCTGTCACTAGGTGGCTGTCTCATTGACGTTTACCCCATATTTTTTCATTGAAGCACAATGCACACGTATATGTTTTAGAACATGAAGTTAAGGTTAAAACTTTCATGTCATGAATAATAAAGTGAAAAAAAAAGCAAAAAAGAGACTCAAAGAACTAAATAGAAAAAGACGAAATGATCTGATTTTCAAAAATGACCTGTTTGGTCGCTCGTAATCGATTGTCTACAAATATAGTTCCTGTCATTTGTAATGAATGTAAACTTTAATATCTGTGGGGTTTTTTTTCATATAAAATTTTATGGTTAAAATTATTAGTTATGTTATTTCTTTTATAGTGGATTTTAAGATATTTTTTATTATGCTTTAGAACATTAGGGCATTGTGGGACTATGTGTCAAAGGTGTATGATTGAGGGGGCAACTCGTTCTATAAAAGCCGTGACTGGTCGCATGTGTCTTGTGACATCATTTCATGTCTAAGCAGTCCCAAACAAGTACATTTTTGAGTATACGCCAAGACGAGCATCATATTTTCAACTTTTGTTTCATTTTGTAGACTGTGTACCTCAAATTTTTTAACTGAAAAAAAAAATGTCTTCATCGGGAACTCTCCAGCTGAAACCTACACTCTTCAGTTTAGCAGGGACAATACTCTGTTTTTTTAATTTTGTCATTTTTGCGCATGGGATCGTTAAAGACACTGTCAGTGGTTCAAAGTATTGCTTGTCAAAGACATGTCTACTAAGTTAGCGAATGCTGCATTCGAATAGGGACTGTTCTATTCATTCTCAGAAATTTTGCAATCTTTTGACATAGAAATTACCCTTTTCTGTTTAAAATAGATATTCTACATTATAAGGTGTCGACATTAAGTTAGTAATGGAACTTGAATAACTTTGAAAAGTTTAATTTGTTTTAAGCCTTAAACAAAAGGTTGCCACATATGTAATATGATGGACACACCAACCTTTAAAGTCAGGTCCCTTTAATGTTGCCTTATCCTCGGAAATCTGAAATATCTGCTCAATACTTATTGCTTTCCCCTAAAATAGCTGACAAATATTTAAAATAGTTCTGCTTTAAAATTCATCTATTCTCCTAGTTATTCAAAATTATTAGAGGTTAAGCTTTTTCATGTCCAACGGCACATATTACAGTGTTATCTGGATTCACCATTATACGATGCGGGAAAATTGCTATTGTCAAATTCAATTTAAAAAAAATAGATTCGTGTTTAAAAAAACTACGAGATGTGTTTGAAACGTCTAAGATATACAATGATTGATGTATTCATTGTTGGTCTTTAACGCCACTTTTATCATTATTTTTCTATTTCATGGTGACCAGGTTTTTTTGTGTGTAGAAAGCTGGGACGCCCGGAGAGAACCACTGACCTTCGGCAAGGAAACTGTCAATCCTAGTCAATTAAGATTGGAGTCGAACCAAGCTACCACGTGTAGGGTTCGAACTCTGAGATAAAGCAATGAAGCAGTAATTTTCACTAATGAAAGAAACTTGTTTCTCACTTTATCCAGTTTTCGTTTGATATATAGTTTTATTTTCTATTATTCAAGTTGAAGAAGCCAAGACGTTTTAAAAACGAATTGAAGAAAAAAAGGTAGCCAAGTGCATAGTTCTTTCAAACATATTCTTTTATCGCTGAGATGCTGTCTCGTCATGCCAAGAAATTGCCTCCGTTGAAATTTTGCAAACATCCCATAGAGCAAATTACATGGATGATTAATATTGACCATTTGGTATATGGCCGTTTTCTAAGCGACACGTACTTGCAGGTCATAAATTAGTTTGTTGAATGAAATCAAATCTTTAACTACTAATAGGTGCCGTAGGAGGTCCACCGGAATTTTTAGCGAGGATTTCTTGGCATGTAACAGATAGAAAACTCAGGATTCCAATTTATAGAACAGACAAGGGGCAGTGGCAAATATTTCGTGTATATTATGAACACAGAGAAGATTACCCCGGCACCCTTTGAAAAAAAAAATCCTTCTTTTTCTTCTATGTGCCTTCGGACTTTATGTTTTGAACTGTAGTTTCACTTTCCATATTCGGTATTCATTCTAATGTAAGCTCCACGTGGCAAAAATCACGTGATGCAGGAATGTAGTATCTTGGAGTTAGGCTATTTCTTTCTTTTCGGGCGGGGACTCCAAGCAGACAACATGCATTTATATAACGGCACTGTAGATTTTCTTATTAAATAAAGATAGTTCCCGGTCCGGTACATGAATAGATTGGTTAGAAAGCAAGATTTTAATTTTAATTAGATTGGAAAGTCTTATTTGGGGGTTGAAATTGGAGAGCACCAAAAAAAGAAAGGAGGGGGGGGGGGGGGGTTCCACAGGGAATATTTTTATCTTATGAACTCAACATTCGAAAGTTTTTTTTTTATTTAATTAAAAGAGAGAAAAACAAATGTAAGACAAATTGTGAATGATCTTTCTTCCTTTATCACGTGAGGGAATCTCGCATATATCTGGTTTACCGTCAAACCGAGCACATGTCTTTTGGTTATTTCTGTCACTAGGTGGCTGTCTCATTGACGTTTACCCCATATTTTTTCATTGAAGCACAATGCACACGTATATGTTTTAGAACATGAAGTTAAGGTTAAAACTTTCATGTCATGAATAATAAAGTGAAAAAAAAAGCAAAAAAAGAGACTCAAAGAACTAAATAGAAAAAGACGAAATGATCTGATTTTCAAAAATGACCTGTTTGGTCGCTCGTAATCGATTGTCTACAAATATAGTTCCTGTCATTTGTAATGAATGTAAACTTTAATATCTGTGGGTTTTTTTTTCATATAAAATTTTATGGTTAAAATTATTAGTTATGTTATTTCTTTTATAGTGGATTTTAAGATATTTTTTATTATGCTTTAGAACATTAGGGTATTGTGGGACTATGTGTCAAAGGTGTATGATTGAGGGGGCAACTCGTTCTATAAAAGCCGTGACTGGTCGCATGTGTCTTGTGACATCATTTCATGTCTAAGCAGTCCCAAACAAGTACATTTTTGAGTATACGCCAAGACGAGCATCATATTTTCAACTTTTGTTTCATTTTGTAGACTGTGTACCTCAAATTTTTTAACTGAAAAAAAAATGTCTTCATCGGGAACTCTCCAGCTGAAACCTACACTCTTCAGTTTAGCAGGGACAATACTCTGTTTTTTTTTTAATTTTGTCATTTTTGCGCATGGGATCGTTAAAGACACTGTCAGTGGTTCAAAGTATTGCTTGTCAAAGACATGTCTACTAAGTTAGCGAATGCTGCATTCGAATAGGGACTGTTCTATTCATTCTCAGAAATTTTGCAATCTTTTGACATAGAAATTACCCTTTTCTGTTTAAAATAGATATTCTACATTATAAGGTGTCGACATTAAGTTAGTAATGGAACTTGAATAACTTTGAAAAGTTTAATTTGTTTTAAGCCTTAAACAAAAGGTTGCCACATATGTAATATGATGGACACACCAACCTTTAAAGTCAGGTCCCTTAAATGTTGCCTTATCCTCGGAAATCTGAAATATCTGCTCAATACTTATTGCTTTCCCCTAAAATAGCTGACAAATATTTAAAATAGTTCTGCTTTAAAATTCATCTATTCTCCTAGTTATTCAAAATTATTAGAGGTTAAGCTTTTTCATGTCCAACGGCACATATTACAGTGTTATCTGGATTCACCATTATACGATGCGGGAAAATTGCTATTGTCAAATTCAATTTAAAAAAAATAGATTCGTGTTTAAAAAAACTACGAGATGTGTTTGAAACGTCTAAGATATACAATGATTGATGTATTCATTGTTGGTCTTTAACGCTACTTTTATCATTATTTTTCTATTTCATGGTGACCAGGTTTTTTTGTGTGTAGAAAGCTGGGACGCCCGGAGAGAACCACTGACCTTCGGCAAGGAAACTGTCAATCCTAGTCAATTAAGATTGGAGTCGAACCAAGCTACCACGTGTAGGGTTCGAACTCTGAGATAAAGCAATGAAGCAGTAATTTTCACTAATGAAAGAAACTTGTTTCTCACTTTATCCAGTTTTCGTTTGATATATAGTTTTATTTTCTATTATTCAAGTTGAAGAAGCCAAGACGTTTTAAAAACGAATTGAAGAAAAAAAGGTAGCCAAGTGCATAGTTCTTTCAAACATATTCTTTTATCGCTGAGATGCTGTCTCGTCATGCCAAGAAATTGCCTCCGTTGAAATTTTGCAAACATCCCATAGAGCAAATTACATGGATGATTAATATTGACCATTTGGTATATGGCCGTTTTCTAAGCGACACGTACTTGCAGGTCATAAATTAGTTTGTTGAATGAAATCAAATCTTTAACTACTAATAGGTGCCGTAGGAGGTCCACCGGAATTTTTAGCGAGGATTTCTTGGCATGTAACAGATAGAAAACTCAGGATTCCAATTTATAGAACAGACAAGGGGCAGTGGCAAATATTTCGTGTATATTATGAACACAGAGAAGATTACCCCGGCACCCTTTGAAAAAAAAAATCCTTCTTTTTCTTCTATGTGCCTTCGGACTTTATGTTTTGAACTGTAGTTTCACTTTCCATATTCGGTATTCATTCTAATGTAAGCTCCACGTGGCAAAAATCACGTGATGCAGGAATGTAGTATCTTGGAGTTAGGCTATTTCTTTCTTTTCGGGCGGGGACTCCAAGCAGACAACATGCATTTATATAACGGCACTGTAGATTTTCTTATTAAATAAAGAAAGTTCCCGGTCCGGTACATGAATAGATTGGTTAGAAAGCAAGATTTTAATTTTAATTAGATTGGAAAGCCTTATTTGGGGGTTGAAATTGGAGAGCACCAAAAAAAGAAAGGAGGGGGGGGGGGGGGGTTCCACAGGGAATATTTTTATCTTATGAACTCAACATTCGAAAGTTTTTTTTTTATTTAATTAAAAGAGAGAAAAACAAATGTAAGACAAATTGTGAATGATCTTTCTTCCTTTATCACGTGAGGGAATCTCGCATATATCTGGTTTACCGTCAAACCGAGCACATGTCTTTTGGTTATTTCTGTCACTAGGTGGCTGTCTCATTGACGTTTACCCCATATTTTTTCATTGAAGCACAATGCACACGTATATGTTTTAGAACATGAAGTTAAGGTTAAAACTTTCATGTCATGAATAATAAAGTGAAAAAAAAGCAAAAAAGAGACTCAAAGAACTAAATAGAAAAAGACGAAATGATCTGATTTTCAAAAATGACCTGTTTGGTCGCTCGTAATCGATTGTCTACAAATATAGTTCCTGTCATTTGTAATGAATGTAAACTTTAATATCTGTGGGGTTTTTTTTCATATAAAATTTTATGGTTAAAATTATTAGTTATGTTATTTCTTTTATAGTGGATTTTAAGATATTTTTTATTATGCTTTAGAACATTAGGGTATTGTGGGACTATGTGTCAAAGGTGTATGATTGAGGGGGCAACTCGTTCTATAAAAGCCGTGACTGGTCGCATGTGTCTTGTGACATCATTTCATGTCTAAGCAGTCCCAAACAAGTACATTTTTGAGTATACGCCAAGACGAGCATCATATTTTCAACTTTTGTTTCATTTTGTAGACTGTGTACCTCAAATTTTTTAACTGAAAAAAAAATGTCTTCATCGGGAACTCTCCAGCTGAAACCTACACTCTTCAGTTTAGCAGGGACAATACTCTGTTTTTTTTAATTTTGTCATTTTTGCGCATGGGATCGTTAAAGACACTGTCAGTGGTTCAAAGTATTGCTTGTCAAAGACATGTCTACTAAGTTAGCGAATGCTGCATTCGAATAGGGACTGTTCTATTCATTCTCAGAAATTTTGCAATCTTTTGACATAGAAATTACCCTTTTCTGTTTAAAATAGATATTCTACATTATAAGGTGTCGACATTAAGTTAGTAATGGAACTTGAATAACTTTGAAAAGTTTAATTTGTTTAAAGCCTTAAACAAAAGGTTGCCACATATGTAATATGATGGACACACCAACCTTTAAAGTCAGGTCCCTTTAATGTTGCCTTATCCTCGGAAATCTGAAATATCTGCTCAATACTTATTGCTTTCCCCTAAAATAGCTGACAAATATTTAAAATAGTTCTGCTTTAAAATTCATCTATTCTCCTAGTTATTCAAAATTATTAGAGGTTAAGCTTTTTCATGTCCAACGGCACATATTACAGTGTTATCTGGATTCACCATTATACGATGCGGGAAAATTGCTATTGTCAAATTCAATTTAAAAAAAATAGATTCGTGTTTAAAAAAACTACGAGATGTGTTTGAAACGTCTAAGATATACAATGATTGATGTATTCATTGTTGGTCTTTAACGCTACTTTTATCATTATTTTTCTATTTCATGGTGACCAGGTTTTTTTGTGTGTAGAAAGCTGGGACGCCCGGAGAGAACCACTGACCTTCGGCAAGGAAACTGTCAATCCTAGTCAATTAAGATTGGAGTCGAACCAAGCTACCACGTGTAGGGTTCGAACTCTGAGATAAAGCAATGAAGCAGTAATTTTCACTAATGAAAGAAACTTGTTTCTCACTTTATCCAGTTTTCGTTTGATATATAGTTTTATTTTCTATTATTCAAGTTGAAGAAGCCAAGACGTTTTAAAAACGAATTGAAGAAAAAAAGGTAGCCAAGTGCATAGTTCTTTCAAACATATTCTTTTATCGCTGAGATGCTGTCTCGTCATGCCAAGAAATTGCCTCCGTTGAAATTTTGCAAACATCCCATAGAGCAAATTACATGGATGATTAATATTGACCATTTGGTATATGGCCGTTTTCTAAGCGACACGTACTTGCAGGTCATAAATTAGTTTGTTGAATGAAATCAAATCTTTAACTACTAATAGGTGCCGTAGGAGGTCCACCGGAATTTTTAGCGAGGATTTCTTGGCATGTTAAAAACAAAAACCAGCATCTTAGAATTGAACATCAAGTGGGTGACTTAACATGATGTCTTTCGGGAGTTAAGATAAGATATAAGATAATTTTATTGGTTCAAAATCCAAAACTATAGGATTGTTACCAAGACAATACAAAAACATACAAACAAAATCTGACCACATTTATAAACATTATATATATATATAACTGTATATCCCCTCCATTATAAAAAGAAAATATTGTTACAATAATAAATGAATGTATATAATCTCTGCTGAGGAGGTGGTACCACAAAGTTATTAAGAACTTTCGGGAGAGAGGAGAGAAAAAAATATTCCTTTAACAAGAATATTTCACCCCACATTGAACAGTATTGTAAACAGTCACTGTCAGTTTCTAATTCTTATATAACAAAAATGATATAAAACAATAAATCTTTTTTTTTTAAACAATTATCTTATATATATAATGCCAAACAAGCATTTGGGTTTACGATTGCATTTCTTTTTTTAAAGAAAGCAACTTGTTTTATATAATCATTGCCTCTGTGTTAGACTGACAGGTCAATCTGAAAGAATTATACTGATCTATACTGACCAGGAAACAAAGTCTCACTTTTATTGTCTGGGGTTTTTATATTGTGAATTCATCAATTAAATAAAATTAAGGTCAGTATGATGCTTCTGCATACAAAGTTTTGTCAATCTTAGTGCTACAGTTATGCACTAATCACATATCAGACAATGTTTTACTCTCATATGGGTAAAGGTCAAATCATCAAGGTCAGAGTGACCTGACGTTGATATATGACAAATCCCCATCCTATGATGCATCAGTTTATTCAAGGAATAGTATATTTAAATATACAATTCCTTGGTTTATTATAGGAGAGTTTAGAATATGATTCGGATTCAGAAACTTTATAGCTGACAGTTGAATTTTAAAGTGCAGATTAGGTCTGTTTTTCTCTGCTAGACAAGCAACATTTGTGATTTTGCATTGCCCTCCTAAAATTTTAAGGCTTTTTATAAATTTTATAGGCGGTAGATGTTCAAAGGGGTCAGAATCCGTCTAAACATATATCAACCAAACCAAGCCCTTCTCAGTGTCTGTTTGCATAAGAATTCCATTGGAAGGACTTAGTTTGGCCTGTAAAGTTTCAAATGATTTTAATTCCAAGATAGCAGTATGATTTAACGGTCTCCAGGTATTCATTTTTCTAATTTAAAATAATTACACTTGCAGTGTGACTTTCCACTGAGATTTATACTAGCTGTGTTCTATTAGTTTCAGCTTTCCATTTAGAGTCATTAGAATACTATTATTTTAAAATTTTGTTTATTATTTAATATCAAGCTTCCATTTATACAACAGAACTGCTTTGTTGTAATTTAAAGTAGTCTCAAGTTCTTTTTTTGCTTTTTGCCTTCTGGTAAACTAATCAAACTTGATATATCTTCTTACGATTGCATCCATATTTACATGAATGACAGGCGAGTTTCCAAACACTGACCAATAACAAACCAAGAAAGGTAAAAATAGTATTTCCTGTTGTGTACACACCTTATGATGACGTAATTCACAGAAGGTGTTAGAAGACAAGTGAAATGTGTAATACTTTTTAATTCAGCTTTCACAATACACAATCCCACATATATAAACTATTGAGTAACTGTCGTACGCACAACTGCATTGGCCATTATAAGGGTCAAAAACGCATTATGTAAATACTGTACTTCACATATTATTGTCACTCATCATCATGACTATTCTTGGTTGTATATCAGACTCTTTTTTTTATTATCAATGCTGGACCGTGGTTTGCATTCAATGTTTTTTATCAGATATTTTTTATTACATGTCATGCATGTACTATCAAATGCTGGACCATGTTTTTTTCGGGTTGAATGCAAACGATATGGACCAAAGAAGTCTTATATTATCATCATTATCATGATTATAGGACTAAGTCCGGATTCTACTTCGTCAAAATTATCTTCCCATTATGCCAGCTTATATTTTCAATCGTGAAAATGGAAGTCATTGTAAGGATGACCCACTGTTAATTATGATCTTGAAAACTGGTAAATTTATCCACATGACATCATTACAATCCTTACATACATTGCACATAACAGTTCCACTGTCAAATGTATGGCTTACAGGCTGATATCCAGTTGTAACTTAAAACAAAAGAAATGGAACTCTTTATTAGAGAAGGTATAAATGGTCAAGTTGGTATATTTGAAATGTTTACATCAGTTTCTATGGGCTTTAAAAGTATGATGCAGGTGTATAACTAAATTTTTTTTTTCTTCTTATATATGTAAATAAACACTATATTGACTGTCTGATAACGACATGCAAAACTTGTGTATTATTACATGAGGTAGTGGAAGACGCAAATACAGAGTGATCTCGATTATAGGTGACATAATCGTGGAATATAGTATGTATCATTTTACATGTTGATACTTTTATTATAGTATGGAGCTTCAAGATATTTTTAAACTTTTAAATTAGGGGAAAATCGCCTAATTGCGGACAGCGCCGATATGCGGACGGAAAACGAATATCTCACTTTTCAATAAAATTATGAAAAATTGAAATAAAATAGATATAAGAAATAAGGTGTTTTGTTTACAATTGAATCTCTTTTTTGTTGCAATAAAGTTATTATGTCTATTGCTTACGATTTACTTTTATGTCATGTGATTGAAATTGCATGCTATAAATAGCTGATGTCAACAAGTTTGAAAACCGGAAATTTTTGAAAAAGGTCCAAAGTCAGCGTGTCACATTCAATACACAGTTGCTCATGTAAGAATGGCAATTTATGTGTTGAAAAGCGATAGGCATTGCGTATTTTATGCAAGGAAACATTTCTTTTAATTATTTTTACTGATTTGTCTAAATTTTGATTACAAAACAGGAATAAGCAAGTGTCCGCATTTTCACCACCGAAAAAAATATGATAGCCGAAATGCGGACACACGATATTTTGAACAACTAACACGTGCAGTGGTGCATATATCAATACCATGATTTCGGAAATAAACAAAACTCTCTTATAATCTAGCATTATTAGTTTCAATCCGGTACATTTATATCAATAAAGTTTTTATTTGGGTTTATTTGATTTGCTTTCATTTTGCATATTACGAACATAATGCGTTTACAAGTCTGATTTCCACTCCAGTTGGCAACTTGCACACATCTTCAATAGGTCAAAAACTGTAAACGTCATCCCCGGGATGGCAAGCCAATCTATTTCTCTTTCTTTACAGAATGTCTACATGTTTAGGACATTTTGCGAAAGCAAATGGAATGAAATAAAATGTACAGAAAACAATCACCCGAATGAAATTGCAACAATGTCTCGTGGACGAGTGGCTATTTGACAATGATGTTATTGGCTATTTATTTATGAAATTAATACGTTTATCAAAACATGAATATGTATCAATACTACTATGCGAAAAGTGATAAGGGAAATGAATTCAGCAGCATTGTGTTTATTGCTAGAAAATCAAGTATAAGAGGTAAAGAGTTGGACATTCGTACTGCGGAAGAAACAGATGAAATTATTGATATCACGAATATTCTTTTGAAAGAAATGTTTTCATAAAACTTTTCAAAACATGATAGAAATAATGTAACTAATACATTGGTTTTAAAGACCTCTTTGTCTGTTTGTCCATCCGTCTGTGGCAAATCGAAAAACAAACGAGGCCCCTCATGGGGAGATACCAGTAATCGCATAATCACCAAATTTTTGCCAGCATAATCACATAATCATTAAATATTTGCTTTGGTAATCAAACACTTATTTTCTTTAGTTATGAAATAATCATAAACTAAAAGCTTTGTAATCATATAACAATTCAAATGTAACTATTTAATATCTAAAAAGTTTTGATAAGCTCTTCCTCGTCCTCATCCTCCTCCTCGGGTGAAACTATATCACCTGCATCTTCCATATTTGGTTCGGTAATTTTCTCATGTTAGACATTTCATCTAAGGCACAGAACTAGGTATGCATGTTCTACACACGCTGGTATCCTTTCGCCAGTCGGATAAAATCCGATGTCATTATTTGTCAGAGAACAGGCATTATATAGAAAAAAGTATATATGTGACGAAATGCAACGAACGCCAATAGCGTATCATCATGCGTGACCACAATCTCCAGCACTACGTCTTTATTATGGCCTGTCGACTTTTGGCGGGTGCCCTATTATAGTAATCACTCTGCCCGTCTTTTCATCCGTCCGTCTACACTTTCTATGTCGTAGGATAACTCAAATTTACTCCGACAGATTTTAAAAGAAATTTTAGCACAACACTTAGTAACATTAGGGGAAGCTCCCTTTCATTTTTTTGTTTACTTTATATTTTCGAGATATTGGACTTAAGCCAGCAAGACCCTTCAATGAGGAGTGACATGGGTCAGTATTCATAAGAGAAAATAAAGGATATAGAGTAAATGTACATGGGACAAAATCGCAAACAATGCATAGAAACAAATAAAAAGTTATCAATGAACAGGGCTTTTATTCCTGTTCTTCATCTTGACAGTTGAAGTAGGGTCTTCAACAATAAACGAATCATTCATATCCTACAAGGTCAAGACGGCCCCTAGCGTCGACTTAAGCGGTACTATTGATAAAAATAAACCAAAGTTCACCTTTTTGCTCCCTACCCGCCTCGGAGTGCCAACTTGTGCGATGCTTGTGTACGACGGTTCTCAAGTCGAAAGCACCAGGGATACAAGAAAAGTGCAGTAATTTTGAAAGACATCGATCGCCGCTAAACTATGCTTTGAAGTTACACATGTCGGGAGCGGTCAATGAATTACATAATTTATAATTACGGGCTAGGTTCTTCAACATATATTTGTCATACATTGCCCAACAAAAGAACAATACATTAGAAACAACAAATGATAGACAATACATATAAAACTAAACATAATACTGACTTTTCCATAATTCCTTAAAATTTTTGGTGTCTATTTTTCCATATTCTTATTTTTTTTTTAACATTCCAATTTACAAAATTTGCATGTTCCCTCACACCTTGCGTTTTCCCATTTTTGATTTAACAATTCTTAAAAATTAAGCCTTTTTACCCATTCCATAAACTGTTTTCAGATGTTCATGGTGTTGGATGGGCCGCAAAAAATCATGTTTGTCAAAGAGTACATAGAAACCCGAGGATAAACTAGATATCATTGAGATGGGAGCCATCTCTGTGGGCCCCGCTGTGAATAATGTGTGGTAAAAAATGTGTATATCATTGGACATGGGGTTGTCAGCTGAAACCAAAGTTTTTGACCTTGACCTTTGACCTAGGAAGTTGTACATAAATTATGACACACCCTCTGGTGTTGGTTTATATACATGTCAAGTATAAACTTTGAAAGCATAACGGTTCTCAAGATATAGAGCGGAAACGATTTTTACCATAGGACATGGGGTTGTCAACTAAAACCAAAGTTTTTGACCTTGACCTTTGACCTAGGAAGTTGTACATAAATTATGACACACCCTCTGGTGTTGGTTAATATACATGTCAATATAAACTTTGAAATCATAACGGTTCTCTAGATATAGAGCGGACACAATTTGTTACGGACGGCCGGACGGACGGACAGACTGATCACTATAGGGCGTCCGCCATTCGGCGGGGCCTTAATCAAATTATCTTATAAGTATCGGAAAATGCAAATAAAAAAATCTCGCCTCAAGGCATCTTATGCTCTTGAGTGAGGGCTACGGATTTTTAAGTGATTGGGACATTAAAACACATTACAATGAATGCCATACGATTTGAAATTGAAAGTTATCACAACTATATCTCGTATATATGCACGCATGCATCTTGGAAGACAATATCCCGATGGAAGTTGTCAGTACCATCTTATATCATTTAATAATTGGTGTGGTATAGGATATTTAATGTACTTTTTTAATCTTATTTTTTCTCACCTTTCCACATGTATTACCAGTTAATGCGAGAAAACCATTCTCAAACATGCTTTAAGATGCACTGAAAGGGTATTCCTGAGGGGTATTCATGAGAGCTTATGTTATATATGCATAATACCTGCGTTTTGAATACGGCAAGAAATGTTTAAAAATAAGTGTCCGCAATTTGACGACAAGGTGTCCATATTTTAACTCCCCCTGTCCGCATTTACGCTACTCGGCATTTCCGTGGGTTTTAAGAGTTTGCAATCTACAAATCAAGAGAGGACACCTGAAAACGCGGGAAATAGTCCATTTGATACCCCTCTATCCTCTCCTGTCAAATGCAACCACCAGTATGTCCGCAATTGGCCTCGACGGTATCCAAACTTCCGGTTTTGAAAAAGTGTCCGCAATTAGGCGAATTTCCCCTATAGACAAATTTTCACAAAACAGGCGATTAAGGTATACATGTGCAAATACATGTGGATCTGTTTTGTGCATAAGCATAATTTCTGCCAAAAAAAAATTAACAGAAAGAAAGATAAAAGATTGATTTTTTTAACATGTTTGAAGCATTAATTTGCATCTCTGCTCCTGGTAACAGTCTTATAGTGAAAACATCCTAAAAATAGGTAATAATCTCATCAGAAAGAGAAAGTCAGGTACACCTTTTTATGTTCAGGCATGTTTGAGTCTTTAGTGTTTTGTCTTGAAAACGCATAAAGCAAAAATAGTTGATACAGCGTCTCGCTTGTATATATGGGTCAAGTGAAATACCTTTGTTATGAGTTATTACAACATAGTAGGTACGTTTGAATAACAAATATTTACTAAAACCACTTGACCAGACGGCAGATTTTACTTGTGGATATTTTTATGCCCCGTTCGTTCGTCCATCCGTCTGTCCCGCTTCAGGTTAAAGTTTTTGGTCAAGGTAGTTTTTGATGAAGTTGAAGTCCAATCAACTTGAAACTTAGTACACCTGTTCCCTATGATATGATCTTTCTAATTATAATGCCAAATTAGAGTTTTGACCCCAATTTCACGGTTCACTGAACATAGAAAATGAATGTGCGAGTGGGGCTCCGTGTACTATGGACACATTCTTGTTTGTGCATAACTTCAAAAAAATTTCATTTGGTGTGTGTGTGTAATCTAGGGTAATTAGTCTTCAACCTCTGAACATTTTTTAGTCTGCCCTTCCACGAAATATTTGATCGGTATTTTTTAGTGTTTTCTTAACTTAACCTTTTTTTAGGCATAAAAGTGTACTAAATGATACTTAAAGGGAAACTTTGCCAAAAAATGAAAAATTGATATTATGTTCATTATGTATAAAAAAGCACAAATTCATAGATATTAACATTTTATTCCACTAGATAAGAGATCAGCATCGATTTTAAATTGAGATTATCAATTCTCTACATGTCGCCATCTTAACGGCTTGCCGATAAAAAAACCATGTGATATCTATAAACCACAAAGTACCAAAACAAGCAGGGACTAACATAGTCGTTATTCAGTGTCAAAATCACTTGTCAGGCGTACGGTTGTTTAAACCCGACAATATAATGACAAAAGCAATCCCAGTTTCCTGGATCCCCCCCCCCCAAAAAAAAAAAGAATTGTACCAAACATGTTGTACTACCTATCGGCAAAGTTTTTAGCTCACCTGGCCCAAAGGGCCAAGTGAGCTTTTCTCATCACTTGGCGTCCGTCGTCGTTAGCTTTTACAAAAATCTTCTCCTCTGAAACCACTGGGCCAAATTTAACCAAACTTGGCCACAATCATCATAAGGGTATCTAGTTTAAAAAATGTGTCCGATGACCCCCCCAACCAACCAAGATGGCCACCATGGCTAAAAACAGAACATAGGGGTAAAATGTAGATTTTGGCTTATATCTCTGAAACCAAAGCATTTAGAGTAAATCTGACATAGGGTAAAACTGATCATCAGGTCAAGATCTACATTGTATCTGCCCTGAAATTTTCAGACAAATCTGACAACCCGTTGTTGGGTTGCTGCCCCTGAATTGGTAATTTTGCAGTTTTTGGTTATTATTATGCGACCGCTTTTTGCGGTCATATATTGGTATGACGTTGGCGTCATCGTCCAAAGACACATTGGTTTTCGCACTCTAACTTTAGTTTAAGTGAATGGATCTCTATGAAATTTTATCATAAGGTTCAATACCACAAAAGGAAGGTTGGGATTGATTTTGGGGGTTTAACCGTAAATAATTTCAATTGTTTTAACTTTAACGAATTTGTAAAGTTTCGTTTATATCTATCTACCAAAAATAGGATTAAACAATAATAAGCACGGAAGGGTAATGTGAAACTAAGGAAACTGGTCAGCTGTTCATTTATAAAAAAAAATTGTTTTAAAAAGTTGTATACCAAATATCTTAACCATATTTGATTTTATTAATTCTGAATGAACATGTTCTCTGCAAATAACAAAGGGGTGAATTATAAGCAAAAGGTGGATGATGGAAGTAGAAGTTTTTTTCAGACCAATGACTTCTATTGAAAAGGGGAATACACCTCCGTCTACACTGTCAGTATAAGCAGATTTCATTGCTTCTCCTAATCCCAACCAAGCTCAAGTTTTAGCAATTGATAAAAGCAAGCACCATGTTTCTGGTTTCAATGACAAGTGGCTGACTGAGTTTTCATGGCTTAGAAATGTTAAAGGGGGTATAAGCAAAAGTTATTGTGAGTGGGGGTTTAATTTTTAACCCTGAAGAGGATAAAGACAAAGTTGAGGAACAGACTGTCCAACAAAATAACACTATCTTGAAACAATATCCCTAGAGGAGGAGCAGAGAGTAGAGATGAATATTTATATTTAGACTTCTTTAATTGACTGAATATAAATAACTTTTGTGTTTAAAATCAATTTATTTCATATATATATTCTTGTAATTCATTAATACTCTGCATTATTAAACACATAACACAAAGCATTATAATTCATATTACATGTCATGATTTATGACTTATTGCTTCAGATCACAAACGTTCACTCTAAAAAAAAAGTTATGCACCCTTGAATTTTGCGCCTTAAAAAAATCCTGGGGAGAACACTGGGTTATGGTACCAACAGTTAAGGAATTAGGGGCCAAAAATAAGCATTTTTGTAACTTCCAGACATTACTTGTGTGTTAGTGTATGGATCTCTCTGACATTGTACCACAAGGTTCCATATCACATATTGAATGCTGGGATTGATTTTGGGGTCATTGCCTCAAAATACTGTAGATTCATTTATTTTCGTGGGTATCAATTTTCATGGATTGAGGAAAACTTACACTTTCGTGGATATTTAATTTCGTGGTTAAGCTAAAGTCTGCATACACCCCTATGAAAAATTTGTAACTCGTTGAACATTTGACTTCGTGGTTCACCTGTACCCACGAAATCCACGAAAGTTGGTATCCAACGAAAAATAATGAATCCACAGTATTAGGAATTAGGGGCCCAAAAAGGGGCAAAAAACAAGCATTTTTCTAGTTTCATGACAATAACTTGTGTGTAAGTGTATGGATCTTTCTGAAATTGTACTACAAGGTTCCATATCACAAAGGGAAAGCTGGAATTGAGTTTGGGGGTAATTGCCCAAACCGTTTAGGAATAAGGGGCCAAGAATAAGCATTTTTCTAGTTTCCAGACAATAACTTGTGTTCAAGTGTATGGATCTCTCTGAAATTGTACTGCAAGGTACCATACCACAAAGGGAAGGCTGGGATTGATTTTGGGGGTAATTGCTTCAAAATTTTAGGAATTAGGGGCCAAAAAAGGGGCAAAAAACAAGCATTTTTCTAGTTTCAGGACAATAACTTGTGTGTAAGTGTATGGATCTTTATGAAATTGTACTACAAGGTTCCATATCACAAAGGTAAAGCTGGGTTTGAGTTTGGGGGTAATTGCCCTAAAAGTTTAGGAATTTGGGGCCAAAAAGGGGACAAAAAACAAGCATTTTTCTAGTTTCCAGACAAAAACTTGTGTTCAAGTGTATGGATCTCTCTGAAATTGTACTGCAGGTACCATACTACAAAGGGAAGGCTGGGATTGAGTTTGGGGGTGATGAATCATAAGGGTGTTCAAAAAATTTGGGGGGGGAGGATTTTTTTTTCTTTAAAATTTTCAATTTTAAATTGTTTATTTCTGATTTATATATAAAAGCAAATAATAATGATATGGTTTGAATATGTAAATTATAAATTTTTAAGTTCTTAGACCACATTCATTCTGTGTCAGAAACCTGTGCTGTGTCAAATATTTAATCACAATCCAAATTCAGTGCTGTATCAAGCTTGAATGTTGTGTCCATACTTGCCCCAACTGTTCAGGGTTCGACCTCTGCGGTCGTATCAAGCTGCGCCCAGCGGAGCATTTTATCTTGAATATTATTATAGATAGAGATAAACTGTAAACAGCAATAATGTTCAGCAAAGAAAAATCTACAAATAAGTCGTCATGACCAAAATTGTCAGTCGACCCCTTTAGGAGTTATTGCCCTTTATAGTCAATTTTTAACAATTTTTCGTAAATTTTTGTAATCTTTTACAAAAATCTTCTTCTCTGAAACTACTGAGACAAATTTAACCATACTTGGCCATAATCATTATTAGGGTATCTAGTTTAAAAAATTTGTCCGATGACGGCCTGCCTTCCAACCATCATGTCCGACATGGTTAAAAATAGAACATAGGGGTAAAATGCAGTTTTTGGTTTATATCTCTGAAACTAAAGCATTTAGAGCAAATCTGACAGGTGGCAAAAATGTTCATCCAATTTAGATTTATCTGCAATGAAATTTTCAGACGAATCCAACAACCCGTTGTTGGGTTGCTGCCCCTGAGTTAGTAATTTTACAGAAATTTTGCAGTTTTTTGTTATTATCTTAGATATCATTATAATATCTAATATCTACTACTATTAATTATGATTTTAACCTTATTTTACATGATTTCCAAAGCATTAGTAAATACAGGTGTGCGACACAGGCTCTTGAGAGCCTCTAGTTAGACTAACTTGATACAAAAGAATGTTTTAAAAAAAGGTTTAAAAGTCGGAAAAGTCGGCTGATTGGACATCTCTTTTTTCTTAAATAACTAGTCTGTCGTTTTTAAACTGTTATTTTTTACTAAGTTTATGAAACAAGTAAATATATAGGGCAATTACTTTTATGGATTCTTTCAAAGTTAAAAGTCATAATTAAGTCTCCCAAATGAAGTTTGGGAAGACTTATTGGTTTTGCTCAGTTCTTATTATTCTTATTCTTCTTCTTCTTCAGTTCTTATTATTCTTATTCTTCTTCTTCTTCTTCTTCTTCTTCTTCTTCTTCTTCTTCTTCTTCCGCCGCTTTTAAATTTGAACTTGTCCGCACCCGTTCTCCAAAACCGCTTGTCAGATTAACTTAGGGTTTCACAATATGCTAGACTAACATGTCTAGTGGTGCAATCAGGGTTTTGTTTGTGCATTGGGGTTTATAAAGGGGTACTTTGAGGGGCAAAAAGAAAGGAGGGTTTTACTATAGAACCCTATGGGATTTTATTTTTAAAAATTTTCAAATGATTATAAATTGAAAACCGTTTGTGATAGACACAATCTTTTTAATTGAAAATGTTCTAAATGATAAAGCACATTAAATGAAATACAGGGTTAGTCCCCAGGGGTCATCCCGACCCCCTGCCATTTGAGAAAGTTCTAATATCTTGTAAATGGTCGAGATCCCCACCCCTAAACCATATATATTCTGGTTTGTCATGCTAAGATGGTTTGAATGATATACAGGGTTAGTCCCCAGGGGTCATCCCAACCCCCTGCCATCTGAGAAAGTTCTAATATCTTGTAAATGGTCGAGATCCCCACCCCTAAACCATATATATTCTGGTTTGTCATGATAAAGCACATCAAATGAAATACAGGGTTAGTCCCCAGGGGTCACCCCCACCCCCTGCCATTTAAGAAAGTTCTAATATCTTGTAGGTGGTCAAGATCCCCACCCCTAAACCATATATATTCTGGTTTGTCATTTGAAGATGGTTTGAATGATATACAGGGTTAGTCCCCAGGGGTCATCCCGACCCCCTGCCATCTGAGAAAGTTCTAATATCTTGTAAATGGTCGAGATCCCCACCCCTAAACCATATATATTCTGGTTTGTCATGATAAAGCACATCAAATGAAATACAGGGTTAGTCCCCAGGGGTCACCCCCACCCCCTGCCATTTAAGAAAGTTCTAATATCTTGTAAGTGGTCAAGATCCCCACTCCTAAACCATATATATTCTGGTTTGTCATGCGAAGATGGTTTGAATGATATACAGGGTTAGTCCCCACGGGTCATCCCGACCCCCTGCCATTTGAGAAAGTTCAAATATCTTGTAAATGGTCGAGATCCCCACCCCTAAACCATATATATTCTGGTTTGTCATGATAAAGCACATCAAATGAAATACAGGGTTAGTCCCCAGGGGTCACCCCCACCCCCTGCCATTTGAGAAAGTTCTAATATCTTGTAAATGGTCGAGATCCACACCCCTAAACCCTATATATTCCTGTTCGTCGTGTCTCGAACATTTGAATGATGTATAGGGTCAGTCCCCAGGGGTTCCCCCCACCCCAATGTTCTAGTATCTTTTAAATGGTCGAGATCCCCACCCCTAAACCATATATATTCTGGTTTGTCATGCCAAGATGATTTGAATGATAAACAGGGTTAGTCCCCATGCATCACTAATGCATATAACTTTACTGGACCAAACCAATTTTCACTGAACTTTGTCCAATGTCAGGCGACACTGGGAATTACGTATTATGGGAGCTTCGTTTGGGAGACTTCGTAACAGCATCCTGTTACAATCATTTCTTGTTAACTAGTGGTCTGTGTAAAATTGTTTTCTAAAATCTAATTTGGTCCCAACAGTTTAGGAATTAGGGGCCAAAAAGGTGCCCAAATAAGCATTTTTCTAGTTTCATGACAATAACTTGTGGAACAGTGTATGGAACTCTCTGAAATTATACCACAAGTTTCCATACCACAAAGGGATGGTTAGGATTGGCTTTGGGGGGTTATGGCTCAAACCGTTTAGGAATTAGGGAAAGTGAAAAAAAAACAAGAGTGTCCTGGTTAATGGACAATTAAGTACAAATTACAGTGTAAGGGAGGTAATTCAAGCACAACTTTGAATTACCTCCCTTACACTGCTTTTAAATTATGTATAAAGAATTTTTGTATTGTCTTGAGGTGATTAGCTGTCAATTCATATTTAGAAGTTACTATTTTAATAATTTTAAAAATGCTTATTAAGGGAAATTAATTTTAGCTATGATTATGTATACATGTCATTTTCTATTTTTAAGACTTTTATGATGTATTTAAATGGGTTATTATGGTATTATGGTTGCAAACTCCATTGGAAATTTGAATTGAAATTATGACCATGACTGAGGTAAAGAATTTTTTTTTTGGAAAAAGGGGGGGGGGGGATAAAAAAAATTGGCGGGGAGGGACAATTTTTTCTCCTCAAGATTTCAGAAATCAGAAAGAAAATCCTTTAAATTTTTTTTTTTTAAAAGGGGGGGGGGGGGGGGGGGGGCAAAAAATTGAATATAAATTCAAATCATATAACCAATTCTAAGTTCTTTGACTACAGTTATTCTGTGTCCGAAACCTATTATGTGTCAAATATTGAATTATAACCAAATTCAGACCTTGTATCAAGCGCGAATATTGTGTCCATTTTTGCCTCAACTGTTCAGGGTTGGACCTCTGCGGTCGTATCAAGCTGCGCTCATCGAAGCAATTTATTTTGAATTAAATATATATTACCCAGCATCTAAAAAGGCTTTTGCATTACAACTGTTACAGTGTTATTTCCTTGCCTTGTGTATAAATAAATTGGTGAAGGATATGAAAAATAATGCATTGATCAAATTTTGCTGCATCTCTAAGCCTTTTTCAAACCAATGTCTGACTGTCTGTTTAAATATGCCCTCAGTTTTGCTTAACATACAAAATTAAATACAGTAAGAAGCTAGCACCCCCTCACCCCTTGAAAAAAATCTAGATGTTTTAAGTATAAAATATCTTGAGGTTAAAAGGAAGTAATTAAAGATGACTGGTGCCACCTAGATTTCACACCCAAGATAATAGGCAGAAGTAAATTTATTTTCTGCTGCCCTGGTAATTAGAAATCAAAATTGAAATAGTAAGAAATGAGTGTTGGCCATTGGTGTAGAAATAGCGAGAAATTTGGAGGAAACTCTCTGTGACGAGCAACATTTTCTGTTGCAAATTAAGCAAGGGGTTTTCTTCATTTATACTATTTCGAAAATTCTATAACTGTTGAGTACCCTTAAAAAATGCCATTTTTCTATCAAAAAAGCTGCGGCACCATATGTATTAAGCAGTTTGATTTACACCCAAAGGTGTTAATTCAGAATTTGACATTTTTATCAACGGATCTTTTATAGTGAAAATGCAGGACCCAAAAAGGCTACCATTGTCGCCTATGTAAATAATTACTTCATTGTAACCTTAAATACAGTTTCACTCTCTGTCTTTGCAAAGAACTGATACAAAGAGGGATAACTCCATTTGTTCAATTTAACTTTTATCTTTTTTTTCCCTATCTCATTGTACAAATTAACTTTTATGTCTTTTTTTTCTGTCTCATGTGAACAAAATTATTTAGATAAAGACTTACTTTTGTCTTTAAATCTTAATCTTCATTTGTCATGATTCAGATACAAACATTTCTTTTTTTTTTACTCTGATCTGTATTAAAGGGGCATTAACTTCGAGATATAAAATCATTAATGAAAGTGAGAAAGTGAAATAATAATTTGCTTTTAGCAGCCAGTTTGGTTCAATTTTGTCAAAATAAGCTAAGAAACGTCGCTGATGAATTATTCACCCTTAAGTAATAATAATAATGAATAATTCAACCTCATTGAATCTGTATTCATGTGATCTTCAATTTAACCTCTAAGCTAGAGATGGGTTACGCATAAACTAGGCCTGTTCATTAAAAGGAAAAGAATGTCAACATTGAAAGTGAAACAAGAGTAAACCATTTGGTTGACAGGTAAAATCGATGATAAACATTTTTTTAGCCTATAATATGAAATCAAACAGACCTAGGAAATTCAAGATGTACTGTTCGCTATCTATTTATATTTATATCTATATTTTTGTTTATATCAGGTTATATGACCGTCAGCAGTCTTCTGAGGTCACCTTGATGGTTAATAAAAAGTTGTCAAGACTAAAATACACACGAAATGCTGATACATATTATCGATATAAAAATAAGGAGATGTGGTATGATTGCCAATGAAACAACTATCTACCAAAGTTCAAATGAAGTGGATGTAAGCAATTATAGGCAACTGTACAGCCTTCAACAACGAGAAAAACCCATACCCTATAGTCGGCTATAAAAGGCCCTGAAAGAAAAAATATGAGTCCATGCATCATAAATTGTTTATTTTAGGTAGACTTTTTATATGACCGCAAGAAATTTTGCGGTCGTATATTGGTAACACGTTGTCGTTGTCAGCGTCATCCGAAGACATTTGGTTTCCGGACAATAACTTTAGAAAATTTTAATAGAAATCTATGAAATTTAAGTATAAGGTTTATAACCACAAAAGGAAGGTTGGGATTGATTTTGGGGGTTATGGTCCTTACAGTTTAGGAATTAGAAGCCAAAAAGGTGCCCAAATAAGCATTTTTCTAGTTTCCAGACAATAACTTGTGGAACGGTGTATGGATCTCTCTGAAATTATACCACAAGTTTCCATACCACAAAAGGATGGTTAGGATTGGCTTTTGGGGGTTATGGCTCAAACCGTTTAGGAATTAGGGGCAAAAAAGGGGGGAAAAAAAGGGTTTCCTCCCAGGTTAATGGACAATTAAAAAAAAGTACAATGTTATGTTTGGATTACCACCCTTACACTGCTTTTAAATTATGTATAAAGAAATGTTGTATTGTCTTGAGGGGATTAGCTGTCAATTTATTTTCAGAAGTTACTTTTTAAAAATGCTGATTAAGGAAAATTAATTTTAGCCATGATTATGTATGTCATTTTCTATTTTAAGACTTTTATCATGTATTTAAAAGGGTAATTATGGTTACAAACTCCATTGGAAATTTGAATTCAGATTATGACCATATCATGAGGGAAATATTTTTTTTTTTTTTGAAAAAGGGGGGGGGGGGGAGGTGAAATTTTTTTTCAGATTTCAGAAATTAAAAAGAAAATGGTTTTTTTTACTACAGTTATTCTGTGTCAGAAACCTATCATGTGTCAAATATTTAATTACAATCCAAATTCAGACCTGTATCAAGCGCGAATATTGTGACTTTTTTTGCTCCAACTGTTTAGGGTTGGACCGCTACGGTCGTATCCAGCTGCGCTAGGCGAAGCAATTTATTATAATTTGGATAAAAGTAATAAGATTTGTGTGTACATGTATATAGAATGTCTGTCCTAAATTTGTCACATGTGTAGATGTATATCAGGTTTTTTCAGGTGTGTTAAATTTTTGCTTTGTTCGTGACACCTACAGAAACGCAAAAATTTGACAGTGTAAATTTCCTTGCCTATTTTTTCACTGGTATTTTCCCATTCAGCAAAAATATACATAGTGAAAATTTATGACCTTATGACATCAGACAAGCAGTGATACAAACTTCATTGAGATCAATTTCAAATGCATTATTATAACCAAATAGAAAAAGCCAAATTGGCTGTTATTTGAATAGTATATAAACATTCTTTATTTCAGAATAAATGTGAAGGCAAAATAATGTAGTATGGGCCATGGACACAGTTTACCTGATCCTGAAAGAGTCTTTAAAAAACTTCATTTACATATTGGTATTATCAAAAGGATTGCACATCTCTCATATGAAGATTTTCTGAAGTCAGTTTTGGAATTAAATGACATGTAAGTAAATTGTAAAATATAGATAACTCTGTAAAAGAAATGTAATAATGACTAAACAAGCTGTCTGTTAGGCAGCAAATAGTAAAGAAGACTTTTTGTTTAATAAACTGAATGTGATTTTTATGCCCCTTCTGTAGTCAAGGGGGGTATTAAGTGTTAATCTTGAACGTCCATCCGTCCCTCTGTATGTCAGTCCTATTCTCATTTCTGCAATCTCCATTATAAGGTTCCTTTTTGTCTATTTATACCTCTAATTTCCTCAAAATTTGAACTTTTTATACAACCGCATAAATTTTTGGTATGACGTTGGCGTCGTCGTCTTCCGAAGACACATTGGTTTTCGCACTATAACTTTAAGTGAATGGATCTCTATGAAATTTAAACATAAGGTTAAATACCACAAAAGGAAGGTTGGGATTGATTTTGGGGGTTATAGTATCAACAGTTAAGGAATTAGGGGCCAAAAATAAGCATTTTCTAGTTTCCAGACAATAACTTGTGGAACAGTGTATGGATCTCTCTGAAATTATACCACAAGTTTCCATACCACAAAGGGATGGTTAGGATTTGCTTTGGGGGGTTATGGCTCAAACCGTTTAGGAATTAGGGGCAAAAAAGGGGGAAAAACAAGGTTGTCCTGGTTAATGGACAAATACTTTAGTACAAAACATAATTTAAAGCAGTGTAAGGGAGATAAATCAAATACATCATATGAATTACCTCCCTTACACTGCTTTTAAATTATGAATAAAGTAATGGTTAATGAACAATTAAGACAATTTAAAAGCAGTGTAAGGGAGGTAATCCAAATACAATGTTTTGATTACTTCCCTTACATTGCTTTTAAATTATGTTTAAAGAAATGCATATTTATAAAGGAAGACCAGTAAAAATATCTGCAAATGTTGCATCTTTTTTTTTTTACAAAAAAATCCATATGAAAGATTTGACACCATATTTTAAATTCTATTATAAAATAGATTAAGTTAGCACTATGTGATATGGTAAATTTAAATGGGTAATTATGGTTGCAATCTTTAATTGCACAGTATGGCGCAAATGATTTGTAAAATCTTTGACCACATTTATTTCTTTGTTATGCCGAATCTAACTGTATTTAGATTTTTAATTTTGGGTCCAGTTTTCAAATTGGTCTACATTAAGGTCCAAAGGGTTTGATTTTAACAAAAATTGAATATATGGGGTTCTTTGATATGCTGAATCTAAACATGTATTTAAATTTTTGATTTTGGGCCCAGTTTTCAAGTTGGTCCAAATTAGGGTCCAAAATTAAACTTTGTTTGATTTCAACAAAAAAATTGAATATATGGGGTTCTTTGATATGCTGAATCTAACCATGTATTTAGATTTTTTATTTGTGGGCCCCGCTATCAAATTGGTTCATATCGAGGTCAAAAGGGTCCAAAATTAAACTTTGTTTGATTTCATCAAAAATTGAATTATTGGGGTCCTTTGATATGCAAAATCTAACCATGTATTTAGATTTTTAATTTTGGGTCCTGTTTTTTAAATTGGTCTACATTAAGGTCCAAAGGGTCCAAAATTAAACTTTGTTTGATTTTAACAAAAATTGAATTCTTGGGGTTCTTTGATATGCTGAATCTAAACATGTGTTTAGATTTTTGATTATGGGCCCAGTTTTCAAGTTGGTCCAAGTTGGGGTCCAAAATTAAACTTTGTTTGATTTCAACAAAAATTGAATATATGGGGTTCTTTGATATGCTGAATCTAACCATGTATTTTGATTTTTTGGCCCCGTTATCAAATTGGTCCACATTGAGGTCAAAAGGGACCAAAATTAAACTTTGTTTGATTTCATCAAAAATTGAATTCTTTGGATTCTTTGATATGCAGGAATCTAACCATGTATTTAGATTTTGGATATTGGACCATAATAGGTAAATTAAAAAATTTTAAGTTCTTAGACCACATTCATTCTGTGTCAGAAACCTATGCTGTGTCAAATATTTAATCACAATCCAAATTCAGAGCTGTATCAAGCTTAAATGTTGTGTCCATACTTGTCCCAACTGTTCAGGGTTTGACCTCTGCGGTCGTATCAAGCTGCGCCAAGCGAAGCATTTTATTTAGCTAGTAATTATTACACATTTATGTAAGAAATGTGATAATAAATGAATAATTGAAGTGTTTAAGCTGAATGAGTTATCCGTATAAAAGTTTACTGACTCAATGAAGGTGTCAATAAGTCCTTTGTGTAAAACTTAAGTTTACGGCTATTGAATGATTGTAATACATGTCAGTCTAGCAAGTTCATCTGACCTTGACCTTATTTTCATAGTTCATTGATCAATGTTAAGTTTTTGTGTTTTGGACTGTTTTTCAAATACATTAAACAATAGGTCAACTATATTTGGTGTATGGAATGATTGTAAGGTGTACATTTCTTTCCGGAAGGTATCATCTGCCCTTGACCTTATTGTCATAGATCATTGATTTACGTTTATGTGAAACCTTTATCTCATGTATCTTTAAAACTTCCATCATAAAATCAATCGTGACTAGTAAAAAAGGCTAGCCATTTTAGCATGTGCACTCTTGTTAAAATGTACTTTTCTAATTTCCCTTTCTTGTAAAAGAAAATTATCATCTTATGAATGGGCTTATCTAGATGGCAATTTTTTGTCTCGCCTGCAATGAAAGTCGCGGAAAGCGAGACATAGCTATAGGGATTGCTTTTGCGGTGACGGCGTCAACAATTGTTAAGTTTTCTGCTAAAGTTAGATTGATAGGATCTACTTGTGATAGATCAATGACATTTTGTATGAAGTTGCATTACTATCAGTACATATCAGTTTAACGACTATTTTGAGGCTCTGCCCTCTAGGACATGGTCCAGTAACTTTGAATTAATTAGCAATTCTAAATGTTAAGTTTTCTGCTTAAGTTAGTTTGATAGGATCTACTTGTGATAGATCAATGACATTTGTATTATCAATGACATTTGTATTATGAAGTCGCATAACTATCAGAACATATCGGTTTGACGACTATTTTGAGGCCCTGCCGCCTAGGATATGGTCCAGTGACTTTGAATTAATTAGCTATTTTCAATTTTAAGTTTTCTGCTTAAGTTTGATAGGATCTACTTGTGATAGATTAATGATATTTTGTAGGAAGTTGCATAACTATCAGTTCATATCAGTTTAATGACTATTTCGAGGCCCTGCCCCCTTTGTCATGGTCCAGTGACTTTGAATTAATTAGCAATTTTCAATGTCAAGTTTTATTGATAGGAACTATTTACAATAAACAACGATATTTTCTATAAAGTTACATTACTGTCTGTACATCTCAGTTTGTCGACCATTTTCAGGCCCTGCCCACTAGATAATGGTCCAGTGACTGAATTAATAAGCAATGTTGCTGTCCCTCAGATTGTCTTTTTCTGAATTTTATGCCGATAGGTGAGACATATCTCTGTGTCAACAGTTTATTTTTCTATGCAATTAACCAAAAAGACGCTTGTCAAGCTCTGCAAATAAACTTTTTTATGCCCCTGCCGTGTTTGAGGGGGCATAAAGTTTTACCCTTGTCCGTCTTTACGTCCGTCTGTATGTCCCAAAATTGGTTTCCCTTCTCTAACTTTAGTTTGCCTCAAACAAATGTAATAAAACTTATACACAATGCTTATTACCACAAAACACAGATCAAGTTTGAATTTGGGTGGTGTCACTTTTACATTTCTAGAGTTATGCCCCTTTACAAATGGAAAAATTGCTAATTTTTTTCGCTCCCGTTCTCTAACTTAAGTTTGCCTCAACCAAATGTTATGAATCTTATACACAATGCTTATTACATGGTAGACCTTCTTATGAAGTTATCACATTCCTTGGGAACCAAACAAGAAATTGGAAGATTCTTAAGATAAACCATCAGTAAATTATTGAGAGCAAATACTATGTTGTGTTGTGTTGTGATTTGTGAATGAAAGGAGAACACAATAGAACATAAAAAAAAATCAACAAGATCTTCATGAATAAGTACATGAATAATGATAAGATATAATATATATATTATATATGTTTTACAGAACATCATCATTTAGTGACCAGAGAGGTAAACAGCTAAAGTTTACTGTACAAGATGGGACAGATACCTCAGTTTTTTGGAAGACTACAGTCAGAATATGCTGTACAAAGGTTTGACATTCACAACATCATCCCATGAACAGATTGTACTCACACTGGAAAATGTTACAAAACTTATACTTCAAAATAATAACATTTAGCCATGATATATATTTTGTCCTTGTCAATTTTGAAGACTTTCTTCACAAAGTAGGGAAAACAAAACGTTCACAAAGTAAAATTGTTGAAAAATGTAGGATTACATATTTCAAAACTAACACTCCTTTTGATATTGAAATTAATTCAACTTTTTTGCTTTATGGTTAGATTGATTGATTGCTTTATGGTTAGATTGATTGATTGCTTTATGGTTAGATTGATTGATTGCTTTATGGTTAGAATATTAATACAATCAATCTTTCTCAGATGAATGACTTCTTCATCTCAAGACCTAATAGAAATTTATACAATGAGGAGGGTTAACATGTATCTGGCTAAAAGTAAATTTTTAAACATTAAAAATTATCTCTCCTTTATTTTAAGCAAACATTTATTTGTGGAAGTGAATTTTTGTAAAAGCATCCAAAATTTTCAATGTTTACAGTGTTAGACATGGTTAATACACCTCATGTTTCCAATGTTTCTAGTGTTAAGACAGTGTTAATACACCTGATGTTTACAGTGTTAGACAGTGTTAATACACCTCATGTTTACAGTGTGTTACGGCAAGAAATCACCTTTAAATTGTAGACAACAAAGGATACAAATCAATTATAAAATTTAACAAGATTTATTATACAATTTTACAAGAAATATTATATAAATTGAAATGTCAACTTAACTGTTAAAATATATGTAGGATCCTTTGTCTTTTCTTTATCCGGAATTCTTCTCTTAACTGTATGGAATCCAATGTAATATATACGTCCAATAAGTTCACAATCTAGTATGATGTTGTTTGTAAAAAAAAGTGTCAATCCAACAACTCCAGAGAACTTCTGAGAATACAAGTATATTAATGTCTGTCTGAAAGTCTAACTTTGGTGTCTGTATATATATAGTTGTCATGGAAACTTCTAGAACTCTGTAGAAGGTAAACACCTAGAAAACTGTAGAACGGAAACTTCTAGAATACCATAGAAGTTTAAATTACACATCATAGATTATGATCATTTAGGAATTATTATGCAAGTCAAATAGAAAGTTCTAATCATTCCATCAGTATCTATGATTGTTCCAGTGATTTCTAAACTGCACAATTATAACATAATTTTGTAAACAACTATAAATAGTAAACACCCCAATTATGTATCTTATAAGGCCACACAAAACATATTAGGCCAAGGCAAATAATTATAATAATACAATCTCATAACAAGTGTTAGATTTGGTTAATACGCCTGATGTTTACAGTGTTATAGACATGTTAATACACCTCATGTTTCCAATGATTCAAGTGTTAAACAGTGTTAATACACCTGATGTTTACAGTGTTAGTAGATAGATATAAGAAGATGTGTTATGAGTGCCAATGAGACAACTCTCCATCCAAGTCAAAATTTATAAAAGTAAACCATTATAGGTCAAAGTACTGTCTTCAACACGGAGCCTTGGCTCATACCAAACATGGTTAATACACCTCATGTTTCCAATGTTTCTAGTGTTAGACAGTGTTGATACACCTGATGTGTACAGTGTTAGACAGTGTTGATACACCTGATGTGTACAGTGTTAGACAGTGTTGATACACCTGATGTGTACAGTGTTAGACAGTGTTAATACACCTCATGTTTCAAATGATTCCAGTGTTAGACAGTGTTAATACACCTGATGTTTACAGTGTTGAACTGGATAATACACCACATGTTTCCAATGTTTTTAGTGTTAAGACAGTGTTAATACACCTGATGTTTACAGTGTTGAACTGGATAATACACCTCATGTTTCCAATGTTTTTAGTGTTAAGACAGTTATAATACACCTGATGTTTACAGTGTTAGACATGGTTAATACACCTCATGTTTCCAATGTTTTTAGAGTTAAGACAGTGTTAATACACCTGATGTTTACAATGTTAGACATGGTTAATAAACCTCATGTTTCTAGCGTTAGACAGTGTTACTGTAAATTCAGAAATTATTGCGATGTTTTTATTATTGTGAAAAATGCAACAGGATTATAATCACAATAATTTAAACTCACATTTTGAAATTTTTTATATGAATTAAACAGGATTTTTCTCAATATCGCAAAAATTAAAATCGCATTTTAGTCTAAAATGACAAAATTGCAATGATAAATGCACATAATAATTTCTGAATTTACAGTAATTTGCCTGCTATTTACAATGTTGGACACGGATAATACACCTCATGTTTCTAATGTTTTCAGTGTTAAGACAGTGTTAATACACCTGATGTTTACAGTGTTATACATGGTTAATACACCTCATGTTTCCAATGTTTCCAGTGATAGAAAGTGTTAATTTGCCTAATGGTAACAATGTTAGAAATGGTTAATACTCGTCATGTTTCCAATGTTTCTAGTGTTAGACAGTGTTAATTTGTCTGCTGTTTACAGTGTTAGACAGTGTTAATACTCCTCATGTTTCCAATGTTTCTAGTGTTAGACAGTGTTAATGTGTCTGCTGTTTACAGTGTTAGACAGTGTTAATACTCCTCATGTTTCCAATGTTTCTAGTATTAAACAGTGTTAATACACCTGATGTTTACAGTGTTAGACATGGATAATACACCTCATGTTTCCAATATTTCTAGTGTTAGACAGTGTTAATTTGTCTGCTGTTTACAGTGTTAGACAGTGTTAATACTCCTCATGTTTCCAATGTTTCTAGTGTTAGACAGTGTTAATTTGTCTGCTGTTTACAGTGTTAGACAGTGTTAATACTCCTCATGTTTCCAATGTTTCTAGTATTAAACAGTGTTAATACACCTGATGTTTACAGTATTAGACATGGATAATACACCTCATGTTTCCAATATTTCCAGTGTTAGACAGTGTTAATTTGCCTGATGTTAACAATGTTAGAAATGGTTAATACACCTCATGTTTCCAATGCTTCCAGTGTTAGACAGTGTTAATTTGTCTGCTGTTTACAGTGTTAGACAGTGTTAATACTCCTCATGTTTCCAATGTTTCTAGTATTAGACAGTGTTAATACACCTGATGTTTACAGTATTAGACATGGATAATACACCTCATGTTTCCAATATTTCCAGTGTTAGACAGTGTTAATTTGCCTGATGTTAACAATGTTAGAAATGGTTAATACTCCTCATGTTTCCAATGTTTCTAGTGTTAGACAGTGTTAATTTGTCTGCTGTTTACAGTGTTAGACAGTGTTAATACTCCTCATGTTTCCAATGTTTCTAGTATTAGACAGTGTTAATACACCTGATGTTTACAGTGTTAGACATGGATAATACACCTCATGTTTCCAATATTTCTAGTGTTAGACAGTGTTAATTTGTCTGCTGTTTACAGTGTTAGACAGTGTTAATACTCCTCATGTTTCCAATGTTTCTAGTGTTAGACAGTGTTAATGCACCTGATGTTTACAGTGTTAGACATGGATAATACACCTCATGTTTCCAATATTTCCAGTGTTAGACAGTGTTAATTTGCCTGATGTTAACAATGTTAGAAATGGTTAATACTCCTCATGTTTCCAATGTTTCTAGTGTTAGACAGTGTTAATTTGTCTGCTGTTTACAGTGTTAGACAGTGTTAATACTCCTCATGTTTCCAATGTTTCTAGTATTAGACAGTGTTAATACACCTGAATTTTACAGTGTTAGACATGGATAATACACCTCATGTTTCCAATATTTCTAGTGTTAGACAGTGTTAATTTGTCTGCTGTTTACAGTGTTAGACAGTGTTAATACTCCTCATGTTTCCAATGTTTCTAGTGTTAGACAGTGTTAATTTGTCTGCTGTTTACAGTGTTAGACAGTGTTAATACTCCTCATGTTTCCAATGTTTCTAGTATTAGACAGTGTTAATGCTCCTGATGTTTACAGTGTTAGACATGGATAATACACCTCATGTTTCCAATATTTCTAGTGTTAGACAGTGTTAATTTGTCTGCTGTTTACAGTGTTAGACAGTGTTAATACTCCTCATGTTTCCAATGTTTCTAGTGTTAGACAGTGTTAATTTGTCTGCTGTTTACAGTGTTCGACAGTGTTAATACTCCTCATGTTTCCAATGTTTCTAGTATTAGACAGTGTTAATACACCTGATGTTTACAGTATTAGACATGGATAATACACCTCATGTTTCCAATATTTCCAGTGTTAGACAGTGTTAATTTGCCTGATGTTAACAATGTTAGAAATGGTTAATACACCTCATGTTTCCAATGCTTCAAGTGTTAGACAGTGTTAATTTGCCTGATGTTTACAATGTTAGACATGGTTAATACTGTCGGAATTATTTATTTATTCATGGCATCAACAACTTGTATTGACAGTTTTGTCGCATTTACTTCATGAAGTTTTTGACTGTTTCTCTAAAAAAACGATTTATGGAAAGCAACAGTTTAAAATTGAAATTATTTTAATGACTCAAAATGGAAAATTTCTCAGGAACTGTTAACGCTACTATTGATTTTGAGGTTGAAATAGAAGCAGAAAAGTTTCAAGTTAATACAGTCGAACCTGTACTAAGCAGTCATTCTTGGAAAGAATCAAAAGTGACCGTTCAAGAGAGGTGACCTTTTAAATGAGGTTCAGAAAAAAATTCTTATTCCGACATCGCCTTATAGTTGGTATTGGGGCAAATTGTTTTAGTGTTATCAATCCGTAGAGTTATGGTTCTTGCATCAGTGAATTAAACAGTGGTGGATTCCGGCTGTAAATTTGAAGAAAACATTCAAAATATTTTAATATTCGTGGAGAAATAAGTCAGTGATACGGTTTTCAATGGAAACGGAAGGGAGTAGAACACAAGAAATTCATGATTTCGCCTCATATTGCACAATCTCTGTTGCATATGGATTTCGATGTCATAATAATTTCGGTAGTTTTAAAAATTAAAATGACCATTGTTGAAAATTGAAATATAGATTTCCTACTTCAAATAGCTGATCATGACTGCGTTATACAAGTGACCGCTGATTTGAGTTAAATTATATTGAGAAAACGATTGGGAGGGTCTGAAAGTGGCCGTTGGAGGCAGGTGACCACTTAAACGAGGTGACCATTAAGGCAGGTTTGACTGTACTAATTTACAAGTGATTTTGGACTCATTTACTAGATTTTTTCTGTTTATCAAATGACAGGAAATCATAATATTTTTAGTTTTATACCTGTGAAAGTGTTTGTATATAACTTAAAATAGTTTCACTCCTTTAATGAAGCATGAAACCATTTTGCATTTTACGAATAAGTGTCTAATCTGGAGAAATATTCCTCATGCATGCTTATTACATAGCAAGTACAGCACACGTTTGACACATGAAAAATTACCATTTTCCAAGTTCATTTAATAAAAGTTTTTATTTTTAAATCAGAATTGGCCATTGTCTTTGCTGAAAAGTTATTGAATATTGAAATGATAATAATTTGTCTAGAAATATCATACTATACTCAAGTGGCAGTTTTATTACTGAAAAAGCATTTCTAAACAAAAACTAGGGCAAATTGGCAACCCGGTCTCAATAAAATGACCGAGGTTATTTCTGTAAAAAATAATTTTGGACCTAAATCCCAATCTGCCATTTCAGACATTGGTCGTTCAGTTTAGGTCATTTCTGGAAAATATGACTGTTTCACCTAATTTGATATTGGCTAAACGAATATATCAAACAAATTGATAGGACAAATCTTTTGTTTTGTTTTTGTGGACATGTATTTATTTTTATATTCCAGGTTCTTGCAATCAGAAATCAAATTCTGTCAACTAGACTCCTAACCTTAAAACAGTACATTGAAATATACAAGGAAATAACAGAACAAGTATCTGCCCTGCCAACAGACAGAAGTCGTGTAGATATATGTGCTTCAGTGATATTTGAGCAGTGGGTATTGAAATATAGATTCACATATGTCATCTTATTGGGCTCATAGATGTTTGATTCTTGTATGGATATATTCTTAGGGCAATATTAATAGAGTTTATCTGCAAAAAAAATTATTCCATCTTTCAGTAAAATATGGAAAAATTTTGAAAAATATTTTCAAGTTCCAGAATTTTTTTGATACTAGTAGATGGACTTAAAGTTTTTGCAATTAAGATTTACATACAGTCTTGAGTGTAAGTTTTAGCAGAATTTTTATGTTGGATGACATAATTGAAGTTTACTATGATTTATTAAAAATTTCTTTTTTTTTTTTGCCATTTCGTATTGTATATTTTCATTATTTGTTTTCAGTTGGAAAAAACCTATGGAAAATGTAAAAAAAAGACAAGAAATTTGTCATTATATTTTATAGAACTACTGTTCTGTAGACGTTTTAACTCTTGTCTCAGAAATATAACAAGATTGCAAGCAAATATTTATCTTCATCCAGCTTATCTTCCCTACAGGGATCTCCAACAAAAGCTGCCTTAAAATAAAAACATTTCACACAGCTCACATTCTATTATATCTGCATTCATAAATTTACCTATGTCATTTAGACTATGTCTGCCGTCTAATCTACCTATTTAATAGAAAGTGGTAGAAGAGAGACAGAAGATCTTCCAAATGCAAAAAAAAAAAATGAATCTCTTCTGGCTCACTACCGTCGAACAAAAAAACACGCCCCTGGTTTGTACTCTGATAATGATGAGTTGTACCATGTAAGAATTTTTTACATCTGCTGTGCAGCCACTTCCTGTTTGCTGATAGTTTGAACACCATTTCTTGGCTTGTATGCAAGGGAATGATTTTATATTTGGTCTGCAGGTGGATAATGTTGTATTGAAGTGTGTTACCAATTTTAACATTTAATAGTTGAATAGTATTTTGAAGATTTAATTTCTGTATTTTACTGATAAATGGATTTTTTTGGATTTGCTTAGATACAGTCTAGGATTAAAGTTTTTAAACTTGAATTACAGGTTTTTTAGAGCTGATGCTATCACTTGGCATCCTGTGTTGTTGTTGTAACTTTAAAAAAATCTTCTTCTCTAAAACTACTTGACCAATATAAACCAGCCGAAATGATTCTTACGGTATCTGTTGTTAATGCACTCAGAAAGACATCAATAAGTTTTTATACTTACTTAATTATTAGCACATGTTGCACAAATGATCATTAACAGGAAGAGGACTCACTTCAACAGGAAGTGAGTACTTGTAGATTCATGTAATAGAGTTATCTCTCTTTATATAGTTAAAGTAACATCAGATCAACATTCCCTCTACTTTCTTTTGTTTGATACAATTACAAGATTGTCATAGGGTTTAGACTACCCTCAGATCTTAGGGGATTATTTTGCCTCATATGAAAACATAAAACTTGCTTAATTAAAATTACAAGATCGTCACAGGGTTTAGACTACCCTCAAATCTTAGGGGATTATTCTGCCCCATGTGACAAACATAATTGATAAAATTTTATGACTTATTTCACTATTTAAACATTTTTAGTCCTTGAATATTTTTCCTGTTTGAATAACTAACAAAAGTTCATAATAGAAGCCCCCAACTTTGTCATGCAATTTGTTAATTGTTTATCTCCTGGACACCATTTATTATTGTCTTCTTCTTTTGACGCCAATGATTCAGCTATACCTGCAATGTCAATTCTGAGATGCTTGTCATCTACGAGTTTAGTTGCATAAACAGCGTCAACTACACTTTTATTATACAACCGCAAAAAAATTTTGAGGTCGTATATTGGTATGACGTTGGCGTCGTCGTCGTCGTCGTCGTCGTCCGAATACACAATGGTTTTCGCACTCTAACTTTAGTTTAAGTGAATGGATCTCTATGAAATTTTACCATAAGGTTCAATACCACAATAGGAAGGTGGGGATTGATTTTGGGGGTTATGGTACCAACAGTTAAGGAATTACGGGCCAAAATGGGGCCGAAAATAAGCATTTTTGTAACTTCCAGACATAACTTGTGTGTTAGCATATGGATCTCTTTGACATTGTACCACAAGATTCCATATCACAAAGGGTCAATGCTGGGATTGATTTTGGGGTTAATTGCCTCAAAATTTTAGGAATAAGGGGCCAAAAGGGGGCAAAAAACAAGCATTTTTCTAGTTTCATGACAATAACTTGTGTGTAAGTGTATGGATCTTTCTGAAATTTTACTACAAGGTTCCATTTCACAAAGGGAAAGCTGGAATTGAGTGTTGTGGTAATTGCCCAAAACGTTTAGTAATAAGGGGCCAAAAAAGGGGTTTAAAATAAGCATTTTTTAGTTTCTAGACAATAACTTGTGTTCAAAATTGTATTACAATGTACCATACCACAAAGGCAAGGCTGTTATTGATCTTGGTTTGGGGGGAAAGGGGGGTGGGGGTGATGAATCATAAGGGGGGCGGGGGTCAAAAAAGGGGTAATTTTTTTTTTCCTTTTTTTTTTGTTTAAAATTTACATTTTAAGTTAGTTATTTTTTATCACGAAGAGAAAGTAGGAATTGAGTTTTGGGGTTAATTGCTCAAACATTTATGAATAAGGGGCCAAATATTGGTCGAAAATAAGGATTTTTTTAGTTTGCAACAAAAACTTGTGTTCAAGTCAGGGCTTCCAAAATTATTTTTAGCCAGCCGGACATTTTATATATTATCCCGATTTTAATCCCTTAAGACTAAATAAATAAAAGGCAATTATGGTAATCAGTTGCCGAGTTGGCCATCCCAATGATTGACATTAAAAAAAAAACGATATTAAACTTTCTTTGATTCAAATTCGAAGTTCTGACGTTAACTATTTAATTGGCAGTGCATCATTCGAAGTGTGCAACATCAGCGTACTTATATCTGCTTAGACTCTTTATTTGTGCAAAATAACGTTGTCAAAAACTTTACTTTCGTTTTGTAAATCTAAACGGGATGTTATCTTGACAATGGTAAAACATGGACCAGAGACGGATACGTAAATTCCGTGTACGTTTGCAAAGCATGAATGAGTGTAAGTAGCTCATTCTACGTTATTTCTTCAAGAAAATATTCGAAATAAACGTGAGATAAATATATCAATGACAATTTAAGCATTTTTTGAAGAAATTAGGATGCATAATTAAATTTCACACCTGCGCACACGTGTACTAGTTCAAACAGAGACATGTCTCTGGTTCAAACAACGTGGTTATGACGATTTTTCATTTTCACCTTTTTAATTTTTTCATCAAATCATATTTGTAAACGTATTTCTGATAATTTAAATCTTTTTAACTAAATTAATTAGATGCAAACCGCTGAAATGTAAGAAAATAACTTTGAATAGACCGATCAATGTCCGGTTCAAAATAGTTTACCTGTCACCTGATCAGGTAAATTTCAGCTGTTCGACAACTAATTAGCCTCGATTAAAATGAGAAGGTATTAAAGTAGGGGTTGTTTTGATAGTACTTAATGGTCATGTCACTTTTATGACCGGAAATGTGTGGCTGTTAAAGGCAAAAGGTTGGGTCAAAAAGATCGCGAATTATGTTAAAATGACCCGTCTCTTAAGACTTAAGCCTTGAAAACTAAAAAGTAGATGTCCGTTTCATGCTTTGCCCAGCCGGACTTTTACCGGACATTATACAAATGTCCGGAATATATGACCGTTTTGGAAGCCTTGGTTCAAGTGTATGGATCTCTGTGAAATTGTATTGCAATGTACCATACCACAAATTGAAGGTTGTGATTGAGGTGGGGGATGATGAATCAAAAGGGGGTTGAAAAAATGTGTGGGGGGTAGGATTTTTTTTTTTCCTTTTTTTTTCTTTAAAATTTTCCATTTAAAGATGGTTGTTTCAGATTTATATATGAAAGAAAATAATAATGATACGGTTATATATCATGAGGAATTGAAATTTTAAATTATGTATATTGGAAATTTAGGTTACATTGGAAAGTAATAATTGGCTTTGGGGGGGGGGGGGGGGGGTGGTTATGGCTCTAATGTTTAAGGAATAAGGGGAAAAAAGGTTAAAAAACAAGGGTTTCCATTTTAATAGACAAATAATTGAGTAAAGAACATTATTTAAAAGCAGTGTAAGGTTGGTAATTCAAACTCATTTAAATATCTCATCTACACTGCTTTTAAATTATGTAAATTGGAAATTTGCCAATAACTTTATTGTTAATAAATGCATTGGAAATTTGCCAACAATTTTAGTGTAATAAACTTCATTGGAAATTTGCCAATATAAAATTTTGCTGATGAAGGTTTTTTGTTTACCTTTAGCCTTGACTATGAAGTCATTTTCTATTTTTATAGCCTTATGATGTAGTTGAATTATTTAATACTTTTATGATGTGTTTAAATGGGGTTTTATCATGTTTATGGTTGCAAATTTATTGTTTTATAATAAACTCCATTTAAAATTTGCCAATAAAAAAAATTTTTGTTTATTTTTAGCTATGATTATGATGTCAATTTCTATTTTACTTTTATGGTTGCAAAGAAATTTTTATTTTTAGATATTACTGTTAAATGATGCTGATTAAGGTTTTTGCTATGTTTAGCCATGACTATGATGTCATTTTCTATTTTAATATCTGTTATGATGTATTTAAATGGGCTTTTATGGTTACAAAGGAATTTTATTTTTAGATATTACTATAAAATGTTGCTGATGCTGATTAAGGATTTTGTTTATTTTTAGCCATGACTATGATGTCATTTTCTATTTTAATACCTTTATGATGTAATTTCCATTTTTAGATATAACTGTTAAATGATGCTGATTAAGGGTTTTTTGCTATGTTTAGCCATGACTATGATGTCATTTTCTATTTTAATATCTTTATGATGTATTTAAATGGGCTTTTATGGTTACAAAGGAATTTTATTTTTAGATATTACTTTAAATGTTGCTGATTAAGGATTTTTGTTTATTTTTAGCCATGACTATGATGTCACTTTCTATTTAAATACCTTTATGATGTATATAAATGGGCTCCCATTATTTAGATTTTTGATTATTTATACATGTTACCAAATTGGTCCACATTGAACAAAAACGGTCCAAATTTCAACTTTATTACATTACATCAAACATTGAATTCTACATATTCTTTGATATATTGAAATTAACAAACAATTTAGTTTATGGATATTCCACCATAATAGGTAAATTAAATTTTTTCCAGTTCTTACACCACATTCATCCTGTGTCAGAAACCTATGCTGTGTCAAATATTTAATGACAATCCAAAGTCATAGCTGTATCAAGCTTGAATTTTGTGTCCATACTTGCCCCAACTGTTCAGGGTTCGACCTCTGCGGTCGTATCAAGCTGCGCCCCAGCGAAGCATTTTATTGTCAATGTAAGCTACAATTGGTATAGTCTGATGTTTTAATCCTAAAATGTCTTCAATTATTCGACGTGATAGAAACTAGACCCTTTATAGCTTGCTGTTCAGTGTGAGCCAAGGTTCCGTGTTGGAGGCCGTACTTTGGCCTATAATGGTTTACTTTTACAAATTGTGACTTGGATGGAGAGTTGTCTCATTGGCACTCATGCCGCATCTTCTTATATCTATCTAACCTATCTTGTAGGCTTATAGCTTCTGTTGCAATTGTGGATCTTATTACACATTTGATTTTGTTTGCTTGCCAAGTTATTGGACAGCTATTACTTTCATTATCAACTATCCAAATTACATGAGATTCTGTACTGCCCTTTCATTACTAATATTTCCCAGAGAGGTGTCTCTTAAAATGATAATTTTCCATTCTTTTATACATGTATCTTTATTCTTTTTTAACTGGATTTTCGAAAGAAAAATCTGTTATTGATTTTGGGATGTACGGCGGGCAGGCAGCGCTCTGGGGGCTGCCAAACAGTGTCCGTTCATTAACATAAAAACGCTTTGATGAAATCTTTTCAAATTTAGATATGTTGTTTTCTGTGACAGGTCAGGTTCAATTTTCACTATTTTAGCTGTTCTCGTTGTTGAGTTGTAGACCTTTTCAATAGCAAAAGTATTTATTGTATGATTTATTCAGTTTGAGTTATTTCCCTTTGAACAGAAAATTAATAAGTATATGGATAATATTAAACTGTGTTTCATTTCAACATAAATTGAATATATATAGGGTTCTTTCAAATGCTTAATCTAAACCTGTATTTAAATATTGTTTTTTGGGCCCAGTTTTCAAGTTGGTCCAAATCAGGGTCCAAAATTAGACTTTGTTTGATTTCAACAAAAATTGAATTTATGGGTTCTTTGAAATGCTGAATCTAACCATGTATTTAGAGATTTTGGATTTTGAGCTCCTTAATCAAATTGGTCCACATTGAGGTCCGAAGGGTCCTGAATTAAACTTTTTTGTTTGATTTCATCAAAAATTAAATTCTTGGGGTTCTTTGATATGCTGATTCTAACAATGTACTTAGATTTTGGATATTGGACCATAATTGGTAAATGTACAATTTCAAATTTTTCAGTTCTTTGACCACATTCATTTTGTGTCACAAACCTATGCTGCGTCAAATATTCAATCACAATCCAAATTCAGAGCTGTTTTAAGCTTAAATGTAGTGTCCATACTTGCTGAACTGTTCAGGGTTCAACCCCTGCAGGAAATCCAGTTTGCTGTCAATCTGAGAGCCTCTTGTTTGAAATGAAATTATTGATTGATTTTCTTAAGTCTATTACCTGCTTTGATTGCTCTTATCAAATGTGCCACTGTCCCTTCTTTAAGTTTAGTACTCATGTCTATCATTTCAAAAGCCATATCAGGTCTTGAAACTTGAACAGCCAATTTATTTGGCCAATTAACTTCCTGTACAAGGTTTACTCATTAGTATTGAGGACATCTTGTTTCATAGCAGCCCTTGATGGTTTTATAGTCGTGTTATCTATTTTCTTCATATATATATGTAGAATGATCCAGAATTATGCCATTTTTGTTCTGATGATTTGAAATCATACATTTCCGTACTCCATGAATACCTTACAACAAAATTATTTTTATTTAACTGTGTACGTTATTTTATTTGGTGGCATTTTTGTCCAAGGTTATGGTTGTCTTTCTGATATTGTTTTACGTCTAACCCCCTTGTTTTATTAATTTTGTATTTACATTGTGTCATAGATCAAATTCATTCCTTCAGTGTATGTTCACTTGTTTTTATATTGGTATGACGTTGGCGTCGTCGTCTGAAGACACATTGGTTTTCGCACAATAACTTTAGTTTAAGTGAATGGATCTCTATGAAATTTAACCATAAGGTTCAATACCACAAAAGAAAAGTTGGGATTGATTTTGGGGGTTATGGTACCAACAGTTTAGGAATTAGGGGCCCAAAATAAGCATTTTTCTAGTTTCATGACAATAACTTGTCGAACAGTGTATTGATCTCTCTGAAATTATACCACAAGTTTCCATACCACAAAGGGATGGTTAGGATTGGCTTTGGGGGGTTATAGCTCAAACCGTTTAGGAATTGGGGGCAAACAAGTGAGAAAAAACAAGGGTGTCCTGGTTAATGGACAATTACTTAAGTACAAATTACAGTGTAAGGGAGGTAATTCAAACACAACTTTGAATTACCTCATTTACACTGCATTTAAATTATGTATAAAGAATTTATTGTATTGTCTTGTGGTGATTAGCTGTCAATTCATTTTTAGAAGTTACTATTTTAATAATTTTAAAAATGCTGATTAAGGATAATTAATTTTAGCTATGATTATATATGTCATTTTCTATTTTAAGACTTTTATGATGTATTTAAATGGGTTATTATGGTTGCAAACTCCATATTATTGTGTCTATTTTTGGCCCATCTGTTCAGGGTTGGACCTCTGCGGTCGTTTCCAGCTGCGCTCGGCGAAGCAATTTATTGTTAATATGTCTTTTGATTGAGTTAAACCATTTCAATTGATATTTTATAGTGTATCTTTCTATGTTGTGATGTTACACTATTGTTTCAGGTAGGGTGAAGGTTGGCGCCTATTAAAACGTTTAAACCCGCTGTATTTGTTTGCACCTGTCCTAAGTCAGGAACCTGATGTTCAGTGGTTGTCGTTTGTTGATGTAGTTCACAAGTGTTTCTCGTTTCTCGTTTTTTATATAGATTAGACGGTTGGTTTTCCTGTTTGAATGGTTTTACACTAGTCATTTTTGGGGCCCTTTATAGCTTGCTGTTCAGTGTGAGCCAAGGCTCCGTGTTGAAGGCCGTACTTTGACCTATAATGGTTTACTTTTACAAATTGTAACTTGGATGGAGAGTTGTCTCATTGGCACTCATACCACATCTTCTTATATCTATATATGAAAAGTTTTGCTCTTCAATTTTTCCAACAACAAATCTTGTCCTTAGTTTTCTTATAACTTCCTCAAATTGTTCATTCCCAGTATGTAGAAAATCATCTACATGACAACAAATTATTCTACTTAGACGTTGGACAGTATGTTTGGCAAACACTGCAGGGTCCAAACTACATTGTTTACATCCAATTTCATTCTCATCACTGTCACCTGTGACCTTTTCCCACTCAACTTTTATCTAAATCTACACTTTTCTGATCTTCATCAACATCATCTTGAACATTATACCAATGTTTATTTTTCTCGGTTGTTTTTCCTGCTTTACTTAGTACAGTAGCTTTAGTCCATGTGTTTGAATTAGGCAGTTTGTACTGAATTTTGTCATTTTCTTTTAGATTAGGTTTTATTTTTGCCTGAATGTTTTCCATCTGATGAATGCTTTCTTTTGATGTTGATATCAACTTGGAAAAACAATCTTTCTTTTCTACACGGGATACTTCATTATTTTTATTGGTACCTCAGGGTTCATAATTTCCTGTTTCATTTGTATCAGGTGTTTCAAAATTGTCATTTTGTTCCCAAAAATTAACATCTTTAGTTTTAGTTAATCTGTTTGGTGAAACTCTCACAAAGACTCCTCCATGTCGTACAAAAATTACTTATCCGTCCTGGAAAACTACCTTTCCTGGTCCTAGCCAGCGATTTTTTCCCTCTCGCTTATAAAAACGCTGTCACCATGATCAAATATCTGCTCTGATGCTCGTATTTTGCCTCGTAGTGCTCCCCTAATGCGTTCATCTAACTCTGATTGAATGTAAGCTTTTCAAGAATCATGTAAAATATTCAAATGTTTTGCAAGTTCTTCACTTGAAGTTTTTCTTTCTAAAGCTGGCAAAGTGTCTTTCAAAATGTTCGGAAGATTAGGAGTCCCAAAACAAGTTGATTACTACTGAATTCATTCCACATCTGTAATTCATTTCCTGCCATATTTGCCCAACAAAGAAAGCTCTGATCATTCACCTGTCTATTATCTGCTTCCAGCTTCATAAGCATTGTATCAGTAATTGTATGGACTCTCTCACATAGTCCATTTTGGAAAGGACTTTCACCAGCTGTTGTATAGACTTTAACATTCAGTATTGACGCATCTTCTCTTATTTCATCTGAGCTGAATTCACCGTTATTATCTGTTAATATAGTTCCCATAACACCAAATATTCCAATCCAATTAGTCATCATTTTCTCAATAACACCTGTAGTCTTCTTCCTATCAATAAAACAGATACAGTGTATCGTGACCATATGTTGATCATGTGCAAAATCCACCGTCCATTCCACTGTTTTAGGTCCATTGCCACTTTTTCATTGAATTGAGATGCCATAGGTAGGGACACTACTGGTCTTGGTGGTGTTTTTGCATATCGCTTACAAATTTCACATTGTTCCTCTATAGTTGACATTTCTTGTTCATATTCCTCTTTCAAGACTCCAGCATCCTTCAAAAGTGCAATTAAATGCTTCATTGGTGGGTGTGCAAATTGTCTGTGCAACTTAAATACGGTTGCATATCTTTTTTTCAAGTCTGATTCTTCAAGTTTCACAGCACTTACATCTGCGACTGGAATTTCTTCAGTTTTATCTATTGGAATGCAATAGTGACCTGACGAAGTTAAATTCAATGAGATATGTTGACCAAGTATTTCTGCAGTATCATTTTCCAGGTCCATTTTCACACTTGCCTTTTTCATAGCTGTTCGAGACAATAAAAGGGGAATGTCAGAATCTACAACATCAGTTTTTATTGTGACATCTTTACCTGCAATAACTGCAGGCAGACTATACTCTCCAATTGATTTTAAATGTGTTCCACATCCAAATTTAAATACCTTGTTGCCATCCTCCTTCAAAATCTTTGCTTTATCCTTTCTACTTAAGGAGTCAACATAACTCCTCATCCATAATTGTCCACAAACAGTGCTACTACAGGCACTATCAAGAACAGCACAGTTTTGTGCATTAATTCCAAGACAAGTGATATCCTCACGCACATTTCCTGTAAACATGACTACTTCTTCTTCCTCTGTTATATTTACTCTCTCCTGCATATTCTCCCAGCTGTGTGGACAGTTTGCCAACAAATGTCGGAAAAATCCACAAGATCTACATGTCATTAATGTGCCGTCTGCACCTGTTGGATTTACACTCTTATTTACTGTAGAGCTGCCTCCCCTTGTCCAATTTGTTTGTCCACCCCTTTGACTTTTATTAAATCCTCTACTATAGAAATTGCCTCTACCTCTTGAAAAATCTCCCTTAACATTATAATGAAATGGTTTGTGTCTATTTCTTGTATATCCTGCTGCCAGGAGGGCTTCTTTATTCTCAGCCAAAAATGCAGGTTCAAGTTTAATGCTTCCTATTGAGGCAGAGATTTTGTCTGAATCACACATTTCACCCTTAAATTTTTTTTAGAGATCTCTTTGCTTCATCATACAATGTTGGTTTGTTTTCATAATTCATGCCTGTTAGAACTAACATTTTTTCTTCTTTGGTAATTTTGGCTCTTCTCAGTAGTTTAAATGCCAATATTTCGGAGGGCAACTTCATATTTTTCTTTTCAATTTTTCGATACTTAGCATCAAATGTATCTACATAATCTTGAATTGATTGATTAGGGGCCCTTTGAAAATCTTCAAAGTCTTCAAACATTGCAAGACTGTCAGCTAAGTCATCTGTTGCAAGATGTTTGTCCATAAATGCAGTTAGTGTGGTCAGTCCACAGTGTCTTTCTTTAAATCTCTACACTTATCTGATCAAATGCTTTTTTTTTTATTGTGGATTCATCATCTTCAGGCAGGGATAAGGCAATTACAACACTGTTTTTTCTTATCTAACTCAGTTATTTCTTTCCAGGCCAGAAGTTCTTGCTTGTAAAGTTCATATGATTTCAGTTTTGCATTGTAATAAGGGGGGTTTATTTTTGTTGACATTTTGTCCACCTTTGAATTTTCTCTCCACTTTAAACTCTATTGTAATACACTCTGATGTCTTCTTTTCAACCACGCTCTGCTACCATTTGTTAATGCACTCAGAAAGACATCAATAAGTTTTAATAGTTTAATAACTATAAGCACATGTTGCACAAATGATCATTAACAGGAAGAGGACTCACTTCAACAGAAAGTGAGTACTTGTAGAAACATGTAATAGAGTTATCTCTCTTTATATAGTCAAAGTAACATCAAATCAACATCTGTTTCGTGTCATGTCTATCAACCAACATGGCCACTGTGGCTTTAAATAGAATATAAAGGAAAAATGCCAAAGTTGTCAAAGTTCTTGAAAAACCATGATAGATAGAAAATCTGACTGGTGCAAAATTGCCCAGAATAGAATTGAGAATAGAAATGGGTAATGTGTCAAAGAGACAACAACCCGACCAAAGAGCAGTGAGAAAATCCAGCACCCTGAGGCAGGCTTCAGCTGGACCCTTAAGACTAATGTATACTCGATCAGCAAAATGGATGCCACACTAAACTCAGAAAGTCAAGATCTACATTTTCCCCATTTTCCCATTTCCACCAAAAGAATCAGATGAGTCCTTGTAGGAGTTATTGCCCTCAATGAGAATTTTCATGTTTTTGTTGAATATCTTTAAATCTATAATAGATAAGCTGAAAATGTTCATATCCAAAAGGATCATCAAAACAAGATCTACAAAAATGAAAATAAGACTGAAAACCAACAGACAAATCCTTATAGGAGTTATTGCCCTTAAGGTAGATCAGGTGTCTTCAGCCATCTTTGTTGTAAAAAAGCATAAAAAAGTTGGTCTAGATCTTCAATGAAATGTGCAAATTTCGAGAGAAGAATGTAATTTATTTGTAAGAATTTGCATTTTAATGAAGAAAATCATGTATTATATCATATTTTTAGGACTGTTTTTTTTCACAAATACTGAATTTTTTTGTTTGATTAAATTGACATTGCCATATAAGGATAGATAACTCAGACAGAGTCATTTTTATAAAGGAATGACTTAGGAATTTACCTATTATGAACTTTACAAAAGCACCATACATATGAGAACAAGCATTGATAAATAAATAATGCTAAATGAGAAAATTTTAAGAAGAAATTGGAATTGCATGTGTAAAAATTTGTATTGTAATTGTAATCAGTAACATGTTTACCCTTATATTGTAACATCAGTAATATTTTCAGATCAAGAAATGACGTATCAGCAGAGGAGGAGGAAGAATGTTGTATCTGTATGGAAAGCAAACCAGAACTGATACTCCCATGCACACATAGATTCTGTGAAGGTTGTATAAAGGAATGGTATGTATATACATTCCCATGCACACATAGATTCTGTGAAGGTTGTATAAAGGAATAGTATGTATATAAATTCCCATGCACACATAGATTCTATGAAGGTTGTATAAAGGAATGGTAGGTATGTAAACTCTCATGCACACATAGATTCTGTGAAGGTTGTATAAAGGAATGGTAGGTATATAAATTCCCATGCACACATAGATTCTATGAAGGTTGTATAAAGGAATGGTAGGTATATAAACTCCCATGCACACATGGATTCTGTGAAGGTTGTATAAAGGAATGGTAGGTATATAAATTCCCATGCACACATAGACTCTGTGAAGGTTGTATAAAGAAATGGTATGTATATAAACTCCCATGCACACATAGATTCTGTGAAGGTTGTATAAAGGAATAGTATGTATATAAATTCCCATGCACACATAGATTCTGTGAAGGTTGTATAAAGGAATGGTAGGTATGTAAATTCCCATGCACACATAGATTCTGTGAAGGTTGTATAAAGGAATGGTAGGTATATAAATTCCCATGCATACATAGATTCTGTGAAAGTTGTATAAAGGAATGGTAGATATATAAACTCTCATGCACACATAGATTCTGTGAAGGTTGTATAAAGGAATGGTAGGTATATAAATTCCCATGCACACATAGATTCTGTGAAGGTTGTATAAAGGAATGGTAGGTATATAAACTCCCATGCATGCATAGATTCTGTGAAGGTTGTATAAAGGAATGGTAGGTATATAAACTCTCATGCACACATAGATTCTGTGAAGGTTGTATAAAGGAATGGAAGGTATATAAACTCCCATGCATACATAGATTCTGTGAAGGTTGTATAAAGGAATGGTAGGTATATAAACTCCCATGCACACACAGATTTTGTGAAGATTGTATAGAGGAATGGTAGGTATATAAACTCTCATGCACACATAGATTCTGTGAAGGTTGTATAAAGGAATGGTAGATATATAAATTCCCATGCACACCCAGATTTTGTGAAGGTTGTATAAAGGAATGGTAGATATATAAATTCCCATGCACACCCAGATTTTGTGAAGGTTGTATAAAGGAATGGTAGATATATAAATTCCCATGCACACACAGATTCTGTGAAGGTTGTATAAAGGAATGGTAGATATATAAATTCCCATGCACACATAGATTCTGTGAAGGTTGTATAAAGGAATGGTAGGTATATAAACTCCCATGCACACATAGATTCTGTGAAGGTTGTATAAAGGAATGGTAGGTATATAAACTCCCATGCATACATAGATTCTGTGAAGGTTGTATAAAGGAATGGTAGATATAAAAATTCCCATGCACATCCCAGATTTTGTGAAGGTTGTATAAAGGAATGGTAGATATATAAATTCCCATGCACACACAGATTCTGTGAAGGTTGTATAAAGGAATGGTAGATATATAAATTCCCATGCACACACAGATTCTGTGAAGGTTGTATAAAGGAATGGTAGATATATAAATTCCCATGCACACACAGATTCTGTGAAGGTTGTATAAAGGAATGGTAGATATATAAATTCCCATGCACACATAGATTCTGTGAAGGTTGTATAAAGGAATGGTAGGTATATAAACTCCCATGCACACATAGATTCTGTGAAGGTTGTATAAAGGAATGGTAGGTATATAAACTCCCATGCACACACACAGATTTTGTGAAGATTGTATAGAGGAATGGTAGGTATATAAACTCTCATGCACACATAGATTCTGTGAAGGTTGTATAAAGGAATGGTAGATATATAAATTCCCATGCACACCCAGATTTTGTGAAGGTTGTATGAAGGAATGGTAGATATATAAATTCCCATGCACACCCAGATTTTGTGAAGGTTGTATAAAGGAATGGTAGATATATAAATTCCCATGCACACACAGATTCTGTGAAGGTTGTATAAAGGAATGGTAGATATATAAATTCCCATGCACACATAGATTCTGTGAAGGTTGTATAAAGGAATGGTAGGTATATAAACTCCCATGCACACATAGATTCTGTGAAGGTTGTATAAAGGAATGGTAGGTATATAAACTCCCATGCATACATAGATTCTGTGAAGGTTGTATAAAGGAATGGTAGATATATAAATTCCCATGCACACCCAGATTTTGTGAAGGTTGTATAAAGGAATGGTAGATATATAAATTCCCATGCACACACAGATTCTGTGAAGGTTGTATAAAGGAATGGTAGATATATAAATTCCCATGCACACACAGATTCTGTGAAGGTTGTATAAAGGAATGGTAGATATATAAATTCCCATGCACACACAGATTCTGTGAAGGTTGTATAAAGGAATGGTAGATATATAAATTCCCATGCACACATAGATTCTGTGAAGGTTGTATAAAGGAATGGTAGGTATATAAACTCCCATGCACACATAGATTCTGTGAAGGTTGTATAAAGGAATGGTAGGTATATAAACTCCCATGCATACATAGATTCTGTGAAGGTTGTATAGAGGAATGGTAGGTATATAAACTCTCATGCACACATAGATTCTGTGAAGGTTGTATAAAGGAATGGTAGTTACATAAACTGCCATGCACACACAGATTCATTTACCTTTAATTTGTCTTCTTGTCTGATCAATTACATTACTACTCTTTGAAGTAATTTTTTATGTAATTTTTCTTGTTAAAAGCAAAATGTCAGTGTGAAATATGGGAACTCTTCCCCTCAAAGTTCAAACAGATTGCATAAGTTTTTCTTTTCTAAAAACCATTGAAAGTTCTAAGTTAAATCAGTATCTGATGTATATGTTTATTATATCTAGGCACCTATATATTTTATATACTACCAGAAAGTAATATATTGCTTTAAGACACAAGGATTATGATAGCTTTTTCTTTTCAAACAAAGGAATGTACACTTCAAAAAAATGTGTGGACCTTTTGGTTGTTATAAGAACATCATTCAGTTTCAGTTGTTTAAATAGAATAAGATATAATGGCCAACTTTACATTTGATGTATTTTATAACTTTTTAGTAAAATACTTTTACCTTTGGGTAGAGACTTTTAAAGATGGAATTGTAGAAATGTAAAATCAGTGATGGGTAACATATTTGGAAACTGAACTCTATAAATTGAGGGTATTTAATTAAAAGATAGTCCTGTATTTGAAAGAAAGAGGATTTTTGTTTTTGTTTTACAAATCAATTGTTATATTCTTCTGCCAGCTTAAAATGTAACAGCACAAAGAGAGACACTCTAGTTGCACATGATTAGTGTTTGGGAAAGCCGTATTTGTTAATTATCAGTCATCACAAATAACACAAAGTGCAAGGGTCATTCACTATTGATTATATCTTTGCATTGAAGTACCTAGTATGAAGACAATTTTGACATCAAATTCTAAAAATTTCTATGGGTGGGAGAATTTAATTTTCAAAAGTGCATACAAAATGCATTTGTAAATGAACTCAAAAAAGTTATGCTTGTAAGATTTTATATGATAATGTGAGAATAATCTACACAATCTTATCTATACATTTGTGTATTTCTTTCAGTTTGAGTCTCTGATTTTTATCAATATTTGCTCTTTTGGGAGATCACTCTCCTGGCTGTTTGTATATATATTGAAGGTGTGCATGTGGTCAGGGTTTTGATTTTTATTAATATTTGCTCTTTTTGGGAGATAGTTGAACTTTGTCATTTTTGGAGAATATACTTGCATAAGAGGTGCATAGCATTTCTGGATAACTTCTCCTACAGTTTGAATGCTAGGAAGTTTTCACTTTGCTGGCTGTTTGTACATATATTGAAGGTGTGCATGTGGTCAGGGTTTTGATTTTTATTAATATTTGCTCTTTTGGGAGATAGTTGAACTTTGTCAATTTTTGGAGTATTTTCTTACATAAGAGGTGCATAGCATTTCCAGATAACTCCTCCTACAGTGAACAATAGACCTATGTGCTCCCATGCTCAACTTTGTGTATTTTACTTTGCATCTGCAGGGGTATCAATTGTGTCTCCCAAACACAATAATATCTCAAAGAAAGTCCTACATTGACTTTGTTATAATACAGTTACTTCAGAGTGGAGTGCGGGGGCATCACTTTCTCTAGTTTGAGGTTGCCTACCCATGCCTTGTAGGGATGGGAAGGTAGGTAGTGATTTTATTATTTTTTTTAGGCCAACAACATAAGTTACATGTTTAAGACAAGAAATGACGTTAAAGCAGGAAAAAATCTTTTAAAAAAAATTTGAAACAATTTGTATCATTAAATTTTTTCGTGTAGGCTGGATTTTAGGTGGGTAGGTAGGCAACATCAAACAATTTAAATGTTTGGCCTAGAAGCTCTCAAAATGGTGTCCATAGTTCTTTTTCTTTCAGGATATAGACAATCTTCTAATGATCTCCATGAATGTCAGGAAAAAAAACAATAAAAAATGCTCACCCTTTTATAAGGGGCAGGAACCAAAACAAAACACCCGATTTTCTGGGAAATACAGTATTTTTTTAATTTTTTTAAATGCATTAGATTAATGTCAGTGAATCAGTAAATTAATAACACAATTTTCTTTAAACTTTTTAATGTCCTGCAGAGCTTATTCTGAAAGAAAGTGTCTACTCAACAGATCTGAAAATCACTTAAATGGCACAACTCATCTGATAAAATTAAAGACTAAATATCAAATGATTTCTCAATTCAGAAGTTAGTAGACATAATGCATGTTATAAACAAACTGACTGATGGACAAGCTGATTGCAGTATACCACTGAGTTGGTGAATGGAACAATGCATATTTTTTCTTTGTAAATTACATCTAAGCCATGTTAGTGATTTGTCTGTTGTTAGATATCATCTTTTATCACATCATACCTCCTCAAAAAGTCCAACATTTATTTATAAATTTATAAATTGTTTTACTGATTTATGATTCCTATTGCTGTGAATTCATTATTATTTGTTGGATACCAGTTTTCATGGGCATAGGGGAACCACAAATTTGAATATTTATAACAAATCACAAATTTTCTATAGGAATGTATACATTAATTTTTAAAACCATGAAATCAAATATCTACGAAAATGCAGTGTACCTCAATCCATGAATATTGGTACCCACGAATACAAATGAATCCACAGTTTATTTTATACAGTTTTGTAGGAAAAGTGGTATGCAGAGTACTTTTATTTGTGATTATCTGTTTCAGGAATGTGACAAGTAAGACTTGTCCAATCTGTAGAGAAAGGGTGAACAGTGTGGAAGACACTTGGGTATTAACAGAAAAACCAGATACAACAGAATATGAAAAAGATGTCAAAGGTTACCTGGTCAGTCTAGCTGATAGGAAAGATTCCTGATGTTGTTAACTGCTCAATAGTTTACATACTATCATTATAATATACAGTATATTTTGTGTGATTGAGATGGTACATTTAAAGGGTAAAATTGTCTCTGAATGTAAACTTTTTAATTAATTTTCAAATTAGCAATAGCTGATTTTTATTCAATGAACTGATTTATTTATGGTCTTCCAACTAGCAAAAGTATGATGACTGCACTTATTTAGAAACAAAAAGATACGAGAAGCCAAGCTACATGTATTTTAAAAGAACTTTGCTTAAATCCAAATGTAAGAAGTAACAGATAGGTCTGATACATTAGTAATACAGTTGACTCAATTTTAACTTTTGAGTCATTGTTGCTAGCATTAACTATTTTCTTACAATGACAGACTGTAAATTTTTTCTTCCTTTCTGACTCAGTACACATATAAATAAAATCTTCCATGATTTATAGCAATAATTTAGTTTTTGTAAATAAAATTAGTTACTCATATTCTATAATTAAATGGTCCCAGAATTTTGGTGTACAAAGTAAATTAATCTACAATATTCCTTCAGTTTAAGCTTGTTTTAGTTAAAATATTAATCACTGACAAAAAAGTTGTGAATATTTTATAAATGGTGGCTTTTTGATATATGATTTGCTGATTCAGCCATGATTTCCATATGCAATCTTGTAAGCAGACTTAGCATAATTGCTTGCTGACTGCCTGTCAGTCTTTTTGTAGTAAACTTTTTAAAAAATGATTTTCTGAAATTATCTGACTAATTAACCAAAGTTATTTACCTAGATGATCACCATACATTTTTGGTTATTTTTAATTATAGAGTTAGACAAATATTTGCATAGACCAGAACAACGATCCACATTTCTTAATTTTATTACATACAAAATATACTAAGAAGAACAACAAAAGTCTTCATAAATTTACAAATATTCTACAAATTAACTCAAATTTTGAAAATGCATTGTGATTGTATGTTTTGTAGTTGTCCACTAACAGACAACATATGGCAGCCTTTTGAAGACACAGTTATTTCATTAATTGTCCAGTCCAGCAATTATTCAATATTGATTTTAACAAAGAATCATTTAATGCTAGCAACCATCTTGATGTTGTTACAATAATTATTGAAGACCATATAAACATGTGTATATCAATTGTGCAGATAAAAATAATCGATCCTATTATATATGACTGTTTTCTATTAGAATAATGTCTCGTGTGCAGCCAACTTATTATCCCCTATTTCAAAAGTTCAGGAAGTGTTTCATTTTATAAGAACTATTTTTCTTACTGTGTGTGTTTATTATAGAGAAAGACATCAAATTTTATTTATTCATCAGCATTGAAAGATTCGTTTTTCATACAGTAGACTGGTAATTATACCATTACATGTTTTAGAACAAATGTTATTTAATTTAACATTAGTACATATTGAATGTATATTTGGATTAGACTTTCTTTCTGTTGTTCAAGAAGAAGATCTTCATACTTGTATATACTGGCACATGTATGTAGTTTTAAATCACATGGCCATATAATATATTCATAACTGGGTGTCTATTGCCTGTCTGTTGTCCATGATTTACTTTTCCAATTTTTAAGGATGGTTTGCAAAACAGCATTTGAATTAACCATTGGCTAACCTTTATTATGGTATAATATCTAGGAAGGTTTAAAGGGGTTCGGGAAGTCTAATAACTTTTTTTCCAATCATAAAAAAGAATGTTTTTTGCCATTCAGGCTTATAGAATTTAGAATTATACTTTATTTGTTAAGCTACACTTGAAATGTTCTATTGAAATAATTTAAAAATCATAAGAATTATGTTTGATATAAAAAATATGTAAAGGGTTGCATGGAACCCTGTTTCTCACCTGGGATTGCTGTTGTCAGTGTAAAAGTATAATGTTGACTGTAAAAAGTGAGTACATTTATCACTAACATACCGGCACAGAATTTAAAAAAAAAATTTCTTCAAATGCTTTTTCCTTATCTTCAAAATTAGCTTCTGTCCAAGTTTTATAAAGGAAGGTTTACAAATTTATCATGTCAAAGAAATTTTGTCAAATATGCACACTGATCTTAGCAATTGATTATTGATGGGATTGTCTTAAACTTAAAAAAAAATTTAGTTTATTTCATTTTTATACGCCCATTTACGGGACGTATTATGATATACTTCTGTCCGTCGTCAACACATCTGACAATAACTCAAAAAAGGCTTTAACCAATTTTTATGAAACTTTGGTGAATTTTTTATAGCTATTGACGTAAGCTCTCTTTCGATTTTTATAAATTTTAGATTTTACTTTTCCGAGTTATGGGATTTTATTCAGAAAAAGGGGGATTTTCCAGTTTTCAGACAATAACTCAAAAATGCTTTGAGCAGTTTTCATGAAACTTTGGTGTTTGGTTTATATCTATTAAAATAACCTCCCTTTAGTTTTTATACGACCGCAAAAATTTTTTTTTTGCGTCGTACATTGGTATGATGTCGACGTTGTCTGCATCTGCCTTGTCGTCCGAAGACAAATTTGGTTTCCGGAACATTAACTTTAGTTTAAGTGAATGGGTCTCTATGAAACTTTACCAGAAGGTTCAATACCACAAAAGGAAGGTTGGGATTGAGTTTGGGGGTTATGGTACCAACAGTTTAGGAATTAGGGGCCAAAAACAAGTATTTTTGTTGTTCCCAGACAATAACTTGTGTGTAAGTGTATGGATCTTTCTGAAATTGTACCACAAGGTTCCATATCACAAAAGGAAGGCTGGGATTGAGTTTGGGGGTAATTGCCCTAAAAGTTTAGGAATTTGGGGCCAAAAAACAAGCATTTTTCTAGTTTCCAGACAATAACTTGTGTTAAAGTTATGGTTAATTGCCCTAAATGTTCTGGAATTAGGGGCCAAAAGCATTTTTCTAGTTTCCAGACAATAACTTGTGTTTATGTGTATGGATCTCTCTGAAATTCTAATGCAAGGTACCATACCACAAATGGAAGGCTGGGATTGAGTTTGGGGGTAATTTCCCCAAATGTTTAGGAATTGGGGGCCAAAAAGGGGTGAAAAACAAGAATTTTTCTAGTTTCCAGACAATAACTTGTGTTTAAGTGTATGGATCTTTCTGAAAGTGTACTGCAAGGTACCATAACACAAAGGGAAAGCTGTGATTGAGTTTGGGGGTAATTGCTAAAAGAGGCGTTAGAAAATATTGGGGGGGGGGGGGGGGGGGGGGGGGAATTTTTTAAATTTTTTTTTTCATAATTTTTTTTGTTTTTACACGAACGCAAAATTTTTGTGATCGTATATTGGTATGAAGTTGGCGTCGTCGGCGTCATCGTCCGAAGACACATTGGTTTTCGCACTCTAACTTTAGTTTAAGTGAATGGATCTCTATGAAATTTTACCATAAGGTTCAATACCACAAAAGGAAGGTTGGGATTGATTTTGGGGGTTATGGTACCAACAGTTAAGGAATTAGGGGCAAAAAAGGGGCCAAAAACAAGCATTTTTGTAACTTCCAGACATAACTTGTGTGTTAGTGTATGGATCTCTCTGACATTGTACCACAAGGTTCCATATCACAAAGGGAATGCTGGGATTGATTTTGGGGATAATTGCCTCAAAATTTTAGGAATTAGGGGCCAAAAAAGGGGCAAAAAACAAGCATTTTTCTAGTTTCATGACAATAACTTGTGTGTTAGTGTATGGATCTTTCTGAAATTGTACTACAAGGTTCTATATCTCAAAGGGAAAGCTGGAATTGAGTTTGGGGGTAATTGCCCAAAACGTTTAGGAACAAGGGGCCAAAAAGGGGCCAAAAATAAGCATTTTTCTAGTTTCCAGACAATAACTTGTGTTCAGGTGTATGGATCTCTCTGAAATTGTACTGCAAGATACCATACCACAAAGGGAAGGCTGGGATTGATTTTAGGGGTAATTGCCTCAAAATTTTAGGAATTAGGGGCAAAAAAGGGGCAAAAAACAAGCATTTTTCTAGTTTCAGGACAATAACTTGTGTGTAAGTGTTTTGATCTTTCTGAAATTGTACTACAAGGTTCCATATCACAAAGGGAAAGCTGGAATTGAGTTTGGGGGTAATTGCCCTAAACGTTTAGGAATTTGGGGCCAAAACACAAGCATTTTTCTAGTTTCAGACATTAACTTGTGTTCAAGTGTATGGATCTCTCTGAAATTGTACTGCAAGGTACCATACCACAAAGGGAAGGCTGTGATTGAGTTTGGGGGTGATGAATCATAAGGGGGTTCAAAAAATATGGGGGGGGGGGGGGATTTTTTTTTTCTTTAAAATTTTCCATTTAAAATTGGTTATTTCTGATTTATATATAAAAGCAAATAATAATGATATGGTTTGAATAGGTAAATTAAAAAATTTTAAGTTCTTAGACTAGACCACATTCATTCTGTGACAGAAACCTGTGCTGTGTCAAATATTTAATCACAATCCAAATTCAGTGCTGTATCAAGCTTGAATGTTGTGTCCATACTTGCCCCAACTGTTCAGGGTTCGACCTCTGCGGTCGTATCAAGCTGCGCCCAGCGGAGCATTTTATTTTTCTTAAAATTGTCCATTTTTGCATTTATTATTTCTGATTTATATTTAAAAGCAAAAAATACTGATATGGCAGGAGATACACACCAAAAATAACCTGTAAATTATTGTATGAAGTATTGTGCAACAGCACACTATTGCGCATTAGCAGGAAATCTTCGATTGCATTGTATTGTGCAATAGCAAGAAATCTTCAATTGCATAGTATTGCGCAATAGCATAATTTTGCACAATAGCAAGAAATCTTCAATTGCACAGTATTGCGCAATAGCAAGAAATCTTCAATTGCACAGTATTGCGCAATAGAAAGAAATCTTCAATTGCACAGTATTGCAGAATATCAAGAAATATCCAATTGCACAGTATTGTGCAATTGCAAGAAATCTTCAACTGAAAATTAATACAAATATTTCAACCCATTTCAAATTTTTAAGATTTTTCACTACATTTATTTTGTGTCAGAAACCTATATTTTGTCAAAAATTTGATCACAATCCAAATTCAGACAGTATCAAGCTTGAATATTGTGTCCAAACTTGCACCCAACTGTTCAGGGTTCGTCCTCAGCGGACGTATCAGGCTGTTCTCAGCGAAGCATTTTATTTTATAAACTTCTGATATGACATTGAGGAATTATGGAACTTTATTCATTGAAAAAGTGACAGGCATATCATGTGCTCATGGCTTAGCTCTTTATTCCCTTGAAAAGTTGATTTGCTTCTAATTCGTACAGGCATGTAGCTTTCTTGAATATTTGAAACAAATAGTTATCTGACTGACATTCAGCATCCCAGAAAATGTGCAATAAATTTTTTTTAAAAGCATTTAAAAAGAGTGAGGGCTTTCCTGTAAAAGAGAAACTGTGGTCTATTTTCGGCTAGATACACAATTAAAAGTGTACTTTAAGATTACACACATAAACCCTTAATAAAGCATCATCAATTTGTATTTACTTTCTGTGTGTCTGTGTTCAAAATTGAAGACCTATTTAACTGATAGAAAAGAAAGCTGAACCTTCTTTGTGTTGCTATTTAGTTCCTATATTGAAAAAGGTAGATAAATATATGGGTAGGGTTAAACTATTTTTTTGAGCACTCTTCTTTCCCAATTCATTATCTTGGTCATTTGAGTAATGAAAGGTATAGAGGACGCACATAAAAAAAATTAGTGTAATAAAGCCTTGAACTCAGTTATATAAGTATAATAATTGACAAAAACATATGTACAAGTAAATCAGTTCTATATAATTCTGTATGCAAAAACCTTGTAGTTACTGTAAGCAACCTCAGTCTTTTAATCTGCTGACATCAAGTTATACCTTTTTACACTCTTGTAGTGTGTTAGCTGTGCACCCAAGTTAGTGTCATACAGTATGAAGAATGACTCTATTTTCACATAAGCATTTCTTATTTTCTAATGAAGTTTTACAAATAAGATGCAACTTAATTGATTATTTTGCAGTGAGCTCGAGTCTGATGCTTATTATAAAATAGAGGATGCACAAATTTTAATTTGTTTAGCTTTTTACTCATTTTTGTCGAGCCTTCGACTTTTGTCGAAAAAGCGAGACATAGCGATCCTAAATTCCGTCGGCGTCGTCGTCGTCGTCGTCGTCGTTGTCGTCGGCGGCGTCCACAAATATTCACTCTGTGGTTAAAGTTTTTGAAATTTTAATAACTTTCTTAAACTATCCTGGATTTCTACCAAACTTGGACAGAAGCTTGTTTATGATCATAAGATTATATTCAAAAGTAAATTTTGTAAAAAAAAAATTGCATTTTTTCCGTATTTTACTTATAAATGGACTTAGTTTTTCTGCCAGGAAACATTACATTCACTCTGTGGTTAAAGTTTTTGAAATTTTAATAACTTTCTTAAACTATCCTGGATTTCTACCAAATTTGGAAGGAAGCTTGTTTATGATCATAAGATAGTATCCAGAAGTAAATTTTGTAAAAAAAAAATTCCATTTTTTCCATATTTTACTTATAAATGGACTTAGTTTTTCTGCCAGTTAACATTACATTCACTCTGTGGTTAAAGTTTTTAAAATTTTAACAACTTTCTTAAACTATCCTGGATTTGTACCACACTTGGACAGAAGCTTGTTTATGATCAAAAGCTAGTATCTAGAAGGAAATTTTGTTCCATTTTTTCCGTATTTTACTTATAAATGGACTTAGTTTTTCTTCCAGTTAACTTTACATACAGTCTGCAGTTAAAGTTTTAAAAACATTTATTAGATTCAAAAACCATCCTGGATTTTTACCAAACTTGGACAGAAGCTACTTACAATCAAAAGATAGTATAGAGAGGAATATTTTTATTAATTTTTTTCCTCATTTTTGTTGAGCCTGCGATTAACAGCAAAAGTAGGCGAGACACTGGGTTCCGCGGAACCCTTACGAATTTTTCAAGACAAGATGATAAAAAACTCTTGGAGAAAATCAACCTGCTAATGTTCAAGTTCACAGAATTTTTTCTGTTTAATATGTCAAGTAAATTAGTGAAATGCAACAGGAATGTTCACATTGAACAAAATTTATTCAAAAATGATATTAGATTTAAAATACACTCCTCAAATGTTTTGTTCATATTAAATCAATCTAAGAATAGAGGAGGAAATTTACATCAAAAGAGAAAAAAATTGTTGATAAAATATTACAATTGATATAAAAGGCAAATTAAGAACAGTTTCAGTGGTTGAAATTCCCATTTTTATAACAGAAAAATGTCCATAATTAAGCACTTTATTATTCTAATTATATCAAGAACTGGTATCAAAAATAGGTTTAAACAAAGTTGAGTCAATATTTTTTGGCCCTAGACTGTTGGAAATGGTTCTGTGCTTTTTTTATACGACTGCAAAAATTAAAAAATTTTGGTCGTATATTGGTATGACGTTGGTGTCGTCGTCGTCGTCGTCTGGCGTCGTCCGGCGTCGTCCGAAGACACATTGGTTTTCGCACTCTAACTTTAGTTTAAGTGAATGGATCTCCATGAAATTTTACCATAAGGTTCAATACCACGAAAGGAAGGTTGGGATTGATTTTGGGGGTTATGGTACCAACAGTTAAGGAATTTGGGGCCAAAAATAAGCATTTTTGTAACTTCCAGACAATAACTTGTGTGTAAGTGTATGGATCTCTCTGACATTGTACCACAAGGTTCCATATCACAAAGGGAAGGCTGTAATTGATTTTGGGGGTAATTGCCTCAAAATTTTAGGAATTAGGGGCCAAAGAAGGGGCAAAAAACAAGCATTTTTATAGTTTCATGACAATAACTTGTGTGTAAGTGTTTGGATATTTCTGAAATTGTACTACAAGGTTCCATATCACAAAAGGAAAGCTGGAATTGAGTTTGGGGGTAATGCCCGAAACGTTTTGGAATTGGGGGCCAAAAAGGGGCCAAAAACAAGCATTTTTCTAGTTTCCAGACAATAACTTGTGTTCAAGTGTATGGATCTCTCTGAAATTGTACTGCAAGGTACCATACCACAAAGGGAAGGCTGGGATTGAGTTTCGGGGTGATGAATTATAAGGGGGTTTTTCTTTTTTTCCTTTTTTTTTTTCTTTTAAATTTTCCATTTTAAGTTGGTTATTTCTGATTTATATTTAAAAGCAAATAATAATGATATGGTAGGAGATACACACCAAACAGGATGTGTAAATTATTATGTAATAAGTATTGTGCAATAGCAAGAAATTTTCAATTGCACAGTGTTGCACAATAGCAAGAAATCTTCAATTGCACAGTATTGCGCAATAGCAAGAAATTTTCAATTGCACAGTATTGCGCAATAGCAAGAAATATCCAATAGCACAATATTGCGCAATAGGAAGAAATTGTCAATTGTACAGTATTGCGCAATAGCAAGAAATATTCAATTGCACAGTATTGTGCAAAAGAAGATACTTCGTATAAATTGCTTATTTCTTGATCAATTTCAATGGGGTTTTATTCTTGAATTCTTGGGGTTCTTTAATATGCTGAATCTAACTGTGTATTAAGTTTTTGGATTTTGGGCCGTTTTTAAATTGGTCCACATTGAGGTCCAAAGGGTCCAAAATTTAACTTTTTAACAAAAATTGAATTTTTAGGGTTCTTTGATATGCTGAATCTAAACATGTATTTAGATTTTTGATTATGGGCCCAGTTTTCAAGTTGGTCCAAATCGGGATCCAAAATTAAACTTTGTTTGATTTCATCAAAAATTGAATTATTGGGGTTCTTTGATATGCCGAATCTAACCGTGTATTTAGATTCTTAATTTTTGGTTCCGTTTTCAAATTGGTCTACATTAAGGTCCAAAGGGTCCAAAATTAAACTTAGTTTGATTTTAACAAAAATTGAATTTTTAGGGTTCTTTGATATGCTGAATCTAAACATGTATTTAGATTTTTGATTATGGGCCCAGTTTTCAAGTTGGTCCAAATCGGGGTCCAAAATTAAACTTTGTTTGATTTCAACAAAATTTGAATATATGGGGTTCTTTGATATGCTGAATCTAACCATGTATTTAGATTTTTGATTTTTGGGCCCCGTTATCAACTTTGTCCACATTGAGGTCAAAAGGGTCCAAAATTAAACTTTGTTTGATTTCATCAAAAATTGAATTCTTGGGGTTCTTTGATATGCTGAATCTAACCATGTATTTAGATTTTGGATATTGGACCATAATAGGTGAATGTCCAATTTAAAATTTTTAATTTCTTAGACCACATTCATTCTGTGTCAGAAACCTATGCTGTGTCAAATATTTAATCACAATCCAAATTCAGAGCTGTATCAAGCTTGAATGTTGTGTCCATACTTGCCCCAACTGTCCAGGGTTCGACCTCTGCGGTCGTATCAAGCTGCGCCCTGCGGAGCATTTTATTCTGTATTGAAAAAACAAATCTATTCAGTATGTTCTTTTTTGACCAGGCCCGATTAGGTGGTGTTACATCTTACAAAGTCTATCCAAATTTATTTTTGCCAAAAATTCCGCCCAAGCCAGTGCTAGGGGCCATCTTAAACTTGCAGTGAGGTGACAGTTTTTATACGCCCGTTTACGGGACGTATTATGGTATACCGTTGTACGTCCGTCTGTCCGTCCGTCCGTCCGTCCGTCTGTCCGTCCGTCCGTCCGTCCGTCTGTCCGTCCGTCCGTCGTCAACATGTCGGACATTAACTCAAAAACGCTTTAACCAATTTGCTTAAAACTTTGGTGAATTGTTTATATCTATTGACGTGAGCTCCCTTTCGTTTTTTATAAATTTTAGATTTTACGTTTCCGAGTTATGGGGTTTTATTCATTAAAAAAGGGAGGATTTTCCAGTTTTCTGACAATAACTCAAGAATGCTTTCACCAACTTGCAAGAAATTTTGGTTAATTGTTTATATCTATTGACATGAGCTCCCTTTGGATTTTTATAAATTTTAGATTTTACGTTTCCGAGTTATGGGGTTTTATTCATAAAAAAAGGGGGATTTTCAAGTTTTCGGACAATAACTCAAAAATGCTTTCAGCAGTTCTCATAAAACTTTGATGAATTGTTGATATCTATTGATGTAAGCTCCCTTTAGAATTTTATAAATTTTAGATTTTACATTTTCGAATTATGGGGTTTATTCATTAAAAAAGGGGGGATTTTCCAGTTTTCAGACAAAAACTCAAAAATGCTTTCAGCAATTCGTATGAAACTTTGGTGAACTGTTTATATCTATTGATGTAAGCTCCCTTTAGAATTTTATAAATTTTATTTGTTTATAGTCTGACAACAGATTTACTAAGTATTGCGCAACAGCACAGTGTATTGCACAACAGCAAGAAATCTTTAATTGAATATAAATTCAATTCATATAACCAACTTCAAGTTCTTTGACTACATTTATTCAGAAACCTATAATAGATGTATGTCAAATATTTAATTACAATCCAAATTCAGACCTGTATCAAGCTTGAATATTGTGTCCGTTTTTGCCCCAACTGTTCAGGGTTAGACCTCTGCGGGCGTATCCAGCTGCGCTCAGCGAAGCAGTTTATTTTTTTTTGCTCCGTGTTGAAGGCCTCACTGTGACTTTGAGATGAAGAACAGCAATAAAAGACTGTTCCTTTGCTTATTGTGGGTTTTTTTGCTGTGCATGTGCTGATTTTGTGTCATGGATGGATACCCCATATCCTTTGTTTTTCTACTATCTATATATATATACTTATCCAGTAGGTTTTGATGCCATATTCAGTTTGATTGTAATACAGATCCGGTGTCCATGAATCACAAACAAGGATCTGACTCCGTTTCACTGTCTGCTCTTATTGTAATACAGATCCTGTGTCCATGGAAACTAACAAGGATCTGATGTTTCACTGTCTGCTCTTATTGAAATACAGATCCTGTGTCCATGGAAACTAACAAGGATCTGGCATTTCACTAAGCTGGTTCTTGACTGACTACTACACTTTGTTCATAGACAGCCGGTGAGATCCGATCTATTGTAGAATCTGATTAGTCATCCAATCAAATTATTTGTATTATACCGCACTTCCATTTGTAAACATTAAATTTTAATTTATGCTACAATCCAAGAAATGTTATCGCAAATCAACTAATAAAGATTGAAAGAATATTCTTTTTTTCAAACCAGCAATTTTATGGAACATTTTTTTCATTGGCTAAAATTTATTGTCAAATCCACAGTTGACATATCGTAATAGCCTTCAGTTCAAAAATTTCCATTTTGTATGACGACACGTTTAACCATCACGTTGATGTGCCAAAATCATTCATGAAGTTTAGCGGAATTTTATTATTTTATTTCAAATTGATACCTTTTTCAATATTTATTTTCTTTTTGTATGATGCAACAGATTGTTTAAATTTAGAATAGGAATTTATTTTACGCATTAGTTTTATGCTTTATGCAACAGGAAACAAATTGTTCTATTTGTTTACATTTTCAGATATTGTACGTTGCTATGTAACAAAGTATCGTCCAATCTGGTTAAAATCTCCAGGGCAAAATTTGTCCCTACAAGATTGGGCAGTACCTGTTGTTTGAGTGTAGCGTAGTACAAGCAGATTCCAGTTTAGCATTTCACTGTCTGTTCTGATTGTAATACAGATCATGTATCCATGGATACTAACAATGATCTGACACTATTTCACTGTCTATTCTGATTGTTATGATGTCAAAAAATGAAAACTCTGCCTTCAAACATTGGAAGGTTTGCAATTACGACAAACCCACAGATTCTGAAAAGGTCTTTTTGGCAGAAATTGAAACAGCTCTTTCAGATCCTTGTAAGCAAAGTGTGTACACAGAATCTGTATTTTAATCAGATTGTGTCACATGTAAAATTAATGAAAATGCCTATGCACATATTTGCAATTTATTATTAAATCATATAAAAGCTATTGGTGAAGAGAATTTTGCTTCTAAGTGGCAGTATGCATTGAGTTAAGCTTTTAAGTGTGTATGCATTCAGTGTACTTTTTTACTTTTGGTGTCTCTTAATTGTCTTGAAAATGTGTTTGTGATATTTTCATTGGCTTGAACTTACTTTTTTTCATTTTTATTGATCTATTTTACAAGTCCTTTATTAGGTTTTTGTGACATAGTTACTTCCAGTATAACGTACACACATCTGTGATAATTCATTTTGTAGTAAATAATTTGCTGTTACTGGCATTCATTTTGTTGTATTTATTTATATTGTTATTTAGTATATGAATTTTTCATTTGAAATATTAAGTATATGGTTATTCATATTAATTAATGAGAAAAATTAAAATTTTCAGTATTTCAATTTTTTCTCCTTTTTCTTATAGAATATTATACAATGATGGCCCCGTAGAAAAGGTGAATATCCAAAATTGTCAACACGATATGGTTATTTCACTGAGGGCTCAGCCCCAAGTGAAAAAATTTTAAGGGTTGACAATTTTGGATATTCATCGCTTCTAAGGAGCCACAATTGTTTTATTATACCGAACTAACAGTAGCAGGTCCTTTTGAACCATTGAAAAAGCACTTACCTTACTGTATCTAAACAAACACAATTTAACGTTCGAAAATGTACAAAAAAGGTAAAATATTGATGGCCCTGAGATATCCTTTCATAAGAGATAACCTTGGCACTAGATGCATTTCCAAAGCCTTGTTTCCTCGTCACTCGATGGGCGTCCTGTAACGTTGCCATTTTGTTTACTTACGTCTGTGACATCATTTTCATGGGAGATAACTCTTGTACAAATTAAAAAATTCTAAAGGTTATTCACCGGTGAATAATAGGGTTATTCACCGCTGGTGTAAATTTTTTCGGGTTATTCGTCCTACCTTGCAATTAAATGAAAATTAACTGAATTATTCCATGTCACATGATAGCGTGTTACCCAATAGAATTGTTTATAATATATGTAAGGTATAATAATATATATAATTAATTGAAATTGAAGGTAGGACTAACAAACAACAGCATGAAATAGCCTTTTTATTTCACCTGGCCTAAATGGACATATAAGCTATTGCCACCATTTGGCATCTGTTGTTGTCATCCATCCATAGATCTGTTGTCATAATCCTTTAAAAAAATCTTCTTCTGAAACAACTGGGCCAAAATCAAATGTTACCAAATTTTACTGGAATGTTTCATATGGAGTCTAGTTGAATATTTGAACCTAGGGATTTGACCCTTCATAGCGGTTAAACTGCAGGTTTTAGCTTATATCTATAAGACTAAAGCAGTTAGAGCAAAACTAACTTGGGTGCAAAATGGAAATTTTTGAAAATTCGAACAACCTGTTTTGGACTTATTGCCCCAGAAATGTCCATTACATGTAATAGCATATTTCACAGTTTTTATACGACCGCAAAACATTTTGCGGTCGTATATTGGTATCACGTTGTCGTCAGCGTCGTTCCGAAGACAGTTGGTTTCCGGACAATAACTTTAGTAAAATTAAATAGAAATCTATGAAATTTAAACACAAGGTTTATAACTACAAAAGGAAGGTTAGGATTGATTTTGGGGGTTATGGTCCATACAGTTTAGGAATTAGAAGCCAAAAAGGGGCCAAAAATAAGCATTTTTCTAGTTTCCAGACAATAACTTGTTGAACGGTGTATGGATCTCTCTGAAATTATACCACAAGTTTTCAAGGGATGGTTAGGATTTGCTTTGGGGGGTTATGGCTCAAACCGTTTAGGAATTAGGGGCAAAAAAGGGGGGAAAACAAGGGTTTCCTGGTTAATGGACAATTTGAAAGCAGTGTAAGGGAGGTAATCCAAACACAACGTTTTGATTACCTCCCTTACACTGCTTTTAAATTATGCATAAAGAAATGTTGTATTGTCTTGAGTATCGTCTTGAGATGATTAGCTGTCAATTTATTTTAAGAAGTTACTATTAAGGAATATTAATTTTAGCCATGATTATTAGGCGAGTGACTTATTTCAAAAAGACTCTTAGTTTACGACTTTAATGCACCCACCTAACACACAGCTGTATTATATATCATTCGAAAGCTAATAACCTGTACTTTCTGTTTTGTCCGGTCGTAAAAAAATCGTACGGTGCATTTTCTGTTAAATCAAGGTCAAAGGTCATGAAAAAACATTCCAATTTTTGCGATTACTAAACAAAAAGCTATTTTCTAATTCTTGTACCATAAATTTTTTCAAAAGATCATATGAACTTTATATAACATAATACATTTCTTCCAAATCAAACAAAAAATAAGAGGTTATATGCGCAATATTTCCCGAAAATTAAAATTCATCTGCAAATAGCGATCATTTTGTTATTCTATGTTAAGATAGCACATCGCTAATTGTCAATATCAGGGAGGAGAATGATTTTCCTTAATAAAAGAAGGGGTATTTAAAGTTCGAAAAGAATAAATACGAGCTAATTGAGGTAAAAATATGTTTTTTACGAAGTCAAACTTATTCACTTTTTTTAATCATGTTTAAATGCAAACATGACTTTGCGACTAAATCGCAGGCAACATTGAAATAAGTAACCTTGTTTAGAAACACTTGGTTGTCTAAAGCGGGATGTAAACGAACTACATATAATGCTGCTGCTTCTTATTTAGTTTAAAACCGTGTTAGACATATTAAATGTGTTTAGAAGTTTAATCTCTTTAATTATTTGAATAAAAGATGCTTCTATATATCTTTATTCTCACAAACCAAATTTCAAATGTATAGAGATAGGATTGAGTATTTTCAACATAAGCTTTTAAAATACAAATGCAGGTCATTGTGTATGTAAAACACTATAAGCAGTTGTGAAATAAAAAAATGAAAAAGTTGAATACCTTCCTGACCTCATAAAATCAGTCGCTGTTTTAGGCAGTGATCATTTTCATGCTGTGCTGTGTTTTGTGGACTGTTGTTCGTCTCTTGGACTTTAATTTTATTTTGTTCATGGTTTTAATTAAGTTTATTTGATTCATGGTTTGAGATGTTGATTGTCCCTTTGGTATTATTTCACTTTAAAGATATTAACTTGCAGTAATGAAAATCGGTAAAAAAATCGCCTCAAAGTAAAGTGAAGAAGATTAACGCAATAAGACAAATATCCGCGAAAATAACTTAATTTGCTCACGGTGATATATATATAGAACCAGAGACATATAGTATTATATGTCTCTGATAGAACCAAATCGTTATCATGATACATTTAACTACAATGATCTACAATTTTAAAAACTTTTACTACTTGTACGATTCGCTCGTGTATGTAACAACGTATTAGATTTTAGCGAGAGAAATTTATGTATTACTGAAAAATTATTACACCAGTGTTTTCGATATCATAAACTAGTCAAAACATTTACTAAATTTTATTATCGGTATAAGGACATCATTCGTAAATATAACTCAACATGCAGACATCTTATACGTTCGGGTATTTCACATCCAATCGTTTATGGTAATATTCTTTACAAAGCACAAAAATGTCAGTATTCACCTCAAAAGCTAACAAAACCTTTAAACAGACTTATTAAGAAGGGATATAGTTACCATACTGTTGTCAGGTCATTAAAGATTGCATATTTTTGCTTAAATATTGATTCACTTATAGGGTCTTTGCATCGGAATTAAACATATTTATTCTAAAACCAGTTGTTAGCATGACACGGGTTATATTCTTCTCATATATTTTATGATGGTATAATACTAAACCCCTAACAGGAGGGATTGTGCCTGATATTCATATGATGAAGACATAATCTTTCAATCAGTTTAATTGAGGTCTGGAGCTGGCATGTCAGTAACTGCTAGTAGTCTGTTGTTATTTATGTATTATTGTCATTTTGTTTATTTTCTTTTGTTTCCTATTCTGACATCGGACTCGGACTTCTCTTAAACTGAGTTTTACTGTGCGTACTGTTGTACGTTTGTTTTTTCTACATTGGCTAGAGGTATAGGGGGAGGGTTGAGATCTCAAAAAACATGTTTAACCCCGCCGCATTTTTGCGCCTGTCCCAAGTCAGGAGCCTCTGGCCTTTGTTAGTCTTGTATCATTTTTAATTTTAGTTTCTTGTGTATAATTTGGAGTTAAGTATGACGTCCATTATCACTGAACTAGTATACATATTTGTTTAGGGACCAGCTGAAGGACGCCTCCGGGTGCGGGAGTTTCACGCTGCATTGAAGACCCATTGGTGGCCTTCGGCTGTTGTCTGCTCTATGGTCGGGTTGTTGTCTCTTTGACACATTCCCCATTTCCATTCTCAATTTTATTGAAGAGTGACGAAATATATCAAAGGGACATCAAACTCATAATTGAAAACAAACTGACAAAGCCGGGCAAAAAACGAACAAGACAAGCAACAGTATACAAAGCACAACATATAAAACTACAGATTGAGTAACACAACCCCCCAAAAAATATTTGGGGTGAACTCAGGGGTTCCAAAAGGGTGAGCAGATCATGTTCCACATGTGACACCCGTCTTGTGGCTCGTGTAATTCCTACCTCGGTGCCAAGCCTTATTCGGTAGGTGACATTCAAGGCAGAAATGACGATATTTTGGTTACGTCGATTGGAACTTATCAGTCGTCATCTGGCAAAACAGATATTTCATAATTGTCAACCAACTCGTTGTGGCGTCCATAAAATTTTCAAAGGGATGATTTCAACTTTGCATTTGAACTCATTTAAAACCATATTCAAACCACCATTTTTCTTCAAATGTCCTGTACCAAGTCAGGTATATGGCAGTTGGTATCGAATAATCTGTTTCTTTGTATGTTAATGTTTGTTTTTTTAGCAGTTCAGTGTTTCTGTTATTCCGTTGTGTTTCTCTTATAGTTGATGCGTTTCCCACGGTTTTGGTTTGTGACCTGGATTTGTTTCAGTTACTAGTAAATCGATTGATGACTATTGAATAGCGGTATACTATAGTTGCCTTTATTTAATATCTTCATTGTGAGCAGTTACGCACTATCACGACAATCGTGAAAGTAAATGCAAGCTCTGGAATATTGTATCAACTTGGAGATATATACTCCACATGAAGATGCCGCGAAATCGCGTTACAATTGGGCAAGTGTTTAAATAAAGAGTTTTATTTAATTTCGCGGGCAGTATCATCAGAAGCTCTTGCATTAAATCATCCTCGTATGAAAAATGAAATAGTCATTCAAGCTATTCAGAAAGTCTAGTTGTAACTAGAATCGTTGCGTATTAATGGATTTTTTTCTTCAAAATTATTCTTATTTGATGAATTAATGCATTTAAACAATGAACAACGCAATTTAAGTAATCAAGAAGTCAAGTTTTATAATGTGTTTACTGGTTTTTAAATTCTTTTAAATTTCAATTTTCATCAATTTATTTTTTATTTATTTTTGTCTAAATTTTCAATTTACTTTTTATGGTTCACATTAAATAAATAAAAGGTCTTTTCACTACATCAATATTTATAATGAAGCTACAAATCAAACAATTAGAAAAGTCAAAAGATGTTTATTTCAGTCTGGTAGTTACAATGCAGATTGCAATCTCTTAGTTTCGCCCCCTTTATTTCAAGCAATAGTATGATTCGCACACATATTTTTTTACTTTAAATTTTTCAGATTCTTAAGAATTTGTTTATTAAATCTTATATTGACCACATACAATGTTTAAATAGGAAGAAATGCTTAAAAGCTGTTTTTTCGCATATGGCGATATTTTGGGCAACTGCATGAGTTGTTATGATTTGCTGTTTGATTAGAAGTAAGCATAATTTTAGGAAATCCATGATGTCAAAAACTTCTTTGATAGTTATTACAAGGTTTTACTTAGTTTTAAGTGATTAGCAGTTGCATCAGAAAGAAAAATTTGGGTTTTCACACATTTTGTTAACTTTTACTGGAATTTCAGGAAACATGTGCTGTCTATCGAAAACACGTTTTAAATATTTTAAAATGCATTTGATTAATGACCGTTAATCTCTCTGCTAAAAGTTTAAATGGTTTGCATATGTGAATTTAGTATATAAAAGTCATATTATGCAATCAAGCTGAAATCTTAGAAAATATGCACTTATTCGTCCTTGGCCTTTGATCTTGATTTGTCGGAAATTGCACCGTACGATTTTTTTTACGACCGGGCAAAACAGATAGTACAGATGTGTAGCTTTCAAATGATATATAATTTAGCCGTGTGTTAGGTGGGTGCATTAAAAATTTAATTTTATGGTTAAAGTCACTCGCCTATATGTATGTCATTTTCTATTTTAAGACTTTTATGATGTATTTAAATGTGTAATTATGGTTGCAAACTCCATTGGAAATTTGAATTGAGATTATGACCATATCTTGAGGGAAAGAATTTTTTTGGGGGAAAAAGGGGGGGGGGGTGAAAAAAAAAAATTTTTTGGGGGGGGGGGTGGTAAAAAGAAATTATGGGTGGTCAATTTTTTATCATTTCAGATTTCTTCAGAAATTAAAAAGAAAAATTCTTCAAATACTTTTTTTGTCAAAAAAAGGAGGGGGGTCAATACGCAACAGCTTATTGTATTGCACAAAAGCAAAAAAAAAGGGAAGGCAATTTTTTTTTGTGGGGGGAAGGGGGGGGGGGGTCAATTCGCAACAGCAAAGTGTATTGCACAAAAGCAAAAAATTGAATATAAATTCAAATCATATATCCAATTCTAAGTTCTTTGACTACATTTATTCTGTGTCAGAAACCTATTATTTGTCAAATATTTAATTACAATCCAAATTCAGACCTGTATCAAGCGCGAATATTGTGTCCATTTTTGCCCCAACTGTTCAGGGTTGGACCTCTGCGGTGGTATCCAGCTGCGCTCTGCGAAGCAATTTATTGGCTGATATCTCAAAATTGAAAAAGCAACACGGCTGTCATTTGGTATATCGAGAAAAACTATCATGAAAGAATAAGTAACGGTGGTCAAGTATTGCGATAGGATCGTGAATGAAATCTTATTGAGAAGATACATGCAAGGTCAATAGATAATCTGATATATTAAATTTTAAGGACAAATTTTGAAAAAGAATAAAACTGTCTGTCAAAATGGTTCAAACATTACAATCAGTGTCTTAGAAAATCAGAGTTTAAAATATCACTGTTTTTACAAAACTACAAAAGGGAGATTGTCCTTAAAAATTTCAATGACATAAAAAATGTAAACAAGATGATATTTATCATTATATGAATGACTATACAACTATTGAAAATGTTGTTCTATATCAATGTTTAAAATGGCTCTAAAAATTAGTTGGAAGTAGCTTAATCTGAAAGTGGGTCAAAATTGGAATATTTGTGTACATTTGATATTTATGATCGTGAAAGATCGAGTACCCTTTTTTGAGATTGTGAAAGATCTGGTGTCACTTATTTGTCATTGCCCAAATTATTGAAAGTGATCTAATCATTTTTTAATTGTATGCAAATTTATTATGTCATTGGTATTTCAAAAGTTTGGATTTCCATGACTTTTCTGGTTCACTTTTTGTTCAGGAATAATCTAACCATGTTAAATGCATCATTTTCTTCAGAAAATGCCTGTTCCAAGCCAGGAATATGTCAGTTGTTTTTCACTTGTTCCGTTGATTTTTATAGCGTTTGATATTGTCAGTTTTCTGGACTTCCCCTTTTTGAATTTGACTTGGAGTTCAGTATTTTTGTTATACTCTTTTATGCTCTGATGGTTAAATGCTATTTGGTCTGGATTTTCTTATAAGACCCTGTCAACTAGTCCATGTTGTCATAAAGCAATCTGCGGCATGTGAAAATTTGAGGGAAATGTCCTTTAAAACTAACAAATTATGGTTTTCATCTTTATGTGATTGGATTTCGACAACAATTTATGTTTAGGTAACTTGTGGAATTGCAGATTCATTTTCAATTAAAATTGTTTTGAATAAAAGAAATTTGTAAAACAATCACAAACTTATAGAACTCTTTCTGTTCTAGGACTGGATCAAAATAAAATTAAGTGTATATCGCTATCCTAATTGATTACCGTTGTCCAAACTTTGGTAAAAACTGAGCTTTCACAAAAATACAAAAATTTGAAAAACAATTTTTTGTTATAGAATTTATATGCCATGTCAAAAATTATGCGTTTGCTGCCATTCGTGGAATAACTCAAAATGTAAAAACAGTTCCTTATGTTCTTCTCATATATCTTATGATGGTATAATACTAAACCCCTAACAGGAGGGATTGTACTTGATTTTCATATGATGAAGGCATAATCTTTCAATCATTTTAATTGAGGTCTGGTGCTGGCATGTCAGTAACTGCTAGTAGTCCTTTGTTCATTTATGTATCATTGTCATTTTGCTTAGTTTCTTTTGTTACCTATTCTGACATCGGACTCGGACTTCTTTTAAACTGAGTTTTACTGTGCGTATTGCAATGTGTTTCTTTACTCTACATTGACTAGAGGTATAGGGGAAGGGTTGAGATCTCACAAAACATATTTAACCCCGCCGTATTTTTGCGCCTGTCCCAAGTCAGGAGCCTCTGGCCTAGTCTAGTATGTTTTTTTAATTCTAGTTCATTTATATGTTTTGGAGTTTAGTGTGACGTCCATTTTCACTGAACTAGCACACAATTTTATTTAGGGGCCAGCTGAGGACCACCAGGATTTTCTCGCTGCATTGAAGACCCATTGGTGGCCTTCGGCTGTTGTCTGCTCTTTGGTCGGGTTGTTGTCTCTTTGACATATTCCCCATTTCCAATCTCAATTTTATCATAGAGAAAAAATTATATATAAATAGAAATTCTCCCCAAATAATTCCTGGTTTAAATTTGTTGCGTTTAAAACGTCTCAATTCCACATAATGTCTAAATACCGGCGGTGGAAACAATGAATGATACGATTAAAAAAAAGTACTTTTTTATTGTAATAGTTTTGCATGCCATACTTGTTACGATTGAAAATAGAACACAGTTGATAAATTTACAGACAAAGCTTGAAAAACAATCTCACCACACTCATGTTGCGTACCTTCAAATTTTCACCACCTATTTGGGTACTATGACATATATCAATGAGCACACATTCAATGTATTTCCAGGAAGACCCTCTAGATCACCTATCGCTTCGCACATTTGCAAATCATTTAACATTATATATAAAAAGATACTTATTTTTGACAAATTAGGCTCCTAGTGGCCTTATTATCTTGAATGTCAAGTTATGATTGAATCTAAGGTGAAAACAAATCTTGATACAAATAAAAGAAAATGATTTTTCATCAGTAATGAACAGAAAGTGCTATACTTTAAATATTTATATGTAAATGTGTTTAATTTTTCCTTTGTGAATGATTCTGGAAGTGCTACTTGTATATAGATATGAATAAGCCTTATTTTATAATTAATTTCTTTTTAAAGATTTTTAAATGGTGATCAATTGCATCGCAAACAAAACGTTCTTGAAAAGATATCACATACTTCAATCAATTCAAAGTAAATCAGTGGTAAAAGAAATTTAATTTTCTGATGATAAATAGCAGGAAAATAAGAAGATGTGTTTTGATTGCCAATGAGACATTTATTTACCAGAGACGTAAGCATTTATAGGTCACTGTACAGCATTCAACGATGAGCAAAACCTATGTGGTCTTGTCTGGTTACGCGTTGCCTGATCTTTCATGATAAATTATGATTAAGAATGTTATGTGTCGCCTTTTGTGTTATTTTTAAAAAGTACTGCATGTTTTCTTTACCTTATTGCACAGTTTTATTAAGGAAGTTGAACCATTTTGACAGACCTATTTATTTTTTCTGATTTTTCTGCATGTTCATAATACAACAGATATTTTCACAGATTTTGCAGTTGAATTGTATTTAATTGCTTTCACGATCCGATCGCAATGCTTGACCACCATTACTTATTCACTCACGATAATTTTTCTCTACATACCAAATGACAGCCGTGAGTAAGAGCAAAACTGACAACAGTAAAATGATCAGAAAATTTAGGGATATATCTTCTGGAATTTTCAGAAAACTCATACAACCCATTTGGATTATTTTGCTGCAAAAAGGTCCATTTAAGCAAATTTTACAGTTTTTGGAAAGTTTGCCATAGCTTGCTATAGCAATATACTTTCCTAAGGCATCGGCCTCAAACCGGAAGTTGGACCGTGAGACTATCTTACTGTGTCTACTCCTAGATAATGTAGTACTAGTGTTTGAATACTAATTCTAAGAAGATGCTTTTGAAATTTTGAGTTACTTCTATTTTGATTAGCTTACAGCTTGAATAAAAATAGACTGAATGTTCATCGATAATTCAAATGAATTCAACTTCATTTTGAAAATGGCTATCAAAAACACTACTTCGCGGATCTGCGCTGCGCGGAAAATAAAATCAATACACATCTACACGAGACAGCAGTTTCTACGTTATGCTTTTTTCGCCATTCCCCAGACATGCGTGAGATCCATATATGTGTGCCTCCTGACGGGAGTACAATAATCCCGGTTTCAGCGGTTTCCTCTCGTCCTCCGGCTGAAGATAAAATAGATACCGTGTTTAAAATATTTCATGAATGAACATTTTTCGACGCTATTTTTACTACGATTTTTTTCAAATGTTTATTAAAGACGTAAAAGCCCGAGTGTATCGGAAGTATCCTGGTATCTCATCTCGGCCCACAATAGACTCGGACTTTAACAAACTCGGCCTATTACATAATCGGCCTCACAAAATCGGACTATTACAAAATTCGTATATATACTATTTGTTATTAAGTTTCCCAAACAAAGTTTGGAGACTTATTGTTTTTGCTCAGTTCTTATTTTCTTCTTGGTGTCTATTTAGGGGTATTTTTAGGGGCCTACAGAAGAGAGGGATTTACTATAGAACCCTATGGGATTTTTTTTTTTTATTTTCAAATGACTTTAACCTGAAAACAGTAAGTGACAGACACACGCGGTCTTCAGTAATGGTCACAGGACAATAAAACAAATCAAATGAAATAAAGGTTGAGTCCCTGGGATCACCCACCCCCTTCTGTTTGAGAACTTGTAAACGGTCGAGATCCCCACCCCTAAACCATATACATTCATGTACGGGGCATTAATACAAATCAAATGAAATATAGCGGGAGTCCCTCTGGGTCACCCCCATCCCTTACTGTTTGAGAACTTGTAAGTGGTCGAGATCCCCACCCCGAAACCATATATATTCTTGTATGGGACAATAAAACAAATCAAATGAAATATAGGGGAAGTTCCTGGGGGTAACCCCCACCCCCTCCTGTTTGAGAACTTGTTAATGGTCGAGATCCCCACCCTAAACCATATACATTCTTGTATGGGACAATAAAACAAATCAAATGAAATAAAAGGCGGGTCCCCTGGGGGTCATCCCCCACCCCATCCTGTTTGAGAATTCATAAACAGTCGTGAGTCCTCATTTCTAAACCATATATATTCTTGTACGGGACACTAAAACAAATCAAATGAAAAAAAAGGCGAGTCCCATGGGGTCACTCCCACCTCCTTCCTGTTTGAGAACTTGTAAACGGTCGAGATCCCCACCCCTAAACCATATACATTCTTGTATGGGACAATAAAACAAATCAAATGAAATATAGGGGAGTCCCTGGGGGTCACCCCCACCCCATCCTGTTTGAGAACTTGTAAACAGTCGTGAGACCCCATTTCTAAACCATATATATTCTTGTACGGGACAATAAAACGGATCAAATGAAATAAAAATCGGGTCCCCTGGGGTCACTCCCACGCCTTCCTGTTTGAGAACTTGTAAACGGTCGAGATCCCCACCCCTATATCATATACATTCTTGTATGGGACAATAAAACAAATCAAATGAAATATAGGAGTCCCTGGGGGTCACCCCCACCCCATCCTGTTTGAGAACTTGTAAACAGTCATGAGTCCCCATTTCTAAACCATATATATTCTTGTACGGGACAATAAAACAAATCAAATGAAATAAAAGGCGGGTCCCCTGGGGTCACTCCCACCCCTTCCTGTTTGAGAACTTGTAAACGGTCGAGATCCCCACCCCTAAACCATATACATTCTTGTATGGGACAATTAAACAAATCAAATGAAATATAGGAAGAGTCCCTGGGGGTCACCCCACCCCATCCTGTTTAAGAACTTGTAAACAGTCGTGAGTCCCCATTTCTAAACCATATATATTATTGTACGGGACAATAAAACGAATCAAATGAAATAAAAATCGGGTCCCCTGGGGTCACTCCCACGCCTTCCTGTTTGAGAACTTGTAAACGGTCGAGATCCCCACCCGTATATCATATACATTCTTGTATGGGACAATAAAACAAATCAAATGAAATATAGGAGTCCCTGGGGGTCACCCCCACCCCATCCTGTTTGAGAACTTGTAAACAGTCATGAGTCCCCATTTCTAAACCATATATATTCTTGTACGGGACAATAAAACAAATCAAATGAAATAAAAGGCGGGTCCCCTGGGGTCACTCCCACCCCTTCCTGTTTGAGAACTTGTAAACGGTCGAGATCCCCACCCCTAAACCATATACATTCTTGTATGGGACAATTAAACAAATCAAATGAAATATAGGAAGAGTCCCTGGGGGTCACCCCACCCCATCCTGTTTAAGAACTTGTAAACAGTCGTGAGTCCCCATTTCTAAACCATATATATTATTGTACGGGACAATAAAACGAATCAAATGAAATAAAAATCGGGTCCCCTGGGGTCACTCCCACGCCTTCCTGTTTGAGAACTTGTAAACGGTCGAGATCCCCACCCGTATATCATATACATTCTTGTATGGGACAATAAAACAAATCAAATGAAATATAGGAGTCCCTGGGGGTCACCCCCACCCCATCCTGTTTGAGAACTTGTAAACAGTCATGAGTCCCCATTTCTAAACCATATATATTCTTGTACGGGACAATAAAACAAATCAAATGAAATAAAAGGCGGGTCCCCTGGGGTCACTCCCACCCCTTCCTGTTTGAGAACTTGTAAACGGTCGAGATCCCCACCCCTAAACCATATACATTCGAGTGTTTGAATACTAATTCTAAGAAGATGCTTTTGAAATTTTGAGTTACTTCTATTTTGATTAGCTTACAGCTTGAATAAAAATAGACTGAATGTTCATCGATAACTAAGTTCCTTTATAGAGTATTTAAAGAACTTAGCTAAAATTGTCCATTACAATATAAATCATTTAATAAATTAATTAAATTCTTGGTGAACTTGGATATGCTGAATCTAACTGTGTATATAGATTTTGGATATGGGCAATATAAGGTAAATGTCCAATTTTATTCTGTGTCCGAAACCTATGCTGTGTTAAACATTTACTCACAATCCAAATTCAGAGCTGTATAAAGCTTGAATGTAGTGTCCATACTTGCTTAGACAGTATCCAGAGCAAAATTTTAAATATATTTTTATTTTCACATTTTCAATTTTTTAAGGTTTTTCTGTTTAATGGACTTAAGTTTTTTGGCCTGGTTGGACAAAGTAAAAACTCAAAAGTTGTGCACCTGCTATTATCGAATTGTTTGAGGATTTTTTTTCTCATTTTCCAGACTTGTAAACTTTAGTCTTTATGAAAGATCTGTGTAAGCACCTCCTACAGTTTTCAACCCTGATCCCTGAAACTTCACAGGAAGATTGAATAGAGAATGGAAATGGGGAATGTGTCAAAAAGACACCACAAACGAGTAGAAAACAGCCCAAGGCCACCAATGGGTCTTCAACGCAGGGCGCAAAGCCCGCACCAGGAGGCTGCCACAACAATAAGTATACTAGTTCAGTTAAATGAACTCCACACAAAACTCCGAAACATACAACTGAACCAAAATTTTAAAAAACACACACAAGACTAACAAAGGCTAGAGGTTACTGACTTAGTACAGGCGCGAAAATGCGGCGAGATTTTGTGACGGGATTTTTCAACCCTCCCCTATACCTCTTGCCACGGAATTAACAAAAACACAGCAAAATGCACAGTAAAAATCAATTTAAAAGAAGTCGGAGTCTGATGTTAGAATGGTAACAGAAGAAACTAAGTAAAATGACAATGATAAACGTAAATAAACAAAGGACTACTAGCAGTTACTGACATGCCAGCTCCAGACCTCAATCAAAATTATATGAGAACATATCCCGTATCATGCCAACAACTGGTTTTAGAATTAATGTGTCTATTTCCGATGCAAAGACCCTATGAGTGAATCGATATTAATTAAAAAAGTGCCATCTTTTATGAATTGACAACAAAATCGTAACGATATCCCTTGTGAATAAGTCTGTTTAAAGGTTTGGTTAGCTTTTGAGGTGAATGAAGACATTTTTGTGCTTTGTATAGAATATTACCTTAAAAGATCGGATGTGAAATACCCGAATGTATAAGATGTCTGCACGTTGATTTATATTTACGAATGATGTCATTGTAGCGATGATAAAATTTAGTAAAATTTGTGATCTTGAAAACCCTGGTGTAATAATTTTTCAGTATACAGAGATTTCTTACGTTAAAATCAAATACGTTGTTACATACATGAGCGATTGAACAAGTTTAAGTACATTGTATATAAACACAATCCGATGGTGCCAGGGGATCGTCACCATCTAAACACAGATAATCAACAATAGGAAATGAAAAATCATCTCTTTTATCGTATTTTTTTTTGCATTAAGCTTCCCGTTAAAGATATAATATATCAAGATCCTGGAAAAGGCAGTGTTCATCGTTAGTATTAGCTTTATTTAAAGTAAGTTCAACATGATATATCTTTTTGGTGGACACACTGACGTTACGCACGATATTGCGTTTCAATTGGTAACGTCAAAATTTGACGTTTTACGCCGATTATCGAGGGTATTTTTTTATTTTGGCAAAGATTTTTCTGACCAATTTCAGAATCGTATTGCAGAAGAATACACATCGCAGTTTTACGCTTCACAAGTTTGAAAATAAATGGCTGATTTTTTATCCTCTCGTAATACGTACAGTCCTTTCGCAACTTTAGAACCTCGGCTAGACGAACAACCCCAATCTTTGGAATTTTTTTTTAAATAGTTTATGGTCTTGTTGATACTTTTAATACTCATAATCTATATCGTCTGCCAAAACATCCATTATCATGTCCTTTTCAACAATGTCTTCGATTATATTATCATTTTTTTTTCGGAATTCGAGTTCCTACAATATTTGAATCACGTTTACCTTTTTGAAATTTCCTATAAATTGCGTTTTCTCGAAATCGTTTATTGCTCCATTTAAATAGCTATCGGACAAGGAGATTTGTATCAAAATTTGGGAATCTTATTTGGTATATTTTGCGATTCTGGTCCACGGGTTTAAAGTTTATATTATGCGGTGGCAGACCGGTCTAAGTGGTTCATATAAAGTGATCAATGATACAACCAAGGTTCTCCGGCTTCCTCCACAAATGAACACTGTCCGATATGAAACAACCAAGGTTTCACCGCCTTCCTCCACCAATGGAAACTGTCCGATATGATACAACCAAGGTCGCTAAAAGTGGCGTTTAACACCAAAACACAAAACAAACAAACATTTCGATTTTATTTAAAAAGACATAAATTGCGTCCCGAATCGACAACGTTCAAAACGTAAAAAAATCGTTGAATGGACAAACTTGCAAGACATTGGATTTGTTAAAAAAATAAGTAACTGTTTTGTAGGGTTAAAGTACAATTATAGAAAAGCACTATTTTGTATGCAGCAAATCGAAATTTTTAATAAATGACTGACAGTTTATATGTAAAAAGCGGCGAAATTCGACATTGGAAATGCCAGAAGCCGTTGCGTTTTTATTTGTAGTGAGAGGGCTGTGAAAATCCAGTTTTGAAATGGTCTATCTATGTACTTTTGTGAGCATAATTTATGAAAACGAAATTTCATATCATCTTATATTTTAAAAACCCCAAATTTTGATAACTTACCACTTTCCGAAATCTGACCATTGTGAAGACTATTTATTTTTGTAAATAATCAACTTTGGCCGTTGCATCAACGCAAATTCAGTTATGTCGTAATACTGTATATACGACGCATATCATTCATTCGATTTTTCGCGGATTTTACACTGTTTCGAAGAGTACAAACACCCCTGTGAAAGTTATTATGCGTATTACTAGTATTTGTTACGTCTGACACGCATATTTTTGACCTTTTGTCAATATGTTTGTCCTTATTCTAAACTATTTTAAACAGTTATAAAACAATTTATTGATAATTGGAAACAGTCATACATGCCTAGTCTATGGATATACATTTTATATAGCTTAACTGTAACTTTATAGAAAAGCTGTTTATCAGTGTGGTCTGGTTGATTTCACCGTATTAACGCAATAACGTGCGTAACGTCAATGTCTTCATTTTTGAGAGCCAAAATATCACCCAAATATCTAAAAGTGTTATTAAATTTTTGTATCAGATTTTGTTTCAATGGGCTTTTGCTGATTTCAGCAGGTTCGCAATAAGTGGTGCACAGTAAGTCCCCATTGGAATTCCAATAACTTGGCGATATATGGAATCTCCATAGCGAACAAGAATGTTAATTTGTAAAAATCTAAGTGCAGTTATTATCACATATGTTGAACTTGTGCACCTGATATTATTGAATTGTTTGAGGAATTTTTACATTTCATATTTCAAATATTTAAATGTTCAGTATAGAGCATTATCCATTGTTTAAGAAACATTCTGGGCTACCCAGCCATTTGAGTCTATTTTTGAGATATAAACCAAAAACTCTGAAATTTACTAACAAAAAATGACATTTGAGGGGCAGCAACTCCAAAATAGATTGTATGATTTTTCTGTAAATTTATTAGGAAATAGTCTTGCTTAACATTTTTACCCTGTCAGATTTGCACAAACTGCTTTAGATTTTGAGATATAAGCCAAAAAACTACATTTTACCTTTATGTTCTATTTTGGCCATGTTTGTTAATGTACGAAATCTCTAGATACATTTTAAAACTAGATATTCTAAGGAACATTCAGGTAAAGCTTGGTTTGTATCGTCAATAGACCCATTATAGGAGTTATAAGTGATGTTAACCCTTTTTGAATTTTTTTATGAGACTACAGTAGAAAGATAGAATCTTTAAAAGTAAAAGTGTTCAGTAAAATGTGATCTTCAAATAAGTCAAAGTCAACATGGATGAAATTGTCAATTGACCCCTTTAGACGTTTTCCCCATTATTTGCAGTTTTTCGAAAACTATAGAAGATAATCATATAAGCAGGTCAAATGGTTGAAATCATTAATTGTAAAATACCATTTGTCTATCATCTCGAAAACTATGGTAAAAAGTTGAAGCTGTAAATAGTACTTGAAAAATTATCAGCAATACAAGATCTACATAAACAGCAAATAGGAGGGACATCACTGGGTGAATCCCCAAAGAAGTTTTTGGGTTTAAATGTCAATACTTGACTTATTTCCTATGTAATATTATAGATTGATGAAATCAGGCTCTTATGAGCCTCTTGTTTTATGAAAAAAAATGACCATCATTAATTTGTCACGATCAATGTCTGGTTACGAATTTGTGTGTATACATCTGTATCATATAACACCGAATTTGACATTTAATTAAACTAGAAGTAGCAAATCATCTTCCTTATTTTAAGCCAAATAAATTATACTGAATAAAATGCCGGACCCTATTACATACTTAAAAGAGTATAGCTCTCTTAAATGCCAGTCATGACCCTTCAAGAATTCTCCCAGAAACCATGAAGGAGGCTACATGTATGAGAAATTCATTGAAATTGTGCAGTTAAATATAGGGAATTAAAAATCTGCCCTTCAATTGAGATAAAATTGGGTCCCTGTTCCATATTCTTCTTTTCTTTGTATGAGATTCCTCTATTTGGGAACACTCCTCTTTTGAGGGTAAATTAGGTGAAACTATGCACACACACTATTTACATTCGATCTTGCTTGTAATGAACAAATCTTTAGAATTAGTACAGTCTAGCATAAGGGTTGTGATCTTATTCCTGTATAAAATCTCCTTCCACTATACATCACTTTATGTTTACACAGTTTTGGCTGCTGGATCCCAATTATTGTCACATTAACCTATTATGTTTGCCTGGATTGCTCAACCCTGCAATTTTGTCAATATAACGGAAATATAAATAACTGTGATACAAGTGGGAGGTTTAGTTAGCTATAAAACCAGGTTTAACCCATATTTTTTCTCTCTCGGAAAATGCAAGTACCAAGTCAGGAATATGCCAGTTGTTTTTCACTTGTTCTGTTGATTGATGAAGTTTGTTTGTCAGTTTTTCTGGACCTTCCCTTTTTGAATTTGCCTTGGAGTTCGGTATTTTTGTTATACTGTTTTATACTTCTTTATGTAGTCTCTTTTCTTGTATCGCTTAACGCTGGGCATGTAGTTCTTCTGATTTTTTGTTACACAGTTGACAAGATGCTGCCACTGGAAGTGAGTGTTTAAACTTTAAATCGGAAGATGCAACTTTCTCCATATTGTTAATAAAAGTGAATTGCCAAACAATCTTAAATTCAATATGATTTTTTGCATATCATTATCAGAGTTCATTGAAACCTATATTGTCAACAAATATGAATTGGAAAATCGGTGAAAAGACTTTCAATTTTTCACGGATCAAGCGGTTTTTATTTTAAACCATAAACATATAGCTTTCTTCATAGATGTTTGACCGTTGGAATTACCACTCGCTGCAATTTTGTCTTGATTTTTTTTGTTAAAATAATTAAATTGAGAATGGAAATGGGGAATATGTCAAAGAGACAACAACCCGACCAAAGAGCAGACAACAGTTGAAGGCCACCAATGGGTCTTCAACGCAGCGAGAAAATCCCGCACCCGGAGGTGGTCCTCAGCTGGCCCCTAAAAAAAATTGTGTACTAATTCAGTGAAAATGTACTTATACTAATACCAGACAGGTGTAGAACTATTAATTTACCGTAATCTGGACAACTGCGTAAAAATTGCAACAGCAAATGCAAAGGATCCGCCTAGCCATAGGACAAAAAACCAAAGCTCCCTCCATTAGACAGGCACAACAACATATGACCGGGCTAAACTCGACCCTACTCCTCCTCAAAAGTTAATATCTATAAATATTGCTGTAAAGGGGAAATCTTAGTGTTACACATTAATAATCGAACATATATATAAATATATGTATATGTAGTTTCAATGCAATAAAATGCAAAATTATTGCCGTCGCTACCTTGGATATCATGTGTGCTTTATATAACTGCTGGGCCACACGAAAGCTGGTATGGCATTGGTGCCGCTGTTTAATGGTTAGTATCGTCAGTAGAAATATCAGTTTAGGTTTCTTTTGTATCAATTTATCCAGATCTTTGTCATAAACATAATAAAACAGAAACCCTATCTTTCCTCTATATTCCTACTCAGCATTCTGGAGTACAACTACGTTTTTGATAGGATTTGTTGTTTAAAAAAATCCTTGGTTTGTTGTGTAAAACGGTTAGCAACTAATGTGCATGTACAGGATTGAATTAAAATAATGTTGCTGTTACGAGTATAATTTATAATTTATTCATTCAAATGCTGATACAACCATAGAGGTCTGTGTAAACAAGAACAAAACATACATCTGACAGAAAAGAAATAGTGCAAAACATCAACAGGATACACTTCATATATCAACATGATACACTTTATATATAACAACAGGATACACTTCAGACATCAACAGGATACACTTCATATATCAACAGGATACACTTCATATATAGCAACAGGATACACTTCATATATCAACAGGATACACTTCATATATCAACAGGATACACTTCATATATCACCAGGATTCACTTCATACATCAACAGGATACACTTCATATATCATCAGGATACACTTTATATATAGCAACAGGATACACTTCATACATCAACAGGATACACTTCATATATCAACAGGATACACTTCATATATCAACAGGATACACTTCATATATCACCAGGATTCACTTCATACATCAACAGGATTCACTTCATACATCAACAGGATACACTTCATATATCATCAGGATACACTTCATACATCAACAGAATACACTTCATATATCAACGGAATACACTTCATATATCAACAGGATACACTTCATATAACACCAGGATTCACTTCATACATCAACAGGATTCACTTCATACATCAACAGGATACACTTCATATATCATCAGGATACACTTCATACATCAACAGAATACACTTCATATATCAACGGGATACACTTCATACATCAACAGGATACACTTCATATATCATCAGGATACACTTCATACATCAACAGAATACACTTCATATATCAACGGGATACACTTCATATATCAACAGGATACACTTCATATATCAACAGGATACACTTTATATATAGCAACAGGATACACTTCATACATCAACAGGATACACTTCATATATCAACAGGATACACTTCATATATAGCAACAGGATACACTTCATATATCAACAGGATACACTTCATATATAGTAACAGGATACACTTCATATATCAACAGGATACACTTCACATATCACCAGGATTCACTTCATACATCAACAGGATACACTTCATATATCATCAGGATACACTTCGTATATCAACAGGATACGCTTCGTATATCAACAGGATACACTTTCAGATGTAGACCCTATATTTGCAATGCTAATGACTGCTTTCTAAAGTCAAAGAAAAAATTAGGATTTACAATTTCTTCTATACGTAAATCTATACAAATATTGTGTCAAAACTCAATACTAACGGCATTTTTTCGAAGCTCCGTTTGAATAAATTATCCCTTTCAATATTATGGTAGAATGAAATGACTGATTAATTGTTGGTTGCTTAACGTCCTGGTAGAATGAAATGATGGAAATAAATGATATTCAATTTTAACTTCATTACAACTATAATTATAGTACATAGTCTGTGTCCCCTTGATATATTTTTATATTGTTCAGTTTCTTAATTTAAGTTATGATTTCTGAACGAAATTTTGTGAGTAATTGTCTATTTTGATACTGCAAGCCTTTACTAGATACACATAATACATAGCGGTTCGTAGTATTATGTCTCTGGTTTTACCAAGTGGCACAAAAGACAAACACAGGACTAACGTTTGGTGCTGATCGGATAGCTAACATTGCCAGCAATGATGTATGGAAGGTTCTTTATATAAGTATTTAAATCTCGATAACAATTTTTATATCCCATTTACGCAACTTAAAACTTGTTTACCAATTTATAAATAATATCTAAGTTTTGTCATAAGCTTCAGGTTTTTTTTGCAGATAAATTTCTAAGAGAAGTTCAAAATTATCATGAAAAACGTTATTGATAACGACGTTTAATCAGAGACATATAATAAAATTGTATTATATGTCTATGGTTAAATAAATCACAAATATAAAATATTATTGCCACTGATAAGTATATTTTAACTTATCTATGAAGAACTGGTAAATGATCTGATTTATTCTCCAGAATACGTTGATAGAGTCAGATCATCTGTTAGCGTCATTTTCTTCGTAACATAATTAACTTACTTAAGGCTTCATTTAAATAATGTTCTTCTAAGTGTGAACTCTTAAAAAGATCAAGAGGGCGAAAATATTCTTTAATGGCAAAAAGGTAGGTGATTTTTTAGATAATTTATTGTAAACATTTTCGTATTGTCTTTAAATTTCGCGGTGGAAATGTTGATCTGGAATATGTATACGTATTTATTACAACATGTGATTGTAGCATTTATAGGAAGATTTCATATGTTTTACTAATTACTCCGGCATATGTGTCTTCACAGGCATAATAATTGGTTATAGTATAAGTACATGTCCGACTTAAAGGGGCATTAGGTACGAAGTTGACAAAAAAACAAAATTAAATATATATATTTTGTTTGTTTCAAACATTCATAAAAGCGGAATTGAGAAATATTATTTCGCTTTTAGCAGTCAGTTTTGATTTAATTTTGTCAAAATAAGTTAAAAAACATCGATGATGTATTATTGGCTTGCAAGTCAATAATTCAACTCATCTGTACCCGTATTCATGCGAATTTTAATTTAACCCTTAGGTTAATAACTGGGGTGGGCTACGCATGGGCTAAACATATGTCTAGTGATTAAAAAGAAAAGAATGTCAACATTGAAAAGTGACATAAGGAATCCACCGGGGAGATCCCATTAGTATTCTGTCCACAGAAAATCAATCAAATACAGATAAAACGATGATCTACATAGTTTTTCAATCTATGACATGAAATCAAACAGATCTTTAAAACAAGTTGCTTTCTTTAAAAAAAGAAAAACAATACGTGAACCTAAGACCGCTGACTGGTCACCAAAAGATTGTTGCTGAAATTTTTTGTTTGCTTTTGAATTGAAATAATTAACTGTGGATAGAAGGAGATAATGATGAAGTTAAACTACCTTTATTAAAAATATGTAATAGTGTGTACATTCTTGCACAAGTCAGTTGAAAGCAATGTTGGATAGGTGTGAATAGAAAAGTGTATATACAGCTACTATTTGAATATACATTTTAAAGCTCGAATATTTCATTTATTACTTGAGATTGTACATCATTTTTCATAATCCTATTGCATATCCCAGTTTCTACAAACCGGATGTATAATGCAAATTGCACAAACCAATCGCAATATAAATTTAAGCACTCAGTTTGCTTTATAATCTGGATGCATTTATTTTATCTATCACATCTTTATATTTTGTTTCCTGCATGGATGCTTTCATATTCTCAACTCGTTATTGAAGTTGTCTGTACTCATGGTAGATGTTGTACAGATAAATTTAAGTCCATTTTTCATGTGAAGTGAAACCCTGTGACATGCAACTTATAAGAAGGTTTCGTATATTTTTTCTTGAGAGTAACACACCAGCTTCATTTGGACTTCTTATATAGAGACTTATTTTGGTCTCATAAAATATCTCAAATTTTAAGGATTTCCTGATTTTACTTAAATCAATCCAAATATTTTACAGGGAAACTTGGTTTTGAAGAATATCTTATTTTCAGAAGGTTTATGATTACCTGAACAAACTCTCAAAAGAATCAATTTATATAAAAAGACATGTAGATATAAAAAAAAAATACCAGGATTAACATGTTGTACGCCAGACGCGAGTTAAGTCTACAAAGAATCATCAGTGACGCTCGAATAAAAATAGTTAAAAAGGCCAAATAAAGTACGAAGTTAAATAATCTATTCCTTGGGTAGAAAATCCTTGGTATTTCGAAAATGTCAAAGTTTATAAAAGGACAGTGGTTCAAAAAAGAAAATGAAAGAGAAACAGCTAGAGGTCAGAATACCGTAAGCAATGATGACCGTGCTTGAAAGTCACATGGCAAGCTCTTATTGCCATGTCCTGAATTTAGATAAGAAAAGCGAAAATTTGCATTCGCGAGTGAAATTAATAAGATAAGATAAGATAAGATATTTTATTTCCAATTATGGGCCCCAAAGGGCATAAACATTACAACATCAATAATTTTTTCATAATACAATACAAACAATGAGATAAAAAAAAAAAAAAAAAAGTTAAACGAGAACTATTTAAGTTCTTAAAGAATACGTAGATAAAGAATCTATAGTATGTTTTTTTTTTTTTAATACTAATGCATTTTATTGCAAGTGTGGTTGATATAGATAACAAACAAGCAGCCCAAAAAGAAAAAAAAGAAAAATAGATATCCACATATGTATAGTACACAAAAAGTTGGATCAATTAAATATATAATAATTAGCCAAAAAGAAAGTAGAAATTAAACATGTCCATGACTCATCCTGTGTCAGCAGCAAATAGGAAAGCATTATGGTTTCCTAAAGGCAGCTGACACCAGGGGGCGATACCTTATGGGCCATAGGCATGTAAAATGTGTGTAAATGTCTCTTTCCTACCTGTATCAAAAGCAAACAAGGAAGCATCATAGGTAACTTGAATGCAGTTGATACCAGGGGACGATGCCTCAAGGATATAAGAGAACATTTGAATAAATAATATATCTTAATTATTTTTTTTTTTTAATCGGCTAGTATGTTTGTGATATTCAGATGAATATAATTTTCTATGTCCAATCAAATGTATATACACACATAGATTTCCTTTAACTAATCTTCACTAAGGAAGATGTTTGTATATAAAATTACATATTATTTTAAGTAACTCAACATTTTCTACACTAAATAACCAGATAATTTTGCTTTGACTGTTCATATGATTAAAATAAGAATTATATTGTGCAATACTAGCTAACATACAATTTCTATCATCCTCAAATTTGTTACAATCAAATAGAAAATGAGCCTCATCTTCGACAGTATTGGAAGAACATTTATTACATATTCTGTTAATTCGGGGAATACCCTGATATCTACCTAATTCTATTTGTAATCTATGAGAAGATACACGTAATTTAGTAAAACTTCTTCTAAGTTCAAAATTCTTGATCAATGTTAGATATTTTTCAAAACCAAAATTTGTTTTATATAAAAGGTAGGTTTTCAGTTTACTGTCTGAAAATTTATCTATTTGTTTTTTCCAACAGCTAATAAACAATATTGATAGCTTGGTTTGTATATATTTCTTAAATTTGTATAAGGATTCACAAAATGGAGCATTTATGGCATTTGTATAGTCAATACCAAGTATTTTAAAAACAACATTTATTGAACCATACCATGATGTTATATTCATGTGATGTAGTGTCTTTGATTGTGTATATGCCTCTTTTAATAGAGGAAAATTATTACCTAAATTCTCTAATCTATACCAGTACAATAACATTCCTTTTATAATATTAAAATATATTGGAAATCTTCCAAGTTCAGATAACACTGCAGCATTTGTTGTTTTCTTGTGTACCCCAAGTATAAATTTACAAAATTTTATATGAAGTTTCTCACAGGGTAAACCTGAATATAATTTTTCAAAAGATATATCTTCCTTCTTACATTTAGAGGAAAGAGAATTAAACATCCCCCATATTTCGCTACCATATAATAAAATAGGTTTTACAGTGTGGTCAAAAACATGAATACTTGTTTTTACATCAGGATTAAGTGATAAAAGATCTTTCCTTAATTTGAAATGAGCTTTCAGGGATTTTTTGTATAGTTCATTTTGAGCATAACTGAATGAACCAGATGAGCTTAAATATAAACCTAGGTATTTGTATTTTGAAACACATTCCAGATTTATATTCTGAAATGTGAATATCTGTTTTACATGTCTGCCTGCCTTGTTGAAAATCAGCACCTTTGTCTTATTAGTATTCACATTGAGACACCAATCTTTGCAAAATTTATCAAGCATTCCCAGCTTTTCTCGTAGTCCTTCAGCTGATGTAGATAATAAAACAATATCATCAGCATACATTAAACAATGTAGATCTTTGTCATTGACATTAACTGGGTCTCTAGTATCTGACAAATATCTGGGCAAATCATTTATGAATATCTTGAATAAATTCGGACTGAGGTTGTCACCTTGTTTGACTCCAATATCTAATGGGAAAAAATCACTTACTTGATTTTGAATTTTGACACATGATTTGCTAATTTCATACATACTTTTAATAATGTTATAAAAATAAGACCCAGCCCCAATATCTAGTAGTTTAATCTTGATCCCTGTATGTATAACAGTATCAAAAGCCTTCTGAAAATCAACAAAACAGGCAAACAGTCTACCTTCTTTTGAATTACAGTATTTGTTAATAAGACAGTTTAAAATAAACATATGATCTGCAGTTCTGGCTTTCCTTGTGAATCCAATTTGACTATCATGTATAATATTATGTTCCTGAAGAAATTTGTCCAGTCTTAGACTTAATATTCTATTAAAAAGCTTTCCAATTGCACTTGTTATTGTTATTCCTCTATAATTGTTAGGGTCACTTGTATCGTTGCTTTTAAAAATTGGTGTAATATAACCTTCAGCCCAAGATGTTGGGTATATACCTGAAGACAGACAAGTATTAAACATCTGTTGAAAACTTTTTAAAAGGAAAGTCTGTCCATTCTTTATCATATTATTACTAATGTTATCCAAGCCTGATGATTTATTGCATTTTAAGTGTGAAATGGCTTTGGATATTTCAGACTCAGTGATAACGGAGTCCAACTCGATGAAACATTTTGAGTTTTCTAACTGTTTCAGTTTTTCACATAGCTCTGTATATCTACTTTGAAATTCACCTTTCAGTTGTGACAACTTTTGGAAATGTGATATCAAAGTTGATGGTTGTACTCCACATTTTTTTTTAGTTTCATTTTTTTCCTGTAGTTCATTAATTAAGTTCCAATACAGTTTTGGATTCTCTTCGTGCAAGGAGTCCAGCTGACTAATCAATGATTGTTTGTATTGTTTGTATTTATATTTCCTTAGTTTGGAGTATTCACGATTCAGTTTATAAAAGTGATTTTTGATAATTGGATCATATGGAAATCTTGAATAAATTTTTCCATAATTAAGCAAGTTAGTTCGAGCTTGTTGTAAACTTGCGTCAAACCACTTTTTGTTTTTTTGTTTGTTTGTGTGTTTTTTTAAAGGTCGTTTAAGTGATAGATTTGCTGCTGATAAAAAGATGTTTGAAAGTTTTGATGATGCTTCATCTACTGATGTCTGAGTAAATTGAATTGTGCTGTTGTTGAATTCTAGTATGTAGTTTTGTAGTGTATCTGAAGAAAGTGTTTCTTGAAATTTTATTGCTGAACAGTCAGTCCAGATATAATTAGGTGTCATATTTTTCAACTGGATTGGAATATCATTTTCTCCAGGAACACAATATTTTGCAGATAATTCCCACTCAAGTTTACAATGACAATCAGATAATGTGGGAATAAATCTGGATACTTTAAAATACAGTACATTTTCAAGAATTTCTTCCGACACAGCAACATAATCAACCACACTTGCACCATTGGGGGTATAGCAAGTAAAATTACCAAATGTATCACCAAGAACTCTGCCATTTAAAATTCTTATTTGTTTACTAATGCAAAAATCCAAAACTTCTTTGCCTCTTTGATCAATTTTTTGGTCTCGACTTTTTCTTGTCATAATGTTTTTGTCAGTAGGGTATGTATCAAAAATTGGAGTAAATTTTGAATCATCGTTTACTATAAAGTCATTTTCAGAGCCTATTCTGGCATTAAAATCTCCACATAACAAAATTTCACCCATTTTTTTATACTGAAAGATATCTTTTTCTATGCATTCAAAAACATCAGAAGAGAGTTCTTGGGTATATTTAGACGTAACAGGGGGGTTGTACAGTACACAAATAAATAGGTCACTTTTAAATCCAAAAAAGGATTTTTCTAATTTAATCCATTGATAATCTGGATTACTGTTAATCAATATTTTGACATGAGGTTTAACGTGACTTTTCTGTAGAATTGCTATACCCCCAAAATGACGGTTATTATTTGATAATTTTCTACATATTGGATGATAATGAAATTTACCAATATTGTGTATTTGGGAATTATATCCCACATGAGTTTCGACTAAAAAAACAATGTCGTAATTCTCTATATGTTTCAGAAAAAGGGGATCCTCTGCTTTATTCATGTCCTTTGAAAATAAGCCACCTATATTCCAATAACCAAATTTTACAGATGATTGGTTTGATTTTGGCATTTTGGTTGATACAATTAAATCTGGTATAAATAATAGAATAGATTTTCTATCTATAAAAAAAAAAATAATAAAAATTTGTCTCTAAATAAAAGGAAGAGACAACAAGGAAAATATTCAGAAATGTAAATATTTGAAATAAGTAGATTTATTTAGAGGATAGTTTTTACAATGGTTTTCTAAATACAAATAGTCTATGATATAATGACAGATAATTTCTTTTCTATGTATCCTCTTTTAACTGAATAACTATTAAACTGATTTGGGTTGAATAACCTGATATCCTGGGTTAATTCAAGATCAAAAGTATGATTCAAATGTGAAAACTAAAAATAAAAATGAATAAAATAAAATAAAAAAGGCGAACTTTTATACCTAGCAGAGGTTACATATATATGACCATGTAATAGTGTGACTTCTTCACATAATGGCTGTTTCATTTGAAAAATCTATTCAAATGTGAATATGAATTTATCAGCCCAAAAAAAAGAAGAAATATATAAAGTTGTACATGTATATAGAAATTATATGTAAATGACTTTAAACATGTTAAAGGAAGTCAACATAATGATATGGTAATATGTATAATATTAAAAAGCAAGTTATTCATGATGACCTCTGCCACGTCCACGTCCACGTCCTCTTGTGTTGCGCGATTTGGATCTACCTCTTGAATTTGGCATGGGAATGTTTAAGGCAGTGTGTATTCCACGCTTTAAGTTTGCCGATAGCTGAGACACGCCAGAGTCAGAGAGATGAAATTTATCTTCACTTAGTAGCTCTGCAATTGGGTTTCCATTTCGCAACATATTGCCATGATCAACAAGTAGAACATCTTTATTGTCATCATATATTTGTTTCAACAAGGCATTTATGATTTGTCCATTTGTGTTGAAAATTACACTGTCGAGTCGAGGAGTAGTAAGAGAGATGATGCAACCACTATTTTGCCATTTTTGAAGTGCAAGCATTTTTGGTTTGTAGGCTTACCGATAGAAAGTCGATCTCAGAGTTTGAAGTAGTTAATACCTTTTTCATTTCTGCTCTAGTCTCCTCCAGTATTTGATTGTGACATTTCATTTGATCTTCATTTTGAGCTTTAATTAACATAATATTGCTTTGCTCGTGTTTTAATTTAACTTCCAAAGTCTGTTTTTCTGTTTGTACGGTTTTATATTTTAATTGTAATGTTGATATCTCATTGTCGTCTTTTCTACCTTTTCCCAAGACTAGAACATCATCATTGCATTGTTTAACAGCAGTTAATACTTTGCTGAAGTTTTCATTGTGACTGTGTTCTATTTTAGCCAGCGTGTCAACTAAATTTAATTCAAGCCTTTGAAAATCATCTTTTTGAGGTTGATCTTCTTGTACTAGTACTGATTTTAACCCAGTCTGGGAGTCAGGTAATACACAAGTGACCTTGTCAACAGGGCATAATTCATTAATGTGTGTATTGTTATTGTCATCATGACATTCGTGTGAAATACATGTATTAGTAGGACTGGTTTGTGATATGTTTGTAAGAACTTTATCAAGAATATCTTTCAGAATTGGAAAATGAATATCCACAAACTCATAATAATGACTGCCTTGTACTCTTATTGTTCCTGTTGTGACAAAAAATGTAATATTAAATTGAAGTTCCCCCTTTTTTAATACTTCAATCATCACAGAATTTCCACTGTTGTTTCGGTTTTCCCATGTTTTGGGTTCGTCATACCATTCAATATCATAATCAGGTTCCTTTCCAAGATTGTCATAATAGTAAATATCTAGTGTTTTTATCCATGGTTGGATTCTGTCAAGGTTTGTGTAGAATGTGATGATTTTAGCATGTTCATCATACAAGTTTGGGTCAATTTGCTCGAAAAGGCTTAATTTTGCTTTACCAGTCCTCTTGTTTTGCTTTGATAGGAGAGATGAAAGAGGAAAGTCATTAATGGTTTTGTCCATCGATAGGTCAATTTTCAATTTGCCTAAATCTACCATGATGACCGGCTTGTAGTCAACACGTGTTTATATAGTTATATGTGCACACACGTAAATCAGCGTAAATAAATGTTTGTAAATATAATTGATCGATCGGAAGTTATCTTAGTGTTTCTTCCTCTCTGATATAAATATTTGGTGTATTTTAAATGATGGAAACTGTGAAAAAACCCAGGATTCTCAGAATATTTTACCAGTGAATTTTTCCACCAACCGCCATTAATCAGGGGCGATAATGACATATGTATGCATGAACGTGGTGTTTTTGCGCAAGAAATAGTAAATAGAAAGCATACGCACAAATACTCTGGATAAAAATTCGCATTTGCGTCATCACATATATTAATCTAATAGTTGAATTCGGATGTCAAACTACCTACCTCAAGTGTTTTGACTCCGGATTCATTGACATTTTATCCGGAATTTTTGTGAACGCAAACCGATAGTGTGCGTGTGAACAGGGTGATGTATAATGTGAATGAATCAAGTCGTGTAGGATAGCTGACCAACACAATGAATACAATTTTCAAAACCGTACCATAGTACAAATATTTAGATACTATAAGCTTGAACTAATAAAAGAAAAAAAAAAAGAAAAAAAGAATAATTAACATTATGATAGTAATTACATTTTGTTATGATTATTGTAAAATATTAATTACGTTTTTGTGAGATGCAAGGATTTAAAATCCTTGTGAATTGAAACCACGCAAGTATTTTTTTCATTCACGACCGTTTAAAATTTAGATATTTAGCTAACTTTGGGTACGCATCCCTGCTCATTGGTGCTCATACGTTACATATAATTTTCATAAATGTAATGACTGATCAAACCTGTGAGACATAATGCACGTATCCATTACAATTTTTATTATATTCTATAATTATTAGGAATAAATTCAGTCTCAGTTACACCTTAACAATGAATATTCTCTTAGTCTGGTAGAATCTATTAATGAAATTAGACATGTTTTTTTACAGAAAAATCCTTTTGTTTGATTATCTTTCTGCTTTCCGACCACTGTGTTTCCGACCTTAGATAAATATTCTTAACAGAAATATCGTTTTCTTAATTTTCTTCATTCTTTCCAACATTTCCTCATGCTATAATTGAAATACTAAATATCAAATGATAAACGTTCAGAAATAATCAGTTTATTCTGGGTCATTGTATATCAATAAACTATTCCCAGGTTTATTAAATACAACACACACAACGCGTAGAGGGACCGTTTCAAAGCATGAATTATATAATTGCGTTATCATTATTGCGTGAACCCCCTGAGGGGTTCACGCTTATATATTGGCGAGTTTTGGAAGTGTCTATGGGCCACTCGATATCCTTGATATTTAATAAACATTCACATTATTAAAAACATATATGTTTTGTCAAAAGGCAAATAGGTTCTAACATATAAATGATTTTAGAATGCAACCTAGTCTTTATTGTTTTACTTTCAATTCTACAAATGAACCGTTTGTCGGATTGTCAAAATATACAATGTCACATTGTAGCCTATCCATAAAGGGACCGTATCAAAGACATATATAACTACCCATATAAATGATGGAAAATTTTCGAGACGTTCCGAGAATCGTGATTCCGAGGATATCGAGTGGCCCATAGACACTTCCAAAACTCGCCAATATATAAGCGTGAACCCCTCAGCACGCAAAAATCGTCATTATACGATTGCACGCTCTTGCCGGTGTAATCATATTTATCTTTATGTTTACATCAGATCATATGACCAACGGAATTCTTCGAAGATCATCTCAATGGTCAATTATATGGCGTCTATTCTAAAATACACACGAAATGTTGATACTTTATAACGAGTCCATGCATTGTAAATTGTTTCTTTGTGACTTTTTGTAATTTGGATAGACGTTTAAGTATGTTAAAAATAAAATTTGAAATCGAATCGGTGACCATAAATTTGACAGCTAATGACTCTTTAAGCCTTTCTCGTGATGTGGTCTCAGGGAGAAGGTTTGGTACCATTAAAACGTTTAATCCCGCTGCAAATGTTTGCACCTGTCCTAAGTCAGGAATCTGATTACAGTAGTTGTCGTCTGTTTATGTAGTTCATACGTGTTTCTCGTTTCTCGTTTTTATATAGATTAGACCGTTGGTTTTTCCGTTTGAATGGTTTTACACTAGTAATTTTTTGGGGCCCTTTATAGCTTGATGTTCGGTGTGAGCCAATGCTCCGTGTTGAAGGCCGTACCTTGACCTATAATGGTTTACTTTTATAAATTGTAACTTGGATGGAGATTTGTCTCATTGGCACTCGTACCACATCTTCCTATATCTATCAGTTAACCACTATAGTATGTAAGTCCATAAGGATCAGTTTAAGAGCTCAAAATGATATCCTGGATACAAAAATTGAGATTCAATGTTCATCAAATTTCTATCATTCAATGTTTGATTTTGGAATATACGGACGATTAGAATATTATTTTTTTTCATGGAATAGAATATTAACTGGGGATATTTCAAACTACTACAGAATTAAACAAAAATATATGAGTATTCAACTGAGTGTGTTGTGGTTACGATTAAAAGTAAAACTATAACTAAATATTGGAATCACAGCGTAACAGCGTAATGAAAAATGAAAACTTAATTTAATGAAATTTTCGATGCAGAAATAAAATTGCCTAAAATGTATTTAAAACTCTTAAATAAGATGAAATAGCTTACTGTCTTATCATATATCATGTATATGCTTGCTTGTGGTTTATGTTGAAACCACCTTCATTTAAATTTAGGATTAAATGTATATTAAGGAACTTTGCTTAAAATAATGTGTAAACCACGTTACTTGGAAACACAAATGCATATTGATTAAACAATTAGAAAATCATGTACATATCAGTACATAAAGGTCTTTGCATACAATATTTCCAGAGCGTAAGTCCATGCAAGATACCATATCTCGAAATCTGCCTTTTATCCAAAATCAAGTTTTCGAGCACGCCAGAACATTGTTCTGTGTACTTTCAATATAAAACATCGTCTTTTAAATTTTGACAATTTAATATTAAACTTATCTTGCACAAAACTCTGTGTAGCCTGTAAACGTTATGGTGTTCTTATCATGTGCTATATTAAAAGAGAAATGATAGCACTACATGTTATTTTTTTTTCAATAACTAAATACCAGAATGCCGTGTTTATTGTATCAAAAGCATACAACTACTATAACACGACGATTCCCTGGTAACCCTATAAATGCAATGCATTTTTCAATTATTTTAATTCCACTTAGAATAGTCTTCTAAATCAAATCACTGCCATATTCACTGTTGCATTAGTGCACTTATCGTTATCTGACACGAAATGAATGATCCCAAAAACAATTAATTTTCCAGTCATGGATAATACTATACATACAGATACCCTTTACTTCAAAGTTACAGCATTAATTATGATATTGATTAAACAACTTTGTTATACCGTCTGCTGTTTATCTAAGAAACAGCTCTAGTCTTTTTTATCGTAATTTGTTTTTGCTATCATGATTCGACGCATAAGTAAAAAATTGAAAAAAAAATCGAAATGTCGTTAGGGATCATAGTTTTGAATGTTGATAGTAAAATTAACAAATGTTTGATCTATCTAAAATAAACAGCCGATAAGTTGTACAACAAAGTTTAACGTTTTTACGTTTGAAAATGAACTTTCTTTAAGTCTTTTGAAAACTCATGTAATTTACCAATTTACCATCCATAACCTTAGTCTTATATGATTCTCCTCCATGAATCCAGGGCGCTGTATATCTATGTCTCGTTTCCTGTCTACAAGCACCCGAATTTTTTTGAATGTATTTGAGGATAATGCATGCATGTTACAGACGACGTATATATTGGGATGATATATCTAAGTCTGTTCTAATCACCGTCTTCATATGACGCACATATTGGGTTGAGACATTAATATCTGTTCTAATAACTGTCTACAGATGACGTATATTTTGGAATGACATATTGATATCTGTTCTAATAACTGTCTACAGGTGACGTATATATTGGGATGACACATTGACATCTATTCTAATAGCTGCTACAGATGACATATCTATTGAGATGGCATACTGATATTTGTTCTAATAACTGTCTACAGATGACGTATATTTTGGTATGACATATTGATATCTGTTCTAATAACTGTCTACAGATGACGTATACATTGGGATGACACATTGATATCTGTTTTAATAAATATCTACAGATAACGTATATATTGGGATGGCATATTGATATCTGTTCTAATAACTGTCCACAGATGACGTATATATATTGGGATGACATATTGATATCTGTTTTAATCACTGTCTACAGACAACGTATATGTCGGGATGACATAAACAACTCAGTGTCAACAGATGACGTGTATATTGGGATGAAATATTAATATCTGTTCCAGTAACTGTCTACAGATTAAGTATTTATTGGGATGACATATTATGTTTGGTCTAATACCTACACTAGAAATATACCCTATCTACACCGTACATTCATAATATAGTTACAAAATAAGAAAAAAAGGGATAAAAAAGCGTCAGACAAAGATGAAAACACGACCCATGACCAAAAGAAAACAACGAACTGATAAGCAATATTTTCGCGACGTCACACGACATTGAAAACTAAATATGGAACAACACGAATCTCACCATAACCCGATAGTAAACTAGGGTGAACCAAAAAAATAAGCAGTCCCTGTTTCCTTGATAATAATAGTGATGCTATACACAAATAGACGTATGTTGATTAATTCTAAGATAAAGACATTTCTGTTGCTGACGTTGCTGTGATAAGAACGACAAAAAGAGACTATAAGAATGTTTTGTGAGTAATATGTTTGGTTTCATAAGACTGTCTTTGTTTTTACATCATGTCCACCTACTTGTTACTGGGCAGACATCACTTCATTACACAGCCTTATCAGTACTATTAGTTGTAATAATGAAACATTGAAACAAAATAATCAGGGTAGTCAGTATCTCCAACTGAATAAAATACTCTACAAAAGTATGATATAAACATAAGGTGTTGAAAAGCAACCTTAAATTGGGTTGTAATAGACAATGTCGTAAGACAAAGTATGTTATAACATGAATGTATGTTGAACTAATGGTTCGTTTCCAAATAAAATCAATGTACTGATGTACTGTTTACTCGAATGGTTCGAAGAAAGAACTGATGTACTGTTTACTCGGATGTTCAGAAGAATGTACCAATGGACTATTTACTCGAATGGTCAGAAAAATGTACTGATGTGCTGTTTATTCGAATGGTCAGAAGTATGCGTTTATGTACTGTTTACTCGAATTTTTCGAAGAATGTACTGATGTACTGTGTACTCGAATGGTCCGAAAAATGTACTTATGTGCTGTTTACTCGAATGGTCAGAAGTATGCGTTTATGTACTGTTTACTCGAATTTTTCGAAGAATGTACTGATGTACTGTTTACTCGAATGGTCCGAAAAATGTACTTATGTACTGTTTATTCGAATGATCCGAAAAATGTTTTTATGTAATGTTTACTCGAATGGTTAGAAGAATGTACTGATCTTCTGTTTATTCGAATGGTCCGAAGAATGTACTGATGTACTGTTTACTCAAATGGTTCGAATAATGTGCTGAGGTACTGTTTACTCGAATGGTTCGAAGAATGTTCTGATGTACTGTTTACTCGAATGGTCAGAAAATGCACTGATGTACTGTTTACTCGAATGGTACGCGAATGTTCTGATGTACTGTTTACTCGAATGGTCCGAAGAATGTTTTGATGTACTGTTAACTCGAATGGTCCGAAGAATGCACCGATGTACTGTTTACTCGAATGGTCCGAAGAAAGAACTGATGTACTGTTTAATCGGATGGTCAGAAGAATGTACTAATGGACTATTTACTAGAATGGTCAGAAAAATGTACTGATGTGCTGTTTACTCGAATGGTCAGAAGTATGCGTTTATGTACTGTTTACTCAAATTTTTCGAAGAATGTACTGATGTACTATTTACTCGAATGGTCCGAAAAATGTACTGATGTACTGTTTATTCGAATGATCAGAAAAATGTTTTTATGTACTGTTTACTCGAATGGTTAGAAGAATGTACTGATCTTCTGTTTATTCGAATTGTCAGATGAATTTACTTATGTACCAATTACTCGAAGGGTCCGAAGAATGTACTAATGTTCTGTTTACTCGAATGGTCCTAAGAATGTACTGATGTACAGTTTACTCAAATGGTCCGAAGAATGTACTGATTTACTGTTTACTCAAATGGTTCTAATAATGTGCTGAGGTACTGTTTACTCGAATGGTTCGAAGAATGTTCTGATGAACTGTTTACTCGAATGGTCGGAAAATGCACTGATGTACTGTTTACTCGAATGGTCCGAAGAATGTTTTGATGTACTGTTCACTCGAATGGTCCGAAGAATGCACCGATGTACTGTTTACTCGAATGGTCCGAAGAATGTTTTGATGTACTGTTTACTCGAATGGTCCGAAGAATGCACCGATGTACTGTTTACTCGAATGGTCCGAAGAAAGAACTGATATACTGTTTACTCGAATGGTCAGAAGAATTTACTGATGTGCTGTTTACTCGAATGGTCAGAAGTATGCGTTTATGTACTGTTTACTCGAACGGTTCGAAGAATGTGCTGATGTACGACTGTTTACTCGAATGGTCCGAAGAATGTTCTTATGTACTGTTTATTCGAATGGTCTTAAGAATATTTTTAAGTACTATTTACTCGAATTGTTAGAAGAATGTGCTGATGTACTGTTTATTCGAATGGTCAGAACAATGTACTTATGTACCGTTAGTCGAAGGGTCCGAAGAATGTACTGATATACTGTTTACTCGAATGGCTCGAAGAATGTTTTGATGTACTTCTTACTCGAATGGTCAGAAGAATGCATTTTTGTACTGTTTACTCAAATCGTCCGAAGAATGTACTAATGTACTGTTTTCTCGAATGATCCGAAGAATGTTTTGAAGTACTGTTTACTCGAATGGTCAAAAGAATGCACTGAAGTACTGTTTACTCGAATGGTCAGAAGAATGCACTTATGTACAGTACTGTTTACACGAATGGTCCGAAAAATGTACTGATGTACTGTTTACTTGAATGGTCGAAGAAAGTACTGATGTACTGTTTAATCAAATGGTCCGAAAATGTGGTGGCTGATGAGTTGATGAAGATTTCATATCTCACCTTAGAATTGTTAGAAGCAACTTGCAGTATGATTAACTGTTCAGTATATTTTCCCAGTGCCAATTCAGAATGATAACAAATTAAATAACAAATCAATTACTAAAAACAACTGTATAACTGTATAAAGAATACATGTTTGGATGGTAAGACATTTTACCTTGCAACAGGGCACATAAGAATCCTGAAAAGTAACTGTAAGGTAGTTTTGTTTTAAGTTGAACCCTCTTTTTGGATTTGCAAGGAAGATTAGATCAGCTGACTTTTTTTTACCATTATTTCCTTGATTTATGAACACAGTTTTAAAATAGAGTTTAACCCCGCCACATGTTCCATATGTCTGTCCAAAGTCAGGATCCTTTCCATTTTTGTTGTTTTTTAATATCCCAACAAACAGTGAACATACAAGCAGCTAACGAAAAACTTAAACGTTATATTGAAAGTGAATGGAAAGAAAATACCACACTATCACCGAAACTAAGAACGTGTGTGACCCTCAACGGGTGATTATGAACTAAAGAATTACATTACGTCAAATCTTTCTAAATAAGAACGATCGTCTCTTGCCCAATTGAGATGTGGTAATCTTCCAATACACATTGAAACTGGAAGGTTCCGTAACGTGGCGCTACCGGACAGAAAATGTGTGTTGTTCGAGAAATATGTAGTCAAAGAAGAGAAACACTTTCTATTCATCAATCCATTCTATGATAAACTTAAACACAAATATTATGTACCTATGGCCGCATTAGACACATTTAGTGACGATAGCAAAAGGCTTATTCACTTACCGAAACACTATAAAATTTCAACTGCAAAATCATTCATTCACAGAATAAAAACCGTTACGTCTAATTCTACCTTTTCTATTTTGTAAACCCTTAATACGTTCTTTTAATATGATACACGAATAGTTAAGTGAAATGTGTAGGTCCAATCTTCCGGGTGTAAATATTGAATTACTGTGTATATATTTGTATAAATGTATGTAATGATACACATGTCACTATAACACTTACTTACTTACTTTCTCAGGCAAAGTTGACCTTAGATTGATTTGTCTATTTTTAGGTCTTATTTGGTCATATAGCTCTTCAACTGGTTCGGTTCATATACATTCTTGGCTTTCAAATATTCGGCTTTGAGGGTTCCTGATGAAGGTAAATTCAGTAAAGCGTTTCGGACGCATGAAATTTATAACGCGTTGTTTTAATTTTTTACTTACTTACATATTGATGTTTAGTCATTTTGGATTTTTTGTAGTCTCAGCTAAATATATTCATAAAATCTTTAAGACGCAGAGCTATTAAGAGCTTGACCTGATGAATAAACACATGTCTATCTTTGAAGACTATGTGTTGACCTATAGACGTGTTTTGGTTTGTTGTGTCATTGGGTTGCTGTCTAATCGACGTATACCCACAACTTCTTTTATTCGCAATGAAATATTGACTACCACTAACAATCACTTGATCGGTACCGCTCTGCCACTGTGGTATCAGTTCCCCAGCCAAAGTAGCCATTGATTCGGTATTGACAAGATTCAAATGATATATTTTGTTTTCACTTGCAAATTGTTTCATACAATGTATTTTGTCATACCCGACCCTTTTATAGCTTACTTTATCGGTTGTGCTCATTGCTGAAGGCTGTATGTTCGGCGACCTATAGTTGTTAACATCCTAGTTCTTTTCCTGGTAGGTAGTTGTCTATCTAGCAATCATACCTCATTTCCTTAGTTTTATACGACAGCAAAAAATTATTTGCGTTCGTATAATGCTATCATGTCGTCGTCGTCGTTGTATTAAGGTTTGAAGGGTCAAAATTAAACTTTGTTTGATTTCAACTAAAATTAAATTTTTAGTGTTTTTTTTATATGCTGAATCTAACCATGTTATTAGATTTTGGATATCAGACCAAACTAGGTAAATTAAATGTCCCATTTCACATTTTTAAAATCTTTGACCACATTTATTTTGTGTCAGAAACCTATATTATGTCAAAAATTTGATCACAATCCAAATTCAGACAGTATCAAGCTTGAATATTATGTCCAAACTTGCCCCAACTGTTCATGGTTCGGCCTCTGCGGTCGTATCAGGCTGCGCTCGGCGAAGCATTTTATTAGATATTGTGTTTTCTTCTAGACTGATACACTGAGTGTTATTTTTGACGTCACAAGGTAACGGCAAACATAAAGACTTGTCATTCTATCACATTATTCTGACTCCGAGCTAACCAGTCTTTGTTCAGACTCCTAAATGATGACTGGGAGAGAAGCAGCAAATTCCAAGTTTAAGTTTTTGGTTTGATAAAGCCGGGGATAAAACCCACGCTCTCGTACTCGAGGCAAGCTTGTTCCGAGAGACCACAGAGACGGTTTTATGGAGCAAGAAAAAATACGATTACCTTATTTTCTTTTTTTTCTGAAGACCTATCTTCTCATGTTCAATTTTTTAGAATTCCATCATTTATTTTTTTAACAAAGTAAATGAATCTGATATAATTACGTTTATGAACACCAAAACAGAGCACTCAAACTGTATAATGTTGAACCACAAAATCAAATGGTTCTAAATAGAACACTCAAACTATCTAATGTGGACCAACAAAACCACATGATCCTTAACAGAACACTAAAACTGTTATGTTGACCTACAAAACCTCATGATCCTTAACAGAACACTAAAACTGTTATGTTGACCTACAAAACCTCATGATCCTTAACAGAACACTAAAACTGTTATGTTGACCTACAAAACCACATGATCCTTAACAGAACACTAAAACTGTTATGTTGACCTACAAAACCACATGATCCTTAACAGAACACTAAAACTGTTATGTTGACCTACAAAACCACATGATCCTTAACAGAACACTAAAACTGTTATGTTGACCTACAAAACCACATGATCCTTAACAGAACACTAAAACTGTTATGTTGACCTACAAAACAAAATAGTGTTGAATTTTGAGGCACACAATTTTACTCAAGTAAAACTATGCAATTACATTATTAATACAATCTTAAAATTTACCGTCAAAATTTATAATTCAAATGATGCCAATACCGAAGAACTGTCCTGTTCGATTGCTAAGCTGCTTTATACCTTTTGTTTTACGATTAAGTGTATACTTAGAAACTTGTTTATGCTAGGCGGTTACGGTGTAAAAACCAGAAACCTTAAGTCATTTCAAATTTTAAATGTTGTTTAGTTGGCATGGTTTTTTTGTGTAAACATCAATTATACAACATCAAATGACACACACACATCTTAAGAATTTAGACAGGCACGTGATCGTTTTCCCGGGTTGAACGAGTTTTTTTGTTGTTGCTCTCAGTCATCCTCCCTCATCTCGACTGAATGAATAACAAGAGGTACGTAAATAATTGCACAATAAAAATCAGTTAAAACCCATACGTATTTCTACAATACTCAGTCTAGTATAATACACAAATACACAAGTACCAACAATGATAGTTCGCTGTTGCGTATACTGAAAGGATGTGGTACATATTTCATCAAACAATTATGTGGGGAAAAAATGAAAACAACGCTAAAAATGTCATGCATCCGAAGCTTTTCTGGATTTACCTTCATCAGGAACGCTCAAAGCCGAATATTTGAAAGCCAAGGATGTACAACAACTGAAACAGTTGAGGAGCTATATGACCAAAAAGGACATAAAAAATAGCCAAATGCATCTAATGGCAACTTTGCCTGAGGTAGTTGAACATTAGTTTCTGACTATATAATTTAAAAATTTATAAACGGACAATTTTAGAAAGGTTTGTTATAAATCATGTCAGTACCGAAGTACTGACTACTGAGATACCCTCGGGGAGTTGTTTGAAGTACTGACTACCAAGGCGGATTAAGGGGGGGGGGGGATCAGGGGGCCTGCCCCCTCCCCCCACTTTTGTGGGAAAAATTCGGTTGATTATATAGGGAATCACTGAAGCATGACTGGAGCGGGCACCCTCTTAGGCAGTCAGTGGGCCCCCACTTATGAAAATTTCTGGATCCGCCACTGACTACTGAGATACCCTCGGGTAGTTGTTTGAAGTACTGACTACTGAGATACCCTCGGGGAGTTGTTTGAAGTACTGACTACTGAGATACCCTCGGGGAGTTGTTTGAAGTACTGACTACTGGATACCCTCGGGGAGTTGTTTGAAGCAAAAACCATCAAAAATTACGTAAATAGTAATCAAAGTTATTGTTTTTAATTCATAACCAATGTGCACAAATGCATCGTCCAGATGACATCATATAATTGGTTATTTTAGATCATTGATTTTGTTTTTGGCTGATTCTTTTTCTATTTTTTCATCTACTGCTGATGAAAATTACTAATTTATGTCTCATGGAATTTTATCATCAGACCAATCAATATAAATCCTTCGTGTACATATACTCCTCCGTTTACTTTTTCATCGATGTTGGAAAAGCGATCAGATGGAGATAAATACTGAACAGCTCGCGTTATTTTAAGAGGCTTTTAACCAGCGTAAATATTTATAGCTTTTACTGCGTTCGATGAGTTATTTAAGTCTTTTCCACTTGAATTAGCAAACAATATAACAGTTTTGTTTGACATGGGTTAATTAGACCCAATATAAATAAAAATCATAAAACAGTACCAATTTTACTGCACCAGATGTATTTCGACAATGAATGTCACACTCAAAACAATTACAAGTAGTTATTTTAATTTTTCTAAACCAGTTTATAATGCCTCAATATCGTTATTGTTATTTTCTATTTGCAGCTTATTTATCACGAATTGTGATCACTAGATGTGTTGTGTATTTTTTGTGTCGTTGGAATGCTGTTTGATTGATTACGACCGGAGTGTACTTTTATTAAGTTTGTCTAACTGAAATCGTGTAAGGAAAATTCATTTTATGAACATTTTCATTACAGATGACTCGTTTTTATTAAAACATCTAATACTAGACTGACACACACACTAAAAAAAAAAAAAAAAAAAAAAATAAAAATAAAAATAAAAATAAAAATGATAAAAAGGAAATGAAATGACAAATATAAACCCACAAGAGACAGATTATTCGGTCTAATCTAATACAGGCTTTTCGACGGAAACATTATTTCTTGAAAAATGCATTAATAAAGGAATGCAATATATCTTTTTTCCAATTATCAAAACTCATCACATTAGGTAAAAATGGTGCCAATGATTACATTTGTGTGTAAAAAGACCTATCAATCTGTAAATATATTCTAGGTATCAAAAAGACATTTTCTAATTTAGAGATTAAAGCTGAAATTAGAGACAACCAATAGAAAAAAAATATAAAAACGCAAGCAACCTTTAATTGGCTAGATTACATACTGAAAACATAAACCCATTACTAAAAGAAAGTTATACATTAAGTAAACACCTTGACTCACAAGGAATTTATACATGGTTCACTTTCGTCAAAAATTCACACAAGAAATAAATATTGATACACAAAAAAATGTTTCCTGTCAAATTAGGAAAGACGTAAAAAAAACAACTAAAGAATCGGATTAAGAATATTTCAAGCAACTTTTCAGAATGACTGCAAATTAAAATAAACAGTTTAAACAAATTAACAAACTTTTTCTTTATAAAACCATTGAAGTCAAACAAGACCAAGAATTTGATCTCAAATGGCGTTGTCAGTTTTTCTTCGGCTTTTGAGTTTTGAATGTTCTCTTGGTGCCTTTCGGCTCTTATTTTTAGTAAGACTTGCTTCACTTATAAAAGTGATTGCGATTTAATATGAAAAATATTGAACATTAATTCTAGGTCAAAGATGCAATTTTTTCATTATTTTACAATTAAAAAAAAACAATAGTAAAAAATCGACACTATAGCAAAGCTGGGAAGACGATTCTCACAACATTTCCAACATTCTAAAGCTTGGCGTTAAAACCCTAATATTTTTTTATCAACGCCTAATTTCTCTTTTTAAAAAGAGACAGAAGATACGAAAGGGACAATTAAAAACCATAAGTCGAACGGAAAACACAAACAATACAATGGCCAGATGGACAAACGACGAAAATAAAGATCAGTCTACAAAACAATATACAGAGACCAAATACTGAACAATACGAAAACCTACCATAAACAGGGGGTGAATTAAGGTGATCCTTCTGCACTAGTGGGTTATTTTGCTCGTGGGAAATACACATGTGCACATGTAATCATCTAAAGAGATGATGTTATTTATTTAGTTCTCAACCGATCATCATTGTCAATTTCTAAATATAAGTCAAGACATGAGGCAGACTTATCTGTATAAGTGTTACTATCTATATTTCATGTTCGATGAGATAGATGCGTTCAATATAGTCCCTTAACTTTGAATAATTTAGTGAGAGGGCATCATCTCTATAGCGGAACGTGAGTTTACTGGATAATGCTAGCTTATATAAATTTACTAACGAAATCATCTTGCGTCCCTTACAACATGTATAATGAGCAATTATGGGTTGGTCCCACAGAAATGCCAATTGTCTGTTGAAAAACACGTCATCCAAAAGTAACATATATAGTGGTTAACCCATTTTTGAAAGTATAAGTTTAACCATGTTGGCCAAAATTGAGAGTTTCATGATTGAACCGTTTTGATAAATACAGGCAATAGTAGTATACCGCTGTTCAATAGTCATAAATCGATTTAACTGAAACAAATCCGGGTCACATAAAAGTTACATGTCACGGCGTATGGCAAAATCCTATATACATTATTCACATTGGATTTGCACCACGTGACTTCGACCCTTACAAAAATAAATGACCTCCATTAGTTGTAGATTGAAAATGGTAAATTATATTAAATCTACGGATAATCAAGTATTTCCCGTCTTGGATCTAAAACTAATGTGCGCAAGACTGAGTTGGTTCTCGGCTGACTACTACACTTTGTTCATAGACGTTTGAGTGTAGAGTAATACAAGCGGATTCCAGTTTACTTGAAGACTTCCTTTGGCGGATATTTACAAATGTATTGTGTAATCCTAAGGGAAAATGCTGAAAATTTAAATTTTTACAAAATAAGAAAGATGTAATTATCATGTTTTTAAAAGAATTTGGCCAAAATCTAAATAAAACAGGTAAGATTAAAGTTATTTACCCTGAAAATGCACCCTCCTGTACAAGGTGTTTCCCTATGCCATGGCTATGCGGACAAATTTTCAACATACTCTTCTTCTTCTTCTTCTTCTTCTTCTTTTAAGATACAAAAAACCATCAAGCAGGCTGATGATTATTAACTGTTACATGCGTGGCCTATTTACAAAAAATTATCAAGTAAATAAGGAAATCAGTGTTATATATTAAAAATTGTTTGGTAGTGCAGATGAACGAAATTAAGTGGTTTAAAATTATATACAAAAGGCTTGTTATTTAAATGAGAGTATAGAAAACAGCATTAGTGGGCTGTTCTCTAAAGCTGTCTATTGATGGAGACTGAACTACTGATATTGGTAATGTGTTCCATTGTGTAATTGTGAACGGAAAGAAAGAGTGCCTGTATGTATCTGTGCCTATAAGTGAGTTGATGAAATTTTCTGGTTCTTAGTCTCTATAGTATCTGCAGGTATAAGGATGGTGTCTGGTGGAATTGCTACTAAGTTATGAGAGATCTTATACATCATGACAAGTCTAGTGCGCAGTCTACGGACTGATGATGGTGGCCAATTAAGTGTGTTCAGCATGTCAGATACACTACTTGTATTATGGTATCTATTGCAGATATACCGAGCTCTTCTTGTATGTTTATTTTTATTTTGGATCTGGATTTTTTTTTAGCGAATCTTGATGATTTTATATATAGCAATTTCCCTTCGGTTACCTTCCGATTTTCAAACTTAAAGACCGAAAGCTTTGTAGTTGACAATGTTCATTTATACACGAAGAGAAGACAAAAACATGCAACTTTCACCTATATCATAGACATATAATACAATAATACTGATTACAGTGGTAAAATTTGACTGAGATTGTCAAATAAGGAAATTTGTCATGAACAATTTTATGATTCTGGTTTAATAATAATAAAAAAGAAGAAAATTACCATATTTGATCACATTATCCTTCCACTTTGTAACAATGCAAATTTGACACATTCCCCATTTCCATTCTCAATTTTAAATTTGACATCTCTGACATGTGTCAAGATTTTTTTGAAACAAAAAAGCTAGCGTTGGGTATCTATGTGAAAAGAATAGTCACCTTTGTTGATATTTTTAAAAACCACTATTGGATCAAATTTTACGAAACCACTTATTTTCACGACATACCAAGTAATATGGCCCCATAAGATTGTATATTTATTCTTTAATTTCTAAGTTTTACGAAACAGATTGGTAGACCATATGGGTTCTACGGCAATAGGAGGCGAAGCAGAATAGACCGATTTTAAAATTACTTCTCGTCATTTCAACACATTATATTAATCAAAAATCATTAGAATTGCTTTTGTGTATCTTTTGAATATACTTACATGCTCTATCTGTGAAAATTATCTCATCTGCATAAACAATATCACAAATCGCGAAGTTGCGAATCTCTTGTATTGTATGTCTCTATATATATATATACGGACAAATTATTGATACGACTTAGGAATTGGAATATTTCTATATTTATTTTAGGGGCATGTAGAACCCTATTCGATAGGCTATTGAAATGGATGTCGTCCTGATAAAGCAATACGGCCGCAATGCAAATTAGCATAGTACTCAAAACTTTGTCAAAGGAATAGGGATGATAAGGCTCGTATTTTGCCTCAAATTGCCAAAAGGTCCAAGAAAAAGGAATCGTATCCCTCTGTTCCGCTCTGCTAAAAAAATGCGTTAACCAAGATACTTATCGTTAACTTTCGGAATATACTTTATATAAAAGATATAAAAACATATGAGTATTGTTTTGTTTTCCAATATTAAATTTTAAAGAAGATCAATTTTACAACTGCCTATAACAACTTATAATCATGACCTAGTGGAAATTGAAATAAATTTGTTTTCAACATATTCAAGATCTATCTTCCTTAAACGGTGCACTGGTTTCATGTTAGAGTAAAGTAAAGTAATCTTTATTTAAAGTCGGGTTGCATATATACATAATAACCAGGAACATGAGCTCTTAAGAGCTCTTTAATCGACTGATATTGAATAACAAAACATACATGTAATAACATCAGAAACATATACAACACAAACATACAGACAGCACATACATTGAGATTATAGTTTTCGCATCGATCTTTATTCCAATTTATAGATCCGAAGTGCCTGCGCCATTTAAAGCCACAAGTGTAAACTTGTATCTTCCAAAAATTGATTTATTGTTACGAGATAAATGCTATTTCTTACTGAAACAGTTCTTCCAAAGATGTGTAGACACGTTTATTGTATAATGCAAAATTCGAATCCCATGTGTAACAAGTCTTTTTTCCCTAAGAAAAGATGTTCCACGCCGTGAAAATTGGGAGCCTTCACCTAGCACCTTTGTTTATATTTTGCAATTACGTGCATATATTCAGACTTTCATCGATTTATGATGTCAGCAAATCATTGAAAATGCATAATTTTGATATTGTTATCAATAAACATGTTATATACTACATTGATAAATTATTTTAAAACCCTATCCATACCAAGTAAGTGATTGATAACTGATATGGATGATGATTATCAAAAGTAAGAACATGGTTTTCATGTCAAATGTGCTGTTCAGATATCTAAAAATTGTTTTTGACATCTGTAGTTTTCATTTGATGATTTCCATGCTACATTGTACAATGTCATACATATCAAGAAAATAAGATAATCGATTTTTTAAGTGTCATCTAGTGTTTATTATTTTGCCATTACAAACGGTATAAACTGGAATTCTCAACAAAAAAAAAAACTAACTGAACTTTATTGACTAAAGTTTTATCATTATAGTTTAAACAATTGATGGTTATTTTGAATATGTTGGATCTAATAATTTTGTAATTTGTCAAGTTTTCAGAAATATTGTTCGAATATAAAATTCCTTGAATCAATATCGTTGTAAACCATTAAAATAACTGAAAAGAGAATAAGAGTTTTGAAAACGTCATACCTAGAACATTGTACTCCCCGAACATGCTTTTAAGATTTAAAGAAAAGTGTTTTGGAGTCTTTTCTTGGAAGGCATATGATAGAAAGATTAGACCTATAAAAGACTGCTGTACAATGAGATGTCCCATGTTCAATATAACTGGTATATTCGATATTCATAAAAAATTTTAACAAAAATACCGAACTACAAAGGTAAATTCAAAAAGGGGAAGTCCATAAAAACTGAAAAAATCGAACGTTATTAACCAAACAACTCATATTCCTGCTGTTGTTCAGACATTCACCAAAGAAAATAGTGGGTTAATAGATATAAGAAGATGTGGTATGAGTGCAAATGAGACAACTCTCCATCCAAGTCAAAATTTATAAAAGTAAACCATTATAGGTCCCAGTACGGTCTTCAACACGGAGCCTTGGCTCACACCGAACAGTAAGCTAAATCTCCCACTTCATACTCTTGCCGAATTTGTTCATGTCCTGTTCTTGTTTCTTGTTTTACGTTACACGGCGGGTGAGGCTGTCCTGCGAGATAATGTTCGGTGCTGTTGATTTGGTCCTGACCGATCCTGGTGGGTTCTGATTCTTTGCTGGTATATTGTTTATATGATATCAGAACGACAATGAAACAACCATTATGTTGCGGAATTTTTCACTGATACATTACACGTTGATTAAACGGAACAAACATCGAAAAGATAAAGTTTTTAGTGTTTACAGGGGAGGTTATGTTTTGACACTTCTATAAATGGGCCACATGAACCGGAAGTCACATTTTGTAGACCAGAGGTATCACATTACCTCCTTTATTTCAAACAAAAATATAAACAGACCTATACTTTTTGAATCAGTGCGATGTAAGCTATTATATAACACCTGAACTGGCATTTTGTAGACCAAAAGAGGTCAAGTGTCTTCCTTATTTCAAAAGGGATTACATAAATACCATATCTTTCAAATCAGTGAAATATAAGCTATCATATTGCACCAGAAGTTGCATTTTTTTTTAGACCGGAAGTAGCCTAGAATATCCCTTATATGAAAGGCAAATAAATAAAAACCATTAGCTTTTGTAATCAGTGCTAAAAAAAACTATCAGTTTAAACCGGAAGTAGGTTATTGTTTCCCTAATTTCAAAGAAAGGAACAACACAGTTAATATTTTGTTTGACCTAATTTTCCTGTCTATGGAAAATTCGTGTGGTAACATTTGGTCCTGTAGTTTCATAGAAAGTTTTTTTCTAAGTTTAGGTAGACGACGACGACAACAGACGCCAAGTGATATCAATAGCTCACGGGATCCACGATTTCCCAAGGACAGCAAGAACTTATTAATTTCCCAAGGACCGATTGATTTGACACGAAAACTTGATTTTACATGGTGTTATACTGCTTACACTAGCATAACATCATTTAATTATAAGGTTTAAGACGTTTTAGTCGTTTATACTTAATAAAAGTACAAATTATCTTCAGGAAATCGATTTGTATGTCTTGTACGCAAATTCCTTGTTGAAAACAATATGGCGGACGTAATTATTCATAAGGTAGATAACTCTACTTAAAAGCAAAGTACTGGAGTACTGTTGGCTTACTGAAGTTTTTTGTTGTTGAATTTTGGCAATTTATTTGTGAACTGATGCATTTGTATTATCTAATTGTAATAAATTGTATAAGTAATAAAAGTACAAGTTATCTTCAGGAAATCGATTTGTATGTTTTGTATGCAAATTCTTCAAATTTTGAAAAGTGTTCTGTTTTTTTTAATGTATAATACACATATACCTAAATATATATAAATCTAAATACAAAGTTTTTTTACTTTTTCACAGAATTTAGTCAGAATACCAATATTGTATGTTTATGTGATATACAACTTTCAAGGCGAATTTTACATTATAATATATTATATAATTGTACTATATTTTAATTTCAAATTATAGAATTCTTTACATCAATTGCAATGAGTTTAATTCATTTTTTTTTAAACCTACAAACGTGAAGAGTGTTATTCAACTATTTATGGTCATTAATCACCTATCAAAAATAGTTGGATTTCGAAAGTACAGTAATTCGTAATTTTTTGTAAAGTTTACTTTTACAATACTCAAAAATAGTTCAGTTGAGTTTTTGAAAAATTATCTATATTCTATAAATTTATTGAAGTATCTGATAGAAATTACATTTTATTATTTTATAGAAAAAGTTATAATTTTACATTATTTATAATAGTTAAGTTAAATTTTTGTAACATTATCTATACTTTATTTTTTTAAATAAATTTTAATATATTTTAATTTAATTGAAAAATTATCTATATTTTATAAATTTATTGAAGTATCTGATAGAATTACATTTTATTATTTTAAAGAGATAAAATATAATTTTACATTATTTATAATAGTTCAGTTTTGAAGCATTATCTATATTTACAAATTTTATTGAAAAATCTGATAGAAATTACATTTAATTATTTTATAGGATAAATTATTATTTTACATTATTTAAAATAGTGCAGTTAAATTTTTGAAATATTATCTATATTTTATTTTTTGAAATACATTTTATTATATTTTTGATTTAATTGAAAAATTATCTATATTTTATAAATTTATTGAAGTATCTGATAGAATTACATTTTACCATTTTATAGGGATAAATTTTAATTTTACATTATTTAAAGTAGTTCAGATAAACTTTTGAAACATTTATATTTTTATTTTCATAATTAAAAGTATTAAAGGTCCTCGAAGTAATGATGAATGTTCTAACTTAACATCATAAACTGTTTATGAAACAGATCGGCTTTCAGTGTTAAGATTATCATAATCAAATTATATAATTATCTAATTTTGGTTCATATCTAATCACTTTATTTTAATTTATTTGTTTATAACTCTGTATTATTGGTATAAAATAATTAACAGTTGATGTATTGTATTGTGTGTTCATTTTTAGCTCACCTGGCCCAAAGGGCCAAGTGAGCTTTTCTCATCACTTGGCGTCCGTCGTCGTCCGTCGTCCGTCGTCGTCCGTCGTCGTCGTCCGTCGTCGTTAACTTTTACAAAAATCTTCTCCTCTGAAACTACTTGGCCAAATTAAACCAAACTTGGCCACAATCATCATTGGGGTATCTAGTTTAAAAAATGTGTCCGGTGACCCGGCCAACCAACCAAGATGTCCGCCATGGCTAAGAATAGAACATAGGGGTAAAATGTAGATTTTGGCTTATATCTCTGAAACCAAAGCATTTAGAGCAAATCTGACATGGGGTAAAATTGTTAATCAGGTCAAGATCTATCTGCCCTGAAATTTTCAGATGAATCGGACAACCCGTTGTTGGGTTGCTGCCCCTGAATTGGTTATTTTAAGGAAATTTTGCCGTTTTTGGTTATTATCTTGAATATTATTATAGATAAGAGATAAACTGTAGACAGCAATAATGTTTAGCAAAGTAAGATCTACAAATAAGTCAACTTGACCAAAATGGTCAGTTGACCCCTTAAGGAGTTATTGCCCTTTATAGTCAATTTTTAACCATTTTTTGTAAATTTTTGTAATCTTTTACAAAAATCTTCTCTTCTGAAACTACTTAGACAAATTTAACCAAACTTGTCCACAATCATCATTGGGGTATCTAGTTTAAAAAATGTGTCCGATGACCCCGCCCGCGAACCAAGATGGCCGTCATGGCTATAAAAATAGTACATAGGGTAAAATACAGTTTTTGGCTCATATCTCTCAAACCAAAGCATTTAGAGCAAATCTGACAGGATAAAATTGTTCATTAGGTCAAGATCTATCTGCCCTGAAATTTTCAGACTAATCAGGCAACACGTTGTTGGGTTGCTGCCCCTGAATTGGTAATTTTAAGAAAATTTTGCAGCTTTTGGTTATTATCTTGAATATTATTATAGATAGAGATAAACTGTAAACAGCAATAATGTACAGCAAAGTAAGATCTACAAATAAGTCAACATGACCAAAATTGTCAATTGACCCCTTAAGGAGTTATTGCCCTTTATAGTCAATTTTTTACAATTTTCATAAATTTTGTAAATTTTTGTAAATTTTTACAAAATATTTTCCACTGTAACTACTGGGCCAAGTTCATTATAGATAGAGATAATTGTAAGCAGCAAGAATGTTCAGTAAAGTAAGATCTACAAACACATCACCATCACCAAAACACAATTTTGTCATGAATCCATCTGTGTCCTTTGCTTAATATGCACATAGACCAAGGTGAGCGACACAGGCTCTTTAGAGCCTCTAGTTATTTGTTAGTTTCATAATGGGCTTCTATTTAATATACACCTGTCTCAGAGCGGTTTATTCCCGATTGTCCCACTTTTTAAAATTTTAGAGTTCTGATTGTCCCACATGAAAAGTTCTGATTGTCCCACATTATCTTATGAAGTAAAATGTTCTTAGATAAACAAGGTAACTGTTGTTTGTTTTGCTAAAAAAAAAACAAGAATTAATAATTGCACATTTAATATTAGTTTTATAAAAGTAAAAAAAAAAATGTTTTTTTAAATCATTAGATTAATGCACTTTTGATAAAAAATATATTTCTGATTTATGAAACATATCTACAATGTAACGTTATTTATAAAACAAATGTCAATACCGTAATTTTTATAACATTTTCTCTAAAGTTTTTAAATAAATTTAGAAATAATGCATGCACTTTAAAAAAGAAGAAGATATAAACTCATTTACATTCTACACCCTATACAAACTTGTTGATGGAGAGATGTTGCCACTAGTCTTTGCAATTTTACTAGAAAGTCAGAGGACATTAATACAACATTCTCTGCACTATTGAAGACTGCTAACACCCAACGTCAGATTCACCTGAACCCAATAACTTTCTTTATTAAGTCTCCCAAACGAAGTTTGGGAAGACATATTGTTTTTGCTCAGTTCTTATTCTTCTTCTTCTTCTTCTTCTTCTTCTTCTTCTTCTTCTTCTTCTTCTTCTTCTTCTTCTTCTTCTTCCGCCGCTTTTAAATTTGAACTTGTCCGCACCCGTTCTCCAAAACCGCTTGTCAGATTAACTTAGGGTTTCACAATATGTTAGACTAACATGTCTAGTGGTGCAATCAGGGTTTTGTTTGTGCAATGGGGTTTATAAAGAGGTACTTTGGGGGGCAAAAAGAAAAGAGGGTTTTACTATAGAACCCTATGGGATTTTATTTTTTTAAATTTTCAAATGATTTTAAATTGAAAACCGTTTGTGATAGACACAATCTTTTTAATTGAAAATGTTCTAAATAATAAAGCCCATTTAATGAAATACAGGGTTAGTCCCCAGGGGTCACCCCCACCCCCTGCCATTTAAGAAAGTTCTAATACCTTGTAAGTGGTAAAGATCCCCACCCCTAAACCATATATATTCTGGTTTGTCATGCTAAGATGGTTTTGAATGATATACAGGGTTAGTCCCCAGGGGTCATCCCCACCCCCTGCCATTTGAGAAAGTTCTTATATCTTGTAAATGGTCGAGATCCCCACCCCTAAACCATATATATTCTGGTTTGTCATGATAAAGCACATCAAATGTTATACAGGGTTAGTCCCCAGGGGTCACCCCCACCCCCTGCCATTTAAGAAAGTTCTAATATCTTCTAAGTGGTCAAGATCCCCACCCCTAAACCATATATATTCTGGTTTGTCATGCTAAGATGGTTTGAATGATATACAGGGTTAGTCCCCAGGGGTCATTCCGACCCCCTGCCATTTGAGAAAGTTCTAATATCTTGTAAATGGTCGAGATCCCCACCCCTAAACCATATATATTATGGTTTGTCATGATAAAGCACATCAAATGAAATACAGGGTTAGTCCCCAGGGATCACCCCCACCCCCTGCCATTTAAGAAAGTTCTAATATCTTGTAAGTGGTCAAGATCCCCACCCCTAAACCATATATATTCTGGTTTGTCTTGCTAAGATGGTTTGAATGATAAACAGGGTTAGTCCCCAGGGCTCATCCCCACCCCCTGCCATTTGAGAAAGTTCTAATATCTTGTAAATGGTTGAGATCCCCACCCCTAAACCATATATATTCTGGTTTGTCATGATAAAGCACATCAAATGTTATACAGGGTTAGTCCCCAGGGGTCACCCCCACCCCCTGCCATTTAAGAAAGTTCTAATATCTTGTAAGTGGTCAAGATCCCCACCCCTAAACCATATATATTATGGTTTGTCATGCTAAGATGGTTTGAATGATATACAGGGTTAGTCCCCAGGGGTCATCCTGACCCCCTGCCATTTGAGAAAGTTTCTAATATCTTGTAAATGGTTGAGATCCCCACCCCTAAACCATATATATTCTGGTTTGTCATGATAAAGCACATCAAATGAAATACAGGGTTAGTCCCCAGGGGTCACCCCACCCCCTGCCATTTAAGAAAGTTTTAATATCTTGTAAGTGGTCAAGATCCCCACCACTAAACCATATATATTCTTGTTTGTCATGCTAAGATGGTTTGAATGATATACAGGGTTAGTCCCCAGGGGTCATCCCGACCCCCTGCCATTTGAAAAAGTTCTAATATCTTGTAAATGGTCGAAATCCCCACCCCTAAACCATATATATTCTGGTTTGTCATGATAAAGCACATCAAATGAAATACAGGGTTAGTCCACAGGGGTCACCCCCACCCCCTGCCATTTAAGAAAGTTCTAATATCTTGTAAGTGGTCAAGATCCCCACCCCTAAACCATATATATTCTGGTTTGTCATGCTAAGAGGGTTTGAATGATATACAGGGTTAGTCCCTAGGGGTCATCCTGACCCCCTGCCATTTGAGAAAGTTCTAATATCTTGTAAATGGTTGAGATCCCCACCCCTAAACCATATATATTCCTATTTGTCATGTCTCGAACATTTGAATGACGTATACGGTCAGTCCCCAGGGGTTTCCCCACCCCCAATGTTCTAATATCTTGTAAATGGTTGAGATCCCCACCCCTAAACCATATATATTCCTGTTCGTCATGTAATGAACATTTGAATGACGTATAGGGCCAGTCCCCAGGGGTTCCTCCCCACCCCCAATGTTCTAGTATCTTGTAAATGGTCGAGATCCCCACCCCTAAACCATATATATTCTGGTTTGTCATGCCAAGATGATTTGAATGATATACAAGGTTAGTCCCCAGGCATCACTAATGCATATAACTTTACTGGACCAAACCAATTTTCACTGGACGTTGCCCAATGTCAGGCCACCCTGGGAATTACGAATTATGGGAGCTTCGTTTGGGAGACTTCGTAACAGCATCCTGTTACAATCATTTCTTGTTTATAACGAGGCTGCTGTCTAGAATTCTGCCAGATCAGCCTTTCCAAGATTCACTATTAATGTTGTTTTCCCCAGTGTTTTTGCCGTAAAGTTCAGTCAACAGGACTCGTCACCAACTATAAAGAAGAACCCGCCTTCCTTCAACTTATACACAGGGCAGCAATATTCCACTGGTACCAAATGCAGAATAGTATTTGAGAAACGGACCTAATGACGTAACTTTAACCTTGATCACTGATCCATGAAATGAGGTCGAGGTCAAGTGAATCCTGTCTGACGGACATGTAGTAATTTTTTTTCAAACAGACACTGAACCATGAAAATGAGGTCAAGGACATCGGACATATGACAGACGGAAACTTCGTAACATAAGGTATCTGCATACAAGATATGAAGCATCCAGGTCTTCTACCTTTTGAAATATTAAACTTTATACAAATAGTTTACGCCGCCGAATAGTAATACCTATGTCTCGCATACTGCGACTTTCGTTGCAGGCGAGACACAAATAAGAAGATGTGGTGTGATTGCCAATGAGACAACTCTCCACAAGAGACCAAATGACACAGAAATTAACAACTATAGGTCACCAAACGGCCTTCAACAATGAGCAAAGCCCATACCGCAAAGTCAGCTTTAAAACTCCCCGATATGAAAAATTCAATCGAGAAAAACTAACGACCTAATTTATGTACAAAATAATGAACGAAAAACAAATATGTTACACAGCAATAAACGATAACCACTGAATTACAGGCTCCTGACTTAGGACAGGCACAGTTGAAAAAGGCTTATCTCATCAGATGGGTACAAACAGAAATACATCTAATAAAAAACAGAATGGACGTGGACGGGTACTTATAATTATACCCACAACAAAAAGACATTAAGTACAGATCTGAGAGTACTCGCAGTTACTGACAGCTAGTTCAAAGCCAATAAAAACCATTTGAAATAAGTCTTCTATAGGTACAACCTCATGCATGCTTTATTGTTGTACTTATGTTTTATGTGTGCTTTTTTTGTTGTACCTTCTGCATTGTATGTGCTTTAAAGTATCTGTTTTCATGTCGTGTGTTTCCCTTTTAAAATAAATTTAGCTGTTTATTATATGTGCTTTTTATATTAAGCTATTTATTATGTGTGCTTAATTGTTACTCTGTAGTACATATTTGTGTAAAATTTAGTAGTGCTTTATATGTGCTATTCTATGACTTCGTATTATTTTCTATGTTTGATGATACTTCAATTGTACCTAATATGTGCAAAATAAAATATGTAAATATTATTATTTGTTCATGTTTTTTTTTCATATTTTTTAAGTTACATCGATTAGTAAACTGCAATTAACTGCTACACACTATAAAAACAAATTAATCACTATCAAAACAATTCCCGATTGTCCCACATTTAAACTTCCCAATCGTCCCACAAAATTTCATTACTTTTTTACCTGTAATTTCAAAAAGTGGGACAATCGGGAAGACACCCTCAGAGCGGCGTTTTGCATTTGCGCCGATTTGCATTTCATTTACGCCGATTTTTTCTTTCATTTGCGCCGATTGTGTACAGGTAGATTACAGGTGAATGTTATTTCTTATTTCTTTTTTATCATTATAAATCTCTTCTGTTGACAATTATAACATGTACATAGCTGTTGTTCCCTGCTCACCACGTGGAGGTGAAATAAGGATTTCAATCAATAGAAGTCAATTTATGCAAATGAAACGATTCAGGACTGTTATTCGTCCTCTTACAATTTTCAACGGGTGTAGCTGCCCAGAAATAAGGTGAATAAAGTTAAGCATATATACATACTTTAAATACTTTAATAATGCGTAGTCTAAGAATGCATGACATCTGTCATCAACAGGAGCTTCAGACCTAATGTCAAACGTGAAGCAGTCCTCGATTTCATCTGGGGGAAGGAATGATAGCCCAAAAATTGAGATAGCCATTTACCAGTGTCACTTGATTTGTCTTTATACTCTGTTTAAAAATGTATACTTAAACCAACAGACTTGATTTTCCTCCACCAATTTATGTGCCAGATGAAAACGACAACAATCTATTTGCAGGGGACAACAGTTATATACATGTTATAATTGACAATTTATAACATATGTACAACTGGCTAACGGAAGAGGTTTTTATATTGATAACTAATAAAATAACATTCACCTGTAATTAACCTGTGCTTAATCGGCGCAAATGAAAGATCGAAACTTTTTAAAAACGGCGCAAATGTCACACTGTCACGGAATAGAAGTTCCTTCATAATATAAGTTCCAAATGGAAACAATATTCTGGAATATTATTTCCACTGGAATAAATATTACAGTAAATGTTCCTAACGGAATAAATGGTATAGAATATTTGTTCCAACAGGAACAGATATTATGACATTGTTTATAACAAAGTTTCCAGTGGAACTTCTGTCAGGCGGAACAAATATACGTTGACAACACGCCCGTCTCAGAGACATAATTTTAGTGTGACATTTATATTAGGTATGAATTATTCGATGACCAGGTAAATCACAACATGTTATAATGAGTTTTAATTGACGCCTTGTACACAAGAAGTTGTTACACTCCAGGAGTCTAGACTCTTGAAAGGTAAAAATCCCCAAAAATGTAAAATTAAATAATGTATATAAAAACTAATTTTGATTTTAATTTTATTTATCGTAAATCATAATCGGCTTTGTCTTATATTCCTGACATTTATAAATCATAATCAAAGTACTGAAGTACTGAACATCGGATGACCGCAGGTTCTTGTGGATGGTCAAAAGCACATGTCACAGAAACAGATCACATCTCTATACATGAAACTGAGGTTAATTTACAGAGATTTTTTTTTCTTATACAAGTTCGTGCTTGGATGATTAATAAATGACAGGAAATTCAACCTCACCGTAATAACTATTATATTGTAGTGATACAAATCAGTATACCTTAGACTATTATACTAATATAATAATAGTTCCAGAGAATACACTGGTTTGTTGTTATATATTATATTAATATTACGGTTGCATGTATATATAATTTTCATCTTTTTGTATATCATACTATTCTACTATTATTATAGTGTAATGCAAGTGCATGGTGGACACTCTTCTGTAAAAAAAAAGTCAAAGTCTTAAAGGCTGTAAAAGCAATTGCTGCCATGTTAATGTTTTGTGGACTTTTATTTTTCATCCATATATATAAGAATTAAACCTGACAGGACAGGAGTGTTGACTAGTGAGAAGCAAGACGGTTTTAACTTTATATCAATATAAGACTTTAGCAGGAAATCATTTTAAATATGTTTTATATTTTACAAGGAGACAACAAGTTTACCAGGCTAAAGTTGGGGTTAATTATACATGTGCTGAAACATATAACTGAAAAAAAAATCATTATGGATTATCCCCTGGTAGTGTTTGTAACTGGGCAATAACTTCCTTTATTGATTTAATTTTAACCATTTTCATAATTAATTTAAATTAACCATTCAGTTAAAACATTTCAACTTTCCAGACGCAAATGTTGAAAAACGGGACAGAAATAAAATATCTTACAAGACATAAACATGTAAAAAATAAATATATATTTCAGCTTACTAAAAATATTTTCATAATGTTACTTTGACATCATTTCTTAAAACTAAGTCCCAAACATAATTGCTCAGTTGACATGTGTCATCCTCATGCGATACGAGATAACTATAATTCTGATGCAATCCCGAAAAGGGGGGTCATCACAAACAAACATGACATTAAATTAAACAGAACAAACAGCTCTATGTTGCTTTGATATTTATCAATTTTCAGGAAACATGTGAAATAAATTTCAGGTCCATTTCATTATAGTGCCTAACAAGATTGTGTGAGGTAGACGAAATTGACCTTAAAACGATCGTATTGTCTTTTGATGTCCAAAAATAGGCAGATCGGACATATAAGGACTTTATCTAATGACTACATAAATTTGGGATTTATTATTATTATAATATTCTAATGAAACTGAAAATTGTATTTTTTTTTAGGATAAACAACAATTTTACCTGGCGTAGCCGTTCATTAATGTTTTTCTGCATTTATCTACGAAAAATGGCGTATTTAATGGAATAGAACGTTAATACAGTAAACTTTCTCTTTTTTCTCCGCAATAGGCTATCAAAAATAATTTATCTAATGTGTATGTGGAAAATTATGTGAAAAGATAAAAAGTGGCAATTGTTACCTTTCATACCTTAAGTTTCGTTCATCTGATTCTGACCAATGCTTATATACTAAATATCTATTTATATGCCGCTATTATTGTTGTTGTTACCAATTATGTAAATCAATTGTATCTGATTTTATGCCCTTTATGGGCCCTGTTATTTGGGATATAAAAAAAAATCTATTCATTGATAAAACGTAATATGGACTGGTCCAGTGTCCAGTTTGCAGGTCATTTAATTTTCTGTACACATTCATGCACGCTCTGATTTAATCAATATACTCGTACGAAAAAGCATGAACAGTTTGAAGGTAATCTAATAATAACTTAATCCAATCAAATTGCATAAGATTCAATAACAATGTCAAGTCCACATCATAATGAGTAATAGAGGTAAACTGGGTAGGGAGAAAATGACAGATATTTCAAGTTAATATTTATGCAATAACGAATTAAAATTTGTCAACCAAAAGTTTTGCTACAATTTCGAAAACATGTCGTTCTGTATGGGTATAGTTTTCGGATCTTTCATTAGCGTATTTAAGGCTATAAAAAGTTTGGGCTTCAAAAGTTCACACAATTATTGACTTTATACAGAAAATTCGTCCTTGTAAAACATTTATTAGTTCACAAATGATACGCGATTTTAAAGTAAAATTATTTCTTAAAACACTGCAAAAAATTTCATTCATATTGATAAAGTGGTATCGTCATAAAGTGCGTTGAAATGAACAGTGGTATAGCAAACATCGAATTCCCTCACAAAATGTTATCACACACTACAGTAAGGGGAGTCAGTTAAGTTTGTCTATTTTTAGATACTATACAGGTAATCTTTTGACAACCTGTGTGACCTGTGTAGTGATTTTGATTTTACGATAAATTCATGAATGAACGATAATTTTATGAATGAACATGAGCACCTGACCTCTTTCTTAAACACCTATTAAACATATAAAACCGTATTTAATAAGGAGATAATTCAGTCAAATTTTCAGTACTAAATCAACAACTGAAATGATTCCATTTTTTGATGAAACATCGTACGAACGGAGAACGGAATCGCAGGTATACAAATGCACTTTTTTCCCTTGTAATGACCGCGGATCTATAATTTTTATAGATCGGTTGAAATCCCAAAACTAATTTGCATAATGGAAATTTAGGCGATGGCAATACATCGGAGTGACCTCAAGGTCATCCTCTGTAAAAATTTGATTATTTATTGTTTTTATTATTCATTGGGCTTGCATTGAGTTGGTTTTATTTTTAGCTCACCTGGCCCGAAGGGCCAAGTGAGCTTTTCTCATCACTTGGCGTCCGTCGTCCGTCGTCGTCGTCGTCTGTCGTCGTCCGTCGTCGTCGTTAACTTTTTACATTTTGAACTTCTTCTAGAGAACCACTGAATGGAATGAAACCAAACATTGCATGAATGTTCCTTATGAGGTGCTGACCAAGTGTTGTTACTTTGTAGCCGATCCATTATCCAAGATGGCCGCCAGCGGGGGACTTAGTTTAACATAGGACCCTATGGGAAATACATACAAATGTCTTCTTTTATAGAACCACTGAATGGAATGAAACAAAACATGGCATGAATGTTCCTTATGAGGTGCTGACCAAGTGTTGTTACTTTGCAGTCGGTCCATCATCCAAGATGGCCGCCAGCGGGTGATTTAGTTTAACATAGGACCCTACGGGAAATACATACAAATGTCTTCTTTAAGAGAACCAGTGAATGAAATGAAACCAAACATGGCATGAATGTTCCTTATGAGGTGCTGACCAAGTGTTGTTACTTTGTAGCCGATCCATCATCCAAGATGGCCGCCAGCGGGGGACTTAGTTTAACATAGGACCCTATGGGAAATACATACAAATGTCTTCTTTTGGAGAACCACTGAATGAAATGGAACCAAACATGGCATGAATGTTCCTTATGAGGTGCTGACCAAGTGTTGTTACTTTGCAGTCGGTCCATCATCCAAGATGGTCGCCAGGGGGGGGGGGGACTTAGTTTAACATAGGACCCTATGGGAAATACATACAAATGTCTTCTTTTAGAGAACCACTGAATGGAATGGAACCAAACATGGCATGAATGTTCCTTATGAGGTGCTGACCAAGTGTTGTTACTTTGCAGTCGGTCCATCATCCAAGATGGTCGCCAGGGGGGGGGGGGGGGGGGGGGGGGACTTAGTTTAACATAGGACCCTAAGGGAATTACATACAAATGTCTTCTTTTAGAGAACCACTGAATGGAATGGAACCAAAAATGGCATGAATGTTCCTTATGAGGTGTTGACCAAGTGTTGTTACTTTGCAGTTGGTCCATCATCCACGATGGCCGCCAGCGGGGGACTTAGTTTAACATAGGACCCTATGGGAAATACATACAAATGTCTTCTTTTAGAGAGCCAGTAAATGGAATGGAACCAAACATGGCATGAATGTTCCTTATGAGGTGCTGACCAAATGGTGTTACTTGACAGTGGGACCATCATCCAAGAGGGCCGCCAGGGGGGGGGGGGGACTTAGTTTAAGATAGGACCCTTTGGGAAATACATACAAATGTCTTCTTTTAGAGTACCACTGAATGGAATGAAACCAAACATGGCATGAATGTTCCTTATGAGGTGCTGACCAAGTGTTGCTTCTTTGTTGCCCATCTACTGTTCAAGATGGCCACCAGGATATTTTATTAAATAACGGGGACCAATATTAAACCAAATTTGGCCTCAATCATTATTTGGGTATCTGTTATGATTTTTATCTATCTTTACATGATTTCTAAAACCAAAGTAGAGTCAGGTGAGCGACACAGGCTCTTGAGAGCCTCTAGTTAGTTATTAACTTTTCATCATTTCAGGTGTTTTAAAGAACCTATTCTTACAGTACTTTTATTTTTTTATAAATTTGTCTACCTTTTGAATAATTACGTCCGCCATATTGTTTTCAACAAGGAATTTGCATACAAGACATGCTAATCGATTTCCTGAAGTTAAATAGCACTTTTATTAATGAAACACGACTAATATCTTAAAATTATATACTTTCATATTGTTTAAAGTAGTATAACACCATGTAAAATCAAGTTTTCGGGACAAATCAATCGGTCCTTGGGAAATTAATTAGTTCTTGCTGTCCTCGGGAAATCATGGTACCGATAGCTCACATGACCGGGCTTCTCGCTAGGTAAATTTAGAACGATGCCTGTTGATGAAAAATACCATTTTAAAAACATTTAATACTTTAATAAAACTATGCTAGTGAAATATGTTTCCATCTGACATAGAACTGATGATATTGCACTTTTAGGAAGTATGAAGTAACGATTATTTAAAAACGCTTATTATACAGTCAAATGATATCCAAAGGTAAAAAAAGGAGCAAAATCACGATTAAATACAATTATTTGCCCAATTTTATTGATTCTGCAATGTTTCAAATAGGACTAACGATTTGTCACAAATCGCCACCACCGTATCAGGACCTATCAGCACTACGCCAGGACAAACCAGCACAAAATCAGAACATTTCTTAACTGAGAAAATGCACAATTTTGATAAATTGCTACGGGTTTTCACTAAAAAAAAATGACGTGCGGAATTGGGTATAAAAAGCGGACTCCAGGAGCACTTGTGTTTATTTCTTACCGTCCTTGATGTTTTGAAAATAAGAACTATTGTGTTACACATACTGCAACAGGGTAGAGGACCATTTTTAAGTCTCCCAAACAAAGTTTTGAGACTTATTGGTTTTGCTCAGTTCTTATTAGGTCTTTCCACTTTTCTGTGGAAAGACCTATTGTATTTGTTCTGATTATTTATAGGTCTTTCCACTTTTCCGTGGAAAGACCTTTTACTTTTGTTTGATTATTTTTTTTCCTTCTGCCTAATTTTTTTTCTGCTGTATTGTTGTTTCAAAAGATGTCGCTTAGATTTTTGGTATATGATATCAAACAGTTTATACGCTTTTGAAACTGACACCGCTTAACCGAATACTTTATTTTGTAAGAGATATCTCCCAAAACACTGTTTTTCTTGTGCACATTACTCCTTCGCAGCCGTAAAAGATTACGACAAATTTATTTTACAAAATTGATCGTTATATCCTCAGGTTATCAAGAATAATTTTGACTGAAGAGATCTGAAGATTCCATATGAGAGTTATTTCCCCTAATGCATTTGATATAAGTGATTTGCATTTGTAACTGGTAAACCATAAGTGATAGAGACCTAGGGTCTTTTGATTTGAGGTCCTTGGCCCAAAAAAGAGAAAATGAGGTCAAGGTCAAAGGTTAAGGTCATGTTCTAAATTTTCATTTTGGCTTTTGTCACTTCCTATAAAAAAACTGTATAAGATATTGACAACATACTTTTATTAAATTGTTATTTGCGACATAAATAACTCATAAATTTTGGTTGAAAGGGTACGTTGACCTTTAATGAGAGTTTTCGGCCCTCTTATTTTTAGAAGTATGCGTAATGTGATTTAACTCATTAACCATATAAAATTAAAGACCTTTGATTTTAGGTCCTTGGTTTATGACCTTGCAATTGAGGTCAAGGTCACAGGTAAATTTGACATTGTAGATTTTGACCTTTGCTTTAAATTCACATTTATACATCATTAAGCCATGAAGGACTTTCTGCATAAGGTTGCAAGCCATATGACCTTGAAAAAGCCAACCGGAAATGACCTTGTGTAAACGGGAAGTAGCTATTTTTTGATTTGTTTGATTGTGTATTCTTCTCCTAAGAAACTGTTATATATATCGACAAAAGTTTTTCACCTAATTGTAAGTTGTGATCTGTCGTAATAGGAAATTTTTCTTCGAAACATTCCGGTAACATTTAATAGGAGTTTCCCCCCTGGAATGTTAAAAATAAGATGTATGGTAAAGGTAACATAACTTAATAACAATACGTAGTAGAGACCTAAGGTCTTTTGATATGAGGTCCTTGCTTGATGACTTTGAAATCGACGTCAAGGTCATAGGAAAATTTGACGTTCTAGATTTTGACCTTTGCTCTAACTTCATGTTTATACATTATAAAGCCATGAGACTTTTTGTATTAGGTTGCAAACCATATGACATTGAAAAAGCTAACCGGAAGTGACCTTGTGTAAACCGGAAGTATCTTTTTTTTTGTTCTTATTTACAATTGATTTTTAATTAGGTCTTTCAACTTTTCTGTGGAAAGACCTATTGTATTTGTTCTGATTATTAGGTCTTTCCACCTTTCTGTGGAAAGACCATTTGATTTTGTTCTGATTATTATTATTATTTTTAGCTCACCTGGCCCGAAGGGACAAGTGAGCTTTTCTCATCACTTTGCGTCCGTCGTCCGTCGTCGTCGTCGTCGTCGTCGTCCGGCGTCGTCTGTTAACTTTTACAAAAATCTTCTCCTCTGAAACTACTGGGTCAAATTTAACCAAACTTAGTCACAATCATCATTGGGGTATCTAGTTTAAAAAATATGTCCGGTGATCCGGTCAACTAACCAAGATGGCCGCCATGGCTAAAAATTTAACATAGGGGTAAAATGTAGATTTTGGCTTATGTCTCTGAAACCAAAGCATTTAGAGCAAATCTGACATGGGGTAAAATTGTTTATCAGGTCAAGATCTATCTGCCCTGAAATTTTCAGATGAATCGGAGAACCTGTTGTTGGGTTGCTGTCACTAAATTGGTAATTTTAAGAAAATTTTGCAGTTTTTGGTTATTATTTTGAAAATTATTATAGATAGAGATAAACTGTAAACATCATAATGTTCAGCAAAGTAAGATCTACAAATAAGTTGTCATGACCAAAATTGTCAGTCGACCCCTTTAGGAGTTATTGCCCTTAATAGTCAATTTTTAACAATTTTTCGTAAATTTTTGTAATCTTTTACGAAAATCTTCTTCTCTGAAACTACTGAGACAAATTTAACCATACTTGGCCATAATCATTATTAGGGTATCTAGTTTAAAAAATTTGTCCGATGACCCCGCCTTCCAACCATCATGGCGGACTTGGTTAAAAAAAGACCATAGGGGTAAAATGCAGTTTTTGGTTTATATCTCTGAAACTAAAGCATTTAGAGCAAATCTGACATGTGGCAAAATTGTTCATCAGATTTAGATTTATCTGACCTGAAATTTTCAGACGAATCTGACAACCCGTTGTTGGGCTGCTGCCCCTGAGTTAGTAATTTTACAAAAATTTTGCAGTTTTTTGTTATTATCTTAGATATCATTATAATATCTAATATCTAATACTATTAATTATGATTTTAACCTTATTTTCATGATTTCCAAAGCATCAGTAAATACAGGTGAGCGACACAGGCTCTTGAGAGCCTCTAGTTTTTTTCTTCTTCGGCAAAACCCTTTTCTTGCTGTATAAAGTATTTTCCCAAGATGTCGCTTAGATATTTTGGATATTTTTTTTTATCGAACAGTTATTGCGCTTTTGAAACTCATCTTGTTAAGCTGAAGACTTTTTTTATTGTAAGAGTTATCTCCCAAAACACTGTTTTTCTTGTAAGTGTATCTCCTCCATAACCAAAAAAGATAACAACAAAATCCTTTTTCATATTTGTTCGTTACCTCCTCCGAAATTTTTGGCTGATTTAGATCAAAGAGATCCGGTGAAATCTGATGGGAGTTATCTTCCTTTACCAAATAAATTTGACGTTATGTTTTTGAAACTCATAAACCGTAAGCCGCATAAACCTAGAGTATAATTATTTGAGGTCCTTGGGTTCTAACTAAAAAAATAAGGTCAAGGTCAAAGGTCTAGGTCATGTTCTCAATTTTGACTTTTGCTTGTTTTTGCAATTTCTCTGATACTTTTAAAGTTATATATAAAAGAACAAGTGCAAAATGTTTGTTTTTATTGTGATGAAAATATGATATATTTGGTTTGAAACAATCCAATGACATCTTATAGGAGTTACTGCCCCTGAAATGTCTCATTTTAAGGTAAATTGATTATTACTTCAGTTCGATACATGATAAAGCCATAAGGTCTTTTGCAAAATGTTGGGTGACATGTAACCTTGAAAAATATCAACCGGAAGTGACCTTGAGTGAACCGGAAGTAGTCATGTTTGCACTTATTATATGGGAAAGTATCTAGAAACCATATATTTTTTAAATGGGTATACATAAACCTATCATTTGAGACCGGAAATGACATTCTATAAAGTAGCAAATTGATGTGGAAACCCTTCAATTGTTCTTTGAACAATTGGTTTTCAATTTTATTATAAATTTGTAATACTTTGTAATTTCCGAATTCTCAGGAGTAGACACACCCTTTCCTTTTAGAACAATTTCTACAACAATATAGATAACTTTAAAACGAAGGACATGATTTGTGTTGCCTACGTGCAATAAAACATGTTTTTCATTAACTGTTAAAATGATTATTTCGTGACTTTTGATATGAATGAAGGCATTATTCTATAAAAGATATTGTCAATGCCATACTGCTAAACAGGTTTTTTTATTGTCATGCCTGCTGGGAAGTTTAAAAGATATGGTTTTCCTAAACAATTTTTACCGCAACGTGCAGATCTTTTACTTGTAATTTTTGTTTAGGTGAAGTTTTATAATGCAAAAGGCTAATGGTTATTAACGTTTACTTTTCTAAGTTAAAGGAGCATTAGCTACAATTAAGACAAAAAGTCTTGGTTTCAAACACTTTAAAATGCGGTAAATTGAAATAATATATCGCTATAAGCAGCAATTTTGTCAAAATAAGATAAAAAAACATCGTGTGTGCATAAATGGCTTGCAAGTCGACAATTCAACCTCATTAAAGTCCGTATTATGAAACCTTTAATTTGTCCCTTAGCTGGGTTACTCATGTGGTAAGCATGTTCTGTTTTTAAAAGAAAAGAATGTCAACATTGATAAGTGAAATTACAGAGCCACTAGGAAGAACCATTTCGTTGACTGATTCGATCCATTAAAAATTATATTTACAGGTAAAATGATGATTTACAGTTTTTAATGAAATCAAGCCGACGAAACAGTCTTTTTACGATTGCACGTACTTGTTTGTCTATTTATATCTATGACCATCGCCCGGTCATCGACAGTCTTCCGAAGTTGATTATTTGTCGTCTAGTCTAAGTTGCACACGAAATGCTGATAAATTATAAAGAATTCATGCAATGTCAATTGTTTCTTTTAAATTTATTGTATTTTGGATATTCGTTTTAGTTTTATAAATCAAATTATGTAAGAACTAAAGTGAATCGTTGATCATGAATTTGACAGTTAAGCTGTACAGTTGAATTTTTTACTGACTTATGTTTGACAAAATATAATATTCTTATATCAGTTATACAGAGAATCAAAATTTAATGTAATACCTAGCATGAAAGTACACTGAATATTGACCTTGGAAACCATTGTTACGATTCTTGTACTAGAGCTTTCTTACAATCTGACGAAAGATACGGACGCTTGACGAATCATACGTAAGACCCGTTTGAGAGATCCTATATTTTAACTTTAAGTTCTTTTTAAAATATGACACATTTATGTAATCTTAATCAAGGCTGTCATATATGGAGTTTTACCTCACCGTTTGCTTAAAAAGGAACCTCACATGGTGCTTATCAAGGACCATTACACTGCATGCAACGACACAAGTCAAACTTAAATTTTTGTGCGACAGAGGCATTTCGTAACGTACGAGGGAAACATATAAACCACCAGTGGGGAAGAGATAACTCAACTAAATTTGCTTAACATAGCCGTGTCAGAAAAAGAAAAAATACACCCTTAAAAGTACTTTTTGCTTTTTGATAAACATTCAGATTTTAAAATATGTATGTAAATGAAAAAAAAACAAGATCTATAATTAGAACTCAAGGGCGGATTTAGGAGTGGGGCGCACCCGATGTCTCTACTCGTCAGGCATTATATTCCTATCCTATTCTGGATCTCTGCCTTGGTTTATTATATGCCCACAACTAAACCAGAGACAGAGACGGTTTAACCTCCCGCTATACCAAAGTTTTCATCTTTTTTTCCAGTAAAACTTGTTGTTTTGGACCATTTAAGGCTTGCTATTCAGAGTGAATATAACGTTCATATTTAACCTTATATGCATTGATATTGATGATTATCTATTTTGGGTTGGCTGTTGTGTCATGTACATGTATCCTATATATAACTACTAGTATCTAAATCAAAGCTGTTTGTGTTTGTTAACTGTTCCCCTGAAATTGGCATTCGATTTCACATGTTCGCTCGTATCGTCTGTAACTGATAAATGAGCCACTAATTGGTACACAACCATTGTTAAAAAAATGAGACCAAATCATTTGTGCGTTAGGGTCTAGCATTAACTGAAGATATTACGATCATTAAAATAATTTGGAGAATACTAAGGCAACGGCCAATTTATTTTTCGGGGGTGGGGTATAGTTTTTATATTTCGTTTTACATGTGTTTCATGCGATCGCAAGTGTCGCATTTTTTTCACATTTAACCTTTAAAAACGGAGAAAATAAACTTTATCACAGCATCTTTTTTTTCCTTCTGCCAGATTCTTTTTCATAAATGTTTTCACATACATTGCAGCGTCTTTGTCTGACAAATCTTGATGATCCACGTCGACAATTTGATTATGGAAAATTCATTAATAAATAAAAACAATTGTGAATTTTGTCGTTAAATTTAGTGTATCATACTTCGAGAATTTCATTAAATTGTTAATGGTTTAAAATTTAAAGATATGCATGACTGAATATTAGTCAAATAAAGCAAATTATCGGAAGTAAGTATATTTTAAACTTTTTTTCTTTTTTTTTCAGAAAATAAATGTGCGTTTTATTTGCGATATGCTTAAATTAGTAAAGAAACATTTCATTCAGATAAGAATAACGTTTTTACGGATAAAACATAGACTCTTAGTGTATCCTGGGAATGTAATCCCTGCTCCCTTTATGTTAGTTTGTACCTTTCGTCAAAATGCACATGTTATGAATTGTAATTGACAATTAACACCTTTGAATGTTTGCGAATGTCGAGTACTGATTCTCTTCAGAATATAAGACTTCTTGTGATTTTTTACATCGCGATGACCGTGAGGGCATTCCGATGTATTGCTATCGCATAGATTTCCATTACGTAACTTTCGATTTGGGTTTGTAACCGATCTATAAACATGATAAATACGCGGATATTAACGATTGCAAACTAACATTCCTTATAGTTTGTTATAAATACATCTCTTCAATGAATACTGATAAAAATATTTTTGTTTAGAACATAAATTAATAATATGAAAATGTTTTGTCGTTACACATATATATATATATATAAACAAGTCTAAATTGAAAACAACGTTCAAACCTATGATTGCTTTGGATAAAAACCGCAATTTTTATACGCGTGCATGCAAAACAAATTTCTTGGTAGAGGGGTCTAAATACAGCACAAACAACATTTTCCAAAAGACCAAAAAAGTGAAAAAGTATATTTTAACAAAACGCATTTGATATAAGTAAAAAATCATTGATAATATCTATGCACACGTACCGAAAAATTGTGTTAAAGCATGCGGAAGAATATCTCAAGAACGTTTTGTGACAATCCCGGAAGGACTGGTAACTCTGTAATTGTTTTTGCGGGAAAATATGAATGCCTACTCATATCCAATCTTTTAGAAAAATCGATTTTTTACAGAAGAGTGTCCACCATGCACTTGCACTGCACTATTATTAGAATAGTAGAATAGAATGATATACAAATGGATGAAAATTATATATACATGTAACTGTTATATTAATATAATATATAACAACAAACCAGTGTATACTGATTTGTATCACTACAATATAATAGTTATTACGGTGAGGTTGAATTTCATGTCATTTATTCATCATCCACGAACGAACTTGTCTCAGAAAAAAAATATCTCTGTACATTAACCTCAGTTTAAGGTATAGAGATGTGATTTTTTTCTGTGACAAGTGCTTTTGACCATCCACAAGAACTTGCGGTCATCCAATGTTCAGTACTTCAGTACTTTGATTTCTATTTTCCATGTTTTGGAAATGAGTTACTGTTTTCATTCCGCGATTTTTTAAAATTTGAGAAGTTAATGTATTATTAACCTGCAGCCTAATATCTTTTGATCCTCAAGTAAAGGGACAATACAACTTTGCAAACAGAATCTCAAGTTAGATAATTTTAGATGGTTTGACTAGTCACTGTTATAGTAGTACTGAAGGTGTTTACTAGGTCCAAATAATCAGGGCACTGATAAATAAGAATGAATTATAATTGAATGAAATGAGTCAATCTGAAATGCCACAATAAGGCGATCTAAACAAAGTAGGGAAATACTACAGGTAAACATTTCACATTTTCTCTTGTCGAGACCTTTATAGGCGAGTGACATTTTCCAAAAAGACGCTTAGTTAAGGACTTTAGTGCACCCACCTAACACACAACTGTATTATATATCATTCGAAAGCTAATCATATGTTCCTTCTTTTTTGCCCGGTCGTAAAAAGATCGTACGGTGCAATTTTCGTTAAATCAAGGTCAAAGGTCAAGGATAAACATTCCTAATTTTTGCGATTATTAAACAGAATGCCATTTTCTAGTTCTTTTACGATAAAATTTTCCAAAAGATCATATGAACCTTATATAACATGATACAGTAATCCCAAATCAACAAAAATTAAAGAAGTTAATTGCGCAATATTTCCCGAAAATTGCAATTCTTAACAAATCCTACAAATATGAAAAAATACTCTAAAAGCAAAATATATCTTGGGGGATCGATATTTGTATGCTCAAATATTTTGCAATTGATATATAATGTTCTTGGAGCAGCCTTCTATTGAAGTGTTTGCAGTTGCCCAAAAAACTACCATCTGAAAAATGGAGATAATTTTGCTTTTCTATGTTTAGAAAGCACAACGCTAATTGTCAATATCAGAGAGGACAAAAATTGTCCATAATAAAAGTAGGGGTATAAGTCGAACTTATTTACCTTTTGAAGTCATGTTGAAATGCAAACATGACTTTGAGACTAAATCGGTAGCCATGTTGAAATGCAAACATGACTTTGAGACTAAATCGGTTGCAACATTGAAATAAGTATCCAGCATTCGGAAACCCTTTGTTGTTTTTTGCGTGATAAAAACGAACCAGAAAAAATGCTGCTGCTTTTTTTAAAAACTGACAAAAAATCACCAAAAGACAAACAACAGTGTACAAAACACAACATATAAAACCAAAAAATGAGCAACACAGACCCAACTAAAAATTTGGGGTGAACTCATGAGCTCTGGAAGGGTAAGTAGACTCTGCTTCACGCGTGGCACCAGTCGAGTGTCTCATGTATTGACCCATTGATAAGTCTAATTCGGTAGGTCACATTCGAGGCAAAGAGGACGGGATGGTGGATACGACAATTGGAACATATCCGTTGTCATCTGTGAGTCAGATATTCAACAAAAGTCAACCAACTCGTAATGGCGTCCATATCATTTTCGAAGGGATGATTTCAGCTTTACAATTTGAATTCTAGTTTAATAGCTTCCCTCTATCAAGGAAATCATGAAAGTAAATGCAAGCTCTGGAATATCGTATCAACTTGGGAGTTACTTACTCTATATGCAGGCGCTGATGAAATGTTGCTACATAGAAATGGAGTTCTCAGTTGGAAACTGAATTCAACTCTTTTGTCATAAAGTTTTGTTTTCAACCGACCCTCATTGTCAATTTCGAGATGTAAGTCAAGATATGGGGTAGACTCTTTTGTTGTATCCTTTTTTTCAAGTTCGAATGGATATATGCGTTCAACATAGTCACTAAACTTTGAATTATTCAGTGAGAGGACATCATCTATATAGTGGAAATAGAAGTTGAAAGATAGTGATAGCTTCTTTTCTTTTTTCATAAGAAGCTCTTGTATGAATAAACTCATCATAGATACCAGGATTGAAATTTGTACGTCGGACAGACGCACGTTTCGTCTACAAAAGACTCGTCAGTGACGCTCGAATCAAAAAAGTTGAAAAGGCCAAAGAAGGTACGAAGTTGAAGAGCATTGAGGACCCAAAATTCCGAAAAGTTATACCAAATACAGCTACAGTAATCTATAATTCCTGGGGTAGAAAATTCTTAGTATTTCGAAAAATTCAAAGTTTTGTGAACAGTTAATTTATAATTATGACCATGTCAATGAAAATTCATGTCAACAACTGGGATGGTGATACCCTCGGGGAGAAAAACTCCACCAGCCTCATGAAGTCAGCCTCGTATGAATAAAGGAACGAGTCAATCAAGCTATTCATTGATTGTTGTTTGCTTTACGCCGCATTAGCACAGAAAGGCTATATCGCGGCGGTCAAGCTATTCAAGAAGTCTAGTTGTAACTATAGTTATTGCTAGTTAATAAAATTTTTTAATCCAAATTATTCTTTTTCAATTTTGTGCTCTCGAAGTGTTGTTCTTGATTTAAAACCTTCATCGCTCAAAACCAAAGTTATGAAAGCAAAGGGTGTATAACTATTTGAAAACGTGCGGAGCAATAGCATAAAAAATATATTTGAGGTCAACTATGTTTAAGGGAGTTGGGACTTCTAAGTTCATTGACATAGAATTAAAGAAAGGTAAGATAAAGAATGAATTCAAAGTCAATGTAACTGCAGCATTGATACTTGACAATTACGTATTACTATAAGGTTTCTCATTAAGAACATGCATACAGATCATTACAATGTCTAGTATATGATTATTTTAACACCCTTTGTTGTCGTCGATGAATGTATGCATTTAAACAATGAATAATGCAGTTTAAGCAGCCAGAGACAAGTTTTCTATTTTGTATAAGAAAATTCTTTGAAATTTAAATTTTCATTATTTGATTTTTTTATTTATTTGTGTCTATATTTTCTTAATACCTTTTTTGTATGGTTGAATTTACATAAATAAAAAGTTAAACTTTTAAATATAAAAATGTTTATAACGAAATTACAAATCAAACAATAAGAAAAGTCGAAAGATTTTTTATTTCAGTCTAGCAGTTACAATGCACATTAAAATATCGAAGTTTCGCCCCCTTAATCATATTAATTACAAGCAATAGCATGGTGCCCACATATATTTTTTTTCCTTTAAACGTTTTCGCATTTTTTTCGAATTTTATTTTTTCAATGTTTAATCGACTACATATGTAATGTTTAAACGGAAGAAGTGCTATAAAGCTGTGTTTCCGCAGATGGCGATATTTTGGGCAACTGTATGATAAATTATTATTTGCTGTTTGATTAGAAGTAAGCATTATTAAAAGAAATTGGTGATGTCAAAAACTTCTTTAACACTAATTATAGGGTTTTATATAGTTTGAGGTGATTAGCTGTTGAATTACAAACAAATATTTTGGTTTTCACTAATTTTTTATCACTTTTACTTGAATTTCAGGGAAAATGTGCTGTCTATCAAAAACACGCTTTAAATATTCAATAAGGCGCTTAAAAAGTAACTGTCAATCTCTCTGCTAAAAGTTTAAATTGTTTGCATACATGATTTTATCATAAAGAAGACAGAATATGCAATAAAGCTGACATCTTGGAATTTTTGCACTTGTTCGTCCTTGACATTTGATCTTGATTTGACGGACATTGCACCGTACGAATTTTTTACGACCGGCCAAAACAGAAAGTACAGATGCTGAGCTTTCGAATGATACATGATTTAGCCGTGTGTTAGGTGGGTGCATTAAAAATTTAATTTTATGGTTAAAGTCACTCCACTATTACTTAAACAGAGTAGGGAAATGCTATAGGTAAATATTTCACATTTTGTCTTGTCGAGACCTTTGCTTAAACAAAGTAGGGAAATGTTATGGGTAAACATTTCACATTTTGTCTTGTCGAGACCTTTTTTTTTTAAATAAGGAGATGCGGTATGATTGCCAATGAGACAACTATCCACCAAATTCAAATGAAGTGGATTTAAGCAATTATAGGCAACAGTGTGGCCTTCAACAATTAGAAAAACCCATGCCGTATAGTCGGCTATAAAAGGCCCCGACATGAAAAATATGAAACAATTCAATTAAGAAAACTAACGGCCTAATTTATAACAAAACAATTTACGAAAAACAAATATGACAGACATGAACCAACGACAACCACTGAACTACAGGCTCCTGACTTGGGACATGCACATAAATAATGTGGCGGGGTTAAACATATTTGTGAGCGCTCAACCATCCCCTAACCCGGGACAGTGGTGCAACAGCACAACATAAGAACAAACTATAAAAATCAGCTGAAAAAGGCTTAACTCATCAGATCGATACAAAGAAAAACATCATATATATCCATCCCTCATCCCTAACAGCAAAAAATACACTAAGTACAGATCTGAGAGTACTCGAAGTTACTGACAGCTAGTTCAAAGTCAATAAAAAAAATCATGTATCTAAGACTAATATATCAATCAGTACACATCCAACATCTAATAGATTTAGTGTAAAGACGTCATTAACAGTCAGAGAAAAACAGGACCCTGTGCAATGCCAAAATATATAGCTGAGTATATATATATTTGTTCATTGTTAAGGCTATATTAATTGCTTTAATCGGCTTCAGTTTGATAGTTGTCTCATTAACAATCATATTACATATTCTTTTTTTTTCAATGTATAATAAAATGTTGTATTTTCATATTTGTACTTATTTACTGACTTTGAAAAATGTTTGAGAATGTCGAGTACTGATTCTCTTCACAATATAAGTCTTTCTTATTTTGGAAATGAGTAACTGTTTTCAGAGAGAGAGAGAGAGAGTGCCTACACCCCCCTTCAACTGTCTATTAGAAATATATAAAATATAAATCGCTATAGACGAGTAAAGAGTGAGATAGCTGAGCGTTTCTTACTTGTTTCAGAATGATTAAAGCTTGCAATGCTGATTAATTCATAAAAAGTTGAACCTCACTGGAGTGTCAGTCAATTGAAAACATAATACATTTATGTCAGACATTTGCAGTATATTAAGTAACTGCAAACAAAGTTATCTTGTTGACTTGGCCGTTTGAGTATCATCACTCATGACAGCCAATTACAAATTAATTATACCATTAGTATAAAAAGTTAAGAATGTTTAGATGTTATAAAATAGTGTTGGCACCAATCAGGTTAAAAGTCATAAATGCATTAACAGCAGTGTCATGATTAATTGTAAAATGTGAAAACTGCTGTAATCAAGATAATAACTACAAATAGGAATATTATTACGATTCCAAGTGAGTTTATTGTTTGTGGTGAATGACCAGCGTACCCTTCCGGAGCACCTGTGTTCATGTCAATTGTTGGTACTTATGTTTCTAAATCTTTATAAGAATAAGGAGATGTGTTACTATCCACCAGAGTTTAGAATGTTAATATAAACAAGTATAGGTCACAGTAGACCCTTCAAAAATGAACAAATCTCATACCGTATAGTCAGCGACAAAAAGCCCGACATGGCAAAATGTGAAAACTAACGGCCTAATTTATGAATACAAATATGACAGAAACTCAAAAAGCAATGGACACAAACCACCGATATAAAAGTACTCGCAGTTACTGAAAGCAAGCTCAAAGCCAAGTGCAACTAATAAATAAATCACGTTCTCCCAGCCCAAAGTATCTAGCAATGCTAATCCAACGGATTAAGTGTATAGACATCATATACATTCTAAGAAGCGCATGAGCTTGTGCAATGCCAAAATATAAGTAAACACGATGGACAGGATGTATGACCAACGTTTACTGTTTGTCCACCGCGCAACGCGTTGCGGGGGACATAGAAATACCGGGCTTCTGTCCGTCCGCCCGTCTATCCGTCCAATCTTGTCAGCGCCCTCATGCATGTGTACAGTTCTTGTCAGAATTTTATGAAACTTATATCATAGGTTTTTATCAGCAATGTCTTAGACGAGTTCAATTATTTTTAAAAGAGTTATGCACCTTGGAAACATTAATTATATGGAAAATTACATCGTTAGCGCTCTGGTTTTCTACAACTCTTGCCAGATTTTTATGAAACTTATATCTTTGATTTATATTAGCAATATCTTGGACGAGTTCGAAAATCAGTGCCTATCAGTTATTTTAAAAAAAGTTATGCCCCTTTGAAACATTAATTATATGGAAAATTGCATCGCTAGCGCTCTCGTGTGTACACTTCTAGTTAATTTTTTTTTACAATTAAGGTTTTGACCGGCTGTATATCAAATACAATGTAAGCATGGTTAGATCATAGACAGTAAAAATTGCTTGTTAAAGTTCTTTATTTTTTCTTTTTTAAACTAAATGGTTTATAACGGTTTTCGTTTGTCAACAAGATTTTTATGTCGTATCATAAAGTATAGCCGTTTTGTGACAACGTCCGCAAAACGTAATTGGTGTCATGCCCGTGTTTTAAAATTTATATTATTATTAATTTTTTTTCAGTTTAATTCCAATAAAAATAAATATAAGTGATAATATAATCACGTATTAGAAAAGAGAATTTTAAGTTAAAAATCGAATGTTGATGAAATGAGATTACTAGTAATATAAAAAAGTATCGTGATCATCGGTTTTCAGTATATTTGTTTTACTTTAATAAAAAACCAGAACGTTGTCTACCTGTTAGTTTCAAATCGTCTAAAGAAAAAAAGCATATTATTATCAACAACAATAAAAAACAAACAAGAGAAAATCCATTGCCGGCAAATTATAACAAACAAAGGACATGCATAAAGCCTCAAAAATACGGAAATGAGTTGTTTTTTTTTGTTAGTTATTGCAGTTGTACCTTGGATAGATAAAATATATGCAACGCGCGGGACATTGGAACTTTGTTCTTTTATTTGTCATGGAGTTTCTTTTTGTCTTTGACTTTTTTTATTGATCTTTTAGTATTTTCACTTCAAATTCTTTTAAGTGTGCGAAATACATGGAAAGACAGTATTTTTGTGTCAAACCAATGTTAAGGTTAAAATCTTGTTCACTTTTAAATTGTTTTTGGTGACTGGAAAATACATGCATTAATAGTTTGTCTCGGCCAGAAAAAGATACATCTTTTCAAAAATATCAGTCGAAATGCATTACGGTAAAGATAAAAATTTGCGAAGAATATCTAATTTTATATACTGTATTTTATAAGTTTAATACGTATTTTTTCGAATATTGAAACTCAAAACAGTATGCATTGAAAGATATGCGTCAAACATCCTTAAGCTATCAGGAATATTGGTTTGTGTATGTTACTTCCGTCATTCCAAATAATTGGACTTTCATCGTCAAAAATAAGGGAATACGTCAGTCATTGCAGAAAATATGTCTGAAATTGCATTGTACAAAATCAACATTTTTTGGTGGAACGGCGATATCACGCGCTAATGTCGTATCGTTTTTTTTATCTTTATTTTATTTCACTTTTGTTAATTGGTTTCTCTTGTTTAAACCACATAGTGCTAGTGTAATACGTTTAACCGAATTCTAATTTAGCTGAAATTGAAGTTATAGTTATTTTTATTTATACTTTTCTTCTGTCGTTTAACAGTACTACAGGATGCTTGGCAGATAACTGCTCATATCAAATTTCAATTTCAGAGTCAAATAAAAGTTTCGAATTTAACTTGAAGTGTGCGTTTGCTAGAAGATGTCAAATTCTGCTGGAATTTGAATAAACGTCTATATATCATATCGTTCAAACATTTTTCAACAATTTTTATATATTTCGACAACATCAAAATTATATTCATCACTGTATGTTGCTGTTGAGGGCATACGATACAGTTTTGATCCCACGGTGATTTTTTGACGGAAATTTGCATACAAGCTATTTTTCACTTAGTTAATTCAAATATGTAATAAAAAATATACCTTCATGTGCTAAATTTAAAGATAAATGGGGTCGAAATTTTAGACATTTACTCAACATTTCGGTTTCTTGTACATTTCTATATTTTGGACAGACATACCTAGCTTTTTTGTTTCAAAAGATACACACGCGGATTTTTGTAAAACGACTTGGAATATCTTCTTTACAAAAGTATGCTCTTAATTTGTGTAACAGTTCACAGAAAATGATTCACTTTTATTAAAATTTCATGATTTTAGTAAAAAACGGCATTTTTTGCTGCATATTTATCTAATTTAAAAAAAAATCATCGGTGATTTTTTTATAAAAATTAGAACAAATAGTCTTCATACAGTAAGTATCAAGTCATTTGTCATTTTAAAAAAGAGGGGTCCATGTACTCATTTTCAAGCTAATGACTAAAATTCCTCGAAAAACGCATCTTTTCCCGATTAGTCGCAGTTTGACGTCTCGAAAAATAACATTTTACGTTAGCAACGTCATCACCTCCCCTTAACTGATACGATACAGTTTTGATCCCAAAGTGATTTTTTACGGAAATTTGCATAGAAGCTATTTTTCACCTAGTCAATTCAAATATGTAATAAAAAATATACCTTCATGTGCTACTTTAAAAGATAAATGGGTTCGAAATTTTAGACATTTACTCAAAATTTCGGTTTTTTGGACATTTCTCTCCTTTGGATAGACATACCTAACTTTTTTTCTTTGGAAATAATTAATTTTTATCAAAGTTTAATGATTTTAGAAAAAAAAAGGAATTTTTTGGTGTATATTTATCTGATTTAAAAAAATTTCATCGGTGACTTTTTCATAAAAATTGGTACACATAATCTTCATACGTAATCAAACCTAATGTCATTTAAATAAAAGAGGGGTCCATGAACTCGTTTTCAAGTTAAATCAGTCTGAATGATAAAAATCAGTCGAAAAATGCATCTTTTCCCGATATGTCACAGTTTGACGTCGCGAAAATAACATTTTACGTTAGCAACGTCATTACCTCCTCTGCAACTGTATCTTGCCCTTAAAGGCATTCTTTTATACAAAATTGCAAAGTAAACATGTGTTTTCAAAAAATTTGGCATCGGAGGACTAATAAACCAAAGTTTCCTAAATTAAATGTTTATCACAAAGACAACATATATAACTTAATTTCATACAAAATTTGATTTTTGTAATAAATATCATTCTTATACATTTCTTGTAATAATACTATATAGTAGGAGTTATGATAAGAGTCATTATTTGACCCGTAAAATTGCAAAAATAATTATATATCAATGTTAAGATAAAACAATTAAGAACAGAAACGTCACTTGCGATTTTCCTATGAAGTCATATACATATGTTGAAATTGACATATTTGACAAAAAAAATGCAATTTTACGCACAGGTTTTTACAGAAGCCGATACTTGTCATGAGGAATTATTTTTTCATTTATTCTAACTCGTTATAACGACTTAGATAAGTCATTATATCGACTTATAGTAACTCGTTATAACGAGTTACTAAGTCGTTTTATAACGAGTAAGCTTAGCTAAATCGTTATCTAACGAGTTACCTGAGTCGTAATAACGAGTTAGCTAAGTCGTTATAACGAGTTACTAAGTAATTATAAAGAGTTAGCTAAGTCGTTATAACGAGCTGAAATATAAAAAAACCAATTCCAATGACACGTAGGTTTTAGACAAAATAGATACGAGCAATATTTTTTTTACCAAAGAATATAAATTTACACACATTAAATAACATTTTTTTTAAAAAGTATACTTTGTAGCAAAATACTTTTTTGAGAAAACCTTTGCTCGTAGATATATATCAATGAAAACATCTCAACTTGAATGAGACTATTTCGGCAGTTTTTGCAGTCATGCAGTAAACTTAAGAGCTTTGAAGCCTTGATGAAAACACATAAAACAACATTCAAAACTATGAATATTGAAATCTGCTAGACTAATTAATAATATCTTAGGAGCATGGGTGTTATTCGGCAGATTTATACGACTTTTAAAATTTCGAATTCAGTGGACTAAATAAGTGATCCTATAATACCATCTCCTTTGGTAAACTCTGTCTAAATTGCGGTATTTAGCTTTATCTTCAGACATTTATTACTTGATCACCTGTTTGAATATAAAATATAATATTGTTAAAATTTCAAAATACACAAATGGAGCTGTGTTACTGTGATTTAACGTAAAAGATTTTTTTAAATGGTCCTATAGTGTGAAATTAATTAAGGAGAAATTGATCCAGTCTCTTTGATTGTGCTTTTATTCGATCGGTAAGAAACTTAAATCCTAAACTTATCTATTAAATGTCTAATTTCGTTCCATGTCTGGTTTCGAAGGACATTTCATTTATTTTGGAAGACTTATTTTGTTTGAGTGTATTTGTTACCGTCTTTTGATAGTCAGTAACTGTTGTAGTCGGTTAAATTCATTACATGTACAATTTACACAACTATACCTAGCCTAGTACTTGGGAGATTTAGGACGTCAAATATTTGAATGTCGTCTAAGACGACAACATATCCCTTCGAATATCCTTTCATTATGATGCATTTGCGATACGTTCCATTTTTCTAAACGTTAGGTTTGACCAGGAAGGCAACGAAAAACAACTTTTTTTATGTAAAGGTTCACTGACAGAAACAATTGTAATTGTGTGATTTTAAGTCAACTAAACCAGTTGAAATGAGATCAACTTGAGTAAATGTAAAGGCATTCGAGTAAATGTGAAGGCATTTGAGTAAATGTAAAGGCATTCGAGTAAATGTGAAGGCATTCGAGTAAATGTGAAGGCATTTGAGTAAATGTAAAGGCATTCGAGTCAATGAGCAGAAGGCATTTAAGTAAATGTAAAAGCATTTTTGTATTCAAATCACGGTTAATGCAAAATTTGTCTATGTCGAGATTTAGTTTTTATTACTAAGAGTACATTTTGGTTCTCTTCGAATGGAAGTTTGCACTATTGTACTTGCGAACGTGAAATATAACATAAGTTTGTCTGCTTTTTAAATCTAACTAAACGGTTTTATTGTGTTTTTATAACATCAAATTTTTCGTTTCATTAAACAAAGAATGTATCTTTGTGTGTTGCTTCACAGTTTTCTATGATTATAAAACCATACACTTTAAAGATAATGAATCAAACAATATCAATATGAAAAATGTAATATAAAGAACAAACATATAGTCTTGATATCTGTAATTGGAATATATGGACTATGTGCATAGCCACAAGAGACAAACAACGAAAGCAGATCAAATGCAGTGCTAATGTGAAAAACATCGTTCTAATAAACATATATGAAATTTATCTGTCACGAAATCGTATGTCGGTTTAAATCAAACTATCTTTGCTTGTGGTTTCAACGATAAATGATGTGATTTTACTGATACTAAGTGTTATAAGGGGGGCATTGTGTTGGTTCATTTTTGTTTTATACATGTATCAGCAACCCTTATATTAATCAATATTTCTTCAAAACATACATATTAAATGCAATGCTTATAAGATGATTTGAATTGTTGTCGTTTCTCCTATATTTATTCAAAAAGATAAACAAACTTCCATTTATTCTCGTACATTTAATATTTAGAGACACCCATTATTTCCATACACATCTATGATCTTTAATTTGCCATTATTGCCAAATACTAAAGTGAAAAAAACAAAGCTGTTTTGCCACAAAAAAAAAGATAGTTAATTGGTCAATCTCTCACTAAGTTGGAATCTTAAAGTGGATAAAGGGGTCACATCCGAACTTTTAATTGGGTTACATCGTCCCACATAGAAAGATTGAATGTTTAACTTTATGTTGAAAGTATTTATGGTTGTGATATACAAACATATGACAACTGAGCTTATTCATTACCTGAAAATATTCCAACAATGTTTACATTATATATAAGGACAGAACTAGATGACAAATGTGAAACCTCTGAAAAAAATACAGATTTATTTACGTGCAATTCCTAAAAAAACATTTCCACTTCAAGTATATTATAAATACTTTTAAAATCGTGGTTTTAACTAATGTTGAAAAATGTAAAATATAATTAGTAATCAAAGTACTGACGTACAATCAACTAGGATGAACCGAAGATCTGGCAAATATATCATACAGATTTCCATCTCCCCGTAGACTTGGCAAATATATCATACAGATTTCCATCTCCCCGTAGACTTGGCAAATATATCATACAGATTTCCATCTTCCCGTAGACTTGGCAAATATATCATACAGATTTCCATCTTCCCGTAGACTTGGCAAATATATCATACAGATTTCCATCTCCCCGTAGACTTGGCAAATATATCATACAGATTTCCATCTCCCCGTAGACTTGGCAAATATATCATACAGATTTCCATCTCCCCGTAGACTTGGCAAATATATCATACAGATTTCCATCTCCCCGTAGACTACTAGAAGGAACTTGCAGTCGCCTCCTTTTTTTTCAATGAATGTTCGCCTTTCGATCAGACGTGTATAAAACAGTCAAATAGATACTCTTCCCCAATACAAGACTGGAGAGGTTTAAGTTACTATAATTATTTACTCATGTGACCCTTACTTGTGTAAACAATAGGAGTTGGTCTTTGTTGACATATTTGATTGTTTTTATAGTGATTAAGATTATAACACAATGTTGACTGCTGTACCCCTATTTTTGACATTTTTACCTATTATGTCTGTTTGTTTTGTTCACACATCGTTGTCAATATAATGGAATTTTATGCGACTGTCATCATGACAAGTGAGAGGTTTAGTTAGCTATAAAACCAGGTTTAATCCACCATTTTCTACATAAGAAAATGCCTGTACCAAGTCAGGAATATGACAGATGTTATCCATTCGTTTGATGTGTTTGAGCTTATGATTTTGTCATTTGATAAGGGACTTTCCGTTTTGAAATTTCATCGGAGTTCGGTATTTTTGTTATTTTACTTTTTGTCCATTTTCCTTAAAAATTCACAACGTAGATCTTTCTTATTTTCAACATCGACTTTTTTGTTCTTTAATTAGTTTTGAATAGCTCTAGTTTAAAAAGAAAGACCACATCTTTTTTTCTTAATCATGGCTTGATGTCACCAATGCTTAACATATTGAATTAATGTATTTTATAAAATGTTTATAGTTACAATTTAATTGTTTATTTTGTTGAATTGTTCAAACGGAAGATATAAATCACAGAAACCAATTTTTGGTTCGCTAAACTTTATCAGAAGAAGAAACTATTTAAATTGGGATTGGTTGCGTGTAAACAAGGGGAAGAGGAAGGAGCCAAACAATATGGCCGATCTAATTCGGTACGTCTAAACACTGCTAAGGAGTCCTAAGTGCACTAAGAACGTATACTATGCCACTAAGGACTAGATGGGGTGCTGTTACATGTATTATTTTTCCATATTAAGTTAGAGATTGATATTTAATGCATAAATTAAAAATTTTATAGAAAAATAATCACAAATAAACGAGTTATTAAGCATTGTTTAAGCACGTGCCCATTTGTCTTTCATGATAATGGTAGATAACTCTATGATTACGCTTGTCATATTGTTATGCAAGGAACATGCATTTGAATGGTTTTACACTAGTAATTTTTTGGGGCCCTTTATAGCTTGCTGTTCGGTGTGAGCCAATGCTCCGTGTTGAAGGCCGTACCTTGACCTATAATGGTTTACTTTTATAAATTGTAACTTGGATGGAGAGTTGTCTCATTGGCACTCATACCACATCTTCCTATATCTATCTATAAAAGTCATAAACACCATATTTCTGAAGTTGAAATTAAGTTAAATTGACATACATCATCAAATCAGGAATTTCCCCGCGTACACAAGATATTCGTGTTTATTTAATTGATAAATATATTTCTCGCAACAAAACATATTATTACAAATAAATGTTCTTAAAATAAATATTTTCATAAAATTTCATTGGTAAGATAAATATATCCGCAGAGATAAAGAATGCTATTTTGCACTCGCGATAACGTCAGCGTATTTACGCAGTAAAAGTGTTTTAAACTCAGAAAATCGATTGGACAATTGGAACAGTAAAATAAATGGCCTATAGCATTACTTCGGGTTTCATCATACGTAAAAGTGTTATAGGCTCACTCAACTGCTCAAACTTTCGTGCCATGGCTAAAGCAAGATTCATTCATTCTCAACTTTATCATCAATGAATAAAATGAGATGTTGTGTAAACATCATCAATGAATAAAATGAGATGTTGGGTAAACATCATCAATGAATAAAATGAGATGTTGTGTAAACATCATCAATGAATAAAATGAGATGATGGGTAACATCGTCAATGAATAAAATGAGATGTTGGGTATACATCATCAATGAATAAAATGATATGTTGGGTAAACATCATCAATGAGTACAATGAGATGATGGGTATACATCATCAATGAATAAAATGAGATGATGGGTAATATCATCAATGAATAAAATGAGATGTTGGATAAACATCATCAATGAATAAAATGAGATGTTGGGTAAACATCATCAATGAATACAATGAGATGATGAATAATATCATCAATGAATAAAATGAGATGTTGGGTAACATCACCAATGAATAAAATGAGATGTTGGGTAAACATCATCAATAAATGCAATGAGATGATGGGTATACATGTACATCATCAATGAATAAAATGAGATGTTGGGTAAACATTATCAATGAAAACAATGAGATGTTGGGTAAACATCATCAATGAATACAATGAGATGTTGGGTAAACATCATCAATGAAAACAATGAGATGTTGAGTAAACATCATCAATGAATACAATGAGATGTTGGGTAAACATCATCAATGAATACAATGAGATGATGGGTAATATCATCAATGAATAAAATGAGATGTTGGGTAACATCACCAATGAATAAAATGAGATGTTGGGTCAATAAATGCAATGAGATGATGGGTATACATGTACATCATCAATGAATAAAATGAGATGTTGGGTAAACACCATCAATGAATACAATGAGATGTTGGGTAAACATCATCAATGAAAACAATGAGATGTTTGGTAAACATCATCAATGAATACAATGAGATGTTTGGTAAACATCATCAATGAATACAATGAGATGTTGGGTAAACATCATCAATGAAAACAAGGAGATGTTGGGTAAACATCATCAATGAATACAATGAGATGTTGGGTAAACATCATCAATGAATAAAATGAGATGTTGGGTAAACATCGTGTGAGACAGCAACCCAACAACGACAATAAATAAAGAAATATATGGGTCAACAAACTGTGTTCAACAGTAGATTGGCGTATAGCACACCATTGTATAGTTTCCCTGCTTGATTTCAAGCCCTTTTATGAAGATAAATACGCATAGCCCTGAGTTTGACGAAGGTGTGAATTTAAGAGACTATCAAGATCTTTCTGTCAGCTGTATTGTCTTCATACCTTGATAAAAATAGACTCTATTTTGACTTTATTTTATGTATCAGTTAATTTATTCACCATCTTTCTGTCTTAGAAATAGAAATATGGTCATAAAAATCTTGAATCTGATTCAGATATCTTTTAAAAATATAGTGTTGGATTCCATTCTATGACGGAGAAGCATAATGTTTGTTTTATTTGAATTGTTTCGTACATAACCTGCATTAAATTGTTTCAGATTTTTCAGTTGATTATGATATTAAATATTTTAAATCTCAATGAAAATCGACATCCAGGTTGCCATTCTTACTTTTAAAGAAAGTTTTACATTTGATAAAAAAGATATATATTGTAATCAATGTCATCCTACAGGTACAAAAAATACATTCCTTCAATAGTAACTGGAATCTGTTGGTCTGCCATGGTGTTTTCTAATGCTTCTTATGGGTTTGATTGCCTCCTTGATATACTACTCGACATCATTTGCTTATGAGCGATTGATGGTCGAAATTATGAAATATTTCGAAAATGTTCCACGAAATGTGACTAAAAAACAAGACTAATAGGAATCGATTATAGAATTTCAAAATTTAGAATCAATCTCCAAATAAAATATAAACAATTAAATATGTAAATTTAGTTTACTTGTTACTAAAAATATCTTTTTGAAGTTGGTTGTATTAAAACAGTCTTTAATGCATTTGCATATGTTACCCCTTAATGTTCTATGGATCTCGATGTTATCCGACGGTATGCACTTTTTGCTAATGAAAAATAAGATCACTGCAGCAACTCCTCTTTTCCACTGATAAAAAAGATATATTTCTAAATCTAACCGTTTCTCTGAGACTTCTAAGGTGATTTGTCAAGATTTTTATGCATGATATTTCTACTCTACATTTGCTTGTGATTGATCTTTGGTAGTCTCTGAAGATATGATTCTCCACTTATCTTAACTTCCGGCGATTTGAGGGCTTGGCAATATGGTATGGAAACTTGTTTATAATGGAAATGTTTTTGTGCGTTAATTTTCCTGTTTCATTTACGATTATCTCACATTTCCTTTTCCTGTAAACAAATGAAGGTAAACACGGGTTTATGGATTTCACAAGTCAGGGATCTGACCTTTTATGACTACAGGTAATTGATAGTCCAATCATTGAAATAAAGAACGGGTACAACAATAGAATGATGTCACAACAAGGTTTTTTTTTCAAAAATAAAATCAACATTATACACGTTATACATAAGAAATAATAAATCTAATCTTGCGGTAGACTAACCAAAGTGAATGCGTAATAATGAAGGTATCGTTTTTGCCTATGAGCGCTTATCCAACAATATTTAACCCTCTGCAGTAACATATTCATCGATCGGGTTTCAAATACCCATACTGTTATTAAATTTCTTCCCCTTTCATGAAGTGGTCCAAATTTTATAACTCATTCAAACAAATAGAATCTTCATTAAACATAATTAAAACAACCAATCAGAACTAACTGTTGTTAAATATTGATTTCAAGATAGAGTGTATATCGACTGAAACTAATAGCTTCGCACCGTGATGCGAATCAATGTATAGCAAAACCATTTCTTTTTTATTTTGGTCGGTGACCCCCTCCCTCCCCCCTGCAATCAAAATGGCAGGTGCACAACATTCTGTCCTGGAAAAGGTATGATCAGTGCAAGATTCTTGGAATTCTGTCAGTTTGTTTAAAAGAATCGCGGCAATCTGTACTCATAAGCGAAATTGGAGGGTCGAGTTGACAGAGGCACGTTTTGGCGAAAATGGGACGAGTTCATCACAAATAAGTAACATAAAACGTTACATTCATAAGCGAAAAATAGTAAAACTTAATCACAAATTATTTTTCTTAAACGTTAGATTCGTATTCAACGTACAGGCGATCACAATGAGATTTTATTTTTTATCTTGTACTGGATATGAGCTATACTGCATTATTTTATCCAGATATAGCTATTCTGTTATTCCAGCTTCCTACTGTCTATCAGACAATCATGTAAAACAATTTATTCATTATCCTTGGGTGGATTTCCATAAAGGATTAGATATGAAATGAAATTTTTAAGTGATATTTGTTTAACAAACTGATTTCGTCAAATCATACTGGAAATTGAATATTAGAGAATATTTATCATATCCTTTCATTTCTATTAAAAAGGCGTTTCACAGTTTTACATATTTCCATTATATCAATACGTTATTCAAAAGCGCCAAATCTCGCCAATGAAGGCATTTTTATACAAAAGTGCAATTTTACATGTTTTTGTCAAATTTTGTATCGAAGGATATCGCTAACCCAAATTAATTAATTTGTGTCCAAAAAAACAAGACATAGCTTTACTTCCAACATGATTTAGGTAACGATGTGCTTATTGTACATTTTTTGATAAATACCCAAATCCTGAAAAATTTCGGTTTTGGGCATCCTTCGTGTGTTTATAATTGGAAGACTTGTTAAGAAATAAGCCAAACTATAATTGTAAGAACCTTGAAGGACATATAATTGGCTGTCATACTATGAACTAAAGTAAAGGTTAAAAGATTTTTTTAAAATGGCCCTGGTGTTATATAAAATCAGTATAAATTGGCCCTACTCCTTTCAGTAAACCTATTCAAAACTAAAACTGTTTTCACATTATCATCTCGACATTAGCTTAATAGCAACCTCTAATTTCAAAAACAGCACCTCAAAATGGAACATCCAGTAGTTGCATTTTGCATGTTGTAATATTGTCTTTCTGAAACTATTTCTTTAACAAGAACTATGACCAACATTAAAGTCATCAACATTTTAGTCACAATATTCAATCTTATTTTTTTTACATTCGTTTGATTTAATATGTAGCAAGCAGAAACCATATTTATGCTTTTTGACGAGGGACTTAAGGTAACACGATACCGAATGGCATATATCCCGATTTCTAAAATTTTGGGCACGCTTGTACTTTGATTCCAGTTACATCGGCATATGAAATAAAAAATGGGGGTCACCATTCTTATTTTTTTTTGTAAATTTGGCGCCAAAATTGACATTTACTTATCAAAATTCCACCTAATTTTCTATATTTTTTAATGGATGGCTTTTTTCTCTAAGACTAAAAACTAACGTAATATCCAGGAGTGTATACCAAATCCATACATGTATAAAAAAAAACGTATGTCACCATCCTTGTTTTTTTAGATAAATCGCTTCAAAGATGACCGATAAGCTTAGAAATTGACAAATATATGTGATGTTACGGAATACAGAATAACGTTATTTTTATTCAGAGGAATTGAGAAAAAAATATGTAACGGGATCTGAATGGTGTTTATTATTTTATTTTCATTCCCCCTGTCGGAAATTTCCTAATAATTCAATATAACATTCGACTGAGTTAATTTTATTTCGTCCTAACTGGGTGCACTTTTAGCTTTCAAAACTGAATCTTCAACTTAACCCTACCAAACTAGACAATGCTGATGACACCGATGTATCCATGCATGAATAAAATAAAGTTCTTCAAAAATTTGATTTGGTAAACAGTGATGTTGAAGTACAATTTGAATTGATTGATGGTTGCTTAACGTCCAGTGGCAAATATTTCATGATTTTCAGGACGATACAATACATTTTGAAAAGTTATGTTTAAAAGACACATTTGATGCAGCCGTCAAAAAAGGTTACACATTATGTTAGTTGTGAAAATTATAAAGAAAATCAACATCCTGATAAAATACGTATTCTACAAATATAGTGCATTTGGCCAATTAACGACACACAAAACCAAAGACATCTATATAAAACTTGATTAATGCAGGATGGACGAATATTTTTTTACTGCTAATTTGTAGTTTTAGTAAAGATTCGTTGGTTCCTTGAATTGGAAAATTAATAAGTATATTTAGACTGGCAAGTATGTATCTCGGGCTTTTCCCGACGACTATGTGAGCAATATGCCCATCCCCCAAAAATCACCTTTGCTAATCGTCTGTGAGTCGTTTTGTCGCCCCACTTTGTGAAAAGGTGCGTTTTTTATCAGCTGTACCTGTACATCATGTCCAACTCAAAACACCAAAAACACACCCCTCCCCGAAGACAAAGTGCAAATAAATATGACTCTAAAATAAAATTGATTTAGAGATATCGTTGGATTTTTGTCCCCCGCGCGACGCGTTGTGGTGGACATAGAAAAACCGGGCGTTCGTCCTTCTGTCAGTATGTTTGTCTATCCGGTCTTGTTAGCTCTCTGACGTGAACAATTCTTGCCTGATTTTTATAAAACTTATATATTAGGTTTATATCAGCATTTTCGCTGACAAGTTTGAAAATCAATGCCGATCAATTATTTTTAAAAGAGTCATGCCCCTTGGATATATTAATTACTATATGGAAAATTGCATTTTTAAGCCTTCTCACGTGTACAATTTTTTGTAGCTTGTTTGCGTTCGAAGTGCTTTACTGGATTTACCTTCATCGAAGCACCGATCATTCATTCATTGTGGTGCCACAGGTTTTTAATTAATGGTTTGATTGTAAATTTCGAGAAAATAATTTATTTCAGAATGGAATTGAAAGAAGAAGATGTAGCGGGATCTGAATGATTAAATTTCATTTCGACCTAACCGAGTGCACATTTAGTGTTGGCATCCCATATGTATAAGCCTTTGTTAACTTTCTCCATATTCCGATGTAGCTGTCCTGTTTAGACTGTGCTTATAAGATTACAATGCAAGTAGTTTATTTAAAACAAGAGTCCGAAACCATACCGGATTTCTTGATTGATTTTTGGTCCAATAAATTTCAAAGACTGTTTATACTTGAAACATAGGGAAAGTTGTTCGGCCAAATAGCCAGTTTCAGCTTACCTTTTTTCATTCCATGCCAATAAACCAGTTTCTGTCTGAGTTTGTACGTCTGCTCGCATGGTGTTTTTTTTTCGCTAAACTCTACCGGTATTCTTTTCCAAATAAATTTCCCTTTTCTATTTTGCTAGCGACGTTTTTCGGTGACCATTTAAAAACGAAGGGGCTTCTTAGCGGAATTGCATTAATTGTGGTACAATTCCCCGTATTTTCATACATTATCATGCGTTTCTATGCTATTGGATTTCTACTAAACAAAATTTCATCGGGAAACGGCGTGCATCCTTAATAAGAATGTATTACAAAAAAAAACCCAACCCAGAATAAAAAGCTCAGTCTGTAATGCAAAAGAACATTTATAGATAAATCGTACAAATGCTTACTTATCAATAGAAACAGAACATTTAAAAAGTATATATTTAAATTTGAAGAAGTGAGAAGAAGAATGGGAGGAAGACGCCGAAGCAATCAATGTCAATTAACGTATTGCATCAAATCCCTCGACATTCTGCATCTATGCAAAGTTATATAAAAAATGTTAATAAAAATACAAGGTTAATTTTCTATATATATTACACCTAAATGTGATTTTTTACTCATTTCTCTTTTTTTTTTTATCTTTATTTACTCATTTCTCTTCTTTTATTTGAATCGTATTACTTAACCTAATTTGTTTTGTGATTGAATATGATAGATTAGAAAGCGACGCTAAAATGAAGGTATTTTTAATATATAATCATATAAATTTGCAAATTTGAAATAAAGAAACATTTATCTTTCAACTATTTTATACTAGACTGAGGCAAATTGTTTGTTTTATTCGTTCTCAGTTATTATAAAACATCAGGTTTTACGTTAGCCGTCAATTTCAAAGATGTAGACAACAGCAGGAACGATAACTCGTGGCGTAACGTCATTCGGTATCGTGTTACCTTAAAGTGATTACGTACGGAAGGAATAACACAAAGAGCACCTGGTTTTATTATTGTAGTTTATTACAGTTGTTACTTGTGACTTTTTGGGGCGTTTTGCTTTTTCGATTAAATATTTTGATATGATACATGCAACATGATTTATTGATCGTATATATTTTGAAAAAAATCTGTTGATAAATTATAGAAAAATTCCCTAGACAAAGCTTTCTTTAGACTATTTTGGGCACAATTGGTTCTATTCATATTTTTTTATATTTTGGACACTGAGGCTTTCTGTGTATTATAAATCCATGGCTATCCAGACAGGAGTAAAGATCTATGTTATCTGAAGAGCTTTGATTCAGAAAATTTTACCATGTTTTGTAAACATGAAAGAAACGAAAATAAATATCTTAGAGTTTACTTATACTTACTTATGATTCTTGATTTTGAAAGAAACCATTTAATTATTTTTTAATTGAAATAAGCTTTTGACCTTGAAATATTCGCATTTTAATATACTAGTATCAACTCTTGCAAACATGTGAAAAGTAGAGAGTTGCTTTATTTATTCATGTAACATTCCTATGCTCGAAAAAAAATAATAAAATTTTCATATTTGTACATAATTCAACCTATTTTTAACTAATAGTTTGCTTTATTTGAACAACAAGTTAAAGTGTTGTGGAAGATCAAGGTCCATGTGCATGCCAGTTAGTTCGCGAAATCAAATAATGACATCTTAATTTTTTAAAAATTTTATTTGATATACGAATATATAAGCACTATAATCACAGTAGAATACAAAAGGCTATTGTCTTTTCGTAATCTACGGTGTAAAGTAGCAAATATTGAGATATAAATATATGACAGAGCAATTTAATTCAAACCTGGCAAAACTTTGAAATAAAAAAGCTCAATACTTTAGTAGTAATTCCTGGTTTATCGTTAGATATATAAATTCCCGTGAGCTGAAGATTTGGTGTCTTGTGCTGCAAATCTTAACTACAGGGCTGAAAGTCAAGCGGCTAGAGATGTCAACTTCAGTGCTGATGATTTAAACTCTAGCGCTCCAGAAGTGAAGCACGGAGCTAGAGACGTATATTAGCGGATTGCATTGAATGCGTCATCTTTAATAAGATTTTAAAAGTTCACCTGCATCATTTGTGTCATCAAGGTCGTTTATTTATATATTGTAAAATACACCGTGAGTGAAAGCGGAATATGAGTAATATAAAAAATACACTGCACCAGTTGATGGGGGAAATGTGAAAAACAATAAACGGAAGACAAAATATCATTGATTAATGTCAAAATGGTCAAACTTTATTTAATGTTGATGGGTTTCTAAACTGTTTGTTTGAATAACTTCTATATTTGTCGTTTTATATATTTCTAGAACTAAAACTGAAAATAATTTGTTAAAAATTGACATCAGGAACGCATTGAATTACTGATCCGAAGGTGAATGTCAATGGGTCGCAGCCTCAAAAACTAAAACGTCACGGACCATGCATGAAATTAATGTTGTGTAAAATGGAATAAACAATACAAATATTTTTTTTTAATTTCTATTTTATTAATAAATCTTCAGAAAAAGGATGTAAAATACTTTTGAAAATATATAAAAAAGAAGATCGTTTAGCTTTAAGTAGAATTGAATTCCTAAAGCCGGATAATAAAGTACTTTGAACAAATGGTTCTCTATGCATTTTTTTTTTAAAGTTTAGAAATAAACATGTCAGAAAAGCCTATCCTGGAAAATACTACCTAATGTCCTGTTATATCATATCTTAGTAGTCAAATGATCAATGACTATGATTAGCTTCTAACACATATTATGATAAATACTTCAGATCACTACAAGATATGAAAAAATGTAAAAAATAGGAATATAAAGAATAAACAGAGCATAGACATTTATCTTCCCTCTGCCAATGAAATTTAAACCACCTGAAACGATTTGTTATACTAATCTGAGAATTATCAGTACATTTCATGTAGAAAGTTTTAATCTGTATGATGTGAACGTTTTATAAAAGCAGGTGGAGCAACTACGAATCTGTATCTCATGAATATTTGGTTTATTTTTAAAAGACATAAGCTAAGCGATAACAACTACATGTACGTTCCGATTTTGTACGGTTTTTTTTACATCAAGGATTCCAGCTTAGGACATATTGTCCATTTACGTTATAAATCAAAATATATAGGAATAATTAAATAGAAGGCGAAATGCAAGTTAAGATGTCTCCAACCTAAATAAAATGACAATAGTGATCTATTGTTTGAATAAATGATCGGTTTTATGATAGTGAGTTCCGTGTTATGTAAACTTGTACCGTTCCGATAGAGTGATTAGATTGATACTATTCATTCTTTTGTGAGGAATTATATATGTTCTGGTGTTATTTCCATAAAAGGTAAGGTTTTTAAAACATTTTTTTGTCACAATCAGGTTATTTAAAGTTACTATTCTTGTTAAAGTTTTATTCGGAAGTATTTATAAGGAACCAAGCCTTGCGGGTGTAATACAGTTTTTACGTCGGTATAAGAGAGACGTACACTTGTACAATCATGCTCCCTATCCTTTATGTACTGGATGCGGTGAAGTTATATGAATCTCACTTTTCGGCTTATTTTCGCGGTTATATATCGTCTATTGTCACACTTCCCCCACCTCAGGAGTCGGTATACATGTGTACCATAATGATAACCAATGCGAAACTCATTTATTCGCTTTTATTAACCATGTAGTATTCAGTTATAGCATAAATTGTCACAATAGAACATGATTTGTGTTCCAAAACGTTAAGTCTAGACCCGGGACCATTAGCACAGTAAGCATCCGCTCTGCCGTTTGAGTTAAAAGGAGTAATTTAGCAGCGAAAGTTGTTGAGGGGGGTTATATTTCTACCAGGCAAAGGGAAGCAATGCCACACGTGTGTGCGTATGAATTATTGTGGTATGTGTGAGAAAATATTTTGATTGGTATGAAAATTGATATTAATGACTATCAAACAAGGGTAAAAAAAAAGCTGTGATTAGACATGATTCAATGGGATAAGAGTAGATTCTTAAGGCCAATATGTACACATTTTTAAATGTTAACCTTTTTTTTTAAATCTTTGACTTGAGAGATTTGGAAGGGCGAAAACCAGTCAAGCTCAACCTGGAGAATTGATCAAGGAGGGAAGTAACGCCTTCTGAAGACCGATTCTTTCCACTCTACCGCTGTCTGAAGATAGTCCTAATTCTTTTGCAATATGTTATGCAGTCATAAGTCTGTTGCAATATGTTATATGTATGAGTCCTAAGTCTTTTGCAATATGTTATTGAGCCCTAATAAAATTGAGAATGGAAATTGGGAATGTGTCAAAGAGACAACAACCCGACCAAAGAGCAAAAAACAGCCGAAGGCCACCAATGGGTCTTCAACACAGCGAGAAAATCCCGCACCCGGAGGCGGGCTTCGGCTGGCCCCTAAACAAAAATGTGTACTAGTTCAGTGAAAATGGACGTCATACTAAACTCCAAAACATATAAATGAACTAAAATTAAAAATCTTACAAGACTAACAAAGACCATAGAGTCCTGACTTGGGACAGGCGCAAAAATGCGCCGGGGTTAAACATGTTTAGTGAGATCTCAACCCCCTCACTTATACCTCTAGCCAATGTAGAAAAACAAACACACAACAACACTCACAGTAAAACTCAGTTTAAAAGAAGCCCGAGTCCGATTTTAGAATAGGTAACAAAAGAAACTAAGCAAAATGACAATGATACATAAATTAACAAAGGCCTACTAGCAGTTACTGACATGCCAACTCCAGACCTCAATTAAGCTGATTGAAAGGTTATGTATTCATCATATTAATATCAAGCACAATCCCTCCCGTTAGGGGTTTAGTATCATATCATCATAAAATATATGAGAAGAACATAACCCGTATCAAGCCAACAACTGGTTTCAGAATAAATGTGTTTATTTCCGATGCAAAGACCCTATGAGTGAATCAATATTAATACCAAAATATGCCATCTTTATTGACCCGACAACAGTATCGTAACTATATCCCTTCTGAATAAGTCTGTTTAAAGGTTTGGTTAGCTTTTTAGATGAATGCCGACATTTTTGTGCTTTGTAAAGAATATTACCATAAAAGATTGGATGTGAAATACCTGAACGTATAAAATGTCTGCATGTTGATTTATATTTACGAATGATGTCCTTGTACCGATGATAAAATTTAGTAAATGTTTTGACTAGTTTGTGATATCGAAAACCCTGGTGTAATAATTTTTCAGTAATACAGAGATTTCTTTCGTTAAAATCAAATACGTTGTTACATACACGAGCGAATCGAACAAGTTGAGATATATAAACACCATAAGATGGTGACAAGGGAACGTCACCATCTAAAAATGAATAGTTAACAATTGGAAATGCAAAATCATCTCTTTGATCATAAATTTTGGTATTAAGCTTCCGTTAAAGATATAGATATTAAGATCCAGGAAAGAGCAGTGTTCATTGTTAGTATTAGCTTTATTTAAAGTCAGTTCAGCCGGATAAATCTCTTTAGTGTACACACTGAAGTCGTCATTATTGAGAGCCAATATATCATCCAAAATATCTAAAAATGTTATTAAATTTTTGTATTAGATGTTGTTTCGATGGGTCTTTGCTGATTTTAGTCATAAATTGTAACTCATAACAATATAGAAACAGGTCTGCAATAAGTGGTGTACAGTTAGTCCCCATTGGAATTCCGATAACTTGACGATATACGGAGTCTCCATAGCGAACACAAATGTTATCTAGTAAAAATTCAAGGGCAGTTATAGTTTCAAAGCAGGTCCAACTGACAGTTCTTTTGTTTGTTGTTACTAAAAAATGACCTAAAAGAGTTTGAACATATATATTCGCATTCTGATTTTTTAAATGCCTATTTAATTAGGTGTGTGAATTTTTTTCTTAAACAGATTATGAGGCAAAGTGGTATATAGGGTAGAAAAATCAAAACTTTGAACAGACTCGAAATCACCAATATAAGCAATCAATTAATCAAGTACTTCCAACGAATTTTTGACACACCAAAAGTAATTAATTCCACTATTTTCAAAGGCCTTATTTGAAAATTTATTACCAGGTTTTTGATTGTACCAAGTGTACTAGTAAGTCTGAGCAAAATGTTATGCTAAGTATGTTGCTATATGTTATACAGTCCTAAGTCTGTTGCAATATGTTATACAGTCCTAAGTCTGTTGCAATATGTTATTCAGTTCCAAGTCTGTTGCAATATGTTATGCAGTCCTAAGTCTGTTGCAATATGTTATACAGTTCTTAGTCTGTTGCAATATGTTATTCAGTCCCAAGTCTGTTGCAATATGTTATGCAGTCCTAAGTCTGTTGCAATATGTTATACAGTTCTTAGTCTGTTGCAATATGTTATTCAGTCCCAAGTCTGTTGCAATATGTTATGCAGTCCTAAGTCTGTTGCAATATGTTATACAGTTCTTAGTCTGTTGCGATATGTTATTCAGTCCTAAGTCTGTTGCAATATGTTATTCAGTCCTAAGTCTTTTTCAATATGTTATTCAGTCCTTAGTCTGTTGCAATATGTTATGCAGTTCTTAGTCTTCTTCAATATGCTATGCAATTCTTAGTCTGTTGCAATATGTTATTCAGTCCTAAGTCTGTTGCAATATGTTATTCAGTCCTAAGTCGGTTGCAATATGTTATTCAGTCCTTAGTCTTTTGCAATATGTTATTTAGTCCTAAGTCTGTTGCAATATGTTATGCAGTTCTTAGTCTTCTTCAATATGCTATGCAATTCTTAGTCTGTTGCAATATGTTATTCAGTCCCAAGTCTGTTGCAATATGTTATTTAGTCCTAAGTCTGTTGCAATATGCTATGCAATTCCTAGTCTGTTGCAATGTGTTATTCATTCCCAAGTCTGTTGCAATATGTTATTCAGTCCTAAGTCTGTTGCAATATGTTATGCAGTTCTTAGTCTGTTGCAATATGTTATTCAGTCCTAAGTCTGTTGCAATATGTTATTCAGTCCTGAGTCTGTTGCAATATGTTATTCATTACCTTTTCCGTTCTACAGATCCTGAGATAGGAACTATTAAAGACTTTCATCTGTATTGTCTTCTAGTTTTTGTTTACAATCCAATATAAAAAATCTTTATGCAATGATAAATTAATACTTGACTTTTTGATGAATATACCCTCGAGAGTAGAGTAATGACGTAATACGGCGTTCATGGATTTGTGATTCGTTATAAAATAAAGTAATTAGACATATATAGCAATTCTTTTATCTTGCTTTATGTTTCAAAATCACAAAGCATAGACAATAACAAATGGTAACTTTTGAAGATTTATTTAGTTATGATCTTCGACGGCCTGATAAAACGTTACTGTAAAACAACAAAATCTTTAAGAGACAAAATTATTGGAAAAGTTGAGAAAAATGCATACAGATATAAGTGTTGACATGAAACAGATGTATACCAAAATCCCGGTCATATGTTTAACATAATTATATGTATATTATATAGATATAGGAAGATGTGGTATGAGTGCCAATGAGACAACTCTCCATCCAAGTTACAATTTATAAAAGTAAACCATTATAGGTCAAGGTACGGCCTTCAACACGGAGCATTGGCTCACACCGAACAGCAAGCTATAAAGGGCCCCAAAAAAATACTAGTGTAAAACCATTCAAATGGAAAAACCAACGGTCTAATCTATATAAAAACAAAAAACGAGAAACACGTATGAACTACATAAACAGACGACAACTACTGTAATCAGATTCCTGACTTAGGACAGGTGCAAACATTTGCAGCGGGATTAAACGTTTTAATGGTACAAAACTTTCTCCCTTTTCTGAAACAATATATTTACTAACAAAATCTGGATAGATTGTGACTTCCCCTTTGAAATGCAACGATTTTCATTTGCAAGCAAATAGAATAATTTACTAAATTTCATTGTGATTAAAAGTTATTCAAATGTTTGATTTTATTTTGAATCGGATACTCTCGTTCATCTAAAAAGTACAACAGCACTAAAATAATATATATAAAAAAAATAAGTAAATGCAAATATCAAAAAATATTTCGGATAACAGATAGTCTTCATCAGTATGAACAGTCTGATGTTAAATGGTATATATAGGAATTTATATAAATCAAAATCCTGTTTAATATCAGTAGGGAAAACCTGTCCGCCGTTCAGAATATAAAACCCACTTTCAAATATAAACAAATCAAAATAAGAATTAGATTTAAATAAAAAACGTATCTCCATTTTTACTGAATACGAACCGAGAAATTATTAATTCTAGATGCATATAAAAAATAAAAAAAGGATAACAGAAATTACCAAAAATATTTGGACTTCACAACAGACCACAGCAACTACCAACAACAGACGCCCCCGACGTACACACAACTTACAACACATAGTCATGGTAGCTTGTCTTTGTACACTCGCAAAATATTTTGGAGTTAAACCAGTTTTTTACATTCGCACCCCCCTTTTTTGCCTATCTTTTGTTTTCATTTTCCAGGGAAAATAAAATATTCCGTACTATATCACGGTCGACATACTTGGCACAACCTATATCTATTATTTTTGTTGTTAATTTATCTTATATCATATTATGAATGAAATGTTTGCCTCTTGACGTTAAACAAATATAATTTCATTATGTTGTAATTTTGTATATGGAATGTATTAAATTGCATTATAGACGTTAAACACCTCCTGTAGAAGTAAACAGTTTGATGTAGTCAAACATTTGAACTTTATTATTATGCAGGAATCCGATTTGTAATATTTGCATATTTTTTTCTGAATTATGAATGTCGCTTTTAAATATTTGAAATAAGAAATATGTCAAATAGGTGTTAGTTATCAGACATTAACTAATAAATCATTACTAAATTTAACAAATTAAATCAAATAATGATAAATGCAAATGATATGTATCTGACAGCATAATATCATAAAAAAAATATCTCGCACCATCTTATGTAAATATTTTACCTGATGCTGAAAATTGATTGATCTAGAGTGCTGGTATACGACACGAATGTACCCGTCTTCAGCCCGGTCAAATGGATCATCTATAAGTCATCATTACACATCAATGTACACAAAAAAGGTATCAACAAAAATACCGAACTCTAATACTGTTTATTCCAAAAAAGGGGAAGTTCATAAGACCTGACAAAATCAAACGTTAGACTATGCCAACCAACCAATGGATTACAACCGTCATATTCCTTACTAGGTACAGGATTTTCCGAAGAAAAGTTAGCTTCAGATCTGCAGGAATTACTCAAAAACAAAAAATCACGAAAATATTCAAAGTTAAAGGGCCTTTAATTTCTAGAGAGAGCAGTCAATGTGATTTGTAAGTCATCATTTTACACGGTTGTACAAAAATCAGCAGCAGCTACATATCAGCAGAAATTTACAAGAAAATCAGACAACTGCAATTATAATCAAAGTACTGAAGTACTGAACATCGGATGACCACAAGTTCTTGAGGATGGTCAAAAGCACTTGTCTCAGAAAAAAACAACATATCTCTTTATCTAAAACTGAGGTTAATGTACAGAGATATATTTTTTTCTGAGACAAGTTCGTGCGTGGATGATGACTTCAACTTCACCGTAATAACTATTATATTGTAGTGATACAAATCAGTATACACTGAGTTGTTGTTTATATTATATTAAAATAACAGTTACATATATATATGATTTGAATCCATTTGTATATCATTCTATTCTACTATTCTAAAAATAGTGCAATGCAAGTGCATGGTGGACACTTTTCTGTAAAAATTCGATTTTTCTAAGATTGGATACGAGTAGGCATTCATATTTTCCCGCAAAATCAATTACAGAGTTACCGGTCCTTGACGGTATTTTCACAAAACGTTCTTTGAGATATTCTTCCGCATGCTTTAACACAATTTTTCGGTACGTGTGCATTGATATCATCAATGATTTTTACTTATATATATATATCTAACTACAAAACATTTTCATATTATTAATTTATGTTGTAAACAAAAATATTTTTATCAGTATTCATTGAAGAGATGTATTTATATCAAACGATAAGGAATGTTATTTTGCACTCGTTTATGTGCGCGTATTTATCATGTTTATAGATCGGTTACAAACCCAAAACTAATTTACATAATGGAAATCTAGGCGATAGCAATACATCGGGATGACCTCAAGGTCATCGCGATGTAAAAAAAAATTGCCTCACAATATTTTAGTTCATAGGCCGTTATTCTGCGAAAAGTCGGTCAACCGGGACGAAACGAAAACTCAATATCTATGTCATCATTATTCACGAATGTACCAACAATCAGATCAATATATGCAGTCATAATGAAAAAGCCCGGACAACTGTTTAATTCCAAAATAACGAAAATGTGTAAAACTTTATACTCTGGCCACTTAGAAGCGGTGAATATTAAATCCCCAAAAGAGCTTCACCTAAAATTCAAACTTGTTATGCAGTGTAGCAGTAAAAAATATCAAAATTATATCACATCAAATGCCGCCATTTTTACTGTTACTACTGTCCCTTCTACATTTGTTCTAATGTAAATTATTTGTTCTCTTGTTATAAAAAGTGCAGTTCGATTGTATTTCGTGTCAACCAAACGAGGTCACAAGTATGAGGAGTTTAATATGTATCAGTTTAACTGCGTATGTTGTACATAATATAAAAATAAGGAGATGTGGTATGATTGCCAATGAGACAACTATCCACCCAAGTTCAAATGAAGTGGATGTTAGCAATTACAGGTACCGTACAGCCTTCAACAATGAGAAAAAAACCCATACCGTATAGTCGGCTATAAAAGGCCCCGACATGAAAAATATGAAACAATTCAATTGAAAATACTAACGGCCTAATTTATAGCAAACAATTTACGAAAAACAAGTATGACAGACATGAACCAACGACAACCACTGAACTACAGGCTCCTGAATTGGCACTTAAAGAATGTGTCGAAACATTTGAATGTACTTAGAAAATTAAAGTACAGATTAAGTAGGAATAACTTAGAAAAGCTTTACTTGACTTTAGTTAGACCGTTACTCGAATATGCCTGTGAAGTTTGGGATAATATGGGTGTGGGTTATTGTAACATATTAGAGCAGCTGCAGCTCCAGGCAGTCAGAATTGTAACAGGTCTTCCTATTTCTACTAGTAGTAGAATTATTTATGATGAGATTGGTTGGGAAACTCTAGCTGAACGAAGAGAAAGGAGGAATTTACAATTATTTTATAATATTCAACATAATAATGCACCAGCCTATCTTTGCTATTTGATTCCACCAACAATCCAAAGTACAGCTGTTTACCCCTTACGTAATGGGAATGATATAATATATCCTTTTTGTAGACTTTCATTGACCCAAGAATCCTTCATATCTTCAACTATTCGACTGTGGATAACCTTAATGTGGTGACCTGCAACATTGACTCGTTAGGTAAATTTAAAACCGAATTAAAAAGATCTTTAACTGAATTCAAAAGCCCAAGTACCTAAACATTATGAATTTGGCAATCGTAAACTCAACATCATTTTGACTCAACTTAGATGCTCAGCCCTTTTTTTGAATTATGATCTTAACAGAGTCAATATCATTTCAAATCCGTCTTGTAGATGTGGTGCTAAGCGTGAAGATTCATATCACTTCTTCTTTTATGTCCTAATTATGCGAATATAAGAATCAAACTATCTAATAATCTGAACTGGTTACCAGAGAACTCTCCACTAAATTTGAACATCTTAACCTCCGGTGATTCGTCATTAACTAATGATGAAAATGAAAGAATTTTAAAGAATGTATATGAAATTATTAAAGAGTCAAAAAGGTTTCTAATTGTGTAATATAGCACACTCAAATGCATATACATGTATATTGTGTACAACCATTCACATCATCACACATCATCTTTTTACATATCCAATATATATAATGTATTGTTTGCATGCATGGTTTGTAAATATTCTATTGTTATAAATTGTTCATGGGAGAAGACTTTATAATTTTTATTAACCTGTGTTTCATTCCTTTTGCATATTTAAGCAAATAAAATGTGTTTAAACTATGTGGTGGGGTTAAAGATGTTTGTGGGCGCTCAACCCTCCCCTTACCTGGGACAGTGGTGTTACAGCATAGCATAAGGACAAACTATAATAAAATGCTTCGCTGGGGCGCAGCTTGATACGACCGCAGAGGTCGAACCCTGAACAGTTGGGGCAAGTATGGACACAACATTCAAGCTTGATACAGCTCTGAATTTGGATTGTTATTAAATATTTGACACAGCATAGGTTTCTGACACAGAAAGAATGTGGTCTAAGAACTTGAATTTTTCTAATTTACCTATTATGGTCCAATGTCCAAAATCAAAATACATGGTTAGATTCAGCATATCAAAGAACCCCATATATTCAATTTTTGTTAAAATCAAACAAAGTTTAATTTTGGACCCCAACTTGGACAAACTTGAAAACTGGGCCCATAATCAAAAATCTAAACACATGTTTAGATTCAGCATATCAAAGAACCCCAAGAATTCAATTTTTGCTAAAATCAAACTAAGTTTAATTTTGGACCCTTTGGACCTTAATGTAGACCAATTTAAAAAACGGGACTTAAAATTAAAAATCTAAATACACGGTTAGATTTGGAATATCAAAGAACCCCAATAATTCAATTTTTGATGAAATCAAACAAAGTTTAATTTTGGACCCTTTTGACCTCAATATGAACCAATTAGATAACGGGGTCCACAAATAAAAAATCTAAATACATGGTTAGATTCAGCATATCAAAGAACCCCATATATTCAATTTTTGTTGAAATCAAACAAAGTTTAATTTTGGACCCCAATTTAGACCAACTTGAAAACTGGGCCAAAAATCAAAAATCTAAATACATGTTTAGATTCAGCATATCAAAGAACCTCATATATTCAATTTTTGCTAAAATCAAACAAAGTTTAATTTTGGACCCTTTGGACATTAATGTAGACCAATTTGAAAACTGGACCCAAAATTAAAAATCTAAATACACTGTTAGATTCGGCATAACAAATAAATAAATGTGATCAAAGATTTTACAAATCTAATGCGCCATACTGTGCAATTAAAGATTACTTCTTGAAATTTTTCAATATTTGAAATTTGAAAAAAAAATAATATTTGAAGAATAATTCTTTTTAATTTCTGAAATCTGAAATGAGAAAAAATTGGCCCCCCACAATTTCTTTTTATTCCCCCCCCCCCCTTTTCCCCCAAAAAAATTCTTTCCCTCAAGATATGGTCATAATCTCAATTCAAATTTCCAATGGAGTTGGCAACCATAATTACCCATTTAAATTTACCATAGTGCTAACTTAATCTATTTTATAATAGAATTAATAAAAATATAGTGTCAAATCTTTCATATGGATTTTTTTGTAAAAAAAAAAGATGAAAACATTTGCAGATATTTTTACTGGTCTTCCTTTATAAATATGCATTTCTTTAAACATAATTTAAAAGCAGTGTAAGGGAAGTAACCAAAACGTTGTATTTGGATTACCTCCCTTACACTGTTTTAGATTATCTTTATTGTTCATTAACCATTACTTTATACATAATTTAAAAGCAGTGTAAGGGAGATAATTTCAATGATGTATTTGATTTATCTCCCTTACACTGCTTTAAATTATGTTTTGTACTAAAGTATTTGTCCATTAACCAGGACAACTTTGTTTTTCCCCCTTTTTTGCCCCTAATTCCTAAACGGTTTGAGCCATAACCCCCCAAAGCAAATCCTAACCATCCCTTTGTGGTATGGAAACTTGTAGTATAATTTCAGAGAGATCCATACACCGTTCCACAGTTATTGTCTGGAAACTAGAAAATGCTCATTTTTGGCCCCTTTTTGGCCCCTAATTCCTTAACTGTTGGTACCATAACCCCCAAAATCAATCCCAACCTTCCTTTTGTGGTATTTAACCTTATGGTCAAATTTCAAAAAGATCCATTCACTTAAACTAAAGTTAGAGTGCGAAAACCAATATGTATTCGGACGACGACGCTGGACGACGACGACGACGACGCCGGACGACGACGACGACGACGACGACGACGACGCCAACGTCATACCAATATACGACCACAAAATTTTTTTGCGGTCGTATAAAAATCAGTTGAAAATGGCTCATGAATGAAATGAAAACTCATCAGACCTATACAAAGAAGAAAAACATCTAACAAAAACACAGACCGGACGTGGCAGGGAATTTATACATCCCTAACAACAAAAAAGACACAATGTACAGATCTGAGAGTACTCGCAGTTACTGACAGCTAGTTTAAAGCCAATAACAACTAAAAAAAGAAATCATGTAGCTAAGACTAATACATCAATCTTCATAAGTTCATTTTGAGAGCTTAATTTCTGTTAATATAACTGTATTCATCAGTCTTAATATTTTCAAAACAAATTTGCGAAAGTAAATTTGTGATTGAATTTTGAAAACTTTGCGAGTAAATATAATTATGAGTTCCTTTTCTTTCTATTGTTTATGACTTTATTCTGTCAAGAATAGATCAAGGTATGTAATAGTCTCTTAGTTTGTTAGAGAAGTCATTACACACCAACTAATTAATCATATTTCTCGTCAAAATTAATTCATATATTGACTTTATGACTGAATATTTATATGTAAAATATTGTATGTTTTAATAACATTTGCATAAAAACAATGCTGTATACGTGAATGAGACAACAACCACACAAAACGATTAAAAACCAATATATAGGTCAAAATACGTTTGTCAATCATCTATAGGTCAAAATACGATGGTCAACAATCTGAAGCTGACTATACGGTATGCATGGATTTTTCTCATTGTTGAAGGCCGTGTGGTTGCCTATAATTGCTTACATCCACTTCATTCGAACTTTGGTGGATAGTTGTCTCATTGGCAATCATACCGTATCTCCTAATTTATAAGTAGGTCAAAATACGTTTGTCAACAATCTTTAGGTCGAAATACGTTCGTCAACAATCTCTCTCTCTCTCTCTCTCTTTATATATATATATATAGCTAGGGGTCAAAAAACATTCTTCAACAAAAAAATGTTTCACTGTTTTCTGTAACATGAAACTTTTAATTCTGTATTATGCTCCCTTCACATACACGGATTTTTCTTGCGAGTCTTTATGCACTCCATTTGTTTGAACCTGTCCTATTCAGGAACCTGATGTTTAGTGGTTGTCGTTTGTTGATGTGTTCATAAGTGTGTCTCGTTTCTTGTTTTTTATATAGATTAGACCGTTGGTTTTCCTGTTTGAATGGTTTTACACTAGCTATTTTTGGGACCCTTTATAGCTTGCTGTTCGGTGTGAGCCAAGGCTCCGTGTTGAAGGCCATACTTTGACCTACAATGGTTTACTTTTACAAATTGTGACTTGGATGGAGAGTTGTCTCTTTGGCACTCATACCACATCTTATATCTATTTATGGATCACACAGATTCAGGGATCCTTACGATTTGGCCACTTTTACAACAGATTTAAGAGTTGTTACGAAGCTATTAACGGTTTATTATGGATTATAACGAGTTATTCCTCATATATAATTTATTTACGGCAAAATTTTATTACGGATAACAACGAGCAACTTACGGGGATTTTATGAGTTTTTTAAGGATTGCTACCAGTAAATTACGGAATGTTACTATTCATCGTAGTTACTACTTGTTTACGTGTTGTTACGAATAGTTACGAGTAAGTTCCTTTTGTCAATAAAGAAACATCACCTGAGGCAGTATTTGCTAAACTAAATCTTGGCAAAAGTCTCGCACTCGTTATTGGATATGTATATAGATCACCATAAAGCGACACCAACTATATGGATCAGCTTTGCGAAACTATTGAAGAAGTACACCAAAGCAATAAAAAACTCAGTTTTATGGATTTAGGGGGGGTGGGGGGGGGGGGGGGTGGGGGTGGGGATTAAACCTTCCTGACATTAACTAAAACTCAACATCTATTCAAGGAAATAAAGTAAACTCTGGTATCAACAAAAGACTTCTAGACATGTTCCAAACTGTCACTTTTCCCACCTGTCTCGACAACACACTGGACTTGTTCCTTACAAACCGTTCAAGCCTGATCAATAGATGCTCTCCCTAACCTGGTTTATCAGACCATGACGCAGTCTGCAGCTGCAAACCGAGGGAAACTAGTAACACGAATAATACATTTGTGGAAAAGAGCAGACAATGAAAAACTGAAAAAAGAATGTTTAGAATTCCAACAATTCCTAGACAAAAACACCATTCAGTCGTCTATAGAAGAAATGTGGTTAGACATCAGTACCGCACTAACTAACATCCTAGATTCTTCAGTACCACCAAAGATGACTAGCAGCCGCTTTAGCCAACCCTGGATCACAAAAGAGATAAAAGCAATATCACGGCGAAAGAAAAGGAGCTTTAACAGGGTCGGATCCTCAAATAAATCAAGGGACAAGAAAAATCAACAACTCAAATCTGCAACAAAAACAGCATGCAAAAAGGCTTATAATGATTATATCACCAACATAATCTCACCAGATTGCACCGCAAATCCGAAACGCGTCTGGAGTTTTATTAACAGTAAAAAACAAGGACAGCAGTGGAGTGGCACCCCTTAAAGCAACAGATGGCCTAACAAATTCTGAACCAGCGGCAAAAGCTAACATCTTGAACAACCAATTTTCATCGGTATTTAACTCCAACGAACCAGAAGACAACATCAAATCAATGGGTAAACCCACATTCCCGGATATGGTTAACATAAACATCACAGAACTAGGTGTACTAAAACTACTACAAGGCTTCCAAATCCATAAAGCTACTTGACCAGATGGATTGTCAGCTAGAGTGTTGAAGATTCTAGTCTCTGAAACAGCGCCAGTCTTCATATTCTTTTACCAGGCATCCATTAACCAAGTAGCTATCCCAAAGGAACGTAAGAAGGCAGATGTAGTACCTATATTTAAGAAAGGAGCTAAGAACCGCCCAGAAAATTACAGACCTGTCTCACTCACATCCATCACCTGTAAAATGATGGAGCATATAATCACGAGCACCATCATGAGACAGCTAGAAAACACACCATCCTAACAGACGCACAGCATGGCTTCCGTAAACACAGATCATGTGAATCACTACTGACCATCACTGTCCAGGATCTTGCCAAAACAGTCGATAACAATGGACAAACAGATGTCATTATTTTGACTTCTCCAAGGCATTCAACAAGGTACCACATAAAAGACTAATGCATAAATTACATCAATATGGAATGCGGGGTAATCTTCATAGCTGGATGAAAAGATTTTCTTTTCTAACAAAAGAACACAGCACATCGTTCTCGAAAACGGAAGATCCAACACTTCACCTGTCCAATCAGGAGTTCCACAGGGCAGCATCTTGCGTCCCATCCTATTCCTACTATACATTAACGACCTACCAGATTACACAGTCAACAAATCATCAGTTCGACTATTTGCCGATGATTGCGTCCTGTACCGGGAAATCAAAAACAACACAGACGCAGACCTACTTCAAGAAGATTTGGAGACCCTACAAGCATGGGAGAATGACTGGCTTATGGAATTCCATCCCAACAAATGCGAAGTCATACACATTACCAACAAGAGAAAACCTATAACACAACCGTATAACATCCATTGCCATGTCCTAGAGGAAGTTGAATATCTGGGAGCAAACATCCACCACAAACTGAACTGAAGTACCCACATAAACCAAGTAGTGAGGAAATCCAACATTACCAGGGATTTTTTGCAGAGAAATATATATCAATGCCCACGCAAGACTAGGAACTCTACTATAAAACCCCTGTGAGACCACAGATGGAGTATGCCAGCATCATTTGGGATCCACACACTGCCAACAACATTCATAACCTGGAAATGGTACAACGTAGGGCGGCATTGTTACTGGTGGCTTACATCAAACTACCAGTGTAACAAATCTATTACATAAACTGCAATGGCCAACCCTACAAGAATGAAGTCATAATGATGTATCGCATAGTCAACCACCTGGTTGCAATACCAACATCTTGCCTAATTCCAACAGCACCAACCCTTAGAGGACATAACCAAAGATTCATTGTTCCATTTACAAGAACGCAGCTATTCCAGCACTCGTTCTTCTCATTCACCATCAGATTATGGAACAGCCTGCCATCAACTACTGTAGCCTGCAACTCAATTGACACCTTCAAGTGTGAGTTGCAGAAGACAAAAGTTGTGTTAAAATATGTTTGCGAGATTTTAATTGTACATACTGTTTTAACTGCACTTTAGATATTGGTTTGTCTGCACCACGCATCAGTTCGAAAATACACCAGATGGTAGACTGAACTGCAAACGGAAGAAGAAGAAGAAGAAGAAGAAGAAGAAGAAGAAGAAGAAGAAGAAGAAGAAGTTCCGAGTATTTACGAATACTTATCGTAAACAATACATAAGAATACGTAAGAATACGTAAAGTATACGTATCTATTCGTAAAAAACTCGCAACTACCCGTAAAGTGCTCGTAATGATTCGTAACAATCCATTAAAACATCGTAACGCGACCCAAATGAAATCGTAAACAGCACGTACAAGTAATCGTAAAAATCCGTAAATAGTCCGATGTCGTTAACTAACCGTAACAAATCGTAAAATAAATTGTAACGAATAATTTACGGATTCTTGCGAGCAGTTTACGGATGGTTACGTGTTGTTGCTAGCGGTTTAAGATACTAACAGATTGTAATAGTTATCTACGGAAATATCAATCCGTGGAAAATCGTACGAAGATTTTTGACATATTTCCTCGCCTTTCACGGATCCTTAAGAGTGTCTAATAGTTGTTGTGAGTTGCGACGTGTTATTTGCGGATACCAGCGAGTTATTTACGGATGATTGCAACTGACTACGAGCTGGCGATCTGTAAGGACTCGTAAGAAAAATCCGTGTATGAGAAGGGGGCATTATATATGTTTTTATGCCCCACCTACGATAGTAGAGGGGCATTATGTTTTTCGGTCTGTGCGTCCGTTCGTTCGTCCGTCCGTTCGTCCGTCTGTCCCGCTTCATGTTAAAGTTTTTGGTCAAGGTAGTTTTGATGAAGTTGAAGTCCAATCGACTTGATACTTAGTACACATGTTCCCTTTGATACGATCTTTCTTATTTTAATGCCAAATTAGAGTTTTGACCCCAATTTTACGGTCCACTGAACATAGAAAATGATAGTGCGAGTGGGGCATCCGTGTACTTTCTTGTTGTGAAGGTTTTTAGATGTAAACAAAATATTAATGTAGAACTAATGATCATAGTTATCAATACTCTGTCAACAAGTTATATCGGGTTGTAAAAAAAAATTGTAGATATATACTGTATATATATATATGTATTGAAAAACTGACCCCTTTACATCGGGGGCAAACACCATAGGGGTATTAATGTTTGCGTCATACAAACTACGTACATGTACGTAAAAAAATCACATCATTATAAAATTTAAAATGTCAATATATTCCTTTTAAAATCCGACCTTTAACAATAAACATTTCTAAAAATGATAAAAAGAAACCTTCAAGTGCAGTGCGATATCTTGAATATTATTAAAAGATTACACACATATTTAGACTTTTTCTTAAAATACATATTCTCATAAATTGGGCACACTCAAACCTTCATACATATTAATTGATTTAGACATTAACATGCAACAACTCATTGCGAGCTTTAATGACTGAGGTCAGATATTTTTTGCCCATTTCATCAACCTTTTTCCGATATCATCACCGAACAAAAAGGCTATGTCGCCGATGATTAATTGAAGTTTATTAAAGCGAGGCAACTCTGAGAAAAACACGCCAGTTCCTGCATTCAGAAGGAAATCGTGCAAATCAGAAAAGAAACGTTCTCGAATATCTTTATATGTATGCCTGTCATTCCAACAATACATGCAAAACAGATTCTTCAATACAACATGTCTGACATGTATCACTATATTTCAATTTTATGCGGAATAACACAGCATTCAATGAAAGACAGTTTGTTCTAGCCAGAAACTTTAAGACGAGAGGCCCCAAAATCATCTACGTTTGTTAAATAGGACTGTCGTGCTTGTGTAATGTAAAATGAACGGTTATATGAATCATCGAGGCTTCGCTTTTCAAGCATTTCGGACTTAATCTTATTACAAGCTTCTATACCAAAAAATTTATTAAATGTTTTTATTTTAAAATATTTGTCCATGTATATAATGGTCTGGTACAGTGGACTATGTCGTTTATATGATTAAAATATTCAGTTTTTGATAACTAAGTTCGTTTAAAATCATTTTGCACGATGTTGATCTAACCTAGCAAAATATGTGATCCTTTGACAGTCCATATAATTTGTTAAAGATTCTCATCCTTACTCCGATAAAACAGAGCATTTTGGAAAGTTCATTTTAGACTTAATTTTAACTTTTGCGACTGTGTACATGTACTGCCAGCTGTCTAGCATTTCGTTTTCGATAATTTGTTTTGATGGCAGATCTTACATGGTTTCTCTTCAAACAATTAACAGCATTGTCTGTTCAAATCAGTTCTGTTTGTATAGAAACCTGCCTATTGTTGGAGATTGTATGTTGCTCTCTAGATGTGTTTGGCTATTTGTGTTGATGGTTGCTGTCCCGTTTTATTGATACATACATACAATCTACAACAACGATCGTGTGCCCATATCATACGCCAAGCTGTAAATCACCCTGAGTACACACTTTAGTTATTGAAAATATACAGAAAATATAACAACGATCACGATAGATAAAACATAACTGATCAGTCGAATCATTAATTTTACGTGAAAGTTAAGATACACCAACGGTTAACAAGTGAGCACATATAAAGTACAAAATATAGCTGCTTTACCAGATAATCATTTCTTCTCTATATTATGTAACAACAAACAGCGTTCGTAAATAATCACTTCAAAGACAATTTCTCACGTGTAATACAGATAACTATAATTACTATAATTGTTAGAGCCAATATTCTTTATCTGTCAGTTTGATTATGTTGGCTTTACTTGTTACAAACAGTATTAATGTTAACGCTGAACTGACCTATATTTCTTATTTGTTTTTGCATTCTTCCTAAATACCCAATATACACATTTCTAGCTAACTGGGGGCCTCGGTGGTCGAGTAGTCTAAGTAGAACTTCGTCTACAGCAATCACTGGCATGAAGACACTGTTTAAGAGTTCGAACCCCGCACGTGGCAGATGCATTCGACTCCGATCTTAATTGACTTGGATTGCCAGTTTTCCTGCCGAAGGTTGGTTGGTTTTCGTCAGGCACTCCGGCTTCCTCCATATTTAAAAACTGGCCTCAACGATATAGCCAATAATACTGAAAGTGGCGTTGGTTACCAACAATCAATCAACCAATCAATCTAAACTAATTATCAACAAGCCTATTTTCGTTTACTCCTGTGAAAATAAAGATTCCAAATAAATGAATCTAATGAATATAGACGGGTTTATATATAAGTGACCTAGAAAACATGGGCGCATCCATTGACCTCTCACGTGACCAATCCGCCATTACAACCGTGAAAACTAACGCACGTGTATTGATCAAAACATTATCGATTTTCTGTTTACATTTGTATTTCCTTCATTTTCTTATTTATTTCACTATGGATACTGCCGAAAGTTATAAAAAAGGTGGAGGCATTTCTTGTGCAGTTAATAGTTGTACATTCAAATAACACAAATAATTCTAGAAAATTTCAGATGTGCAAAAAAATCAATAAATAAAATATGTGAACTATCATCGTGACAAGTTGTGCCGACTGCACACAATCCTTTTTTTTAATAAACTTTCTATGAAAGTAAAATTACACTGTCAGACGAATGTTGATACGTCGTCAAACGAAATTATCTATGAAAATTTATCCGATGACCACAGTGCATCTGCCCTCTGTTTGTATAGAAGATCTACACATCAGATGGATCCAGGATTTTGAAAAGGGGGGCCGCGGGTCCCCAAACAAGACACAATTTGTAGTGGAAGCGGTAAAAAGTCTGAATTAACCATGAATGAAGCTTCATAGATTGCCTGGGCACCCCCTAAATCCGTTCCTGCACATTTCTTTAGATAATAACAATGAAACCTACCCGAGGCTATACATGCATGTAGTTATAATTGGATGCAAATCAAACAAATATGAAGAGACGATTTTTGTTTATACATGACGACTATCTTTAGGCTGCAAAATGGACAGACGTTCCGACAACATTAACTCAGACAAACATATTGTTAACAGAGGAGTAAGGAGTTCAAAATTGAATAAAATCAGGAAACCACGTCAGCGTATATAGACATAATTATGAATGACAGTTACGCCTTATTGTATACTTGTCTTATGTAACTAAGTTTTCTTTACTTTAGTGGAATAAATACACAATTTATTTTTCAACTACGATATTGCAGATCAGCTGTTGCTCGATCGTACTGATGAGGTTAACACTTAGTTTGATGTTTGGTTATTTGGGACGGCGCTTTCGTATTTCGAAAATTAAGGCTTGTAAACTATTGTATTCCTGGGGGCCAGTTCTTGCTGAAAAACTTAAAGGTTTTACAAACAGCTGCATCCATAGACAAATCACAGCAAAACTTACTGTTAAGGGCACTTCTCTATAACCCTCGTCTTAATGGTCCATATATGAAGGAATATGTGTGCTTAAAGTATATATTCACTTTAGTCGGATGGTCCATTATACATCCCTAATGTAATACTGTAATTCTGTATTTCACTGTATTATATATATATCGGTGACTTATAAAGGAGTTTAATACAGAGTCAGGATGAAAATATACGAGACCTCTGTTTTGGGGTGCGGTGGGGAGGGGGAGTTGGCAAAAAACTAAATGACGCTTTTAAAACATAGTTCTAATCATTGCTTTTAATTTACACGTTTGCGTCTTTTGTGGTTAAATGACATTCATTTATTTTAAGCACGGGCCGGAGCATGATGTTATACTATACATACTAGTAGTTTCATGTCAAGTAATTTTTCTGCAAAAGAAATTGGAATCGAACACATTAGTAATATAATAACTATATGATAAAATGGGCCGTGAAAGTTCAACACTTCTTCGGCCCAATTAAATAAAATGGGCCGTGAAAGTTCAACACTTCTTCGGCCCAATTAAATCGCAAAGTTAAGTCTACATATGGCCCGACGCACTGATAGCATATAGCGCAATCCATGCGGAGACAAAAGTGATACGAAAACGTCACTCAATTTTGAGCAGTATACGTGAGTCGAACCACAAGCCAAAAAATCGTTTCTGTGAAAAAGTTTATCATCAAACGGTACATGTCTATAGGTATATTTTTTTCAGAAGAAGTAAGTAACCGCGCGCCGGAGAAAACGGGCTGTCGAATATAGGACCGTCGGATTAGAGGATTGTTGAATTTTAGGACTGACTCATTATAGGTTTGCATGACTACAGAAATTTCTTTGAGTTTGATAAAATTGCACCTGGTTTTTCTGATATGTCACATTCGACCCGCAAGACTATTTATTTTTATTTATGTATGTGTTATAATAATCAATATTATGATTACCAAATGATTAAAATCGAAATGTAACTTGGGATTCGTATTTGTAAATATTATGTCCCAGTTCTAACGTATCACTGAATACCGTGAGTTATATTTTAAGGACACGACACCTGGCCTGCAATACACTTCTAATTTTAATGTCCATTCCTTATCTAATTACTTTATTATTTATTTTGAAATTTGCCGAGGTCAAGTACGCTTCACATTCTTGTGTTTACGTTAATTATATGCGGTCTGGGAAATAGATGTATATCTTGTTTACATTTTTTTTCACGGTTGTAATGGCGATCGTACTACAACGACGCCTAGGAGTCGCGTCACAAACTAAGGCAGATAATTGGAAAAACCTGTCTATAGTAGTGCTGCCTTTAAATATCGTCAAAGAATCAAACGGGTAAACTGTAAAAATAGCTGTAAATTCATTTGAACGATATACACATTATATAGAAAAGAAAGCATAACATTAAAAAAAGAATGAAAAAATGACAAAATAGAAAGACAACCCATTAACACCCACCCTCAAAATATAACAAAATTTAATAATAATGAAATATATATAAACGGACTATAGGCATACAATAAATACGTCAAATAACAATAAGCACAACTTAAAAAAAAACAACAACAAAAAATCAACAGCGAAAGAGTGGAAAGCCAAATAGCATTAAAATATAAAGGTTAGTAGAAACAAGAAAAATCAGACGCGTCTTCACGAAGAATATCAAATGATCTGAAAGTGTGAAATTGCAGACTTCACAATGTTCATACACAACTGGATAGGTCAATCTTGCCAGAATTTTATCAAATTTATGTCATTTGTTTATATCAGCAAAGTCTCGGACAAGTTCGAAATTCAGTGCCGATCAGGTATTGTTGAAAGAGTAACGAGTTACCTTAGAAACATTAATTATATGGGAAATTCCTCGTGTACAGTTCTTGCCAGAATTTTATATATTCATTTTAAAGATTTATATCAGCAATTTTTAAAATCAGTACAGATCAACTAAGGCCTTAAAGACTTGGACCTCTTGTAAATATGAATTTTCTTAGAACATAGCATTGTAAGCCCTCCCAATCATTATTTCAAAGGATTGTTATGAAATTTATATGGAAGATTTATATGAGCAATGTCTTGAACAAGTTTAAAAATCATTGCTGATACTTTTTTTGCAGGAGTTATGTCTCTTAGAAATGTAAATTATTTAGAAAATTGCATTGTATGCGTCCACGAGTACAATTCTTACCAGATATTTATATCAAAGGTTTATATCAGCTATGTCTCGGACATCTTCGAAAAATAAGTGCCGATCAATTTTTTTAAAACAGTTATACCCCTTGCAAATATTAATATATTGAATGGAAAATTGCATTGTAAGCGTTCTCAAGATATTTAAAAGGGCCAACTTAACAAAAAAATAAAAAAATCAGCTATTGCCCTTGGACAGATAAAATGTGTGCATCGACGGGGATATTGGAACGCTGTTCTTTTATTGGTTTACGTTTAAATTATACCGTTATTCTAGAATTAAAGGAATTTTCTTTTATAATTGTGTGTTATCTGAAGTTATTTGTATTAGTCCACGGATAAATATTTAATAGGGAGAAGGTTGATAGCTTAAAACACTGGGGGCTGTCTTTTGTCATATCGTGATGATTTTTGTCATTTTGGAGCATTTTGTGTTGATGGAAGGGTTTGACAGTGTTTGTTAAATTTGTTCAATACTTTTGTATACTAGTGCGAATTAGAGCTCGTTATGTTGGACAGATAAGGTTTCTATTGTGAACGTTTGAATGCTCACTCATCTGATGCACACTCCACTTCTCCTTTCTGATATCTTCTTGTCATAAAGAAGATAAATACATAGGTTAGTAATCATACAATATGACTGATCGAAGCCAGAGAATTTCAGTACATTTATGAACGGAACAATAGATCTACAATTATAACTGTCAAGTCTGCGTCTAAAGGGTAAAACATGGTATAAACTTCTGTAGCTAAAAAAGCAGAACAATATTAAATGGTACGGAAATAATTTACAACTACAATTTGTTTATCGAAGGGGAAAATGTTTTTCCTCGCTTATTTTTAATTTGTTTTTGTCTTGTAGTTTTCATCTTTTAGGAAATGTCATGTGCGTGATCTCCCAATAATTTTAGGAAAAAAAACACTTAAATACAGTATGATAAGTTTCGCTATATTTATTCAGCAGAAATGTCACTCAACCAACAATCTTACACAATAATTGAACAAAGTATCATCTTATGTATGGCCTTCACTATATAAATATATACAAGTGGGGATATGCATTTGCGAGTAGGATTAGGTTTCATTATATTAAGTCTTCGTTTCTTTTATTATCATTTTTGCTCTTCACTGTAAACTGAAGTGTACAGTAGATAAAGCAGAAACATATTTGAAATACCCAAAGACAGCATCAGTAGGTAAGCATAACTTTTAAGTTTTTAAAGAATATTAACACTTACGAGCATGAGATCATTCTAATTTTACACAATACATGTTGATCATGATCGATAATGTTGAAGTTCAATATAATATAAGGAAATGTACATTGAGCAGTATTATGACAACGTATTTCATTTTTTGGGAAGGCAATTAATTGAAAAAAAGCGTGTCACCAATTTCGTTTTGTCACGATAACAACCTCAGTTTTGAGTTTTTTCCATAACAAAATGAAGATTCAGTGGCGGATCCAGGTGGGGGGGTGGGGGTGGGTACCGGGGGTTGGACCCCCCCTTTTTTTTGACGATCAATGCATTTGAATGGGGACATATAGTTGGAACCCCCCCTTTATAAATAGCTGGATCCGCCCCTGAGATTATTTGGTTCTTTTTTTAAACTATATATATTCTATTAGTATCGTACCCACAACATGAAAGAGAAGCGAAAGATACCAAAGCGATAATCATACTTATAAATAAGTCGAAAACGAACTGACAATGCCATGGCAAAAAACTAAAAACGACCAAAAGACAAACACCAGTATACAAAACACAACATAGAAAACAAAAGACTGAGCAACACCAACCTCACAAAAAATATATTACTAAAATCTAGAATATAATACGTACACTTAAAATCTATCTTAATGTTACATCATATTAAAGATAAATATTATTTATACATACTTTTCACTGAATAAACAACTACAATACTTCAAAGATATCTGTATTTCATTAATATTTTTGAATGTAAAGACAGTATGGAAGAAAATTTATGTATTGGTTAAGACTATTGCTCACATCTAGATAATAACAACAAGTCAGATAAAGCAGTAAGTTGTTTTCTTAAAGCCACTTTCCCTTTTATTTGTTTTACATGAACTCAAATACTCAAAAGCGGAAAGTTGATGAAATTTACATGAGTGGCATTTGAATATAAAGGAGATATTAGTCAACCCACGAAATCAAATATCCACAAAAATGCGCTTTTTCCTCAATCCACGAAAATTGGTACCCACGAAAATAAATGAATACACAGTAATTATATTTTTCATCAGTTTAATGAGTATCAATTAAAATCATCCGGTTATTTAGATGTATATGTTATAGTGAATTCATAAAAGTAGGGATTTTGTAAAAATCGCTGAAATAATTAGCGATTTTGTGAAATCCCTAACTTTCAGTGATTTTGTAAAATCACTGAAATTGTTAGGAATTTTATAAAATCACTGAAAATATTGCTACGGACTGTGCAAGTTTAACCTCAATTTAAAAATTGTGTTTTTCTTAATACAGATAGACCATTAATTGTTTACATATGTTTATTGAATAGACTTTAAGGTTTGCACCAAACATAATCTTCTTTTTTTTTATTTTGATGTAAAGAATGGAGAAAATATATAGAAAATAATGTATTCCTATGTGATAACATGAATGTTTATGGCAGTATCTGAGATATGACCAAAGCAAGTGAAGCATGCAAAAATGGTCAGGGGACCTTCTTTTGCCTTGTTAATTACCTATCAATTAAAATACAGGTCCAATACGAGGTATTTTTGCGGGGGGTCACGCCCTTTATATTGGCGAGTTTTGGTAGCTTCTATGGGCCTTTCGGATATTTCCAGAAACAAGATTCTCGAAACTTCTCGAAAATGTTTGATAATTTATACAGGTAGTTATCTATATCTTTGATACGGTCCCTCTATGGATAGGCTACCACGTGACTTTTTATATTTCAACAATCAAGTTCATTTGTAGATGGGATAGTAAAGAAATAAAGACTAGGTTGCAGTCAAAAAATCATTGATATATTAGAACCTATTTGCCTTTTGACAAAACATATGTGTTTTTAATGATGCGAATGTTTATTAATTATCAAGTATAATGATAACGCAATTACATAATTCATGCTTTGAGACGGTCCCTGTACGTGTTGTGTGTGTAGTTTTAATAGAGCGTGCTGTTATGCATTGTGACAACAAACCTGGGAATGGTTTATTAATATATAATGTCCCCGAATAAATTGATTATATCTGAACGTTTATCACGTGATATTTTTGTATTTCAATCATAGCCTGGGAAAATGTCGGAAAGCACAAAGAAAATTAACAAAACGATATTTCTGCTATAAATATTTATCTTAGTTCGGACAGTGGTCGGATAGCAGAAAGATAATTAAACAAGGGGTTTTCTGTCAAAAATATTTAATTTCATTAATAGATACTACCAGACCAAGAGAATATTCATTAGATTATTAAGTTTAATCTGAGACTAAATTCATCCTTATTAGAATATAATTAGAAATGTTATATACCACTGTTTCTAAACTACCCCGGCAAAAAATGTTTGGACTCAATAGTATCTAATATCCGGTACGATGACGGACTATCAACAGACATAGAAAAGGTAGGATTTCTGTTTATTTATGTGTTGTTTTAATGATATTGAAGAATATACATACACATATACAACTATTTTCGATTGTGAGATGTAATATTTTCTACAACCGTTCTAGATTAATGGAGAAATAACTAAAAAGGCACATTAAAATGGTTAATTGAGTGAACCTTGCCTCGAATTTGTTTAATTTCTGTTTAAATTGTGCACATTGTACGGAAAGAAAGGTACTGAAAGAAAGATATTAACACGGATATTGCAAGATTAGTCACTATGATCACCTCAATATTTGTATTTCTGTGCATGGAACGAAAGAAATGGTTCATGTCAAAATGGAAGCGGACCCGGTTTTGTCAATGTGTACGACCCGGTTTCGTCCTAAAAGTTTTGTCATAGAAAAAAATGCATAATCGCATGACGTAAATTAAAACCTGGCGTTTAACAGGAGTTTGGGGGCTCGTTGGAAAACAATTTCTTTCAGAGGATAACTTATATTCTATTTTAATCCGTAAACACTTGAATTTCTGCTTTATTGGAACAAAAATAATTTCAATTTTGCTTTGTATAAAAACGAATACTTTAACGGTGAAATGCCAAGAAATGAAGGTTTTGTAACGCAATTTAATTTGTTTTTATATCCATTACGTAAATTTAAGTGTTCAAACTTGGATAGTGTACCGCCTTGAAAATTGAAGGACTCACATTTGATATGTGATGGTTATCTTAATAAATATTCCACTCTACCTAGGGAAAGGGGGAAAAGGGGGGGGGGGGGTATGATAGTTTTAAAATAAATATTCGGAACACTAAATGTTGCGTATAAAGCAAGAGAATAAGACAATTGTATATACATGCAGAATCGCCCTAGAACATGAATTTCCCTGCGGCGCAAAGGATCACAATAATAGTGCGTGAAAAATCTTTTTACCCCTCCTTGTAACTACAATACTAAGTTCAAATTAGTATAATAGTCATATGCCATCCAGAAATTGCAACAATGATTATTTTGTTAATAATTTTACAAATAAACCGTTCTTTTATCTCTTCATTGTGAAATGATTATCGTACATTGACAAATGTTCTTAATTTTAGTGACGGTCAAGTTTATAATTGTCAATAAGCAAGGGCTGACCGAGGAGTTTTTGGAAGGAGGCGTAATTCTATAAAACAGATTATATGCCGTCGAGCGTAGCGTGGGGAATTTTTTTTTGGACGATTTTATGCTAAAAAATCATATATAAATCGTGAAAAAACATGATATGATCATTATTTCTAGCCATCAAAAGGGGAAGGGGGCGTACTCTCCTTGATCCGCCTCTAATATAATATAACTACATCGTGTACACCATCATAAAATTTAATAAAAAAAACCAAAAAAACAGAGACATCCGCCAACTTTGAGTGCCAATCGCGCATTTACTATACAGGCTCTGTAATCAAATGAACTATGCCTTTTTCAACTGATTTTTATAGTTTGTTCTTATGTTGTGCTGTTATACCACTATACCACTTTGGGGGGGAGGGGGGGGGGGAGGTGGCGCTAACACGTTCTGTATGTGTCAGTACCGCATCCAGGAGCCTGTAATTCAGTGGTTGTCTTTTGTTGTTTTATTTCATGTTTGCTCTTCATTTTTTGTTTTGAACATAAATCAGGTCGTTAAATTTCTCGTTTGATTTTTTTTACATTTTTTTATTTCGGGGCCTTTTATAGTTGGCGATGCCGTATGGGTGTTTCTCATTGTTGGATGCCATACGGTGACCTATATTTGAAAACTTTTACGTCATTTGGTCTCTGATGGAAAGTTGTCTCATGGGCATTTTTCACGGACTAAATGGCCACTTAGGTTGTTCTTAATAAGACGTAGATATTGGGACGTTATTATATTGCAAACCAACTTTTATTTAAGAAAGGAAAGTTTAGAACTTGTGTACTTCGAAGCGGACCTAAAATACACGTTTGAAAGGCAACCATTTTGATTTGAGGAAACCAAAACGTTCTTGAAAATCAACTGTTTCACGGTAAAAAAAATTAACAGTTACATGTAAACTTACTTTCAGAATGATTTTATTAACCGGATTTTCGAAGTAAAAATCGGTTATAGATTTGGGGATGTACGGCGGGCGGGCGGGCGGGCGGGCGGCTGCCAAACAGTGTCCGTTCATTTACATGAAAACGCTTTGAAGACATTTTTTTAGAATTAAATTTAGATATGTTGTTTCTTGTGACTATATGAAGGTCAAGTTCAATTTTCACGATTTTAGCTTTTCTCGTTGTTCAGTTATAGCCCTTTCCCAAGAATTCAATTTTTCATCAATTAATCTATTACTGTACAAAGGGAAATAATTCATTTTTTAAAAGATTTTTAAGACATTGTATTAATGATAAATGACATTTTGGATTTTTTTTTCTTTTCTTTGGTAAATTGTTTGAAGAATTTTGTGATAGGTTTGTTTGTTATTCTGTATAAACTAATTTTCTGAATGCTATATATATATATATGTATATATATTAAAAAGTTTTAAATTTTGTCCACGCTGTGCATAAAATAGGAAAAAAAAATAAGGCTGAAAATGCACCAAATATTTATATTCAATATGAATATTCACATTTTGTCTATTACAACAACAAATTGTTCAAAAATGTTCTCCATAGTATCCTACCGGTTTCACTGTTTAACAGATCTTCAAGGATATGGTTTCTGGCGACGTCGTCAGGGGTAACGTCCATCAGCGACATTATTATTTAGTCCTGAACGTCATAATATAGCACAACGTAGGTACTTAAAACGAAAGTGAAAGTACATAATTATAAAGAAATGCCTTCCAGATTCTCATTTCATCTATTTGATTTAGGACGGTATTTCTTAATAAAATAATTTTCTTTATTAATTCTCATTGGTTCCGTTGTATTATCTGAACACTGATAAAATGGAAAAATGAAGAAATTTGGATGATTTGATCCAGCGCATCTATCAATATGTTCGCTAAGTGGGATTTTTCTTGTGCTCGGGACTCGAATTTTCTGTCTATGTACTGTCATACGTTTTCTAATGGTATTGCCGGTTTGTCCAATATAATTTTCTTGACAACCACTGCAAGTGATGATGTATAGAAGATTTTCCGATGCACATGTAAAACTGTTCTTGATTTTAAAAATGTGTCCTGATTTAAAAACGAATTCTGTTCCTTCGGATAAGTATAAACAAGATTCACAGTTTGGTCGTCCACATTTTGTACCTTTGGTTGACTATTTTCAGTTTGGAATGTTGCGCGGGTCAACAATTTTTTTAATGATTTCGGTTGCCGTTTGCTTTTAATTACTTTGTGTGAATTAAATAATTTCAACATCCTCTGGTCGCTCTGTAAAAATGGTAAATTGTTTGTATAGTGTTGAAAGCTTCATTATTTCTGGGGTTGTGAGTAGAAATGTACGGTAAAACTTTTCTTTTGAATGTGATTTAGTTTTCCGTAATTCCTGTAAGCTAAAAGATTTGGCTCTAGTTATTCCGTCATCAATTATTCTCTTCGGATATTTTCGGTCCAAGAGCATGTATCTTAATTCATTTAATCTTGTATACCTTAATTCTGGATTTGAAATGATAGTACATATGCGTTTAGCTAGGTTATATGGTATATTGACTCTAGTATGTTTTGGATGACATGATGTAAAAAGTAGATATTATTTGGAATCAGTCGGTTTATAGAAAATATCGGTTTCTATGTTGGTTCCGTTCTTTAAGATAAGAATGTCTAAAAAAGGTAATTGGTTACTATTGTTTTCCATAGTAAATTGAATGTTCTCGTTTATTTCATTGAGTAAATCTTTGAATTCCATTAACATATCTATGCTGTTATTCCATAAAATAAAACAGTCATCTAAGTATCTTTTCCAATTTTCCATCAAAAATTTATAAAATAAATGTCCAAATTTTCGTTGTGATCTCCGATACATCTGGATCTCGAGGTATCCCATCACTAGATTGGCATATGTAGGTGCAACTTTTGTACCCATTGCAGTACCTGATTTTTGGCGATACATTTTGCTGTCGAACATGAAATAATTGTTCTGAAGAATAAAGCGAAGTCCTTCAATTATAATTTCCTTTTCTATTTGGTTAGGTAGTTCGGTTTTGTATTTTTCGATCCAAAAATTAATGGCTTCAATTCCGTATTTATGAGGAATATTCGTGTAGAGACTGACGACATCAAATGACACTATTATAGTGTTCTCTTCTACGTTGTTAGGGAGATGGTTCAACATATCTAAGTCGTCTCTTATAAAACTTGGAATGTGTTTCAAAAAAGGTTTTAGAAGAATATCTAAGAAGTTACTCAGTCTGTGCGTTTCACATGCAGGACCAGCAACTATTGGTCGCATTGTTAGATCGTTTGGTGCACATATATTTATACAAGAAATTTTGGCAAGCTTGCATGCTTCTTTAATCTTTTGACTTTTGTGAATTTTGGGAAGTCCATAGATCTGACTGGTTTTACATTTGAAATTTGTGATATAATCGCATTCTTTCTTGGTTAACCCTTTACGATACAAATTAACTAATACAATTAATTTAGCAATGATCTTCTGTTGTTTATAATTGGCAACACTCTCATAATATGTATAGTCTTGAAGCATATTAAGAATTATATTTTTATAGTAATCAGTACCCATTATGACAACCGCGCTACCTTTATCGGCTTCTTTTATCACAATGTTTTTATTGTTTTGAAGATCACTAATAATGTTCCAATCTGTTTTCTTTAGGGTCGATTTAATTTGTGGATGCTGAACATTTTTGTAAGGAAAATCAGTAATACATTCACAATATTTATCAAGGGTTAGATTTACACCTTTTGAAGGTGTATAGTCGTTTTTGTTTCTAACTAAAGATTCATCTTCATTGTCTTGATCAAAACATTCTTCAGTTAAGCGTAGTTTTCTGCAAAAGTTAGAGATATCATCTTGTATTTCTGTGTAGTTCGATTTTTGTGGTGTGGGAGTAAATTTCAATCCCTTTGATAATATGTAAATTTGATCTGGAGAAAGTTCATTCGTCGTTAAGTTCGAATATATATATATATATATATATATATTTTTTATGAAGTGAACTCCTTTAATTAGATAATAATCTATTTTTATTAAAAGATAAATTTCATTACATTACATTGTGTAGATAAAGTTGACAGATAAGTTGCAGATCTATATTAGTTTGTGACAAATGAAAGAAAAATATTTCGAACTATTAATTATATTTGATTATGATTTGAAAATAGATATACATTGTGTTACATCATATCTAATTTTAGAGAACTATTTTTAGTGATTCAATCATATCTAATGTAAGAGTACTATGTTAAACCATATTTCTGTTCAAAGGGAAATAACTCAAACTTATTCCATGAACCAGTAATGATAACATCAAAATTTCTTTATGACTATTTTTTTTAAGTCGTGTGTGTTATGAAGATAGATGTCACAGTTGTTATGTAGTATTTTATTTTTGTTGTATGTGTTAATGTTTAATTTTTACATGGTCCTGTTTGGGGTTAGATTTGCAAATATCATTTTCGTTATTTATTAGATAATAATCTATTATAAATATTCAATCACATTCCAAATTCAGAGCTGTTTTAAGCTTAAATGTTGTGTCCATACTTGCTCAACTGTTCAGGGTTCGACCTCTGCAGGAAAATCCGGTTTGCTGTCACTCGACAGCCTCTTGTTTGATTTCATAGCGAGCAACACCAACACAAATGTCCATTTTGATCTCCGGTGTAGTTCAAAATACAACTGGCGGTGCAATTTCAATTGTGACGTTAATCACGCGTGCAGCCAATGTTCTATTGGAATTAGAACATGCCATGGCTTTGTTTCCAAAGCGAAAGAAGAACGTCATATTAGAATCAAATTGAAAATACATAATTGTAATATACATTTCAAATGTTAACTTGAAGTTTCCTTGGAATTTGAACTGTGAATTTGATATGATAAACATGCTTTAAAAGGCCTACAAAATTAAATGTGCTTACCTGAAAAAAGAGAGATAGTGGAAAATCCCACAGCTATGTTATGTGCGTGCTCAAGATTTAAAAAACGCATTAATACGAGTAACACAGTATATATATAGAAAATTTAGCGGGTTTGCATGCATGACTAATTCGTGCAGAATAGTATAGACTAAAGTCTTTTTCTGACTGTCCGTCAATGAATGAACGAATCAATAAATGCTAGTATATATTTTGTAAACATAGCGTATAGTATAGTAAATATGATATGGTAACACAATCATACCACATCTTCTTATTTGTACACCATTACATACTAGTGTAGAAAACAAACAAACATCATAAGGAATTAATGTAAGCGCATGCTATAAAGTATTTTTTTCTTCATTTAAACTTAGTTCGAAGATAAGTGCAATAAATTATACGTATAGCATTCGAAAAATGTCTACTTCTCATTTCGAAAAGTTGCCGTTTAAAAATAAATTTTAACACGACAGGTTTGTATTACAATAACATCTATATGACTCATATATTGAATTTATTCCGACGGACAATGTTCAGATCCGTGTTAACGTTGCTTTTCATAAATTTGTGGTTTCAAAACAAAACGAAACCGGGTCCTTTACTGAGACAAAACCGGGTCTTTATGTAATAAACAACATTGACAAAACCGGGTCCTTCCATTTTGACATGACCCATTTCTTTCATTCCATGCACAGAAATACAAATATTGGGGTGCTCACAGTGACTAGTCTTGCAATCTCCGTAATAATATCTTTCTTTACGTCCAATGTGCACAATTTAAACAGAAATTAAACAAATTCGGGGCAAGGTTCACTCAATTCACCACTTTGATGTGCTTTTTTAGTTATTTCTCCATTAATCTAGAACAGTTGTAGAAAATATTACATCTCACAATCGAAAATAGTTATATGTGTATGTATTTTCTTCAATATCATCAAAACAACAAATAAATAAACAGAAATCTTACCTTTTCTATGTCTGTTGATGGTCCGTCACCGTACCGGAAATTAGATACTATTGAGTCCAAACATTTTTGCCGTGGTAGTTTAGACACAGTGTATATACGTGTATTTTGTCCCACCGGTTTGAACAGTGAATACATTTATGAAAATTATATGCAATATATGAGCACCAATGAGCAGGGATGCGTATACATAAGTTAGTATCTAAATATTAAACGGTAGTGAATGAAAAAATACTTGCATGGTTTCAATTCACAGGGATTTTAAATCCTTGTATCTCACAAAAAACGTAATTGATATTTTCTTATAATCATAAAAAAAATTAATACGTTAGTTATTTTATACTGTTTTAGTATGGATTTATAAGTCTCTGCTTATATTTTGTATAATTCATATCATGGAAAGTAAGAGTTTAAGAAGAGATTGATTTGATAAATAAAATATCCATCAGTAAATACTTGACGTTTGTGTGTATTGATGTTATATTCTAAATTTTCGGAAAAGATTCATTAACAGGAATGTATGTTTATAATTAAAATTTCAATTCTTTTGTTTTTAATAGTTCAACCTTCTTATAGCATCTAAATCTTTCCAATATGGTACGATTTTGAAAATTGTATTCATTGTGTTGACCAGCTATTCTACAAGTCTTGTTTCATTTACATCATATATCACCCTGTTCATACGACACACTATCGGTTTGCGTTCACCTACGATAGTAGAGGGGCATTATGTTTTCGGTCTGTGCGTCCGTCCGTCCGTCCGTTCGTTCGTTCGTTCGTTCGTCCGTTCGTTCGTTCGTTCGTTCGTTCGTTCGTCCGTCCGTCTGTTCCGCTTCGAGTTAAAGTTTTTGGTCAAGGTAGTTTTTGATGAAGTTGAAGTCCAATCAACTTGAAACTTAGTACACATGTTCCCTATGATATGATCTTTCTAATTTTAATGCCAAATTAGAGTTTTAACCCAATTTCACGGTCCACTGAACATAGAAAATGATAGTGCGAGTGGGGTATCCGTGTACTATGGACACATTCTTGTTAAATTCCTTTTATGTATCAAACATGAAAAATTCATGATGATTTGTTTCCTGAGTTTGAATCAGAATATCTTCCTGTGAACTTTTACCATGTGAACAAGCATGTTTATATTCTGGCTCAGCGTATCGGTCTTGCACAAAACAGGGTTCATATTAACATGACATTAATATATTCTCGTCATGATATGATTTTGATAGTCTTGCCACTGGAAGACATGGTCTAAACCAATCAATTTTGTACTTCTTGCACGTGTTTTTTTCTTTTCTTACGAAGGTAATCAATTCAATGTACTTCCTTTCTATTTGATTCAAAAAATAGATAATTTCTTTTATACTCTTCAGCAATAAAAGACTGGAGTCGGTTTCACAAAAATTACGACTTTCAGATAGAATATTTTGTAAGATATGCATTGTTTGGACTAACCTGAATTAAATTACGTTTTGTGAGATAATGTTCAGAACTACATTGCTCTATTTGATATAGCTAATTTATAGTTTTCTCTTAAAATCAATTTGAATTTATTTGTAAAGTATTGACGTACTTTCTGTTTTAAATTTATGAGGGTTTTGTGTCGTTTGGTTGCTGTCTTATTGACATATGTCCAACATCGGCTTAAATTCATATTTATTTGTAAAAATGTCGTTTGGATTTCAGAAAGGTAAAACAAATCTTTGTGGTTTTGAATTTGTCAAGCTAATCTTATGGTGTCGTGTATTTAGTCAATATTGTTTGATGCATGTTTTTGGAAGCTAGCTTGTTCTGCTGTATCATTGCAATTTATCTGGTATCTGTCCCATTGAATGAAACCAGGACCCCTTTGAGAAAACAAACCACATACAATATTCTCCAATCAACATCATAACCATACAACTATAACGATTAAGCGAAACACGTCTTTGATATTGTAAAACCAACAAAGCTATAAATAAGAGATTAGAAAAACGATGACATTATTGACTGGAAATTTTTTGAAATTTTCAAGGTTACAATTCTATTTTCATTACTAGTAGTTTAAAGCGACTTTCAAAGATGTATATATATAACGTATGTCCTAAAAATGCGCAGTGTAGTGTTTTCTTTAAATCATATTTGCATAAAGTCTACTAAATGATTTACTTATGTCACTGAGAAAATATAAACTACAAACGTGATTTACCATGTATTAGATTTCATTAATTTATTTTACACATCTAAATTCTCATTTGCACAAAAACATTTAACAATTACGTCATTTGCACTCGTTCTTTAGACTAGAATAGCAACATTCTAGACTAATTTTGGAATAATTACGGATTTTGTTAGATGCTGTCAAGGAAACGGATTTTTACTTAACATTAACGTCATTTTAAGGTGTAATGTATTGTACTCTGTTTTATAATTAACGACAGTAAAACACTTCATTAATTTATCGTAATCAGATAGAATCGAACAAAAAATTGCAGAAGCTATAAAATAGGAACGGATTTATCTTAAACAGATTAGTTGGTAAAATAATACGCGATTAGAACGAGTAATTATAAAAAGTGATATGTCTTTCAGACCACTATGAACCAATTTGCAATTAAAAAAATACCAAAATGTTATTATGAAGAAAGTCTTACTTGTTATAGCAGACGAAGTTCTCATCTATAGTTATACTTAATAGTATTGCCGTAATAGTTACTGTATTTTTGGATAATCTCATTTTACCAAATTAAAATCAGTCTACATTTATAGTTTTAAAGAGCTTTCTTTTACATTTAGACAATAACTCATTTGTCTCAGTTCTTCTCATTATTTCTGACAATTCAAGTGTTTAAAGTAATCTTAAATATATATCTGAGTTTAACAAGTATGAGGAACGAACAATGAGTGAACACATTTCATTGCAGTATTTATAGTTAATAGACTATACTGAAATTAAGCACTACGTTATCCATTAGTCACTGTAACGATTTCCATGCCCAAAACCAAACACTTCTATCTATCACGATACATGTATATTTTCTCCCGATCGTTAGTTTTATCCTGCAATCGACTATTTAACTATACAAAATACAAGTGTACATCAACCTAAGCGATATACGTATAGTATGTGTACCTCGTTTCTTTTGTAAGCAATCCACGTCTAGCCATTGTCGATTTCTTTACTGAACGACTTGGAATTTTAAAGAACTGAAAAAAGTCCGACGAGCCTCGTTTTTTTTCCCCAGTTTCTCAGAAGCCTTATATTTTATGACAATGTGCATATATTGTGTATATGTATCTGCATGCATGTTGATCAGAGATTATGATGACAAATGCTTTCTTATTTAAAAATTTAAACACTGTAAAATAAGGATTTAATCCATCCACAATATCAGATGCTATGTTTACCCGCAAAATCGTCCCTTTCCCAATTCTAAATCGTTATTTAAAGAATAACTCATCCAACGCACATGAGTTAATTATCAGTGTTGTTCGGTCAGAGGTTGAATTTTTTTTTTATATTTGAAAGACAATAGGAATAACAAAGAACTATATTTTTTATTTCAAGGGCATCCATAATTTCTTAGGGGTGTCGGTGGCCGAGTGGTCTAAGTATACCAACTGCTGTATCACTAACTTGTCAACACCGAGGTTGTGAGTTCGAACCCTGCACGTGGCAGGTGCATTCAACTCCAATCTTAACTGACTAGGATTGTCAGTTTTCTTGCCGAATGTCAGTGGTTCTCTCCGAGCACTCCGTCTTCCTCCAACAATAAAAACTGACCTCCACGAAATAGAAAATAGTGCTGAAAGTGGCGTTAAACACCAATCAATCAGTCCATAATGTTTTGACAGCAACTGTTGTTGTACCACGTCAAGGGAACGAAGTCGTCCCGGATTTATTCAACATGTGAAATCATCGGATTTGTACTTTTCTGGGAAATCTTCAGTTTTAAATCAATTGGAAATCTCAGTATTTCTTCTCAACCAATTTTATACTCAAGGGTTATGCATGGATATTGGTGAACATCGTCCAGAGTAAATATTTCTATTGCACGCGCTTGCGGCTGCAATATATATTCTAAAATGGATAATATGCTCTTTTTAAAATTGCATATCATATTTCATCTGACGTTGATAATTTTGACCCGATCTTACATGTATTAAGTCATATTCCGGTTTGCTGGTAAAACATAGAAAAACTGTTGTTTCTATCTTGAAAACCTCACAATTACAATCCGATAAATCGATAAGATTTTCAAACTATCGATATTGTATATATCAGCTGCTCATTTTTGAACTCGTTCGCTGTGATCGCTCGACATTAAGCTTCATATTTTGATTGGCAGCTGATATTTTTACAGTATCAATATGCAGAAAGTTGATATTAAACCATAACATACAATCCTCGAAGAACGATAAAGATCTCCAATCTGCGACTTTAGAGCTAGTTTAGATTTAAAAAAAAAAAAGATAATTGAATGCTTAGTTCATATGAGTTGAAAAAATATAGAGAAACTTACCGGACCTCCCGTTGTATAACCTAATGTTAAAAGGTTTTAGTGATAAAATTGACTGATGATGACAATTTCTCTTACAATTATCAGTCTGTTGTGATTTAAGAATAAATCTGACACTTCACTAACGAACATAATGAAATATCGTCTACATACCTGATTACGAACTGACATCCGATGTTTGTTATATTAAAATAATAAGCTATAGTTAGAGGAAGGGATAAGGCGTCTGCGCAATGCTAGGCGGTCTTGTTGTAGAAGTGAGAAGTGAAGGTTCCAGCCCCGCTTGGGTAGGAAGTAAAGAATCAGATCTACTCTAACATTGTTAGGTTGATTTTCTAGGCACTTTATACATATATATATATTTACTCTAAATATCAGCACAACAATGTTAAATCTGCAATTTTGCGGAAGCAAATTTTTGTTCTTCCCTCGCCGGGATTAGAACTCGTGCTATAGGGATATCGAGACAACACCGCCTGCATGGTGTCAAGCGCTCTAAAACAATCGACCACCTAGACTGAACTAATAATTCAGCTTTCGGTGGCCTAGTGTTACCTTTCCTCGTCAGTAGAATCTAGAGTTGTAACACAGTACATGATATATAAGGCACGAAGATGGAATTGATTGCAGATTAGCTAAATATCTATCGTAAAGGATCGTAAGATACAGTCAGAAATAATTATTTTGGTAAGTACGTATAAACAAGTGACAACTCTACGATAGATCCATCCATTGGATCACCAGTGAAGGTGATACACGGCTGAAAACATATTGTCGAGCCTGCGACTTTTGTCGCAGAAAGCTCGACATAGGGATAGTGATCCGGCGGCGGCGGCGGCGGTGTTAGCTAACTTCTTAAAAGCTTTATATTTTAGAAGGCGGAAGACCTGGATGCTTCATTCTTTGTATATAGATGCCTCATGTTACGAAGTTTCCGTCAGTCACATGTCCAATGTCCTTGACCTCATTTTCATGGTTCAATGACTACTTGAAAAAAAAGTTCAGATTTTTTGGAATGCTAAATTCTCTCTTATTATAAGTAATAGGATAACTATATTTGGTATGTGCGTACATTGCAAGGTCTTCATGCCCGTCAGACAGTTTTCACTTAACCCCGACCTCATTTCATGGATCAGTGAACAAGGTTAAGTTTTCGTGGTCAAGTCCATATCTGAGATACTATAAGCAATAGGTCTACTATATTTGGTGTATGAAATGATAGTAAGGTGTACATGTCCAACTGGCAGGTGTCATCTGACCTTGACCTCATTTTCATGGTTCAATGGTCATAGTTTAGTTTTTGTGTTTTGGTCTGTTTTTCTAATACTGTATGCAATAGGTCAACTGTATTTGGTGTATGGAAATATTTTACGATGTTCATGTCAGTTTGGCAAGTTTTATTTGACCTTGACCTCATTTTCACGGTTCATTGCTCAATGTTAAGTTTTTGTGTTTTGGTCTGTTTTTCTAATACTGTATGCAGTAGGTCAACTATATTTGGTGTATGGAAATATTTTACGATGTACATGTCAGTGTTGCATGTTTTATTTGACCTTGACCTCATTTTCATGGTTCGTTGCTTATGTTAAGTTTTTGTGTTTTGGTCTGTTTTTCTTACATTTAAGCAATAGGTCAACTATATTTGGTGTATGGAATGATTGTAAGGTGTATATGTCTGTCTTGCAGGTATCATCTGACCTTCACCTCATTTTCATGGTTGATTGGTCAATGTTCAGTTTTCCTGGTTGACTTTTTTTCTTAGATACCTTATGCAATAGGTCAACTATATTTGAAATGATTTTTATGTGTACATGTCTGTCTGGCAGGGTTCAAATGACCTTGACTTCATTTTCATGGTTCATTGGTCAATATAGAATTTCCATGGTTTGGTCTGTTTCTTTTATACTATAAGCAATAGGTCATCTATATTCTGTGTATGGAGGGATTGTATTAAAGGTGTACATGTATTTCCGGCTTGGTTTATCTGACCTTGACCTCATTTTCTTGGATCATAAATGTTAATGTGATACTTGTAGTAAAACTTTATATGTAGGACTATCAACATAAAATGAATGGTCAGTATAGTAGGCGAGACATTTCAGCGTGTGCACTCTTGTATGTATTAGATGTAGTGTTCTCATATCTGAGGGCCATTAGCTACATCTGATTTACATTGAAGTAATAAATAATAATTTTATCTTTTCTATTGTTCTTAAAAGAGCAATTAGTTTTGATAAAACAGGATTAGTGTTATTATGAAATATTTACTTCCATAATGTTTATACATGATCTTGATTATATGGTTTGTTTTCATTTTGTTATGTTGTGTCACATGCTATGAAAAGTAGTGTAATGGCCAGGGGCGGATCCAGGATTTTAAGTTAGGAGGGGCGCAAACATAAATTTTCGCCGAGCGGAGCGAGGCTAAATTTTTTTTTGAGGTAAAATTATCGAAATATTCTTTATTAAGCTGAGGACAACCCATGCTTTGCAAATTTTAGGGGGCACACGCCCGCCACGCCCCCGCCTGAATCCGCCCCTGATGGCAATAAAAATTTGAATTTGAATTTGAATTTGCGATTATCTCAAACTTTCCAGATGCAGTAGCACTTTCAAAAGATGTTTTATAGTAATGGATTTGGAATGAAATTTTAATTGCGTCTATGTTTCTGTCATCAAATTGATACATTATCACTGCTTTTGTATTGCAAAATAAATTCCTGTACTGTCTTGTCTTTTTTGGTTTAATTTCAAAACCTGAACTTTTTACTGAAAAATTAAAACACTTCTTTGTAAATATATATATAATAGAATGTTTTAACCACAAGATGTTGGAGTGATGTAGTACTTCCAAACGCTTTACAGTACCATTAACCACAATATGTTGAAGTGATGTAGTACTTCAAACCGATTTACAGTACTATTAAGTGATGTAGTACTTCCAAACGGTTTATAGTACTATTAACCACAACATGTTGAAGTGATGTAGTACTTCCAAACGGTTTATAGTACTATCAACCACAAGATGTTGAAGTGATGTAGTACTTCCAAACGGTTTACAGTACTATTAACCACAAGATGTTGAAGTGATGTAGTACTTCCAAACGGTTTACAGTACTAGATTTGTACCACCAATTTAATTTTTTTCTTACGGTCCTACATTTTACAATATCTTTGAGACTTTGAATGGTCCCAGTTATTGAAGTAGGTTAGATTTTTTTTTGGATGGGCTGGACTTGCTCAGTGTCAAGTCAGATCGAATACTGGATATTAATATTTTCACTCTGAGTTTAAAACGTAAGGAGGTCGTATTTTATATTTACGGAGATGAAATAATTTTAGTAATTTAGTTGAAAGTTATCAAACTACTTATTAAGACCGTTCTGTTAATGCAATTTTGGTTGTATCCGCTCAAACATTTTATTTGTTGAGCGTATATATTGAAGGTTATTCCAGGAGCTACATTTTTTTTCGTTCTGCTGACTTTTTCTTTTACTTCACAAAAAAAAAATCATAATCAAATTTTGTGACTAAGCGTTATTTTAAAATCGGTATTAAAGGGGCATTTAGCTGTCAAATTCTTGTTCACCGATTTGCCTCAAATTCTCATATTTGATTAATAACGCACTAAAACGTACATCCAAATTACAAATTGTCTAAAATAAACAATTAACAATGCATGAACTCGATAATATTTCGTGAGTATTTTTGTCTAGATGTCATCTTATTAACCATCGAGATGACATCCGAAGACTGCCGACGGTCATTTAACCCGATATGAACATACATATAAATAGATAGCGACCACGTGCAATTGGATTTTTCTAGGTCTGATTGTTTTCAAATTATAGGTTAAAAAGTATGTTTATCATCGTGTTTACCTGTATAAGAATGATCAACCAAATGGTTCATCGACCTTGTTTCACAATCAATGTTGACATTCTTTTCCTTTTAATAGCTGAATACATGCGTAACCCGTCTCCAGCGAAGAAGTCAAATTGAAGGTCACATGAATACGGATTCAATGAGGTCGAACTATTCACTTGCAAGTGAATAAATTATCAGTAATGTTTCTTAGCTTATTTTGACAAAACTGAACCAAACTGGCTGTTTGAAGCGAATTGTTATTTCACTATTTCACTTTCATATATGATTGAACAAAACAAATCATATTTTATTTTTAGCTCACCTGGCCCGAAGGGCCAAGTGATCTTTTCTCATCACTTGGCGTCCGTCGTCCGTCGTCGTCCGTCGTCGTCGTCGTTAACTTTTTACAATTTGAACTTCTTCTAGAGAACCACTAAATGGAATGAAACCAAACATAGCATGAATGTTCCTTATGAGGTGCTGACCAAGTGTTGTTACTTTGAAGCCGATCCATCATCCAAGATGGCCGCCAGCGGGGACTTAGTTTAACATAGGACCTTATGGGAAATACATACAAATGTCTTCTTTTAGAGAACCACTGAATGGAATGAAACCAAACATGGCATGAATGTTCCTTTTGAGGTGCTGACCAAGTGTTGTTACTTTGAGCCGATCCATAATCCAAGATGGCCGCCAGGGGGGGGGGGGAACTTAGTTTAACATAGGACCCTATGGGAAATACATACGAATGTCTTCTTTTAGAGAACCACTGAATGGAATGAAACCAAACATGGCATGAATGTTCCTTATGAAGTGCTGACCAAGTGTTGTTACTTTGAAGCCGATCCATCATCCAAGATGGCCACCAGCTGGGGACAGTGTTTAACAAAGGACCCTATGGACAATACATACAAATGTCTTCTATTAGAGAACCACTGAATGGATTGAAACCAAATATGGCATGAATGTTTTTTATGATGTGCTGACTAAGTGTTGTTACTTTGAAGCTGATCCTTCTTCCACGATGGCCGCCAGCGGGGGGACTTTTTTAACATAAGACCCTATTGGAAATACATACAAATGCCTATTCTAGAGGTGAACTGAATGGAATGAAACCAAACATGGCATAAATGTTTCGTATGAGGTGCTGATGAAGTGTTGCTACTTTGTTGCTGATTTTCTGTTCAAGATGGCCACCAGGATTTTTTATTAAATTACAGGGCCAATATTAAACCAAATTTGGCCTCACTCATTATTAGGGTATCTGTTATGATTTTAATCTATTTTAACATGATTTCCAAAACCAAAGTACAATCAGGTGAGCGACACAGGCTCTTGAGAGCCTCTAGTTTATCATATCGTGTAGCTTATGCCCCTTTAACTATTCCTGCAGTAGGAAAACAAAATCTTTGAATATCTTGAATTTGATAAGTAGCATTCCGTTTTCATTAAACTGATAAATCTCTGATACAGTCATAACAATTACCTTTTTATTAAAATCTCTTAAAAATACACATTTAGGACAGGCATGGAAAGACAGAATTAAATCAACTATGTTTTACCTCAAGAATAGACCCTTGGAAACATCACTTGATCAATGTTTTCAACAATACATTCAAATATTTAAACAACAAATATCCTCTTAAAATCAAGATTTTTAGCTCACCTGGCGGAAAGGCCAAGTGAGCTTTTCTCATCACTTGGCGTCCGTCGTCACCCGTTGTCGTCGGCGTCGTCGTCCGTTAACTTTTACAAAAGTCTTCTCCTCTGAAACCACTGGGCTAGGTTAAATTTAGCCACAGTCATCATTGGGGTATCTAGTTTTAAAAATGTGTCCGACGACCCCGCCTGCCAACCAAGATGGCCGACATGGCTACAAATGAAAAAAATAAGGGTAAAATGCAAGTTTTGCCTATTGTTTTGAAAACTGCTATAAATAGAGAAATTCTGACAGAGCAAAAATGATCAGAGTGTTGAGCTCTAACTTTTGTTCATTTAAGTCAAAACTGTAAGATGACTTCTTTTACGAGTTATTGCCCTTACATGACAAATTTTACCATTTTTCAATCTTTTCCATATTATCTCGAAAATTATAATAGATAGACCGGAATTTGAAGTAACAAAAATAATCAGCAAAACAAGATCTACAAATAAGTCAACATGACCAAAATCGTCAGATGACTTCTTATTAGAGTTATTGCCCTTTAATGAGGATTTTTAGCAAATTTTTGCGTTTTTGCCAAACATTTTAAAAACTATAATAGATCAATAGAAACTTTAAAAAGCAATAAATGATCAACAAGACAAGACCTTAAAATAAGTCAACATGACCAAATTGTAAGTCGACTCCTTATAGCAGTTATTGCCCTTTAATGACAATTTTTCACGTTTATTTCACATTTTGCCTTTTATATTGAAAACTGTTAAAGATTGTTAGAAATTTTAGATAGCACAAATGACCAGCAAGACAAGATATAGAATAGAAATAAGCCATAATGGTCGAAATCTTCAGTTGACTCGTTAATGGAGTTATTGCCCTTTAATGAACTATAGTAGATAAATAGAAACTTAAGAAAGGAAAAAATACCAGCAGGATAAGATCAACAAATATGTCAACATGACTGAAACTGTCATTTAACTCTTAATAGAGTTGTTCCCCTTTAATGGTGATTTATACTCAAAAGTGGCCATTGTTGAAGATGCAGGTGAGAGACACAGGGTCTTTAGAGCCTCTAGTTATTTATTAATACCAATGCAATCTATAAACGTGAGCTTCCCCTTAGTAACTACTTAATTAAACAATGATCGTAGTCCCCTATAATTGTGATATTGGAATTTCTGTTCCTATTAAACACACTGTAATTCTCTACACTAAATAAATGGTTTTTGATCATTGTAAGAACAGATTTGGGGATGAGTTTCATTCGATGATGTTTCAGTCGAGGAAACAAGGAGAGATTGTGATTACTTCCATGGTCATCTGTGACACAGATATTCCATACCAGTCAACATCCACTCGGGATGACGTCTGTTAAACATTCGAAAAAATGACTTCAACTTTTCTACTTGGAACCCTTGTTTCAATAGCTTTCTTGTCAGCAGAAAAGAATAGAAACTGGAAAGTTCACAATTGGGAAACTGAAATCATCACTTTTGTTCCCTTACCAATCCTCATTGTCAATTTCTAGTTTAAGTCAAGATATGAGGTAGTCTGAAATGTATCTGTGGTATCTTTTATTTCACGTTCGATTGGATGAACACGTTCAACATATATATAGTCACCAAACTTGAAAACAAACTGAGATGACACCATCTATATAGCGAAAGGGGAGGTAAAGGATCCTTTTAGCTTCCTTTAATTCTTCCCGAGAAACTCCAGTTTAAAGCGTGCCTCCTGTATGAAGTATGACAGGCGAGTCATACATGCGCCAAGAAGCCCCTCGTCAAATCATTATTTGCGTGAAGAAAAGGGTGATTAAATTTTAATATTTGTAACATTTTAAGTTTACTAACCGGTTGAAACACAACCTGTCAATGAATTTTATAGTTGATGATGAGATGTAAGAAACAAACTCATGCAATCTTATAATTTAAAGTATTTATTTATAAATTTGCGTTTGTTTTTTCTCTGAAATTTTCCTGTCAAGTGTTAAAGTTGAGTATATTATTGCTCTTAGCATGTCAATAACGAATTTGCATTTAGTGTCTGAAAAATAGTTTCCTATTAAATAAAGATTAAAGAAAAACGTATTCTCTATAATATGCAAAATATGGCATCTTTTCGGTAATCTTGTCGTCTAAATACCTTGTTTGCTGTTTAAAAAAATATATTTGCATAGAAAACATCTGTGGCATATTTATGTCCTTAATCGTGTTTGAAATTTACAATGCGACACCATTTATGTTAAAATTAATATTCTCCCACAAAAAGGTGTTCCAGATATGTCTCTTCGATTGCATGAATTATTTTTAATTCATATAATTATGAAACTATTCTTTTGCTTTCTAAACAAAGTAATTTTTAAATTCCAATAGAACGCTTAAAATGCTTCTTCAAATAAAATTCGCCTTTCGAACGTATCCTACAAGTCCGATTCGAAGTACAAAAGTTCTGAATTTTCCTATAAGATTCGAAATAATTTTTTCACGTTATGCTCCACACTCATTTCAACATAGGTATGCACTATATCTGTCCTCATTTTACGCTCTGTATAATTGTATAGACCACAATAGTGTCTAACCATGTTAAAATGCGTATAGAGCATGACATGAAAGAACTATTTCTTAAATATTCATCAGAGAGTTTTAGAATCTTAATCTCTAATAAAGTGGGTAAGTATATTAATATACTAAACTGATGTATGTAATCGACAGTATCATAATAACAATGTTATCATGGATATACATATTTGTCTTTGCTTTCGTCATTTTAATGCTCATTAGATGCGGAAATATTCTGAATGCATATATCATGTTTTCATGACGTCATTACACAACAGATTCAGTTTCGATAAGTCGCAGATAACAATTCTGGATTTTACTCGACGGGATAGATAGAGTACCTATTGACATGTTGGAGAGCTGAGTTGAAGCTTGGCTGACATGGCACACACTATGTCTTCTTCAAAATGGTTGCAATGGATCAGTCTTAACAAAAAATGAGTTCTTATATAGATCAGTTTTGTTTTGAGTTGTATCACATGCACTTGAATTGTCTTTAACTGAATTGTTCACTTAATTTGGCACCTTCAAAGTTGTCAAAACGTTTGGTTTAATAATATTTTTAGATAAGCTTTGAACAAAATAATCCTTGGAATTTTTAGCTGGGACTAAACTTTCCTCCACCTTGACTGCAGGTTATCTAATTCTAAGTCGTCTAGCATTTTAGTGACCGATCCCCTTTCTCTTAATATGTAGTCGCCTATGTTAAATATAACAACTTTACATTGGACACTTCAGTCTAGTTGGTTTATTTCGTTTGTGGTATATGGGTACCATATAATTGCCCCACAATCCATCATGGATCTTACTAACGACATGCAAGCTAGTTTTTGCAGTCTTTTGGATAGAATCGTAGATTTCGTCAAAGAAAGTCCAGTGTTGAGTTTTTTTCTTGGCTACATTTTAGATGTGAGTTGTCAATTTTAGATCTTCAGACATTTATCCATCTAGAATGCACATTTCCTAGCCTTTGTTCTTAATACTCAGAATATAACACGCCTTTTTCATTTATGCGTATGACCTAGTCTTTGGCCCATTTCGCTAGGTTTCCAGGTCTTGTTGTAGTAATGTGTGGTCTTGTTGTGATTTGATTCATGTATTTCAGACAATCATGGCCAAAAGTCTTACGATTAATCTATCTGCATATGGTAGGTCATTGGTGTAACAGGGGATAGGTTACAGCACCTTGAAATATTTGTACTCCTGAGTCAACTATAATAGTTTCTTCTGATTCTTCTCCATCAAAAACGACTTTCATTTTTCTCTGAGTTAGGAACATTTCTAACTGCTTATTAAGTGATTCTCTCACACCATATTTACCCAGGTAATGTAGTAATTTATTGTATTGCACAATGTCGAAAGCTTTTGAGAAGTCCAGGATTGCGACATATACATCAAATTGGTTACCAGCATTATATGATTTCATATATAACTTGGTACGGGCATTTTCCGAAGAAGACAGTTGTTTATAGTTAAGCTGTGTTGACAAAATTAGGTGAGCAACCCAAAAAGACATAATAGGTTAATTGGACAATAATTAGGATCCAGCGGCCAAAACTGTGTAAACATACCCGGAAATTTGTGTTTAATTATAGCCAATTGTGTAAAGATGTTAATATCAGTGAAAATACACCTACTTCATGTAATTGCAGTAATTCCGAATACATTTATGGACCCATTTCCCATGTTATAACAGGAGATCTTAACATCGTTCAAGACCGAGAGTTAAAATCATTCCTCAGTAAAGGACCTAAATATCGTCCCCCGTCAATTATTAATTGGAATGAGTGTCGTAATATCATCCACGACTCACTCCATACTTACTGTTTGAAATGGATAAAACGGGAAAAAGCTGACAAAAAATCTTTGGACTCTTTTTTTAAATCAGTAATGAACATAGTTGATATACGTATTCAACATTTTAAAGAACATTTTACTCTTAACAATAACCACAATAAACCTATTTCTCGTATCAAACATAAACTAAAAGAACTAGCCAAGGAATTTGTTTTTGTCCCGGCCGATAAAGCTGCTAATAATATTATTATTGTTTGACGTAAATTTTACATTGAGGTTCTGAAAAAAGAAATCACCAATTCACCAACATTCCAACTGACTCCATTTTCAGAAAACGACATCTGTAACAAACATAAACTTTTAGCTACCGCTTTACAAGCAGAACCAAATACAATGAAAGTCCCAACTATGTATTGGCTTCCGAAGCTACACAAAACACCTTACAAATATAGATTCATTTCGTCTTCAAGCCATTGTTCCACTACTAAATTGTCTATTCTTCTTACCAGTACACTTGGTACAATCAAAAACCTGATAATAAATTGTTCAAATAAGGCCTTCGAAAATAGTGGAATTAATTACTTTTGGAGTGTCAAGAACTCGTTGGAAGTACTTGATAAATTGCATGCATATATTGGTGATTTTGAATCTGTTCAAAGTTTTGATTTTTCTACCCTATATACCACATTGCCTCACATTCTCATTAAGAAAAAATTCACACACCTAATTAAATGGGCATTTAAAAAGTCAGAATGTGAATATATATGTTCAAACTCTTTTAGGTCATTTTTTAGTAGCAATAAACAAAAAAACTATGTCAATTGGACATGCTTTGATACTATATATGCCCTTGAATTTTTACTAGATAACATTTTTGTTCGCTTTGGAGATTCCGTATATCGTCAGGTTATCGGAATTCCAATGGGGACTAACTGTGCACCACTTATTGCGGACCTTTTTTTGTATTGCTATGAGTTACAATTTATGACAAAAATCAGTAAAGACCCATCGAAACAACATCTGATACACAAATTTAATAATACTTTTAGATATTTGGATGATATTTTGGCTCTCAATAATGACGACTTCAGTATGTATACTAAAGAAATTTATCCTGTTGAACTTACTTTAAATAAAGCTAATACTAACAATGACCACTGCCCTTTCCTCGATCTTGATATCTATATCATTAACGGAAAGCTTAATACTAAAATATATGATAAAAGAGATGATTTTTCATTTCCTATCGTTAATTATCCATTTTTAGATGGTGACGTTCCCTTGTCACCATCTTACGGTGTTTATATATCTCAACTTGTACGATTCGCTCGTGTATGTAACAATGTTTTAGATTTTAACGAGAGAAATGTATGTATTACTGAAAAATTATTACACCAGGGTTTTCGATATCACAAACTAGTCAAAACATTTACTAAATTTTATCATCGGTATAAGGACATCATTCGTAAATATAGCTCAACATGCAGACTTCTTATACGTTCAGGTATTTCACATCCAATTTTTTATGGAAATATTCTTTATAAAGCACAAAAATGTCAGTATTCACCTCTGAAACTAACAAAACCTTTAAATAGACTTATTAAGAAGGGATATAGTTACGATACTGTTGTCAGGTCATTAAAGATTGCATATTTTGGCGTTGATATTGATTCACTTATAGGGTCTTTGCATCTGCACTAAACACATTTATTTAAAAACCAGTTGTTGGCATGACACGGGTTATGTTCTTCTCATATATGTTATGATGGTATGATACTAAACCCCTAACGGGAAGGATTGTGCCTGATATTCATATGATGAAGACATAATCTTTCAATCAGTTTAATTGAAGTCTGGAGCTGGCATGTCAGTTAACTGCTAGTAGTCTGTTGTTATTTATGTATTATTGTCATTTTGTTTATTTTCTTTGGTTACATCTTCTGACATCAGACTCGGACTTCTCTTGAACTGAATTTTAATGTGCGTATTGTTATGCGTTTACTTTTCTACATTGGCTAGAGGTATAGGGGGAGGGTTGAGATCTCATAAACATGTTTAACCCCGCCGCATTTTTGCGCCTGTCCCAAGTCAGGAGCCTCTAGCCTTTGTTAGTCTTGTATTATTTTTAATTTTAGTTTCTTGTGTACAATTTGGAGTTTAGTATGGCGTTCATTATCACTGAACTAGTATATATATTTGTTTAGGGGCCAGCTGAAGGACGCCTCCGGGTGCGGGAATTTCTCGCTGCATTGAAGACCTGTTGGTGGCCTTCTGCTGTTGTCTGTTCTGTGGTCGGGTTGTTGTCTCTTTGACACATTCCCCATTTCCATTCTCAATTTTATCACAGACATGCAACACAACTGATTAAAAAAATCAAGTTCAAACAAACATACAAATAAATCAAACATCAACAAAAAAGTTTTAGAAGTTGAAATAATATTAACATTCTGCATCAGTTTTAAACAATAAAAAAACATCATGTACAGCAGTTCAGATAATTTTTCTATAATTGTACTGACTTTTTTAATATACAACAGAACATCACAAGATTATTAATCATGTAATTTTACCGATTGTCTTCATAGTATGTTATTAAAAACATATGATGCAGATTTCAATTTGAATGACGTGTTTCTATAGTAACAGTCTTAAAATGTCCTGTAACAAGTCAGGAATATAGCAGTTGTTATCAAATAGTTCGTTTCTACGTATGGTGGCGTTTGCTTTTGTAGCAGTTCAGTGTTTCTTTTGTTCCGTTCTTTTCCTCTTTTAGTTGAGGTGTTTCCCTCGGGTTTGGTTTGAGACCTGGATTTTTTTTCTCGCTTAATCGATTTATGACTATTGAACAGCGGTATACTACTGTTGCCTTTATGAAGTACGCATAACCAAAAGTTTGCAATTCAAGATACATTTAACGATTAGTTTGGTTTATGTTGCTCAATTTTAAGTTAACTGTGAGGGGTTTCTTGATGTTGTTTATCTTTTCATCTTTACAATATAAACTGTTGTGTCAAGTAATAAAACGAGTATACATATATGTACAATACCGTATATTCATGTTATAAAATATTTCGTGTTTTTATCCTTCAATCAACGGTTTTGATAAGAAAATATTGATTTCCATCCACCAATGACTCGACGAAATAACCAAAATGATTCTCGTCCAATCAGACTCTAGTTTATTTACAACGCGGAAACACTTTTGTAAGTATAAGGCATTTACACAATATATCTGTGTAATAGATTAACAAGTTATTAATGTATATTCGAATCTAAAAAGCGATAAATCATCATTGCATCATTTTTGTAAACATTATTTTCCCCCCATATTTTCGGAATGTAATTCCTGAATATTTTTCGTATTCACTTATATTATACGTGTAGTACATGATTATGTATTTCCATTGTCAAGCAGTAGTCATCAACACCCTTTCTCAATTCGTTTTACAATGTTTACATCTATGTGATGCTTATATTGTACAGTAAAAATACTTAACTTTATAGCCTACAGACTTTATCATTATACATTAGAATAAAATCAATTTTTATTAAAATAAAATATATCAACATAATTTTCTTTTAATAACTAAAATCTGAAAACATAACAGTGTTCAATTAAACTATATGCGATTTCATTGTTATTGTTTTATTCTACCTATTGCAGATTATTAAAAATTCTGACCCAACTGCACAAATGGTCACTGGTCAGAAGTTTTACTAAACTGCTCTAGGAGAGCCACGGTCAATTAAGACATTGGTGTTGGCATTGCAACAGAGAGTAGAAAGCATACGTACAGTCGTATGAGACAGATATCTTTACCTTTCTATTAAACCTGAATTATTTTCTGAGATATGAATTGTAAAGTCATATAAAAGATAAGGTCGTCAATTTTGAAATGCTAAAAACTGCCGAATCTAAGTTCTCTGGAAGTTTCTTTTTTTTTCCAGCAAGCAACAGAACAATCTCTCTTGAGATTTAAAGTACTAGTAAAACAAAATGTTTTCAGAAATAAAGAAAGTTGATGACATTTAATAACAAATTTTAAGACAGCAATAACATTAACGGTACAATTTTTTCTGCACCAGATGGGCAAAGTTTATTCAATACCGGGCAAGGTATCAGAGCTTTGCATGAAGGAGATATTTTCCTTAATTTAAAATAATTTTTATCGGTATTCCTCATTAGTTATGGTATCTTTTTATGCTTTTTCTATACTGAATATTTCAATTTTTGGTTTTGATGCCAAATAACTCTAATGTTGGGCATTACTTTTTCAAAATGCCTGTAAATTTTATGTAGTTTGATGCATCAAAATAGTGCAATGGTTTTTAACATGGTCTAGTTATCAGGTGAAATTGAGCTTTGAACTACCTTTTAATAACTACCAGAACTATAAAATCGGTGCTTTATGTCCTTTGTCTTTCTGATAGTTGTTTCCGCGCTAATTAATACCGATCTGATGTGTACTGCACCTTTCAACTGATTTTCAAAGTTTATTTTTATATGATGTGCTGAAATATCAAGGTTAGGGGAGGATGATCACTCGCATACATGGTTAACCTCGCCACATTGCGTATGTGCCTGTCCAAAGACTGTAATCCAGTGTTTTTCGTTGGTTGCTGTCTGCCATAATTGTTTTTCGTTTGTTGTTTGTTAATTGTTTGACATTTTGCTAAGCTAGGGCTTTATATAGCTTACTTTGCGTAAGGGTTTTGCTTGTTGTTGATTGCAAACGTTTGCCGTACGGTGACCTGTAATCGTCTTTTTATCTCTTGTGGATAGTTGTCTCATTCTATCACATCTCCTTTTTTATGCCCCACCTAGGGGCATTATGTTTTTTGGTCCGTACGTCCGTTCGTGCGTCCGTCCGTCCGTCTGTCCGGCTGTCTGTCTGTCCGTCCGTACGTCGTCAACATGTCGGAGAATAACTCAAATACAGTTTAACTAATTTGCATGAAACTTTGGCGAATTGTTTATATCTATTGACCTGAGCTCCCTTTCGATTTTTATAAATTTTAGATTTTACGTTTCCAAGTTATGGGGTTTTATTCATTAAAAAAGGGGGATTTTCCAGTTTTCGGACAATAACTCGAAAACTCTTTCACCAATTTGCAAGCAATGTTGGTGAATTGTTTATATTTATTGATGTGAGCTACCTTTCGATTTTTATGAATTTACGATCAAGTTCACGTTTCCGAGTTATGGGGTTTTATTCATTAAAATAGGTGATTTTCCAGTTTTCGAACAATAATTCAAAAATGCTTTGAGCAGTTTTCATGAAACTTTGGTGAATTGTTTATATCTATTGACGTAAGCTCCCTTTAGATTTTTATAAGTTTTAGATCCTACGTTTCTGAGTTATGGGATTTTATTAATAAAAAAGGTGTGATTTTCCAGTTTTCGGCCAATAACTCGAAAGTGCTTTGAGCAGTTTTCCTGAAACTTTGGTTACTGGTTTATATCCATTAAGATAACCTCCCTTTAGTTTTACAAAATTTCTGATATGACATTGAGAAGTTATTGAACTTTATTCTTTCAAAAAGCAACGGGCGTATCATGCGCTCATGGCGCAGCTGTTTATTTAGGTATCATAATGTACAATCCTGATGAAATGACTGTCGTTAAAATGAAATTAATTTGGCCGCGATACCGAAATAAGCAATGTACTCAAAACTTGCAATATGCTTTTTTAATTGGTTGCAAATTCCTAATTTCATAGAATATTTTTTTAAGTAAACGGGGTGTCACTGTATGTTTCATTTTGTTTTTGAGTTAAAGAGCGCATTGCATACTATTTACATAACACATTACCAAAACATACGCATGCTTCCATTGACACTTTAAATCATTAACTTAACATTAATTGTGATTCATGGAAAACGAATTTGGAACTAAAGGTCATGTATAAAAACTTGGAAAGGTATAGATGAGATTTCAATTCACTTGTGATTTATTTGACAATTTCTAATTGATTGAGTTGTTTTTATGTACAATTCTTTTACTCTTTATCATATGTATTTTTCACGAATACTTTTTGTATTTTTTTCCTTTGATGACAAATGTTTAGGAATTTGTATTTACTTTTAGTGTGAGGGTCGTTCGATGGTACTAGTCCTAGTATTATATTGAATGCTTTTAAACATAAACAAACCGGGTCCTGGATAGAAAACTACATAAATGTATCACGCACTTTATTTTATATATATTATGAAATACTTTGGATTTAGACGATAAACTAATCATGCATATCAATTCTTGGGATTGAGAAAATTTTTGTTATTTCGGGTTATTTTGAATTTCATGCTTTATTATACAAACTTCCATGTCTTTATTTTTCTAAACTGTGAAAATTGTCTTTTCATTTACAATCCGCCCGGTATTTAGTGAATAATGTAAGCGATACGTTTAGACTCTATTTCTAAATTGATGTACTATGCAATTTAATCAAAACTAAGGTTGCAACTTCGTTAGGATAGATTAATTACTGTTTTATCGGTACAAACATGCTAGGTTGAATACTGTTTTATCGGTACAAACATGCTAGGTTGAATACTGTTTTATCGGTACAAACATGCTAGGTTGAATACTGTTTTATCAGTTCAAACATTGATTTTGTTATTATAAATTATACTTTATACCTCTACAATTATGAACACTAACAATCCTACATTATGTCGATACTTATATGTTGACAGTGCACAAGGTCATGTTTTCTAGAACTATTCATAATCGCCTTGGTGGTTTCGTGGTAACGTGTTCGCCTTGAGTGCGGGATGTCGTGGGTACGAATCTCGGCCGGGTCAAACCAAAGACTTTAAAATTGGTATTTGCTGCTTCTTCGCGAAGCGCGCGGCTTTAAGGAATAAGAGCAAAGACTGCATGGTTGGCTCGGAGTCAGAATAATGTGTCCGGGTAAGGTGACTTGTCTTCCTGCGGACTGTTACCTTGTGAGTTAGCACGTTAAATATCCGGCTCAGCGTGTCGGTCTAGTACAAAGCAGGGTTTATATTCATATTACATTAACATGTTCTCGTCCTGAATATGCATATGAATTTGCCGCTGGACGTTAAGCAGCCATCCATCATCATCATCATCAAACTATTTATTACGTCTTTACACTAAATCAATTGGATGTGTTATAATTGATATTTTAGTCTGGAAAACAATTGTTTTTATCAGATGTAATTTGCTTTGAACTGGCTTTCAGTAACTGCATGTGGTAACAATTATATCGGAAAATTGTGTCTTTAGTCTTTTTGTCAGATGTTTTTTTGTGCTTTGTATCGACCTGATGAGTCAAACAAACCTTTCTTAATTGATTTTTGTCTCGCTTAAAGGAGTCAAAAAGCGAGACATAGGTATGCTGTTTCCGGCGTCGGCGACGGCGGCGGCGGCGTCAACAATGTATTAGTTTGTGATAAGGTCTAGTTTGTGGTGAACCACAAGTTGTAGGTCAATCGTATTTGGTATACAGTTGTATTAGCATTGGCACATCTCATTTCCATGGAGATTTTTTGGCCCTGCCCCCTCAGTCGTGGTCTATTGACTTTGAAACTTTTGCTTATTTTACATGTATTAGTTTGTGATTAGGTCAGTTTATGGGGGACCATTAGTGGTAGGTCAATGATATTTGGTATACAGTTGTATTAGCATTGGCACATCTCATTTCCTTTATAGGCTGTGATTTTTGTCTCGCCTTGACGGAATAAAAAATCGAGACTTAGGTACACAATGTATGCTGTTTCCGACGGGGGCGTCGGCGTTGGCGGCGGCGATGTCAACAATGTATTTTTTTGTGATTATGTCAGTTTATGGGGAACCACTAGTGGCAGGTCAATGATATTTAGTATGCAGTTATGTTATCATTGGGACATCTCATTTCCATGGAGATTATTTGGTCCCGCCCCCTCAGTCATGGTCTATTGACTTTGAAACTTTTTCTTATTTTACATGTATTAGTTTGTGATTAGGTCAGTTTATGTGGAACCATTAGTGGTAGGTCAATGATATTTGGTATGCAGTTGTATAAGCATTGGCATATCTCATTTCCATGGAGATTATTTGGCTCAGCCCTCTTAGTCATGGTCTATTGGCTTTGAAATTTTGCTTAGTTAACATGTATTAGTTTGTGATTAGGTCAGCTCTAGGGGAACCATTAGTGGTAGGCCAATGTTAATTGGTATTAAGTTGTATAAGCATTAGCACATCTCATTTCAATGGAGAATATTTGGCCCCATCCCCTCAGTCATGGCCTATTGACTTTGAAACTTTTGCTTAGTTTACATGTATTAGTTTGTGATAAGATCAGTTTAAGATGAACTGCTTATGTTAAGTCAATGATATTTGGTATGCAAATTTATTGGCATTTGTAAGTATCGTTTCCATGGAGATTATATAGCTCCACCCCTCTTCATGGTTCATTGACATTGAAACTTTTACATAGTTTACAAGGTAATGTTTGTGTTTAGGTTTGTTTAAAAGGAACAACTTATAATATTAAGTCAATGATACTTGGTATGCAGTTGTATTAGCACTGGCGCATCTCATTTACATGGATATGGTTTAGCCATGTACCTCAGTCATGGTTCATTGACTTCGAATACTAGCCTACAGTGTTCTCAGAAATTTCTTATATCATCCTGGTAAACAGGAAATTATGAAATACCATTTTGTTTCTAGAAACTATAGCATCACATCCATAACATTATCTATAAAAAACTCATTTCAGATAGAATCACATTCTAGCAATATAGCATCACATTACCATGATGCTAAAAGGCCCTGGGGAGAACACTGCCCCCTAACTAGTTAAGTATTGCCATTTTAATTTCAACATTTGCATAATCAAAATTACAAAAAAGCAAGACATATCTCTGTGATAACAGTTTTTATAGTTTGTTCTTATGTTGTGCTGTTACACCAATGTCCAATGTTAGATGGAAGATTTACACCAATGTCCAAGGTTAGATGGAAGATTTAGCGCTCGCAAATATGTTTAACCCCACCACATTATGTATGTGTCTGTCCCAAGTCAAAAGCCTGTGATTCAGTGTCTGTCGATGGTCTCTATCTATTCATATTATTTTTTCGTGTATTGTTTTGTTTTCGTTGTCATGTCTGTGTTTTAATAGCTTTTTTTATGATAAAGGTTTTTCCTATTGTTGAAGGTCGTACTGTGACCTAAAGTAACTTAAATCTACGTCATTTGGTCTCTTGTTGATAGTTATTTCGTTGTCAATCATACCATATCCTCTTTATTATTTTTATATTTATCTTTTGGCGTTTTATGGCAGCTATTTACAATAAAACACAAATACCGAGTCGTAAACAATAGATTGTTTACTTTGTAGTGTGGTAATTAATTTTGCGAAGTATGATAGTTAGTTGTTTGACATTTGCTGAGTCCTTTTTGAGTAGATTTTTGGTTTACGAAAAAAAAAAAAAAAATAAAAATGCCCGCATGTTTCTAAATGACCATTCTTGGAAGAACATTACATTATTCTTATTCTATTTGCGTTGTCAGTTTAAGAGATACTGAGTGTATGTTTGTTTCTTCACAAAGGTGATGACAATGGTACACAACTGTGTCTCATATTTTTAATATAAGGTCCAGTTAAAAAATAAATCAATTTTGAATATTTTGATTATATATACACATATATAAGATCATTAGAACGAAAAAATCAAGCCATTATTCCTTAATGGGACATGCTATAAGAAATCCAAGACACGGAATATTGGAGCTTGTTTCCTGTACTTATGTATACTAGGTTTGTCCCAAACTGAAAGTGCCAACGAAAAATATTTAGATATTTTCCAAAAATGGCATTTTTATGCCCCCCGCTACAAAATGTCGAGGGGTATATTAATTTACCCCTGTCCGTCCGTCTGTCAGTCCGGATATAGATACAAGGTTTGTCCGGCTATCTCCTCCTACAGTTTTTGAGCTACAAAAATTTACAGCTTCAATATTTTGTAGGATGTTACTACACATAATAGAGGTGTGCATGTTCACAGGATTTTGATTTTTTTCAAATATTCTCAAGATACTAGGTTTTTGGACTGAGTCATTTTTTGGTACTAGCTACATAAAGAGATCATGGTTTGTCTGACTATCTCCTCCTACAGTTTTTGAGCTACAGCTTAAATATTTTGTATGATGTTTGTACACATAATGGAAATGTGCATGCCAAATGCAGGATTCAGATTTTTTTCAAATAATCTCAAAATGGCAGGTATTCGGCCTTAGTCATTTTTTTTGTACTAAAAGTCAGAAAGGGGGATGTTAGATATTCACAAAAACCGGTAGTTTGACTTCGTTTCCTTCTAACTTGCTATATAATTGAAAACATGGTCTGTACTACTACAGTTTAATGTCCCTAATGCAGTAAATAAGATATTTTAGTATTGGCTTATATTTAATCAATACCGGGAAGTAGAACTTGGTGACCACTGGAAATAGAAAGTTGAACATAGTGACTTCTAAAACTAGAAAGTTGAAACCTTTTGGCTGGACATTCAGTCCTGCAAGTGTAGATATTCAGAATAAAAAAAAAAGATAGATCATAATACAAAGAGTTAAATTTATAATTTTATTATGGTCAGGCGGGGGCATCATTTGTGTCTTACAGACAGCGCAACAATTTCAAGTTGTACTTCAACAGCACTGTTTGTCAAATCTAAAGTATGTGGAACTATACTCATGCATATGGCAGAGCAGAGGGGGCATCGTCCATATCTAGTTTTTAATACGTCCTTATTTGCAATAGAAGTAACAATATGTCTGAGCAGTAGCACACTGATTCTCATTCCGTGTACCTCATCTGTCTTTATATCTGAATAAATGACAATTATAAACAATTGCTTTAAAAAAAGACTGTTGTCCTAGCTCACTGGAAAATAATAGTTTTCAATGATTTAGGAGGGAAGTCTTTCTGGGATTTCACCTTTTTTTTATAACAAATCATGCTAAATCTGGATATCTGAATACATTGATGACACCATAGTGTAAATATCTAAATAAAATTGACTGCTGTTAAATTAATCAAATGTTAATTACACAAAACGAGAAGTATTTTTATCAATCTATCTTATATCGCAATCCTGTTATCGGTGTCGTTGAGCAAAAAACTCTAAAGAAAAAATTGCAAAGACCACTTTCCTGGGATGGACTAGTAGTTCCTGCTAATAAATCATCACCAATCTAGTTGTTAAAACCTGAAGTCGCGAGCATTATAAGATAATCAAAACGACAACTTTAGACAGTGTAAGAAATCCAAAAGATCTGAGGCAACTTCAGTAATACGAGTACAGATGCATTTACTGCTGATAATGATCATTACAACGGATGTATTCAAACAAGTAGAAACTCTGAAAACTGAGCTTTTGGTCACCATGAACAACCATAACACCAAAGTAATATCAAGTTCTTCTGAATGTTAGTATATCCTGCTTCCTATATTACATATAGGTCACTCAGCAGTCCATGCCAAAGAGTACGCCGAATTGTTTTACGATATGTCCTGTATATCAGTTCATCAACTCATGATCTTGAAGGAGAATATACTTTATTTTCTATTGAATTTTTATACAGGTGTCCTGTCTTTTCGTCCTTTCCTTTGGCCATGGTGTTGTCTGTTCATTTTTTACTTGTTATATTGCTGTCTGAGGAGATGTGGTATAATTGTCAATGAGACAACAATCCATAGACCAAAAGACGAGGGTGTAAAAAACTTAGTTTTTTTTATAGTAAGACCAATAGATATAAGAAGATGTGGTATGAGTGCCAATGAGACAACTCTCCATCCAAGTCAAAATTTTATAAAAGTAAACCATTATAGGTCAAAGTACGGTCTTCAACGGTTTGTTTCAAACGTATCTTCCTTAAATGTGCATCCAATTTCATAATTATTAAGTGATATTCAGATATAGGGTACCCATCTCTTTATGGAGATCATCTATGAATGAATCATTAATAAATTTATGGGTATATGTCTTTTTAAAAAGAAACTTTTGACAACGTGCAAAGTTTTAAATTCACATTGGTTCTTGAGGAGGACGATCAACTTTTGTGTTGACACAGAATCTCTAAGGTTCGGTGAATTATATTGAAATAAGATTGATTTTGATCATTCAGAAAATATTTGCTGGGAATATCTTGTAATCTCAATTTTCATTGTCCATCGAAAGTATCAAAATCAATACAAATATTTCTTCTTGTATTAGCTTTTTATTAAAATATAATAGTATGCAAGAACGTTTCTACACGGAGAAAAATACGTATTATGAAATACCTTTTTTCTCGCAACATCAACTGGATTGATTCAATTAGTCATTTGCAGGGTTACGGATTTCACATGCAAGTTCAGAATAATTTGGTTAATGATTAATGAATATAAGGAGATATATTGTTATGTTGTGTATACATCGATGAGAGCAATCTGATGACACGAATAACCAAAGGACATCTCGAAGTTAACCTACAGTCTTCAATGTGTTTATAAGTAATTCGATATTTATCCTAAACATATAAGTTATAAAGAACTATCAAGAAAATATTACTACATGTACAACATTCGTCCAGACTTTGATTTAATTAAATACACGTTTTTATTTTTTTTCCATATTAATATGTCTATCAATCTGGATTAAAAATAATTTTGTTAAGACCCTTCTTCAGGAACCATACTTCCATAATAGTTCCTCTTGAGGTAAAATGCGGTTGATTTGTAAACGATGTCGAAATCTTTGATTAATAGCTTTTTTCGAAACAAACATTTTACGTGAAACAAAAAGGTTGGAGAGAAGTTCTTTGAATCAGTATTTTGTTAAATTTTCTGGACGCGGGTAATATGGAACCATATTTACTTGTTACAAAGAATAACATCTTAACAACTTGTATTTTAAATCAGTATTTTCTAAGACGCTATAGCAGACACGCTCATAACGAACTGAGAAATATAGTTTTTCATTAGAGGAAGCTAAAAGTAACATCACCAGCTATAAAAGGAAAGTTCAATAGGGGAAAACCCCGTCCTATTATTGAAAAAAAATAAACATAGTTTTCATGTCCGAGTCGTTCATAGCCGACTATACAGTATGGGTTTATCTCAGTGTTGGAGGCCGTACGGTCGCCTACAATTGCTTACATCCACTTTATTTGAACCTTGGTGGATAGTTGTCTCATTGGCAATCATACCACATTTACTTATTTTTATATTGAAGGTATTTCAAGTTCCAGCAGAAGCCAACGGTTTTTGTTACACTGGCTTCATAGCGAATATGCTAAGTCAGTAAAATTTTATAAGTTCATCAAAACAAATCTGGACTTTATATTGGGTGAAAAAAGAGAACATGTAGAATTTTACCATCTCCGGTTTATCTCACGAGATTTAAAGAAATTAACCAAACTATAAATTTGTGTAAATATTTCATTAAGATTGAAAAAATCCACGGCCTGGAATATGGTGAATCAGCATAAATTTACAGTAAACAGTATGCAAAATTTACCTAAAGCCCTGTATGCAAAGTTATTTCATGAAATATGCATATTTGTACTTTAAATTGTTGAAAAATGATGAGATTTACTCTTCGCAGTATTAAAACTCATTGATGATTGGTGAAAATTGTCGATAAGTAAGCCGTAACGCCGATTGTGCTTTCTTGTGATCGTAGCATCAATTAATTCAAGCTAGAGATACAAATATGCTTCTTTAAAACTAATCATAATGTGTTCTCTCCTAAAAATATAAGTAATTTTCCATTTGCACAGAAATAGCAGAGCAAATTTGAAGCCCCAGGGGCAAAACAAAAGAGAAAAATACCTAACTCCTGGGTCGTAAAACAGATACTTTAACCTTTATAGGCTGTGATTTTTATCTCGCCTTGACGGAATAAAAAATCGAGACTTAGGTACACAATGTATGCTGTTTCCGACGGGGGCGTCGGCGTTGGCGGCGGCGATGTCAACAATGTATTATTTTGTGATTATGTCAGTTTATGGGGAACCACTAGTGGCAGGTCAATGATATTTCGTATGCAGTTATGTTATCATTAAGAAATCTCATTTCCATGGAGATTATTTGATCCCGCCCCCTCAGTCATGGTCTATTGACTTTGGAACTTTTGCTTACTTTACATGTATTAGTTTTTGATTTGGTCAGTTTATGGGGAACCACTAGTGATAGGTCAATGGTATTTGGTGTGTAGATGCATTAGCATTGGCACATCTCATTTCCATAGAGATTATTTGGCTTTACACCCCTCAGTCATGATCTATTGACTTTGAATGTATTGCATATAGATATAAGAAGATGTGGTATGAGTGCCAATGAGACAACTCTCACAATTTGTAAAAGAAAACCATCATAGTTCACATGTTAAAGTTTGTGATTAGATCAGTTTAAGAGGAACCGCTAATGTTAAGTCAATGATATACAGTATGCAGTTGTATTATCATTTGCAAGTCTCTTCTCCATGGAGATTATATGGTCCCATCCCGTCATCATAGTTCATTGACTTTGAAACTTTTACATTGTTTACAAGGTAAATTTTATGTTTTGGTTAGTGTAAAGGGCACCACTTATGATAAGTCAATGTTATTTGGTATGCAGTTTTATAAGCATTGACATTTCTCATTTTCATGGAGGTTATGTGGTCACATTAGTCATGGTTCATTGACTTTGAATGTTTGCATAGTTTACATGTTTAAATATTGCCATTTGGATTCATTTTTTGCATTATACTACCAAAATTACAAAAAGGCGAGACATATCTCTGTGTCAACAGTTTATATTATTACTGGAAAGCTGCAATGAATGTTTATGTGTTTTATCACAAGATAATATCACTTTAGATAATGTTGAAGTTGAAAAACTTCTTGGAATTCATATTGATAAAAATCTATCATGGTCAAATCAAATTGATAAAATATGCGAAACTATTTCAACCAGAATATACCTGTTAAAAAGGTTGAAACGTTATTTACCGTTAAAAGGTCTTATTCTTTTTTACAATAGCTATATATTACCCATTATTGACTACTGTTGTACAGTATGGGGTCTTACCACAAACTGTAATCTGGAGAGGATACATAAGCTCCAAAAACGTGCTGCAAGATTAGTTCTATCTGTTTCTTTTGATTTGCCATCAACATTAATGTTTAAAAAGCTTGCATGGATGACTATATTTACAAGAATACAATATTTTCAAGCTGTGTTAATGTTTAAATGTATGAATGGTCTAGCACCTGATTATCTATCTATTAAATTTACTGCTTGTACTGATCTTTATAATTATTGTCTCAGGTCGACAACATCAAGACTTCTTCATGTACCAAGACCTAATTCTGAATTTTTAAAAAGAACATTTAAATATTCTGGTCTTATTACTTGGAATAATTTACCAAATAATATTAAAGAAATAAATAATTTAGATACATTTAAGATCAAATGTTCAAACTATTTTCAAACTGTACAGAATGAAGATGCTTGATTCTAATGTATTTTTTCTTCTTCTATTGAAAGCATATGTACTTATTCAATATTTAAGCTGCTATGTATAACAGTATTATGTATTTTATTTTGTTTGTATTTTGTTTTTTTTTTTTTTGTTTTTTTTTTCTATTTGTATTAATAGTTTTTGAAGGCCTCATGGAAGATTAACATGTAATTGTTAAATGTGTTACCTTCGTTAAATAAAGAATTTTATTATTTATTATTTATTTATCAATCTCTTTTGTATAGAAAGCAATTACCTTGCTTTGAAGTTATCACAAACAAATTTTAACAGTCTGTTATATAAAACTTTTAATGAATTTTTCATGTCGGGGCCTTTTATAGCTGACTTAGTCTATACGGTATGGATTTTTCTCATTGTTAAAGGCCTTACGGTTGCCTATTATTGCTTACATCCACTTCGTTTGAACTTGGGTGGATAGTTGTCTCATTGGCAATCATACCACATCTCCTTATCTTTATATTATTTATTAAACTGAGACTTCATGAATACAACTGTTGCAAAAATGGAATTGTTTCAACACTTTTAGCTCATATATTAGCCAAATTATGTTAGCTATATATTTAAAGATAATAAGATTGTGACAAGACTTCTAGGGGGGGGGGGGCAAGGGGGGTTCCAATAACAGCAAAACAGCAAATTAATTTGGCTTATAACTGATAACAAAGAATTGAAAAGGGATAAAAACATATAACAGTAAATGAATAATTAAAATCAGTCGGGTCCAGGACAAATCCAGTATATATCTTATTATAATCCTTTGTAATGAATTCCATTTTCTATGAACATCTTTTTAGAGTTATATATCTAGAATTGGTTTACTCAATGTATGATAATATTTTTTTGTTATGGAATACTTTTTCAGCATTTATTTTTGTACTTTTAAAGAAGCTCACACATGCTTGTAATTTAAATAGTGAGTGTATTCTTAGAAAAGAATCACAGAGCTGAGTCTGTGTTACTTATTATATAAAAGGTGTTTAGGTTAACTGCATGGTCGTATGGAACTAGGATTTAATTGCCATCCTCATCAGGTATCCCTTGCCATACGTTTTCCTTTTTGTCGAGTCTGCGACTTTTGTCGCAAAAGCGAGACATATAGTGATCACACATTCCATCGGCGGCGTCGTCGTCAGGGGCATCCACAAATATTCACTCTGTGGTTAATGTTTTTAAAATTTAAATAACTTTCTTAAAATATCCTGGATTTCTACCAAACTTGGACAGAAGCTTGATTATAATCATAAAATAGTATCCAGAAGTAAATTTTGTGCAAAAAAATAATCCTAATTTATCCGTATTTTTTTATTAATGGACTTCGTTTTTCTGCCAGTTTACATTACATTCACTCTGTGGTTAAAGTTTTACAAATCGTAATAACTTTCTTAAACTATCCTGGATTTATACCAAACTTGCACCAAAGCTTGTTTATGATTAAAAGCTTGTATCTAGAAGGAAATTTTGTAAAAATTTATTTCTTGTATTTCCATATTTTACTTATAACATGATTGTATAAATGGACTTTAATAAGTTTTTCTTTCAGTTAACATTACACAGTCTGCAGTTAAAGTTTTTAAAACATTTATTATATTCATAAACCATCCTGGATTTTTACCAAACTTGGACAGAAGCTTCTTACAATCAAAAGATAGTATCTAGAGGAAATTTGTATGCCCCCGCCGCAACGGAGGGGGTGGCGGCGGGGGCATTAAGTTTTACCCTTTTCCGTCTGTACATACGTCCGTACGTCCCAAAGTTGGTTTCCGTTCTCTAACTTCAGTTTGCCTCAACCAAATGTTATGAACCTTATACACAATGCTTATTACCACAAAACACAGATCAAGTTTGAATGTTGGTGGTGTCACTGTAACCGTTCTAAAGTTATGCCCTTTACAAACGAAAAAAATGCTGAATTTTTCGTTTCCGTTCTCTAACTTTAGTTTGCCTCAACCAAATGCTATGAAACTTATACACAATGCTTATTACTACAAAATACAGATCAAATATGAATTTTGGGGGCGTCACTTTAACCGTTCTAGAGTTATGTCCCTTTACAAATGAATAAGTGCTGAATTTTTTAGTTTCCGTTTTCTAACTTTAGTTTGCCTCAACCAAATGCAATGAAACATATACACAATGCTCATTACCACAAAATACAGATCAAGTTTGAACATTGGGGGCGTCACTTTAACCGTTCTAGAGTTAACTTATGCCCCTTCACAAATGCAAAAATTGCTGAATTTTTTATTTCCGTTCTCTAACTTTAGTTTGCCTCAACCAAATGCTATGAAACTTGTACACAATGCTTATTACCACAAAATACAGATCAAGTTTGAATTTTGGGGTTGTCACTAAATTTTCTAGATTTATGCCCCTTTACAAATGGAAAAATTGCTGAATTTTTTTGTTTCCGTTCTCCTAGTAAATTAAGTTTGCATCAACCAAATTTTATGAAACTTATACACAATACGTATTACCACAAAACTCAGATCAAGTACAAATTTGGGTAGGGTCACTTTTACTGTTCTTCAGTTATGTCCCTTTTTAACTGTATATGATATGCAAGCGGGGGCATCATCTGTGTCCCATGGACACATTCCCCATTTATTTAATAACTTTTTACCCATTTTGTTGAGCCTACGACTAACATCAAAAGTAGGCGAGACACTAGTATTGGGTTCCGCGGAACCCTTACGAATTTTTGTAATATTTTAAAAGAATTGTTCGAATTTAATATACACATACAGGGAAACAAGGATCGTTATCCCTATACGTAAAAATCAAGATAATTCTAAATACATGTTCATAGAAAAAGGAATTTATTACAAAGGATGATAATAATATTTACTGTAATGGTCCTGGGCCCAACTAATTTTAAAATGTTTATGTGATTAAATATAAGAAGATGTGGTATGAGTGCCAATGAGACATCTCTCCATCCAAGTCACAATTAGTAAAAGCAGAGACATATAGTACTATTATATGTCTCTGGTAAAAGTAAACCATTAATAAAGGTCAAAGAACGGTCTTCAACACGGAGACTTTGCTCACACCGATCAGCAAGCCATAAAGGGCCCCCAAAATGACTAGTGTACTGTAAACCCATTCAAATGTCTATATGTTAATTGAATCCTTCTCCGAATACGGGACCACCATGTTACTAGTGGAAAGATCCCAATTCAATTTCTACTGAAGATTGGCTGTCAAAATGCTAACATTCCAATTTTCAATAACAGTTAACAGCAAATACATTCTCACAATAACAGATAACAAAAAAAACTAAAAAACTAATAGTCCAATAACAGCTAACAAGGAATTATTCATGTGGTATGCTTGCCAATGAGACAACTATCCACAAAAGTTCAAATGAAGTGGATGTAAGCAATTATAGGCAACCTTACGCCCTTCAACAATGAAAAAAAGGCCCCGACATGAAAAAGATGAGACAATTCATTTGAGAAATTATCGGCAAAATATATTTTCAGAATAACAGATAACAAAGAATTATATTGCCCCAAAACAGCATGACAGTTAAACCCCTTGCCCCCTTCTAAACTGACCAATTAAGGCAGAAATTGTTAACTTTTAAAGATAAATGAGCATACAGTAAGATGTGGACTGGAGACATTGGCTGGATTGGATACTTTGTATAATCTTGAATGTTAGAATGATTAATCATCAAACTTTACATTTATATTGTTCAGAGACGGTTTCATTTTGTTATCAGAGTAGTATAAGGCAGGTTCTAGTCATTCCCATTCCATGTCAGAAAACATGCACATAGGGCAGGCTGACAATAATTAAAGTCTTGTTTTCAAATTCTTTAAAAATTGAAACAGAGGTGGGTGTATTAAATGTACCGTAAAAACAAAATTAGAGTATATGCAGTGATTTCTTTAAGGCTATGATTCTGATAAATAATTATTGTTGTGATAAAAAGTGTTTTTCAATTTTTTTTCTATTTGAATAAATATTGTATTTTGTAAAGACAGCTTATTCACAAACCACTCCTCTTTTGGGTAGATATCTAATATTCATAGATATATTTTTTTTACTTTGTTTTATACCAACTGCTTCCTAGATATGATATGATCTCCATGTTTCATACCATAGAGGCATAACTTTGGAATTTTACCAGCGTAAATACTGTTTGATAGCTTACAAATTGAATTCTCAGGAAGACTCAAAGTAAAGGGTGGGATAGTACAAAATTTTAGCATAAATTTTAACTCTTAGATGTTGAAGGCAAATGCATGTTGAAAATATGCCGCACAACCCTATGTTTGACCTTTGCAAAAAATAGTAGTGCATATGAACTTTCCATTCCAGGATATAATTTTTTACGAAACTGCATAGTGGGAAATTGCATTATTTATTTTTCACAGAAGTGCAAACTTTAGAGCGAATTTTTCATCTTAATATGTAAATCTATAAATATCTACATTGTATCAAAATGTGTTTCCGTGAGTTCTCATGAAGGTTACTAGTAACCATGAATTCAGATCCACAACGGTAATTGACAATAAGATTGAAATGTAAAATAATTGTCACATTATTATGTAAGATGTTTATCACAAAAAGACATCTTTTATATAATAGGTCAACAATTACTCTTTAACAAAAGATAACTGACAAGCTCTAAATATCCCCAAGTATGAAAGGGATGCAGTTTATCATTACCGAAATATGTATTCAGCAAATGTCAAAACAGCAGTGAAAGTGCAGTTAACATATACTAGATTTTCTAGTATTTCAGCATTTCAAAGTAAATTTGTCTCATGTACTTCCATCTAAAATCATTTAATTCCTATGTATTACCTGACAATAAACCATATCGCCAAATTCAACAGAATATTTTATTAATCTTATTCTATATTTTTGTTCGTATGTGTTTTTTTCTTTTCCTAAAGACACATTATAGCTTTACAACAAATGGTCGTGACATCCTGGTTTATTGTTAAACCAATTCATATAAAAATGTTACTTTAAATTATGTTGTACCTTCGAGTATATACAGCAGAACTGTAAATATTAAAACTAAATTGCAAAAGAAAGCAGCTAATGTAACAGTGGACAGTAGCATTTAAATTGATTTTTACATGGAAAAACTTTAATTTCTTATTGCACATAAAGGCGACCCTAAAGTGTTGTAACAACGAAAAATAAAAAAAAACCTGTAATAATCAGTTTGAAAAGGCCTCCTTTATCAGATTGGCGCGAAGCAACAAAAAAAAAAAAAAACAGACATAAGAAGAAAAGACACAAGTACCCATTTAGGAGTACTCGCAGGTACGGTATTGATTGTAGCTTCCTTATAGAATATTTTAATGCCATGGGACTTTTGCCGTTGTGCACCTAACAGCAACCTTTTGCAAACCAGATGCAGTTATTTTCCACCCTTATTTCACAAAAAAATCTTTAAAACCATATATTTTGTGAGTCAGTATAGTTAGCTTTTTGCTAATTTCATTTTTTATCCATGCCCGGAAAGCTGCATGAATATATCGCCTCGATTCAATGAGATATTAAAGTTTTTTTTCCTTTAACATCGTAAATCTTGATCTTATAAATGTTGTTATGTTTAGCCACCAAAGTCATACCAGCAGAATAAAAGTGTAATCTCCAGAAGTATTAGTTTTTAAGCGATAGAGTATCACTAATACGGTATATTGAAATTTATACTTGTTTTATGTGATTCATAATTAATTGTAGCTCAAATATAAATAAAACGATCTCCCTGGTTTTAAAAATGGTACTATTGTGCGAAATAGTTAGCTTGTTTCAAATTATAATCCATGAGACAAAAGTCATGATTTTGGAAACACAATTTGAGGGATGGATATTCTTTTCAATCTTGAAAAGCCTTGACTTTTATATGACAGTTCAGGTGTATGGCCAGTTGGTCACGTATGTGTTTCCAAGAGGTGGTAGTTTAAAGAGTTCTATTGATCTAAATAATGCATACTAAAAGATTCACTTATAACCGGAAACAATAACGGATAATGTTCCACAATGAGAAGAAAACAAAAATACGTCACTGCTCACTGTTCTAGAAACATTATTTTGATCGTTTTAGTTTGAATTCATGTTTAAATGCTAATCAAAATCTTATCCATGTCATGGTAAAATCAACTAATACAGAAATCGATGTCACTATAAGTTTGATCAGTCACAAACTGAATACGAAAACGGATCATCGAGAATTCCAAGGCGGGCGAAAATTATTATTAATCTTATCACAGGTAGGATTTTAATTACTTTCTATCAAATTAATTTTCTTCATTTTTTAACCTTTGTATGTACACTTTATAATTGGTTTAAATCACCTTTCTTCAATACTTGTAAAGTTACTTTAACAGCCTGCTGATTTGAACAAGTTTCATTTTTTTAAAAACGTCTTTGATATGTCTGGTTGATAAGATAGACAGCAACAATATACTTTTACCTAGTGTGCACTTTTTGATAATGAATTTATAGCATTTTACATTTTCTTTTTCGTATTTTTATATGATTGACTGAATCAAGTTCTTTGGTGTCCAGTGTTAACTATCTAAAATGTTATCTAGGCCGAGAATTTGAACAAAACATCAGTTACGTAGGTCGACAAAAGGGGAGGTATTGACTATAACTGGAGATGGAAGGGTAGTTGGGAAAAAAAAAATTGTAATGCTAAAATTTCGCGTGAATTTATCTATTTCTGACTTGTTATTGACTTTGAACTAGTTTTAAGTAACTGTATGTACTCCTATATCGGTACTTCCTCGTTTGTGTTTGTGTTAGTTGTTTTATGAGCTTCTTACCAATATATTGAGTGAAGCCATTTCCAATTTTGATTTTTACAATTTGTTCTTATGTGGTGCTATTACGTCAGTGTCCCATGTTAGAGAAAGGTTGAGAACTCACAAATATTCTGTATGTGCTGTCCAAAGTCAGGAGCCTATATCTCGATGGTTTCCAATGGTTGCTTTTTATAAAAATATGGAGATGTGGTTATTTGATTTTTTGCTTATTGTGTTGTATATAAATCATTGTTCGTTGGATTTTTCTCGTTTGAATTGTTTTACATTTGCTGAAAACATGTCTTTTAATTATATATCTTACAATACGGTTTTTGGTTTTGACCAGTTTGAAGACCGTACGGTGACATATAGTTGCTTACATCTATATTTACGTTATTTAGTATTTGGTTGATAGTGTTGTCTTTTTGGCAATCATACCACATCTTTTTTTAATTCATACAGGTTGCTGATCGTTTTTTTAAACAGGAACTTCGTTTCTATTTTGATAGATTTATCATTTCAATAGAAAAACTTCATGATAAACTTGTTCTTTGTTATTATTCTCATTCAGTGTAACGTTTCCTGTTGTCGTGTGCGTTTTGGATACTTTTACTTTTTCTTTTTGATGTGACGTCGACATTTTTCTATATAGTTGAATTATAAACTGATTTTTCTTTACGAAATCCAATTATTATACGAGTTCATAAATCAAAATCACCACACTCAGAATTTATTTTAGAGTCAATTTGATAATGGTTTTAAGGTTAACTTATTTCACATGTTAACCGTGATTTTTTAAAGTGAAATTTCATGTATGAAGTGTAACTAGCCTTTGATCCCAGGGGCATATTTTTATTATATATTGTCATAAATTGATTGAGTGTTATTAAATAATGCCACAAGATAGGCTGTGTCTGTTTAAACATATATGTACGTGTAGGTGGAACGTACCTACATTTGGTCGTTCAGTTAATCATTCTTCTTGGTTAGGCATATTATTTACTATAATTTAGATAACAGTGCCGAAGTGACTCGACTAATATCTAAAACAAATAGAACAAGACAGATATGAACTGACGTGACAGAAAAAAATACAACAATAATCTATAGTAATTATCAAGAGCTCAATGCATGAACAGACAACCACTGTATGTTTGGTCATAAAGTGTTTTGAGGTAAAACAGACTATGAATTAATATCATGACTTTTGTATGACAAAATGTCTCACTAACGACAGATCCAGGTTTCTTAAAAAGATGGGAATAAACTCATCATAGATACCAGGCTAAAATTTTGTACGCCAGGCGGGCGTTTCGTCTACAAAAGACTCCTCAGTGACGCTCGAATAACAAAGTTATTAAGGCCAAATAAAGTACGAAGTTGAAAAGAATTGAGGAACCAAAATTCCGAGAGGTTTTGCCAAATATAGCTAAGGTAATCTATTCCAGGGGGAGTTAATCCATAGTATTTCGAAAAATTCAAAGTTTTGTAAACAGTTATTTTATAAATATGACCATATAAATGATGATTCATATCAACACAGTAGTGCTGACTACTGGGCTGGTGATCGCCTTGGAGCGGAAACCTCCACCAGCCATGGCATCAACCCAGTTGTTGTAAATAAACTCATTATAGACACCGGACATTTCCGGAATTGAGTTGCGTATAACAGGAAAGTGCTAAAAATGTGATAAATATAATTTATATTAAAAAAACCTTTTAAGAAGTGGTTCTTTTCATCAAAAACACTGATCAACTTCGGTTTCTTAAATATAATAATTGCAACACAACTAAAAACCGTAATTCCCCTTCAATTCATCAGCAAGTCCAGTTGATGAAGGGACTGTATTCATAGCATAAAAGTTATCTACTGACAACACAAATTTTCCGTATTGTGATGTAAGAAAGTAAATAGGGGTCTTTTTAATGACAAAGTATTTTAAAATCTCATTTGTTTAGGTCTTTTAACCACCCATCTGCCTAAAGACATTTTTCTCAAAGTGCTTCACTTAAATTGACATTTCAAATGAAAATCCTACGTTCAATCAAACTAGTTTTTAATCTAAACAATGTCTATATCTAATTCCCTAGGTCAGGTTAAAATCAAGGCAAAAGTATAATTCATTTCTTGAAAATAATGTGTGTTGATCTCTGTTTGACGATTTTTCACTTCAAAATCCAAATGTTTTTATTTGAAATTACTAGTATCTCATAGTTTATGTCAAGCTTAAACACTATAAACAGCGAACTTTTATCACTCTGATTATTGATAGATTGTTCATCCCATTAAAAGCTTTGAGATTAGCTTACTTTTTTGTTTGCCCATACATGAACTTAAAACTTTTAATATAGTATTTTCTAAGGATCAATTTTCTGAAGTATATTTTACAAAACACAAAGGAATATATATATTTATAAATATCTATGTGGAAACAATTGAAAAACTCTTTGGCAATACAATTTTATAAAAAAATATATTCGCGAACTAGTAATGGTCAAGTTTGGAATCTTTGAATACAAGATAACCTAACTTTTGACTATTTTTTTTTATCTCTTTTAATGGAGGATCTTTTTTCTATTGTCTCGTTATGAGTTTCAAGTCTGCATCTATTAAAGGTAGCATAATACAATTATCAAATCTTTTAAAAAATCATCTTACTGATCGTTTAATTTTTTTTTGTATGTATGTGTTTAAATAAAAACGTATGATACTGCTTAAACGTTTTTGGATATAAACACAATGTTCTGAAACATTCTATTCATTACAAATCTTGATTACCATTTAGTTTTTCTTTAAAAGCTATTGAAAGACTAGATTTCTGACAGAATCTTGATTGAGTTTTACTTCAACCACTCATTATCTTTGTCAGAAAGTTAAATGAATAAAAAACTAGCAAACTTTTGAAATCGAAGAATAAAGATAAGGCAACACAGACGTACATATTACTGTCATATAAAATCGCTAACTTTTCACTTAATATCGTAAAATAATTAGAACAAGATATCTAGAATTGACATTAATTACTTACACAAATCTTAGGTCATGTAAGTTACGACTTAAGTAATTATTTCTTCGAAATATATCTTTTTGTCATCAGGAAATCAAGATATCTGTATGGCAAGTGAGAATTCTTCATGTCCGTAAGGCACGTGTGAAGACGTGTCCGTATGGCGTGTGGGTAGTCTAAGTGTCCGTATAACATGTGGATAGTCCACGTGTCCGTATGACATTTTTGCAATCTGCATGATCGTATGGCATGTTGAAAGTCAACACTTCCGCACCGAATGGAATTTGTTTTGCCCGTGGGTATTCTATGTGTCCACGGGGCATAAGGGTAGTTTACTTTGGCATGTGATATAATATAAAATAAGGAGATATGGTATGATTGTCAAATGACACAACTAACCAACAAAATCAAAATGAAGGGGATTTAGTTAACCTTAGGTAATCTAGTTGTCTACGTTTCCGGATGGTATGTTGAAATTATATGCGTCCGTATGGTCAAGGGGTCGTCTACATGTTCGTTTTGAATATATGGACTTTCGCTTTGGCATGTGGATAAACTGCATGTCCGTACGGGATATGGATAGTCGACATGTCCACATGTCATATTGGCATGTAGGTAATCTTATAAGTCCATATTGCATGTGGTAAGTCTATGCATATGTTTATGTGCATGTGGATGCTCTATGTTTCCGTATTGCATGTCGGTCTTCTACATGTCTGTATTTTATATGGGTCATCTATGTGTCCGTATGTCATTTGGTTCATATACGTTTATGTATGACATCTGGGTCATTAATGTGTCCGTATGGAATGTCGGGCGTCTACTGATTCTTATTGAATACAGGTGTTTTTTCGCTATAACATATACAATTTCTTCGTATAATAAATATTGCATGTTTATGATTGAAATGCATAGTCAATAGTGTTTGAAAATTCCGACAAACGATCAGGTATCTTGCATTTCATAGAACATTGCACAATTGATAATTTCTAAGTGTATGTTTCATTATGAAGGGGTTAATCAGTGTCAAATGTCAATGAACATTTCAAATTAAAATATTATATATTGTTAACTGCAAACTTGTTGTTTTAAAGGCAAACATACATTACAGTGTCAGTTTCTAATTATAACATGTTGTAAGCGGTCTTCGACAATTTTTTTTAGGAAATATTAGCACTTCTGACAACACTTTCAATTTTATTGTCTTGCTGAACGATACGAAATCTTGAATTATCTCCTTCAAGCCGATATAATTTGGTAATAATCTATTAGTCCTGGTATCTGAAACTGAATTTCGTCTATCTCTGCGTTTGTGACTATAAATTGGGTCAATAATGTTAACTAATATCCTCGTCCTACAATCTATCAATCAGTACGTTTGCCGTAGAAAAAGCTCAAGAAAGACTGTAAAATCATAAATAGTTCTGCATTATATGTTTAGAACTTTCTCACTGAATGTTTCACATACTGATTGGGCAAAATATAAAAACTCTATATGACAGATGGATCCGTTTAACTCACTAAACGATTCATACATTTCATTATGGACGCTTCCCCTTTCATTTTTTTGTAATTGTAGCATTAAGACGCTTTTAAATTTTTTAGACATTATTTGATGTTTCTAAAAGTCGATTCCGTACCAATATATCTGCTAAATGAGTGAGTTTGTAAAGGGAATACATATTTCTACTGTGCTACCTTTTAAGACAATGACAAGTTCATATTACAGTGTTGCAATAGATCGCCATATCCTAAATAGTAATTACAGCCATAGTAGTGTCCCTCAGGAGAATAATGTTCACAAACTTGCTTGCACTGTAGTAAAAATTCCTCAGTAATAAGTCATGGCTACAAGACTGATTGACACAATCATATGAGTGTACCATATAGCGAGTTAGAAAAACTGGTTTCAAAGATCTATGTTTATGTTGAATGCCAAATATTTGATGCATATTCATGACTGTCATATTGATTTTAAATGAAGAAACCCTACTTTTTACAAGACCGACACGCTGATATTGATTTTTGCCGTGCAAGCACACACTGATGGAGGACCTTCAAACTTACACAGACACACCTTTTATGCTCGAATACATCAGTGGTTGTTCTAGTTCATAACTGCTGCTTGCTTCGTGATTAAGCAGCAAACGCTAAAAACATTTTTTTTTTTAAATTCATTCAGACGGCAATGAAACTGACGACCTCCAAAACTCAACGTGATGACGCTTACATAAGACAGCTAATAGTAGTATTTCAGTAAAATGTCTAAAATTGTTTGACACAAAGATATTGTTCTAGAAGGGAGACATCTATAATTTATCCTGTTTGCTAGTATTGTAGAATTCCAATTTGACTTAAATACGCACTTACGGGGTTATTCGTATAGATGCATTTACCTTGTCATTCTATTAGTTCGTCCTTTACTTTCGGTACACATTGCTTAGCTTCTCGCTAGGTCTGAACTATACTGATGAGCTGTACCTTGTAAGTTACCTTCAGATCTGACAGGTAGTCACTTCTGTTTTGATAATTCTTACGATTTCTACCATACCCACACCCACTGCGAATGATTGTTTTTGTAACATATAAACTAGCTTTTAGAAGGAATGACTTCATATTTGGTCCGAAACTTTATAAATCAAAGTTGTAAAATGTACGTGATTTTTTAGATCTGCCTTGGCAGTCACCTCCTGTTTGATGATAGTTTATTGATTTTATTTTACCCACAGAGCATGGTATTTTTCGTCATTGCTAATACCGATTGGTGGTGGAGTGGAGATTTGGTGCATTTTGCATAACATTTCGTGCAACTTTTTAAAAAAAAATGTCTTGTGTTTACTTTTCATTTAATCCGACTATTTATATCACTGCATTTGAGTACTGTTTGGAATTTGTCATGCAAAGCAAATGTAAATGTCAGGTGTTTGCAGTATAATTCATGAACTTCTTGCTCTTATCCATTTAGATAATATAAACAAAAACAGGATATTTGCTAATCCCTACTTCAATTAGTAGCATTAAGAAATAAAGGTATTGATGTTTACTAAACCTTTTACTAAATCGTATTTTTGTTGCATTTTCAGACTCAGTAATGGACGGTAAAGGCGGTCAATAGAAGGAGAAAGGAATGTGAAAAGGTAAGTTTTCTTTTTCACTTATGATTTTTCCATTTCGTTGTGTCAATGAAAGTTCATAGTATTCATCAGTTTTTCAAATATCAATACACTATTGCGTAGTTCCTTAAATTTAAAGACGCCTAAAGCTAATCAGAAATATTAAAAAAACATATACTAGTGAACAAAAGTAACGATACACAATTTTGAACTCCAATTTATCATAAAATATAATAAATAGGAAAAACTGTTTAATTATCCAATGAAAAACATTCATTTGCAAAGCAAATGCATATGAATAAAAGAATCTGACCAAATTGGAAATTGAGAAAATACCGTGTCATTCAGCACAGTGGTAAAATTTTACGGAAAATGATGACAAAAGTCTGCACTTAATTTTGAAGATTAGAATTAAGTATTCAAATTTCTGCAAATGCATTCAAAATTTTAAGCAGACCATGTTTAAGTTTATAGTTTTAAGTTCTAATATCGATTTTTTGAATTTTTGGGTGAAAATGCGATTTTTGAAATAACAAAAATTGCACAAAAAAAAAAATTCGGGTATTTGCCTTAAATCAATGGTTTTGATAAGAAAAAAACACTCTGTAAATATTAGACCAATTTGGCAATTCTTTACCTTGGTACAGTGTATCCAATTTCATTATATATGGAAAATACATTGCCTTGTATCGTTTCTTTTGTTGACTAGTATATATTTTATTGTTAGCATTTAATTTCATAGTTAGATTTCAAAAGTATACATAAATTATGAAAATAAACCTGAATTTATATGTCAATAGTTGTGATCTTAATGTAAATAGCTGGTCAACGGAGTTTGATAACCCTGCTATCCCCCCCCCCCCCCCCCCTCCCCGTATATTTAATAAAAAGAAAGAACATTCATAAGTATTGTATTCCTTAAGTTTGTATAGCAAGGGAAAATGTGTACTTTATAAAGTTTATCTCAAAACTAGTGAAACTTTTCACATTGCGCCTTTCTAAATGCTATGTTATTTTGTGCATTCCTTAAGCATATGTTTCTTTCTGCTCACAAGTATATCTACAAAAGACATAACCTCGAATTTGACATACGCGGTCATCTCAGTACCAGAATCTATGACAAACGAGACGATTTTAATTTTGAAATTACCAATTTCCCCCACCTTAGTAGCTGCTACTCAGGCTTTGTAAAACGTCACCATTGTCTGAGTAGAAAGTTGATGAACCAGGGGTATGTCAAAGAACGTCTCGTCCTTTTTCTAAAAAAGTTCATTGGAAGGTACCAAGACCTTGTTGATAAATAATCCGTATCAACCTTACAAATAATACACGATGGTCTTGAAGTATAGATTCTGGGTACTGACGTTGTTTATCATCTTAATAACGTATGACAGTATTCTTTTATTTGTCTTTATGAATATTACTTTTACTGTTTAGTCTGTTTGTTGGTGATATCTAATTGGCGTGGCTCTGTTCTTATACATCCCGTCATAGTGTAATTGTTCTATGGTAAAATTTTTGTATTCTTGTCTTTCATTTTTGCTAATGTACTTTGTCTATATGCCTTTTTGTGTTTCTTTGTTACATATAACGTGGATCTGTACTTACACATCCCGTCATTGTGTTATTGTGCTATGGTATATTTTTGTATTCTTGTCTTTCATTTTTGCTAATGTGCTTTGTCTATATGCCTTTTTGTGTTTCTTTGTTACATATTTGTTTGTTTTTATAGTGATTAAGATTATAACACAATGTTGACTGCTGTACCCCTATTTTTGACATTTTTACCTATTATGTCCGTTTGTTTTGATCACACATTGCTGTGAAATGAGAAATTGACAGTTGAAAAGTTGACAATGTCGACTGCTGTACCCCAATTTTTGAAATTTTTACCTATTATGTCTGTTTGTTTTGTTGTCAATATAATGGAATGTTATGCGACTGTCATACAAGTGAGAGGTTTAGCTAGCTATAAAACCAGGTTTAATCCACCATTTTCTACACAAGAAATGCCTGTACCAAGTCGGGAATATGACAGTTGCTATCCATTAGTTTGATGTGTTTGAGCTTTTGATTTTGCCATTTGGTTACGAACTTTCCGTTTTGATTTTTTCCTTGGAATTCGGTATTTTTGTTATTTTACTTTATGCCACATCTTCTGGTGGCAAGGTAGTATTTACATTCCGGAATTTAGGTTGCTCTTTTGTGTACCCTACTTAAGTCAATGTATCTGAACAGTGTGATTGGACAAAACAATACAGTATCTACTGAACATACTTTCCCAAACTGAGGGATGAATCAGATGTAGAAAAATATGAAATAATTTTACATACAGGTGAAAATGAATTTTTGAGAATTTAAAAAAATTTTGTAATCGCTGCATGATAAAAGACCTAAACGCACTAGTGGCCTTAGGTTTAAAAAGATTGCAAAAAAGGTAAACGGCCATGATACATATTCAAATTCATTTCTGAATATTATAATGAAAGTACATCAGTTTACTTTGTATGTAGAATTTTAGGCAGTGTTATAAAGTGGTGAAAATTCTAAAAAGGCTATCAATATCCCTATGGGCCAGGAAATACTACCGTGCCACTTCTCGGAAACCCTGAGACAAATTTTAACCAACAAATAATCTTAGAGATGCAAATTTGTAAAATTTCAGAAAGATTCCGACTTAGTTATCACCGATAGGGTGCATATTGTTGTAAATCATACACACTCGTGTTGTACCCTATATCTGCATTTTTCTATTGCATCAATAATGTTTTAAGGGAATAAGATATTTCTCTACTTTAACCCAATAATTCATTTATCTTAATACTTTTCAGTATTTTTACCTGTCTTTATTTTCGAATTTTAGTGACAAATATCGAATGAATAATAACACGCATTATAAGATCATCCCATTCATGCCTCAATTCACACATTTTACATACATTTATGACTTATAAGTACTTATATGAAATTTATGGAAACACGTAAAAAATAATATTTTCAATATAACCATATATCATGCATATGTCATGACATAAACAAATCATCTGTATGACACACATGTGCCATTCACAAGATGGTTTAAGAAAATATAAGCATAAATAACTTTTTTGTATATTATTTGTTAACACAACGACGAATATGTTTTTTTAACCAAATACGACAATCAGTTTTAGTTGTTACAATCAAATTGAGAATGGAAATGGGGAATGTGTCAAAGAGACAACAACCCGACCATAGAACAGACAACAGCAGAAGGTCACCAACAGGTCTTCAATGCAGCGAGAAATTCCCGCACCCGGAGGCGTCCTTCAGCTGGCCCCTAAACAAATATATATACTAGTTCAGTGATAATGAACGCCATATTAAACTCCAAATTGTACACAAGAAAAGTTTCCGAGTTTTTAGATATTTATTAATAAAAAGGGGTATTTTTTGTAAAACTAGTGATTTTGTATAATCACATAATTGATCATGGAATTCATAAAATTCATGTTTTTGACAAGGGGATTTTACAAAATCACTGTTTCAATTCAGTACTTTTTATACGCCCGTTCACGGGACGTATTATGGTATACCGTTGTCTGTCCGTCCGTCGTCAACATGTCGGACAATTACCCAAAACGCTTTAACCAATTTTCATGAAACTTTGGTGAATTGTTTATATCTATTGACGTAAGCTCCTTTTCGATTTTTATAAATTTTCGATTTAACGTTTCCGAGTTTTTAGATATTTATTCATAAAAAGGGGTATTTTCCAGTTTTCGTACAATAACTTAAAAAATGCTTTGAGGCGTTTTTATGAAACTTTGGTGACGGGCTTATATTAAGTAAAATAAGCTCCCTTTAGCTTTTTTTTTTTATAAATTTCTGATATGACATTGAGGAAAAATGGAATTTTATTCGTTGAAAAAGCGACGGGCGTATAATGCGCTCATTGCGCAGCTCTTTATTTTCTACAGATTCACTGGTTTAATTCAGGGAAATACTCTGGTAGTTATCTGGGGACTTTCTATCCCAAGATTTGATTTAAACTGACTCCCTGTGATAGAGACAAACCTTATTGTAGTGGATTAAAAATATAAATATCAGCAGTGTGTGATCTATTTTGTCTTGAACTGCATTGATTTTCGCAATGTAATTTTTACGCACGATATCATTTAACTAATAACGAAAAGGGGGATGAAAAAGTAAAAATAAATGTTGACCTAAATACTTGCTATTAGACGTAATAGACAGGACATCAATGAGACAAAACTTGAATTATTTACTTTGCCTTAAATTGAATAACGTAAATCTAAAGCTATTTGAATTGCAAGAAAACAAACTAACTACTAAAGCGTACGGTGACCTATAATTGTTAATTTCTGTGTCATTTGGTCTCTTGTGAAGAGTTGTCTCATTGGCAATCATACCACATCTTCTTATTTTTATAAATCTTCATATACTGTTAAAATATCCCATTATTTTCTATATTCTATCCAATATCATATGTCTAATTATGTTAAGATAATTTTTTTAATTTACATGCATGTTTGAATATCTTTAATGTAGGTATGTGAAAAAAGTTCTGGCAGTAGTTGATTTTTATCATTCATATATTTTTGTCAAGCAGTTAAACTAATCTGCATTTGTTTTGGGCAATGTTTATCAAAACATGTAAATAAAGGCAACAGTAAACCTGTGGTAGTTATGGAAACAAAAACTGTGTACAGAATAACCTAGACTTCAGGCAGATAGGCTTATTGTGTAACAGTTGCCATAATTTGTAAGCTTTGTAACTGTAAAAATGACTTTTGTTCCAATTCACCGTATCAATCTTTCTAAAACATGTTATTCTATATTTGAAAAAGTAAATTCTAATATACTAGTATTTATGACATTTATATGGTTTAAACAGCAGTGGGGGGGATAAACTAGTATGGAGGCGACAATCCTCCCCCTAACCTGGGACAGTGGTGTAGAACAGTACAACATTAGAACAAACTATAAAAATCAGTTGAAAAGGTCTTAACTCATCAGATCGATACAAAGTAGAGAGAAAGTTTATTTAGTTTATAATACTTTTTATATAAGACGAACATTCGAGGGCTCAGTACACAATTTTCTTGTCAGACTTTTTAGAACCCTATATTTAGATTACATTTGCTTTCATTATATGTTTTTATTTTTTTTCTACACTTCTTTTTGGTGGCTATAACAGAAGTTGTATGAGTCTTTCTTTAAAAAAAAGCAACATTGTATAAAACTACTGATATACCTGAGACTTTGTCATTATCAATTTGAGTTATGGAATCAAAGGCATCATTTGCATCCTTTTTTAGCTCACCTGACCTGAAAGGTCAAGTGAGCTTTTCTCATCACTTTGCGTCCGTCGTCCGTCGTCCGTAAACTTTTACAAAAATCTTCTCCTCTGAAACTACTGGGCCAAATTTGACCAAACTTGGCCACAATCATCATTGGGGTATCTAGTTTAAAAAATGTGTCCGATGACCCCGCCAACCAACCAAGATGGCCGCCATGGCTAAAAATAAAACATAGGGGTAAAATGTAGATTTTGGCTTATATCTCTGAAACCAAAGCATTTAGAGCAAATCTGACATGGGGTAAAATTGTTTATCAGGTCAAGATCTATCTGCCCTGAAATTTTCAGACCAATCAGGCAACACATTGTTGGGTTGCTGCCCCTGAATTGGTAATTTTAAGAAAATTTTGCAGCTTTTGGTTATTATCTTGAATATTATTATAGATAGAGATAAACTGTAAACAGCAATAATGTTCAGCAAAGTAAGATCTACAAATAAGTCAACTTAATCAAAATGGTCGGTTGACCCCTTAAGGAGTTATTGCCCTTTATAGTCAATTTTTAACCATTTTTCGTAAATTTTTGTAATCTTTTACAAAAATCTTCTCCTCTGAAACTACTAAGACTAATTTAACCAAACTTGTCCACAATCATCATAAGGGTATCTTGTTTAAAAAATGTGTCCGATGACCCCGCCCGCGAACCAAGATGGCCGACATGGCTAAAAAATATTACATAGGGTAAAATGCAGTTTTTGGCTCATATCTCTGAAACTAAAGCATTTAGAGCAAATCTGACATGGGGGTTAATTTGTTCATTAGGTCAAGATCTATCTGCCCTGAAATTTTCAGACCAATCAGGCAACACATTGTTGGGTTGCTGCCCCTGAATTGGTAATTTTAAGAAAATTTTGCAGCTTTTGGTTATTATCTTGAATATTATTATAGATAGAGATAAACTGTAAACAGCAATAATGTACAGCAAAGTTAGATCTAAAAATAAGGCAACATGACCAAAATTGTCAATTGACCCCTTAAGGAGTTATTGCCCTTTATAGTCAATTTTTTACAATTTTCATAAATTTTGTAAATTTTTGTAAATTTTTACAAAGTATTTTCCACTGTAACTACCGGGCCAAGTTCATTATAGATAGAGATAATAGTAAGGAGCAAGAATGTTCAGTAAAGTAAGATCTACAAACACATCACCATCACCAAAACACAATTTTGTCATGAATCCATCTGTGTCCTTTGTTTAATATGCACATAGACCAAGGTGAGCGACACAGGCTCTTTAGAGCCTCTGGTTTTCAATTAAATCATATAAATCAGAGTTAATAGTTCTTAAGTTAAATCTCAACATATTGTACTTAAAAAATCTCTTCTCGATTAGTCCATTTGAACCTTCTAAGCGTTGGTTTAAAAGAATCAAATGACTCCTTTACTTATTTAGATAGTGTGGTTATTGAGACCGGACAGTGATCAGATAGTGGTTCATATTGACAAACACTTAAATTTACTATATTTGGTAAAAATTCAGATGAGCATAAACAATATTGACAAATAGAAACACCATTATGATTGTATAAAGTGATTTACCTTTTGCATCACCTAGCTTACTTCCATTAAGGATGCAATTTTAACATAATGAGAACCAACAATGCGTGAAAGAACAAAAGTCACACAGATTATTGTAGATGAAAAGAAAAGAACCTCAAAGTTTTCGATATTTCTTCACTTGCGACATATCAGGTGAAAGCATAAAATTCTAAAGTCGAGAAATATCGTATCTAATCATTGGCAACTTTTTTTTACTATAAATATTAATATTCTAAATCGATTAAAAATTTTCGTTTTAATCAAGGAATTGAATCAATTTGGAATAGGTAATAGCCTTAAAGATTGTCAGTTTTAAAATTTAAAGAAGTAAAATTTAATTGCGTTTCAATTCAGATATCAAATGGCATTTATAAACAGAATACTCGGGTTAGAAAGGAATCGGGGTTATCCTTCTTTTTATTGCGAATAAGTCTTGGTGTGGTAGTTTGTTCAGTACTTATATCCAAAACCATTTTGATATAAAATTCTTGAAATGTTAAAAATAAATAACACCATATTTATTTTATTTTAAATGAGATATAAGAGTTTTTCTATGTTCTCTTAAGCACTCACTTAAAGACTGAGCAACACGAGCCCCAATTAAAACTGGGGGTGATCTCAGGTGCTTCGGAAGGGTAAGCAGATCCTGCTCCATATGTTACACCCGTTTTAAGTGGGGCTCGCGTTTCTCAGTCTTTAGTTTTCTCTGTTGTGTTTTGTGTACTGTTGTTTATCTGTTTGTCTGTTAGACATTTTCGTTTTTAGCCATGTCGTTGTCAGTTTATTTTCGACTTATGAGTTTGAATGTTTCTTTGGTATCTTTCTCCTCTCTTTTTGAATGCACAGAGAAAATACTTTCATAAGTATTTGATAATACATAATGAAGTTTTCTGGTAAAGGACCCATGTATGGTCTCTCTTCACCAGAGTCCGTTGTATTACTTCTAATACTTCTACTATCATGACCTTCAGTTATATCAGCTTTTTAGTCTTAGTATCAATCCTCATCTTCGAGTGTTTATCAACTGTTCTTGAACTTGTTGATTGATGGTGCATTGATTTATCTTGAATTAGATCTCTGATAGACATTTTTTTCTAATAAATCTTGCTTACATTTTCATTGGGAATTTAATTATAGCCAGATATTGCTCCAAGTTTCTATTTTTTGAAGGTTATGTTGTAGTTTATAAACTCGTCATAGATACCAGGCTTCAAATTTGCACGTCAGACGCGAGTTTCATATACAAAATACTCAGTATATCATCGTTATTTTAATCCTTAATTAATCTAAGTATGTTTTGTGTTGTCTGAAAACAAAGTGTCTTATGATTCAACCACTTCCAACAAATCATTTATACATAGAACAAACATTTGGAATCCTAGTACTAAGCCTCGATGTATTAAAGAAGTGAATTCCTTCCAATCTGATTTCTAAAATTAACTGTTTCCATTACTTCACGGGGTCAGTTATTCCATAGTTTTCCCCATTTTCATTAGTCTTTTGTGAGAAACTTTGACCCTAAATCCAGTGCTTTTATAAAAATAAGTAGATGTGGTACGGTTGCCAATGAGACAACTCTCCACCAGAGACCAAATGAAATAGAAGTTTACAACTATAAGTCATCGTTCCAAATTATCTGTCCATTTATCTATAAATTCCAGTAGTTGTTATGCAGTGGATTTATCTGATACAAATCAGATGTATTCATATAAATTCATATCACGTGTTTGAAAATAATCCATTCACTTTCATGTGCTCTATGTTATGCTTACAATTTTCCCCAAAACTTAAAAAAGAAAAGATGTAGAAATCACTCATGGCAATTATTTCCTTAAAAAATACGCTTACAAAAGCCTGTTACCATTATTTTGAGTTTGTTTTTGTTGAGACTGACTGATTGAAAATAATAGTGGACTGACTCAAGATTCCATAATTTTATAAAAAAAAAATCTTTGATTATCACATACAAATGTATGTTGTCGTTATTTAAAATATTGTCATTGAAAACGACAACCTGCTGCATATGAGTGAAAAATGTGAAATTGAATTTATGATACATAGGGACAAACCCAAAGAGGTCATATAAAATATCCGACCAAATCAGTTCAATAACAATCTATAATGTCAGCCATGAATTAAGTATCAGATTCCTATCGCAAATACTTTACAATATTTCCCTATATACTGGATAACTTGAAATACATTTTCGTCCTAAATGTCAGCCATGAGAGAAAAAAATCAAAATTCTAAAATCTTTGAGCAAAGACAACTTTTTAAGTGTTGATTGAGTTTTTATCTTTAAAAACGTAAGGAGTTCTGGGACATTTAAGTTTAGATTTTCGTTTCCCCAAGACCCTGCACCAAAAATTCCAGCATAATCTGTTTAATTCCTATATATATAATGCAAGCTATGATCCATGTATCAACGTCTTACACAAGTAATTTAATTTATGTTTTGAGGACGTGTTTTCAACAAACATTCGGCATTCCCATGGGAACAAACTTTTCCCCTCTTCTTGTCGACTTGTTCCTTTATTCATATGAGGCTGACTTCATTCAAGAACTTCTTAAAGAAGAAAGAAAAGAAGTTAGCAGTATCCTTTAACTTTACTTTCCGCTATATTCCAGTAGAGTATGTTCTCTCAATAAATAATTCAAAATTTGGTGACTATGTTGAACGCATCTATCCCATTGAACTGGAGATAAAGGATACAACAGATACAGTTAAGTCTGCCTTATATCTTGATTAACATCTAGAAATTGACCTAGGTTCGGTTGAGAACAAAACTTTACGACAAAAGAGGTGATTTCAGCTTCCCAATTGTTAACTTTTCATTTCTATGTAGCAACATTACAGCAGTGCCTGCATACGGAGTATATATCTTCCAGTTGATACGATATACAGGGCTTGTATGTCCTATTATGATTTCCTTGATAGAGGGTAACTGCTCACAAGGAAGCTATTAAAACCAAGAGTTCCAAGTGGTGAAGTTGAAATCATCCCTTAGTAAGTTTTACGAACGCCATCACGCGTTGGTTGACCGTTATGGAATATCCGTTTCGCAGATGATAGCGGATATGTTCCTAATATCGTAACTAAATGTGTTTTTGTCCCTAGTTCTTCCCTTATTGCAAATACCGAGATGTTAAAACCAACTGTGCAATCCTCATTCATATTGGTTACATTGTGCAAAGTATCAAGATACGGATATTGCGCACGTATGTACCAGGCACATCAATGCTAACGGTACTAGTATAAGACGTTAATGGACGAAGATGATGTCATTGTAAAAATTATTGGCACTGACGAAGTCTATTTGTTAAGGTGAAATATTTGTCAACACGATTTTAAAACATCATCTTCGTATATTACTATCTTATATTAGTACCGTTGTGCAAATCTTTTGACTTATATACATTAAAAATATATATATAATCTTTTTTTATACTTGTTATTCTAAAAAAAACTTTAAGTCTAGTATCTTTGATGAGTTGTATAATTTGATAGACACAAAATAGTACATTAGATTAAACACAAACAAATAGTATGTGTATATCATTTGTTTAAAATTACTTTTTCATTTCTTAATGTTATAAAGTCAAAGATATAGATATAGCTATCGAAGAATGCAATCATTTAAAAACATATGATGAAAATCTAACTATGATTTCACTGTCGCTGATGAGTTTTTGAAACAAAACGCGCGTCCGGCGTATAAAATTCTAATCCTGGTATATATGATGAGTTTATTTCATTATCTTCTATAAGTAATGGAAATCATTGTTTGAACGATTACATATGTTATCCCTTCGCTATATATACCTGATAAATGCAAATTGGCCTTGGTGAATATCATATCTCTGTGGATGATAAATCATTAAATCAACCTCATCAAAAGTCAATACATGTATAATATTCATCTTACTGAAAATGCACTACCAACACTGGAAATACGTTTTATTGTTTCACCTCTTAAAAAAATAGAATTGTAATATTTATTACTTTTGATTGACAGAGAGAAAAAAAATACCAGTAAAGTTTGTTAGATGTGAATGAAGGAGTAGTCAATATCAAATGAGACAGTTGACTGTAGAGTAAAAAAAAACACCTTTAGACAATAATAAAATCAAACATGTTTTCGCATGTCAAAACCTATAAAATACCTTATTGTTATATCGTTACCAAAAGTCACGTTGTTAGTTTTGTCCAAATGAGTACAATAGCATAAACGGTATCATTTTACTGCCCCAGATGCCCATTCATATTGAACTTGAGATTAATGATATTACTGAAAGCTTCACATCTTTTTTCTTCGATATTAACACAGATGGACTTCAAAATAGAATCTATGACAAACGTTATATTTCAAAAAAAGTAAAATAACAAAAAAACCGAACCCCAAGGGAAATTCATAACGGAAAGTCCTTTATAAAATGGAAAAATCAAAAGCTCAAACACATCAAACGAATCGAAAACAACTTTCATATTCCTGACTTGGTACAGGCATTTCTTTATGTAGAAAATGGTGGATTAACAACTTTTCAACTGTCAACTTCTCATTTCTCAGCAGTAACATGCCCTCTGCTTTATGTAGAAAATGGTGGATTAAACCTGGTTTTATAGCTAGCTAAACCTCACACTTGATGTTACACGTAACTACATACGAGTATAATGAATTTTAAAAAAAGTTCTAAGTCTTCAAGAAGTAAATAATTTCCCATTTCAAAAACAAATGTCTTTTTTGAACTTTTCCTCAGTTATATGTGATGGTGTGTGTGGTTGTTTGATGTTTTATATATCTCGTTTTGCTGCCTTATTATATGTAGGATGATATCTATGATAAAAACCAATATGTGATTGTAGAGAACAATATAGGGCAGCTATCGGGTTATTTACCTTATGTAGATTCACATTTAGACTCGGCAGTTTTAACTCACAAACTAGTGATAGCTCTTTAAAAGAAATATAACTTACCAATTTCAGATGCTCGTTACTCGTCGTCTCTCTCTCACTTCTCCAGAGCTTAAATCCGAATATAAATATTGTTTTTCTGCTATTTGTTTTAAATTTCATCCTAATTATTGGAAATATAGAGACTTATCTAGGTCCGAATTCAGATATTATTACTGAATCTACCTCCAGTATAAAAGAAACATCACTATCCGTATGTAACATAAACATACGAAGTCTAAGAAATCAGCTTAATTTTCTCCAAAACTTTTCTGATGAATTTGATATAGTAACCGAAACCGAAACTCATTTGGATCCAAGTGTTAACATTGACGATTTGCAGCTTTCCTCATTTTCGAAGAATATAATCCGAAAGAATCGTAACAGTGCCTGTGGAGGTATTGTCATCTATGTAAAGGATGATATATCCGTCGTACGTAAAGGTAAACTCGAAAAACACATTGACGAGACAATATGGGTAGAGAATAAATGTAGAGGTCAATCCTTTCTTCTTTGTTGAACTTATTGGCCTAAGACTCAATTATTCACTGGGATTGAGTAACCAGCTAAGTGAGAATAAAGTGATAACAGGAGATTTGAACTCTAATTTATTTTCAATTCATTGTAATAAATTATAAGATATAATGAATCTTTTTAATATAGAAAATGTAATAAATAAACCGACAAAGGGTGACTGGACACAGTAGCACATTGCTAGACCCGATAATATTCAGCGACTCAATTAAGTATTCTATTGCCGACGTACTTAAATACCGTGTGAAATAATTTATCTCGACGCATCTTTAATATGTTTAGAATGTCCGAGAATTGCATCCAAATCATTCAAAAGAGAAACTTGGTTGTACGAAAAAAGCAGATTTAAATAAATTTTCTTTAGGACGTGATTCTGTCAGTTGGGATGAACTTCCTTCTGATGTTGAGTATGTTGACGAGATCTGCAATACATTTACTTAAAAACTCCTTGACATCGCAAGGCAGAGCATCCCAACTCGACATGTTTACATACGAAACAATGACAGACCATGGTTTGACAACGAGCTAAGGAAAGAAATCCGTAGAGAACGATTTCGTAAAAAAGCCTTAAAAACTAAAAAAGATTCTGGTATAAATAAATACAAAAAGCAGAGGAATAAAGTTAATAATTTGAAAAAAGTTGCAAAAAAAAAAAAAAAAATTTGAAAGAATCTTGGATAATATCATCTTGAATAATGTGGCTAAAACCCCCAAAACTTATTGGAAGATAATGAAAATGCTTATAAAATCCAATAAAGGTTCTGGTGATTTATCCTCACTTAGTAATATTATTTACGATGAAAGCATGGAAGATATAGAATACGGAGACGACGAGAAATGTAATCTCTTGAATGAATATTTTAAAATTGAGAATGGAAACGGAGAATGTGTCAAAGAGACAACAATCCGACCAAAGAGAAGACAACAGCCTAAAGCCACCAATGGATCTTAAACACAGCGAGAAAATCCCGCACCCGGAGGCGGGCTTCAGCTGGCCCCTAAACAAAAATGTGTACTAGTTCAGCAAAAGATGGACGTCACACTAAACTCCGAAACATATTTTTGTCTGATTTCTTCCCTAGAGGAGGAAGGTGTTCCAATCCCTGAAATTGAAAATATTAAATGATTTAGTAATTGAAAAAGGTGAAATAGTTGATATAATTAAAATTTTAGATCCTAATAAGGCATCTGGTCCAGATGTCATATGCCATAAAATGCTGAAAATGTGTCTTGAAAAATAGCAATTCCTTTAAAAATAGTATTTAATATTTCCCTACAACAATGTAAATTTCCCACCTGCTGGAAGACTGCAAATGTAATTGCTTTAAAAAAAGGAGATAGTTCGTTACCATCTAACTATATGCCAATATCGCTTATAAGTTGTATAGGGGAAATAATGGAGCGAGTTGTTTATAAATATGTCTTCAATCACCTACAAAGAAATATGTTAACACTAGTATGTGAATACCAGTCTGATTTTCTTCCAAAATGTTCAACAGTTCACACACTTTTAGAAATTTACAACTGTATTTTAAATTCACTAGAAAATAAAGAAATTAGCTGTTTTGTTTTCTGTGACTTTCAATAGCTTTTGATAAAGTTCGGCATCAAGGATTGCTACATAAAAAGAAGTCATACGGTGTGCACGGGAATTTATTGAATTGGTTTAAAAGTTACCTTAATAACATACAACAGCGAGTTTCGTCAGAGCTTTGCAGTATTTCAGCTGGTGTCCCACAAGGTTCTGTTTTGGGACCGCCCTTATTCATTATCTATATTATTGCTATTGCTGAAATTTGATCTCATTATGTAGATTATTTGCAGATGACACATCTCTCAGCTACTCTGGTCGTGACATGTAACAAATAAAATCAGTGATCCGTCACGACCTGAGTGAGCAGAGCGATTGGTCTAAGAAATGGCTGATGTCCTTTAACCCAGAAAAAACCGAAATTATGTTGTTTTCATACATTGAAACTCCGGAATTAAATTTCATATTCAATGGTAAGAATATTCAAGCTGCAGACTTCCATAAACATTTGGGTGTTACAATTAGTAGAGATGCTAAATGGAACACCCATGTGGAAGATATCTAAAAAAATGTATCGAAACATTTGAATGTACATAGAAAATTAAAGTATAGATTAAGTAGGAATGACTTGGAAAATCTATACTGGACATTTATAAGACCGTTACTCGAATACGCCTGTGAAGTTTGGGATAATATGAGTGTGGGTTATTAGAGCAGGTGCAGCTTGAGGCAGCCAGAATTTTAACAGGTCTTCCTACCTACTTTTACTAGTAATAGAATTATTTATAATGAGATTGGTTGGGAAACTCCAGCTGAACGAAGAGAAAGGAGGAAGTTGCAATTATTTTATAATATTCAACATAATAATGCACCAGCCTATCTTTGCAATTTAATTCCACCAATAATCCAAAGTACAGCTTTTTACCCCGTACGTAATGGGGATGATATAATATACCCTTTTTGTAGACTTTCATTGACCCAATAATCCTTCATACCTTCAACTATACTACTGTGGAATAACCTTAATGTGGTGACCGAATTAAAAGTATTAAACTAAATCCAAAGCCCAAGCAACAAAACATTATGAATTTGGAAAATCGTAAACTCAATATCATTTTGACTCAACTTAGATGCTCAGCTTCTTTTTTGAATCATGATCTCAACAGACACAATATCATTTCAGATCCGTCTTGTAGATGTGGTGCTAAGCGTGAAGATGCATATCACATCTTTTTTGAATGTCCTTACTATGCGAATTATGCGAATATCAAACAATATAATAATCTGAACTGGTAACCAGAGAACTCTCCACTAAATCTTAACCTCCGGTGATTCGCGATTTACAAATGATGAAAATGAAAGAATGTATATGAATTTGTTAAAGAGTCAAAGAGGTTTCTAGTTTTATAATATAGCACACTTAAGTGCATATACATGTATATTGTGTACAACCATTAACATCATCACACATCATCATTTTACATATCCAATATATATAAAATGTATTATTTGCATGCATGCTTTGTAAATACTCTATTGTTATAAATTGTTTATGGGAGAATACTTTATAAGTTTGATTAACTTGTGTCTCATCTCTTTTGCATATTTAAGCAAATAAAATATGTTTGAACTAACACATAGCTGATATGCAACAGTATCATAAAATTATCGTTTTATATGCCGAAAGCGTAAAAGCCAAAAAAGCTGAATATGAAATTTAACGTGCGACGAAAATATTAATTGACAGAAAATACATGCACACTTTACTGTTTGATGTTCTTTTCAACTTATGCTGAAGTTGAAGATTTTGTAAAAAGTACATGTAAATGTATCGTCAAATAGTGTCAATGAATGTAACACCCCTTCATGATGTTGTCGTCATTATGCAAATAAAAATATCTTAAATTGATTGCAAGGATTGATTAAACTATTTTGATATTGTCATACGCACTTCAACAATAGCTCACGCAAATAATTAATATGTTTATACATATTTATAATATTGGAGGTTTATTGATTTGATTTGAAAACGTACAAATATTTGACATCTTTATATCAAACATAATATTTTGTCACTCTTAAATCATATTTTAAACGGTTTAATAGCATTAACAATGTCATTTGAACTTTATATGACTGTAAACTATTCGATATAAGACAGGATATTAAAAAGAAGTCATAAATATATATTTAATTTGAACAGTTTACTTATCACTTGATCTACAACTTCCAAACACTGGAAATTGCATGATTGATTTTTTCTTTGTTGCAGCATATTAAAGTTCGGAAACACTTTTTCTAACTTTAACCTCTGTGTATGCTGCAAATTAAACCTTTTTTTTTGTTTGCCCATTACAATACACATCTGTCTTTCTGTGTTTTGTCATCTGAATTAATTTTATTCTCCCCCTTTCGACACAGATGTTTCGATACTGTCTTAAGAAGATCATTATTAATAGATAATTGAGATAAAAGTACTTTTTGAATCAATATAGTAGTTAAAAAACCATCAGTTGAAGAAAGCCAGAAATCACCTTAACCAAAAGAACTTTTAAAATCATTGCATTTTGTTTTTCATGTGGTCATACATGTTACTGAATTCATTATTATGACAATAATTCTTATAAAGTTAAAGCGATTATATGACACAATTATATTTTATGTGAATTAATCATGAAGAGGAAACAAATACAAACCGATAAACGATTATCGTATCGTAATTAGTTGTAACATATTTGCCTTTACGTGAGTAGTCTTATAAACCACCATTTATATCCGAGGAGTTTCATGGTTGCGAAGATGTTGATATTAAATACATTGTAAATTGGTATTACCAAAAGCGATGGATTACAATTTACATCATAGGTTTATAGTACCAACAAATGGATACGAGATACATAACAGGCTGTGAGTACTAAACACAGATTGATAAGAGGTTAATTGAATATTGAAAGTTGGTTTTAAATATACTGTACATTTAACAAATTATTTTTGATTCCACCACAGTACCCATCTTTTATAAAATTAAAAATGTAGGGTTTTCGTGATATCTTAAAATAATAGAGAATGTATTAGGGGGTTAAAGAATTACCATAAGACGAAGACAAACGTTACCATTGCCAAAAGAGACCAAAGAAAAAAAAAAAACAAAAAAAGTCACAAAACATTGCGCATAAACTAAGATTTGAGCAACCCTAAGCACAACAAAAACATAGATCCTACGGATAAACAAATATTTCCAGCTCCACAAGTGACACCCGTCCTGTTGTTCATGGCAAGTAAAAATCCGATTAAATAAATAAGTGTCATTCGGTGATATCATTACGGAAGAAAAGGACTTTGGTAAAATGACCTGTTAACAACAAACCTCTATTAATGATGTCATGATTAAAAATAAAATCAAAATGGAAAGTTCCCTAGTAGGAGAAGGTTTAATTAGACAACTTTTTGTTGGCTCCTTGAATTCGAGAATCAGAAAACATTGTAAATCTACGAAATAACATCCTTCAGATTTCCATAAGTCAGATATCAATATTTTAAAAAATTTTCTCACATATTTGCATTACAGCTTCAATATTTTTGGTAAATAAGTAATAATCTAATTACCTTATGAATAGCTATATTTGGCAAAACCTTTCGGAATTTTGGTTCCTCACTGCTCTTCAATTCGTACTTTATTTGGCCTTTTTGACCTTTTTGCGTAACTGATGAGCCTTTTGTAGACGGAACGCGCGTCTGGCGTATAATATTTTAATCCTGGTACCTACGATGAGTTGATTCATAACTTTGCGGGTGTAACCTTTCTTAATAATTTTAACTCTGGCAGATCATCTACTAAAATACGTTAACGCCATACACGGTAGCAGATGAATGTTATTACTCTAAAATGGGTTGTTGACAATGAAAAATCGTAAGAATTACGTGTTTCATAAAATCCAGTTCAGCATTCATTTTTTGAAGAAGAAAAAACATATGTAGGAGACTGCTTAGTCAGTGGTTTAGATTAATGGTGTCTTCCGCCATCTTGGATTGTAAAATAGCAGAGCACAATATGTCTAGATTTTTCATTAGGTCTGCTAATTTGGATGCAGGCATGCAACTTACTAAGAATTTTTATTTAAATGAACAAATTAATGTGATCTTAGGTTGTTATAACTCATAGTTTGACAAAAGTAGAATATTTTTTGGTTGATTTCAAATTTTTTTTAAAACTTTTTGTATTAAGTGGAGGTAACACAGAAAAAGCATAACTTATAAAGGAATCTTCAGGAAATTATTCTATTTTATGTTATAGCAGCAAAAAAAAAGTACGGTGACCGCATTTTTTCTTCTTATTTTCTTAAGCATTTTTATAAGAGATATATTCTCTTATTTTATTTCAAAATTCTATCATTTAGTTTACCTTCTATTCAAATTATAATGCTTCTTCTCTGTATAATCCATAAAACATGTGTCATTTTTTCACAACCTGTAGCTTAAAAACAAGTTCGATGTTATTATATTTTTGAACTTATATATAAACTACATTTTGGAATAGTATGAACAAATTCTATAATAATTTTTTGTTTGTACTCACCATACCACGGGTTAAAAGCAGTATCCGAACAAAGATTGCTCGTCAGAATGAATGGTATCAACAATACATATGAAAAAAAAAATTTAAAGGATTTTGCTTGATGATTTTTTCTTGTTTGGCAGTCATTTATGAATTTGCTTAGTTTTCACGTATTTGAGAAGACCTTTGAAAAACAAAGCAAATACTTATTCGATATACAGAGTCTTTTCCTCTTTTTGTGGCATGAACTGCCAACTTATATTTAAGTGGATTCCACTGCGAATGTGAAAGTATTAGTAATCATGGAGCGTTCAATCCTACGGTTTATCCAGAAAACAGGTTTAAATTGCTGGGAGTTAGTATAAATAAGAAGATGTGGTATAAAAAGTTAACAATTATAGGTCTAAGTACGGCCTTCAACACCGAGCCTTGGCTCACACCGAACAGCAAGCTATAAAGGGCCCAAAATGACTAGTGTAAAACAATTCAAACAGGAAAAACAACGATCTAATGTATACAAAAAACGAGAAACGAGAAACACCTATGAACCACACCAACAAACAACAACCACTGAACAACAGGCTCCTGACTTAGGACAGGTGCATACAAATGCTGCGGGTTTAAACCTTTTAACAGGCGCCAACCTTCACTCTAACCTGAGACAGAAGTGTAACATTACAACATAAAAAGACGCACTATAAAATATCAATTGAAATGGCTTAACTCGATCAAAAAGACATTTAAACAAAAAACTGAACGAATAAGTTTTATTTATGACACAATATAAATACAATATTAAAACGTATGTGCCTATATAACATAGAAGTTCAAAAAACAACGTACACAGGTAAATTTGAATATAATAATTTTGTTGTTAGTAAAACGGAAGTAAACATTTTTTTACAAAATAAATTTAATGTTCAGATTCCGAGTACAGAAGTGAAAATTTATTGTCATACTAAAAACTTGTCAAAGGTGGTACATATTAAAACGAGACGAGATTTAACACAAAATAAGTAAAATTGAATTACAGAAATGCATTACAAGTTGTGTCAATAGGTAAAATTAACATGAAAGTCCGATTTGAAAGTACTCGTAGTTACTGAAAGCTAGTTAAAAGCCAAAAACAATTGACATTAAAAAATCATGCATCAGAGACTAAAATCAATAAAAACACACCCCTTTGATTTGGTGTGTTAACGCCATGGACAGTCAAAGAAGACATGACTTGTACAATGCCAAAATAAAAAAGGCAGTAGGATCGTTAGAATTTAACCTTATAATAAATATGTATCATGTTATTTATATATAAAGCAATCTCTAAATAAAAACTTAACGTGGATGTGTGTTTATTCATCCCAAAAACCATTCGAAAAGAATACAAATGTAGTTATGTTTTAATTTGTTGATGACAAAATCGATATGTGTGCCAATGTAAACAATATTCAAAGATCTTATTACAACATTAATAAGATAACCTTTACTAATAAAGGTTCGATGTTCAATGAGTTTACACGGATCACATAGTGATTTCCGAGCTTTTAGTACAATATTACCGCTAAATTTAGGATGTGAAATACCGTTTTAATAAGTTTTCTACAGGTACAGCCAAATTTACTAATTAAATCTTTGTATCTATGAAAGAATTTAGTAAATGTTTTAAGTAATTTATGGTAACGAAATCCCTGACTTAATAATTTACCAGTGATGCATTGATAACGTTCGTTAAAATATATGACATCACTACACACAGTCACGGGCATAACGAACGAGTTGGAATATATAAACACCGTATGATGCAGCCAAAGGAACATCGCCGTCTAAAAGAGGAAAATCAGGGAATGAAAAATCGTCTCTTTTGTTACTTCACGATAGATTCAATTTCAATATAATCATATAAATAACAAGATGATTCGTCAAAATACTTTAATAGATAAAGAACAATGTGTACACAATCGCTTCCTATGACTAAGATACTTTTGCGTTTCATTTTAAATTAATGTAACACAAGGAATATGCTATATTACTTCATAAAAAATAACTTAACGCAATTGACGATACTCAGTCTTTTGTTTTCTATGTTGTGTTTTGTGAACTGTTGTTCGTTTGTTGGTCTTTTTCTTTTTTAGGCATGGCATTGTCAGTTTATTTTCGACTTATGAGTTTGAATGTCACTTTGGTATCTTTCGCCTCTCTTTTTCAAACGATAAGAACGGCAATCTGATATCCTTTTTTTCTTTTCTTTAAGTCACAGTGAAACTTTCAATTCCGAAAAACTAAAAAAAAACTTAGTTGATTGCAAGTTTTAGGACGGACATCAGCAGTGATTTGAACCGAATTCTTTGGTTATTTATCAACTAATTTAACACAATTATACTGGTTGTGTACAAAGTTCCTGTGGTATCAAGGAATCACTCTGTCCTTCCGTCTGTCTGTCTATCTATGCAAGTGTAAGTCGTATCCAGTTCACGAATACGGTTGGAATGACGTTCTGTAGGTCAGGGTCATTTACTAAGTTCAACTTAACATACTTGTATTCAAATATACAAAATCGTGTCAGACTCCAAAAAAAAATTATGCTTTGATTGATATTAATAGGAAGTATTACAATCGATGCCAACCAACAGAGGGTGTGATGAGATAAAGTTAAAATCTGTGTCTGCAAGGTCAAGTTCACAGAGATAGTTTCAAATAAACAAGGTCCGACTCAGAACTTTCAAATACCTTGATTGATACTAATCTTGCTTGGTACCAGACGATGTGTTATGATTTATAATAAAGATATATTGATAAAAACTTTATTGAAAAAGTGAATTCAAAATTTTGCTAATGAATTCTAGGTCTGAGTAAAAAAACAATTAAGGGTTAGCGACCATATTTGGAAACTGAATGGGTTAGGTACAGAAAAATAAAAAGAGAAGAACGTTTATGTCAACATTGTAGTTTAAATAAAGTAGATAAAAAGGATTATTTCTAATTTAAATGTACACAAAATTAAAACTTTAGACTTGAATTTTTACAGAAAATAAAAAAAAAACATCTATTCAAATAGTGATATGGCTAATTTTGATAAATTGGGGTTATGTCTTTCATGTCTGTCAGTTACGCAATATGCTGCTCCATTTATTAAAAAGGCATGGTCACTGAGGAGAGTGGACTCAACAACGCATGATATTTACATATATATATATTTTATGTCTTGTTTGCAGTTTTATTATTCTTGTGATGTATTATGTACCGTGTTATTTTGTTGACTTCATTTATGCCATCAACCCCATCGGGGTATAACTGCGCATTAATTTGAATAAAGTAATTAAGGTTTGAATGTCTGCAAGGTCAAAGCTAATACTTAATATATTAAGACGAATATCATTGGCGGAGATTTCATGTGTTAGCTTTGTCCATAGGTCTTCTAGTTTTGAAAGGATCGAATAACTTTATTTTAACTATTGCAGGGGACAAAAAGTGGCTCCGATGATTATACCTCTTAAATGTTTTAATCTATTTGTAGCAGCTCACCATACGGCATCTATAAATTGTACACTATCAAAATTGTAAGATTTTTTGTTTACATGCTTTCAACCGATTTTTTTTGTCTTTAAATAACCAGATAAAACTTAGACAACAGTAGTTTACCGATGTTCAAATCTTATAATCCATTAAAAAGACAAAGGTAGTAATCATTAAGATTAATTAAACAAATATCTCGTTCTGAAAACAGGGATATAATTATTGACGTAAAGGCTTATTGGAACCAATTGTGCCCCTCTTCTTGCCGACTTGTTTCTTTATTATTACGAGGCTGACTTCATACAGGAACTTCTTAGGAAGAAAAATAAGAAGTTAGCAATATCCTTTAACTCTACGTTCCGCTATATAGATGATGTTCTCTCACTAAATAATACAAAATTTGGTGACTATGTTGAACGAATCTATCCCATCGAACTAGAGATAAAGGATACTACAGATACAGTTAAGTCTGCCTCATATCTTGACTTACATCTAGAAATTGAGGGTCGGTTGAAAACAAAACTTTACGACAAAAGAGATGATTTCAGCTTCTCAATTGCGAACTTTCCATTTCTATGTAGCAACATTCCAGCAGCGCCTGCATACGGAGTATATATCTCCCAATTGATACGATATTCCCGGGCTTGTGTTTCCTATCATGATTTCCTTGATAGAAGATTGCTGCTCACAATGAAGCTATTAAACCAAGAGTTCCAAATGGTGAAGTTGAAATCATCCCTTCGTAATTTTTACGGACGCCATCACGAGTTGGTTGACCGTTATGGAATAACCGTTTCACAGATGATATCGGATATGTTCCTTATGTCGTAATTACAATACCCTTCCCTTTTCACGAATGTGACTTACCGAATTAGACTATTTACCGGATTTGTAATAACATAAACAACACGACGGGTGCCACATGTGGAGCAGGATCTGCTTACCCTTCCGGAGCACCTGAGATCACCCCAGTTTTGGTGGGGTTCGTGTTGCTTAGTCTATAGTTTTCTATGTTGTGTCATCTGTTCTATTATTTGTCTGTTTGTCTTTTTATTTTTGTCATTTTTGGCGTTGTCAGTTTGTTTTCGATCTATAAGTTTGACTGTCCCTCTGGTATCTTTCGTCCCTTTTTTATTGGAAAGCAGAGCAGACGTTAAACTAACAGACGTTTCCACAGAACCGTATCGTTGTACAGTACACAATAAGACTAGCAAAAATATGAGTAAAACATGAAAAATCCAATACGTAATATCACAAGCCTTATTTGGAAAAACACAACATATACTTTTCCTGTGGACTTTTAGAAACTCCACTTTCGTCACAATAAATGAAAAACATTGGAAATCCGTCCTTAATAGCAAACAAAGAACGTCTTTTGAGATTGTATTGGTGATAATAGGTTTGCCTTTAATAACATTGGAAAATAAGCATGAAATTAGATATCCCTCAGGTACCATCGGTCTTAAGGAAAACTATTTCAGATATTTTGAATTCATGCCAATGTAATATATCAAGACATATACGATTAGAACAATTTAATGTTTATATGATGGGATTTTACGTTCAACATGTAAGTCGTTATGACCAAATTGGGAACAAATAATATCCTAGAAACTAGTAACGATTAATAATTCATTGAAGGTTGTTATTCTATAAACGGATCAAAATTGGATACTGACCTTGTTCTTCTATTGTAGTTTGTGTTATTTTGTTTTATTTGTTAGATTTTATTTAATCATATCGTTAGATTGTTTTTCTTAAAGTAATTGAAGTAAATTCAATTTTGTTTTTTATATTTAAAAAAAAAATTAGCTTTGATTGTCTGTTTCGATCTCTAGATAACAGATTAGCCGCCTTGATTCTTTTAGGCACATTTCGATTATATATCTCTTCAAGTGTTAAGGTAGCTTCAATTTTTTTTTGGTGTTTTGTGAATGAACGTTCCTGATGAATAGGATCCTGAAATGTGCTTCAGACGCTTCGAATTAATAGTGTGGATTAGCATAAAAGAGGGACGAAAGATACCAGAGGGACAGTCAAACTCATAGATCGAAAACAAACTGACAACGCCATGGCCAAAAATAAAAAGACAAACAGACAAATAATAGTACAGATGACACAACATAGAAAACTAAAGACTGAGCAACACGAACCCCACCGAAAACTGGGGGTGATCTCAGGTGCATAATGGATATGCATTCTTGCAGAAGACGCCTACCTTTCGACGCACCCGGTCTCGCTCCTTTTGATTCATGCCCGTTTACGGGACGTATTATAGTATACCGTTGTCCTTCCGTCCGTCTGTCCATCCGATGTCAACATGTCGGACAATAACCCAAGAACAATCTATTGATGTCATCTCCTTTCGATATTTTACAGATTTATGATTTTACGTTTCCGAGTTATGGGATTTTATTCATAAAAAATGGGTGATTTTCCAGTTTTCTGACTTTTACTCAAAAATGCTTTGAGCAATTTTCATGAAACCTTGGTAAATTGTTTATATTTATTGACATAAGTTCCCTTTAGATTTTTTAAAATCTTGTGATTTTACATTTTGGAGTATTAGAACTTTATTCATAAAAAGGGGGGAATTTCATATTTTCGGACAATACCTCAAAAATGCTTTCAGCCATTTTTTTTATGAAACTTTGGTGACTGGTTTATATCTACTAAAACAAGCTCCCTTTAGTTTTTTTTTATAAATTTCTGATATTACATTGAAAAGTTATGGAACTTTATTTGTTGAAAAAGTGACGGGCGTATCATGCGCTCATGGCGCAGCTCTTTATCTTATCTGACCATGCTGGAACTATATGATCGCACCAAATTTTGAGATGGTTCAGAATAGTACTTGTGTAAGTTATTTAATAAAATTTGAACATGATGTGTTTATTGATATCAAAGTAGATTCCCACATTTTTTCAAATACTGTCATTCGAATTATTTCCCAAGGCAAGTAAGAGTACTGATACAATAACAGAATGATTAACAATAACACTCAAATGTGCGAGTATTAATTTGAATCACCTCCACTGCCAATTTTAGTTGACTACAGTTAATATCTCCTGTATTACATAATTGAATAGACACTTTATTACACAGTTCAATGCACAACTTAATACACAATTAGCATACTTCAGTAGTATACCTTTATTAATATTTGATTTTCACTACACACAATTATGTTGTAAACTAAGTGTCAAAGAAGATTGATTATGGAACAATAAGATGTATTTTATCAAAGAAAAGAAAAAAATAAAATATGTATAAAAATGCAGCAGGTTGTATTTTACTTGTAAAAGTAGTTTCAAAACCATATGATATTAGTCAATAATTTAGGTTCAAGTTGCAATTATCAGTATTTTTTTTGAAAAAATAGACAAAATTGCAAAACTTTTTTTTTGAGCATTTTCTACAATAAAATTTATTTGTTTATTCCCAATTGTAACGCTATCAATATTGAGGAATTCTCCATGTTTGAGCAAAAGAATAAAAAGGGAACACGAAAATTATGAAAATGAAATAACCATATGAACCATTTATCTTTAGTGTCATATAAAATTAATCAATGATTCTTAGATGAGTAAGAACAATAGCATACATATGTTTCAGCATTGATATACTCCCAGTAGCAACAATGTTCAAGTAAGCTGACTATGCGGTATGGATTTTGCTCATTGTTGAAGACCATATTGTGTTTCAAGTCTTAAGTTTGGTATATGTAGTTGTTTAAAATTTCAAGATAGTGTGAATTAACTTACATATATGCCTTAAACTGTTACTCCCGGGATTTCTTATGATCATTTAATATGATTGATAAAATTATAAGAATTTATTACCTCATTATGAAAAATGTTTAACACATTTTGTTCAATACAAAAATTAAAACTTGACAATTAGCGCTTAGCTACTCTCTGGGATTATGACTCCTCCTGCAGCAATAAAGACCATTTTTTTTAACAACGTCATCCGGGTTCGGATTTATGTTACACACCCCCATATTCATGTAAGCACATAGTCAGTAAATGTATGACTACATGTAGTGTATGAGATTTATAAAAAAATAAAAACTTATCAAAAATAACTGTCGGATTCGGAATCTGTGTACGAATAAGATTACCTATCATACAGGTAAATAATAAGGTTGATATCAAAACAATGTTGACGTTAATTAATATAACCTTGCTCAATTTATATATGGAAATGAGGTTGTTGATATGGATATTACTAGCGTTTGGATGGAGGTTACAGTGATTTTTAGCGAATGGGTTATCGGAGGTGGGCGAGGCTTTACATAGTTAATAAACGCAAACATTTTATTCAAGAAGTTCACAACTAACTGATGTTAAATACCTACAACCATATTTTTGTGTTTGTCTCATCAGATTATTTTTTATCGCCCACGTGTTGAACAATACAAAAAAGATAACCCTCCCTATCATGTGCAGTACTCCTAATTGTTTTTTTTTTTTTTTTTGGGAGAAGGGTTTTTTTTTTTAATGTATTAAATCTTTGAACATGACATTTTGCTAATATTTGAATGATTGCATATTATATCGAACCCTTTTCCTTTTTTTAGCGATTGAACTGTATTTCAATCTTGTTGTTTGCATTAATTTCTCATTGTTGAAGGCCTTATGGTGACCTATATTTACTGTCATCTTCGTCATTTGAACTCTGGTGGATACTTGTCTCATTGGAATTCATACCACATTTCCTTTTCTTTATATATATGTCTGTGCTCAAATTAATATTGTTAATAACACGAATATTTAATGTATGATATCCATATTTGGTTGAATCGACATCGATATACGTATGTTTTGATGGATACAACATGTGAACCTGAGCGTTGACTTGTTGGATAGTTCCACCATATTCACATGAGCCTGGACATATTTGATCTATCCAAATACACCAATGCCGATGTCCATGCAATTTATAAGATGCGGCAACCAATAATATATACAAATATACCATGTTTTTTTTTACGAATGTACGTGTTACGTTCTACAGATTTATCAAACTGGTTAAATGCATTGGTTTCGTGCTTAAAACGTACTTTATTTGAACCTTTTCATTGTTTTTTTAAACGTAGTCGCACTGATATATAACATTTTAAACCATTGAAATTTTGTTTAATCACTCGATCAAAACCTGGACCGCACTCTAAAAAAACCAGACTGCTTTCGAAAAAAACACGGACATATAAAAATGAATTTATTTAAAAAAATGAACTTCTCAATGCATCTACAAGAATTTTTTTAAAGTGTCTGTATATCTAAGGATATATAGATTCCAAATATATATTTTCTTTGACATTTGTACTTGTATAAAAATAGCTTTATTCTATATTTTTTTAATAAAAGCATTGTGAACCTCAATTAAATCTTTAGAACACAAAATAATGTAAGGGTGATGCTTTCTTTTTATCACCAATACTAACTTACCTTGTATGATCTTGTAAATTTAGGTTGGGCATCTATTTCACGTCTTACAAAAAATGAAGTCTGATTGTTTACATTTTTGATCTTATTCACTCGAAAAAACGTGGTCACACTCGAAAAAACACGATCCCAGCCGGACACTCTACTTACTGTGCTCTTGATGTGACGCATTATAGCGGACAAAAGATAGAACAAAAGAAGGAGTTTATGAAACTAAATAGACTCATAGCGGAATAATGTTTAACAGGGTTTAGTGAAATTAAATGCTATAAAATGATGGCAAAATTAAATGCTATAAAATGATGGCAACACTTTGGAGGAATGCATGTCAAACTTAACTCCGGTTAAAGTTGTTGTACATTTGCTTAATAATCGAAAATTCAAAACATACTAAAAAGAATGATAAATGTTTATATTATTTTGAGATCGCCCTCGCATTTTCCCAGTTTTATTATATTCTTATTCAGAGTCGGATCGTAGTAATTCGCTTATGTACCAGTTCTTATCCACAAGATACAACAAATAATAATGTTTTTCTCGACGCCAAAATATTTGAAAAAATTTTCTATTTAAGAACTTTCTGCTTATGTATTCAAAGTGAAAAGATCTGAAGTAGTTACGAACTAGTTATTTACTTCGGCGTCACACAATCTGAGAATTTTAATAAATTTGTTTTACTAAATGAGGAGACCAGTTTGTGTGTGCCTCTTTTCAAACTACTATATTAATTTATCAATATGACTGTGTTTTATAGCTGGCATGTATTGTGTACAATGTTACCCCCTTTTTGATTATTTAGTTGGGATTATCTAAAGAGTAATTTAGAAATAAAATGAGTTTCTAGTGAAATCTATTCGAATCGGATCTATTTTCTACACTTTTGGTTTTCATTTAAGCACATGGTCAGTAAAGAGAAAAAAGTTTGAAAATTTTTTTATTTTCCTTGCGTTAGGTTGGCCTCTTAAGTATTATTCTAACGTTAAGGAAGTCAACGTTAAATCGCTGTTTTTTGGATGTATGGGTATAATATTTTTCATATGGAACATGTATATACTTAAGAATTATTCGAAAAGGCTCATGGATTTTAATAAACTTGATGTAAAATGACAATTGCTATGGATACTATCAAAAAAGCTCACCAGGAAGATGTACTGATGTCACAAATAACTGTATTGTCCTGGTTTTTATTATAAAAAGTAGCAAATTAAAAAAAATATTAGTAATGACGCCTATGGAGGAAATATTTGAAGATACCAAAGGTATAGTCAAACTCATAAGTAAGTTGAAAACAAACTGACAATGCGATAGAAAAAAACGAAATCGACCAAGAACAGCCTACAAAACACAACATAGAAAACTAAAGACTGAGTAACACGAACCCCTACGAATCAAATACAAGGGATGATTTCAGGTCCTCCGGAAGGGTAATTAGATGCTGATCTACATGTTGAGTGAAAATATCTTTAACGAATTTACATATATAGCAGTAGTTGTCCTTTTCTAGATTTGGACATTTCAATCTCTAAAGGAAAACTCCATACCAAAATTTACGACAAAAAAGACGACTTTTCATTCCCTATTGTTAATTTTCCTTTTTTAGACGGCGATGTTCCTTTGGTACCATCATACGGTGTGTATATATCCCAACTCGTTCGGTATGCCTGTGTGTGTAGTGATGTCATATATTTTAACGAACGTAATCAATGCATCACTGGTAAATTATTAAGTCAGGGATTTCGTTACCATAAATTACGTAAAACTTTTACTTAATTCTTTCATAGATACAAAGATTTGATTAGTAAATTTGGCTGTGCCTGTAGAAAACTGATTAAAAAACGGTATTTCACATCCTAAACTTTACGGTAATATTGTACTTAAAGCGCGGAAATCACTATGTGATCCGTGTAAACTCATCGAACCTTTAAACAAACTTATTAATAAAGGTTATCTTACCAATGTTGTAATTAGATCTTTGAATATAGTTTACATTGGCACTAATATCGATTTTATCATCAGCAAATTAAAACATAACTAAATTTGTATTCTTTTCAAACGGGATGTACAAAGACACACCCACGTTCATTTTGATCTATAAAGAGGTTAACTCATAACTATCCTACTGCCAGTCGATACATTTATTTTTGGTATTGAACTAGTCATGTCTTCTTTGACTGTCCATGACGTTAAAATACTAAATCCCTGGGATGTGTTTTAGTTGATTTTAGTCTTTGATGCATGATTTTTTATTATTATTTGTTTTTGGCTTTTAACTAGCTGTCCGTAACAGCGAGTACTCTCAAATCGTACTTTCTTGATTATTTGACCTGGTGATACTAATTGTAATGCTTTTTTGTTATTTAATGTTATTCAGGGTTATATCTGGTCTATATACCAGCTTTGATAAGTGTTTGGTATTACTATAAATTTTCACTTCTTCGTACTTGAACATCAAAATTATTTATTTTGTAAAAATATCTCCTTTCTCGATTTGAACTGTACATGTATACCTAACAACAAAATTATTTTCATTTACCTGTGTTTAAAGTAATTGCAAATGGCTGATATTTTTGTTCAAGCATATTTTTTTTCTTAAATTGTTTAACATTTCACAGCGGTATAACATGTTACTTTAATTATTCTTCCCTTAGTCTATTTATTATGTATTTACATTGTATCATAGATCAAATTTATTTGTTCAGTGTATGTTCACTGGTGTTAATATGTCTTTTGATTGAGTTAAGCCATTTCAATTGATATTTTATAGTGTGTCTTTCTATGTTGTGATGTTACACTATTGTTTCAGATAAGGGTGAAGGTTTGGTACCATTAAAACGTTTAAACCCGCTGCAATTGTTTGCACCTGTCCCAAGTCAGGAATCTGATGTTCAGTAGTTGTCGTTTGTTGATGTGGTTCATAAGTGTTTCTCGTTTCTTGTTTTTTATATAGATTAGACCGTTGGTTTTCCCGTTTCAATGATTTTACACTAGTAATTTTTTTGGGCCCTTTATAGCTTGCTGTTCGGTGTGAGCCAAGGCTCCGTGTTAAAGACTGTACTTTGACCTATAGCGGTTTACTTTAAAAATTTTGACTTGAATGGAGAGTTGTCTCATTGGCACTCATACCACATCTTCTTATATCTATGACAGATTGAATCAGTAAACAAGTTTGAAATGACAAACATTACATTGTATTTGCGTGTGTTTATGGATTGACCTATTGCAATTAAAATGTATCGGTAGATCGGAGTTGTCATCCTTCCAAGGTGCATTAGAAAGCTATTTATTTAAAATAATTGCTTTTACAAATGCTTTAACTTCAGATACACGTAGCAAATTTGTTTGGCTGTTTCATTTAAATACCAAATAATAAGTCTGGTATCTTTGATGATAAATTACAACCACTAGGTAGATGTCACTGCTGGTGGACGTTTTATCCCCAAGGGTATCACCAGCCGTAGTCAGTACTTTTGTGTTGACATGAAATATCATTGATATGTTAATTTTTTGAAATTTGACTGTTTGTTAGATATTGAAGTATTTTTCTACCCCAGGTATAAATTTCCTTAGCCATATTTAGTACGACTTTTCGGAATTTTAACTGTTGAATGCTCTTTGATTTCGTATATGATTTGGCCTCCCATTTATTTTGATTCGAACTTAACTGATGAGTCTGATGAAGACGAAACGCGCATCTGGCGTACTAAACAATAAGGCTGATATTTGTAATCATTAAAATTTTTAATTTCATAATTGTCAACACAAACGCACTTAACACTTATGCTATTCAAAGTATGTTGAGTTGTTTCATTCGAGACTCGTACAGTTGCCTTTAAAGCGCTTTTCATATTTGACACATTTGATTAAAGTACTGTGTTAGTGTAATTAATGTTTTGTTTCATCATATAAAACGGATTCGTTACTTCCCAATATAAATGCGATAAATGAAATAAACGATTTACAAATGTGAATTTAGAAATAGTCAGTGTAATCCTAACATGAATAGGACACTATCTATATAAAAGGCCATTATTCCAAAGTACAAAAGTAGTAAGGAAATTATCAATACAAACCGGATGTTTTGCGTGATGTCTTTGGATGCTTCAATAAAGACATTATATTTGTGATTAAGGCAGTAAAACTTTCATTATTGAAAGGATCACGAAAATATATTTGTTTTCCTGCCTTTAAATCACAACAGCTTCCCATTAAGGTTCGTTAAACGAATTAACTAAAAGTCAAATTCAAAGGTATTAAATCTTTCAATATCCTGAAAACCCCTTTTTATAAATCAAATTGAAACTGTAATCACTGACAGTTTATTTTAAACATACGTATTGTATTAACTTTACGAACAAGTTGATAAGTAGATATTAAAAGAAGAATCTTGTGATGGCGCATGGTTTCAGAAAAATATTTGTTTCAATATAACTACTACTCATTAATTTACTTTTGTTACGCCTTCGATCAAGGTACAGAAAGTAAAGAAATGACTTTGTAATCACTGCAACTTACACCAAATTTACAATTACCTTCACAAGCCCTACTACTTACCTTGCATGTAGTCTACTGTTCTGTTTTCTATGCTACTTAATTGTCTATTATTGTCCTTTGTACCCCAAAGGATTCTTTAGAAACTTATTTAGAAACGCTTCGAATACCGGGAGATTAGTTATAAGGTATTTAAGGCTCATCAATTAGTTAATTACTCTTTGATGCCTAATTGTATTGCAGATTTGTCACATGTCACTTGGCGGTTAGTAGCATGCATGGAAGACAGTCGACAGACTACTAACAAGGCTAGAAGGGAGACTTGTCAAGGTTATTGTAAATAAAGTGTAACTGTGTATCATATATTTAAAAATGTAATTCCAGTTTTCATATTCCAGTCTGGAATGACTTTTAGCTTCAGTCGAGACAAAAACTTTAGAAAGTCAATATATAGCAGTAAACAAATGGTTCAGTGATGTTGCATTTATATTGATCCCAGGTCAATTATTACTGCCGTGAAAGGGAGGTCATGTGAAAATGGAAAGTGTCTACTTCAAGTACTAGTAGAATGCCACAATTTACCCCCTTTTGTGATAAAATTTCACATATATTTAATCGTACTGCAAATTTTTAAAACAACGATAATAAATTGTAAAAGATATTACCATTGATATAGATTGTGATTAATTGTATGAACCTTGATCTCTAATATGGACATTCTTTGTTTTCTACACAATAAGGGTCGAGGTAACGTTATTTTCTTCGCCTGACATCGTTCATTTTATAACAATGTTTTACTATTATGGTTGACATAAAGGTTTTAAGTTGCAGCACTTCACTAATTTCCGGATACCGATTCAAATGTTGAAGTTTTCTATAAAAAGAGGATTTGTGCTGGTGTTTTTCTTATATAGCTTAGGTAAAAGCTATTTGTTTCTTGGTTTATAGTCATTCTTGATCTATGATTTCTTTAAAGATCGTCGGGATGTAACGAAATATCATGAAATCAGATGTCAGTGGTGCAGTGTTAGCATCGTGTTATATATAAAGACCGAATTAGATGTCTGAAGAAGTAAGTTAGAACATTACAATCTTTTTTTGAAAAGTTACAGCTGTTCGGTTCTTTATTAATGACATGTGTATTGCAGTTTAATTTTTGTGAGGTTGGCTTTGCTGTATCAAAACTCACTTTTCTGCGAAGCATTATTTACTCAAAGAAAGAAAATCTGAAATTGTTCATACTGTAATGCTGCAATATTTGCATGTGGCATTTACATTGTTATCAGAAATGACTGTGTATCATAAAGATTAGTATAATTGCTATGAAGATGCTGCCATGCAAAATTCAACTTGATTTAGTTGTCAGTTTGTTTTCGATCTATGAGTTTGACTGTCCCTCTGATATCTTTCGTCCCTCTTTTATCAAGTCTAGAAAAAAATAAAATCATGTTCGTAGATTATTTTTTGTTTTCTAAACGCTGAAAAAGTTTTCAAGTATAATAAGTATCCAACACCGTTACAAATTAGTCATTCAAACAACGACAAATATCGTTATGCAGAAGACACATATCATTTTCTATTCGTTTAACAGTACTAGACAATTGATGTAACAACAATAAGGATAGAATTCCACAATATCTAAAAGTAGTAAGATATCAACTGAAGAGAAAACCGACACCGAGTAAAAAAATCGACGTTGATGTTACATTGTTTTTTTTTACCAGAAATAAAAGATAATGTTTTGTGCTTTGTCTTCTTACCATGAAATATTTTATATGGAAAAGTTGCAAATAAAACACATAAGTGATATTGAATTAGTTACCTATAATTTCAATGGTGGTTTAAGATCAAATTATGCAAATTCAAATCATTTTCAATATTAGTTCAAATATTATCCAGTGTTAACAAAATGAAAAATGAAAATGACCATTTATTTTATTAATTGCTATAGATATCAAAGTTATGCACGCGATGTTTCAAATTTTTTGCAAAAACTGCCGGATTCTAGAGAAGATATATATTTAATTCTAAACTTGTGCGATTAAACTCGTATGGATTGACACAAAATTGAACATCAGAAAAATATAATGTTTCTTAACCTTCATTTATTAACGATATAATATTTCCAGGCGTTATTCATTCATTTATTCACTTTTCTAACAACATTAAGAAATGGTTTTTGAAAGAGATTCTTGATTCTAAAATGAGAAGACATCAGGATATCATCTATTGGCTAGAAATCGGTAGCAATGTTTAATTTTGAATTTGTAACCTTATATTAAGCTTCATATATAGTATCTAGCTATGACTTGGCTTCAGCCATCCATCGTCTATCGTACGTTGGCTATTGTCCGTCGTTCGTTTTTCAAATGGCTTCTCCTTTGAAACTACTTGATAAACCTTTACAAAAACCATAACGCCAATTTCAACAAAATTATGCCTGAATAATCTTTTAGGTATCTAGCGTTCCATTTAACCAACGAAATTAGCATTGCTACAAGGGATGAAAAGTCGACTACAGAGGCAAAATGCAACTAAATGTATATTATTACATAGCAAAAAAAAATCGAACTTGGGTTAAAAAAAATCGAACTTGGATTAAATAAAAAAAATCAGAGTGTCAAGATTTATCTATATTCTGATTCTGACTTCTGATGATATTCTTTAATATAAAATGATAATGTATTACCAATTTTAGCTTGCTTACTTGTTATGGTGTACATTGTAATTAATTATTATAAATAAAAAAGATAAAAGGCAAAAATAGTCAGCAATAGATTATATTAACAAAATCATCAATTGATTCCGTATATGAGTTATTGCCCTTTAATGATTTTTTTTAACGATTTGATGTAATTTGAATTGATAGGCAAAGCATGTTAACAGCAAAAGACTAGCAGCAATACAGGCTATGCAAAAAAATGCCAATACAACAGAAATTTTGTAGGACCTTTTGCCTTAAATCAGTAAAAACTTTAGTTTACCAATGTTCATTGATCACAAATCAATGATTTTTGGGCAGTTTTAACATTTTGTCGGAAATATAGCATACAAAAACTGTGAAAAAATAATATCATTACGATAAGATATACAAGTAAGTGACATGATCAAAATTGGTCAGTTGATTGTTTTTATTGCTCTTGAATGATTGTTTTCACCCTTAATTAGCATTCTGATATCAAAGATTTTACCTCTTAAACAACTGAACCAATTTAATTCAAATTTGAAATGATTGATTCTTAGTATGTTCTCATTGAAGTTTACGAATCATATTCTGCGCTTTCGTCATGACTAAATATAGAACATAGGGGTGATAACGCTTTGATAATGATGTTATGATTTTAATGCGTGTTTTTTTATGCCCCAACAGCGGCGTAGGGGGCATTGAGGGTTACCCTTGTCCGTCCGAACGTACGTCCTAAAATTAGTTTCCGTTCTCTAACTTTAGTTTGCCTCAACCAAATGTTATGAAACTTATACACGAAGTAAAATTTACCGTTCTGGAGTTAGGCTCCTTTATAATGTTATTCCCTCACCGACGAACAGAATGTTTGGCTTGCTCTTGAAAAGCCAAATAAATGAAAATAAATACTTTGATTCGAAACAAAAAATGTGTTTTGTTGGCAAAAAATAAAATAAATGAATACCATAGTAGCATACTTTTGCCAGGTGAGAGTCTTAGGCACCTTAACGCCTCTAAGTTGTTAATTTATTAAGGCTTAACCTTAATCAAAATCACTCTGTAATAAATACAGCAAAACACTATACATGGTATTAGAACATTCATTTAATTTCAATTTAAACACAAATTAACAACGCTTACTGATTTCCAAACCTGCATCATCACTGTTGTTTAATTATCAACTTTCAAAAGTACAATAATGTTTATTCAGCAAATTTCATTTTATGTTTTATATATCCCTCTTACTAGCTTGTAAAAATCCATCTGACTATGCTGTATATATCCCTCTTACTATGCCTCATCTTACTATGATGTATATACTAATGAGAACTTTAGAAGTACCGTGCATCATAAGCCTATGGAGGCTGGCTGACATTATAAAATATGTTTCATATTTGTATTAGTATGTTATATCAGGTTGCATTTAAATAAAACAATATATATATATATATATATATGTATATATACAAGTCTACATTGAAAACAACGTCCAAACCTATGATTGCGTTGGATAAAAACCGCAATTTTTATACGTGTGCATGCAAAAACAAATTTCTTGTTAGAGGGGTCTAAATACAGCACAAACAACATTTTCCAAAAGACCAAAAAAGTGAAAAAGTATATTTTAACAAAACGCATTTGACTAACAGGTCGAACAACAAATGTTCTTAAACCCTGCTGACTGCCATTGGCGATTGCCAAATAAACGGATCACAAGGTGTAATAAATGGATCTTAATTAAAAATTTAATACCAAACAGAAAACAATAAACTTGCGGCAAAGATGGTATACCGCAAACAAAGGTGCAAAGATTTTTGTACACCATATCCGGATTTCGACAATTATTGTCTCTTCAGTGATGTTAGGAATCGAAACAGTATTTGGAAGGCCATGTAATTTACCTCAATTTAGGATAGACTCTCGAATTTTGAGGAGTCAAATTAGGATGAACGGATCATATAAACCCGAAGGCAAATATAATACAAGGCCAAACGAAAAAATATAAACAAGTCTAAATTGAAAACAACGTTCAAACCTATGATTGCGTTGGATAAAAACCGCAATTTTTATACGTGTGCATGCAAAAACAAATTTCTTGTTAGAGGGGTCTAAATACAGCACAAACAACATTTTCCAAAAGACCAAAAAAGTGAAAAAGTATATTTTAACAAAACGCATTTGACTAACAGGTCGAACAACAAATGTTCTTAAACCCTGCTGACTGCCATTGGCGTTTGCCAAATAAACGGATCACAAGGTGTAATAAATGGATCTTAATTAAAAATTTAATACCAAACAGAAAACAATAAACTTGCGGCAAAGATGGTATACCGCAAACAAAGGTGCAAAGATTTTTGTACACCATATCCGGATTTCGACAATTAATGTCTCTTCAGTGATGTTAGGAATCGAAACAGTATTTGGAAGGCCATGTAATTTACCTCAATTTAGGATAGACTCTCGAATTTTGAGGAGTCAAATTAGGATGAACGGATCATATAAACCCGAAGGCAAATATAATACAAGCCCAAACGAAAAAATATAAACAAGTCTTAATTGAAAACAACGTTCAAACCTATGATTGCGTTGGATAAAAACCGCAATTTTTATACGTGTGCATGCAAAAACAAATTTCTTGTTAGAGGGGTCTAAATACAGCACAAACAACATTTTCCAAAAGACCAAAAAAGTGAAAAAGTATATTTTAACAAAACGCATTTGACTAACAGGTCGAACAACAAATGTTCTTAAACCCTGCTGACTGCCATTGGCGTTTGCCAAATAAACGGATCACAAGGTGTAATAAATGGATCTTAATTAAAAATTTAATACCAAACAGAAAACAATAAACTTGCGGCAAAGATGGTATACCGCAAACAAAGGTGCAAAGATTTTTGTACACCATATCCGGATTTCGACAATTAATGTCTCTTCAGTGATGTTAGGAATCGAAACAGTATTTGGAAGGCCATGTAATTTACCTCAATTTAGGATAGACTCTCGAATTTTGAGGAGTCAAATTAGGATGAACGGATCATATAAACCCGAAGGCAAATATAATACAAGCCCAAACGAAAAAATATAAACAAGTCTAAATTGAAAACAACGTTCAAACCTATGATTGCGTTGGATAAAAACCGCAATTTTTATACGTGTGCATGCAAAAACAAATTTCTTGTTAGAGGGGTCTAAATACAGCACAAACAACATTTTCCAAAAGACCAAAAAAGTGAAAAAGTATATTTTAACAAAACGCATTTGACTAACAGGTCGAACAACAAATGTTCTTAAACCCTGCTGACTGCCATTGGCGTTTGCCAAATAAACGGATCACAAGGTGTAATAAATGGATCTTAATTAAAAATTTAATACCAAACAGAAAACAATAAACTTGCGGCAAAGATGGTATACCGCAAACAAAGGTGCAAAGATTTTTGTACACCATATCCGGATTTCGACAATTAATGTCTCTTCAGTGATGTTAGGAATCGAAACAGTATTTGGAAGGCCATGTAATTTACCTCAATTTAGGATAGACTCTCGAATTTTGAGGAGTCAAATTAGGATGAACGGATCATATAAACCCGAAGACAAATATAATACAAGCCCAAACGAAAAAATATAAACAAGTATAAATTGAAAACAACGTTCAAACCTATGATTGCGTTGGATAAAAACCGCAATTTTTATACGTGTGCATGCAAAAACAAATTTCTTGTTAGAGGGGTCTAAATACAGCACAAACAACATTTTCCAAAAGACCAAAAAAGTGAAAAAGTATATTTTAACAAAACGCATTTGACTAACAGGTCGAACAACAAATGTTCTTAAACCCTGCTGACTGCCATTGGCGATTGCCAAATAAACGGATCACAAGGTGTAATAAATGGATCTTAATTAAAAATTTAATACCAAACAGAAAACAATAAACTTGCGGCAAAGATGGTATACCGCAAACAAAGGTGCAAAGATTTTTGTACACCATATCCGGATTTCGACAATTATTGTCTCTTCAGTGATGTTAGGAATCGAAACAGTATTTGGAAGGCCATGTAATTTACCTCAATTAAGGATAGACTCTCGAATTTAGAGGAGTCAAATTAGGATGAACGGATCATATAAACCCGAAGGCAAATATAATACAAGCCCAAACGAAAAAATATAAACAAGTCTAAATTGAAAACAACGTTCAAACCTATGATTGCGTTGGATAAAAACCGCAATTTTTATACGTGTGCATGCAAAAACAAATTTCTTGTTAGAGGGGTCTAAATACAGCACAAAAAACATTTTCCAAAAGACCAAAAAAGTGAAAAAGTATATTTTAACAAAACGCATTTGACTAACAGGTCGAACAACAAATGTTCTTAAACCCTGCTGACTGCCATTGGCGTTTGCCAAATAAACGGATCACAAGGTGTAATAAATGGATCTTAATTAAAAATTTAATACCAAACAGAAAACAATAAACTTGCGGCAAAAATGGTATACCGCAAACAAAGGTGCAAAGATTTTTGTACACCATATCCGGATTTCGACAATTAATGTCTCTTCAGTGATGTTAGGAATCGAAACAGTATTTGGAAGGCCATGTAATTTACCTCAATTTAGGATAGACTCTCGAATTTTGAGGAGTCAAATTAGGATGAACGGATCATATAAACCCGAAGGCAAATATAATACAAGCCCAAACGAAAAAATATAAACAAGTCTAAATTGAAAACAACGTTCAAACCTATGATTGCGTTGGATAAAAACCGCAATTTTTATACGTGTGCATGCAAAAACAAATTTCTTGTTAGAGGGGTTTAAATACAGCACAAACAACATTTTCCAAAAGACCAAAAAAGTGAAAAAGTATATTTTAACAAAACGCATTTGACTAACAGGTCGAACAACAAATGTTCTTAAACCCTGCTGACTGCCATTGGCGTTTGCCAAATAAACGGATCACAAGGTGTAATAAATGGATCTTAATTAAAAATTTAATACCAAACAGAAAACAATAAACTTGCGGCAAAGATGGTATACCGCAAACAAAGGTGCAAAGATTTTTGTACACCATATCCGGATTTCGACAATTAATGTCTCTTCAGTGATGTTAGGAATCGAAACAGTATTTGGAAGGCCATGTAATTTACCTCAATTTAGGATAGACTCTCGAATTTTGAGGAGTCAAATTAGGATGAACGGATCATATAAACCCGAAGGCAAATATAATACAAGCCCAAACGAAAAAATATAAACAAGTCTAAATTGAAAACAACGTTCAAACCTATATATATATACAAGTCTAAATTGAAAACAACGTTCAAACCTATGATTGCGTTGGATAAAAACCGCAATTTTTATACGTGTGCATGCAAAACAAATTTCTTGTTAGAGGGGTCTAAATACAGCACAAACAACATTTTCCAAAAGACCAAAAAGTGAAAAAGTATATTTAAACAAAACGCATTTGACTAACAGGTCGAACAACAAATGTTCTTAAACCCTGCTGACTGCCATTGGCGATTGCCAAATAAACGGATCACAAGGTGTAATAAATGGATCTTAATTAAAAATTTAATACCAAACAGAAAACAATAAACTTGCGGCAAAGATGGTATACCGCAAACAAAGGTGCAAAGATTTTTGTACACCATATCCGGATTTCGACAATTAATGTCTCTTCAGTGATGTTAGGAATCGAAACAGTATTTGGAAGGCCATGTAATTTACCTCAATTTAGGATAGACTCTCGAATTTTGAGGAGTCAAATTAGGATGAACGGATCATATAAACCCGAAGGCAAATATAATACAAGCCCAAACGAAAAAATATAAACAAGTCTAAATTGAAAACAACGTTCAAACCTATGATTGCGTTGGATAAAAACCGCAATTTTTATACGTGTGCATGCAAAAACAAATTTCTTGTTAGAGGGGTCTAAATACAGCACAAAAAACATTTTCCAAAAGACCAAAAAGTGAAAAAGTATATTTTAACAAAACGCATTTGACTAACAGGTCGAACAACAAATGTTCTTAAACCCTGCTGACTGCCATTGGCGTTTGCCAAATAAACGGATCACAAGGTGTAATAAATGGATCTTAATTAAAAATTTAATACCAAACAGAAAACAATAAACTTGCGGCAAAGATGGTATACCGCAAACAAAGGTGCAAAGATTTTTGTACACCATATCCGGATTTCGACAATTAATGTCTCTTCAGTGATGTTAGGAATCGAAACAGTATTTGGAAGGCCATGTAATTTACCTCAATTTAGGATAGACTCTCGAATTTTGAGGAGTCAAATTAGGATGAACGGATCATATAAACCCGAAGGCAAATATAATACAAGCCCAAACGAAAAAATATAAACAAGTCTAAATTGAAAACAACGTTCAAACCTATGATTGCGTTGGATAAAAACCGCAATTTTTATACGTGTGCATGCAAAAACAAATTTCTTGTTAGAGGGGTCTAAATACAGCACAAACAACATTTTCCAAAAGACCAAAAAAGTGAAAAAGTATATTTTAACAAAACGCATTTGACTAACAGGTCGAACAACAAATGTTCTTAAACCCTGCTGACTGCCATTGGCGTTTGCCAAATAAACGGATCACAAGGTGTAATAAATGGATCTTAATTAAAAATTTAATACCAAACAGAAAACAATAAACTTGCGGCAAAGATGGTATACCGCAAACAAAGGTGCAAAGATTTTTGTACACCATATCCGGATTTCGACAATTAATGTCTCTTCAGTGATGTTAGGAATCGAAACAGTATTTGGAAGGCCATGTAATTTACTTCAATTTAGGATAGACTCTCGAATTTTGAGGAGTCAAATTAGGATGAACGGATCATATAAACCCGAAGGCAAATATAATACAAGCCCAAACGAAAAAATATAAACAAGTCTAAATTGAAAACAACGTTCAAACCTATATATATATACAAGTCTAAATTGAAAACAACGTTCAAACCTATGATTGCGTTGGATAAAAACCGCAATTTTTATACGTGTGCATGCAAAACAAATTTCTTGTTAGAGGGGTCTAAATACAGCACAAACAACATTTTCCAAAAGACCAAAAAAGTGAAAAAGTATATTTTAACAAAACGCATTTGATTAACAGGTCGAACAACAAATGTTCTTAAACCCTGCTGACTGCCATTGGCGTTTGCCAAATAAACGGATCACAAGGTGTAATAAATGGATCTTAATTAAAAATTTAATACCAAACAGAAAACAATAAACTTGCGGCAAAGATGGTATACCGCAAACAAAGGTGCAAAGATTTTTGTACACCATATCCGGATTTCGACAATTAATGTCTCTTCAGTGATGTTAGGAATCGAAACAGTATTTGGAAGGCCATGTAATTTACCTCAATTTAGGATAGACTCTCGAATTTTGAGGAGTCAAATTAGGATGAACGGATCATATAAACCCGAAGGCAAATATAATACAAGCCCAAACGAAAAAATATAAACAAGTCTAAATTGAAAACAACGTTCAAACCTATGATTGCGTTGGATACAAACCGCAATTTTTATACGTGTGCATGCAAAAACAAATTTCTTGTTAGAGGGGTCTAAATACAGCACAAACAACATTTTCCAAAAGACCGAAAAAGTGAAAAAGTATATTTTAACAAAACGCATTTGACTAACAGGTCGAACAACAAATGTTCTTAAACCCTGCTGACTGCCATTGGCGATTGCCAAATAAACGGATCACAAGGTGTAATAAATGGATCTTAATTAAAAATTTAATACCAAACAGAAAACAATAAACTTGCGGCAAAGATGGTATACCGCAAACAAAGGTGCAAAGATTTTTGTACACCATATCCGGATTTCGACAATTAATGTCTCTTCAGTGATGTTAGGAATCGAAACAGTATTTGGAAGGCCATGTAATTTACCTCAATTTAGGATAGACTCTCGAATTTTGAGGAGTCAAATTAGGATGAACGGATCATATAAACCCGAAGGCAAATATAATACAAGCCCAAACGAAAAAATATAAACAAGTCTAAATTGAAAACAACGTTCAAACCTATGATTGCGTTGGATAAAAACCGCAATTTTTATACGTGTGCATGCAAAAACAAATTTCTTGTTAGAGGGGTCTAAATACAGCACAAACAACATTTTCCAAAAGACCAAAAAAGTGAAAAAGTATATTTTAACAAAACGCATTTGACTAACAGGTCGAACAACAAATGTTCTTAAACCCTGCTGACTGCCATTGGCGTTTGCCAAATAAACGGATCACAAGGTGTAATAAATGGATCTTAATTAAAAATTTAATACCAAACAGAAAACAATAAACTTGCGGCAAAGATGGTATACCGCAAACAAAGGTGCAAAGATTTTTGTACACCATATCCGGATTTCGACAATTAATGTCTCTTCAGTGATGTTAGGAATCGAAACAGTATTTGGAAGGCCATGTAATTTACCTCAATTTAGGATAGACTCTCGAATTTTGAGGAGTCAAATTAGGATGAACGGATCATATAAACCCGAAGGCAAATATAATACAAGCCCAAACGAAAAAATATAAACAAGTCTAAATTGAAAACAACGTTCAAACCTATGATTGCGTTGGATAAAAACCGCAATTTTTATACGTGTGCATGCAAAAACAAATTTCTTGTTAGAGGGGTCTAAATACAACACAAACAACATTTTCCAAAAGACCAAAAAAGTGAAAAAGTATATTTTAACAAAACGCATTTGACTAACAGGTCGAACAACAAATGTTCTTAAACCCTGCTGACTGCCATTTGCGTTTGCCAAATAAACGGATCACAAGGTGTAATAAATGGATCTTAATTAAAAATTTAATACCAAACAGAAAACAATAAACTTGCGGCAAAGATGGTATACCGCAAACAAAGGTGCAAAGATTTTTGTACACCATATCCGGATTTCGACAATTAATGTCTCTTCAGTGATGTTAGGAATCGAAACAGTATTTGGAAGGCCATGTAATTTACCTCAATTTAGGATAGACTCTCGAATTTTGAGGAGTCAAATTAGGATGAACGGATCATATAAACCCGAAGGCAAATATAATACAAGCCCAAACGAAAAAATATAAACAAGTCTAAATTGAAAACAACGTTCAAACCTATGATTGCATTGGATAAAAACCGCAATTTTTATACGTGTGCATGCAAAAACAAATTTCTTGTTAGAGGGGTCTAAATACAGCACAAACAACATTTTCCAAAAGACCAAAAAAGTGAAAAAGTATATTTTAACAAAACGCATTTGACTAACAGGTCGAACAACAAATGTTCTTAAACCCTGCTGACTGCCATTGGCGATTGCCAAATAAACGGATCACAAGGTGTAATAAATGGATCTTAATTAAAAATTTAATACCAAACAGAAAACAATAAACTTGCGGCAAAGATGGTATACCGCAAACAAAGGTGCAAAGATTTTTGTACACCATATCCGGATTTCGACAATTAATGTCTCTTCAGTGATGTTAGGAATCGAAACAGTATTTGGAAGGCCATGTAATTTACCTCAATTTAGGATAGACTCTCGAATTTTGAGGAGTCAAATTAGGATGAACGGATCATATAAACCCGAAGGCAAATATAATACAAGCCCAAACGAAAAAATATAAACAAGTCTAAATTGAAAACAACGTTCAAACCTATATATATATACAAGTCTAAATTGAAAACAACGTTCAAACCTATGATTGCGTTGGATAAAAACCGCAATTTTTATACGTGTGCATGCAAAACAAATTTCTTGTTAGAGGGGTCTAAATACAGCACAAACAACATTTTCCAAAAGACCAAAAAAGTGAAAAAGTATATTTAAACAAAACGCATTTGACTAACAGGTCGAACAACAAATGCTCTTAAACCCTGCTGACTGCCATTGGCGATTGCCAAATAAATTGATCACCAGATTTAACAAAATGGATCTTAATAATAATTTAATACCAAACAGAAAACAATTAACTTGCGGAAAGATGGTATTCCACAAACTTGAGGTGCAAAAATTTGTACACCATATCCGGATATATATATATATATACATCCATCTAACTATGATGTATATATCCATCTTACTGTATTTTATATATCCATCTTACTATGATGTTTATATCCCTCTTACTGTATTTTATATATCCATCTTACTATGATGTATATATCCCTTATACTGTATTTTATATATCCATCTTACTATGATGTATATATCCCTCTTACTGTATTTTATATATCCATCCTTACTATGCTGAATATACACCGCGAGCATATCAGTTTATGCTGTATATTATATCCCTCGTACATTTAATTCAAATTAAAATGAAAAGATAATGAGCGTTTATTTACAATACTTTATGAGCTGCACTTTGTAATTGATTGCGTGTTGTACAAGTCTTTGCAGTAACTAGATTGATATATGTTGCATTTTGAGTTATAAATGGTTGTGCATCCTTTAATTTCCTCATAAAAAATCAAATTTATATTTAAGATGCTGTGAAATTTGTTACAAAAACGCACATTTACTAATTATCACGTGGAATGTAGAGATACAAGAGTAAGAAATCCAAAAGGAATAGGCGATGGTAAAATATAACAAATTAATCATGAATTTAAAGACAATATATAAACCACCGAAAAAAAGTCAACACACGATTAGTCGTGTGTTGACTTTTTTTCGGTGGTTTATGTATTGTCTTTAAATTCACAATATCAAATTAGGGCATGTTTAACTTAACCTTATTGTCCTCAATTAATGAGTGCTATACTCCTCGTTTCCTTAAAGGGGTATTAGCTATCAAAATTATATTCACCGATTTGACTAAAATTATTTATTACATATACCAAAACGTCTACCCAAATTACAAAAAGTCCAAAGTTACAAAAAGAAATAAATACATCTGTATAAACTACGGCAATGATCATGATTAGCGACATAGCTCAGAAAAGGTTAGATTCAGACTATGCTGGTACCATTAAAAATTAAATAATCAAATAACATAAATAAAAGTGTTGACGACATAACTGAATATATATATATATAGTAACTAGTAGAAATAAACAATCACGACTTAGACAGTACAAGTAAGGACTAGTGTACTCACAGCTAGATCAAGATCAGTTTTGTAACTTAAGGATTATGTACCCTTGTGTTGATTCAATGCTAAACATATGGAAATTTTATAGAAAATCCACAGCCTTTCCCCTTGTACTCTCATATTTGGCGATTCGATGCTTGATAGATAGAGGATTATTGCATGCAGTGCTAGCAATGATTTCCTTTAAACAAGTTTACAAATTTAGATATTGGTTAAAACAAATATAAATATGGACCAATTCAAGTATACCTTTTAGGGTGCGCTCGACTTTGGTGACTCAGCACGAGGTGTTTTGGAATTTAAAGGTTGTTTAGAACTTTTTGTAATCAATAAACGCTAGCTGATCATAGAAAAAAAAGTGAGTAATCTATGTTTAAAATTTTATAACAAAAATCTCTGTATTACAGTCTGTGGATTTTCTACAAAAATCTTGGTTTTATTTTCACCAAATTCTTTTTTTCTACTAAATGCAATTAAACTATAAATGATAATGCTTTGAACGAAGTTTCCCCTTGATATATGTACAAAATGGTCCATCTCTATTATTCATTGTCTTTGCTGTTTTGATACTATTGCAGTTCGAAAATTTCGTAATTTACAGGCCACAGAAGGGGTCATAAACCTTAATAGATAACGAAGCACTCGTTGAAAAAGATATTCTATTAGGAATCTGTGCAGATAATTCGAATACTACAATTGTTAACTCAATAATACTTTATTTTAAATGGGCTATTTGGAATATACGCAATAAATGCAAATTTGATAAAATTAAACTGAATATGCAGTCTATACAGGCTTTGCTGATATTGCGCATGAAAAACGAATTAATACTACTCTCGGATATAAAGTATATATGTAGAGCAAAAGTTTAACTCTTTATCGAAAAAATATAAGAAGATATACTTAGTTCTACTGTTCTAAACTAAAGGTGTGTTTGATTCCATATATAATAATCTTATTGTATCTTAGGAAGAACTTAGTGAACAATATGTTATTTTTACAGAAAGAAAACTAATATTTTTACTGTAATCGATATTTGAATCTATGTTTGTGCATAATGATATTATGTATATTAGTAAATTACCACATATATCATGCTTCTAACTACATTAGTACTTACCACGTGTGCTTTATCCTTTCATAATCCATACGTATATTACAGAATAATTTCAATTTTTGTTCAATCACATCAATAATTTCCAATCAAATTATAACTCTCATTTTTCTCAATCAAATTTATAATTTTCAAGTTTAAATCAACACATGGTAGGTAGTCAGTGAACCGGATATACGATAATAATTATGTATTACAGTGATGCTTATCAGGTAAAATCAATTGTATTGGTTATTTAAATATATGTATGTAAAACTTTAGGAGTCTAAACTGATTTTTTCCCTGGTCAAGTGAGGCTGTTAAAAATACAGGGTCCCTTAGTATGCAACCTGGGCTACTTAGGTATTTATATATCAGGAAATGATTGAATAAAAATATTTGTTATCATTAAAAAATAAAGAAAAAAAAAAGATCAGTTTAATTCTATCGCCGGTGATTAACATACGTATGAAATATCGACTTAAGTTTACTCCCACTCTAGTAATGGGCGTATATTGCATTTATCTTGTCCATTTGTCTATTTGTCCGTTCGTCCGTCAAACAAATACTTTCGTCAGAATTTTCACAGGAACTACAGAACCAAAGACTGCATATGTAGTCGGCAGCTTCATAGTAATGAGTTGTATCGCGATTTTGGTTGAGAAGTTAAAGTATAATGATAGCTTCCTTCTATTCTTCCTAAAAAGCTCATGAATGAAGTTAGCCTTATAAGAATACAGGAACAAGTCGGCAAGAAGAGGAGCACAGACGGTTACCATGAGAATGCTGATAATCTGTTTAACACTTTCTCCAAACGGAACAAATATATGTTGTCAATAAAAAATTCAAGCATCTTGAGAATTAAGAATAAGGAATACTGATGTAAAGTGTAAAGAAGTCAACTTTTTTTTTTATATTATTGCAAGAGGAAAAACACTAAGATTGTATGTACTCTAACAGATCTTTGGAAGTTTTAAGTCACCCTACCACCTTTTGGAATTTTGGGTCCTCAATTGTCTTCAACTTTGGCACTTATGTTTTTTTACTTTTTGTCCGAGTGTCACTGATGAGTCTTGTGTAAACAAAACTCGCGTCTGGCGTACACATTTTTCATCCTGGTATCTTTGCTGAGTTTATTCACATCGCCCCTAGAGTAGGTTGTTTCACAGAAATTCTGAGGTCTAGCTTTGATTGCTGATAGAATTGATCTTAATAATTTGGAAAGAGGAATCGTGGAGCACTTCGCATACCCGGTAATATAACATTATTTGTACAGGACAATTTATGTAATAATGGAAACAATAACAGTAAAGGAAGATTCAGTTATCCATCCTTGGTTGAAAAAAGGAACATAGCCCATTGTTCAAAATTTTCTCTTTTGTAAGTTTCGTAAGAGTTTATGTTGAGTTTCAAAGTGAATTCTCAATACTTCTTCCGCTATAAAACAATTTATGTCCAAAAAATAAAGCCCAAAAACAACATCGTTTGTGTGTGTAAATCACATTACATAAACTGCTTGATAAAGGAATCGGGTATTAATAATTCACTAGGAAACTGTATATATCCACGACACTTAAAATATGGATATTGTTTTATTGAAACATATTTGAAATCTGTTTAAATTATGGAATGCATAGCTCTGATTTCGTATCCAGTTTTGGCTATACTTTCGGTCCTCTTATGTGGAATGCATAGCTCTGATTTCGCGTCCAGTTTTGGCTATACTTTCGGTCCTCTTATGTTTTACCAGCTCTATAGTGTTTGTATAAGGCTTTAGATTTTTAAGATATTTTGGCCTGGAGCCACACTGAAGAGACATTTTCATTTCATGTTAAATTTCGACATATTACTGGAGTAATATAAGTCCGATCATTCAAAAACTGTAATTCATAGCAAGAAAGACAATATGTCGAAAAGAAAATCACAAATCACACTAAAAAAAAGCAATGCTTTAGTAACACAAACTCTACAAAGACAGAACGAATATGCGTGGCAAAGAAGATATAATCAAATTGGTGATCGTTACAAACGAAGACTTCACCATGTAAACGCTGCAAAGTCAGTTCTGTTATTAACGAAAATATTATGTGACCACTTGCCATGACTTTTACTTCCGTGAACATATTTTTTCTCATGCTCAAAGTTGTAGTACAGACAATAAACAAACCTACTGGCCCATGTTAATGCTGTTGTTGCATTATCCATACAATTGATTCTGTTTTGATTGTTTGTCAATTAAGTATACAATTGTGGATTACATGCACTTTCAATTTGCCTCTACATTCTGTTTCTTATCATCTGGGAGATTTACGAAAATTAACGAGTGACATTTTGAAATTATTAGCGTATAGCATATTCTGATCTTTCCTACAATACAATTATCTTTGTAGCTTTTCAAAAAAAGATAGAAAACAATTTATATAATGCTTCTGTCAAAATAATTGTATTTGCATCGCATTTGATGGGATCAATATATAAATACAGTTCTTCAAATTTGCTGTCATGTGAACTGATACTTTTAGCACGAATAAATGATAATAGACTACTATTTTTATTTATCTCTTCAGTCATTGAATATTGATGGGTTATTGGTCACTTGCTTTAAATAATTCTCATGGCTGACTTAAATTTTTCTTCAAAATGCTAATTAAAGGTTGCAGTCTTGTAATTGATTGCTCCATAGGCTTACATGCAAAATAGATGATCTTCAAAAAAATTTTATTCAAAAAGCTACATAGAAATTTTTTTTTGTGTACAGATCATGCATTTAGTAATGTTATACTATGATTTCATGCAAAAAAAAGGCACCTTGCCACGAAGAATAAAAAGTTAATCAACCTCGAAGTCAAAACTTCCTTTTTCTACTTTCTGTTTGCTGTTTTCATCCGACCGCACCACTTCTAGTAAACATTAGATCCTTCCACCTTCCTGGTTTAATTTCTGAAAAAAGATGCAATATTTTTGTTACATTTAAATAGTACTTTCAATTCATTACAAAGTTTTAATCAAACAGTTTATAGGCAGTGCAGAAAAAAATTCAGAAAAATTGGGACTATTTCATTTAACTCCATGTTTTGACATGCACCGGAAACCGAAATTGTAATACAAGACTGGTACCTACAACCAATTCAACATTGCTCGGAAAATTACGAAAAAATTATTTAAGAAAGAAGAACCATATTCTGACTTGTATGCCAAATTATTTTTGTATTACTATAAAATTGCGGCTTAAATTACATTTTTTAGAGTTGTACCCTTTTTGGGATATTTAAGATTTTTTTTTTTGTATATAGGGTCAACTCTAATTTTTGGTTGTAAATTTATTCTATTGGAGATTTTTGGCCTAATGTGTGATATTTTTGTACATAATACAGTGATGTTTGCAATTATTAAAGAAAAAACTGTATATTTTAATATTATGTAATGTTTGTGTATTTTTAATTACTGTAAGGTAAAAAAAATTGCTTTTGATCAAATAAAAATTAGATTGTTTTCTTAGTGTTTGTTTTAATTCTTGATAATTAGGTGGCACTGTGTAGCATAATGTGTGTAGATTCTTTTGACTGCTTGATGATTTTATGGTACTTCACACCTAGGTTAGAATTGGGTCTTTACTGTCATGTGGTGGAATTCTATTGAATTGTCATTATCATCAGTAAGGTTCTAAGAGGCTGCCATATCTGGCATTTGAATGCTGTCAGTTGCATTTTTGGGGGGTTTTGACTCTTGACACAGTTGATTGATGCTGTTGGAAAAGTATAAATTCAGAAGTATTTTCAAAATAGACATCAGAGTTCAAACATGCCATATACAAGTAAGTCCAAAAGTGTTCAGTTTAAGAAAGGCGATGATGATAGGAGACAAATTCCTGTTGTTGAGTGGGATGAAAAGACTGAAATTAGGAAGAAATATGTCAGAACAGATGCTGCCAAGACCAAAGAAGAAAGTTTGAATGAAAAAGCCTTGACAATTGTGAAGGAAAATGTAACCAAGGTAGATAACTCAAAAGTTATATCTGTACTGAGACCACAGCCTGGAGAACCCAGTGTATTTGAAAGATATACAGACAATTTAATCAGAGGAGACAAGAACACATATAGGTTTTTACATGCAGATAGAACCTGTAAACTATTCACTAGAGCATTTCATGAACATTTGGAGCAGTCACCAGGCTGTAAGGGAAACTTTCAATTTGACTATGATGCCGAAGAGCACAGAACCATGTGTTGGAGAGAAAAAGTGGTTTGTACCATGTGTAAATATGAATCCTTGATGTAACCCTTGTATGAAGAGATAGGGAGGAAGGAAAAAGGGGCAGGAAAGCAGGTGCCCCAGCAGAAGGTTGCAAATTGGACTTGCGGATACAGGTATTTCAAATACAGCATGGTGCCAATTGATGCGGACTGTTAGCCATCCAGCTCCATCGAAGACCGACATGCAGTGACAGTCCAACGAATGCGGTGAGATGTTGGTCAATATGAACAGAGAAGATATGAAACAGCAGCGACAAATTGTAAGACAAGCATTGGAACGCTCAGGGTTCCCAACCGACACACCGATACCTGCAGAGTGTGACACTCGATACAACAAGGACTCCCTTTCAACCTGGGACACAAGCAACAACCACTATTGTTGAAAATGTGACAGCTAGGAAGAAGATCATTGCTGTACCTGATGCCAATAAGCTCTGCAAAACAGCCAGTTATCTAAGGTCAACTGGAGAGAACGAAATTTGTCCTGGACACCAAGGCCATTGTTCGGCAAACCTAAAACCATGGGACTCTATTGGTAATGAGGAATTGTATGGTGAATTACTGGCAGATTAGTTAGCAGAAGAACAGCTTCTAGTTATTGGACAGTTAACTACAGATGGGGACAGCCATGCCTATAGAGGATTCAGCAAGAAACATAGTGAAGTTGTTAACCTGACACCAGAAAACTTGCGCGATCCAAGACACTTGGCGTCAACCCAATTGCGTAGCATTGATAAGGCAGATTTTAGTGAATTTATGTTTCCCGGAAGGACAAAAGCAGACCGTGAGAAGATTCACAGGAGATTTTCCTCGGATTTAACCCACAGGTGCACTGTGGAATATAACTTTGTTATCAAGGAGGCTGCTGGGGAATTGGATAGACTTGTTAATAGACTAAGTTATGTAGCAGATTGTATTATTGACTGTTACACAGGACATTGTGGAGATACATACCGCGCCTATTCCTATATTTGTAAAGGGACAGAAAGTGATTTCGGGGGAAAAGAATTCTTGCCTGAACATGCCAGATGCTTATACATGACAGAGGATGATGAAAACCTGGTACGCAACTGTATGAACATTATATTAGGGAGAAAGAACTTAGAGAAAACGCGATTCGGTACAAGTACCCGAAAATGTGAAGCTACAAACAGAGGATATAATAAGTCTAATCCTAAAGATATTACCTTCCAGAGAAATCTTTCTGCTAGAATTCACTCCACTGCACAAAGAATTAATCATAGACCTGGAGAATCAGCTGTTTTAAAATGTGAAGCTCTTGGTGTATCACTTTCTCCAAATTCGCGTCTGATTCATCAACTGAAAAGGGAAGACGAAATTTATGAATACCACCAGTTGTGTAAAAAAAATCCTGTCGTTAAACATGAACGATCTGTTTCGAAACTTGAAAGATTTGAACTGTACGATGAAAAATCTGTAGAAAAGGAGATATATCAGAAAGATCTTTTGGATTCAGAAAAAAACTTTAAGCAGTAAACGGAGAACTCGTGCTGATCATTCTTATACCAAGTGACATTTCTGTATTTTACTTACATACTGCAACTAAATTATACATTCTGAGTACATTCCATGTGTCTGACAGGTTTGTGGAACTAAATTTTTACATATTTGCCTGCTATTATTTATATTGGGAGGTTCTAGAGACAAATGTTCAGGAGTAATACACAAACAATTGTGACATAGGTGTGACACATGTAAATCCGCAGCTATCTCTGTTAGGTCATTTTGTAACATAAAAATAAATCTATGGGCCTGATAAAATTTTTTTCTTCCATTTGGCCACTTTCTCTTTGATTGACTGCAAATACTGTCGACTAAATTTGGCAACCCTTGGAATTTTGGACATTTTGGTCAATTTTTGAAATTAAGCCTGCTAATTGCACAACTTTCCACTGAGGATCCATTTTAAAAATACCATGAGGTCGTATAGTACCCAGAATATGTAAATCAGTTGCAGCATCCAGGGAAATTTGCATTTTTAACATGAAAAAAATTCCAAAAATCACTACCCAGGTTGTAGTCTTGTAATTGATTGCTCCATAGGCTTACATGCAAAACAGCTGATCTTCAAAAAAAATTTATTCAAAAATGCTACATAGAAAATTGTTTTTGTGTACAGATCATGCATTTAGTAATGTTATACTATGATTTCATGCAAAACAAAGGGCACCGTGCCACGAAGAATAAAAAGTTAATCAACCTCGAAGTCAAAACTTCATTTTTTCACTTTCTGTTTGCTGTTTTCATCCGACCGCACCACTTCTAGTAAACATTAGATCCTTCCACCTTCCTGGTTTAATTTCTGAAAAAAGATGCAATATTTTTGTTACATTTAAATAGTACCTTCAATTCATCACAAAGTTTTAATAAAACAGTTTATAGGCAGTGCAGAAAAAATTCAGAAAAATTGGGACTATTTTATTTAACTCCATGTTTTGACATGCACCGGAAACAGAAATTGTAAAACAAGACTGGTACCTAAAGTGGGACAGAAATTCAAGTTCAAGCAATGGCTTTTTGTAGGGGTCGTGTTGCTTTTTTCTTAATTTTCTGTTGAATGTTTTGTGGGATGGGGTGTATTCGTGGGTTTTTTTTCCCGCCATGGTGTTGACAATCTTTCTCCGACTTGTTTTTAATTGCCTCCTTGTTGTTTTGATTTTTATTATTATTATTATCAGCTTTGTTTTAATCCACTAATAGAGAAAGATTGTTTAATTCAATTGTCGACTTTTTTATAATTGCTATGAAAAGAGTACAACTCAGTTGTATCCTAATGGGTGTACACGCAGCAGAGTCTTTAATTGAATTTGGAATCTCCGATGCACAATCCTTGATTAACGAAAATTAAAGGTTAAAATGAACATTAGCAAAACATTTCTTACAAAAATCCACAAACTTAAATTACGACAAACAGTCGTGCTTATAGCGTAACATTCTTAATGGTTTCCTTAATTTTTTGTGTTTTTACTTGTAATCAAAACATTTTGTAGTAAAACATTTGTACAAATTGGCATCAAAACGGTAATAAGCTACATTTTATATTATAATACCATTTTATATGAAATAAATGTTGAGTGCGCTTTTCCTATCGCTTTTAAATAAAGAGCTTTTGTCTTGAAATACGATAAGTTGTCTGTACTTTTTCCGTTGAAACTTCACATTTGTCACAGCATTCTGTCTTCAATTAGCAGTACTTTCAAAAGACTACTTGAATATGTTGAACCTTTGAAGATTGTCATATAGGGGTACGGTTTAATGAGCTAATGCCACAAAAATATTTTAGAATCAACTGAAAATAGCAGATTAACGGGTTTTGATTGAATTGAAAGGTCTATTGTTTCATAGTTTATAATTATAAAGTAAAATATTTCAATTATATGAATAAAAATATATATTTTGATAATACTTTAATGATGTTTCATTCTGAGGGGCCAAAGGAGTGCATAATGAATAGGCAGCCACTTCGGGTCGGATTGGTCAATAAAATCATGATAGCGTTCTTGAAACGACTTCAAGTTTACCAGGAAGAACTATTGCTTTAATTGCTTCCATGCTAGCAACCACACTGTATGTAAAAAAAAATCCTGATAAGAGATACAAGTGATGAAGTATCATATCCTCAATATTCAAGTGCTGTAAGGATATTGCTACATAAAAAATGGGAAAATCACAATGAGATAATTGAAGTCATTTGATGTGGTTCTAAACAAGCCTCTCTTTCGATTTCTTAATGTAAGTCATAGTGATTTTTTTATCATATTTTAAAGCATGATTTTTTTCTCGTCCAATAACAAGATTTTTGTATCTACGCTTGAAACTATTTGTAATGACACAAAGTCGAACTAATACTTTCAATCTATGTATTAGTTTAGTCTTCGTAATATTGTGTAAAGAAGGTGGAAATTCCAATTAGTAAAATACTGTTAGAAGAATGATGTGAAGAAAAGCATTGGCAACCATAAAACATCTCCTGATTTTTATAGTTAATAACTTCTCTTTATAAAATAAAAGACACAAATATCAACTCGATTTATCAATGAAAAGTTCACGAAAACGGAGGAAGTAAACTGTGAATTTCGTGAAACTTTCTACTTCTGACAAAACCAACTGGGATACAACTATCATCTATTTATTAAATACGCAAGTTTTTCCCGAAAATGAGCTAAACATTTACATGGACAATTATAAAAGAACAATTTTTTCCCCCTATGTTTCTACTCATAATAACGGATACAATAACGACACAACAAACGGCCATGGTAGTTGCCGCCTGCATTATCGGATTAATTTTGAAAACAGCATTCGAAGAACTATTTTAGCAAACTGTTATTTCAATAGGCACAGTGCATACGAAAATATGATACTTGAAAAAGTTTGCAATGTTGAGCCCTGTATTTCCCATGTAATATAATTTCGATAGTATGCACAACAATTCAGAACAATTCCTATTGACCTTATGGTTTCAGTGAAGCTACATTGAGTTGATGACAAGGGACGCAAAGCGATAACAAACGAAAATGCTGTCTACTTGAAGATTAAAGGAGCCGGGCATCATCACAATTTTGACCATGTTATGTTATAGCATATTTTATTTCTAATCGAGTTCAATTCTTTACACATATGTAAGAATAAGGGGATGTGGTATGATTGTTAATGTGATAACTGCCAAATACAAATCAAGACACAGTTAAGAACAATAACAGGTCAACAGTACGGCCCTCAACAATGAGCAAAATCCATACCGTACAGTACATTTATAAAAGGCAAGGGATGGCAAAATATTTAACAATTCAAAACAGAAACCCAAAGGCCACCTTTATACAAAAGCAATACACGGTGAACAACGATGGCAGACATCAACCTACGACAATACATGGGGATTGATTGCCGATATTAGTACAACATTACGCAATGCATTCGAAAATATTATGGAATGTCCGCTCGGTAGACGACTGTAAAAAAATATTGATGAAAATAAATTTAACAGACAAATAACCCTCCTCAAGTAACAACATGTGCGTATGCAACAGTTTGAAGTGACATGATTATACATCATGTACTTTGATTTAGTTTTTTCTGATTATATTAGAAATTTTTATAAGTATTAACAAATCAATACAATAAATTTAATGAGCAAAGATTAATACATTAAACGCAATGTTGAAACCTAAAACCAATAGATCTATATATTAAGTATTTTTCCTTTATCTATAGGGATAAATTTTCAATACATATATATTATAGGAGTCTATATAAACGACCAACAAACACATCTGAAGTATTTTTATATGCCTCACGTTACTATTTCGATTTCGAAAACAATACAAACCAAAGTTGATTAAATGCATCAAAATAACGTCAGAAAAGATTATTTGCTACACTTAAATGAAATAACTTCGTTTGATTTGTATGTTTTCAAGCTAAAAACAGAAACATGTTAATCATGTTAATATTCTATTAGTATATAAATGATATTTATAAATGATTTTATTTCTCAAAAGTAAATCTTGGAGAAAAAAGTAAATAACAAAAATACCGAACTCCAATGAAAATTCATGACTTGGCTCGCGTTATTTCTCTACTTTTTTCAATTTTGCTGTAGCAGCGTTTAATTTACACCGTGATTCAGTTTCTCCATTTTCCCATTTAGTTTAAACTTTATATAGAGACTTGTCATTACTTTTAAAAAGCACAAACGTCATTCAACTGGTTATTACTTAATGGAGTTTACTATATCATGGAATTTATAACACTTATATATAAATCAGGAAAATCAAGATAGCATGAAATCTACATTTTTGGATGGTTTAATCTTTTTACTTGTAGTGGTTTGCTAACAAATAATTTTTGATACAGTATGGTATCATAATAGTCCATTACTTAGGACAAGTAAAGTCAATTAATAAAAGATCTGATGACTACATGTATTACGTATACGTTGTATGTCTTGAACAGTTATTCAGTACAATTATTCGATATATAATTTATAGCATGCAAAAATAGACGACCATTGGACTAAATCAGAGATTTACACTTTGTGTTTAGTGCATTTCGTAGTATCAATTCTACGTCTTATTCAATAATGAGAATCAATTCCGAAATAACATTTAAAGATTAATTCTCTGTGTAACTTAATGATGAAAATGTTCATTGAGAAAGTTATATTGTTATGTAAGTGATATAAGTAACTGTTTTGCTGACTTCTTAATCATAAAAAGTTTCAACAGTTGAACTAACTGCACGACGACGGTGATTACAGTCATTCATCATCATCTATCGATTTGTTGATAGTTTTTCTCCCCTTACAATGTCTAGCTTAAATATGTTGATCATCTAACCCACTAGACATTACAAAATCTATAAATAATAAACCAATTGCTCTCTTTAATAAATCTCTGACACATAATGAAAATACTACCTTCATCTGAAAACAACCCCCAAAATTGTTCAAAATAAGTGGTTACTGGACCAAGCATTATCCGAGTAATTTTAGAATACCATCAGACAGATCATTCTAATTCAATTTAATATTGTATATCCACTGTTATTTTCCAGGTTAAGTACAGTGGCTTGATACTATTTTACATAAGGTCATCTGCTATACCTTGCTCTATGTCTAAATTTTATGAAATACTGTAAATATCGGGTTTCGCATTCTGTAGTTTCTATGTCTATCATCAAGGAATATATCTATTTTACTTTGTTTAGCCACTGTTTATTCCGATAAGGATACTTACATTCTGTTAAATAAAAATATATGTCCACGACATTGTACAAATACAATTCACACAAAAGAACGATATGCACTTTGAAACTAAGACAAAAAAATCGTCCGCTGTCGAAAATAATTTGGAAAGTGTCTTAAGGTCAATTAAGATTCTCTTTCATCCTCTTGACATTGGTGTAAATGGAAGAAGTCTAACAACAAGTCAATTGATTCTTATCGAATAAATGTTTGATACGCCCATTTCTAGGATTAAAAACAAAATTCAAGTAGTTGCAAAGGCATAAAAAATGTAATTCCATTATTTTCATCTGCTTTGTTACAAAAACTGATAGCAAGTTCTGTTTTCTAATAGAAGTAAGGGAACTACTACATAAAGATAGTCGTATAACTCTCACTTCTTTTGCGTTGTTTATGTACTCAATACACAGGAGAGACCTTCATACATTCAGAGGAGGCCTTAAGCTGAGATGTGGTAGTGACATGCTTATTTACTATTTGCTTCTCTGTGCAGCACACGGCCTTAAATGTAGAAGAATTTATAATTTCATGCTGAAGAACTTCAGTATAGTATCTACGTCTTACTACAACCACATTGTTATCTGCTTTGTCGGCCTGTACGTCTGTCCGTCCATCCGTCGTCAACATATCGGACAATAACTCAAAAACGCTTTCACTAATTTGCATGAAACTGTGGTGAATTGTTTATATCCATTGACGTGAGCTACCTTTCGATTTTTATAATTATTATTAGATTTTACGTTTCCGAGTTATGAGGTGTTATTCATTAAAACGGGGATTTTCCAGTTTTCGGAAATAACTCAAAAATGCTTTGATCAGTTTTCATAAATCTTTGGTGAATTGTTTATATCTATTGACGTGAGCTCCCTTTCGATTTTTATAAATTTTAGATTTTACGTTTCCGAGTTATGGGGGTTTATTTATTAAAAAAGTGGGATTTTCCAGTTTTCGGACAATAACTCAAAATTGCTTTGAGCAGTGATGACTGGTTTATACCTATTAAAATAACCGCCCTTAAGTTTTTTTTATAAATTTCTGATATGACATTGAGTAGTTATGGAACTTTTTTCTCTGAAAAAGCGACGGGCGTATCATGCCCTCATGGCGCAGCTCTTTATTTTCATTGTTGAAGGCCGTACGGTGACCAAAAATTGCTTTTGTCTTTGTCATTTGAACTCTGGTGGATAGTTGTTTCGATGGCAAATGTGTTATTAATATCCTTGTTGTTTCCTTTATACATACTCTTCCTGTCTGTATTTCAGCATATAAAGTGGGATGAACCTGTAAAGTTGGAAATTTTCGCGAGGGTTTTCTTTTCGTTAATATCGATGGATATGAAATTGCCTCACTCTGTGAGTTTACTCAAGGCATTAGAAAAGATGTATTCAATATCAGTCAAGAAAAGAATATACAAAATTGATATCTTGTTTGTACCAGGTATTCGAAGATTAAAGACTTTTTATGCTTTTGGTTTGAGCTGTACCATTTTTTCAGTAATATCTTTGTTTTCATACAAGCATATCAAAATCATTATATTTACATTATAACTATGTTTTTAAATTCAGATAGACTTTTACTAGCAATTAAAGTATTTGTATCTCTTTTTCAAAAGACGTTTAGAAATTAAAACTTTCGTCATAGTATCTATAATTTTATGCAATGTATATATGATTTTCTGACAAGAATTTTAAAGAAGGGGTTTCCATTGATTGAAGGGTGTTGTATTTTACAATATTTTTATTAATTTGCTCAAACTTAAAATTTGTTTTCTCAGTTTTAGCGCTTTAGAAACACTTGCTTTAAACCTCTTACTATAACTCCCGTTAAGTGAAGTAGGTATAAAGAATAATTGATCTGTTCGATAGTGATTACGATTGTCAGCACTTATACTATCTGCATTTTCTCCTATATACGTGATTAGATTTGAATGAAACTCATGCAATCTTCAATACCTAAGAGCACTGTTTACTTCTTATTGTTTGATGTGAATGATTTTGTTGGTTCAAATAGCAAAACCTGGATATTGAAAATTAGAATATAGCAAAGTGCTCTCGACCAATGAAATTGTAGGATTTGGTGTTTCTTAATTGTGAAGAATGAATGAAATCGTGTTCTTAGTAAGGAATTATCCTATTGTTTAGGCCTACTTACAGTTCAAAACAAAGAGTTTCTATAAATGAGTTACAAATGCCCCGAAGCACATTTATTAGCTTGAAAGAATTAGTGATTAAAACTGACTAAAAGTTGAATTGTAAAACAAACAAAAAAAATCAAAATAAGATGAAGTTTACTGGTGCAGTAACATTGGTACCGTTAACGTTATTATGAGAATATTTATAACTTCACAAATTACTAAAATACTAAACAATATCAAAGCTATGCAAAAACAAAGAAAAAAAAGTTTTAAAAATGAATAAAACCTGAATCTTTAGCTTATACTCTTTCAAAAACTCAGATTACTGGATCCGCGGTTGGTAATTCTAAAAAAAGAAATTTAGTTTAACTTTTGAATATATTTAAACTTTTAAAGGCATTATATTTGAACATTTCCCTGACATAATGAAGAAGTATTTGATGTCAAGGACTGGACTAAAATATTGGCTGTAAAATGAAATAAGTTGTAACTCAGATTTTGAATTTATTGATTTGAACTGGAAATAAACAAAAAAATAATTCCTTGCTAAAATATTACATGATTAACATTCATACCCACAATCAGGAAACTTTTCTTACCATTTCATTGTACTGTTGTGTCATCTACTGTCTAAAACACAATCTATTATATTTTCCAAAATTATATGAAAGTTCTTACATCACTAGAATTAATTCATAAATGAAATGCCTAAAAAGGAAGTCATGCATTAATTACAAACATTGCACTGACAATGAAACTAATTCTTAAATACAACCAATCAGAGATCATTTGAACCTTGAGCACTTTACAATATTCTAAGTTTGTAAGAGAATGATAATCCCTTTCTTCATGATAATTACTAGCTAACGCTCGTACTTAATCATGAAGAAAGGGTTAGCATTCTCTTACATATACAAGTTTACAGTTGAGGAGTCTTCTTAATCTCATGACTTTTTTATATACAGTCGTTCTTTAGTTAATGTGACAAGTCTTACTATTAGTCGTATAGAAAGACTACAAACATAACCACTGGACTGATAATTTACTTGTGTTAGTTAATCTTTTCTTTACAAGTTCCTTTAGTAACGTTTCATGTACCACAAGATTGCCTTGTTTGGTTTAATTATTCAATCAATTCCTGATTACTGTATAGAAAAAAATTTAAACAATACAGATTCAGTTTCAATATTTTATTATAGTCTCACCTCATACAAACATAAAATGAGATTCACAGAAATAAACATAAAACATTTGCATTGTATGCACCAATCTTAAAAAGATTTATGAGAGACTTTTAAGACACAAAATACATATAAACATATTTTTACACATTTACATTTAAAATTTACAGTGTCCATTTATACTAAATGAAAGTAAAACAATTGTTTCTTTAAGAACTAGTCTTTAAAATACTGTTCCTTCTCAATAAAATACTGTTGCAGGTTTTTGCAACAATAGCAGCAACATTGTCGTTATTGAATAAAAATATAAATTTTTCACTATCTGATAATAGGTTAAAACGTTCATCAAAATTTATAGCTTCATGTATCATGATTTGTCTTAAATCTACATATAATGGCCATTTTAAAATGACATGAAGTGCATCTTCAATAGTAGAGCTACAGTTAAAACATGTCCTCTCGTGGACTTCTTTTCTTTCATACCTTCCAGTTTCTATTTTTAGTGGAGCTACCCCACATCTAAATCTTGCAAAAGCACTTCTGTTTTTAATTGACTGAATATTTTTCAAATAAGTTTCAGTACAATAATTATTTTTAAACAATTTATAAATCCTCAATTTACTTCCCTCTGTATACAAAGCAACTCTTGTACACCAGTTTGACTTAAATTCATCAAATACATCTTCCTCAATTTGTTTAATACAATTTTTGTTCAATACATTTATTTCAAAATTACAATATTGCTCATAATTATACAATTTTAACATCTCTATAACTCTAAAGCTCCAATTCTTAATTTTAGTATTGCACTTTTGTATGGACCATTTAAAAAATTTAAAATTTATCCTGTGTGGGTACATTATGGAACACCTAGCCCCATGTCTCAAGACACTTGACAATTGTTTAACGCATGGTGGTTTCCAGGCTATATAACCAGCTATGGCATCATTTGGTGTGTATTTGCCAACTCCCATGAAAAATTTCATGGCCCTGTTTAGTACTGCATTTATGCAGGAAAAGTCCCTGGGTCCCCAAATACCTGAACCATAACTAATAGCTGACCATACCATTGTATCGTACAGTTTTGAAAAAATTTTGTGCTGGAAACCACCATGTGATTTACCCTTCACAATTAACAATCCTTATGCTCTACTGGCTGACTTGGCTACTGCTTTAGCCATTAACTGATGATCTAAAAATTCAGTCAGTAGCAAGCCTAAGTATTGATAACTTTTTACACATTCTATAACATTACCAGCAATAGAAAAAAATACATTTAGTTTGTAAAACAGCTGGATTTCTAAAATGTATAATCTTAGATTTATTTATATCAACTGTCAGCTCATTATGATTATTGAGACACCATGTATTAAGCACATCAAATATTTTTTGAATACACCTAAACATCTTGCAGTACCTAGAAAAATAAGCAGATGTGGTACGATTGTCAATGAGACAACTATCCACCAGATTTGCAAATTAAGTGGATGTATGCAGTTATAGGCAACCGTACGGCCTTCGACAATGAGAAAAACCCATACCGTATAGTCGGCTATAAAAGGCCCCTACATGAAAAATATGAAACAATTCGATTGAGAAAACTAACGGCCTAATTTAAAACAAAAGCAAATATGACAGACATGAACCAACGACAACCACTGAACTACAGGCTCCTGACTGGGGACAAACACAATAGAATGTAGACTATTTGTAGCATAGCAGACATAGCGTGAGTACAACTAGAGACTAGAGATAAATAATTTCAAATTATACAATTAATGTCATCTGGAATTTTAAACACCGAAGAGAAGCTATATTTGTGAATTTATGTCGGTTAAAATGGTCAGCAAATCTTGCAAATTCAGGACCAATTTGATATAGAAATTCCTTCACTGTCATCATCATTTTTATCAAATAACACAGAGCGAAGTTGTAAGCAAGGTAAGTAAAACAGGTGAGTAGTTTTTTTTAAGTTTTTAAGTGAGTTTATTTCATGTTGACATTTAATTAGAACTGTACACATTTACTGTTACTGTACAGTATCAGGTAATTGAAATTAAAATAACAGCCAAGAAAAATAAGTAAGGTAGAGAATACAAACCAGTTTGATGAATACATTGATAATACAAGTAGAAAAAAATCAGATAAGTATTATACAATTCAGTTTTTTATGAAGCATCTGTCGTCAAAACTATTGGAAATAGACTACTAGTATAGGAACATTCACTTATTGGTGAATAGGCTATTGAAGTATGTATGGACGGAATAATAACATAATGGCAGAGAAACGCTATTCTTCCCGATTGCCGGATGAATAGACATTTTGTGCTATTTTTCCAGCTAGCCGGAAGAATAGCCACTGCCTTAAAAATAGTAAAATAAGTAAGGTTTTATTATTTTTTCCCGATGCTGTGAACTTTCCGTGTATGTGGCTGAATGCGAGAAATGTGCATTACTTTCTTATCGACTCATCCAGAGTAAATTCATGATTCTGATTTTGTGAGATTTCAAATTTCTTTTCTGTCTAAAACTACAAGGCTAAATATGTTAACCCAGAAAAGATGATGACTGTAAAACCCATCATGATTTATTTGTAATGTAGTAGCAACAAGAGAGGTGACCGATCCTATATCGTTAGGCGAGACTCTTTTTGGAGTCTCTCGTTATAATCACGATATCGTCCTGAACATGCATGAAATATTTGCCACTGCACGTTAAGCAACCAACAATCAATAATCCCGATAGGTTTATTGTTTGTCAAATTTCTATATGGCAATCAGGTGTTGATTGCATAATTAAACCAAACAAGGCAATCTTGTGGTACAAGAAGCGTTACTAAACGAACTTGTAAAGAATAGATTAACTAACAAAAGTAAATTATAGTCAATTATCAGTCCAGTGGTTATGTTTGTAGTCTTTCTATACGACTAATAGTAAGACTTGTCACACTGTCACGAAATAGAAGTTCCTTCATAATATTAGTTCCAAATGGAAAAAAAATGTTCTATAATATTATTTCCACTGGAATGAATATTACAGTATATGTTCCTAACGGAATAAATGGTATAGAATATTTGTTCCAACAGGAACAGGTATTATGACATTGTTTATAACAAAGTTTCCAGTGGAACCTCTGTTAGGCGGAACAAATATACGTTGACACACTAACTATAGAACGACTGTAAAACTTTCAGAAAATCTGAATCTACACAATATAAATGTTAATGTTCAAATTCATTTTTTTTATCGAAGTCCATTCTGCTGTTTCCTATTGCAAAATACAAATACTTCGTCAGTTTTATATCTATATAAACGGTTAAATAAATTAGCTATGCACATTTTCATTATTTGTTTATAAATATGTAAACCCTGCATATACATTCTGTTATAATGTAGATTAAAATTGTTTAAATTGATGGGTCCTAAATATCTAAAATATCTCAAATTCATGTCATCAATTTACGAGAACATTAACATTTACCTTTACCAATCTTTTGTGGTCTGGCATAAATTATAAACCCGCTATATTAATTATGTGACAGTTTAAGTCACTTGTTCATTTAAGGATATGTGATTAACACACTTTGTACCGAATTCTAACAGTTACTTCTTTCTAGTTTCTATGTGATGCTCACTCAGAATGCCCACTATTAATCAGGGATTACTCGATATATAGCTTTGTCACTAATTAGAACATCTCTGAAAAGTCAATAACATTTTTCATATATCTGCAGGGTTGTCACATTGATGTACATTATGTGAATAGGAAACTTAGATTCAAAACAAGGTAGGAGAAGAATTCTTTTAATCATTTTCTGCATTTAACTGTGAATTGTGAAAGGGTACATAATCGTGAGTTATTGTTTAATAAATACATGAAATGAAACGTCCTTTGTTGTAGACTGTTTTTCTTATTCTTTCACTCAAAATTAAGCAAACAAAGATCACTCATCCTTTAAGATTGTTCAAAGGTATATCGTTGAATTCACCTAGGAACATATCTTTTTAAACGTAAACCTTAAAACAAAAATGTTACGCAATAATAGATAAGCATTTATTAAACTCGCTTTTATATATATTGAAAATCAATAGTAATACTCATGTGTAAAGAATTTTAGAACTTCCCAAATATTATAACATTTCATATTTAAGAAACCACTTTGACTTTTTTCAACAGTGTGGAAACAAAACATGATTTTACGATATGATTATCTCAAAAGACCTTATGTTAAAAGGAGGATACTTGTGATTATCATTCTGTATATCATAAGATAAAATTCAGGTTTAAATCTTTTTCCAAAACTCAATATACACTCACCATTTGACCGGCGATCGGTACTGTAGACAAAAAGTAAAACAAATAAAAATCTGCTGAACACAATGTCAAAATACATTTGTTTTGCAATGACAATCGACGAAACAGACAAAAACCTGCTGTACATGATAGCAAAAACAATTTTTTAATCACACGCGGGAACACATAATCCTGCTGTATCTGACGTAGTGGTAGGCGGTAAAAGGGTGCGCGAAATTACCATGACATGTTCCTGTCAATAAATTAATGACCCACCTGCAATGATAAGTCCTTAATATTGCCTTTTTTATTGGACTATTTATTCTCTTTAGAAATAAAAATAACAATTCTATCTATGTCTATTGTCACTAAGGAATGCTTGAATTGACAAGTTACTTGTTTACACCTCAAATTTAATCAATAAAACTTGTTAAGTGCACAAAGATGAATATACAAACGCCTTTAAATCATTATGATAAAGCGCCTTTACATTTCAGGAATATATCTCAGTTATTTGCTTCAATATTGCTTGAATTAAAACAAATCTGTATTCGATTGACAACCAAATGATCTGTAAACTATTTAGACAGGAAGGCTCAACTCGGCCCTTTAACCTTGACCTTTATAAACTATGTATAAATGATTTACAGTATATGGTGAGATAACACATATTGACTTTGTTTTTATTTCAATACAAAAACTGTTGCGAATGAACTGTGACTTCATGTTCAACATATGCAAACTAATTATAATTCCTTAAAGATAATTTCATCTTTTTCCATCACAGGACTTTAAGATATAAATATGAGGGTTGGTCTCATTTAACCTTTATTAGTCTTTAGAAGAATCTGTATTTTATGCTTTTTAGCATTTATTGTACCTTTGGTGTTTCAAACTGGAAGTTACAGTATACAAAGGTATATTTCAGCCTGATTTCTCAAATTTTCATGCTTTTTTCGCATTTCTCGATCGGTGTGAGAAAAATATTTCTCATCTCTAGAGAAAACTTTGTTCTCGGCGAATGATTGGTCGAAATTTAATTATAACGTCAAATTTTCTTGGTTTCCCTCTGAATTTCCTATTATGACGTCATGAAAAAAGGCGACCATGCCTGATGACGTCACATGTAAAGAACACAGCTTTCTGCAAATTTTTGAAAAGGAAGGATAAACTTTAATTAGATATCATCTAAAAATCATTAGAGAAACAGATTCCACTATTAAAACTCGTGTATTACGATATTTCTCCACTGTCAACAGTTAAATTTTAATTATCTAAAAAGCTCGGCAAGTATCGCGCTTCAAATATTAAAATTTAACTGTTGAGAGTTGAGAAATATAGTAACACTCTTGATTCAGTGGTGGAATCTATATATCTTTGATGTGTATTTTCATACAGGACACTGTTTACATTATGGAGATTTTGTATTTGATTTATTATTTATTAATTATCGAACTTAATCATATGGAATATTAGGGCCAATATTGAACCTTCATGAACCTACCCCTCGTAGTTAGAGAGATGCTAGATCAAATTGCACTCCTATATTTTGTATGGTACATTACTGATCATTACTGAAATCTGTCCATAATCTTGTTAATGAGGTTCGTGGCATTGAAATTTGACGTAAACCTGTAAAATTGTAGAAAAATCTTTCAAGTAAATTATTTTGACTATGTAAAATTCAAATTCCAGACATAGTACTGGTTTTAACAACTTTCCCATTTTGACCTTGTGAAACAATTTGATATAAGAGCCCGGCCTTTATATGAAGCATAGATGACCTCCGGAGACCTATTTAAGTAAATATATTGGGTTTTTGTTTGGTATAATATATAATCTTAGGGGTCTATGGTAAACAAAATTAATTTTGATTTTATGTAAGGTTTAGGTTTCGTTTCTACATAGAATAAGAATTATTTTGTACATGTACAGAAATATATTTTGTTTTATTATTTTTTATCAGAGTTTGAATTTAACATCTAACAGGATAAATGAAACTTTGACAAAAATTGAGATCCGATAATAGTCTTAGGATATTACTGTCTTCTCCTACAGCAGAAATCGAATTATTCATCTAATGAAATTATGTTAATGAAATTAAAAAAAAAATATGTTTATAATTTTGACAAAGCAAGATATAGTAGTAACCCTATTGGTATATAGCGTTCAAAATAAGACGAATTGTTTTCCGTCAATGCAGCATGTGATTTTGACACTTGTAGTATATAAAAAGTAAAATAAAAAATATAGCGAACTCCTAGGAAAAATCACAACGGAATGGCAAAATCAAAAGCTCAAACACTTCAAACGAATGAAAAACAACTGTCATATTCCTGACTTGGTACAGGTATTTCCATTTGTAGAAAATTGTGGATTGAACCTGGTTCTATAGTTAGCTAAACCTGTCACTTGTATGACAGTCGCATATAAAGACATAGTACTGGTTTTAACAACTTTCCCATTTTGACCTTGTGAAACAATTTGATATAAGAGCCCGGCCTTTATATGAAGCATAGATGACCTCCGGAGACCTATTTAAGTAAATATATTGGGTTTTTGTTTGGTATAATATATAATCTTAGGGGTCTATGGTAAACAAAATTAATTTTGATTTTATGTAAGGTTTAGGTTTCGTTTCTACATAGAATAAGAATTATTTTGTACATGTACAGAAATATATTTTGTTTTATTATTTTTTATCAGAGTTTGAATTTAACATCTAACAGGATAAATGAAACTTTGACAAAAATTGAGATCCGATAATAGTCTTAGGATATTACTGTCTTCTCCTACAGCAGAAATCGAATTATTCATCTAATGAAATTATGTTAATGAAATTAAAAAAAAAATATGTTTATAATTTTGACAAAGCAAGATATAGTAGTAACCCTATTGGTATATAGCGTTCAAAATAAGACGAATTGTTTTCCGTCAATGCAGCATGTGATTTTGACACTTGTAGTATATAAAAAGTAAAATAAAAAATATAGCGAACTCCTAGGAAAAATCACAACGGAATGGCAAAATCAAAAGCTCAAACACTTCAAACGAATGAAAAACAACTGTCATATTCCTGACTTGGTACAGGTATTTCCATTTGTAGAAAATGGTGGATTGAACCTGGTTCTATAGTTAGCTAAACCTGTCACTTGTATGACAGTCGCATATAAAGAATATTGAGTAACATATGTAATGAACAGCAGGGAATATTAAATTCATGCACTTTCTAGGCCTGTATTGTACTGAACTTTAGGGATAATAACTATAAATATACTCATCAAAGATACCATGATAAAATTGTGTACATCAGACGCTCGTTTCGTCTACAAAAGACTCATAAGTGACGCTCGAATAAAAAAAGTACAAAAAGGCCACAATAAAAAAAAAATCGGAAAGGTTTCAAAACAATATACAAAACACAACATAGAAAAGTTAAGACTGAGCAACACGAACCCCACTAGCTAAGGCATATAAATCCTAGGTCTGTATTGTACTCAACTTTCTTGGTGCGCATTGTTTTGAACTTTCAGGGATATATCCATTATGCACTTTCTGGTTGTGTATTGTACTGAACTTCAAGGGATAAATCCATATGCACTTTCTGGTTGTGTATCGTACTGAAGTTCAAGAGATATATCTAAATATGCACTTTCTGTGTGTGTATTGTACTGAACATAAAGGGATATATTCATACATGAATTTTCTGTGCGCTAATTCTTCTACTAAACTGCAAGTTATATATTTATACTTGCGCTTTCTGTGTATGTATTGTACTGAACTTTAGAGGATGTATTATTAAATGCACTTTCTAGTTGTGCATTGTACTGAACTTCATATGCTACATCCATAAATGCACTTTCTTGGTGTGTATTGTACTGAGCTGCAAAATATATATTCATACATGTACTGTCTTGGGTCAATTGAACTAAAGTTGAAGGGATTCATTCATAAATGCACTTTAATGGTGTGTCTTGTACTGAACTTTAAGGGGTATATTTAAACATGCGATTTCTAGTTGTGTTTTGTACTGAACTTCAGTGGATACATTTATACATGCACTTTATATATTTGTTCATGGACTTTCTTGGTTTGTTTTGTACTGAACTTCAGGGGATATATCTAAATATGCATTGTCTTGGTGTACATTGTACTGAACTGCAAGAGATATAATCAAACATGAAATTTCTGTGTGCTTATTCTTTTTCTAAACATCAAGGGATATATTTATTCATGCACTTTCAGGTGTGTATTTTACTGAACCTCAAGGGATATATTTATTCATGCACTTTCCGGGTGTGTATTTTACTGAAATTCAAGGTATATATTTAGTCATGCACTTTCAGGGTGTGTATTTTACTGAACTTTAAGGTATATACTAGTATTTATACATGCAATTTCTTGGTGTGTATTTACACTCTTTGTAAAACGGATATGTATCCACAAAAACAAATTAAACATCCACAATATCGGAATATTTTTCAAAAAATATATACATGTGTATGCATAAATAAGGCTCAAACTATGTAAACTAACCCTACTAAACTAAACTAAATTTAACAGTGAATGAATCCCTTCAAGTTTTCTTCCCGCCGTTCTTATTACGTAAACATTAAACATAGTCATAGCCAGTACTTTATCTCATGAATTTCATAACTTACTAGTGAATGTAGGCTTTGCTGTTTATATGCTATACATTGTACATCTGCTTGTACGTTTGAAGGCAAGCTTCGATGAATGTTAACGCATGTCAAATTAATTTTCAAGAATACTGGCTTTTATAATGTTTACATTATGTAGTTTTACAGGTTTTAAAAATCTTCAGTAAAAAACTGGGGGAACTTATCATTTAGGATGGCTTGAGGCCATTTTTCGACTGGTTGAGGTTGCATAAAACGTTCTATATATAATCAATCTTTTTATTGATAAACTTCATATAAGATATCAACACAACCGAAACAAATCTGTAGAAAAATCACGCTTTTACGTGTCTCAATAATAAATGAATGGTCTAATGTCGTGTTGCTCTAAAGATTTTTAGATAACAAGTATTGAGGGAACAAAATACGGATCTCATAAATATAATTTCTCGGTCATTCATAAGAATGTGAATAAGCAAAAACAAGAGAGTCAAAAATCAAAACGCGTTTTATTTCATTTAAACAGACATGCCTCACCCAAATTTTTCATTACAATAACACCAACTTGGAATTTTGTTTTTAGAAAAATAAGCTAACAAAAGCAAAAATATCATTCTTTCTGATCATGAAAACCTGAATGTTTTTTTTAGAATGAACAATAACAGATTAATCACTTGAAATTATTGAGGTTAGATTTCACAATTACTCAGCAAATTACAAAGTAATTAAAATTAATCTCAAATTTACCTTGAAAAGGTTTGCATTATCAAATATTATAAAATTGTGCATGCATTTGCAAGATTTCTGCAGAGTTGATACATAAATATATCGTTGCTGTACTAGTGTTCATTTACCCTATTTTTTTCATGGAGTTTAGTAGGGTTAGTTTACATAGTTTGATCTGATTTATGCATATACATGTATATATATTTATGAAAAAATATTCCGATATTGTGGATGTTTAATTTGTTTTTTGTAGATACGTACCCGTTTGCATAATCATTAAGTTATGCAATAAATCAAATTGGATGACTTGCATGTCATATTTGCATTTATATAGAAGGTTTTGTCCATATAGGAAACGTTTCATATTGCCGGTCTCTAAATGATTTTATCCTTTTGAGCAGATACCGCATCTAGTATCCCAACACTCTGTTACTGAATATTTATCCTGAGTTAAGTCAAATTTGGCTCGTGTTAAGTGTTTTATTTTTAGATTTTAGGTTGCCGCCGACTGTATATTAAGTTTTCCTTTGGAGCTAGTTGTTTTATTATCTCGCTTTGGTGTAGTAGCGGGAGATTTGATCGTATGAAACTAAATACGTTCGGTAGTTTTGGGTCGTGTGTGCATACAAAGGGAAAAATTTTATTTTCCGGTTTTTTCTTCTTCGGGGTTTTAAGTTCCTGTATGGACAAACGTTTTACCTTTTTTATACCATCGTCAATTAGTTGTTTTGGGTAACATTGTTGAGTCAGGTATATTTTAAGTTCTTCCAGTCTCAGTGTCCCAAGTTTATCATCAGGTACAATAGACCACTTTCGAGTTATGTCCTTCATCGGAAAAGTCCGTCAATTATGCGCGCCTTTATGGCGTCGTTAACCAGATAGAGGGGATCGTCTGTATCCCTGCACTATGAAAGTCCATCAAGCGTCTTCGTGATCGTCATTATGCAGGATAAACAAGAAATAATGTTTGTTCCGTAGGTACTTAATCACAATTCCCTAATGACAGAAAAAATATGATGCTTTATTGCACGAATTATTCAGTAAATTAAATTCTTATAATTGACAATCAGCACGATTGTCAATTATGAGAATTTAATTTACCGAATAATTCGTGCAATATAGCATCATATTTTTTCAACCGCTCGCTCAACATAGAAAGGAAGTGACGATGCCCCTAAACGCACGAATGATGTTCACTAAAACCAATGTCTGTGACGGAAATGCAACGAACTCGAAAGTGGTCAATTGCACATTTCCTTCTTGCCATACGGTATGGAATATTCCGTTTTGTATGAGAAGGATGACACGAATGGATATTTAAGTATTGGCGCGTATCTGTCTTCTTTGTAGTATATATCAGTGATAATTTGAGTACCAGATTTTTTAATAAGAATATCAAAAAACGGTAAATCAGTTTCGCTTGTCTCCATTGTGAATTTTATAGAAGGATGAAGTGAATTTAGTAAATCTTGGAATTTTAAAAGGTCTTCCTTCGATCTGGTCCAATATATTATGCAATCGTCGAGATATCTTTTCCAATTATTTTCTACGTAGTTTTGGAAATCTGGATTGAAGATTTCCGTTATTTTCTCAAACATTTGTTTTTCAAGAAATCCCATCACAAGATTTGCATAACTTGGGGCGACCTTGTTTCCCATGGCTGTACCTTTAGTTTGCCTATACATATCCCCATCAAATTAAAAAGTATTCTCTTCAAGAACAATTCCAAGGGATTCGATGATAAAGTCAACCTCAAACCTGCTATCCAATAAGTATCGTTTTTCATTAAGCCAGTAACTGATTACTGTCAGGCCTAAATCATGTGGAATATTTGTTTACAGGCTTTGGACTTCAAAACTAGTTAAATTGTTCTTTCTGTTTGGTATGTGATTTAAAAACACATATCGTCTTTGATATAACTTGGTATTAATGGACAAAGATTTTTCAGTATCAGATCTATGAAGTGACTTAGGCGTTGAGTTCTTGATTCTGGTCCCGCAACTATTGGTCGTAATTTAAGATCTCTGGCTTGTACAGTTTCAACATATGGTTTATTTCGTTGGAAAACTACATTTTGTATTTGCTGACTTTTATGAATTTTGGGTTAACCATAAAAAATACTGCATTTAGAGACGAAATTGCATAGATAAGCTATTTCGTTGTCTGTAAGCGAGTCCGAATATTTTTCAACTAATTGTTTCATTCTCTTTTTTTTGTTGTTTTATCCTGATTTTTCTTTAAATTTAACATTTTGTATTATTCATCGTCATTCAGTTGGTGAAATACTTTTTATATGTAGTAATCTCAGTCCATGATTATGACAGCACCACTTTTATCAGCTTCTCTAAGAATTATTGTTGGGTCGTTCTTTAAACATTTGAAGGCTTTTTTTTCTTTATTAGCCAGGTTTTGTTTTGAAGAACCTAATTCGATTGGATATGTTGATATTGTCTCAATGTCTTTGTCCAAAAATTCATCTTTTCCAGGATATGGGTTATAGATTGATTTGTTTCTTACAAGTGATATATCATTGTCATTTCTGTTCCCAAATTCTTCTCGAAGGCGAAGGCGTCTTGAAAAATTTTGAATATCGGATAAATGAGTATGGTATCGTCGCGAATTTAAATCCTTTTGAGAGTAATTTGCTTCCTCTTCCACTAATTACTATCCAATCATTATTATCCATTTGGTAGTTTTGATTTGGAGAGGGTTCACGGCTCTGTGGGTGTACGCGGTTTCTTGGGATTATATTTTTTATTTGGATTTGTTGTGTGTTGTTGTCATTACGTAGGTTTGATTTAGAGCCATTCGAAGTAGCATCTGCGCATGTTTGTCTTCTTTGTGTCGTATTTCGTGATGAACTTACTTGCTCGTTCTTCTTATCGATTTATGTGATTTATTTGATTTAACATCTTTATCTTTAACTGTTCGTTTTGGCTTCATCTTCATTATTGAATTTTCGCAATACTCATTTTCATATTTCTGAAACCACTCTTGTTGCTTTATCCATAATTCTTTGGATCGTTCTTCTTCTTGTTTTGTGTCTTGATTCCACAAAAAATGAAACTTCCACTACATCTTTCCGATATTTCTGCTGTCATCGCTGTACCAATGGACAGATATTTATCTCGACGTGTTCGTGTTTGTAGCAGTGATATTTCAGTATTTAATCGACAAAGAGCTAAGTTTGCTCGTTTTTCAGTTTCTTGTTATATATATATATATCTTTATTTGCGTAAGCCAAAGTACAATGGCATAAGGACACATACAAATACATTAACATACATATATATTTTTTATATAGAGTAGACCGTTGGTTTTCCCGTTTGAATGGTTTTACACTAGTAATTTTTGGGGCCCTTTGGGGCTTACTGTTCGGTGTGAGCCAAGGCTACGTGTTGAAGACCGTACTTTGACCTATAAAGGTTTACTTTTAAAAAATTTGACTTGGATGGAGAGTTGTCTCATTTGCACTCATACCACATCTTCTTATATCTATATATAGTATACAATATAAATATAAATGCAAGGCAGGGACATATAGTGGTTACACAGAAGATTCTTTGCCTTCATTTGAAATTCGAATAAATTTGCACAACTTTTTAAGTCATGTTAAGTTGCTTTTCATAAGATCATGAAATTTGAAGAATATTTGGTTTATTTACATACGGTGCTTTAAAACCGTTTATCTACTTTTGTCTATTTGTGCTTTTTCGGTTACAAGTACATGTAAATTCTAGTTTCAACTTTACTTCTATGTATAGATATTTGACTTCCAGTGGCAAATCGTACATGGACGTGCACACTTTAATATGTGTACAAATAAAAAATGCTTTGATTTATAAATCGACATGCCGAGTCGAATTTTAATCCGAAGGAAGAGATTGTGTGATCTGAGCTGACATTTCAAAAATATTGTTCTTAGTGCTTATAAATGTATATATGGAGGAACAGCAGGAAATACTGATTCACAAATTTGTATTCTAATTTTAGATAAATTGTACTTAAGAATGTAAAGTACAAATCTTACATTTTACAGTATGGGCTTTTTCTAGAATGAAAGTACATTGTACTATAAAATTCTATTTTCTCGTTCAGAACATTCAGTGAAGAAATAAATCAAATCACTTGTTTAGTTTTTGTCGGAATTAATGAATAGATGTATCGTATTGCCTTTGGTCTACTGCCCAAAATTATTGCTATACAGAATAATATTCATGCGAGAAAATTAAATGAAAACATGGTGCCAAGTTATTCTTAGAGAGTAAATATCCGATCAATAAAGACAAAAGGCGCATCAAAGTTAATGTAAGTGATCTTTCATTCCGTGTAGAACTGCAACTACATGAAATGCGCTAGTGTATTTTTTCTTCACACGTGTGTGTTTATTCCATCCGAAATGAAACCCTAGGGGAAAACGTCAGTTTATTTGTTTTAAAAGGAAAGAGTACACTGGCGGAAAAGATGTACTGTTAAATCAGAAAGTAAATAATCGAAGATAATCAAAACAGACAAAGGATATTGACTTGGATCAGACACATATGGCGGGGTTAAACTATATGATCAATTAACCCTCCCCATATTTTTGATCAGACAGTAGAATTATCAAACGTATAGGAAACAACGTTAGATAAACACATGTGCACAAAACAATAAGTGCATCAATATCGGTATTACACATTATACAGTAAAAAGTAGCAATCAATGGCACACATATTTTAAAATATGTTAGCATTTACAAAAAGCTGGTTCAGTGTGACCAGCCTTCTGATAAAGAAATGCAATGCCTTGAGCAAAACTGTGAAAAAAAGTTCCAACAAGGAAAAGGAATTCGAACGAAATATTTAAATCGTGTTTTAAACTGTTGATAGATGATCGAATTTTATCAATATCAATAAATCTGTTAAATAAGAAAAACTCATCAAGGATATGAGTTTGTACTACAGACTCGCGTTTCGTCTACAAAAGACTCATCGGTGACGCTAAAAAAAGTTAAAAAGGCACAATAAAGTAAAAGCTGATGAACATTAAGGGCCAATTATTCCGAAAGGTTTGCCAAATACAGCTACGGTTATCTATTCCTTGGGTAGAATATCCTTAGTATTTCGAACAATTTAAAGTTTTGTAAACAGTTAACTTATAAATACGACGATATCAATGATTATTCATCTGAACACAAACGTGCTGACTACTGGGCTGGTGATATACATGCCTGTTTGTTTAAGGAAAAGAAATACCATAAAAATCCGGATGTGTATTTTGTTTCCTGTTCATATTTCTGTAGGTGGAATCATATTTTAATATAAAGTCTCTGTATTATAAATTTATCAAAAGTCTTGACAAAATTATAATAACCATATGTATCCAAGATCAACAATATGTTGCTTGTTTCACTAAAGAAAAACTTTATTCTGATTTTCCCAGTGTTAATATTGTCTTGCTCTTCCTTTCATCATGTTTTAATCATTGCTAACTGGTGATGTCAAAATCGTATGTAGTGTTAACAGTTTTTAATATTGGCTTTTCTTGATAAGGTTATTGTACATTTTTATGAATATTGAAATTACGCTATATTTGTTTTAAAATTTTCCATTAAATGGAGATTCATTTGATGCAGCAAAACTTTAATGTAGGTTTTATGTCTCTTAATGATAATAGGAAATAAGCGTTTCTATTTGCAGCCATTTATATGTTTTATAATGCCAGAGCTTGCCATTTCGCTTTGAACAGTCGTCGACGTAAACTATTCTGTAAATGTGTGTACAATTTTACCCGGAACAAAGGTCCGATAATGTTTTATATGCTATAAAGTTTCTCATATTCTTGAAAGTAATGACTCTCAATTTTTCTGCATATTTTGAACTTTTAACCTTAACGATCGATTTATTGTTGAGAGATCAAATGCAATATTGAATTAAAGCTTCGATTACTCATTAGCAATAACATTATTTAATGACACAAATGGAGATCAGCAAGGAATGCGCTCCTTCTTTGATATACTGGTAATACCCTTGTATCGTTCGACATTCTTATCGAATGTACAGCCATCACGTGTCCTTTATATTCAAACTAATGAAAATACCTTTCTACAGTTGCACAACAAAACTTTATTTGCATTAATAATACGATTTCATCAAATGCGGATACAATAATGATAAACACTTTAGTGTAGTTTAATTAAAGACTCTATGAAATGCAAACATTTTAACCCTCAAAAAACAGGTTTTTACGTTGATCTTATAGTAGGATATCTTTAAAAAGCATTAAATATATATATTTATAAAGATTAAATGTCACAACAAATAAATCTAAATATGAATTGAATAAAGATGATAGTTAAGGCAAAAACATAATGCACAAAACCGGCTTATTTTGCAATGCATTTCTTTAATTCAAATGACAGAAAACCCCATATATTTCATAATTGGATATGTCAGATTCGGGTACAATAACCGATATATCGGCTGATTTATATAATTATAAATTTAATATATTTGAAACATGCATCTATTAAAATTGAATTAATAATGTGCCTAACAATAACATATCGATTTCTGCGATTAAGTATAACTTATAGGGGAGCTAGTTGGGGAGATATCTACATATATACAACGACAAATAATGCTGTTTTCTCATAAGTTAAAATAAGGCTCCAAGGGGAAAATAACGAGATGTAGTGTTCTCCCGAAAAAAGATTTTTGTGATAATCATGATATTTTACTATTCAATTTGAAATCATCAGTTTCCTTGTATGAATTGGCTCCTTAAATTTCAATATATGTCGTTTTATTTTAGCATTTCATTGATTTTCTACTACACAAATTTTGTAGATAAAATTTGCCGACAAATGTAACTTATGTGTGCTACTATTAAAGCATATTTGTTTTGCTGTTATATGTAGCGATTCTTACTGTAAGGCCATGCTTAAGAAAAAGTATTTACTACTTAAAAGGAACGAAATAAATACGATTTATATAGTTGGATGGTTATATTGATGATACAAAGTGAAGATAGATGGATACTTATATTGCTGCTAACAAGTCAAACTTAATATCTAATCGAACGAAATATTGAACGAAGATTCTAGTTTTTCCAGTACTCGTTGGCTTTGTTTGTCTTCATTTCAAATGGTCGTTAACCGATTGTTGCTTAGAGCTCGTTTTGCAAGGATTTGTGTCTTTTCACCTAAAATATAGAGAGCGGGGTGTTCCGGGTTTGTCTTTTTTGTATTTATGTTACCACCTAGTTTAGACTATGTCTTTTTAACTTCACTACAAAAATCTTCATTCTGATTGAGTTTGTGAGAGCGGGGTGTTCCGGGTTTGTCTTTTTTGCATGTAGGTTATCACCTAGTTAAGACTGTCTTTTTGAACTTCACTTCAAAAATCTTTATTCTGATTGAGTTTGTGAGAACATTTGATAAGCTTTAAAAAAAATTCTTACTTTGTATATTTTCAAAATCATTTTCACTATTTTTATTTTAACATGTTCGTGTTACTAATATTAGTTTTATTCCAATTTGCGATTGTGTTTGCTGTGGGTCGGTCTATAAATACTTGTGTTTTATTATTGAATAAGTAAAAAGGGTGAGTCTTTAAATTATTTAGTCATACGCGTATAATCAATCATTTTTATTAATCGGGGCTTGTGTTAAAGAATGATACATCTTTAAATTCAGGTGACAGCTTTACACAAGCGTAAGCATGTCTTTTCAGTTCAACATTTGGTTTCTTGAAATGGCCCTGGATCCCGGTTCACCGCTCATCACCTCCCGACGCAAAGCAGATACAGGTATTGGACCAGGATCCGGGCTAAATTCGAAATTCATTTTGAGCACAGTCTGCATTCTTTTGACTAACAAAATGATAATACTAAAACAAGATGGTTCCAATGAGCTACAGTTCTGTGGGTAGCATACATTTAGATTCCCTTATTGTATCCTCCTTGGAAAATTGAGGTAAAATTTCTATTTTTTAATGATAAATTGTAGAAAGCAAAAGATGCACCAGGAAATGTCTTCACCTCTACTGATTAAACTATAGATAAGTGAAAATCTCCGGATCGTTGTTTCTGATTGGTACAAGGGTTAGTGGGTTTTGCTTATTGTTGAAAGTCGTACTGTGGCCTATAGTCGCTTAAATCCACGTCAATAGGAATTTGGTTTCATTGGCAGTCATATCACTTCTTCTTATTCTATATGGCTACTTATTTCTAACGCATTTCCAAATAATTGCTGATACCCTTTTACGAATTCCACAGTTATCATGCAAATAAATTATTTGTTTCCTCGTATGGTGATTGCACGAATATTTACCCATCAGTTAACGGTTCAATCGGATCAGTATTAAACGTTTGTCAGCTGCTTTGCAACATTAGTATGGTCATTATATTCGCATACCGTGTGTTTATTGTATAACATTCTTATCAATAATAGCAATATTATAAAAAGGTTTAGCTGAACAGATAATTGACACCACTTTGACCTGTGTCACAATTAGAGTCGTAAAATATAATAAATTTACGTAAATCTAAAACCTAATTTCCCGATATTTCCTATATTAAGACATGATTAGAATAATTTTTGACACTTGATCTTATTTAGCGGAAAATTTTGTGCAATTATAATAGATTATTAACTCGTCATCAACATTATCCCTTCTACAACTGTTGAGTAACGGCATTTATTATTGTTAATAGAACGTATGGTACTAATTTCACAACACCTATGACGTATGGCAATGATTTTCACTTCACATGTTTTCTGTGAGAGGCGTCACACGGTCAAGACCAACAGATTGGGAATCCAAATACATTAGAAGTTTGTATGGGCAACAAAGTCAGAAGCGCATAATTAGGTTATTTGAAGCTTAGATTTAGTACAGTTACATAAGTTACCTACTAATTCATAGGTATTTGACATGAACATGTGACTAACACAGGTATAGATCATTTATGTAATGTATCCATCATGGTTTCCTGACGGTAAGATGAATTAGTTCTTTGAAATTGAATGTTCTTCCCCTTATCTAGTTCATGTATGTATTTCTTCCAGCCTAAACTGCTTGCACTTCTTTCATTTGTGTGCGACTACATTGACATAAAAAAAAATAACAAAAATACCGAACTCCAAAGAAAATTCAAAACGGAAAGGCCCTTATCCAATGGCAAAATCAAAAGCGCAAACACATCAAATGAATGGAAAACAACTGTCATATTCCCGACTTGGTACAGGCATTTCCTTATGTAGAAAATGGTGGATTAAACCTGGTTTTATAGCTAGCTTAACCTCTCACTTGTATGACAGTCGTATAAAATTCCATTATATTGACAACAATGTGTGAACGAAACAAACAGACATAATAGGTAAAAAGGTCAAAAATAGGGGTCCATCAGTCAATAAGTACTGGAACACTGCCCAGAGACTGGTTAAACGCTAACATCTCGAGCGTTTTCAAAAAAGGAGACAAACACGCACCAGAAAATTACAGACCGGTATCACTAACACCTGTGCCGTGTAAAATACTAGAACATATCATCTGTAAACCCATGCTAAACCACCTAGACAAGCACTGGGTACTAACATCACTCAACCATGGATTAAGATCCGGGTACTCATGTGAAACACAGCTACTAGTCACACTGCACGACTTCATGAAATCACACGATGCTGGTAACCAAGTTTATGTTGCTATCCTGGACTTTTCAAAAGCATTTGACACCGTGCCACACACGAATTATTACACAAACTTAATGAATATGGTGTGAGAGGACCACTGAATAAATAGCTCGAACTGTTTCTTACTCAGAGAAAGATTATGGTTGTCATTGATGGAGAGGAATCTGAAGAAACTACGGTGTACTAAGGAGTTCAACAAGAAACTATACTCGGACCCCTTCTCTTCCTCTGTCATAGCAACGACCTGCCAGATGCAGTAAAATCAACCGTTAGACTTTTTGCTGATGATTGTCTGCTATACAGAAATATAAAAACACAACATGACCGCACTCTATTACAAAAAGATCTGGTTAGCCTAGAAAAATGGGCCAAAGACTGGGGTATGCGCTTTAACGCAAAGAAATGTTACATCCTAAGAATTAAGAACAAAAGCCAGAAATTATATACCCTCGATGGACACATACTCCAACAAGTTGAACACAATCCATACTTGGGGCTACAGATATCAGAAGATCTAAAATGGACCACCCATATTTCAAATGTAGCCAAGAAAGCAAATTCGACACTAGGCTTTCTAAGACGCAACCTAAGATTCTGCCAAAAAGACTGCAAGAAATCAGCATACATCTCATTGGTAAGATCTACGATGGAATATGGGGCAATTGTATGGGACCCATATACAACAAACAACATTAACCAATTAGAAAGGATCCAGCGAGGAGCAGCACGATTCATCACAGGGGATTACAAATCTATTGAAGAAAGATCGGTCTTCAAAATGCTTACCGTACCGGAACTAGAAAACCTGCAGTCCAGGAGAACAAACCAAAGACTGGTATTTCTGTACAAAGTGGTTGAGGGTTTGGTCTCAGCTATCAAACCTTTTGGTAAAGAGCAAAACCAAAAGGAGAATCAAGCCGAAACGCTTTGTAGACTTTGAAAGTACTAACATAGTAAACAACTCGGTTAGGAACAATTTAAAGGCAATTGAAACAACAAACTGCAAAACTGAGCAATGTAAGAACTCATTCTTTGTTAAGACTGTGATTCATTGGAACGAACTGGATGAAGACATAGTGTGCGCCAAGTCAGTTGAGAGCTTTAAAACAGCTCTCCAACGCCGTCAATAGGCGCTCTATCCACCGTCGAGTTAAAGGCAGAATTGTTACCTTCGACGTAACGATACAGATACAGATATTGTGTTGAAAATGACGGATGAGTGCTAAAAAGTAGAAAAGATACAAATGAGGTAATAAAAAATCATCAGTCGATAGCATTTGTCGTTCATATTTCTCGACAGTCGTTTCGGTGGTATTAGACGACATTCCTTTGATATGGCCACTTTGTTGTTTTCTATTTTGTAGAGCATGGTGAGTCTCGCTTCTTTTCTTCTTTGCTCTAGGGATGTACATTTTAGGTGTTGCAGCATCGTGCTAACACTTGAGCGGTTATGGTGTTTGTTTGATACATAACGTGCTCCTCTTCTTCGGACCATATCGATCGGTCAGTCTCTGTTTTAAGTCATGGATCCAATACTTGACTGGCGTATTCTACAATTTGGTCTTACTAATGTTTTGTATGCATTCTCATTCACTGTGGTTTCTCCTATATTTAGATTTCTTTTTAGGAATCCAATTGTTTTATTTGCTTTGTTACAGATGTTGTTTACATGGTCATTCAATCTAAGTTCTGATGTAAATGTGCAGCCTAGGTATTTTGCACTGCTGACTGATTTAAGATTTTGATCATGTAAGTTGTATGAAGTAGCAATTATGTTGTATCATCTGCTGATGGTGATCACATTGCATTTGTCCGGACGGAAGGACATTTTCCATTTTGGGAATTCGTTTCCAAAATAACAAAAACAACAGATCTTTTTGTAAATCATTTGAATCTTTGTCTGATGATATTGTGAGGTACGCTATTGTATCGTCTGCAAATAATCAGACAGTGTATATTTAATCCCATCTTGCATGTCGTTGATGTAGAATAGAAATAATGTAGACCAAAGTACAGAACCTTGGGGTACTCAAGACTCTACATCAATATGAGATGAGCTTTCTCCATCCACAACTACTGCTGGAGTCCGATAGGACAGGAAGCTAGCGATCCATGTATTGACTTGTTCTTGGGTATCATAGTGTGAGAAGACTGTGACTAACCTTATCAAAAGCTTTTGAAAATCCATTATGAGTACGTCTGTTTGCTTTCCTTCGCTCATGTTGTTGGTAATATCATCCACATATTCAATCAACTGGGTTTCGAATGATCTTTTACTACGAAAACCGTGTTGTAATGGATATAGAATGTTATAGAGATTTGCATGTTTCAAGATATGGCTTGTTATTTATGTTCCATGATTTTGCAGCAGATGCGCATGCATGCATATGAGAGATATTGGACTATAGTTCTCTGCCTTGTATCTCTTACATTTCCTGAAAACTGGGCTTACATTGGCGTTCCTCCAGTCAGATGATACTTCCCTTGTTATAAGTGATGTTGTAAAGATGATAGTAAGACTTGGGGCTATCTCTGTCGCTAATTCTTTGAGAATTCTTGGTTTTATATTTTTTTGGGGCCCTTTATAGCTTACTGTTCGGTGTGAGCCAAGGCTCCGTGTTGAAGACCGTACTGTGACCTATAATGGTTTACTTTTATAAATTTTTACTTGGATGGAGAGTTGTCTCATTGGCACTCATACCACATCTTCTTATATCTATCTATTGATGCTTTATTTAGATTCATTTTTGTAAGAAGTGTCAGCACTCCATTTTCTGTTATACTTAGTTCTTCTGCAGATGGGTATTTGCCTGGCATATGACAACGAGATTTAAATTTATCTGGGCTATATATTTCCTTGGAAGAGAATGCAGATTGAACTGCTTATTCTGGATGGTAGCTTACTACGTGGTGCCACTCCGCTGCTGTCAGTCTTCATATGTTTTATATATATATGTCCAGAATCGTTTTATATTATTGTATTGGTGGGTTTCCTCTTTAGGTGTTACTATATATATTTTCGATGTAATTCAATATGCACGACGGATTTCTTTTTGTGCCGTTTGTTTGACTTCTTTGAATTAAGATGTGATTTTAGGATCCGCTGACTTTTTCTTTCGTTTGTATAATCTGTCACGGCGGCGTATTAATTTACGTACATTTAGTGTGAGCCAAGGGAGGCTATCCTTCTGTTTTGCTATTTTATGAAGGATATGATCTGTTACATTCTGGTTAAGCTTGGTTTTAAACAATAACTAGAGTTCCTCTGTTGAACTTTCGTTTGCAGCTAATTTTTTTAATTTTTTTATGAGTGTCAATCATTTCCTGTTTGATGGTTTCCCAGTTTGTCTTTCTATATAAAGGGATTCTGTGTGGTTTTTGTTTCCTTGATAAAGGTTTGGTGTCTATTTTACTAAAGGCGATGTCGTGGTCTGAAATTCCAGGTATCACTTTGGTGTGGGTAAAGCGAGTTGGATTGTTCGTAATCACTAGGTCCGACGTATTAGGGCCTCTTGTTGGTTCCTCCACTAGTTGAACAAGTACATTGTCGTCAAGAATTTCTCCAAACTTATAGTGGTTTTTATGACATGTTGATTTTGGTTTTAGGGTTCTTGTAAACAGTTCCAGCCTGGAAGATTGAAGTCACCACCAACTACTATTCAGGCTTTTTAGCTCACCTGGCCCGAAGGGCCAAGTGAGCTTTTCTCATCACTTGGCGTCCGTCGTCCATCGTCCGTCGTCGTCCGGCGTCGTCCGTCGTCGGCGTTAACTTTTTACATTTTAAACTTCTTCTAGAGAACCACTGAATGGAATGAAACCAAACATGGCATGAATGCTCCTTATGAGGTGCTGACCAAGTGTTGTTACTTTGTAGCCGATCCATCATCCAAGATGGCCGCCAGCGGAGGACTTAGTTTAACATAGGACCCTATGGGAAATGCATACAAATGACTTCTTTTAGAGAACCACTGAATGGAATGAAACCAAACATGACATGAATGTTCCTTATGAGGTGCTGACCAAGTGTTGTTACTTTGTAGCCGATCCATCATCCAAGATGGCCGCCAGCGGGGGACTTAGTTTAACATAGGACCCTATGGGAAATGCATACAAATGACTTCTTTTAGAGAACCACTGAATGGAATAAAACCAAACATGGCATGAATGTTCCTTATGAGGTACTGACCATGTGTTGTTACTTTGTAGCCGATCCATCATCCAAGATGGCCGCCAGCGGGGGACTTAGTTTAACATAGGACCCTATGGGAAATGCAAACAAATGACTTCTTTTAGAGAACCACTGAATGGAATGAAACCAAACATGGCATGAATGTTCCTTATGAGGTGCTGACCAAGTGTTGTTACTTTGTAGCCGATCCATCATCCAAGATGGCCGCCAGCGGGGGACTTATTTTAACATAGGACCCTATGGGAAATGCATACAAATGACTTCTTTTAGAGAACCACTGAATGGAATAAAACCAAACATGGCATGAATGTTCCTTATGAGGTGCTGACCATGTGTTGTTACTTTGTAGCCGATCCATCATCCAAGATGGCCGCCATCGGGGAACTTAGTTTAACATAGGACCCTATGGGAAATACATACAAATGTCTTCTTTTAGAGAACCACTGAATGGAATGAAACCAAACATGGCATGAATGTTTCTTATGAGGTGCTGACCAAGTGTTGTTACTTTGTAGCCGATCCATCATCCAAGATGGCCGCCAGCGGGGGACTTAGTTTAACATAGGACCCTATGGGAAATACATACAATTGTCTTCTTTTAGAGAACCACTGAATGGAATAAAACCAAACATGGCATGAATGTTCCTTATGAGGTTCTGACCAAGTGTTGTTACTTTGCAGTCGATCCATCATCCAAGATGGCCGCTAGGGGGAGGGGCTTAGTTTAACATAGGACCCTATGGGAAATTCATACAAATGTCTTCTTTTAGAGTACCACTGAATGGAATGAAACCAAACAAGGCATGAATGTTCCTTATGAAGTGCTGACCAAGTGTTGCTACTTTGTTGCCGATTTACTGTTCAAGATGGCCACCAGGATATTTTATTAAATAACGGGACCAATATTAATCAAACTTTGGTCTCAATCATTATTTGGGTATCTGTTATGATTTTTATCTATCTTTACATGATTTCTAAAACCAAAGTAGAGTCAGGTGAGCGACACAGGCTCTTGAGAGCCTCTAGTTTTGGTTGCATTAACTCTTTAAAGACTGCGCCCAAGTTCTTCAAGGCTTTCTTCATTTGATATTTTAGGATTGTAATATGAAGCCAGATACAATCCTTACTTCCAGCCAAACTGATTTTAGCCCACACGATTTTGAAATTTGTCTGTAATTCAGGTACAGGTGTGTTTAGATGGTCATTATTTATGGCTATTAGGTCACCACCTCCTTTCATGTTGCGGTCGTTTCTGTAGAAGTTATAATTGGCGGAAATATCTGGTTATCTTTTACAGAGGAATCTATCCAATTTTCTGTTCCCAGGACAATATCTGGTTTAGTGCTTTCGACTAAGTTCTTAACTATTTCTTGTTTTGACTTGATAGACTGAAAATTTACGGTAAGCATCTTGTAGTACACTTTTTGGACTTTTATCCTGCTTCTCTCTGTCTGGTGTGGATGCGTGGATAAATTTAATACAGTCAGATGGATGTGGACACTGAAGTGATGTATCAGACAGGATACTGAATGAATTTGAGATGGACAGTATTATTTCGAAGCATACTGAGCTATAATTTGGATTATAATCATAGATAAGGCAGTCCCAAGCTATAGCGCTGTCCTCTACTAAGATGTTGTATGTTCGAGAGCTGATGGATTGACAAGTTGTATGATACCACTGCTTACAGGTTTCACACTTGGTGCATTTGTTTTCCCGTGCTACGGGTTCGTCACAGGTTCCGCAGAGAAAAACAGTGTTTCTGGGTCTGGATTAAGATTTATGTCATTTGATAAGGCTATCAGTAGCATGGATAAGTAAGCAAGATGAGTGTTCAAAGAAAAAATCCTGTTATATTTGTGAGATTAATGTGTGTTCTAAAAATTGCCAGGATAAGCTGTTGATCTGACGTGGTACTGTTTATGATGGTAAATTGAGGATATTTATGATCTAGATGGTTACAGTCTTGGTGGTTTTCAGGAGTTGTCCAGCTGACATCAGAGACCAGAATATAATGGGGCTTAACATGATTAGCTGTAGCTATGGAAAGTAGAGATCTGGTGATGAATCGCATTCGGTGATTTAAAAATCGAGGAAACTTTAAGAAATACGACATTCGACAAATGCAGCATATGTGAGGTCATTTATGAGACATTAGATGTACTAGTATTTCATTACAGTCAACCAAATCATGATGTCCTCCATTAATTTTCGTTAGAGATTACTTGGATTTGACCAATATCTTAATAGAAAAACAAAGTTTGAAATGGAGTGATAAGAACTCTAGTCAGAAGGAACATATTGTGGTTTGAAAGGCTTCAAGATTCATATACCAAAGCATAGATATGAACTGACCCAAAAAGTTAATCGTGTCAGTTGATTTCTTACCCTGAAACGGTGTATGTAAAACTGTCATAACAGAATCTGCAGAACATCTGTAGATTTACTAAACTCTTGAGGATATACAATATTATTTTGTATATATAAGTATTACCTGTCGAATCGGACCACGATATTTCATATAAGTTAGATTTCTCTGTATAGTGATGTACTTTGCACAGACGAAGACATAACGCAATTGTTTTAAATACAAAGAAATCCATAGGCATGGATAATTCTGGTCTCGAGTCATTCCGTGCTTTGATTGGAAATATGACGACTTATAGTTACGACATTAGGAACATATCCGCTATCATCTGTAAAACGGATATTCCGTAACGGTCAACCAACTCGTGATGGCGTCCGTAAAATTTACGATGGGATTACAAGAGTCACATTTATTATCATGTAAAAAACGACAATACTAAACATAAAAATAATAATAAGATGCAAATAAAACAAACAAACGGACAACAAAGAGCTATAAGGATAAGACAAAACATCTATCAATTATCATGTAGAAGCAAATGATCTTTTTTCAGTAAACCCAAAATGTTAATGTACCAATTATAAGATCAGTACAGCAATAATAGACAGAAAAAAAGACAAAACTGCATTAATAAATATGTATGTATTTCAACTACCAACAAACAAAATAATCACAAGAAATTGACGGAAGAATCTCAATTAGGTGTTCGGTAAAATGTAAATTAATTTTTTATTTATCGTTTATCCTCGACGTGATGCAGCAAATATTTAAGGCAGGGAAAAAAGCAATTTGTATGAATAAAATGGATGGACAGAGACAAAATTCCAAAATAATGATTGATACTCGAAATTGAGGAAATTTTTAGGCAAACAAAAATCCCTTAAATCGACCATATCAACACTGATACGTAAGATTTATTTGAAAGGCTTTTTAAAAATTAAATACAGAAACACACATATGTTTCCCGTTTTATTTTTCACTTGATAAGATCACATTGACGATTACGACAAGGTTGCAAGAGAGGTGGTTAAGAGATTATATGTCTTTTATGTTTTCGAATCAATTACTTTTGAAAACACTGGAAGCAGCTAATGCATAATCACATACAAGTTTATACAATGTATCAGTTATGGATCATGAAAAATAAAACGCTTTCAAAGTATTTGTGTTGTGTTTTTCTATCATGATTGTATTTATTGTAAATCTTTCTCTCTCTAATACCGAAGAAATTTCCATTTTCTCAATCTTCATTTATACCTTTTTCTTATAGTTTTGTCTGACTTTTTTATAGTTCAGGGTTTGCCATTTTCATAACTCATTGTAATACTTCCTGATAATTATTGTCAATCTTAACAAAGCAGTCTTCGACCTCAGAGTGGTAAATTCTAGACAACTGCATTGTAAATCTTTAGTAATTGGACATACTCACATTGAATTATCTTCTAATTGACAGTGTGTTATTATGCCAGACGATATATTATTGATAATGTTAACATCCGATGACTGATGTCAGTGTAAGAACTACACAATATCATCTACAACTATTTCTAGTTCTAAATGATTTTTTTGAATAGATGATAATTGAATAGTATCATGGAACTCATCACAGCCACGAAAAGAAAATGTATCTCAAATTTTTTTTTATATAATATGAGTTATTTTCATAGCTATGAAAGAACTCTTAATCATATAGTTTATATTTTCATCATTAAATATAATTTTTGTCTGATAATTATGAGACATGATTTCATATCAATGCCATCACAAAGGGAAAGCATCCCTTTCAAGCGACACTCCCACATTATATTCCTATTTGAAGCCTTATTACTTTACCCCAAATAGGGTTTATCATATTATGTACCAAGTGTGATACAGATTAGACGAAAGAAGCAAGCTCTATAATGATAAACACGGTTTTCTTTATACTTAAATGATATGGATGTATTGACTTTTGTCTTCTTACTTTGACGATAAATGTTCTTGTTACGTAGAGGTATTGCACAAATAAAAAAGAAGGGCAATCACAATGGCAAAGAATTAATAAGTAACTTTCATGTTCAACATTTATTTTCTTCCTTAATTTAGGAATTATTATTTCATTTCATATGCGGAAGAAAATAAGAAAAGTAAATAAGCTCAGGCACTAAACTTCAAATTCGTCAATGCCATCTTCGTATTCATGTATTTAAAAGAGGGGCGAAAGATACCAGAGGGAATTCAAACTCATGAATCGAAAATAAACTGACAACGCCATGGCTAAAAAAGAAAAAGACAGACAAACAATAGTACACAAAACACAACATAGAAAACTAAAGACTAAGCAACACGAACCCCACCAAAAAATGGGGGTGATCTTAGGTGCTCCGGAAGGGTAAGCAGATCCTACTCGTATTCATGTATTTACACATCCCTTGACTTTCAAGTGTTTGGTTGTGAGCATTTCAGATGAAAATGAATCCAGAAAATTGCTTTGGACGCACGAAATTTATAAGGTGTTACTTTCTTTTCTATGTTCTAATGACGAATGACTTTGTCAAAAGGTTCATGTCAAATAATTGATGTAGCATAACATTAACAGTGAACAGGGATCGTGCTGGTGATATAGAGCTAATACATAGTCGCTTGTGTAGATTTGTTTTGAAACTTGGCAACAATGTCCATTCAATTTTTTTATATGTCGAACTTGGACATTTGCCACTGCATATTTTGAGAAAATATAAAATCCTGAAATATTGGATTCATATTGTAACTTATAAACCTCATGTTCAATATGAAGTTTATAAACTTTTGTATGAAGATGCAAATCATGGTGAAATTAATAAGGCGTCTAACTTTGGATTAACGATGTATGGATTTCAAAAGATTCTGGTAAATTATCATTTGATTGTGTTAAAACACGTATTCAAGATCAATTTTTACAAAGCTGGACTTCAGCTTTAGACGAATGTAACAAACTATGTATTTAAAGACGATATAAACTAGTATTTGGTATCGAAAAAATATTTAGATTTTCATTGTAATGTATCTATGTTAACTAAATTGAGTAGCGGCACACTTAAATTAAATGTTGAAGTTGGTCGTTATCATAATACACAAAGAGAAAATCGAATTTGTATATGTTGCAATATGAATGTTTTAAAGGACGAATATCATTTTGTTTTATCATGTCCAGCATATAGATATGTGCGAATGGAATTTTAACCTAATTTTTACTATTCATGGCCAAATCAATACAAGTTAGGTAATTTATTACACTGAGCTCATTGTAAATCTCTGAGTGTAAAACTATGCAATTATTTAAAAGCAGCTTGAAAAATAAGAGCACAGAAATTGTCACAATATTATTCTATACTCTGTTACTACTGTTCTCTGCTGTATTTTGTTTATCATGTATTGTATATATCTTCGTTTGCCATAGCATGTACATGCTTCTTGCAAATAAAGTATTCATTCGTTCATTCATTCATTCAGTACCAACTTCACGGATGTGCATTTCGACAATTGATGTCTCTTCAGTGATGCTCGAAGCCAAAATATTTGAAAATCTAAAACTAAAGGTAAAGTGAGTTTGTCTCATGACGTCTTTCCCTGTACTATTGCTATAAAAAAAAACCACTGCAATACTTCGAGAATCTTTTAGTTTTTATCTTTAGCAGAAGAAAACAAAAACGATCGATATTTTATATTACTACTACAAAGATCACAGATCAGTCGGAATAAAACATTTGGCAAATATTGATATGGTCTTCCTTACGATATCAAATAGAAACTTTATACTTGCTTTAATTCTGAAAACGAATACGTTCATGTGATGAAATATTTCTTTAAATGAGTTAAGAAATTTTTAATTGCTCATAATCAAGTGTTTGTTATTTGTTAGATTTTTTTCCTCCGTACTTTATAGTCAGTTGAAAATACCCTGTATGTGTTTGTGTGTTTTTTAATGCACAAATTTAGCGCACAGACATCGCTTAAATAGGTGCTTTGTGAAGCTTTAAACATACAGCAGTATGTTAGCTCATGTTCTGTGTTGGTGGCATTACCGTGACTTTGAGATGAAGAACAACAATATAAGCAGCTGTTACTTTATTTTTTTAAGAGCGTGTAAGGATTTATTTCATGAGTTAATAACTAATTCCCTCATTTACGTGTATATTACTAACAGGTAATGATTTTTTTAAGGAGGTCAATAATTTAGAGGATTGGAGTAATAGAATAATATATATAACATGAACTCATTGCAAAAGATTAATATGAAGATAACGAATGATATTATAAAAGGTTGTACGAATTATTGCGCGAAAAGAAGATTCAGTCTAACTAAAGGCAGATTCAATTGCAGATTTAATGAACAATTTCTTTTTTAAGTATAAGATACATCCATGAGGGCGTTAGCTTTATTGTGTGTATCTAATTTTCAGAAAATAGTATGGTTCTTAGAAGGAGTCTTTCGGCAGTTTTACCTTATGGAAGAATATGATAAATGCCGGATGTCAAATAACATTTAATGACTTATTGGTGTAAATGGACAAAGGATTTACGATTCAGGTTGTAGTGATTTTATCAATCAAACTCTTGAATAGGTTTAATTTTGCGATTTACTTTATTAGAAAATATGCAACATATTAAATTAATCACAAGTCTATGCATTTCATGAAAGTTTCTGCTTAATTTATTTACAATTTGTGGCTCAGGGCGTTTTAAAGGCTGACATATTGTATAGAGACCTTTTGAAAACTGCAGTTTACACTATAGATTCACTTGTAAGAAATTGAACCGATCTCTATTTGAATCGATCTTGAAAAGACCAGTTTGCGTTTACACTTTACAAGCAAGATTAAGCGCGTTTACACTGCAATATAACCGGTCTATCCTAATAATCTTACATTTCATAAACAAACAATCGTAAAAATAGAATATAATATTAACTTGTGCATATCGTGTTGAAAATCACACACTGCAAAAGCATGGAGGAAATGATTGGGTAGTTGGAAATGACGTTTGCAGTTATTATTTGTATTTTTGGATCACATGTCACAATTAAGTCATTTAACTGTCTTTGATATCCGTGCATATCCGTTTGAAAATATCCTAGTTTCTCCTTGGTGTATTTTCAAGCTAATCCTGAACATGTTTGCCTCTTAAAGTTCAAGTAAGAGAACAGTTCCTTTCTGACTTCATGAATCTTCTCTTTTCCCGTCCATCTTTTTTAAACACGTGTATTTTTGCCGCCCAACATGCGCAGAGTTATTTTAATATCTTAGTTTTTCTCGTTTACATTAGACTAAAAGATCGATCTGTTTTACTAGTGTAAACGGGGTCTTATTGTTAAATTCATTCATCCTTGCAATCATTTTCATGTAACCAGGATGGGATATTTTGTAAGAAGAAAAGTATATGCAAACCAAAAAAATCAATGGTACTATGGTCACCTTAGATATGTGATTTCGCTCGGTTCACTATTACATTCATTTACTACATTTCACAAATTTATATCAGAGTTTTTCAAGACTTTACTCTTAAATCTATGAACAATAATACAAGCAAATTTTTATTAGATAGCAAAGGCTTTTATTAAATTGGTAATGTATTACATCGTTCTGTTTTGTTGTCTTCAAAAGCTTATAGCCATCTAGCTGTTATTTGAACGTCTATTTAGTCACTTCAGGAATATTCTTTTAATTCAAAAATATTAATTAAAGTTACATGTACATTTGAAGCACTTAAATCATTTCGTAATACAATCTATTGTATGTCTTTAAGTGCACATTTAAAATTTAAATTTTTCTTAATAAACGTATAGCAGTATTTAATTAAACCAATTGAAAACCAGCTTTGTCCTTATGTTGAATTAAGTACGTGAAGACGGATTAGTACCATTCGTCAAATTACACCGAAACTTTGAAGTCCTGTTGATTCATATAGATGCATTATATGTATCATGATCATTATAACAATAGCCATATGATTTGGAGGTGTTCAACCATGAGGGATAGAATTACTATTTTGTATTCTTAATTTACTATTATTCTAATAATATCGGGTAAAACAGAACGACAGTACTAGCTAGTTAATTGTCACATAACACAAATTCCACGGACAAACGATTAAAACTGAAAAAAAGATCTATAAAATTGGATGTTTCAGTTTGAAAACAAGTAAGTTCATTCATTTTTATTTCATTTAATAATTTAAAAAAAATTAATCTTTAAAAAAAAACAAGTGGTGTGAAATTGTATATCTACACATCTTGAAATCATCTTAAGTGATAGGACAAGGACTTATACAGTAAGGTCAGTCATAAGAAGTCCTCTGCAGAACGCAACTAACATCTAAATTTAAATCCGTGACATAAAACGAACAAAAACAAATATAAGAAATTGTCGACAAGCATCGGACTACATGCCCTTGGCTTGTCAGAAGCACATACAGTATTTGAAGGAGTTGAAGTTTCTTTTTGCCCTAGAGCTGGGATGTTCTCCAATTATAATTTGTCAGTTGAAGTATATTCACGATTGTTTTGTTAATCATTATATAGGATCTTACAATAATGTAAAAATCAAATTATAGAATTTACAATATAGAAAAACAGGCCTACTTCCCTGTGATTAAATCAAACCAGAATTCATTGCAACAATTTATCTGTGCACAAATAAGAAATCACTAGACCTTGAAATGTTGAAGTGATAAATTTTTTTATTTACCTCGAAGTGTGTGATATGATATCTTAAGACAGTTATAAAATCGAACAGAAATGATTTTAAAAAGATAATTCAAATGAACAAAAATACTGAACTATTTTCGATAACGTTTAATGAAGAATATCTCTATGCTTTAAACTGCCAATCAGTGCAGTGAGCCCCAACAGAAAAAAATCGTTTTAAAACAACAATATATTCATACAAATGATTTTTTGCCAGAATGATACTGGAAGAGCAAATGAAATGTAATAAGCAAAACAATAAAAAATATATAAACTAGTTTATTTTTATCCAATTACTGGTAAGAAATTTTAATGAATTGCGATTCCGTTAAAAACAAACGGATACGTTCGTCATACAAAAACATACTCTTTTGAACTGCAAATTATGAAAAATTCTTTATTCTGAATGAGGTATACAGTACAAGTCCTTCTGATATGTAATTAAAACTTGAATGGTTTCGCAATGATTTTCGATCTGTTCCATCTTTTCTTTATTTTTTTCAAATCTAAATGCATACATGTTTTGGGATGATTATTTGAAAAAGAAATCTCCGTTTATTTCATCGTCCTGAACATGCATGGAATAATTGTCTCTGGACGTTAAGCAACCAACAATCAACCAATCAACCGTTTATTTCAAACGTATCTTTAAAATTATCGTTATTTTTGCACGGGGTCATACATGAGTTGATAGAATTAAAACTCTTATCTTCATTTTTTAAGGTAGATCGGGTGTCTTTTTCTGAGCATCCCTTCTGGGCATGTCGCAAAAATACATTTTTCTTCTAAAAATATTTTACCAAGTATCATTCAATATACAACAAAATAACTAAAACTTTAAAACTAAATATTAAACTATCAAAACAAATTAAGTGTTGTTAAGTATATCTAAAATTTTCAGAAAAATTCCTTTTAAAATCAAGGACAGTTAATTATACTTAATTTGATAGGACAGTTTGTGTTTCTTTTATTTTCCCGTGACCCCCTATTTTTATTCAATATTTCAGAGGTATAGATGAAAAGCAATTCTCTCATCGAATTTTAGCCAATTCTATCGTTTAATGTTTCCTTGATAAAGAAAAATTAAATTTCCCCAATATAAACAATATAAAATAACTTAAATTTCGTTAATTTCAAAGTATTTTAACGGAAAAACAAGGTCCTTGACCCCCAGTTTTTATGTAGAAATTTGAAAGTACATTGACCAGAAGTCTTTTACAGAAGTTTAAGAAAAATCTATCGTCGAAATATTTCGACACCCCAGCTACCTTAAAACAAAAAGAATTTGTAAAAATAGCTCACGAGGAAGGTTTTGCTTCCAATTTTGTAAATATTATTTTATTCATATAAGAAATAAGCTCATCATAAGGCCAAATAAAGTACGAAGTTGAACAACATTGAAGACCAAAAATTCCGAAGGGTTTTGCCAAATACAGCTTATTAAAAGTTGTATATTCCTGGGTTAGAAAATCCTTAGTATTTCGAAAAAATCTAAATTTTGTGAAAGTTAATTTATATTTATGACCATGTCGATGATAATTCACACAGAAGTGCTGACTACTGTAAAATCTTTCATTTTTTTATGATTAATTTCCGGTTTCAGATTGACATATCTTTGTATGAAATTTATCTACATGTATCTTAAATCACGGGATTTATGCGAAAAAAAATCACATTAGATTCTAAATATATATCTAACGAAAAGCTAACTAAATAAAAAAATCCTTAACTGAAGTTTCTTTTATAATATAAGTTTACAAAATTGTCCAGATCAACTTTAAGATACTTGTACCGACTAAGGTCACCTCGGTGTCAAATTTACAGCAAGTTCACATATAGTGGCTGTTTTGGTTAGTATTGTCATTATGTTATCCCAGGACATTTTATAGCAAACTTTACGGTATGGGTTTTGTTCATTGTTGAAGGCGTAATTGACGACATGTAATTGTTAACATCATTGTCTTTTGGTATTTGGTGGATCATTGGCAATTATACGTACCACATCTGCTTATTTTTGCACTCATATTCATTCTTCTGTTAAAGCTCATAATTTTAAGCATGTATATCTTTGGGTTTGTTCGAAATTTACCTAACAACAGAATACTCTCTTATAGTATCCATGACACACACTCACAGATATTTTGCTAGTGTTCTTAAACATAAAGAGAGTATGCATGACACATTGTGCATAGATTCGGTTTTTAATGTACATAGTCAAATATGCCTTTGGGGCCTCATTGGCCGAGTGGTCTAAGCAGTTAATCGACAGGAATCAATAGCCTGCAACTTTGATGTTGTGAGTTCGAACATATTTATTGGCATTAATTGGCAGTTTTCCTGTCGAATGTCAGTGGTTATCTCCGAGTACTCCAATAAAACCAAAAATAACAAAAAGTAAAGCCAAAACCGGGCAAGGAACCAGAGCTTTGCATTAGGGAGATATATTCTTTAATTTCAAATAATTTTCAAAATTTTGTAACAACAAATTCCCTATTTTGGTGCCAGTACTGGCTACTTTGCTGAGTGACGGTGTGAATTTCGCTTGTTTGTTGTGGATGTTGATATTTGTTTGGATAAGGGTGTTGTGTTCGGGTAACTTGGGTATACCAGTAATTGAATAAGATCCTTCACTGGGGTTCTGAAAACAATCCAAGAGAAACTTGAAATATAGATGTTTATTAATTGGAAACAAATCAGTAAGTCATCTACACAAGTACAATACAAAAATTGTAAATTAAAATCACGGATTAATAAAACTATCAATGATAATCATGAAAAAACACATTTGTGACGGATAAAAGTAAACATACATAGCAATACATAGCATTATTATTTATTCGTGAAACTCAATCAATCAACATAAAGACGTAATGACTACTACTGAATAAAGCGACAAAGTGAAATTCATAAATAAATGTATATACTTATGTGTATCAAATAAAATAAAAGTTTTCTGCTTAACTGGGTGGTATTTAAAATTACGAAACATTCCTCATAATAAAAATATACTAAAAACAAAAACTATCTACAACAAACAAACAAAAGACACACCTTGCAAAGTTATAAACATATCAAAATGAAGGCCTTACGGTAGATAATATAAATCCTGAATTTAAAGACATGCACAAGAAATAAGGGAGGGACTAGCTCCGTTATTAAGTTTTGGATAAGGGTGGACCTACATTCTATAATTTGTTAAGTAGTTTGGATTTTATTCATAAGATAAATACTTATTTGACAAATGATGCATTTCAATTTAAGGGGAGATAATAAAATTTTATGTATGTGTGTCTTGCAAGGCATAAATTCTACTAAAAGGGTGATAAGTTATTATGTGCTGTAAAAAACATAGATATGAGTATTAATCTTAAACTGAAATACACTACACACTATATACACTAGAATAATAACTTACAACTGATGATTAAAACAAAATAAGGGGAGATAATCAATCTCAACATGGGATGAAATTACTAATAATCTTTATTCTGTCATGGGGGAAATTATTCAGAACAAAACATGTAAGGAATAAAATAATATATGCATTTTCATACATCAGCTGATAACACTACGATTTCTATTGCCTAACTTCATGAGTAAAACAGCGGCAGCCAATATATTCATACAAATATTAAGACTAAAACTGATTCTGCATACATCGAATATTAAGACAACGTTGCTATAGATAATATTATAGAAATTCTGCCAGTCGGCTTTAGGCAAACAAGTCTTATCATGATTCTAAACATCTTTTTCAAAGTTTGGAAAGTTTTCTATGTAAATGAAGAAATAAATAACAATTTATTTTAACTATGAATTGTTGAAACTATCTTTTCTCTAATCAATAAATTTATACTAGTATTTGGGGGTGGTGACTGAGAATTAAATTTGAGTGAAAAATACACCATGTCATGAGGATACCCTCGGAGACTAGCAGCTTCGTGACCAGAAGATGTATTAACCCTGTGGTAGTAGTAATAACATCATTGCTACCACTTTTACTGCACCATATATAGAAATAAGAAGATGTGGCATAATTGCCAATAAGGCAAGTCTCCACCAGAGACCAAATGACATAGAAGTTAACAACTATAGGTCACCGTACGGCCTTCAACAATGAGCAAAACCCATATGCATCTTTAGGGATGCTCGTGGCAAAAATATTTAATTGTCTATAATTAAAACGGAACATTATATACCTATACCGTTTACCTCCCTTCTATAATTGCTTTTAACAGGTATACGACAAAGAAAACAATCTTGAATTAAAAACCAATTGTTCAGAGAACAATTGAAGGTCTTTCCACCAGTAAGGATCTATTTTGATATGAAAAATATTAAAATTAGGTTTTAAATGTCAATTCCAGCGTCAAATGACAGCTTAATGTACGCTTATTCGAAAAATATATGGTTTCTATACAAAAAAAAATAAATAAGGGAGATAATTTTTGACTGCCGGTTAAAAAAAGTCACTTCCGGTATTGTTTGATAGTTTACTTGACACTGATTCCAAAAATATATAGTTCTATATACTTTTACATTAATTTAGTACAATAAATAGCTACTTCCGGTTTACAAAAGGTCACTTCCGGTTGGCTTTTTCAAGGTCAAATGGCTTGCAACCTAATGCAAAAAGTCCCATGGCTTTATCATGTATATATATGAGGTAAAAGCAAAGGTCAAAATATAGAACGTCGAATCAACCTTTGACCTTGACCCCAATTTCAAGGTCATGAAACAAGGGCTTCAAATCAAAATACCCTAGGTCTCAATTATATATGATGAATGAGTTATATCACCATACGTGTAATTTTGAATATGATAGGGGAGAAAACTCCCATTAAATGTCTCCGTACCCTTTCAACTCAAATTTACGTGTTACGACATGTCGCAACTAACCATTCTGTAAAAAAAATTGTCGATATCTTATAAGATTTCTGAAAATTAGTGATAACAAGCCAAAATCAAAATTTTTTACATGACCTTGACCTTTGACCTTGACCTCATTTTCATTTTTATGGACCAAGGACCTCAAATCTAAAGACCCTAGGCCTCTATCACTTATGGTTTTCCAGTTACAAATACATTTCACATATATCAAATACAAAAGGGGAAATAACTCTCATATGGAGTCTTCGTAAAGCTTCGGTCTAAATAAAACCTAACATCCTGAGGATAAAACGAGTAATTTGGAAAAATAAATTTGTCGCTTTCTTTTACGGTTGCGGAGGAGATCTCATAACAAGAAAAACAGTGTTTGGGGAGATAACTCTTACAAAGAAAAGTGTTCGGTTAAACAGGGTCAGTTTCAAAGCGTATAGACTGTATGATATCATATACCAAAAAACTAAGCGACATCTTTTGAAACAAAAATACACCGCAAGAAAAAAATTAGGCGGAAGAAAAAAAAAATAATCAGAAGAAAACCAATAGGTCTTTCCACGGAAAGGTGGAAAGACCTAATTATACGATGCATTTCTTTTTTAACGACCATAGAAACAGTTGTAAACAAATCAAATATGCAATCTTAGAAATTTATTTCCTTCTACATAAAAAGTACCATTTATATCATTCAATTTCAAATTTATATCCGCCTATGCATATATTATTTAATCTGCACTTATTTCTAAAACGCACGCAGGGTTTTCTATTGTTTAAATGTTATCATTTCATGGTTTGTTACATCTTTAAGATATTTTCTTATATACTGGATATGACTTAAAACAGCACGAGGAAACGTGCGAGCTATATGAAAAGATTGATAAATCTATAGGCATTATAAATAAAGTACTTCTATAAGTTGATGGCCTGAGTTGATTCCATTTTTGTTCATAAATTGCACAATTTCAATCATTTGTTCTAATCGCCTTAAGTGACCTTTATCATCATTGGAGTTTCATCAAACATTTATTATTTTATAGAAAAAAACATAATCTTGAGACTTTCATTAAATCCTTTTGTTGATGACTATATACAAATTCAAGATGAACGGGAGGCTCAATGTTTTGTATCAAATATACAGTATTGCATATCTATATATATATATATATATATAAAGAAAAGTCAAATAGAATCCGTATGCTGGTTACCTGAAGATCTGTGAAAGCAGTGAAAGCGCTAGTAAAAGTGATGAATTGAAACCGTCATTATCTTATATTTATTTTCTTATATATATATATATATATATATAGGTATAATGTTGATGTACTATCGCATTTATCTCATTCAAATATAATTTTAATGACGGTAAATTATTAGTTGGAACGAAATTATCATAACTTCTTTGCAGAGAAACAGAATTATTAATATGTATCTTTTATGAACGGTGTTCTACAAAATGACTAATACGAACTAATATGTAAGTGAAAGGTAAATTCTAAATTAAAAGCTATATGCAATCAGCTTAAAATTGATTACTTATCATCAACGCACCTTTTAACTATAATTGTAATCTTAATTAGCAAATGAAGCCTTGCTAAACTTTAATTAGTGAACTGAGGAAACGTTTCACATGAAAGTTTAACAGTCACGTTCCAACAATCTGTACATCTAAATGTTCCTGAATCCAACATTGTCATTCATTTCCACGATAATGGGTTATTTGATCTGTAGTTTGTTTTTACTTTGTCCTATTGTGTACTTTCCGTAGCTTAACGGTGTTTTGTATGCATCAGTTTAAGTTTCTGTTAGATCATGCTTATAAAAAAGTGATATGATAGGATTTATATCCGATTATATAACTACATGTATTTGAAATGATACGAAGCAGATGCCTAAACTATAGAGTAGAAAAATATACACATCCGATTGTGAGTCTTTTATGGACGAAACGTACGTCTGGCGTAATTTTTTTTAATCCGGGTATCTATAATGAGTTTATTGTTAAGCAAGCTGGTAGGCAAAATAGAATACTTATATTATATAATAATTTCTGCTGAGAAAAAGTTTTTCTGAAACTGGCATCATTAAGGTGCTTTGATTATTGTATCTATAATATATATATTACGTTTGATTCAATGGGTAATAGGACGGGTGTCATAAATGAAACAGGAATATCTTACCATTTCGGAGTACGACAGTTATGGTGAGGTTCTTCCATCTCAATCACAAGTCTTAGTATTTTAAAATAATACATCAAAAAGATTACAAGAATCATCCAAAAAACATTGGACAATACAACACCACCTACCACCAACAGTTACTATCTGTGTGTGACTTATAGCTGTCTCAAAAACAACAATTGTACTTTGAATAAAATTAATACAAATTATGCGTATCTAATCACATTTTTAACATGTAGTTCATTTGTGTTTTTTACGTAAAGTAGATAGATACTAGATATATCTGTGCATGTTTCAAGTTAAGCATTGCTATTGGTGTACACTATGTCACCTTAATGCTAATTAAATAGGTGCATAGGACACAAACCTACTAAGTGATTAAAGTAGTTTAGAAAAACTTAACTAAAACTAGTTTTGTATAACGTGTGTATGTAGAACGGAGAGAACCATTCAAATGATGTTGTTAAAATCATATTATTTCTTTATTTATCTTGCATGCAAATCTTTCTCTCTTTATAAGTATCAATTTCCCTTTATTTCATTGTTGATTCGTTTGTATTGTGAGAGATAGTGCCTAAATTTATCACAGAATGGTTATTAAAAAACTAAGAGCATGTTTTCTCTGCTTATTTATTCATCTATTGAATGTATCCAGACCGTAAAATACAACAGTACATGTAGCAATTTATTTTTATCATTTCAGGAATATATTCCGTATGGAGATTGGAATTATTGGAAGAATTTGTTTTTTTGAGGTATCTTTTGGATAAGTAGCAATGTATGGATTACTGATTAGTTCCGTTTCAAGCTACATTAAAGATACGTATGGGGAGGACAAATGGGAAGAAATAAGGAGGCATGCACATGTTACTTCACATACCTTTGCAACGCACGATAGATATTCCGAAAGAATTATTCCAGATTTGGCAAATGCCGCCAGCCAAGTATTGAATGTATCTGCTGAAAATTTAATGTATAATTTTGGTGTCTGTTTTGTGTCATTTGTAGGGCAATACGGTTATGATAGGATTTTAAAAGTCTTAGGACGACACATGCGTGATTTTCTTAATGGTCTTGATAATTTACACGAGTATCTGCGTTTTAGTTATCAGAAATTACGGGCACCATCTTTTTATTGTGAAAATGAAACACAGCATGGTCTTACGTTGCATTACCGGAGTAAAAGGCGAGGTTTTGTTCATTATGTCAAAGGCCAAATTGTGCAGGTTGGCAAACAGTTTTATAATACTGAAGTTGAAGTTGATGTTGTCCTAGAAGAGGACGATGACATCATGATACATGTAGTTTTTGAACTCCATTTTGACAACACTGCCTTCACAGAATTACTGGAAAAAGAAAAGCGTAGACTTAACTCAGATCACAGTCAAATACAATCAGACTTTCTCTTCGACCTATTTCCTTTTCACATGGTTTTTGATCGCAATTTGACCATTAGAAATATAGGCAATGGTCTGTATGCAGTTTTACCGTCCATTCTTGGTCGACGTGTAAACAAAATGTTTTCACTTATACGCCCCCTTGTGGAATTTAGATGGGAAAGCGTAAGTATGAATCAAGTCAGTATCGTTTCTTATTATTTTCTTTACTTTTTTCTATTTTACAGTTTGCATTATAATTTTTCAACTAAATGTCATAAAATGGTGACTGTTTCTCAGATGATTTATTATAGACATGGAATTTTCAAACTTATTTTGAGATTGGCAACTCATGTTTGAAGATCGCATATTTTAAGATATCATAGTGGTAAAGCAATACTCGCACAATTAAAACTCGAGCAAAATTAAAGTTTTCAAATATAAAAAAAAGTCCTCTTTTGTGTATTTCTTACTGTTTGCTATGGCAAGCCGTTCTCGTCAAAACTATGTTTAAACCATTTTTTGGAAAATTTACACACTGAGAATTAAAAAGAAAACACATTGAAATTAAAAAACCTAAAAACACACACTGAGAATTAAAAAATACACACTGAGATTTCATAAATACGCACTGAGATTACAAAAAATGAAAAGCATACACTGAGAATTGAAAATTACACACTGAGATTTCAAGAAGACACACTGAGATGAAATAAACTGAAAAACACACACTGAGAATTTGAAATTACACACTGAGAATTTTAAATTGCACACTGAGATTTGTGCGTACTTTTTATGCGCACATATCTAATTAGCATACTTAATCTGAATCTATGACAAGCTTAAAACAACTAGGGGACAGAACTCGTTAGTCCTTTAATTTGGCGCCAAACGTTATATAAAAAAACGTTATATTACGTATAGAAAAACTTCGTTATCAAAGACCAGTAGAACAAGTAAAATATCCAGTTACTCTCATTAAATAATATAACCAAATGGTGAAAAACTTTATTAAAATTAAAAAAAAACACTGGAACAATCTGCAAAAAGACAAACAATGCAGTAACATTTTTACCCAAGGCCTCAGGATAACAGTTGAAAGACTTTTGAAAAGGGACCCGGCCATGCTTAAACAATTTTAATAAAAAAAAAACCCGATACCCTGTTAGTTATAATCTGAATTATAGGCAACAAACTTATGAATATGAGTTAGCAAAAAACGATGTTAAGTCTTGAAATTTATTACTAATGTTGTTTGTTGGAACCGCATTTCATTATAATGACGAGCGTTCGGGAGACCAAGGTATTAATCTGTTGAATTATTCATATTCATTAGTAATGTGCATATTAATCTCAGTGTGTATTTTTTTGAAATCTCAGTGTGTAATTAACAATTCTCAGTGTGTGCTTTTCAATTTATTTCATCTCAGTGTGTCTATTTAAAATCTCAGTGTGTAATTTTAAATTCTCAGTGTGTGTTTTTCATTTTCTTAAATATCTGTATGTAATTTTAAAATCTCAGTGTGTAATTTTGATTTCTCAGTGTGTTATTTTAGGTTTTTAAATCTCAGTGTGTTTTTTTTTAACTCTCATTGTGTATTTTTTTTCGAAAAAAGGGGTTAAACATAGTTTTGACGAGAACGGCTTGCCATAGTTTGCTAGTAAATTCTGCACAAGTTGAATTAATTCATCTTTTCTCATGTATGCAGTTTCAATAAGTCAGTAATACAACGTACACTTTATACCATATGAGTGTTTTTTTAATAACTTCTTTCTGTTCCCTCGAGTCTAGAACTTTGGAAAGCAAAACATATAAAATGTTGACAAAAGTGTTTTTTTCGTAAAAAAAGAAAAGAAAAAAGAAATTGCCCATAATAGTCTTTAATTAGTTGATACCTTGGGCCATCTTCAATACCCAGTTGTTGTGCGATCGACTTTCTCGCTTAAACCGGTTCTAAGAGGCGTCTTGAACTTGCAGCATGGTGTTAGCTTTTCCATGTATTGAAGGCCTCACTTTGAATTTTAAGAACAACAAACACAACGCTGTTTATTTCCTCTTGGTTTCATCAACTGTGCATAGGAATTTTGAGGCATGAATCAATTAACAGTATCCCATCCTTTTCTACTATATTCTTTAACTTATTTTAAAACAAATATATCTTGTCTCACATCTTGCAAAAGATTTCACAATGGTTTATAATCTTTCTCTACTTTACCTACACCATATACGTAGTTATCACCATGTATTACCTATGAAAAGTCCAGAGACATTTTTTCCTGTCAAAACATTAGAACTTTGTGAAAAGCTTATACCTCTGAAACCAGTACCCGACTTATCATTAATAGTTCGATGGTTTAGTTAGTGCATTGTATATTGCCAAATGAAAAATGTTTAATGCAAGAAGAGGGTATTGTAATCAATATTCCGAAAATCATAATGCTACCAAACGGCTTACGTTTTGATTATTCTGATGGCAAATCATAACAACTATTTTAACTTCTCATTTCTTGACCTACAATGTACTTGTTAGTTTGTATTAATTATATTTGTGTAGAAATGAAATTAGTTTTATTTACCTATAAATCACATTCTCTACATCGCATATTCTGTTTCAAATAACCTAAGGTTATAAGGTGGGAATCTCAAATGATTAAAAGTCGATGTTTAAAACAAATAGTCTTCTGCATATGAATAATCAATGAATTATGATAAATTTATTCTCTCCATCTTTTTTTCTAATTTTCTTTAAACTAAATGTTGATTTTCTTATTCAGCTACTTACTTTATGTGTAGAAATTTGCATTTTATTCACTTTCAATTTCAGATACAAGTTCATACAAATAATGTGTTTGAATTGTTGTCGGTGTTTGGCGTATCTAGGAAAAGTTACTATTTTCCTACCAAAGACGAAGACCAATCAGGTAAGATTGATATGTTTTTATTCATTGATGGTCGCGTTACTCCCAACTGTAAATGTTTAATAGACATGATCGGACGAGGAAATTAAAAGTAAGCAATTATGGCTGCACCTGTTAAACGAGGACGTATTTGGTTCGGTCCATAAATTAACCTTATTATAAGTTACCCAAAGTTCCACAAAAAAAATCGCACATAAAAAAATACTAAATAAAAAATCGAAATAGCTTAGGAATATCTATTAAACATTAAAAAGTACCATTTTACTTGATTTAAAAAGAAGAAGCTGAAGAGGGGGAGGGTCACTTTTTTTAACTGTTTATATTTGTTTGTACATAAATCATCGAATTCTCTTTATTTGGGAAAATTTTCATAATCTACCTCTGCGATTTCCGAACCGGTGCCAAAAATTTGAACGGATTTTGAAAGATTAAAATGTCTTCTGTTCAATTCTTACCTGCTTTGGGTGTGTGGAAATGCTGTAGTCGTAACAGACACCGGTTGCAGAATTTCCCAGAATAGAGGTAATAAGAGGCTTGATAATGGATTATAACAAAATGGAAAATCAGGAGAAGATATTTTACAACTATTCATTACAGTATGGGTATTAAAGATCCGATCCGATACCCGCGATCAATGAATAATTTTGCCTGTACTGGTTTACCATGCTATATAATGTCGCCTCAAATTCATATTGATAAATAGTAAAGCAGTTAATTTTGTATTGATAATGATAAATTAATGCTACATTTGTATTTGCGTCGCACCTCGGTATGATGTTTCATTCGATATTCTCGCCATCTTGAAATTGTTACTTAACAAATTGGATCTGGATTGGTTGTTTTATGATGTGGATAAGGTTTTATTGGCTAGAATAAGAATTTGAAATTATGAACATGTCAGTGGCGGATTCAGAAATTTTCATAAGAGGGGGTCCACGGACTGCCTAAGAGGGAGCCCGCTTCATTCATGCTTCAGTGATTCCCTATATAATCAACCTTACTGAATAGCATTACGGTATTTGTATTCAAGACCCAATCAACAATTATTGCTTCGTGTTGACGTAGTTCGTGATACTGCAAGCACTCCGTACCTTCTAATCATGTGTCATTTAGGTTGAATATTATTTCCCCTTAGACATTGTTACAGGTAATATTGATCTAGTGAATTAAGCTTATTAAAATAAATTATGTGTATTGATCATTGTTTGTTTGTTAACAACTGTCCAAACATAGGAAGTGAAAAATTGACCTAATAGACAGGTTTTTCAGAATATTTGCCTTAGTTTGTGACGCGACTCCTATGTGTCGTCGTAGTAGCGGTCGCCATTACAGTCGTGAAAAAAAAATTAAAACAAGCTACACATCTATTTCCCAGACCGCTTATAATTGCTTAACGTAAACACAAGAATGCGAAGGCGTACTTGACCTCGGCAAAATTATAAATGCTTTAAATAATAAAGTAATTAGATAAGGAATGGACATTCAAATTATAAGTGTATTAATTGCAGGCCAGGTGTCGAGCCCTAAAAATGAAACTGATACTTTACACTCGGGACATAATATATTGACTTAAGTATCAGGTTACATAACGATTATAATCACTTGGTAATCATTATTGATTATTATATAGTCATTATAGTAAATAAAAGTACATTTGGCTAGGGTACCTGATGAGGATTTACGGACTTGCTGGGTCGAATGTGATATCAGAACACCAGGTGCAATTTTATCAAATCATAGAAATTTCTGTGGTTAGACCTATCATCAGACAGTCGTAAAATTCGACATTCCCCAAGTCCGACTTCCTTATAAACAGACAGTCTTAAAATTTGACATTCCTCAAGTCTGACGTCCCTATAATCCGACAGCCCGTTTCGTCCCACGCGCGGTTACTAGTCTCTGAAATAAATATACTGTAACTTTTCAATATATTTTTTCACAGAGACGGGGATTTTTGAGCATGTGATTCGACGCACGTATACTGCTCATAATTGAGTGACTTTTCGTCTTATTTTTTTTAACATGAATTGCGCTATGCTATCGATGCGTCGGGCTATATATAGACTTAACTTTCCATTAAAATTGGCCCAAGTTAAGAAGTTTTGAACTTTCCCATGTAATCATATAGTTATTAGTCGTTCCCCTGACTCCAGTTTCTTTTACATAAAAACAAGCTCGAACGCCATGTAAAGCACAAAGCTACCAGTATGTATAGCTTAACATCATGTACCCGTGCTTTAAATAAATAATTTAAACATCGTCTGAGTTGATGTTGTAAATAAAAAGATCAGTTGTGTTTTATAAGCGTCATTTATTGTTTTGCTAACCCTCCTCCCCCCCCCCCCCCCCCCCAAAAAAAAAGTTCTCGTATATTTTTATCCTGAATTTGTATAAGACTCTTATATAGATCCCCGGTGCATATAAAACAGTGAAATACAGTATTACATTAGGGATTTTATATCAGACTACTGGACTGTCAGAATTTCAGTGTCGGATTATAGCTACGCTTCCGAAACTTCTAGTAATTAAACTATTTGATTACCAAGACCTTTGAAAAATCCTTTCTAATATATAAATGTGTAGAATTGTATAATCCATGCACAGAACAATCTACTGAAGAAAGGTCAAATCAAATTTCAACAGAGATTACTGTTTTCGCCGTATAAAGAAAGTAAAGTGAAAATATACTTAAAGCACAAAGGGCTACATATAAGGACCAGTATGTCGGGGCATATATAGGCAAGGGAAATAGTAAGGTTTGCTGGGATTTGTCTAATGGATACAGCTGTTTGTAAAACCTTTAAGGTTTTTAGCTAGAACTGGCATCCGAGAATAAAATAATTTACAAGCTTATCGAAATATAAAAGCGACGCGCAAAATAACCAAATATCAAACTAACTGTTAACCTCATCAGTACGAGCAACAGCTGATCTACAATATCGAGTTGAATATTAAATTCGTGTATTAATTCATCTTAAGTAAAGAAAAATTCCTTAGTTATACAGGTATACAATAAGGCGTCACTTTCAATCATATTTCTATACGCTGACGTCGTCCCCCCCCCTTTATTTAATTTTGAACTCCTTTCTCCTCTGGTAACAATATTTTTGTCTGAGTTGATGTCTGAATATCTGTCATTTTGCAGTAAAATTAGTCGTCATGCATGAATTAAAAAGGTCGTCTCTTCATACTGGGTTGGTTTGCTTACAATTACAGAACAAGTACGTTAAATCTACATGTATCTTAGGGATAGGTTTCATTTTCATTATCCAAAGAAATGTGTACAGCTTCTAGACAAAAAGAGGTAGATGTGCTGTCGTAATCGAATTCTTTCATTTTTTTCATAGTCGTTTCACGGCGTGTCAACATTCGTCTACCAGGGGTAACTTTACCTTCATAATAAGTTTTATTTAGAAAAAAAGATTTTGTGCAGTTGGCGCACCATCCAGAAAAAATGCTCCGAACATACAAAAAATTGTTTATGCAAAGTTTTTCTGTTTATAGCTTTGGTCCCAATCAAGTTTTGTTGGCTCGTCAGAAGGCATCAAATTTAATGTATATGTAATCATAAAAGGACAGTCATTGTGCAACTTGCATTGTTGTGTTATTCACGTATTGATTTTTTCCACATCTGAAGTTTTCTACGATTATTTGTACAAAAAGTATCTTCACAAGAATTGTCCCCACCTTTTTTTATAACTACCGTCACTATCCTTAACAAAATAAATCAGAAAATGAAAGAAATGTAAATGTAAACAAAAAATTGATAATGTTTTGATTATGCATTACGTCCATGACGTAACGGCGGATCGGTCACGTGAGAGGTTAATGGATGCGCCCATGTTTTCTTTGCTAGTTACAGATAAAACCGTCTTTGTGCATTGTTCAATAAAAGTCTTATAGTAAACATATTAAGATGTTAACGCTTTTGTCTTGTCTTATAATATTTGTTACTGTCAGTTCAGTCGCATGTCCTTGTTAACCAAACGTTTGGACACAAAATCGATCGCATTTGTAAAATATAGTATTTGTAAAATGTTAGTATTGGAAAGATGTAGATATTAAAATCTACACGAAAACAAGCATTATACTTCTTATAGCAATAATTCCACCTCTGGTATTACAAGAAAGAGTTTTTTACTTGTTGTTTTTTTTAATTCTTCGTCATTATTTCTCACGTTCTTTCCCACGAAAAGTAAATGTATACTTTTAAAATACATTCAAAGAGAAATTAGGTACATAGCATATATATTGGAACATTTATACAATCCTCTCATTCTTTGATGTTGTGGTTTTTATCATTTTCTAAAGTTAAGCGGAAATTATCCGGATATTAGAATAAAATTTTTCGGTTTTCAATTTTATGCATTATATAGTAACATTATATATGCTTACGTAAACGCATGCATTGATTAAATTTCTGCATAAGAATCATTAAAATGTTGACTAATAGTAAAAATCTTACCTTTCGATTAATTACTGTAACATAAAGTAAACTTTGAACATAAAATTAAAGACAAGGCAAATCAATTACAAACATCTTTGATCACATAACAGTATAAAAATAAATTTCTAAATTAAAACTTCATTTTTTTGTCTGATTACCGATATATGTGAGTTTTGTTCTATATGACCTGGTTTTGACCGAAGTTAATACTTGGTTCTTTTTTTTAAATAGCAGTTTTCTAAACTTGAAGAAGAGAGGCGAAAGATACCAAAGGGACATTCAAACTCATAAGTCGAAAATAAACTGACAACGCCATGGCTAAAAAATAAAAAGACCAACATAAAAACAAAAATACACAAAACACAACATAGAAAACTAAAGACTGAGCAACACGAACCCCACCAAAAACTCGTGCTCCATAATGGTAAGCAGATCCTGCTCCACATGTGGCACCCGTCGTGTTGCTCATGTTAGTACAAACCCGGTAATAAGTCTAATTCAGTAGTTCACATTCAGCAATACTTCAAGTTTCATTTGTTTTTCTGCATCAAAGTTCTGTAGAGTTTTATCTGGTCATTGTACAAGTTTGTGTCTCCCTGCACTGTTTAAGACGTATGAAATCTTCGACGAAGTAGAACAACTGATATTAAAGTGTAAGGTGGCGTGATTTCATGTAAACAGGTTAAAAAGTTTGAATAACTGCGAGGATATTATGATTTTTATTGATATGGTATAATTTATTTTTGTTTATACTTGTTTTTTTAATGTTTTTTTTATACATTATACCGTTAATTTAGAGTAGAGTTGATATCCTGTGCATGTTTTTATTTTCATAAATTCATTTTGTTTGAATTTCTTTTTTCCCCTGATTAAAAGGAGGATGGTTCAAAAAGTTAATCACATAACATAATTCTGTCATATATTCATGTGGCTATCCCAAATCAGGAATCTCATCAATGGTTGTCTCGTGTTATTATTTTATATAAATTTTAATATCTATTTTTGAACAGATATTTCAGTTACAGTTTACTAACTAATAATTTTAGTGCATGGCATGTTGTTTATAGACACTTATCTATTGTTGATTAGTGTCTGTGCCTTTCTTGGTGTCTTTTTTGTTATTTGAGTCGTTGGATTGCTGTCTTCTGTCCCCACATCACCATTTATTCATACCTACACATTGATCTGACTTGAGTGTTTATATGCAATTAAATATTGTCTTATATTTGCATCGCTGGTAAAATCAAAATAAAACATTAGGATTGCAAATTAGTTGATGAACTATACAAATTTAAGCCCGACACATTCTGTTTGTGCCTGTCCCAAGTCAGGAGCCTGTAATTCAGTGGTTGTCGTTTGATGCTGTGTATCATATTTGTTTTTCGTTCATTATTTTGTACATAAATCAGGCCGTTAGTTTTCTTTTCTGAATTGTTTTACATTTGTCATTTCGGGGCCCTTTATTATTGACTATGCGGTATGAGTTTTACTCATTGCTGAAGGCCGTACGATGACCTATAGTTGTTAATTTCTGTGTCTTTTGGTCTCTTGTGGAGAGTTGTCTCATTGGCAATCATACCACATTATTTTCATATGTACTGAAAAAAGAGCTGCAACTCTCTCAAGCAAAGTTGGCATAAGATGTCTTTTTTTATAGTTTGATGCTCAAGAATGTTTTATATGTACCTTTCAAAAGCACGAAAACTGGTTATCTTAAATAACAGGTCTTTCTAGGCTAATCCTTTGTCTCTAGTGATCTTTATCTATTTTTACAAAAAGGTATCGTTTTAGAGCTAAATGCGGTATAAATAAAGGGCATATCAAGACTGGGGTTCTAAAAGTTGGAAACTTGGTGATATTAGATGGACAATACCAGTTCACATTCATATTTCTGATCATTGACATTATTTAATCTACATCCGATGAATTTATAACAACATATTTTGTTTTCAATTTATAATTCTATGGTCTGTGTGCTGGAAAGCTGTTAGCGATATTTACATAAGCTAACAAAGACATATTTGCCTTCTAAATAATTATTCAAAGGGAAATTTCATAAGTATACACTTTATTTGATATTTCGCCGATTATGAATAAAAAAAAAATAAATAAGATTGAATGAGATCAAAACGGGTTATTTTTACTATGAAATAAATTTGCTTTCGTGAGTAAGATCCAATTTTCTTTTAACAGAAGGCACATCTCAAGCACAATCCGACGATTTTCTTGAAGACGATGATGGAAAGTGTCTACATTTGAAGGGACAGATGTTATATATGAAAGAATGGGACCAAATAATATTCCTTGGTATTCCAGTGTAAGTGCGCATTTCAATATTTTCATAAACCTACTATATTTGAGTAATTATATATATAAAGGATTTAAGCACCACACATTTCTACGGTTTTAAGTCAATCTGTTTTTATTACATTTTCTAATTATGTTTGTATACTGAGTCACGACAGTAATAGCAACCACAAATACGATTAAAAGCTTGGATTCTTAGAATATAAATTCATTATATAATAACCCGTTAGAGCAATGTTGTTCCATTCATTTGCAGAGATAATACAAAACCACATACTGAATATAACCGCATACTGTTAAGTATAAAGCAGATATCTTGTTGTGTTTACAGCAGTAGACGGGAGACTTTGTTTGATGGCAAATTTGTATTGCTTTACATGACTTAAGCTTTAACAATGTTTATTTAGGAATAATTCATCACATAGTTATATAATATTGCTACATAGAATAAATTTGATTCAGAAAAAAGCAAAACTTGTTATACTGATTTGTCATCCAAACAGAAATTTATCAATATAGTGAAAACACTCTATAAATCTGGTGCGGCCGATACACTTTTCTGGGTTTACCTTCAGTAGCAACTCTCTAAACAAAAAAAAGTAAAAGCCAATAATTTATAAACATACCAGCTTGAGGAAATGTATGATTAAAATGGCATGTCAGTAACTGCTAGTAGTCCTTTGTTAATTTATGTATCATTGTCATTTTGCTTAGTTTCTTTTGTTACCTATTCTGACATCGGACTCGGACTTCTTTTAAATTGAGTTTTACTGTGCGTATTGCTGTATATTTGTTAATACTACATTGGCTAGAGGTATAGGGGGAGGGTTGAGATCTCACAAAACATGTTTAACCCCGCCACTTTTTTGCGCCTGTCCTAAGTCAGGAGCCTCTGGCCTTTATTAGTCTTGTATGTTTTTTAAATTTTAGTTCATTTATATGTTTTGCAGTTTAGTATGACGTCCATTTTCACTGAACTAGTACACATTTTTGTTTAGTGGCAAAAAGAAGCCCGCCTTCGGGTGAGGGATTTTCTCGCTGTGTTGAAGACCCATTAGTGGACTTCGGCTGTTTTCTGCTTTTCATTCGGCTTGTTGTCTCTTCGACACTTTCCCCATTTTCATTCTCAAATTTATAAAAAGAATAGCCATAACTATCAAAGGTCAATTTTGCTGGAGGGAATTGTAACCTTAGTTTCTAAAAAATTTCTAAATGCATCAACTGAAAATTTAAGAAAATGTATGTTATAACTCATGTCAGTGTCGAATCACTGACTACTGGGCTAATGGTACACACATATTAAGTCCTCCAGCAGCGATATCGATTCATTGCTAGAAAATAAAAAAATAACATTTCATAAATTTGTTGCTTACGAAGGACTAACCTGAATTTACCTTCATTATACATGTACGCAAGTATATTGTCAAAATTAGCTGTTTGAATTTTCTGACTTTTTCTAACTAATATTGCTAGTATTTAGTACATATTCTGTTGATAATTAAGTCATAAAAACAACAAATATTCTAAGAGTTAACAGTGCTAAGAATTGTGTGCTTTATAATGGAAGTCTTTGATGAATAATCAGTTCTTTTTTCCTCGAATGTGACCTACCGAACTAGACTGGGTTTGTACTTACATTAGCAACTCGACGCGGGCACATGTGGAGCAGGATCTGCTTACCCTTCGGGAGCACCCGAGATCACCCCCGTTTTTTGGTTGGGGTTCGTTTTGCTCAGTCTTTTGGTTTTTATGTTGTGTATTGTAGACTGTTGTCTTTTTGGTCGTTTTTCGTTTTCGACTTATGAGTTTGACTATCCTGTTGGTGTCTTCCGCGGTCTGTTTACTTCGGAAGTGCGACCCTGTGTCTTGCTTTCATGTCAATAATGTAAGCTAAGCTTAGTCTGTATGGAGGTTGACCGATATGCCAACTCATGTGGGTAAGTACATCAGATTTCAATTATGTGATAAAACAATTAAGAACAATAATGTCATTTGAACGCAAACAAATGAATAGCTCTAGTTTCGTAAGGACTAGCTGTGCACCTGTGCAAAATAGTAATTTCCATGCAAGACCCCTTTACATTTTGGTGCTGTCAATTGTACAGCCAGATTTAAGTGATTTCATGTCGACCATTGAGCTAAAAAAAAACCTCACAAAAACCCCGATGAATATGCTATATAGTAACTAGATTTAAACATTAGCCTATTTCATTTTTACCTCCTCAATTATGTTATGTTGATGTACACATTAAATATAGGGTACTACACTTTTCCTTTATTTTGTGCACGGATAACGTAAAGTAAAATGTATCACAAAACAAGCAAAAAATTAATAATTCTTCTGATATTTCTTATCGCGATCAGGATATTTGTTCAAATCAGAAATAACTTTAGAAACAACATATAAAAATACGCGAAAGGTTAATTAATATCTATAAAATGACGAATATGACAGTCATCTTGTGTAATTACAAACGATTTTATTTACGTCTCAAATAACTAGCTGGTCAACCCGGTTAATTTTTAGTAATAAGTCATGTCAGGTTCATTTGATAAGTTCAAATACCTTTTAAAAGAAAGTTGTTTTTTTCATTTGATAATATTAAATACATTTTAACAAGATTTATGAGATTTGAAAAAAAATAGTTGAATGTCATTATGTGTAATATGTTGATCTTGAGTTATTATTAGCATTCAGGAATTGGAAGTAATAACTTTGATTTTTAAATAGTCGCACATGTACAGTAACTCATGACATGTCAATAACATCGTTTCGTTTGCATTATTATGCTAAAAGGGAACACGATGGTAGTTTTTCTTCATAGGCGACAATACTACTGTTTTTCTAAGTTGCTACTTTTTATGATAAAACCCAGGAGAAGACTCGAAGTCAAATTGCCATCTTCCTATTGAGTTTATTTGTAGTATCAATGTAGAGCAACCGTCATTCTAAATCATATTTATAAAAAAGCCTTTTCTAGGTATTTTAAAAGAAACATATTTCCATTTTTCAAAAATCATATTGTAAGTATACACATTGCAGTCAGTGGCGTAGCACAAATGTAACAAGTAAAGTCCACGTAGAAATGCAATAAGATAGGAAAATAAAACCAATGTAATGAATACGTATTAAAGCAGAAAACATGACCTTCTATGGATTGCTTCAAACCGTTCATGAACCAAGAATATTCAATTATCAGTTGAAATTAACTAATAGAATTACGCAAAAAAATGAAATTTAATTTTCAGGAAACAGGTGAGCGAGCCTTGTAAGTTTTTAGATGTGCATCACAATTATATATTGTTATCTAACAGTGGGAATGAAGATGTTGTATGGACTTGTCCAAACCTGAGGCGGTTCATGAACCAGTGAGGTTTTTCCGCCCCCTCTTGTTTTGAATAAAAAGTTATCTATAAGCCAAGATCTGCATCAGTCAACGGTGCATATCAAGACATACTTATTGTATATTGAATTAATAGAGGAACACATAATTCATCTTTGAACTCTACTCCTTTTTCTATCTACTCATTTACATCTTAATAATTTATAGTTTGTCAGAATATATTCTTTTATTTAATTTGTACAACTTTTAAGCAAAAAATGTTTTTATTACCAAAATTCTTAATTTTACTTTGGGGAGCGGATGATACTCATAAACAACTTGTTTACAAAGCTGGTGAACATTGTTAAATTTGTAACTTTTATCCAAATAAATTTGTCTATTCCATTTAAGTAGATATGAACCCCAATAAAAGGACACATAAATGGGACAAGACCGTTATATCATCCATTCTGGTACAAAACTTTTACGCAAGAAATTGTACGACTGACTTCGGGATTTATATCGAGAAAATGGAATGATAAATAATATGGCTGGACAAATTACCAGTGAAAACTTGTATACACATATCCTTTTGACCCTTGAAGTAACCAAATTAAGTCTTTTCTAATTATTCAAGCTGTCAATAGCGTGCTTATTGTGTGTCATTCCACAAGGAGATTTCCTCTGAGACTGGATTTGATCTATAAATAATGTTTAAAGTTACATATGGATGATTGAAAAGGAGATTTTGACATATTTTGTAGATGGTAAATGTCTTCTAGACTAAGTTCTAGTATTAGTTAGACCTTTACTGTCTTTTATCTACATAAGCTGTCAATATCGATATTCTTTATAGAAATAAGGAGATGTGGTATGATTGCCAATGAGAAAGCTATCAACCAGAGTTCTCTTCTTTTCATTCTTTTCTCTGATCAGTCTACCCAGAGAGAGACCATTCGATTCGAATGTGTGCTGATGGGTTAGTTATGCAATACGTAAATTATTAAACCAAATGCTTGGCTTGTATTTGAACAAATAGCATAGAAACGAACTAAGCTACATTATGAAAAAATGTCGCATCTAAGCATCATACTACAAGCACAGTTAGATAATTGAAATATGTATGGAATAAGTGAATGAACCAGGCAAACTTGACTTTAGTACATTTGTTCTGTGCGTGTCGACAGAGATACTACAATTTAAAAATTGGTTAAGTAATGCCTTTATTCACGATATTGAAAATTTGCTTTTGTCTTATTAATGAAAAATGTGTATAACTAATGTCTAGCAAATATTCAGTTGACAATAATGACGTTAATTCGTAAGCAAAGAAAACAACAAAAAATTAGATATTGTCTAAAAACCATTTGACCTTTAATTGAAAAGTATTTGTGAATTTAGAAACAAATACTCAGCTGACTCTTTCAAGCAAAAGTCGGAGATATTCTGAAAAAAATGCCATATATTTTGACGATATAGGTCGATGTTTTAGAATATTTACATCATTAAGCTGCAAATACAAAAAAGAAGAAAATATCAAACGTTCTAACTTATATGAAATTTAATAGCTGATAATTGAAAAATAGAATATGTCATACAAAAAACGAGTAATTAAAAAGGATAAAATCTCATTCATGAATATCTTGAGTTTAAATTAATTTTTCTTGAGTTATCGGTGCTCTCCTTTTCGTTGCTTGTGTGACCTCGCAGTTTTAACTTGTCAATATTCATCTAACTTCTAACTTTATTAAGCTCTCACATACACAAGCGGTTAAAATATATTGGTTGATGCGCTGCTTAATGTCCAGTGGCAAATATTTATAATGCATATTAAGGACAATAACATAATATGATATGAAGTTACCCTGCCCTGTACTAGAGCGATACACTGAATCGTATTACAAACAGGATTGCCCTCTTTGGAAGGCAAGTAACCTGTATTATTGGTGTTCCCACTGTCTGTATCACTCTGCTCAGCTCCATAAAAATAAATATCACGGCTTTGTGACGCCAAATACGTTAACCCGGCCGAAATAACTTTGACCCAGACATATCACCGACGTCATAATGAATGAACCGACCTTAATAAGTTTAACCCAAACGGTTTGTTTGGGAAACAAAGGAAAACACTTGTTTTAGTATGCAAAATACACAAATACAATCCGATAAATCGATTATCAAATGGTCATCATTTTTATATTGTAAAATATCAGCTGCTCGACACAATATGAAGCCTTTTGAACTCGTTTGCTGTGCTCACTCGACAAAAAGCTTCATATTGTAACTTGCAGCTGATACTTTACATTATCTTACCTCCTATACATTTCTAGGATTATCATTGTTTAAAAGCGACCGTGGAGACTCTTTATATTTAATATGGGATGAGTGGGCGTGGTTTATTTTAATATTGGGTTAGTAGCTGTTATGTCTCTTTGTAAAAACAACATGACGTTGAGGAAAAATCTGAAACATTTCGCCCGGACCACAGATGAAGAAATTGACCAGGAACGATTGTTATTAATGCAGAAAACACTTTATAAGCTAACAAGTTGTTCTTCATGAAAAAAAATTGTAACATTTTGTTTTAAAAGATTCAAGTGTATTACTCATCGTTATTTCATTCGGTAAACTGTTCCATATTTGAGAACCAGAATATATAAAAGTTTTCTTAAAAAAAATTGTTTTTGGCTTCGGAAGTTTCAATAGTTTTTCATCAGTTGAACGTAAATTATCAAGTTTTCTCGTAAATAGTTACGAACCATATTGAATTCGTTTTTCCACATTCAACCAATTCAAACTATTAAACAATAAAGTAGAGGATGTCATTATGTTAGCTTCTACTACATGTATAACACTAGCAGATTTCTTTAATAACTTATTAAGTTTATTTATTCCACTTTCATTACGACTATCCCATATATTGCAACAATAATCAAACAATGGCAGAATAAAAGCATTAACATAAACAATACGTATATGCATAGGTAAATACTTTCGTTTATGTTGTAATAAGTTGGCTCTTTTTGATATTGTACATGACATTTTATCTTTTTGTTCATTCCAATTTAGGTTATTGTTGATGTATAAATCAAGAAGTCTTTCACAATCTACAGCCTCTAATCGTTCATCTGAAATATTGATATCTAAATTGTTCCCAGTTGAATAAAGCCTCTGTTTTGAACCGATAATCATTGATTTACATTTTTTTGGCATTTAGTTTCATACAATTTTCCAAACACCAGTTTTCAATTAATAAATATCATTTTAAAGGTTAGCATTTAACTCATGTACATTATTACATTTACTATGTACAGTAGAATCATCTGCATATAAATCTATCAATGAATTTTCTATATTCTGTGGTAAATCATTGATGTATAAAATAAATAACAGTGGGCCAAGGATAGAGAGCCGTGTGGTACACCAGTTTTTATGTATCTAGTATCAGATATAACATTATTGACCTTTACTTGTTGAATTCTTTCAAACAAGTATGACTTAAACCAGTCTAGTGTACAGTTTAAAACATTCAAGTTTTTATCAAAAAAGGTACATGATTAATTTAATTATTCTATTTACGTTTGTCAACAGCTTTATTGTTCCATATCTATTGAGATGAGTGCCATCTATATGGTAAAATGATTTGGCTATGTTGTCATCCTTGTAAAAAAAAAATTCATAATTCGATACAAATTTTACTCCATTATGTTGACACATTTGTATTAAGATCCTGTCATATTCAGTGACATTACAGTCTAACCTTGGCAATATTCCCGACATATTTGCTCGACTGTTTTGACTTCTTACATAGTAAATCATTTCTTGTTAAATGTCCACAAATTGTAGTAAATTCATATTACTGCTGGCATCATTGCCCCTGACATGAGTTACCATTATATTATATGAACTTAGATCCATACTTCTTATGTCATCGTACAAATCAAGAACATTTGCTCCTCCGTGAACATGAACGTCTTTGTACTCTTTTAATTTTGATGGGTTTATTCCTTTTAGAAACGAACTGCCTGCAATTACAACACTTCTTCCAAATAAAGGTAGTTTCTTTTGTATGTCAAACATATGATTTTCTGGTTCGTAAATTAATTCTGCATCAATTGGCTTTTCAAGTTTATAGACTAGCTGTTCTTGTTCATGTATTGGTTCTTCTAATGTATCATCAAATGTTGTTTCGGCATTGTTTGATATTCATCTACAATACATGTACCTTGGTTACTGAGGTTCTCCACCTGCATAAAGTTTCTTTGTAATTTTACTGTTTCCACTTCTTACTGTTTTATTTTGTCACTAATACTATGTGTTTTCCTTGTAACATATTAACCTTATTTTTATATTTAAATTTTGAATTTCTTCTTCAATGTCCTGCATTTTATTCATTGACTTTTGATTATGCTGTATGCGCACCTTCGCCAAAGCTGTAATGCAGTCATCTAAAATTTGCATGCTACTCGCATTTGACAGATTGTTTGATTGAATAGAAACTTTCAATTTGTAGACTTTGTCTTTTAAATGTGTTACAACGGTAGTTAAGTTGTTAACAGTTGTAATGAAGTCTTGAGTATTTAATTTTGACAATTTGTCATCTATTTCATTTGAAAATGTGTTTCTTTCATTTAAATTGGTCGAATTTATATCTTCAAATTTTGCTTGTTGATCACCTGACTTTCTATAGTTGTAGCGACTGACGATGTTGACGGTTCCAGACCCGTACTCGACGATGCATCATCTTTTATTGATTTTATTGCGCTGTTAACTGAACTGTTTAGTATTTCAATGGTACATGTATCTTCGGAATTTAATTGTTCCGTTTTCTTTAAATTTTTTTTAGAATTATTATTACAATCTTCTTTTTCTTGTTTTTCCTTCAAAATCACTTCCTCGAAAATTCTGTTTAGTTCATTTAAATTGACAGCTTTCTCGTTGGTTTGACATTCTTTCATTTTAATCACAATTACCGGCAGATCTGTTTGACAAAATGTTTTCAGTCCTTTTCTATTAACAAGTAAAGAATATGTTGTAAAATATATATTGATGCAATAAGATTTTCGCTTGATTGATCTTCCAAACGAATCAAAACCTTTTTTGAAAACTTTAATTTGTTCTTCAACTACGTTTTTATTGTTTTTATAGCTGAGCGGATTAAATGCTACTTCTCTGTTATTCCTTCCGTGTGTTTTAAGATGTTCATAATAGTAAGTACATGCCCGTTTAAACACTTCAAAACTAGACGTTCCTAAAAACAGCCGTATGCCACCACCGGTCAATTTATCACTTAAATGTTCTGATCTCGTTGCTTCTAGGTTTTTTTTATTAAGGCCTTTGATTTATTCAGAGTGTAATCTCTTTATATATTTTGGTGTTGAACAGTGTTATTGTTAGCGCTTTGAAATCTCTTCATATTCGACTATTATTGTTTTTGTTGCTTGACGCCATTTTCTTAAACAATTACAGAATTGACAGTTCACTCTCCACCAGAGTACAAATAACGTACAAACAAGTTCATTTGTCAAATTGACATCTGTCACCTTAAAATTATGCCCAATTTCTATTTTAAGGTTGTATTAAGCGTTGCAAGATAACTAGAGTCGTCTTTTGTTTTAAATTCATTCACAACTGTGGAAATTGGAATATGTTATACATAATACATTATGTTTGACAGAATTGCTTTTCAAATCGTCTTCAACTTTTCCATGATTTTGATAGATAACATGAATTCATCATTTGTATATAATTAAGATACCGGTGATGAAATATTCTGCAAAAATGAGATCATCGTGTTTTTGTTCTTTTCAATATAAAAGTTTTAACAAATTGGTATTCCATTTATTCCAGATGAAGTTATTATGAACCTTATAAAAATAGATATGAAATAAATACTTTGTTCGTTTTCGTGGCAGAGAATTTCGAGATATTATCGTCAATTAAGGGTTTTTAAAACGGACCGAGAGAGAGAGAGAGAACAAAGTATAGATTCTGACACGGTCTGCAGTAACAAATATTTTGTGTAAACAAATGAAACAGACAAATTTTACACCTACATCATATAGCCGTAATACCACATATCTTAAATGATTTTACTGTGCTTTGATATTTATCTTACCTTCTATACATTTCTATTAATTTCATTGGTTAAAAGCGAACACGTGGAGACCCTGTATGTTTTATATTGGGTAAGTGGGCAGGTTTTATTTTGATACACGGTTAGTAGCAGTGTTACGTCCCGTTATAAAAACAATATGGCGTTGAACAAAAATCTTAAACGCTTCGCCAAGACAACAGATGAAGAAATTGATGATTGAAAATAAATACAGAAAACACATTAAGGGCATACGATACAGTTTTGTTTCCACGGTGATTGTTTACGAAAATTTGCATACAAGCTATTTTTCACTTAGTTAATTCAAATATGTAAAGCAAATATATTTTCATGTGCTAAAGTAAGCAATGAACGGGGTCGAAATTGTATACATTTACTGAAAATTTCGGTTTCCTAGACATTTCTATCCTTTGGACAGACATACTTAACTTTTTTGTTTCAAAAGATAAACATATGCGGTTTTTTGTGAAACGATTTGGAATATCTTCTTTACAAACTTATGCTCTAAATTTGTGTAACAATTCTTTGAAAAGAAATTCATTTTTATTAAAATTTCAGTATTCAGATTTTAGTAAAAACGGCATGTTTTGCTGCATATTTATCTAATTTAAAAAAAAGTCGTCGGTGATTTTTTCATAAAAAATGGAACAATTAATCGTCATACAGTATCAGGTCATTTGTCATTTTAAAAAACGGGGACCATGTACACGTTTCAATCTAAAATCCCTCGAAAAATGCATCTTTTCCCGATATGTCGCAGTTTGACGTCGCGAAAAATAACATATTACTTCAGCAACGTTATTACCTCCCCTGTGACTGTATCGTATGCCCTTAAAGGCTAATTAATTGTTATTGTTGGTAATTGTTTTTGTATGGACCAATTAAAGTAAGTTCTTAATATTGAAGACTTGATCACTTTGATAGGCCACTATTTTGAATTCCACATGTTAAGAAAGTCGGTAAGCTGAATCAAGCTTGAATGGAGTGTCCATACTTGCCCCAACTGTTCAGGGTTCGACCTCCCTGGTCATATTAAGCTGCGACCCGCGGATAATGATGTTTGAATAACCTGAACTGACAACACTTACTATATAAAAAAGAAGATGTGGTATGAGTGCTAATGAGACAACTCTCCATCCAAGTCACAATGTATAATAAGTTAACAATTATAGGTCAAAGTACGGCCTTCAACACGGAGCCTTGGCTTACACTGAACAGGAAGCTATAAAGGGCCCCAAAATGACTAGTGTAAAACAATTCAAACAGGAAAACAAACGATCTAATCTATATAAAAAAGAGTAACGAGAAACACCTATGAACCAAACCAACAAACGACTACAACTGAACAACATGCTTGGTAAGAACATGTACCTTTCAATTTTGATTTGAATTTCAAAAATTTATTACTATCTAGACTGCAATGTTGCTTGAATGTTGGTATACTTAAATGAAATGAAAACATGGATGTTTTCTAAGTTATGTTTCATTTATGCACAAGTTGATTGATATCACTACTAACTGCTCAGAGTCTGAAAAACCATATTTTGTGCTTGTCGAGCACAGATTTTACTTGATAAGGCTCGACAGAATCTCGACAGTACTTAACTGTACTCGACTTTGGTCTCGACTTTACTTGCTAAGTCTGATTCAGTACTTGATAATCTTAGTACAGTCTGAAATGGTCTCGACAAATGCTCGACCAGTCTGGACTCAGTCTCGACCAGTCTTGACTCAGTCTCAACCTGTCTCGACCTACCTCAACCAGTCTTTAACTTTAAATTTAGTCTAGACTGGTCTGAATCAGCCCATCTCACTCAACTATATATTGATCTTACAAAATTCCAGTTTATTTGGTAGTTTGTTTCATTGCTGTCAAATCAAATGATTTAATTAATAGGTAAAAAAAAGCTAGAATTATCACTTTTGATTAAATTCAGATACTCATCTTTAATTATTTCTATAACTTTTACAAATCGACTTGGATTTTCATAAAACTCTATCCTAATTATACATTGAGCTTAAAGAATGCCAGGTTTTGTCTAAATTTAGATAGATACTTATAAATTGAAATTTAAATTTAACAGCAATAAACCAAATTATCAATTAACCTGGCATTTTGTAAGATCAATATATAATTGAGATAGCTGTAGATTTTGATGAAAATCCAAATTGATTTGAAAAAGTTATAGAAATTGTTAAAGGTAACTATCTGAATTAAGTCCGAATTGAAAATTCCAGATTTTTTTACCTACAAATTAAATCATATAATTTGAAAGAAATAAACCAAACTACCAAACAACCTAGCATTCTGTAAGATCAATATATAATTGAGACAGCTCTATAGTTATATGAAAATCCAAGTTGATTTGGAATAGTTATAAAAAAATTTAAAGGTGGCTATCTGAATTTAGTCCGAATTGGAAATTCTAGCTTATTTGACCTATCAATTAAATCCTTAAATTTAACAACAATACACCAAACTACCAAACAACCTGGCATTCTGTAAGATCAATATATAATTGAGATAGCTGTAAAGTTTGATGAAAATCCAAGTTGATTTGAAAAAGTTATAAAAAAAATTTTAAGGTGACTTTCTGAATTTAGTCCGAACTGAAAATTCTAGCTTTTTGTTTACCTATTATTTAAACACTCAAATTTGACAGCAATACTTCAAACTTCAAAACAACCTGGCATTCTCTAAGCTCAATGTATAACTGAAGTAGCTGTAAAGTTTTATGAAAATCCAAGTTGATTTGAAAAAGTTATAGAAATAATTAAAGGTGACTATCTGAAATTAATCAAAACTGAAATTCTAGCTTTCTTACCTATTAATTAAATCCTTTAATTTGACAGCAATGAACCAAACTACCAAATAACCTTGAATTATGTAAGATCAATATATAATTGAGCTAAATGGGCTGATTCAGACCAGTCTAGACTAAATTTGAAGGTCGAGACTGGTCGAGACTGAGTCAAGACTAGTTGAGAAAGGTTGAGACTGAGTCGAGACCTTTTCAGACTATACCAAGATTATCAAGTACTGAATCAGACTTATTAAGTAAAGTCGAGACCAAAGTCAAGTATAGTTAAGACAGTTAAGTACTGTCGGAATTATGTCGAGTCTTATCAAGTAAAATCTGTGCTCGACCTTACTGGTCGAACACAAAATATGGTCATTTCAGACTCTGAGCAGTTTGTAGTGTATGCGAAGTCCTTCATGATTATCAATGATTATTACATAATTGCCTGATCATATTCTTTTCAAAAAGTCATCCGATTTTTGAGCACTTTTTTGGCCCACTTAGTATATCAACTTTTACTCTTTTTTTTAATATTCTACTACGTTTTTTAGGATTTTATAAACATATATGAAAAAACTACTCATGCCTTTGTTTTAATACGTTTTATTCCTGATGAAGGTAAATCCAGAAAAGAGTTTCGGACGTACGAAATTTTTAAAGTGTTATTTTCATTTGAAACAATTTGGTTGATACCACTGCTGGTGGACTGTTGGTCCGTGAGGGTTTCTGGTATCTATGATGAGTTTATTTTCATCAGTTCAGTAGCTCGTGCTTTGGTACAGACATGATTTATAATATATTTTTTTAAATTCCCCGTTGATAAATTAAGAAATCATTAAAATACTAAGGTTTTAAATCCCTCAGACAAAGTTGGTTGTAGAGGATTTTGGCTTTTCTTTTTAGGTCCTGAATGGTTATAAAGCTCATAACGTTACTACGTATTTGTACATCCCTGGCTTTCAAAAACGTTTTGGTTTGAGTGTTTCTGATGAAGGTAAATCCAGAAAAAGCGCTCGGACGCACATACTTGATCTACTTTTCTTTCCATTTACTTGCCCGCGCGTTCAGGTGGCAACATAGTACACACTGTGTTAATTTTTTTTTTATTTTATTAAGATCAAAATAACTTGACTGTACTCTTTGCTCTCCTGTAACGTGATAAGACAAAATCCTATGATGATTGACATTTATATTTCTCCATGTGAAACAGAACTAAATAGTAGACAAGCATTTAACCGTACGCAATGAAAATTGCATTTTGCGTATTTATTGAAACTGAATTGGGGTTTGGACATCATTTGTTTTTCTCCAGAATCACATAGAATAAATAATTAGTCTGATAATTTGATATCAATGGTAAAATAGAATTCAATTATCCTCTCAAATTTTTTATGACGCAAAAGACTGTCACGCAACGATTGCCATTCTTATTTACTTCATTTTCATTAAATAATATTTTAATCACATGATGCATCATACTGTGTAATAAAGACTTCATTAGAGACAGAGAAATTGTTACTAACAACGTATCTTACGTTTTTTTATCGCTTCACGGCGGTAGTTTTTTCTGTGTTTTATTTGATCTTACATTTTTTACAAATTCACTAAGAAAAACATAAAAAAAAACAATTGTATTACCTGAGCTGTCCAAGAATTTGTCTTTACCATTTATGATTGACAGTACGTTATAAAAAGTTAGTATTACGTTGTCAGTTGAATTATATATGAATAAGAGTAGGACCAAGGGTAACTATGGTATAGATAAGTTAGAACTATACAATTACAGTTCGATAATTAGCCCTTTGTTGAAGAGACAGTGAAGGCTTTCGTTTTTGCTGTACGAATTTTATAAATAAACAGCCAGTTTCTTGACACTATACATAGTTAATTCACGATCTGAAAGAATAACAACGGACTCGAACAAACCTCGTCCGTAGGTGGCTAGATTTTAGAGAACATTTCCGACCCAGCTCAATACGACTATATATTTTCAAATTGTAGTAAACATTATCCGCCTTTTCAATCACCCCGTCCCCTTACATGTCAGATTCTACGAATTGACATTTGATATGTTATAGATAATGCATATATAATGGTTTTCTTGTCGTAAAACACACCGAGGGGTGTCAGGATTGTTCAAATGAAAGACCGACCGTAGGGAATATAACAACAGTCATATTCCTGACTTGGTACAAGCAATTCCTTTAGTAGAAAAGGTGGATTAAACTTAGTTTTATAGCTAGCTAAACTTCTAACTTGTATGACAGTCGCATAAAATTAATTTATATTGACAACAATGTGTGAACAAATCAATGAAAACAGACGTAACTGGTAAAAATGTCCAAAATTGGGGTACAGCAGTCAACATTGTTATAATCTTAATCACTATAAAAACAAAAAATTATGTCAACAAAGAAAAACAAAATGGCATATAGAAACTCTATGGACAAAGCACATAAGCAAAATAGAGAGACAAGAATGCAAAAAAATGACCATAGCACAGTAACATAATGGCGAGATGTATAAATACCGAGCCACGCCAAAAGGATATTACCAAAAATAGACTCATCAGTAAAGGTTAACAATATACAAAGACAAATCAAATGAACACTTTAATACGTTATTAAGATGATAAACATCGTCATTACCTAGATTCTATATACTATTTATCAACAAGGTCTTGGTATCTTCCAATGAACTTTTTTTAGAAAAAGGACGAGACGTTCTTTGACATAACCCTGTTTTATCAACTTTATGCGCAGACACTGGTTACGTTTCATAAAGTCTGAGTAGCAGCTGCAAGCTCTTGAATACCGAATGAGTTGGGAAAATGTATATCCCATATGCAGATGAAGTTGAACTAGAAATTAAAGAAACAACAGACACGGCTTCCTCCTCATTTTTTGACTTATACCTCGAATTTGACATACACAGTCATCTCAGTACCAGAATCTATGACAAACGAGACGATTTTGATTTTAAAATGATCAATTTCCCCCACCTTAGTTGCAATATACCAACTTCACCTGCATATGGGATATACATTTCCCAACTTATTCGGTATGCAAGAGCTTGCAGCTCCTACTCAGACTTTGAAAAACGTCACCAGTGTCTGAGCAAAAAGTTGATGAACCAGGGGTATGTCAAAGAACGTCTCGTCCTTTTTCTAAATAAGTTAATCGGAAGGTACCAAGACCTTGTTGATAAATATTCCGTATCAACTTTACAAATAATGCATGATGGTCTTAAAGTATAGATTCTGCGTACTGATGATGTTTATCATTTTAATAACGTGTTAAAGTGTTCTTAGTCTTTATTAATATTACTTTTACTGTTTGGTTTGTTTTTGGTGATATACATTTGACGTGGCTCTGTACTTATGCATCCCGTCATTGTGTTGTTTGTATTATTTTTCATTTTTACTTGTGTGCTTTGTCCGTGTTACTTTTTATGTTTCTTTGATACATATGACGTGTCTCTGTACTTTAAACATCCCGCCATTGTGTTATTGTTCTATTTTAATTTTTGCATACTTTGAACGACAAAATTATTTTATATCTCTACCTGTGTGACATTTCCATTCCGACGTCAAACGCGATTCTACGCCAGAGTTAATGTTAAAATTACGATTCGGTTCCAGTTCTTAAAATCCCTCGATCTTTTATTGGTTGATTTGGCATACATAAATAAAATACAAAAATAAGTAAGCAATGAACGAGGTTGTTAAATGTGATATATGCTTTTTTGTGCTTCTTTGTTAAATATTTGTTTGTTTTTGTTGTGATTAAGATTGTGACACGGTGTTGACTGCTGTACCCCTATTTTGACATTTCTATCTATTATGTCTGTTTGTTTTATTCACGCATCGTTGTCAATATAATGGAATTTGATGCGACTGTCATACAAGTGAGAGATTTAGCGCTATAAAACCAGGTTCAATCCACCATTTTCTACATAAAATAAAAAACAGTACCAAGTCAGGAATATGACCGTTGTTGTCCATTCGTTTGATGTGTTTGTGCTTTTGATTTTGCCATTTGATTAGGGACTTTCCGTTTTGAATTTTCCTCGGAGTTCAGTATTTTTGTAATTCAACTTTTTGGTATATTGCTGCTAATGTGGGGGAAATTGATCATTTCAAAATTAAAATCGTCTCGTTTGTCATAGATTCTTGTATTGAGATGACCGCTTATGTGAAATTCGAGGTATAAGTAAAAAAAAATGAGGCGAAAGAAGCTGTGTATGTTGTTTCTTTGATTTCTAGTTCTGGAGGATACATTAATGGAACCCAATCGGAAAAGTTTGGATTGTAAATGGAAAGGACATCATCAATATATCTGGATGTGAAATTAAATGATTTGGCTTCTTTGATCTTCTTGTTTTTGACAAGTGTTTGATGGAACTCCTACTCGTATCAAAATGAGAAGAGGTCGGCAAGGAGAGTCGCAAAGTTCGTTCCCTTAGAAATGCAGACAATTTGTTTAGAAGGTCTAGCTACAAATTCAACAAATATGTTGTCAATAGGAAACTCCAGCATACTGACCACTTGTTCCTCGGTGTAGCATGTTTTGTTCATTATTAACAAAATATGCCGTATGGTAATTCAAAGCAATACATTTCTAGCGTATGCTACCATTTTTATATTGAAAACCATTGTGGATTATTTCTTTTAGACGATTTTTTAATTTGACATGGGGAATAGTGGTATAAAGGGTTGAAAAATCAAAGGTTTTGATACAATTATTTCAGAGAAAGATCGAGATTTAAAATTATCCAGAAGTTCTTTAGATTTTTTTAGAATCCACATATGGTTAATACCACTACGCGAGTAAACAGCTTCACAGTATTTCTGAAGACCTTTTTTCACTGCGGACAGAATTTTTGTCAATCTAATGGACAATTCCTTGGTAAAACACGCAGATGAGCCGGTAATGTTCCGTTGTTTGAACGGGTTTGATCTTGCTTAACTGTGCGCTCTGGTACTAGTATTTAAAGGATTGTTTCTGCCTTAAACCTTTAAGGAATATTCAAGATGAAAAATTGTTTAGAAAACCCCACAAGGGCAACATCAAATGATGTTTTAAAAAATTAGTTTGCATTATAATCGGGGTAAGTTATGACCTAACACAGGCAAATAACTCCATATAAGGTTAAAATATTAATGTTCAGGATTTGTGAAATATTTGTCGCTGCTTGTGAAACCAATCAAATGCCATAGGGAGATGTTCAGGTAAAAGTAATTAAGTTTAATGAGTTGAAATAAGTCGTGGAAAGTTGTAAAAGTGAACATTGTTTACCAGAACCTATTGAACCAAGGTTTCTTTATGGTCAAAAATCATCTCTTTGAATGTTTTTCCACTTTAGTGTGATTTTATGGACTGTTATTCCATATCTGTGTCACAGATTGCAAAGTTTCAAATTTCAACACATACAAATGTATCAAAATGTCATTTGTAATTTCTTAGCTGAAAGATAGAAACACTTTTTACTTGTAAAAAGAGTATAGGAAACTGTGTGTTTTCTTGAAGGTTACAAATACGAATGTACTCTCTCATATTTTGTAATAATTTATTTTGCATTAGTGATATATTTGTTCTTGTCTCATTAATTCCACAGGTTGATGGGATTAAATCCTATGCTGGCGCCTTTTCTGAAACAAATAATTTTAAAAACATATTTCAATGAACGATAAATCTCTAAGTTATAATAGAAATTTCTTATCAATAGTACAATGATTTATTTGAAATCTTCTTTATTGAAACAACTCTTATGTATTACTAATGTCATATTCGACAGCGAAATTATTTATATTTAACAGCATTTGCAGAAAGTCTGTAATCGTCATGAAAAGTAGTTTCGTTCAATCATTTTTGCTTTAAACGTCTTTGGAATTTGTTTAAATATTTGTCTTACTGGAATACACTTGTAGGTTATTCCAGACACGAATATTCTTACAGTTTACACTGAACAGGGCGTCCAAATTTCACAAATAATGTCCAGTAAGGCAATAAAAATAAGCTTACAATTTTTAATTGTCTCACCAGTATCACACATAAATATTTGAAATTTAAAGTTAACAACATTAAGTTTTTTTGGAACGTATAAATACGTTATAAATGTCTTACAGAGAATTGTCTTGTAAATATCAAAAAGATACGTAGTATTTGATATATTTATGATTTCCTACTAAACGGTAGCCTCACCATAACTTCTCCTTTGCTGCTGTAAGGATATAATTAATTAATTTTCCGCTGTTTATTTATTTCCGTTTAAATTTATTTTCAGACTTCAAAATTTAGATGCAATGTTTAGGGCAGGTTTGTTCATCAATGACCTCAGTTTGCATGATTCAAGTCGTGACCTCGTTTTGGCGGGTACACAACAATCAGCAGAATTAAAATTGGCTCTCGATCAGGTTAGTATATGTCCAATAGTTTTGCTATATTTTATAGAATCAAAGATTTACAACCTCAAGAGCATATTAGAGACCTTTACCTTGAGTCCTTGACAGATGTAAAATCTAAATCTCCCAATTTCTCTTATTCACCTTCCCCATACAAATATAACCCCACTGATCAACGGGAGACCTTGCCATCTTTAACAACTAACAATTTAAAGAGTTGTCGATTTCCCCAACCAATCATCCGGAAGAACTCCAGGTTACTGATAGATGCAGTGGAGGACTATGCCAAACAATGGGTTAAGTTCGAGCCAGATAATCCTTGCCTGGACACTTATCTTAATGTATCAAAGCTGTTAGGCGATATATTCAGAGACACATTAAATACCATAAACACACGGGTTTTAAGAAGCCCGACGTTGTCGATGCTTTATCGTTTCTTCATGACAAATGTGTCGTTTTTCCAGTAGACAAAGCCTCTAATCAATCTGTTTTAATATCCACTCATTTTGGGAATGTCTAGTTAAAGAACTTGAAATCGCAGCAAATCGTGGAATCCCAAATACACCCCTACATCATTCACGAAAGTTGAGATTTAAGAATCATGAATCCGTCCTTCTCTCCTTTGGTATTAATATAAAGACTATGAACATTTTCTGTCTTTATAAAGGATACATAAACTTCCCAAAAAAAACTTAAAAAGAACGATATATAGCCGGGTCGCATAGGTGTTTGACTGACCATCTGTCTAAAGTGTTTTTACTAACATTCTCAATACAGTAAAAGATAACCTTCAGAAATATTGTGACCAAGTTAATCCAACCAGTGGTATCAATCAGATGCGGATTCTTAAAACTTCTAAAGATCTACTCCAAAATCTTCACTCACAACCTTTTATTTTACAATTTTGCAATGATATCAACACTTTTGATTTGTCTATGCTCTACACTACTATATCCCATCCTGAATTGAAAAATCGACTTAATTGTCTCATTTAACGGAGGTTTTTTCTACAAAAAATGAAAACGTAAATACAAATTCCTTGTAGGTCATGAAAAAACTTGCTTGGCGAAGTACTATATGATTCAAACATACCGAAGATAATATCATAAAAATTTTTGATCGAAAAAACATTTGATTTATGGATTGATATTTCAACAGAGAGTTGGTATTCCAATAGGTACTAATTGTATATCCGACTTGTTTTTGTACTCATATGAAGCAGAATTCATGCATAACCTCATAAAGAAAAAAAGAAAAAAGCATCTTCCAAAGTTCTTTACTTTACTTTCATATACTATATTTATTATGTCCTGTCACTCTATAGCCCACATTTCAGTAAGTGCTTGCATCTCATATATCTCAGTCAATTTCAGATTAAAGTTGCTGCCGAAACTAGAGATCTGCTTTATATCATGATCTTTTACTCGATATTGAAACAGATGTACGACTTCAAACTCGAAGTATGACAAACGTGATGATTTCTACTTTCCAATTTTTAACGCCTATTTCTGAGCAGTAAATAAGCTCCTTCCATCGTATGGTGTAACCATATCTCAATAAATTAATTACGGTCGTCCATGTTCTCACTATACAGATAGAAAAGGGTGTGCTCCTAACACAAACAGATGTATGAGGAAAAGCGACTGAAATCGACACTACATAAGTTTTACGGTCATCATAACGGATGTGTTGACTGATACGATGTCTCAATATATCTTCTTCTATTTTCCGTTACTAGCGATCCTTCATAATTTATTGAAGACTATTCGCCGGGATTCTACTAACTACTGTTTTCGCAGTCTTAGTTAGATACCTTAAGGGTCGTCTGGTCTGTAAATGTACCGATAGTGTTCCCAATTGTGACATTTTGATTGAGTGTGATTTTGACTGAGTGTGGATTCGGGTGGTGGATGATGCATGTAAAGCAGGAGACTTTCCTTTTCCTCGTGTCAATCCCTCACGTTAAGTTTCTACCTTGATTTGTATTTTTAATGGATTTGTGGATTTTTGCAAAACGTAATATTTTCATCACAAAAAAAACTTTTATAACAGGCATACAGATCTCATTAATTGATCAAACTGACTATATTTTATTACAAATATAAATTTTCTAAGCATAGTTAGGATTCCACTTGCAGAAATTAAACAATTGATAATTAATACTCAGCCTTTCCTGTGAATATTATTTATAAAGGAACCATTATAAAATATTGTCCTTTAAATCTTTCCATTTGGTCGAATAAACTACTCGGAAGTGCAGCCGCGGATGTTAGAAGATAGAAAGGCAAGGTTTCAATATAATAATTCTAAGTACTTTGAGATTGCTTTCAGTAACTGCTAGCATTCTATTTTTAGCTCACCTGGCCCGAAGTGAGCTTTTCTCATCACTTTGTGTCGTCGTCGTCCGTCGTCGGTCGTCGTCGTCGTTAACTTTTTACATTTTGAACTTCTTCTAGAGAACCATTGAATGGAATGAAACCAAACAGGGCATGAATGTTCCTTATGAGGTGCTGACCAAGTGTTGTTACTTTTGTAGCCGATCCATCATCCAAGATAACCACCAGCGGGGACTTCGTTTAACATAGGACCCTATTGACAATACATACAAATGTCTTCTTTTAGAGAACCACTAAATGGAATGAAACCAAACATGACATGAATGTTCCTTATGAGGTACTGACCAAGTGTTGTTACTTTGAAGCCGATCAATCATCCAAGATGGCCGCGAGAGAGGGACTTTGTTTAACATAGGACCTTATGGGAAATACATACAAATATCTTCCTTTAAAGAACCACTGAATGGAATAAAACCAAACAGGGCATGAATGTTCCTTATGAGGTGATGACCAAGTGTTGTTACTTTGAAGCCGATTCATCATACAAGATGGCCGCCAGCGGGGGACTTCGTTTAACATAGGACCCTATGGACAATACATACAAATCATTTCTTTTAGAGAACCACTGAATTGAATGAAACCAAACATGACATAAATGTTCCTTGTGAAGTGCTGACCAAGTGTTGTTACGTTGAAGCTGATCCATTTTCCAAGATGGCCGCCAGAGAGGGACTTAGTTAAACATAGGATCCTATGGGAAATACATACATATGTCTGCTTTTAAAGAACCACTTCATGGAATGAAATCAAGCATGGCATAAATGTTCCTTATGAGGTGCTGACCAAGTGTTGTAACTTTGTAGGCGATCAATCATCCAAGATGGCCGCCAGAGAGGGACTTAGTTTAACATAGTACCCTACGGGAAATACAAACAAATGATTTCTTTAAGTAACCACTAAATGTAATGAAACCAAACATGGCATGAATGTTCCTAATGCAGTGCTGGCCAAATGTTGTTTCTTAGTAGCCAATTAATCATCCAAGATGGCTGCCAGCATGGAACTTAGTTTAACAAAGGACCCTATGGATAATACATACAAATGTCTTCTTTTAGAGAACCACTGAATGGAATGAAACCAAACATGGCATGAATGTTCCTTATGAGGTGCTGACCAAGTGTTGTTACTTTGTAGCCGATCAATCATTCAAGATGGCCACTAGCGGGGACTTCGTTTAACATAGGACCCTATGGACAATACATACAAAGTCTTCTTTTAGAGAACCACTGAATTGAATGAAACAAAACAGGCATGAATGTTCCTTATGAGGTGCTGACCACGTGTTGTTACTTTGAAGCCGATCCATCATCCAAGATGGCCGCCAGCGGGGGGCTTCGTTTAACATAGGACCCTATGGACAATACATACAAATGTCTTCTTTTAGAGAACCACTGAATGGAATGAAACCAAACATGACATGAATGTTCCTTCTGAGGTGCTAACCAAGTGTTGTTACTTTAAAGCCGATCAATCATCCAAGATGGCCGCCAGAGAGGGACTTTGTTTAACATAGGACCCTATGGGAAATACATACAAGTGTCTTCTTTTAAAGAACCACTGAATGGAATGAAACCAAACAGGGCATGAATGTTCCTTACAAGGTGTTGACCACGTGTTGTTACTTTGAAGCCGATCCATCATCCAAGATGGCCGCCAGCGGGGGGCTTCGTTTAACATAGGACCCTATGGACAATACATACAAATGTCTTCTTTTAGAGAACCACTAAATGGAATGAAATCAAACATGGCATGAATGTTTCTTATGGGATGCTGACCAAGTGTTGTAACTTTGTAGGCGATTAATCATCCAAGATGGCCGCCAGAGAGGGACTTTGTTTAACATAGGACCCTATGGGAAATACATACAAGTGTCTTCTTTTAAAGAACCACTGAATGGAATGAAACTAAACAGGGCATGAATGTTCCTTATAAGGTGCTGACCAAGTGTTGATACTTTGAAGCCGATTCATCATCCAAGATGGCCGCCAGCGAGGGACTTCGTTTAACATAGGACCCTACGGGAAATACATACAAATGATTTCTTTTAGAGAACCACTGAATGGAATGTAACCAAACATGGCATGAATGTTCCTTATGCATTGCTGGCCAAGTGTTGTTTCTTAGTAGCCGATTAATTATCCAAGATGGCTGCCAGCGTGGAACTTAGTTTAACAAGGGACCCTATGGACAATGCATACAAATGTCTTCTTTTAGAGAACCACTGAATGGAATGAAACCAAACATGGCATGATTTTTTCTTATGAGGTGCTGACCAAGCGTTGTTACTTTGTAGCCAATCAATCATCCAAGATGGCTGCCAGCGGGGAACTTAGTTTAACAAAGGACCCTTTACAAAATACATACAAAAGTTTTTTTGAAGAACCACTGAATGGAATGAAATAAAACATGGCATGAATGTCCCTTATGAGGTGCTGACCAAGTGTTGTTACTTTGTAACAAATCCATCAACCAAGATGGCTGCCAACGGGGAACTTAGTTTAACAAATGATCCTATGGGAAATATATACAAATGTCTTCTTCTAGAAACCCGCTAATGGATTGAAACTAAACATGGTATGAATGTTTCTTTAGAGGTGCTGAACAAGTGTTGTTACTTTGTAGCTGATTTGTCATCCAAGATGACTGCCAGTAGGAGGAGTAATTTTAACATAAGACCCTACAAGAAATACATACAAATGTTTTCTTTTAGAGAACCACTGAATAGAATGAAATCAACATGACATGAATGTTCCTAATGAGGTGCTGACCAAGTGTTGTTACTTTGTAGTCGAACCATCATCCAAGATAACCGCCAGCAGGGTACTTAGTTGAACATAAGACCCTATGGGAAATACATACAAATGCTTCTTCTAGAGGAGCACTGAATGGAATGAAACCAAACATGTCATAAATGTTCCTTATGAGGTGCATGAAGTGTTGCTACTTTGTTGCTGATTTACTGTTCAAGATGACCACCAGGATTTTTATTAAATTAAGGGGCCAATATGAAACCAAATTTGGCCTCAATCATTATTAGGGTGTCTGTTATGATTTAATCTATTTTTACATGATTTCCAAATCCAAAGTAGAATCAGGTGAGCGACACAGGCTCTTGAGAGCCTCTAGTTTATTTTTATTGGTGATGTAGTGTTTAGTATTGTAGCACTGATAGAATTAATCTTTTTTGCAAAAGTTAATTTTTTTAACAATTTCATTATTGTTTGTAGTAATTATAGAAAAGTCATTAAAAAAGAACAGAAAAATTGTAAAATATCTTTAGGAAATTATATGCAGATACTATATACTAGAAGAAATCGGCTTCCATTATTCAAGCTTTACACCGATACTTTACACTAGACAAAATCTGCTTTCATTATCCAATTTTTAGACCGATACTTTACACTAGAAAAAATCGTTACATTACCAAGCTTTACACAAAGTGAATTGTCTGGAAATGATGGTCTTTTTTTTCATCAACACAACTTTCGAACAGGAACAACAAAAGAGTAAAATCTTGGAAGAAAGTATGGAAAAGCTGGACGCAGAAATGAAACGAACTGATTCCTTATTGTATCAGATGATTCCAAAACAGGTAGCAGACAGACTGCGAAGAGGGGAACCAGCAATAACTACCTGTCAGGTAATTTAATCAATACATTAAGAGTTTAGATGTATGGCACATTAGATAGATTGAATGATTGATAGTGGTTGAATGCCCTGTCCGCACAAATGTGCTATGTCATCAAGAAACTGAATCTTATCAAAATGATTCATTATAAACTGAAAAGGAAATGACCTATTACATATATAAAACTGTAAAGTAAAGAAATGTGTTTTGTCATAAATATAAAAAATTTAGTAAAACACAAACTTAATTGCTATGAACATGTTGAACATAGATCAACTAATCAAGACGTTAAACTTTATTATAAATGCTAATAACTAGTACGCTAATTATTAATTATTTATAAAAGCGAAATATTGAAATAAAATTTCGCCTTTAGCAGTCAGTTAGGTTTAATTTTTTTCAAATAAGCTCAAAACATCGCTGATGTGTTATAGGCTTACAAGCCAACTTTATTTGAATCCGCATACATGCGATCTTCCATCTGACCCTTGGGTGTATATTAGTTGTGCATTTGCTAAGCATAATCAGTTATTAAAAAAATACAACAGAATGTAAACATTGAAAACTTAATAAAGGGAGCTAACGATTTACATTTTCTGAATTACATCATAAAATCAAACAGACCTGGACCAGTATACGATTTGCACGTGCTTGTCTGGGTATTCATATTTATATTTATGTTGATATCGTGTCTAATGACCATCAGCATTATTCGGACGTCACCTCGATGGTTAATAAGTTGGCGTCTAGTCAACTATACACGAAATGATGATACATTATAACAAGTTTATGCATTTTTAATTACTTCTTTTGGACTTTTTGTTATTTTGATATATGTTATTCTATGCTATAAATGAAATGTAATAATTTTAGAAAAATCGAGGAACACGAACAGACCAACTAATATTATATTAGTTATCAAAGATGTTCGCTGTTGAAATTCAAAATAACTGAATTTTTATAGATGACGTCTATTTCAATTAATGGCGTATAATAAAATCGTGAAAAATACTTATGTGGTCATGTGCTTGTTTTTGAAAAACAAGCATTTGTAAAATAACATGTTTTTGGAGGTCAAAATGTGTCTCCTTATATTCCAAATGAAATTTATAGGAATAAAAGAATGTTAAACTTTTGAAAGAAAAATATAGCAGCACAAAAAATAAATTTTAGTTATTTTATTAGAAATGTATTTTAGACGCAGGTTTAGAATATCTTAAAAAAATATAGGGGTTGGTGGGAAAACATTTGCATGGACAAACCTAAGAAAACTGCAGACGGGTTTTAAGATACTTATAAAACTTTTTAAAAATGAGAAGGAAGATTCGTAAAGATCACACTAACGAGTAATCTGTGATTCGCATGAATTAGCTACGATTTGACTTCCTAGTACTTGTATATTTCAGTCTTCGTACATAAAAAAGAACAGAAATGGGTAGAAGAACGTTAGGATAATTAATTAAAAAAACTTTAAATTAACTAGTGTCTAGGCAAATCTATGCAAAAACGTCCTTCCTTGAGAGTTGATGCAAAATACATTACGGTATTACAAAAGAATTGAAGAACCACCAAGACTAAATGCATAACATATAATCTAGCACATATTTCAAACCAAACATTATAGTTGATTGATTTTTATGATATAGGTGTTTGAGAATGTGACAATTCTATTTAGTGATGTTGTCGGGTTTACTACAATATGCAGTCGTATAACACCCATGGAAGTTGTTTCAATGCTGAATGCTATGTACACGTGCTTCGATCAACTGAGTGAAACACATGGTGTTTATAAGGTAATTATACAAACATTTATAAAGAACACAGCAAATTATCTTTTCATCTTTTCTCTTGGATTTATATTGCAATATTTTTCTCCAAACTGCTAGTACCAGGACGGTGGATTTAAATAAAACGATAACATTTGAGTTATTGTATAATGAAATGTGTATGAAGCATTTCAACATTTAAATTGAACATTGCATGAAATATGTAATTTATTAGAAATTTTTTCAGCAATGTGTGTGATTTCTGATCAATCGTTCTTTAAAGTTAATGTAAGCATCTATAATAGCGGATACAAAGTTTGTAAGGGTTATAACATCGTCGTTTTTGAGTAAAAATAAGCTGTAAGTTTATACTTACTCACGTTATATGATTTTCATTCGAAAGTGCTTATACCAAGATAGGACTTTAACATTTGCCAATTGTTCCCATAAATATCGTTTACGAAATTTTCTAAACCTTTGCCAGTATTTAAAAAACTAGATTTTTTCAAAATGAATTAAGTACATTTTGAAATTCTTTATTCTAAAACGCTTGTTGAACATCTACACTTTGTTTATAAATATATAAATTGAACCTGTAACATGACAGAGAGTGTTGTGTGACATTGTTTTATAAAGACTAATCAGGTTAAATGTTATTAATTTAACAGTATATCCTAAGTTAATTCATCAACGTTAAAGTTCTCATTTTCGTAGAATGAATCATACTTCTAAAATATCTATTTGCAAATCTATAAGTGCGGTTTGACCTGAAATGATTATATATATAGGGACCACACTATGTTTTGTGGTTATTCACGATAAAAACGTCAAGAATGTCAAAGTTCTGTTTGATGTGTTTCCGTAAAGAACAATTTGTAACGGAAATAAATAAGGACATCAGATGATTGATTTTCGTGTTTTGTCCATAATACTTTGAAGGGAAACTACCAAGGGTCTTTGTGAAAATATACGAGGTATCTTAATCATTGTTCTTTTTAAGTTAATGACAAGCAGCAATGAGATGCTTTTTAAATAGATTCAACTGATACAAAAATCACACAAACAGAAAATAAATGGGAGTGAATTATGGGATCGGGAATTGCACAACATCTTTTGCTTTTTACATTTAGACAAGGAATTATTTGAATCTAGAATAATTTTGAATTCTGGAAAAATTTATCAGAAATGTATAATGAAAACTAACCCAACTTAGTGCATGGCTAAGGTTCAAGTTACTTTTACTGATAATTCAGTAAGAACTTACAAACCCCCTTAGCCGTGCATGCATGGCTAACTCTCCTAAATTGGCTTAGTTTTTATCATACATTTCTTATCAACTTTCCAGAATTCTAAATTATTCCAGATGCACTTGTTTTTATATTAAAATGTGCTGCATCACCTTTGCATATACATGAATAAAACACTTGACAAACAGTTTTTAAAAGCTTTTTAATTGCTTCAGGTAGCGAAAGTTGAAGTTCATGAACCGTTGGTGCGAATAAACACGTGTCTTAAACAGCTTCAATTTTATTTCCAGAAAAATATCCTGCTAAAATTTTTACAGCTGTTCCAATGCGGTATCAAAAATCCTGGTAAACACATGATTGTGCTTTCATATATTGTATTATTCTCTGCTAGGTTCAGAATTTCTGCTGATCAACAATGCTGGCCATGTTTACACTTTTACATCAAATGAGTAAACGACCATAAGATTGTTCACAAACACCGGGGATATATATCAAACAATTGACCCCAAAGTAATGAACAGTCCAGAAGTGTTCAAAAAGAGTTGAATGCAAAAATGATTTCCTCATAGCAATTAGAATGTTTTACTGTTAAAAATATATAAAAGGCCATCTTTACTATCATGTTGAAATATCATATATCCGTTGTACAAGTTAAAAGTGAATTTTTGTCAAATTTTGTACAAATTGTAATTTGAAGAAGCATTTTTTGGACAAATTATAATTTGTACAAAATGATAACTTGTACACAACATATACATCTAACAAACAATTATGCCACGTTATAATTTTAATGTCCATTCAACCCTATAAGAAATTCAATTTCTAAGTGTAAAACATTTTCCATTCTGAATCTAAATTGGCACAAATAATCATATTAAGGAATTTAAATTCCTTACGGTTTGTTTTTTTTTCGATCGGATGAAAATATATGGTTGCCAGAATCTATTTTTTATTCAGGTTCAAACACATTTTTTTTATGAAACTACAGAAAAAAAGTCTGTTCAAGGAATATTTTATAATAAGGCCACTTTTTTAGGCCCCTTGAATTCGGTAATCAACTAAAGGCTTTAAAGAATATGTGTTACCCATCTGGATCTATATGCATCTTCAATAATGACCACTCTCCAATATTATAGACTAGCACAATATTCTAGATCAAAACATCTTTTCACCTAAGCTTGTTTTACTATCACTAATGCTGTTTACAGCTTATCTAGTACTTGTGTGGATTTTGCCCAAAAGGCAAATATGACTAAAATCATTATTTAAGAGCAATAACTCCATCTGAAAGAAGCCATCCAAGGAATTAGTCATTTTGGCATTTTTGTAGATCTTATATGGCTTATAATTTTGATGTTTACAGTTTCTACTTTCTCACTATCTATGATTAAGCCATAAACGCCAAAAATTTATGAAAATTATCATTTAATGGCAATAATTCCTTGAAAATTCACCCAATGATGTAAGTAATAATGGCATTTTGTAGATCTTGTACTGATACAAATTTATGTTGTTTAATTTCTGTCTTCTATTAAAGTTTTCGAGATATTTTGCAAAAAAAACTGAATTTGGCAAAACTCATCAATTAATAGAAATAACTCCTCAAGGAGTCATCCAGTAGTTTCGGTCTCAAAGCATATAAGTAAAATATGAGGTATGATTACCATTGAATTAACTAATTAAATGACGTATACGTTGGCAACTTCAACAATGATCAAAATTCATACAGCATAACAAGTTATTAAAGGGCCCCACATGAAAAATGTTAAATAATTCAAACGAGAAAACTAACGATCTTATATATGTCTTAATATATGATATACAACAACAAACGACAACAACGCATTACAGGCATCTAACTCAGGACAGGCACATGCAGACTGTGGCGGGATTAAACATGTTTGCAGACTTCCAACTCTCCCTTTGACCTGTGACAGGGCTGTTACAGCACAACAAAAGAACAAACTATAAGAATAAGGCTTGACTCATCAGATTTACACAAAACATACAAAAATAAATACCAAAAGGACTTAAGACACAAAGTACAGTTTTAAGAGTACTCGCAGTTATTTGCTGAATGCTAGTTCAAAGCCAAAAATATTTACTAAAAATATCTACGATCTAAAATATCTGTCAGTACGTATTATATGGATGTAGTGTAGAGATGTCGCAAACAGTCAGAAAAAAAAACTGATTTTGTGCAATGTTTGAAATGCGATATTAAAATATCCACAAATTTCTGTTTCTGTATTTCAGAGATAATACCAGTAAGCAGTATTGATATACATACATTGTTTGATTTATTTTGTTTGATCTATAAAAGCGTAGCGTACCTACTAAAATCTTAATTCATTACCAATCGTGAACTGGTGCTTTTCTATTCCCTCTCTTGGAATTAAAGCGGAGATTAAAAATTGAAAACACATCATGCAATCAATATGTCTTTAAGATGTTTTTATCAAATGCAATTGAACAATGTAGTTTCTACAGTAGCCTTTACTAAAACATTTTTATTAAAGGACACCATTTATCACATTTCACCAGTGAGAATAATTACTTCTGTTGTGTTGTTGGGATCAACGTTTGTCACTTCATTTTTTAACCCTGTTGTAAATAATGAAAACGTTCGTGAAGTCTTTGTTTCATGTGATTATCCTGTATGGCTTTATAGAGTTAATTATCCTATATTTTAGAGATATTACTATCGTTAAAAAACTAGTAGCTATTATCGTTCCTAAAGGAATATGTTTAGTCTAGTCTGGCGTTGGTTTAGATGGACATCAGGTGGCAGGAACGAACTATATTTATGTCAAATATTTTATCGTGGTTTTATTTAATGCCAAATTATATAAATGCAAAAATGTAAAATAAATTTGTTGTTTTGTTTGCTTAAAATATGTATGTGCGTATATGAATATCACAATAATGCTCTATGGTAATATTTTAAGAGCTGTTGTTTCCTACGATCAGACAGATAGGCTTACCGTTAAAAGATAGTTCTAATTTTTGTCAGTTTTTATTATGATTTATTTATTTTTAGTGATAGTTGTCTTAGATAATTTTGTATTATGTGTCCTCCAACCTTTTTTTTAGAGAAAATAACAGTTGCAAAACTTTGTGAAAACATTCGTTATTTGATCACTCGTGAACTGTCTAAACAGAACGGAATTTATCATATACTTGTAGAAAATAATGGTATAATTGTACCGCTTGATAAAACTAATTTATACATATATTTATTCAATAAATTTGAAGAATTGTCTTAGCCGTGTGATATGACTTTTGTTATCAACTGCTTCCGGTATATATCAACTGTTTCCGGTTTATATCAACTGCTTCCGGTTATTATCGCATGCCTTTCTTTAACGTAATCGCAAAGCATTTCGACGTCATTCTGCAAATTCCGGAAAATAAACCTCAGTGGTACATTTAAGTGAAAAACATATCTAAGTAGAATAACAGAAGGAATATAAGAAACAGGAAAATATATTACTAAAAAACGCAAAACAAATAATACAATAAATGAATTTTATAAAGTTTTAAAAAAGTTTTCATGTCTGCATGGCTTCTGGTGAATTATATGATAAAAAGAACATAACATGTCATTTTTCATATCAGACCCCTTATCAGCCCATGGTCAAAATCATCCCTCGAGCCTGTCGGCTCTCGGGCTAATATCATAACCTAGGGCTGATAAGGGGTCTGATATGAAAAATGCCATGTTATAATCTATATTTATCGGTATGACGAAATCTTATCACTAGGACAGAAAGACTGAACATGAAATGATTATTCAATGTACATGCTTTATAAGTCCTTTTAATTTCAAAGGAATAGATTCAGGAAGGGTCACTATTGGCCTTAATTAATACAAATAAAAATTTGATGACGAAAAATGAAAAAAATATCTGACAAAAACAAATTCAACAAGCTCGGACTCTTTAAAATTATCGCGATGTTATTATGACGTCATGATTGTGCACTCTAATGAAGAAAATAATAGTTTTAACTGATTTGTGCATAATAAAGGGAACAGTAGTATACCGCTGTTCGAAATTCATAAATCGATTGAGAAAAAACAAATCCGGGTTACAAACTAAAACTGAGGGAAACACATCAAATATAAGAGGAGAACTACGACACAACAGAAACACAACATTAAAATGTAACACACACAGAAACGAACTATAATATAACAATGGCCATTTTCCTGACTTGGTACAGGACATTTTAAGAAAAAAATGGTGGGTTGAACCTGGTTTTGTAGCTAGCCAAACCCCCCGCTTTTATGGCAATGTTAATTATAACATTAAAATGACAACATTACATGACAGGACTACAATACAAATAAATGAGAGAACATATAGGACAGAGAAACATACGAATAATAGCTAACAAAAGGTACCAGATTTAAAATTTAATACGCAAGACGCACGTTTCGTCCACACAAGACTTACCAGTGACGCTCAAATAAAAAAAGTACGAAAGCCAAAACAAGTGCAAAGTTGAAGAGGATTGAGGACCAAAAGTTCCAAAAAGTTGTGCCAAATACGGCTAAGGTTATATGTCTGGGATAAGAAAATCCTTAGTATTTAGAATAATTCATACTTTTGTAAACAGTAAATTTATAAAAATGACTATATAATAGATATACATGATAACACCGAAGTGGTGACTAACTACAGAATAAAAACGTATACATAAAACAACATAAAGCAGCACATAAAAATTCACAGCCGAGTTAGCCAAAGTGATCAACGCTAAGAAAAGGTGACGTCACATTTGAATTTCTAAAATTTCCCCAAAATAGGATAGAATTGGAATAGTTTTTGCTTCAAACGAGATTGGCCATATGCAAGGACCACTATATGTTTTTGTGATGAGATGTATCTGACCCATTTATATCTTTTTATAACAATTTCAATTTGGTCAAAGTGTGTGGCCAATGTGTTTTTTTTAATTTTTAGATAAAATAGACCTTACAAATGCATAAAAATAGGCAATTTGGCTTCAATCTTGAAAAGTATCATCCTTTTGAAGCTGTCAACATTGTTGTAACGAACAGCAGGCAACAAAAGTGTTTATTTTATCTTAATTTACATATTTAAGATAGTAAATACAGGTTTTTACATTAGTACAACAAAGTTTGATTTTTGGGACCAATTTAAGGCCTTCGTGGCCATACTCCTTTATTTACGTATTCATGGTATGTTATAGATAACAGGTAAATCTTGCATACATATTAAGCTTCATTCTCTTATATTGATTCAAACTTCAGATACAAAGTACCTTTCTTTCATATTACTTTGTGGAATAATGAATTATGGGAGGTATAGCAGCATCCTCAATCTGACCTACATTTTACGCTTACTCTATTTTTATTCAGTTGTAAGTCGGCGTTAGAATGGGACCTCTAGTCAGATAACATGGTGTTATTTTGAGTTCAGGAAGGTATAAAAGGGGTGTTTAAACAAAGTAAACAAGTATGCTTCATTGATGAGTTCATTTCCCATGTGCCAACTGTCTGACAATTATTGGAAACACGGATTTGTTTTCTCTTAATCGATTTATGACTTTTGAACAGCGGTATACTACTGTTGCCTTTATTTATATGACTTTGTGTAAAGATACATTCAGTGGAATATAAAAAACTTTAATTAAAAGGGGTGAATTTGATTATTTTCATTTATGCTTCATTGACTTATATGAAATTTTATTTCAAAGTTCAGTTTTCATATTCTGCGCGCCTTACATTTTAGTCCTTTTCAAACTGTAGTAACATTTTGTTACTATTACTGTTTAAATAATGTTGTTTGGCATTTTGCAATTTTCTTATTACCTTAAAAAAAATCTATTTGACTATTTGTCTTTTTTTCTCCTATTTTTATGCCCCACCTAGGGGCATTATGTTTTTCGGTCTGTGCGTCGTTTCGTTCGTCCGTCCGTTCGTCCGTCTATCCCGCTTCAGGTTAAAGTTTTTGGTCAAGGTAGTTTTTGATAAAGTTGAAGTCCAATCAACTTGAAACTTAGTACACATGTTCCTTAGGATATGATATTTCTAATTTTAATGCCAAATTAGAGTTTTGACCCCAATTTCACGGTCCACTGAACATAGAAAATGATAGTGCGAGTTGGGCATCCGCGTACTATGGACACATTCTTGTTGTTAAATAACTTTTCTATCACATTCATTACTTTTGCAATGCTTCATACATTATCTTCAAATATTAGAATAGAAAAAAAAAATTTTCATAGTTTATGAAAGTTGTTTTTACATTATCAAGGATTACTATGAATAATCGATACCAATTGAAGTATAAATTTGAATCCATAGTAGCCTAAGTCTGAACCTAAAATTGGTAAATCCCTAAAACAAACTAACGTATGACGCCGTATGATTTAACTATAGACCTTTTACACCCATAACAGGTAGAAACAATTGGTGATGCTTACATGGTTGTAGCTGGCGCACCAGAAATATGTCCTGACCATTCGGCAAGGATACTTGATATGGCACTTGATATGATTAACGCCATTGTAGATCTCAGGGATCCTTCTACTGGCGGATCAATGAAAATACGAATTGGTGAGGTCTTTGTTTTGATCATTGAAAAGGATTTTGAAGAAGAAAAAAAACTGTTTCAAGCAGGAGTTATTCACTCCTATTGAAAAGCAAAATATTTTAAGACATATGAAGATATGCTTATCTTTTTATATATTTTACAGAATTAAATAAAATATCAAATATCAATAACTTTCAAAGTTTTGATAAGCTTAATATAAAATAAGATGTCTACTTGTGTACTTTTTTTTACATCCAGAGTGGTTTAATACATTTATTATGATAAATTCAATTCATTATAGGAGAGTAACATGCTCAACTCAGTCAACAGATCTTCGAAAGGTCGGCAAGGTACCTGTAGGGTAGACCGAACCGCACATCCTCTGAATATTCATTGTATTTCGTTGGCAGTCAATATTACACGCTTTTCAAACTTGTACTCTCACTTTCAATTCCATATCAATTATAAAACCAAGCCTTATGATTTCCATATTACTATTGTTTAGGTATCCATACAGGAAATGCCGTTGCGGGTGTTGTGGGTATTAAGATGCCAAGATACTGTTTGTTTGGAGATACCGTCAATACTGCCTCTAGAATGGAAACCAACGGAGAGGTAGGATAAAAAAATAAGTTCAAAATTAAGTAACTAGTGGTTCATCCGCAACAGTGTTTGTCAAATTACACGTTTAAGGTATTTTACATGCAAGAATGATTATTTTCAAACGGTAATTACTCTATGAGACTCTTCATTGTATATTTCTGTTAAGCGTTCATTTTTATAAGCATATATGAATGACCGGTTTTCATTGCCCTTAAATACATAAAGATTCTACCACCGTATCGAGTGTGATACGATATTTCTCTACTCCAGACACTTTAATTTTCAAATTCAAACCGCGAGGCTATTGCAGTAGACAATGTATTGACTGATAAAGTTTTTTTTCAACATTGACCAGACAGATTTCTACTTCGCCAGAATTGTCTCCAAATTATTCATATTGGGGTTTTTTTCAAACGGTAACAGATTTGACACGTTGACTTTAAAGTTCTTGATAGTCGTTAATTTCACGGTGGGTAAGGTTGTCTTGCGAGAAAATGTTCGGTGCTTTTGATTTGGTCCTGATCGTTGAAAATATTTAAACAAAGATGTAAATTATGATTTTTGACGTTTTCCCGAATATAACACGAGAAGAAATAAACAAAAGTGCCCATTGATTAGATATAAGAAGATGTGGTATGAGTGCCAATGTGACAACTATCCATCCAAGTCAAAATTTATAAAAGTAAACCATTATAGGTCAAAGTACGGTCTTCAACACGGAGCCTTGGCTCACACCAAACAGCAAGCTATAAAGGGCCCCAAAAATGACTAGTTTAAAACCATTCAAACGGGAAAACCAACGGTCTAATCTATATAAAAAACGAGAAACGAGAAACACTTATGAACCACATCAACAAACGACAACTACTGAACAGCAGATTCCTAACTTAGGACAGGTGCAAACAATTGCAGCGGGTTTAAACGTTTTAATGGTACCAAACCTTCACCCTTATCTGAAACAATAGTGTAACATCACAACATAGAAAGACACACTATAAGATATCAACTGAAATGGCTTAACTTAATCAAAAGACATATTAACACCAGTCCACATACACTGAACAAATAAATTTGATCTATGATACAATGTAAATACAAAATAAATAATCTAAGGGAAGAATAATTAAAGTAACATGTTATACCGCTGTGAATTGTTAAACAATTTAATAAAAACAATATGCTTGAACAAAAATTTAGTCAACTTTCTATACCAAAATCAGCACGGCAATTGTTTTTAGGTGAAAAATTGTAGCAATTTATCAAAATTGTGCATTTCAACAGTTTAAACATGTGCTGATTCTGTGCTGGTGGTTCTTGGTGTTGTAGGTCCTAATACTGGTGATTTGTGACAAGCCGTAAGTCCTATTTGAATAAAACGTTACAGAATCAATAAACTTGAGCAAAGAACTGTATTCAAACAGATTTGATCCTCCTATTTTACTTTTAGACATCTATTTGAGACTGTAAAGATAGCGTTTTCAAATAATCGTAACTTCATACTACTTAAAAGGACAATATCTTCAGTTCAATATCAGATGTAAGCATATTTGATTAGAATAGTTTTGCTGTTAGGTGTGAGCCAAGGCTCTGTGTTGAATACCGTACTTTGACCTATAATGGTTTACTTTTACAAATTGTGACTTGGATGGAGAGTTGTCTCATTGGCACTCATACCACATTTTTTTATATCTAATTATTAGTGTATTAAATGTACTAAAAATTTGAGATCACCAACAGTCACTTTGCGTGAAGCCCGACCATTCAGTGATCTATTGATATTTCTTTGCGTCCGTTTTCGTCATCGTCGACCTAAAATCTTTCTCTAAAAATTTAGGCCTAATGTTACCAAACGAAATTTTATAAGGGAATTTAGGTTAAAAAAACATTCGAGGGCTGGGTCTATCATATTTTGTCGCGTATGAAATACAACAGCAGTAAATATTGTATGAATCTCTATCGGCTTTCGATCACAACAAACCCCAAACCCTCCTTTTCCTTTAAACAATATCATTGTAGTTGATTTTTTTCCAGATATATTGCTACACAGAAATCCGATTTTAAATGTGGAAGACGCGTATTTCCTACGCGTAAATTTCCTACGCGTAACCAAGACGTTGAAATTCATTTCACTGAGAAACAAAACTTATCATTAAAAACTTATTGTTCATATAACAATTTGAAGGTCTTTTCATCTCACATGTTGAAAATTAAGATTTGAATGAAACTTTATAGATACTCAAAAATTTTTTTTTTACTTACAAAAACTAACCTTCGTTTTAAAAGCGGTGTTAGAAAATACCTTATCTTGCACAGAATCCAGAAAATGAAAACAACACGTTATCATGCGTTCGAAGCGCTTTTTTGGATTTACCTTTATCAGGAACGCTCAAAGCCGAATATTCAGTGTGTAGTTAATATTTTGTAAATACGGGAAATGATCAGCAGCTTCTGGTTTAAAAAAAAATTAGTTGATAAGTTTGTGATAATTCCTCCCTATATTGATATGAAATCTCAGTTGAAAGTCATTCAGTGAAAAATTTCGGAGTTTCTGCTGAGACTACAAAATATCAGTTCACGGATGACCACAGTGCTGTCAATTTAGTCCACATTTTCTTGTGTATAACGTTTTATGAAATAAAACTGATCAACCTTAATGTTACTTGTCATGAGCAGCACGACTGATGTCAAGTGTGAAGCAGAAAAGGCATATACTCATGGAATAGAATTATCGCCTTTTTGTATGATATTTGTATTCTTCAATATTTATTATATGTAGTCTTTTGTACACTGTTATTTAAACATCGATAAATTTTGATTTCCATGGTATTGCTTTTCTATTTTTTAATGGTGTTAATAATTTAATTTTAATTTCCTGACAATAAATAGTTGTGTCCATCTAGTTTATAATTTCCTCATTAATTAATATAAAAAGGAATATGTTTCTAATTTTGCAGAGTATGAAAATACACGTCGGTGAAACAACATATCGATTTGTGCAGGATGACGACTATATACTTCACGAACGAGGAACAATTGATGTGAAGGTAAAACATCTCAATATGAGAATGTAAATACTTTCAATTTATTCTGTTTTAATGAAGCAAAAATAGTTACCTTATAATGTGTCTATTAACACTGTTGAATATATGTGTATATGTATACATGGTCTCGTCAATTCACAATTAATTTCATAATTTGTAATTTTACATAGAATAAAGATGTACCACAGTTTTTTTTTTGTTAGTGTGAAGGGTTGGCGTTTATGTTTTTCTTACCGCAATATTTGTTTATTAAGCCTCCCAAACAAAGTTTGGAGACTTATTTGTTTTGCTCAGTTCTTATTATGATTATTATTATTATTCCTCTTCCTCTTCCGCCACTTTGAAATTTTCCGCATCCATTCTCCAAAACCGCTAGTCAAATTAACCTAGGGACCAAAAGAAAGGAGGGGTTTACTATAGAACCCTATCGGATTTTAATTGTTTTTGTTTTCAAATGATTATAACTTGAGAACAGTGAGTGATAGACAAATTGGGTCTTCAGTAATGACCATGGAAACATATGGCCTACTGAAAGGTCAAAAGGTCAATAATCATTAATGACCTTGACCTTTGACCTTGAATTGTTTTTCATTTTTCAATTTATTCAATAGGGAGAGTCCTTAGGGGTTTATACTTATGGGAATTGTTTGGGAGACTTCGTAACAGCATCCTGTTACAATCATTTCTTGTTTTTGCTATAAATATATACAAAATGGACTATGGCTCTCGGCTGTTCTGAAGTGAAATGAAACATGTATCTTACATTCAAGCACAAAATTCATTTCTTTTATGTAGGCATAACTGTTATGTTCAGTCGATGACATCATATATTATGTGATCTGTTTATTTTAAATACCTTATTTATTTCAGGGTAAAGGAACAATGAAAACATACTGGTTGTTAGGCAAAGGTTCTAAAGTTAATGAAAATCTAATTGGACAAAGATCAACAACTCCAGATGACAATATATCTATGTGTCCGATGGCTTCAATCGTCATGGAAGAAATGTCTCGAAGGTCATCATCACCGGATGTTCACTTTTCAAGGTCTCTCGACATGTGCGCAATGTACTCTCCTGTATCATTTGATGATATTCATCGAAATAAGATTCCAAATACTGTGCGCAAAGAAATGCAATTTAAACGGAATAGCAATGAAAGCTCACCGAATAAACTTGCTAGAAACGAACAAATTTGTAAGACTAATGGACTCAATATTCATGCGAACAGCCCAGAGAAAATTCGGACAGACCTAACAAAAGTCAATAATGTGAACGAAAATAATTTGAATGGTATGCTCAAGAATGGATACGTGACAGAAAAGGTAACTACCAATTTTTCTGCACCTGAGGGGAAGAAAGAATCTAATATTACAGTTGAAAGTCACATGAAGAAAAACAACACTAAGGAAAAGCTAGACCATAAAAGCTACCAAAGCAGTACATGCAGTATAGTATAAAAATAAGTATCTCCAGTAGTGATGAATTGTTATCAAACGATTGGTGATAAAATGAAATGGGATTTGTTAAAATTACAACAGTTGGTGACAATCTTAAATTGCTGTTAAACTCGGGGATTATTTTCTATATATATGTATATGTTACAAGAAGTTTAATTGAAAATGCATAAACAGGCGTAAAGATGGATGCAAACAGCAGTTAAGTTATATCTTGTGCAATGCCACCGTTTTTGTCTATTAAAAATATTTTCCAATTTAGAAAATAATACACAATGAACCTGCTTTAAAACGTACACATCATTTTTTACAACGGGTTCAATGACCGTTAACGAAAGTATTATTTGACATTGCTTAGATTTCATGTCATGAATTTGGCTATACTTTAGGTCCTTTGTGGTATTATCAGCTCTTTAACGTTTGTATTATCTTTTGGATTTTCAATATGTTGGCCTAGAGCATCACCAAAGAGGCATTGGTAACAATAACATTAGCGATACCAATTTTATTGCACCAGATGCGCAGGTGTCGAAAGGCGTATTTGCTGCTGTAACATTGGTAAAAATAATGTTGTTTCTTTCAAAAGAAACAAACGTTTCGAATATGGTACATCCTGCTTTTTCCTTGTAATACTATTTGAAGATGATATATCACACTAATTTAAATAACACAGAAGAAGCATGCTGTCTACATGAGAAAGTTTGTTTATTATCATCAAACGTTTTGAGAAGTTTCTAATGTAACTTTAAGTTACAAATTTAGAACATGATATTGCGGGAATTAAAGTTTGTGATTATTTTGGTCATAAAATACATTTTCACAGTTATACTTTAATTATAAAATCCAATGCAATCTTGAACATTTTGCAATTGGTTTAAAACAATACTACATTTCTTTTTCTTAAAATCGAAATATTGATATAGTTAGGTTGTCTCTACTATTCTGAAAAATATTGTGTCATATGAGTTAAAAAGAAAATGTTGCTGTATACGCTGCAAAATACTTGGGATACAACTTTTACTAAAAGTTTGATTCTTTTTATTGAATAAAAATTCAACATGAAACACTTATTAAAAGTCATCAGCATACACAGCCTCAAAAGTTAGTCCGATAATTTTATATTTGAATATATGCAATAGTATGTAAATAAAATAGTTAATATCCATCAGGTTTGATTTGAGATAACAATGTAAGAACGTTCAACATTAATCTTAAATTAACTGATTGACCATTTTTATTCCATTAAATGTCATGAAAAATTTGTATCCTTAAAGAATGAAACAATATGTTACGAAGACTTTTTTTGTTTGTACAGTACTTGATTTAATTGTTTATACAAAACTCAACTTTTTCGTCGGTTTTTACGTGTTTTCTTTCTACAGCTAAATAATCTAGTCATCTATGTGTATTTTTGTTTGCTAAATCACTATGTTTGTTTTTTTTAGATTTTATACCAAGCGTCTTTCATTTTTTTATGATATTCTAAAAAAAACCGTCATTTGCAATTCTGTATAATATTTGATCTAATCTGATTAGAATAATAAATTGCAGAGTGAAAATGACTGACGATTTGTCAGGTTTAAATTCAAACTTGGAACTATTTACATCTGGAACTATTATATATCATGTCCCAGTTTACATGAAGGGTGTCAAATGATATATATATATATATATATGTGTTTGTACGTCTTAACATGTAATAACCCAGGACTGACATTATTTATCTAGGTTTATACAGGGCTAACTCCACAATTTACATAACCTTGTGGTGATGCCACTGCATAACATAAGGTTATCAGATAGGGAATAAAACAAAACTATATTGATGTATTTGTTTAATATTATTTACGACGGACAGAAACAGCTGATCTGCTTAGTAATCCATCTACACCATGTACTGTGTAGTAAACGTAGATGAATTCTACGCCAAAAAGCGCTTGGCTAACAGAAAATTAAATTTCGTATAGCCCAGTTGGCCACGTCGTTAGGGTGCTGGACATAGGAGTAGGAGTTGCTACAATTTGAAAAAGGCATGAATGCTGTGGGAAAGGCAAAAATGTGATATAATAAATTAGTAGATCAAACATTGTTACTTTGTATACCTTTATAAGCATTTTGATATTGACAAATATTGTTATCTTCATTTTTATTTTATTTCAAATGATCAATACTTTTATTTCTCTAACAATGCGTCGTAGCTGTAAACGATTTATCCTTGTAATTGAATGTATACACGCAAATGGAAAAGTGATCGTTGTATGACTATATGCATTGCTTAAGAAGGTTTAAATATCATAAAAGAATTGTTAACTTTTTTTATGCAAACAAATATATGTATATATTACCAACATGATTAACAAGTGTAAATGAGTTATTTTCAGTTTTTATTTTCAATTTGAACTTGTGTAAAATTTATTTGGTTTGAACATATTTAATCTGGTTTCTTACCACAACTGATAAATTGCTTTTGCAAAGAGTAATATAATGAATTGCACAGACTAATTATATATATATAGTTTGTAACAAATTTCTCTGATATTTATATCGAACGTTGTACACAGTTAAAAAAATTCAGAGACTATTTCTGTACCTATATTCTAGAAGTTAATTCACGACAGTTAGTTTGTCAACATGTAATGTAGTTTATTAAGTTGTTTGGGTGATTTACAGTACTTTGATTAGATATAACGTAAATATAACCCCTTACGACCTTCCGCTTATACACTGACAACAGGTTGAATATAGTCTGTCATCAATTCTTCGTTTACTGTATATCTTATATATCGTTGTTCATTATAAACTAATTGAAGTATTGTTTATAAAAAAAACTAATATCTATTGAGGTAACAACTCACATCGTCGACAGTCTTTTTATATTTTCCCCCTGATCCAAAGTTTTCATTTTCTATCAGATAATTCCTTAGTAGATGGATGCCGCCTAGCATAAAGATGGAGAACGGTTCGTATTTCATTTCCTTTAATGAATAATCACGGAATTCAACATGATATGGAACACGGTTGCAACATGTACAACAGAAATAGCTAGTTTTGCGCATTTGAATGAACCCTCGGTTGGTTGTATTTCTCAAACGATAAGTTTTATTTTTTTTTTGGTTCAACATTTGTTAAGCATCATCACTCTTTTGTTTTTGTTTGGTCGTTGTTTTGTCTGACCTTTATCGATCGATGGTTGCCTATTTCTTACTTAAAAATAAACAATTAAGGACTATTTCCTTTGCCCTAATGTTTAAAAAAATCCCATTCTTTATTAAGAAGAGTTATTTGCTAAAAATTCTAACACATATTTCATAAAATTAATATTATCATCGTATAATGGTCAGCAGTTTGTTTGGAAATACTGACTATTATACATATTTATAAGTATGTTGCAATATTCTTATCATATAGTCATTTTAGACTTTTGGAAATACATGACGTTAATACACGGGTATAAATCTATGGGTATTTATGTTTTTTTTATTGAAAAGGGCAGTTTAAAAACTTGTTCATCATGTGTTGTATCTTGTCAGTTATAGAATCTATATGCAAAAAAGTCTATTTACTTAAGAAAAACTTTGTCCTAAGATGAAACTTGTACTGCATTATCATCCTAAAGCTTGCAAATAATAAAAATAAATAGCGACTACCTGGCATATTTTCCAATGGAACAGATTCTTTTAATGCCTAATTTTTTATCAAATATTAATATTACGGTTTAACGTTTTTTTTTTTCAAATTTCGTAGAATTCATTTCTATATTTGTAATTAAAAAAATATAATGTATGCATAATGCATTAAAGTGAAAATGGATATCAATATATCATAATATTTAATAAGTAAAATGATATGGTTGTATAAGGTGTAATAAACATGATAAATACTAAAATAATAATACACAACGTCACCATTCGACTTCAATTCTAATTTACTTAAATGTACGATGTCTACAATCTCCGTGTGCCGATGAATTTTTTTTTTGTATATTTCCAATATTGCATACTTTCTTTTTTTACTTAAGTTATAGTTTTTCACTTTTTAATTATAGGAAGAACTATTAGAAATATATATAAGTATGTTGCCGTCCATTTATATTGTACATAATAAAATTGAATATAAACATAATTTCCTCTGTATTTAATTTTCGTATTTTTTCTTGTTGAGAGCAAATGAAATCTGGCGTTTAATATAGATGTTCAGGAGAATCTGTTACAAATAATTTACAAAATGAAAAAATTGCAATACCATATAACTAGACGAATAAAGAAATAAATGGGTTGTTAAATAGATTATTAAATGAAAATATGAAAATAAATATACTAATGAATAAGATTTCGCTGACAATAATACACCGAACATATAACACCGAACATTAACGTGTGTTCACATCGCAAGTTCTTCAACATGTTTAGGTGTGATGTAATATCTTTCAACACTTCGAACTAAAAAAAAAAATAAAAAAATTCTACAATAAAAAAAGACGGATCATGTGAGCACGCTTAGCGTACGAAGTGTGGACAGAGGATCTGTACTTTTTCCTGATTAGATTCTGTGTCCTGATTTTTGTTTTTTATTACAAAAACCATAGTGTTTCATTTAATTTGTATATGTTTACCAATTCATAATGTGATTTGATGTACCTGTTACTTTTAAACAAAAAAATATTTATAAACTAATGTATGTCTTTTATATGGCATGAATACAAGACTCGGATATTTTACAGTGAACATTCTTTCCTTCCGGATCTTTTTGATAAACACTTTATAGACTTGGTGCGTCCGAAACACTTTTCTGGATTACTCTTCATCAGGAACGTTCAGAACGAACAGTTTAAAAGACAAGGTCGAAAAAAATACTTTGGGATCTAAATGACCATAAGAGACCTTCAAAGAACCGCAAAAATCATCTAAGGTCGGCGTTTTTTCAGCAAGATTTGGAATTATACTTATTTTATTTATAATATCTTGGGATTATTTTATTTCATGGATTTTCTCTTTTTCTTTGACATGATTCTTAATTATCCCCTTTATATCATTTGTCTATTTTTTAAATGTATTTACGGAAAATTCTGTAAAAATGGTTATTGACGATGCATTGGCTTTTGAAATCAACGGGCTTAACAGTGAACTAGGATAACTTTATAAATGTGTTGTCTCTGAAGCTTTTTTGTTATTCACCTACAAAAGAAACAACAAAAACTAAACAGTTTGCAATCCAAGGAAAATATACAAGAGTAAAAATTCCATGATGGATCTTCCTTAAGGTAGATTCAAAAGAAACAACAAAAACTAAACAGTTTGTAATCCAAGGAAGATGTACAAGAGTAAAAATTCCATGATGGATCTTCCCTAAGGTATTATTTCCGACAGAATGAACACACAAGTATAAGACAAGAATTACACCAGACTAAGTGGAGCTGAATAAACTTTACAATCCAAATCAACATAAACAAGGCATTTTATCTGAATTGATCAAAGCTTATCGGTAAGATATTCATAAGAGTATTCAAAATCTACGATATAAAAGAGGGACGAAAGATACCAGAGGGACAGTCAAACTCATAGATCGAAAACAAACTGACAACTCCATGGCCAAAAATAAAAAGACAAACAAACAAACAATAGTACAGATGACACAACATAGAAAACTAAAGACTAAGCAACACGAACCCCGCCAAAAACTGGGGGTGATCTCAGGTGCTCTCGTGATGGCGTCCGTAAAATTTACGAAGGGATGATTTCAACTTCACCATTTGGAACTCTTGGTTTAATAGCTTCCTTGTGAGCAGCAATCCTCTATCAAGGAAATCATGATAGGAAATACAAGCCGGGGAATATCGTATCAATTGGGAGATATATACTTCGTATGCAGGCGCTGCTGGAATGTTGCTACATAGAAATGGAAAGTTCACAATTAGGAAGCTGAAATCATCTCTTTTGTCGTAAAGTTTTGTTTTCAACCGACCGGTACCTCATTGTCAATTTCTAGATTTAAGTCAAGATATGAGGCAGACTTAACTGTATCTGTAGTATCCTTTACCTCCAGTTCGATGGGATAGATTCGTTCAACATAGTCACCAACTTTTGTATTATTTAGTGAGAGAACATCATCTATATAGTGGAACGTAAAGTTAATGGATATTGCTAACTTCTTATCTTTCTTCCTAAGAAGTTCCTGTATGAAGTCAGCCTCATAATAACAAAGAAACTTGTCGGCAAGAAGAGGGGCACAATTGGTTCCCATTGGAATTCCGACAGTCTGTTGAAAAACACGTCCTCCAAACGTAACAAATATGTTGTCAATCAAGAAATCAAGCATCTTGATAATGTCAGTTTCAGAGAATTTTTTGTTTGAATCAGGGTGATTCTTTACAAAGTAGGATTTATTCCTCCCCAAGACAAGATACTTGTATCTACGTTCGCCATTCTTTTTAATGAAACAAAGTAATACCAACTCTTTCATAAGCACACGGGTTTCTGACCCTTTCAAAAAGGCAGAGGTTATGGATGTCTTATTTTCTTTTCATTTGCTGAGGGTTTTTTTTTCATGACAAATATGCTGTTATTTCAGCAGATAAAGCCTCAGACAATATTGTTTTTTAAATGCAAAAATCATTAATTGCAATGCTTCACTTAAGAACTTGGAATTCACAGCAAAACTGAGAATCCCACGTTCCTGCACTGTTCAAAGAGGAGATTTTAGAAAATCGAAAAAAAACGTCCTTTCTTCATTAGTTTTTCACATAAAAAAGGACGATACAAATCTTTATACTGGACAGTTTACGTTTATGACCTAAACTAAAAGAAACTTGAATAGAACGATATATAGCCGGGTCGTCAAGATGTCCGACTTAACATTAAAAGTTCTTACCAAAATTCTTTCTTTAGTAAAAACTGGCCATCAGAGATATTGTGAGGAGGTATATATTCAAGCGGAGGTGTCAATCTGATGTGGACTCTATAAAAGTTCTAAAGTTCTACTCAAAATCTTCAATCACAATCTTAACAATTTTGTAGTAATATCAACACTTTTGATTTTTCCACGCTTCACACTACTATCCACATGCTCAATTGAAAGATCGACTACATCGTCTCTTTAAACAGCTTTTTCTGCAAAAAAAAAAGGGAAACGTAAATACAATCATTTAGTTTAGGTCAGGAACATCTTACTTTGCGAAGAACAAGACTTATTCACACAACAAATACACAGAAAATGGCAATATCCTGGTTAAGTCCCAGCTGGGTGGGACTAAACCAAAATTAGAAAAAAATTCAGCCGAATTAAATACAGTTAAAAAGCAAAGTTCAAAGCTCTTTATTTCCAATCAAGGGCAACTGACGGGACATAATGACAACAATACACAATACATTCTCATTCATAACACATACAAATATAAATTAAGATAAAAATTAAAATTCACATAAAGTGGATGAGATTATCACGTCCATCCTGTTTTAGTTCAACCTTCCATAGTAAAACAACAACTTTTTCATAAAGGTGGGACTTAAACAGGATTAATATATAGGTGTTTTCCATCAAAAGTCTAATGAAATACAGTTATATATTAATCCTGTTTTAGTCCCACCTTCCATAGTAAAACAACAATTGTTCCATAAGGGTTAATATACATCTGCATTTCATTAGATTTTACAGCAGTTATATTTTATTCCTGTTTTACTCCTTGGTTAAACAACAATTTTTCCATAAGGGTGGGACTAAAAGAGGGGTAAATAAAGGTCAAATAAAAAGAATAACTTGAAAAAGTATATTAATGGTATCCTTTAACTTTCAACCTACTGCATATAAGACGGAATCAACAATTATTCATGATATCCTTCTATTATCCCATCTACATGAAATGTAGAAATATTCTACGCCTTGTGCCTAAGTGTGTTATATAACATCAACCAAACCTAACATGTCAGTATAAGATTTATGACGGAATAAAGGTCAATTTCATTATATCTTTTATTCCGTCCTCGCATTTTATTTTATATGCATTATGTACGATATATGTTCAGTTGATTCCATGATGGAGCTTTTGAAAGAGGAATATACAATTATATAAAATAAAATGCATGGTAACCTTTGTGTTTTAATGTTCTGTTTTTAGACATTAAAATGAATATATTTGATACACATAAAGATATACAAGACCACAATACGTATAGATTATTACATGGCATTTTTCATATCAGACCCTTTATCGGCCCTAGGTCATGATATCAGCCCAAGAGCCGCAGGCTCGAGGGCTGATATCATGACCTAGGGCCGATAAAGGGTCTGATATGATAAATGACATGTAATTATCTTTTTATCATATACTTCAACAGAAGAAATACAGACAAAAACTATTAATTAAAATTTTGTCTTTCCATGAATTTTTAGATAATAATTTACAGACAACCAAATACAAATTTCTTAACTTTAATTGTTTTTATTGATATTACAAGCATTTTATTTGTCTTGTCACAACAATTATCATGTTCTTAGTTTGAAATTTGCTCCTCAACCATTTTGTGAAAAGTCTTAAATCACTTGCGGTTTTCCGCACTGTGTTGTCGTTTTCGAACAAATTTCCGGAAATGCACGAAGTTGCATGTGATAAACGTCACGGAAATTAACGGAAAGGCATGTGATAACATTCCGAAAGCAGTCAATAAAGGTTCCTTTATCAGCCCGCTGAGGAAATTCTTAGGAATCTGATCAATAAACCTAGTAATCCTTTCATAGCCTTTTAATATTTCTAAATGTTATTGAACTGTAAAATTTTAGTAATATTTTATACAAGTATATGATAAAATATGATATCGCACAAAATTCCGATCTCGCTTATATTATACAGTCATTTGATAAGACGGAATGCACGATATTATGAAATTATGCTTTATTTTGTCCAGGAATTTATGATACAGATAAAAGCGAAGATATAAAACACAGTCTGAAATTGCGCTTTATTCCGTACTCGCATATGATATAGAGATTTGCGAGGACGGAATATAATAGTAAACTAGTGGTGTTGCAATTTATTATATTTTCACTTTCACTATTTGTATGTAACGACGCATACAGTGTGTACCATTAGTAGGGATTCATTAATTGATATATCTTTGTACAAAATAAATGCGAGGACAAAATAAAAGGAACGATTAAATATCGAGGATTTTTATTTCTTCTTCACGTTATGTGAGAATGAATGCAGTGTATACAACAGACAGTAGTCATTTAATCATTGCTATGTCTTTACACTTACAAATACCAAGGACTTTTATAGTGCCATAACTCCTTGCAAATACAAGGACGGAATAAAGAGGATGACTATATAATACCCCCGTCACACTAGGCCACGATCGCACTACGATCCTGAAAAAAAAATGCAAATTTTGACGATCGTAGTGCGATCGTGTAGATCGCAGTAAGGTCGTGGTACGGTCGTGGTGATGTCTTCATGATCGTGATGAGCTTGGACCAACTTTGAACATGTTCAAAACAATCGTTATGCGGTCGTGGCGAAATCATGTCGTAGTAGAAGCGTAGTGAGAGAGCAGTAAGGTCGTGGTAAGATCGCAAAGGTTGATGTACCATCGTACCGAGAGCGTAGCGAAAGCGCGATTCTAGTCGGAGAGACTGCGCTACGATCTCACAGCGATGTTACTACGACTATATCACATTTATACCACGCTGTTCAAGACCATAGTACGATTCTAGCACGCTTATGCCGTCCTCATCACGCTCTTCTTACCACCTGACTAGGTTCATACTACGACCATTTCGAGTTCTAGTCATGCTCATTGTCAGTGTCACATAAAATATAAAAAAGCTCTCCAGGTTTTGTTTGAAACATCAATTTCAATTGAACCATGAAAACACAAGACCATGTACATGTAGTAATGATTCTACAATTATTAACACCGATACAAAATCTTAACGACCAGACCATGATATCAATTGTTATTGAGAGAGCAAAGAAGAAGAAGAAGAAATTTTAGACGGCGTAGGTCCTGTTGGGTTCGTTTTTGGTTATGAATCGAAAGGAGACTCCAGTTTGGTCATTATGATTAGTTGATGAACGAGTTACGAATCGAGGATGAACCTTCCTTCTTTAATTTTTTGAGAAGGCCACCAGAATGATCGATGAACTTCTTAACAGAGTTGGTCCAAGAATCAAGAAGACAGATACTCTATTTAGAAGATTCCTGTAGCCTGGTCTTAAACTTGCCATCACTTTAAGACATTTAGCTACTGGTGACAAGTATTCGACCTTGCAGTATGACTTCAGAGTTGCTCGGAATACTATAAGCACATTTTTACCCGAGGTTTGCCGAGCAATAGTTGAAGAATATAAAGATGAGGTGATTTCATGTCAAACTGACCCAAATGATTAGAGGGCTATTGCAGACGAATTTCAGAAGAGATGGAACGTTCCACATGCGTGTGGTGCATTAGATGGCAAACATGTTGCTATTAGATGCCCAACTAAAACTGGATCCCTTTAACTCAATTACAAGGTTTTTTTCTCACTGGTACTCCTTGCCTTGGTTGATGCTGACTACAAGTTTTTATGGATTGATGTTGGCGGATACGGTTCCAATTCAGATGCCCAAATATACAATGCATCCGAACTGAAAGAATGTTTAGAAGATGGGACAATTGGATTTCCAGAACCGGATCCATTGCCTAATGATGACTAGAACATGCCATACTTTCTATTAGGTGACGACGCATTTGGGTTGAGGACGTATTTGATTAAGCCATATTCCATACATGGAATGTCAAAAGAACAAGCAATAACAAATTACAGAAACAGGGGAGACGAGCGGTGGAAAATGCATTCGGTATTTTGGCACAGAGATGGCAAATATTTCTTTCCACTATGATGCAAGTACCAGACACAGTGAGTGTCATAATAGAGACTTGTGCATATTTGCACAATTTAATGAGGATGCGATATCCAAACCTGCAAAATGTCCAACTTGACCTGGAAGACGACCTTCACAATCTTTTACCGGGTCTTTGGCGAGCTAATGCAAACATGCATAACATGCATGAGGTCAACAGTGTAGTAGGCCCAAATAGGAACACGGTTGCAGCAAAGAAACAGAGAGAATACTTAAAATTATATTTCAATACCCCCGCTGGATCTGTACCATGGCAGGAACGCATGGTAACATCACAATAAATTTATATTTGTTTTATCCTTCCTTTGTGTTTGCTATTATGATTTTTTGTTGTATTCAATAAATATTGTAATAAAGCTTAAAAATATGAAAAACAAAAAATATGAATAAAAAAATAGTTACTAAAATATTATCAAAACATATATGAATACTAGTAACCAAAGGAAATGTTCTTTCATGAAAACAAACTTGCATGTAAAATCTGCAAATTTAAATTATTTAATACCATCAACAGACAAATGCATTATGTCTGAGGTGGGTTTGTGAAACTATTTCGAACAGTCTGTTTCTTGTGAGTCTGTACGTAGCAGGAATATTTTTTCATTTTTTATGCGGAATTGTCGTTTCATTTTTCCGTATTTTAATTATAATTTTTTCTTACTTATCATTAAAATGTTTGATTCCATGATGTGAGTGATTCAGCTACATAGGAATGTTATGAAATACTGTGGCCGATAGTCCTATAATATAAGCCTTCGTTTGGTTCAAATCGTTTACATTCAACGTTTCTTATCGAATATTTTTTTTTTATCTTCAATGCAGCATTGATAATTATAAAAAAAAAATCCATACCATATATGCCCATACCAAATTTGATGAATGTTTAATGCATTTTGAATTTTTAAAACTAACATTCATTGACATGCCATAAATGATTCACCTTAAACTGACCTTATCACACATATTAACATTTAAACTAACCAACTGTATTAAAGTAACACAAGAAAATGTGTCCACAGTTCACAGATGCCCCACTCGCACTATTATTTTCCATGATGTTCAGTGAACCATGATATAAGGTTCAAAATCCTAATTTGACCTACAATTTAGAAATATCATATCATAATGAACATTTGAACTTAGTTTCAAGTTGATGTGACTTCATGTTCATCATAAACTATCTTGACCAAAAACTTTAACCTGAGAATGTACTGTTTATACAACATCATATTTGTGAGTTCAATGAACCGTAAAATTTGAATCTAAACTTCAATTTATCACATAATTTAGAAAGATCATATCATAATGAACATGTATAGTAAGTTTCAAGTTGATGTGACTTCTACATCAAGATAAACTATGTTCACCAAAAACTTTAACCTGATCCGGGACGGACGGACGGACGGACGAACGAACGAAAGGACGGACAGACGCACAGACCAGAAAACATAATGCCCCTGTACTATCGTAGGTAGGGCATAAAAACCATGATTCAGGAAAAAGGTAAAATATATATGATATCCAATGCAAGTTTGTTTTTGTTTTTTCATTGCGAGGTTCTTATATGAATTGTTATGTCTTTAGTAAAATAGATTGAAAAATGTTTGATCTCAATATTTTACTGATAAATGAATGTAGTACTTTGTATGCCATTAATAACTGTGTAAGGACTTCATATCATATACTTGTAATACATCTTGTACAAATACTTAAAAAAACAAGAAACGTTATTTGAACAATTATTTTTTTTATATATTTTTTGATAAACTTAATTTTTGGCAGTTAATATTTTATTGTTATACTAACAGTGTCATTAGATTTAGGCATTCCTATATGATTTCCACTTAACGAAATATTATCATATTTGATCAATTGTATCATGTTGATGTTGAAAGCAAGACAAAACTAATCACAGGTTAGGGGGAGGGTTGGGATCCCGCTAACATGTTTAACCCCGCCACATTCTGTATGTATGTGCCTGTCCCAAGTCAGGAGCCTGTAATTCAGTGGTTGTCGTTTGTTTATGTGTTACATATTTGTTTTTTTGTTCATTTTTTGTACATAAATTAGGCCGTTAGTTTTCTCGTTTGAATTGTTTTACATTGTCATTTCGGGGCCTTTTATAGCTGACTGTGCGGTATGGGCTTTGCTCATTGTTGAAGGCCGTACGGTGACCTATAGTTGTTAATTTCTGTGTCATTTGGTCTCTTGTGGAGAGTTGTCTCATTGGCAATCATACCACATCTTCTTTTTTATAATAATACAAGTTTTTGTAAACGACCGTTGTATTTTAAATATTATTATTCTGCATTTGTATAATTTGATTTTTTTTCAGTTTACCCAGTTGATGACAGTGAAAGTAGAGAATGTGTAGTCGCATGCAGCAGATCTAATAAATGAAATATTTGAACGTGATATGAATTGTTCTTCTTTTTCATTTTATATGCACCTATCCTAAGTCAGGAGCCTGTTATTCAGTTGTTATCGTTTGTTGGTGTAGTTCAGAGGTGTTTTTCGTTTCCCGTTTTATATATAGATTAGAAAATTGGTTTTACCGTTTGAATTGTTTTACACTGGTCATTTTGGGACCCTCTGTAGCTTGCCAAGGCTCCGTGTTGAAGGCCGTGCTGTAACCTATAATTGCTTACTGTAACTACATTGTGACTTGGATGGATAGTTGTCTCATTGGAACTCATACCACCTCTTCTTATTCATATCAAACCCATAACTATATTTACCTTATTCTGATGTGCACCATCAAAATACATGCTAGAACGGAATAAAGCAAATGATTATGCCCATTTCTTCTACTATGAATAGAAATAATAACTCTCGGACATGGTTAATTCCTAGTTATGTTTTTTTATACCATTCTGTTACTTGATAAAGGTATAAAAATAAGAAAGTGGTGGTATCATTACATATGAGACAACTATCAACCAGAGACCAAATATTCCTTAAATGTACAGAACTTCATTAGAAAGTTTAAAAGGTGGGACTGTAGGAGGATACCATAGGTCATGATTCCATTCCTTTTTATGTTCAATGATCTTCAATAGGTGGGACAGTAGGAGGATACTATAAGTTATATGGTTCGCTACTGACCCCCTACGGATCCATAGAGGGTTAGTAAAATCCATAGGGGGTGAGGCCGAAGGCCGAATCTATGGATTTTATTCACCCTCTATGGTCCGTAGGGGGTCAGTAGTGAACCGTATAACGAATTTATCGCACGCGGGACTTTTTCTGCAGTGTTTTGTAGAAAAATAAACAATGAAACACAACAACATTAATAGATGACGTCATGAACCCCCTATGAAATTTACTAACCCCCTACGGATCCATAGGGGGTCACCACGTGACGGTGTTAAACCAATCATAACGTGATAATTTACCCGCGGTGCGATAAAATATGTCAGGTTTCATTCCTACTTACGTTTAATAGAGGTTTCCTGATTTGCTACCGTACCAACCGTAGTGCGAACTGGGAGACGTCATTTAACTTTTGGAAATAATTGATGTATACACTCAATATCAACGTATGTTTTATGAATCATATGCAGAACTATTTTGAGAATTTTTAACTGTAAGTTGGTACTTATTTCATGTGATTACTTCTTGTATTCATAGTAAGCAATATTGTGTGTACTCGATTATGCTTTCAAGCAACCGTTGCAAGTAACCGTTGGTACGAAAGGTTTTAGTTAAGAGTTATTTCCCCTGAAACTACATAGACAAAAAGAAGCTAAATTACAAAACAAATTTAAAACCTATATAAATGTTGTTTGTAATAACTTTGTATCAATATAAAATGAATAAGTTTTGTATTTTTGGTAGGTTTTTAGAAAACATGAACAAATAAAATTTATTTTAACAAAATAAATTGACCTCAATAACAAAAGAATAATGATAGAATAAATTTCAAGCCAAATTTTAAGAAATAAAAAAAAAATTACCGACCGTGCAAAGGCTGTCAAATAATAAAGACAAAAAAAGGACTGTTAAATAATAAAGATAAAAAAGGCTGTATAGCCAGTCAAGGTCGTTAAAAACTTCCATCATCATAAAAAAAATATGAATGTACATTATGATTACGTTCTTGATAATTATGTAATTGTTAATCTGAAGAAAAAAGATATGACATGTACAGATAGAATAGTCCCTTCTGTTCTATACAGATATAAGAAGATGTAGTATGAGTGCCAATAAGACAATTCTCCATCCAAGTCACAATTTGTAAAAGTAAACCATTATAGGTACCAGTCTTGTATTACAACTTCAGTTTCCATGTCAAAACATGGAATGAAATAACATAGTCCATTTTTTCTGTTTGATTAAAAGTTTATGCTGAATTAAAACATATATTTGATTTAAAAAAAATGTTGCATCTTTTTTGGGATATAAACCAGGAAAGTGGATGGATATCATGTTTACTGGAAGTGGTGATTAAATCACAATTTCACATTACTACATACATGATATACACATGCATTTTTTTTTCTATGTAGCATTCTATTTTAAAAAAAATTCAAAGATCAGCTGTTTTGCATGTAAGCCTATGGAGCAGTCAATTACAAGACTGCAACCTATAGGTCAAAGTACGGCTTATTATCTTGAAATCTTTAATAGACAGAAAATTACTTCAAAAGCAAAAGTGATCAGCAATCCTAAATCATCAGTCGAATTGTTATTGTAGTTATTGAACTAGATTAATAGAAACTTTAAATTTAAAATTGCAATGTTTATACTTTTTTAAGTGTACGGCAAAATATAGAAGATAGAGAGAAATTAAAAAAAGAAAAATGATCAACAAAAAAGAGATTTTAGTCATGAATTGTATTGTAGTCTTTAGAGCCTCTAGTTACTTTTTATTTCGATAACCTGATAGCAAAGAAATAATTTGCCTTTGAGCATTTATGCATAGAGCTATAACTGATATTGTAGACACTTGGCATCCTTCCTTTTTTAAAAATTATTTATACCCTCGGACTAGAAGTTTTTCTTTAAAAAAAACTCCTTAAATCACTACGCTATATAAATTTTAGAAACATGTCCATTTTTAAAACACAACTGTTCATATATCTTTTTCGCAATAAGCCGAGTGAGAAAAATAAGAAAACCTAGAGTTAATGTATTTTACAGTTGGTAAGATCGTATTCATAATAATATAAGACTGAACAAATTGCCTAGAAACATTTACCAACCGATAAATACGACAATGATCCTTAATTTTGAGTCCAGATATCAGTTGTAAAGGGTGCAAAAGACATTGTATAGCAACATAGTATTTACGCAGAACAATACCAAGAGTTAGAAACTAATATTCATATTGCATTAGTGCAAATATAGCGTTAAATTATTGCCGTAATCAGTGAAAAAATACGCTGTGATGTAAGAATTTTTTCGAGCATTACTGTACGATAAAAGGATTAATGAATGGATATTGGTTAACATTATCCCTCGTAGATTATATATACTATTCGCAAGCTCGTGCAGTACACAAATTTACTTGCGACAATATTTACCAATATTGATGTAATAACAATATTTAATGAGATGATAATAAACGAACAAGATGAAATAATATCTTGCTGATAAATATTTTGAATCAAGAAATGGTTTTCGTCAGTGTCATAAAATTAATATTCATTCTTTAAGTAATATAATCAACAACTTTTTTCTAATGAATACATCCACCGAAAAGTTCAGTGACAAAATATAAGAAAAAAGATAGATCGATATTTTTACAATGTGTGTTGCGTTTAATAAAAAATGTTGCTGCAATGATCGAAAAGATAACTTAATAATAATTGATTTTAATGAGAAGATAACACAATTTTTAACACAATTTTGCCGTTTTAACGTATACTATAGTTATAACGACACCAGTAAGATATGACTACGAAAGTTATTAATAAATAATTTCTAATTATTCCAAATTCTATTTAAGTATTAAAAAACATTCTTTATTATAAAAATGCACAAAACAAAGAAACAAAACCAAACAAAAAAGAAACGCAAATCTATATTTAGAATCTAAAGGTCAAGGCAACTCAGTTCCAGTAAGGACTGTTTGATTCATTCTCTTGTGCAGAAAATAAATATTCTCGTATAAAATCACGAACAAAGTATTTCTAGAAGCAGTGGAATCGTAACTAAATAAAAGATTAAGGTTTTTATCGCTAATATGCAATTCGATTTCTTTAATTTCATCATGATGAATACAATGATCTCATGCATTAAATGATATCTCTAAAACAGCACCAACGGCTGTGTTACGTACCAACCGTACCTGATACGTAGCAAATCGGGAAACCTCTACTAGGCGGGACTGTAGAAGGATACCATAGGTCATGATTCTATTCCTCCTGATGTTCAAAAGGTGGGACTGTAGGAAAATACTTTAGGTCATGATTCCATTCCCACTTCTGTTGTTCAATAGTTGGGACTGTAGGAGGATACTGTTCAATAGGTGGGACTGTAAAAGGATACTTTAGGTCATGATTCCATTCCTACGTATGTTCAATAGGGGGGACTGTAGGAGGATATTAAAGGTCATGATTCCCTTCCTACTTATGTTCAGTGGATGGGACAGTAGGAGGATACTATAGGTCATGATTCCATTCCTACTTATGTTCAATAGGTGGGACTGTAGGAGGATACTATAGGTCATGATTTCGTTCCTACTTGTGTTTTTGAATGGGTGGGACTGTAAGATGATATTATAGGTCATGATTTCATTCCTACTTATGTTGTTCAATAGGTGGGACTGTAGGAGGATATTAAAGGTCATGATTCCCTTCCTACTTATGTTCAATGGATGGGACAGTAGGAGGTTACTATAGGTCATGATTCCATTCCTACTTATGTTCAATAGGTGGAACTGTAGGAGGATACAATAGGTCATGATTCCTTTCCTACTTATGTTGTTTAATAGGTGGGACTGTAGGAGGATACTATAGGTCAATAGTCCATTCCTACTTATGTTCAATTGGTGGGACTGTAGGAGGATACTATAGGTCATGATTCCATTCCTCCTTATGTTCAATAGGTGGGACTGTAGGAGGATACTATAGGTCATTATTCCATTCCTACTTATGTTGTTAAATAGGTGGGACTGTAGGAGTATACTATAGGTCATGATTCCATTCCTACTCATGTTCAGTAGTTGTGACAGTAGGATGATACCATAGGTCATGATTCCATTCCTATTTATGTTTAATAGGTGGGACTGTAGAAGGATATTATAGGTCATGATTCCATTCCTACTTATGTTGTTCAATAAGTGGGACTGTAAAAGGATACTTTAGGTCATGATTTAATTCCTACGTATGTTCAATAGGTGGGACTGTAGGATGGTACTATAGGTCATGATTTGATTCTTATTTATGTTTAATAGGTAGGACTGTAGGAGGATACTATAGGTCATGATTCCATTCCTATTTATATAAAAATAAGGAGATGTGGTATGATTGCCAATGAGACAACTATCCACAAAAGTTAAAATGAAGCGGATGTAAGCAATTATAGGCAACCTTACGCCCTTCAACAATGAAAAAAAAGGCCCCGACATGAAAAAGATGAGACAATTCATTTGAGAAAACTATCGGCTTAATCTATAACAAAACAATTTTCGCAAAACGAATATGACGAACGTAAACCAATGACAACCACTTAACTACAGGCTCCTGACTTGGGACGGCAAATAAAGAATTATGTTGTTCAATAGGTGGGATAGTAGGAGGATCAGGAGGATAATATAGGTCATGATTCCATTCGTACGTATGTTGTTCAATAGGTGGGAAAATACTATAGGTCATGATTCCATTCCTACTAATGTTCAATAGGTGGGACTGTAGGAGGATACTATAGGTCATCATTCAATTCCAACTTGTGCTCAATTGGTGGGACTGTAGGAGGGTACTATAGGTCATGATTCCATTCCTACTTATGTTGTTCAATAGGTGGGACTGTAGGAGAATACTATAGGTCATGATTCCAATCCTACTTATGTTCAATAGGTGGGACTGTAGGAGGATATTATAGGTCATGATTCCATTCCTACTTATGTTCAATAGGTGGGACTGTAGGAGGATATTATAGGTCATGATTCCATTCCTACTTATGTTCAATAGGTGGGACTGTAGGAGTATACTATAGGTCATAATTCCATTCCTACTTATGTTGTTCAATAGGTGGGACTGTAGGAGAATACTATAGGTCCTGATTCCATTTCTACTTATGTGCAATAGGTGGGACTATAGGAGGATACTATAGGTCATGATTCCATTCCTACTCATGTTCAGTAGTTGGGAAGGTAGGTGTATACTATAGGTCACAATTCCATTCCTACTTATGTTGTTCAATAGGTGGGACAGTAGGAGAATACTATAGGTCGTGATTCCATTCCTACTTATGTCCAATAGGTGGGACTGTAGGAGGATACTATAGGTCATGATTTGATTCCCCCTTATGTTCAGTAGGTGGGACTGAAGGAGGATATTATGATTTAATTCCTACTCATGTTGTTCAATAGGTGGGACTGTAAAAGGATACTCTAGGTGATGATTCCATTCGCACGTATGTTCAAAAGGTGGGACTGTAGGAGGATACTATAGGTCATGATTCCATACCTACTTATGTTATTCAATAGGTAGGACTGTAGGAGGATACTATAGGTCGTGATTCTATTCCTACTGATGTTGTTCAATAGGTGGGACTGTAGGAGGATACTATAGGTCATGAGTCCATTCCTACTTATGTTCAATGGGTGGTACTGTAGAAGGATACTAAAGGTCATGATTCCATTCCCCATATGTTCAATAGGTGGGACTGTAGGAGGATATTATAGGTCATGATTCCATTCCTACTCATGTTCAGTAGTTAGGACAGTAAGATGATACCATAGGTCATGATTCCATTCCTATTTATGTTTAATAGGTGGGACTGTAGAAGGATATTATAGGTCATGATTCCATTCCTACTTATGTTGTTCAATAAGTGGGACTGTAAAAGGATTTTAGGTCATGATTTAATTCCTACGTTTGTTCAATAGGTGGGACTGTAGGAGGGTACTATAGGTCATGATTTGATTCTTATTTATGTTTAATAGGTAGGACTGTAGGAGGATACTATAGCATATCCAGAAATCAACGCCACTTTGCTAATTTCAATATTATACTAAAGAAATCGGATACGGGTCACGGAAATTATATTGAAATGATAGGGAATTTAGAAAAAATGTCTGTTTTAACTTTGATTTAAGTGATAGACAGGTTGCCGGGGCAGAAAATAAATATACACAACAATATACAGCATTTAAACGAAATATAATGACTGGCGTTGCAAAAATCAAGGTTCCTGAGCTATTTTAAAAATCGAAGCGAGAGGCTTTTAACATTGCAGTATAAAATACAGGCTAAAATGGCTGAAACGTCAAATTTGCAAACTTCGTGTTGAAAATTGGCTAACAAGGTCATTAGAAATACAGGTTGCCGGGGTGAAACTTGAAACTTGGATGGTCAAAGAATAAGCAAGTCCAAACCTTGTATGTGTAGTCGTTGAACTTAAGGTTCCCACGTAAAGTTAAAAAGTTTCAAGAAGAATAAACTCACGAAAACACGAAAAATTCACTAAATTCGCGTTCATTGTTTTGATTTTGACCGCCTGACAACTTTACGGAAATATCAGAGTGATTATAAACAAGGACTCTGTGACGGGCAACTTATAATATCCGTGTTTTAAAGATTTTAATGATATCAAGCCAGTCCAGTTCAAACTATTATCACGTGGTACAATTCTCATTTACATATTATGAATATTAATTAGCAAAAGTACTACTAATTTCTGGCTATGAGGTCATGATTCCATTCCTATTTATATAAAAATAAGGAGATGTGGTATGATTGCCAATGAGACAACTATCCACAAAAGTTCAAATGAAGCGGATGTAAGCAATTATAGGCAACTTTACGCCCTTCAACAATGAAAAAAAAGGCCCCGACATGAAAAAGATGAGACAATTCATTTGAGAAAACTATCGGCCTAATCTATAACAAAACAATTTTCGCAAAACGAATATGACGAACGTAAACCAATGACAACCACTGAACTACAGGCTCCTGACTTGGGACTGCAAATAAAGAATTATGTTGTTCAATAGATGGGACAGTAGGAGGATATTAAAGGTAATGATTCCCTTCCTACTTATGTTCAGTGGATGGGACAGTAGGCGGATAATATAGGTCATGATTCCATTCCTACTTATGTTTAATAGGTGGGACTGTAGGATGATATTATAGGTCATGATTTCATTCCTAGTTATGTTGTTTGATAGGTGGGCTGTAGGAGGATACTATAGATCATGATTCCATTCCTACTTATTTTCAATAGGTGGAACTGTAGGAGGATACAATAGGTCATGATTTCATTCCTACTTATGTTGTTCAATAGGTGGGACTGTACGAGGATACTATAGGTCATGATTCCATTCCTCCTTATGTTCAAAAGATGGGACTGTAGGAGGATACTATAGGTCATGATTCCATTCCTACTTATGTTGTTCAATAGGTGGGACTGTAGGAGAATACTATAGGTCATGATTCCATTCCTACTCATGTTCAGTAGTTGAGACAGTAGGTTGATACCATGAGTCATGATTCCATTCCTATTTATGTTTAATAGGTGGGACTGTAGAAGGATATTAATGGTCATAATTTCATTGCTACTTATTTTGTTCAATAGGTGGGACTGTAAAAGGATACTTTAGGTCACGATTCCATTCCTACGTTTGTTCAGTAGGTAGGACTGTAGGAGGATACTATAGGTCATGAATCCATTCCTACTTATATTGTTCAATAGGTGGGACTGTAGGAGAATACTTTAGGTCATGATTCCATTCCTACTTATGTTCAATAGGTGGGACAGTAGGAGGATACTATAGGTCATGATTCCATTCCTACTTATGTTCAATAGGTGGGACTGTAGGAGGATACTATAGGTCATGATTCCATTCCTACTTATGTTCAATAGGTGGGACTGTAGGAGTATACCAAAGGTCATAATTCCATTCCTACTTATGTTGTTCAATAGGTGGGACTGTAGGAGGATACTATAGGGCATGATTTGATTCCCCCTTATGTTCAGTAGGTGGGACTGTAGGAGGATATTATGATTTAATTCCTACTCATGTTGTTCAAAAGGTGAGACTGTAAAAGGATACTCTAGGTGATGATTCCATTCGCACGTATGTTCAAAAGGTGGGACTGTAGGAGGATACTATAGGTCATGATTCCATTCCTACTTATGTTATTCAATAGGTGGGATGTAGGAGGATACTATAGGTCATGATTCTATTCCTACTTATGTTGTTCAATAGGTGGGACTGTAGGAGGATACTATAGGTCATGAGTCCATTCCTACTTATGTTCAATGGGTAGTACTGTAGAAGGATACTATAGGTCATGATTCCATTCCCCCATATGTTCAATAGGTGGGACTGTAGGAGGATATTATAGGTCATGATTCCATTCCTACTTATGTTGTTCAATAGGTTGGACTGTAGGAGAATACTATTGGTCATGATTCCATTCCTAATCATGTTCAGTAGTTGAGACAGTAGGATGATACCATAGGTCATGATTCCATTCCTATTTATGTTTAATAGGTGGGTCTGTATAAGGATATTATAGGCCACGATTTCATTCCTACTTATGTTGTTCAATAGGTGGGACTGTAAAAGGATACTTTAGGTCATGATTCCATTCCTACCTATGTTCAATAGGTGGGACTGTAGGAGGGTACTATAGGTCATGATTTGATTCCCACTTAATATGTTCAATAGGTAGGAATGTAAGAGGATACTATAGGTCATGATTTCATTCCTATTTATATAAAAATAAGGAGATGTGGTATGCTTGCCAATGAGACAACTATCCACAAAAGTTCAAATGAAGTGGATGTAAGCAATTATAGGCAACCTTACGCCCTTCAACAATGAAAAAAAAGGCCCCGACATGAAAAAGATGAGACAATTCATTTGAGAAATTATCGGCTTAATCTATAACAAAACAATTTACGCAAAACGAATATGACGAACGTAAACCAATGACAACCACTGAACTACAGGCTCCTGACTTGGGACGGCAAATAAAGAATTATGTTGTTCAATAGATGGGACAGTAGGAGGATAATATAGGTCATGATTCCATTCCTACTTATGCTGTTCAATAGGTGGGACTGTAAGAGGATATTAAAGGTAATGATTCCCTTCCTACTTATGTTCAGTGGATGGGACAGTAGGCGGATACTATAGGTCATGATTCCATTCCTACTTATGTTTAATAGGTGGAACTGTAGGAGGATACTATATAGGTCATAATTTCTTTCCTACTTATGTTTTTGAATGGGTGGGACTGTAGGATGATATTATAGGTCATGATTTCATTCCTAGTTATCTTGTTTGATAGGTGGGCTGTAGGAGGATACTATAGATCATGATTCCATTCCTACTTATGTTCAATAGGTGGAACTGTAGGAGGATACAATAGGTCATGATTCCATTCCTACTTATGTTGTTCAATAGGTGGGACTGTACGAGGATACTATAGGTCATGAGTCTATTCCTACTTATGTGCAATGGGTAGGACTGTAGGAGGATACTATAGGTTATGATTCCATTACCCCTCATGTTCAATAGATGGGACTGTGGGAGGATACTATAGGTCATGATTCCATTCCTACATATGTTGTTCAATAGGTGGGACTGTAGGAGAATACTATAGGTCATGATTCCATTCCTACTCATGCTCAGTAGTTGAGACAGCAGATTGATACCATAGGTCATGATTCCATTCCTATTTATGTTTAATAGGTGGGACTGTAGAAGGATATTAATGGTCATGATTTCATTCCTACTTATGTTGTTCAATAGGTGGGACTGTAAAAGGATACTTTAGGTCATGATTCCATTCCTACGTATGTTCAGTAGTCGGGACCGTAGGAGGGTACTATAGGTCATGATTTGATTCCCACTTATGTTCAATAGGTAGGACTGCAGGAGGATACTATAGGTCATGATTCCATTCCTATCTATATAAAAATAAGGAGATGTGGTATGATTGCCAATGAGACAACTATCCACAAAATTTAAAATGAAGCGGATGTAAGCAATTATAGGCAACCTTACGCCCTTCAACAATGAAAAAAAGTCCCCGACATGAAAAATATGAGACAATTCATTTGAGAAAACTATCGGCTTAATCTATAACAAAACAATTTACGCAAAACGAATATAACGAACGTAAACCAATGACAACCACTGAACTACAGGCTCCTGACTTGGGACGGCAAATAAAGAATTATATTGTTCAATAGGTGGGACAGTAGGAGGATAAGGAGGATAATAAAGGTCATGATTCCATTCGTACGTATGTTGTTCAATAGGTGGGAAAATACTATAGGTCATGATTCCATTCCTACTTATGTTCAATAGATGGGACTGTAGGAGGATACTATAGGTCATGATTCAATTCCAACTTGGGCTCAATTGGTGGGACTGTAGGAGGGTACTATGAGTCATGATTCCATTCCTACGTATGTTGTTCAATAGGTGGGACTGTAGGAGAATACTATAGGTCATGATTCCATTCCTTCTTATGTTCAATAGGTGGGACTGTAGGAGGATACTATAAGTCATGATTCCATTCCTACTTATGTTCAATAGGTGGGACTGTAGGAGGATACTATAGGTCATGATTCCATTCCTACTTATGTTCATTAGGTGGGACTGTAGGAGTATACTATAGATCATAATTCAATTCCTACTTATGTTGTTCAATAGATGAGACTGTAGGAGAATACTATAGGTCATGATTCCATTCCTACTTGTGTGCAATAGGTGGGACTATTGGAGGATACTATAGGTCATGATTCTATTCCTACTTATGTTCAATAGGTGGGACTGTAGGAGTATACTATAGGTCATAATTCCTTTCCTAATTATGTTGTTCAATAGGTGGGACTGAGGAGAATACTATAGTTCATGATTTGATTCCTACTTATGTTCAATAGGTGGGACTGTAGGAGGATACTATGATTTAATTCCTACTCATGTTGTTCAATAGATGGGACTGTAAAAGGATACTCTAGGTCATTACTCCATTCCCACGTATGTTCAATAGGTAGGACTGTAAGAGGATACTATAGGTCATGATTCCATTCCTGTTTATATAAAAATAAAGAGCTGTGGTATGATTGCCAATGAGACAACTATCCACAAAAGTTTAAATGAAGCGGATGTAAGCAATAATAGGCAACCTTACGCCCTTCAACAATGAAAAAAGGCCCCCAAAAGATAAATATGAGACTATTCATTTGAGAAAACTATCGGCTTAATTTATAACAAAACAATTTGCGCAAAACGAACATGACGAACGTAAACCAATGACAACCACTGAACTACAGGCTCCTGACTTGGGACGGAAAATAAGGAATTATATTGTTCAATAGATGGGACAGTAGGAGGATACTTTAGGTCATGATTCCATTCCTACTTATGTTGTTCATTAGGTAGGACTGTAGAAGGATACTATGGGTCATGATTCTATTCCTACTTATGTTGTTCAATAGTTGGGACTGTATAAGGATACTATAGGCCATGGTTCCATTCCTACTGATGTTGTTTAATAGGTGGGACTGTAGGAGAATACTATAGGTCACGATTCCATTCCCCCTTATGTTCAATGGGTGGGACTGTAGGAGGAAACCATAAGTCATGAATCAATTCCCGTGTATGTTCAATGGGTGGGACTGTAGGAGAATACTATAGGTCATAATTCAATTCCAACTTGTGCTCAATTGGTGGGACTGTAGGAGGACACTATAGGTCATGATTCCATTCCTACTTATGTTCAATAGCTGGGACTGTAGGAGGATATTATAGGTCATGATTCCATTCCTACTTATGTTCAATAGGTGGGACTGTATAAGGATACTCAGGGTCATGATTCCATTCCTACTTATGTTGTTCAATAGGTAGAACTGTAGGAGGATATTATAGGTCAGGATTTGATTCCCCCTTATGTTCAGTAGGTGGGAATGTAGGCAAATATTATAGGTGATGATTTGATTCCCCTTATGTTCAGTAGGTGGGACTGTAGGAGGATACTATAGGTCATGATTTTATTCCTACTTATGTTCAATAGGTGGGACTGTATAAGGATATTATAGGTCATGATTTGATTCCCCTTATGTTCAGTTGTTGGGACTGTAGGAGGAAATTATGATTTAATTCCTACTCATGTTGTTCAATAGGTGGGACTGTAAAAGGATACTTTAGGTCATGATTCCATTCCCACGTATGTTAAATAGGTGGGACTGTAGTAGGATACTATAGGTCATGATTCGATTCCTATTTATATAAAAATAAGGAGATGTGGTATGATTGCCAATGAGACAACTATCCACAAAAGGTCAAATGAAGTGGATGTAAGCAATTATAGGCAACCTTACTCCCTTCAACAATGAAAAAAAGGCCCCCACATGAAAAAGATGAGACAATTCATTTGGGAAAACTATCGGCTTAATCTATAACAAAACAATTTACGCAAAACGAATATGACGAACGTAAACCAATGACAACCACTGAACTACAGGCTCCTGACTTTGGACGGCAAATAAAGAATTATGTTGTTCATTAGGTGGGACAGTAGGAGGATACTATAGGTCATGATTCCATTCCTACTTTTGTTGTTCAATAGTTGGGACTGTATAAGGATACTATAGGTCATGATTCCATTCCTACTGATATTGTTCAATAGATGGGACAGTAGGAGGATACTAAAGGTCATAATTCCGTTTCCCCTTATGTTCAATAGTTTGGACAGTAGGAGGATACAATAGGTCATGATTCAATTCCCGCGTATGTTCAATGGGTGGGACAGTAGGAGGATAGTATAGGCCATAATTCTATTCCCCCTTATGTTCAATAGGTGGGACTGTAGGAGGATACTATAGGTCATGATTCAATTCCCACTTATGCTCAATTGGTGGGACTGTAGGAGGATACTATAGGTCATGATTCAATTCCCACTTATGTTCAATTGGTGGGACTGTAGGAGGATACTATAGGTCATGATTTAATTCCTACTTACATTGTATGTTGTTCAATAGGTGGGACTGTAAAAGGGTACTTTAGGTCATGATTCGATTCCCACGTATGTTCAATAGGTGGGACTGTAGTAGGATACTATAGGTCATGATTTGATTCCTACTTATGTTCAATAGGTAGGACTGTAGGGGGATACTATAGGTCATGATTCCATTTCTTATCTATATAAAAATAAGGAGATGTGGTATGATGCCAATGAGACAACTATCCACAAAAGTTGAAATGAAGTGGATGTAAGCAATTATAGGCAACCTTATGCACTTCAACAAAGAAAAAAAGGCCCCGACATATAAAATATGAGACAATTCATTTGAGAAAACTAACGGCTTAATTTATAACAAAACAATTTACGCAAAACGAATATGACGAACGTGAACCAATGACAACCACTGAACTACAGGCTCTTGACTTGGGACGGCAAATAAAGACCCCGACATGAAAAATATAAGACAATTCAATTGAGAAAACTAACGGCTTAATTTATAACAAAACAGTTTACGAAAAACAAATATGACAAACATGAACCACAGGCTCCTGCTTAGGAAGGCAATTAAAGAATTATGGTGTTCAATAGGTGGGACAGTAGGAGGATACTATAGGTCAACATTCCATTCCTACGTATGTCCAATAGGTGGGACTGTAGGAGGATACCATAGGTCATGATTTCGTTCCTACTTATGTTGTTCAAAAGGTGGGACTGTGGGAGGATTTTATAGGTCATGATTCCATTCCAACTTATGTTTAATAGATGGGACTGTAGAAGGATACTATGGGTCATGATTCCATTCCTTCTTATGTTCAATAGGTGGGACTGTAGTAGGATACTATAGGTCATGATTTGATTCCCACGTATGTTCAATAGGTGGGACTGTAGTAGGATTCTATAGGTCATGATTTGATTCCCACTTATGTTCAATAGGTAGGACTGTAGGAGGATACTATAGGTCATGATTCCATTCCTATTTATATAAAAATAAGGAGATGTGGTATGATTGCCAATGAGACAACTATCCAAAAAAGTTCAAATGAAGTGGATGTAAGCAATTATAGGCAACCTTATGCCCTTCAACAATGAAAAAAGGCCCCGACATATAAAATATGAGACAATTCATTTGAGAAAACTAACGGCTTAATTTATAACAAAACAATTTACGCAAAACGAATATGACGAACGTGAACCAACGACAACCACTGAACTACAGGCTCCTGACTTGGGACGGCAAATAAAGAATTATGTTGTTCAATAGGTGGGACTGTAGGAGAATACTTTAGGTCATGATTCTATTCCTACTTATATTGTTCAATAGTTGGGACTGTAGAAGGATATTATAGGTCATGATCCCATTCCTACTTATGTTGTTCAATAGTTGGGACTGTAAAAGGATAATATAGGTCATGATTCCATTCCTTCTGATGTTGTTCAATAGGTGGGACTGTAGGAGGATACTATAGGTCATGATTCTATTCCCCCTTATGTTCAATAGGTGGGACTGTAGTAGGATTCTATAGGTCATGATTTGATTCCCACTTATGTTCAATAGGTAGGACTGTAGGAGGATACTATAGGTCATGATTCCATTCCTATTTATATAAAAATAAGGAGATGTGGTATGATTGCCAATGAGACAACTATCCAAAAAAGTTCAAATGAAGTGGATGTAAGCAATTATAGGCAACCTTATGCCCTTCAACAATGAAAAAAAGGCCCCGACATATAAAATATGAGACAATTCATTTGAGAAAACTAACGGCTTAATTTATAACAAAACAATTTACGCAAAACGAATATGACGAACGTGAACCAATGACAACCACTGAACTACAGGCTCTTGACTTGGGACGGCAAATAAAGAATTATGTTGTTCAGTAGGTGGGAAAGTAGGTGGATACTATAGGTCATGATTCCATTCCTACTTTTGTTGTTCAATAGATGGGACTGTAGAAGGATACTATAGGTCATGATTCCATTCCTACTTATGTTGTTCAATAGGTGGGACTGTAAAAGGATACTTTAGGTCATGATTCCATTCCCACGTTTGTTCAATAGGTGGGACTGTAGTAGGATACAATAGGCCATGATTCGATTCCCACTTATGTTTAATAGGTAGGACTGTAGGAGGATACTATAGGTCATGATTCCATTCCTATTTATATAAAAATAAGGAGATGTGGTATGATTGCAAATGAGACAACTATCCACAAAAGTTCAAATGATGTGGATGTAAGCAATTATAGGCAACTGTACGCCCTTCAACAATAAAAAAAAAGTCCCCGACATGAAAAATATGAGACAATTCAATTGAGAAAACTAACGGCCTAATTTATAACAAAACAGTTTACGCAAAACGAATATGACGAACGTGAACCAACGACAACCACTGAACTACAGGCTCCTGACTTGGGACGGCAAATAGAGAATTATGTTGTTCAATAGGTGGGACTGTAGGAGAATACTTTAGGTCATGATTCTATTCCTACTTATATTGTTCAATAGTTGGGACTGTAGAAGGATATTATAGTTCATGATCCCATTCCTACTTATGTTGTTCAATAGTTGGGACTGTAAAAGGATAATATAGGTCATGATTCCATTCCTTCTGATGTTGTTCAATAGGTGAGACTGTAGGAGGATACTATAGGTCATGATTCTATTCCCCCTTATGTTCAATAGGTGGGACTGTAGGAGGATACTATAGGTCATAATTCCATCCCCCCTTATGTTCAATAGGTGGGACTGTAGGAGGATACTATAGGTCATGATTCCATTCCCCCTTATGTTCAATAGGTGGGACTGTAGGAGAATACTATAGGTCATGATCCCATTCCTACTTATGTTGTTCAATAGTTGGGACTGTAAAAGGATACTATAGGTCATGATTCCATTCATACTGATGTTGTTCAATAGGTGGGACTGTAGGAGGATACTATAGGTCATGATTCTATTCCCCCTTATGTTCAAAAGGTAGGACTGTAGGAGGATACCATAGGTCATGATTCAATTCCCACGTATGTTTAACAGGTGGAACTTTAAGGGGACAGGTATTGGTGGGTATCAGTAGGCTTAGATTATAGGTCTTAGGATATAATGCCATCTGTGAGGGAGATGGAAGTATCGAGGAAGGTGATTTTTGGATTTAGATTCCTCATGAGTAAATTTGATACTTGGATGTATGTTTTTTGCATGAGTGATAAATGTATCTAAATCCTCGTCACTTTAATTCCATTTCATATCCACATCATCTATAAATCTAAACCATAGCAGTTCCATTAACTTGCAGATAATGATCTCCATCAAAGTGATGCTGTTGTTCTTTAGTACCAGCGTGAGCATTTGGACCAAGCATTCAGTAGGTGGATATTTTACTGGTCGGGAATTCCAAACTTCTTTACATGCATCAATGCCATTTGCATATGGAATATTCGTGTAGAGGGATGTGACGTCCATAGAGACACGTGTCTTGTCGGAGGGAAGTGGAATTAAGGCCTGCATTTTTCTAAGATAATCGGTTGTGTCTTTGATGTGAGATGGTAAGTCTTCAACATGTTGACGAAGATGGAAGTCAACGAATTCTGAGATTTTTTCCGTCGGTTGACCGTTGGCTGAAACAATAGGTCCTGGGTAATTGACCTTATGAATTTTAGGTAAAATATGAAATCTGCCTGGTTTAGGTTTTTCTGGTTTCAAATGTTCAAGAGCTTTTTCATCGATGAAACCATCGTCGTGCATTTCTACCAAACTATCAGTTATTTCTCTGCTTAAAGATGTTGTGGGATCAGAGTCTAGTTTTCGGTAGAACCTTGCATCGCCAAGTTGTCGTTCAGCCTCTTGAATATAGGCAGATTTATCCATGACAACCACTGCACTGCCTTTATCTGCAGGTTTAATGACGATATTGTTGTTGGATCGTAAGTTTTTCAGAGCAGTTCGTTCTTCATTGGTAAGATTGTCAAAAGGTTAATTGTTTTCTCTAGTATTTCTAATATTGTCCGACTTAAAATTGTCAATAAATGATTCCAAGGTGGCATTTTTGTTCGGTTTAGAGATCCAAGTACTTTTTTTTTTATATGAACTTGTAGTTGTTCTCGTCTCCTGACATTTCTGAGTCACTATCTGTTCTTTGCAGCTATTCAAAATAGTGTTAAATTTGCCATTAAGAGTTTTGATATGTTTTTCGCAGTGTTGTTTGAGGAGGATCATTAACCGCTTGGAACAATGGTAGAGGGTTTGATCCCATCTGCGAAGTAATGAAGTAATTGTTTAATATTATGATGTTAAAGATTTTGGATTAAATCAATAGACCAAAACGTACCTGTATTACTGAGCTATTTTACACGTACAATTAGCATTGTTAAAATTATTGACTCTGACGAAAGCTATTTGTTAAGCCGAAATATTCGTCAACACGATTTATAACATCATCTTCGTATATTACCATCTTATATTAGTACCGTTGTGCATATCTCTCATGTTTGCGGTATACCATCTTTTCCGCAAGTTTATTGTTTTCTGTTTGGTAATAAATTAATAATAAGATCTATTTTGTTACATCTTGTGATCCGTTTATTTGGCAATCGCCAATTGCAATCAGCAGGGTTTAAGAACATCAGTTATTCGACCTGCTAGTCAAATGCGTTTTGTTAAAATATACTTTTTCACTCATTTGGTCTTTTGGAAAATGTTGTTTGTGCTGTATTTAGACCCCTCTACCAAGAAATTTGTTTTGCATGCACACGTATAAAAATTGCGGTTTTTATCAAACGCAATCATAGGTTTGAACGTTGTTTTCAATTTAGACTTGTTTATATTTTTTTCGTTTGGGCTTGTATTATATTTGCCTTCGTGTTTATATGATCCGTTCATCCTATTTTGACTCTTTCAAAATTCAAGATTCTATCCTAAATTGAGGTAAATTATATGGCCTTCCAAATACCGTTTCAATTCCTAACATCACTGAAGAGACATTACTAGTAATTGTCGAAATCCGGATATGGTGTACACATTTTTGCACCTTATGTTTGCGGTATACCATCTTTTCCGCAAGTTTATTGTTTTCTGTTTGGTAATAAATTAATAATAAGATCTATTTTGTTACATCTTGAGATCCGTTAATTTGGCAATCGCCAATTGCAGTCAGCAGGGTTTAAAAACATCAGTTGTTCGACCTGCTAGTCAAATGCGTTTTGTTAAAATATACTTTTTCACTCATTTGGTCTCTTGAAAAATGTTGTTTGTGCTGTATTTAGACCCCTCTACCAGCACATTTGTTTTGCATGCACACGTATAAAAATTGCGGTTTTTATCCAACGCAATCATAGGTTTGAACGTTGTTTTTAAATTAGACCTGTTTATATTTTTTCGTTTGGGCTTGTATTATACTTGCCTTCGGGTTTATATGATCCGTTCATCCTATTTTGACTCTTTCAAAATTCAAGAGTCTATCCTAAATTGAGATAAATTATATGGCCTTCCAAAAACCGTTTCGATTCCTAACATCACTGAAGAGACATTAATTGTCGAAATCCGGATATGGTGTACAAATTTTTGCACCTCATGTTTGCGGTATACCATCTTATCCGCAAGTTTATTGTTTTCTGTTTGGTAATAAATTAAGAATAAGATCTATTTTGTTACATCTTGTTATCCGTTTATTTGGCATTTGCCAATGGCAGTAAGCAGGGTTTAGTGGTGAGTGCAAGACAGCCAATTTTAAATCTTGAACTTCGCATTGAGTCACATAACCGTTTTGCGGATCAATTGACATTAATTTACGAACGATTTGCAAGTGCCTGTCGCCTTCCCCTGAATGAAACATAATCATTATGCAATTGCCAACCAACTGCATCATTCTTTTGAAGTCGGAGCCATCTTTCATGTGAAATGTCAGATGGATTGGTTTTGCCCTTGTCATCTGAATGGCACATATACACATCAAAAACTCTGCTGTGTTTTTTCCTCCAACACCAAAGACATCCCCTTGATGAATTCCATAACGAACAAGGCCTTTAACTAGACTGACGGATTTGTCATATAGCTCACCATACGTTATTGTTTTTGGTAAATTTCCCTTGTTGTTAATAATATAGGCTCATCTGTTCGCCCATTTTCTCAAGAGATTTGGAATAGTTGTATATGGCGCTAAGACCGGATCTGTGGATCGTAAGTAACTTTTCATTTTCTTCCTCACTCTGCAAAATATGAATGAAATATACTTGTTGACTGTTGCAGTCTTACTATATACATATGTACAGCAAAAGGTTACTGATACTATGTCCTATTTAAATCATGTTAAGACCTTCAGATGTCAATGCATACTACTTAAAAACTGTTTACAATGTTATAATATGTAACAAATTAAGTAATATTACGATTAACAAGGACACTTTTTAGTTATAAGCTGATATGACAATTAAGGGTGACATGAGAAGGTATGGATGGATTTACAAACTAGAGAACAAATTTTACAATGGACAAAAAAGTAAAGAAAAAGAAAAATGTCTTAACTTTATATGACGGAAGCGTAATTGAGACAAATAAAAATAAAGTTATCATTACACTCATTTTGTCAAAATTTTGACATTACGACTTTGTGAAATAAAAATGTTGACTATTTAAAACTCAAATGTGGACATGTTAATTGACCTTATCTCAATATTTTACTTTTACAAAGACAAAATTTTTACTGGTAACACGAAATTTTGAATTTAGGTATATCGAACTTTTTAGCCTTTTAACTATCGACATTTTCTCAGAATGTATACATTAGTGATAATCACAGTCTTCATTTACAACAGATGAAGATAAATATACACCTTAAACTTTTACTTTTTATAAAGCCGAAAATGTAAATCAGATGTTTACAAGAAAAAGATAGATTTAAACATGTTTGTAATGTTTTTTGTTATTTAATGTTTACTTATTTAGTGTTATATCTCGTCTCTCTATTTTAATATATACCAGCTTTGATAAGTGTTTGGTGTGACTATAAATTTTCACTTCTGTTCTCGTACTATGAACAACAAAATTATTTATTTTGTAAAAAATATTTCCGTTCGCCATTACTGTATACCTTACAACAAAATTATTTTCATTTACCTGTGTACATTAATCTATTTGGCGGCATTTCGTTCAAGGTTATGGTTGTCCTTCTGAAATTGTTTAACATCTCACCCCTCATATTATTGATTTTGTATTTTTATTGTGTCATAGATCAAATTTATTCGTTCAGATTATGCTCACTTGTTTGTGTTAATGTGTCTTTTGATTGAGTTAAGCTATTTTAATTTATTTTAGTTTGTCTTTCTATGTTGTGATGTTACACTATTGTTTCAGGTAAGGGCGAAGATTGCTACCTATTAAAACGTTTAAACCCGCTACATTTTTTTGCACCTGTCCTAAGTCAGGAACCTGATGTTCAGTGGTTGTCGTTTGTTGATGTGGTTCATAAGTATTTCTCGTTTCTCGTTTTTTATATAGATTAAACCGTTGGTTTTCCCGTTTGAATGGTTTTACACTAGTCATTTTTGGGCCTTTTATAGCTTGCTGTTCGGTGTGAGCCAAGGCTCCCTGTTGAAGACCGTAGTTTGACCTATAATGGTTAACTTTTACAAATTGTGACTTGGATGGAGAGTTGTCTCATTGGCACTCATACCACATCTTCTTTTATTTATGAAGAGGTTATTTTGGACAGAAAATCTTTGTTCGCAGACCAAATTTCATATCTTTAACATGCAGCATTATGTTTCGGCTTCCGAAATGCAAATAGTGGCAGCCCCGTAATTCAGACACACCTGTATTTTGTAATACATTTTATCATGTTAAAAAACGAAAAAAATCATTAAATATACCAGGCTTATAATTTTGAAGAATGTCCAGTGCACGATGTTTTATCGGTATTGTCAACATCGCGATGTCTACTGTATCGTGTCACCATTGTGTTTACATCGTACCGTATAGAAATAGAAATAGAAATAATTTATACATCCAATTATGGACCCTTGTGGGTTTTAAATTTCATTCAATGATTACAATGATTTTTGTTATGAAAATGAAATAAATAAAATAAAATACAACACAATAGAACACTGAATAGTTATTGCATGCACATGGAAGAGAAATTAATATAGGAGACAATCAATAAATATGTAAGGATTATTCCCCTTTAACAGTATCAAATAATCTTTGAAGATATGGTGTTCAGAGTTGAATAAAAAAAAATAAGACCCAACTGATTAAATATAACGGTATTTGTTTCCCGTGTACACGCAGCAACCAATTAATATTTACGTATATAATATTAAAATTGCAAGAATTGGATTAGTATCTTTACAAATTTGACTTCCGTTTAGCGCATAAAATTATTAGGTTAAACGTATATATACATGCAATAAGCATACACATAGACAGAGTAATGTGTATTTTATTTAAAATTTTAAAATTTGAAATATATATAGATAAACTAAAGGAGATTTAGCCATTTACAGAATGTTTGGATCTCAACTCAAAACTCTGGATAAGAAAATTACTTAAGTATATAATATATACCTTGTGTTTATATTGTTTACATAGTAGACATTCCAATGTTGACAAAAGCTAGTTAACATCGTTTTTATATTGTATAACAAGTCTATATATACCTTTTTGTTTACATTGTTTACCTTATAGACATTACATAGTTGATAATAGCGAATCAATATAATGTTTATATTGTATAACAATTCTATACCTTTGTGTTTACATTGTTTACATAGACGACATTGCAATTTTGATAATAACGAGTCAACATCGTGTTTGTATTGTATAGCAACTCCATACCTTTGTGTTTACAACGTTCATATCGTAGACATCGCGATGTTGACAATAGCGAGTCTACATCGTGTAAATATTGTATATCAAGTCTATACCATTGTGTTTACATCGCTCACATCGTACACATCGCGATGTTGACAATAGAGAGTCAACGTTAACACTGTGTTCATATTGTTTGCTTATTCTATACCTTTGTGAATACATCGTTTACACCTTAGAATATTTACCGGATTTGTAATAACATAAGCAACACGACGGGTGCCACATGTGGAGCAGGATCTGCTTACCCTTCCGGAGCACCTGAGATCACCCCCAGTTTTTGGTGGGGTCCGTGTTGCTTAGTCTTTAGTTTTCTATGTTGTGTCATCTGTACTATTATTTGTCTGTTTGTCTTTTTATTTTTGGCCATGGCGTGGTCTGTTTTTTTTTTTTTTTTTTATCTGTGAGTTTGACTGTCCCTCTGGTATCTTTCGTCCCTCTTTTAGACATCGTGATGTTGACAATATCTAGTCAGCATCGTGTTTATTTTGTATACCGATGTGAATGATGTTTACATGATTCACACCGTCAACATTGCGGTACTCCAATCTATTGCAAAATATGAATATGCCGCAAAACATATGTTACATGGAAAACACAATTTGTTGATGTTGAAGATTTCTGGCATGTTTAATGGGGATCGACTTGTAAGAAATATAAATATAATCCAAGTGTTAGTCTCCTTGCTAAGCTTATGTTAATGGCAATATCTTCACTGATGCTTAATTTAATGATTTAAATTAAATATAGATTCGTTTATAATGTAATACTTATGGATTTAATTGTGTTCATTTTTTATTTATCTGTAAAAGTTTGTGCATAAGAAACTACAAAAAACTAAAAGAAGGTAATTTAATTAAAATACTTATATTCATGAAATTGTTATGGTCCTTAGGCAAATTTGCCGCCATTAAACTGCCCAAAAAAACAAAATTTTTACACTTTTTTGAAATTTGATATAATAGTTTGATCAGCAATAAATAAAGAAAAGTTAAAAATGTAATCGATGTTAAACACAATATCGTTAATACATTTCAATTAAAACGAAGTTAACACTGTACACAGTACATAAGTTCACACAATATAAATGATTTGGACACACTATCAAGAACACTGAAATGTAAACGATGAAAACACGATATTGATAATGCATCGTATACATCGCGATGTTCACGATGTCAACAATGTAAAACTTATATAAGAATTGTTACAATGTAAACTATGTAGACACGATATCGTGTAAACATTGCTTATATCGCATGTCTGGTTTATCTTTTATCATATTGCTCTGAGTACAGCTACGCACAATTGGTAATTGAAATAAAAACAAACCTTAATTGGTCGTCTACCTGTCTATTCAAAGGTGATAGCAATCGCAATATTAACAAAGGATTGTAATTCGGGGTTAACGAAAACTATAACTTAAATATAACAGTCAATATCAAAAATTCATCTTTAAATTTTGAATACATGTACAATACTTTTTACTTAGGCTAATGAGGACTTTCAATACTGTAACAGTTTATTTTAACAGAAGAATACAAAATTGAAATCTAAACTAATACAAACAAGAATTATATTATATGAAAGACCTAAAAAAAAAAGAGACTGTTAAGACTTTTCACTTCAAATATCAATTATATCAAAGATGTACATTTTTTTAAACCCATAAAGTTATATTATTCATATTTCTTCTGCAGTATTGAGTAAATGTCAAACTCAGCTTAAAATGATAATATGAACTTACTATGCATATAGCCTGTCTTGAGCATATTTTTGCAAAGGGCTTTTTGAATAAGGAAAACTAAATTTCTTTACCAGCGAGTTTTACTTAATTCACAGTCGTTTCTACCTTCAACATGTAATGATCATCTTACAAAAAAAGTTTAAAAAAAATCATTAATTTAACATTTTGTTGGTATCAAATTACATGTATAACCATATTTGATAATATCTTAACATTCTTAAAGAAAACTTAACTAATTTATATATTCATTAAATATGAAGAATAAAAAGATTCAATTGATACATGATGGATTGACCATAAACACATAATAAAATGTCATCAAAAGTCATCAGGATTACAAGGTATTTTGAAAAGTAATTGATTAAATCAATAACATGTAATCAGAATTTTTGCTGATTAATTATTACTGATTACTTGATTGCAATTGCAATTACACCAAGCCTTGTCAAATGAAGATGTAAAAGTAATTGCAAGAATTTGATCTGATGTTTTCATTTTAATTCAGGTTACTCATCTTTAGACTAACGATTTTGTTTATTTTGTAATAGGAGCACTTAAATGCACCGATCACTGTTTTTGTTTGAACTATGCTGTACCTTAGGAGATATGTGTGTCATTATTTGAAAATATTCAGCAAAAACTATCCATGTACATGTAGATACAAATTTAAGGTAGCACGGTAGTATTTGCATTCCAGTATTTAGGTTGCTCTTTTGTGAACGTATACCCTACCTAAGTCAATGTATCTGAACAGTGTGATTGGACAAAAAATACCGTATCAACTGAACATACTTTCCCAAACTGAGGGATGGATCAGGTGTAGAAAAATATGAAATAATTTTACATACAGATGAAAATGAATTTTTTAGATTTTTTTAAAATTTTGTATTCACTGCACGATAAAATACCTAAAAGCACTAGTGGCCTTAGATTTTTAAAAATAGCAAAAAAAGTAAACGGTCATGATACACATTCAAATTCATTTCTGAATAGTAAAATGAAAGTAATTCAGTTAACTGTGAATGTAGAATTTTTTGCAGTTTTAGAAAGTGGTGAAAATTCTAAAAAGGCTATCATTATCCCTTATGGGCCAGAAAATTCTACCGTGCCACCTTAAGAGACGACAATAAAAGGAAATTATTAAATCCCTTTAAAAAGACACACAAAGTCAATTCAGATTAACATATATTGAAGGTTATTGTTAGATACGTTAGTTTGTGTCCAAGGGTAGACATGACGTGGAATTAGTGTTTGTTATTTCGAAAATGACATAAACAACAATATTTTCCCTTATCATCACGCGTTGTCATAATTCTTTGCGGCACATTTCTATTTACTGTGAGTTAGTGTCATAATAAACATTTAATTTGGACGCAAAAGCATTTGCCGATGTTACAAACCTATTTGTGCATTTTCCATTGTTATTCAAAGCAAAATGAAAGTCTAAGATACTAAATTTCATTTCACAAATGATCTGACTCTTTTGTTAACTTATTGTACCTCGAACTTATTAACCCGGTGTAGGTCTTAAAGTTTATGTTCAATTTACTAAAAGTTAATCGGGCATGACTAATTAGAAACGCCTTCGTAGAATCAGGGGGTCCAAAATAGGATCGGGAAAAAACAGCTAACGAAATACCATAATTTACAATTTCAGAGAATCAAAGTGCTTTTGGTTGATTTAGCATCTCAGGTTAATAATCAAACGGTATTTGAGTGGAAATACAACTTGTCAGAAACCGAGAAATGCTGGCTGCAATAGTATCTTTTTTTTTTACAAGAGAAGTGCATATCTCATTTGCTAATAGTGGCCATTATTGATTGTAAATTCGTGTCGTTTTGTTTTGTTTTTTGGCATTCATTCGTCTATCGTGGAGAAAAAAAGGTGTGTGTGGAGGGGGTGGGGGGGGGTGTTGCTTGTAGCTTAACTTCCGATTTTGATCATGGTTCAACTTTATTCTATTACGACATAAGTTTTACCTCTAGTCGACACTCCATCTTATTAGAGTGTCGCTTTTAAATTGTTATTATTTACTTCAGGTTGATCCACTTTACATCTAGTCGTGAATATACATGAAATATTTGCCACTGGGCAATAAGGGAGCAATGATTTAATCAACACCATTTATAGTGATGTATAATCATTTGTCTCTAGTTGATGATTATCTCAGGCAGTTTTCCAATTTTTATATATTTGATTTTTATTCATATTTAATTTGTAAGCATTAATTTTAGCTTTTCTTTCCTCATTTTTCTCTTTGCATTTAATCTTTTTTTAACATTAAATATCGTAGTCGACAACAAGTGTTACATTGTATCATATCCAACCAAACTAGGACAGGGGAGTAGAACAGAAAAAAAAATCTTCATTGAGTGGCAATAACTCATATATTGAAGTGTACAACGACCAGATCGTCTAGGTGACAAAATTTACTGTTAACAGTTTTTTTTTTTTAAATCTGGTTTAATAGTTGTTATAAAAGAAAAATATGGATAAGAACAAAATATTGGCAACAGTTTTTATAACTCAAAGGATTCAACTTATTTTGGCCGTTTTATTTTTATTTTTTAGATAAAGTCTTACCGATCGGTTTTGTTATTTTTTTTATCTACGATTGTCTCAGCAAAAGTCGCCAAAAAAGGTGTAAAAAATCAGCCATGCGAATTATTTGAAAACTTAGCTCCCCTTTGTTGTTATTTACAGATTCATTCATTTAACCTGTGTGTTGATCGTTTTTCCCCTCAAATGGTTATTTAACGTATAGATAGCATTAAACTCTTACTACACTAGGTATCGAATATACGACATTTCTTTTTCGACCGGACGAAGATACGTATTTATACATCCGAACAGCCTTACTGTCGCACCCTCTTAGCAATACCCTTGCTAAGAGGGTGCGACAGTAAGGCTGTCAATCTGTGCAGAGATGTCAATATTTCTATACCCAAGTAAATCCTTTGGTTTTTGAATAAAATGAGATAAAGGTAAACATTAATACGGCAGCAACCCAACGACACAGACAAATAAAAATATTAAGATTCGGCATAGTCTTTTGTTATAGAAAAATGCGTATACAAAATAATCTCAAAACCGTCCTATGACTTAAGAAATACGGAGGTAATTATATAAAATTCACCGTCTAATATAAAAAAAAGATGTGGTATGTTTGCCACTGAGACAACACTCCACGATAGACCAATTGACCCAGAAATTAACAAATGTAGGTCATTGTACGGCCTTAAACAATAACGAACCGACCGTGCAAGGGCTGTATAGCCAGTCAAGGTCGTTAAAAACTTCCATTTGTTGTTAAACAATAAGCAAAGCCCATACTGCATAGTCAGCTATAAAAGGCCCTGAAATGACAAATGTAAAACAATTCAAACGAGAAAACTAACGGACTAATAATGAACGAAAAACAAATATGTAACACTGAATTGAGACAGGCACATACAGAATGTAGCGGGGTTAAACTTGTAAGATGGCACCAAATCCTCCCGCTAATCTGGGACAGTGGTGTAACAGTACAACAAATGAACAAACTATAAAAATCAGCTAAAAAAGGCATAGCTCATCAGATTGATAGAAATAAAATACATCTAACAAAAACACAAAGTGGACAGGTACTTGCACATCCCAACAACAAAAAGACACTTAGTACAGATCTGAGAGTACTTACAGTTACTGAAGCTAGTTCAAAGCCAATAACAACTAATAAAAGAATAACTTGATACGAAAGATGTTACATTTAGGCTATTTTATTCGATTTTATTCATTAGAGTTTACATGCAAATTTTTTTTCCCCCTTCATTCAAAAAAACAAACGAAACACGATTTATTATTTAATTGGACTGAACAGACAACACTAATTATTTTGCATTTGCATGTAACGTAGTGTAAGAAAATTACAGAATCAAAACTAAAATGAACATTTACCTGAATATTGCGAAAAGTAAAATAACAAAAATACCGAACTCCTAGGAAAATTCAAACCGGAAAGTCCGTAATCAAATGGCAAAATCAAAAGCTCAAACACCACATCAAACGAATGGATAACAACTGTCATATTCTTGACTTGGTACAGGCATTTTCTTATGTAGAAAATGGTGGATTTAACCAGTTTAATAGCTAGCAAAACCTCTCATTTGTATGACAATCGCATAAAATTCCATTATATTAACAACTATGTGTGAGCAAAACAAAGACATAATTGGTAAAAATGTCAAATATAGGGGTACAGCAGTCAACATTGTGTTATAATCTTAATCACTATAAAACAAAACAAATATGTAACAAAGAAACACAAAAAGGCATATAGACAGATCACATTTATTTAGCAAAATTGAAAGACAAGAATACAAAAATTTACCATAGTACAATAATACAATGACGGGATGTACAAGTACAGACCCACGTCATATGTAACAAAGAAACACAAAAAGGCATATAGACAAAGCACATAAGCAAAATTGAAAGACAAGAATAAATTTATTTTTTTTACCATAGAACAATAACACAATGACGGGATGTATAAGTGCAGAGCCACGTCAAAAATAGGATCGGGATCACCCAAAACATACTAAACAGTAACAGTAATATTCATGAAGATAAATAAAAGAATACTATAACACTTTATGAAGATGATAAACAAGGATCTTATGCATTTAGGTCTTTCGATAAGAAGTTGTGAAACAAGCTGTTTAAAAGGCTAATTGTTGGAAGAGTTTACTAACTGTTTTCATTTGATCTGGTCTTTACGAACCTATTTCATTAATACTGACAGATTAAACACATCAAATATATATAACAAGAAGTTTTGGCGCAGAGCATTTATTGGTCAGTTGAAAATGAGGTCTGTATAGGGTTTGATTTCCTCATTTATAAAATAGAAAATCGTTATATTAAAAAGTTGAATATCAAAAATATAAATATACCCTTGATTTTATAATACTATCCTATGGTCTTATTTTAATGCTAAAAAATATAATAAATAAATGATTAAGTGATGACCGCTGATTGATCGCTAAAATAGTAACGCCTAAGGCAGCAAGTACTGTATCTTCCGTATTTGTTATTTCTCCTGTTTTGAACACGTTCCAAACTCTATATCTCATTGTAGCCAAAAAGATGCAGCCAATCAGATCCGATTTCTGATTCAAGACGACGTAAATATCGAATGAAACTTATGGTTTCACACAGTAGTGCGAAGCAAATACAAAATGGAGCATTCATTTATTCATATCACTCCAACATTATCAGTAAATCAATATTAACTGCCTAAGCATAATTGTTCATTAATCAGGTATCCGAAAGGATCTTAAATACCCATACTGTAAATTTTCCGTATTTAATATCTTTTTCTGTCCGGGTAAATTCCAAATTCTATATCTCGTGGTAGCCAATAAAATCTTTCCAAAATAATAAGGCAATTTTTGAGAATATGGGTATGGGGTACAAGAAACGATTTTACCAGAAACATGTACATCCCATATCAATTTTTTCTTTTCATATTTCTTAGATATGTAATTTTTCGATCATTTATAACAAAGAAGTTGAAATAATAAGCTTCTTGTTCCAAAAAAAGAGAAAAATCCCAAATTTACAAAATTGACAGCATGGTAAATTTGACACGAAAAAGCAAAATGTGATAAAACTTTCTTATATTAACACCTACCTTTAGCTTTTTTAAGTTGAATTTATTCAGATAGGTCCACTTCATCTTTGTTGAAAGTTTAAAGAAAAGTTTAATTGTGAAACTATGATTTTTTTCATGATAATAGCCCAAAAATGGGTAAAGATTGATTAAAAATGGGAAAATCATCAGAATTGGGTACTTTCAAATGACCGTAGCAAAAAAAGAAGTGCACCACCATATCGTTTTTTCTTCACCAATTATTTTTTTACAGTCATATATAAAACGAAAAACGGCCAAAAGACAAACAGTAGTAAACAATGCACAACAGTCAAATTTTATTTACCTGATCGTTGCAGAAAGTCATATAAAATATGATAATATTTCGATATAAACCCAAAAATCAGGTTGAGAAAAAAAGTTTAATTTTAGAAATTTTTAGCTCCTCAGAGGTGTACATCCTTAAAAGCTGTTGTAATTGAAAAGTATCAAAAGTAGAGCCAAAAACTAACAAGAGAAAGAAAGCTACAAATGATTGGACAAGGGTGATACATTCCTTAATTTCAAATTACCTCCCTAGTTTTTCAACGACATATTTCAAAACAATGTCCTTCTTTTGAAAATATGCTGTTAGGATTAAAATTAAAATACGTAATTTTTTTACGGCTAACAGCGGGTATATATTTTAGTGTAGGAAAAAAATAAACAGGATGTTTTAAAAACGATAAAGAATATTTTAATTTTTACATTGAAGTGTACTACTATGACAAATTTGAATCATCCACACCCAGCAGCATCTGGATACGGACTTTATAAGTCAATCAGTCGAAGTCTAGTTGAATTCATCATTTGGACAGAAAAAACAGTTTTGATGAGGTTGCAATATCGCTAAACGTTGTTAGATATCCGTTTGACAAGAATGTGTGATTCGTTAACGACAATACTTTCATTATTCCTCTTACATACATTCCAGTTGATAACATTAGTAAAACGGCAGATCAAACAACATTTGCAATAGTTGAGAAGGAATTGTAAAGGTGTTTCTTTTTCTATTTCTTATTTCAGTGTTTTTCAATATTTTTATATCAGAGAAGTATGGGCCATTGTTTGTCTTTGTGTCACTTTTTTTTTTATTAATATTGTATCTAGATGTTTATACCATGTTATTATATATTTATAAAAGTTATTGGTCACATGAGGTAGTAAAGGTCACATTTTTGTTTACAATAAACCTATTAAGCGCATGGTTTGTGTTTATGTTAGTTATGATTAATGCGGCTTTTACGGGTAAATGCAGGTGATGAGATTTGTGAAAAGCATGATTAAGTATTACTCAAGGGATTCGTTTGAGAAATTAAAATTATTCGAAGTGTGCCTTAAGTTTACGTAGCAGCAGTTTGTTATTATGTTTACCCACCCACCAACACCTTTTTGAGTTGATTATTGTTAATAAATTTGAAATATGGGTATATAAATATATTAAATTATATTAATATGTATTTTTCCTTTTTTTTGTAGCTAGATTTTGATTGTGTTTACTATTATATGATCGGATTGGTAGTTCTTGATTGAATTTATAGTGAAGGACTTAAGTTTGAGGAACATTGAATGTAATAAACATTAAATGCTGCTACACCTGTAGGCACACTTTTCCTATAATTTGTTATATTTATTAAATAATTTATATTCGTTTTAGAATATAATGTTTGCTAGTATAGCTTCCTTTCATAGTGTTTTGGCATTTTTATCAACTTTACTAACTATGTTACTGATGTTGAAATAAGGGATTTAGAATATTCTATCGCATGTATCATACAAAGTACTCAATATTATGTCCGATAACTGAAACATCTGTTATATGTGCAATACAATATTCAACATGTACTTGTTAATCTTTTTGTTACGTCATTACATAAAAGCCCAGATGAAAATATATGAACCTACATACTGAAACCGTAAGACAATTTAATAGCTTATCTTTTGCTCCTTTTTTTTATTTGATTACTTGAGGAAGCTATTTTTACAACAAATAATTCATTAAATAACAACGCTTCTATATTTTACAAAGTAATCTTAAGACCAAGGTAATTCATATGTCTACTTTTCAAAGATATTGGTGACATTTTTACACATATTAAATGTTATATTTGCATTTTGTTTAATACGATATGTCTGAAGATGGAATTTGACTTCATCAAATTCGTATTTTGATCTTATTCGGACGCGTATATTTAAACAATATTTGTGAAACCTATTCTGCATATAAAATTTTATATTAGCAGGTTTTTTTTTCAAATTGATTTGTCGTAAGATGCAATGGTCTTCATTGAAATTTATCCTTTGATCTTATACCATATCTTTTTCAATGTTCTAATTTCTTTCATTTTCTTGTTAAAGGGGTTGTTAATTGTTAGTAAATTCTATTTGTTATTAAGTTGGATTAGAATTGGAATATTTCAATGGAAATAATCAAGCATCGCAAACATTGAAAAACACTGAAATAACAATTAGATATGTTTGCACAGTTTACATCCTAGAGTGTTGCCATATGAATTCCAACAATCGCAATATACAGTCTCTATTTCTTATTTTCCCATTATACTGTATACAAATAACAATTCCCCCAATTTAAGAGTACATGATATTGTTGACTTAGTGAATGATCAACGACAATATTGCAGAATTGTTCTGTATCACCTTCAATTAAATTTGCAACAATTTAGTATACTTAAATTAGACACAATCATTTCCTAAATGGAAAAAGTGTTTGAAAATTTTAAGGATTCTGTCTAAATTTGTTCTGTTGACAACTTTGTTTTCCGCCCTTTTCAACAGCACTACAACATACTCTTAAAATATTTTAACACATCTAAGACACAAAAGAGTAAACGTTGTTTAATTGTTGGTTGCTGAACGTCCAGTGGCAAATATTTAATGCATGTTCGGGGCATTAATAAATTAACAATAAATGCAATAAATAGGCTAGGTATTAGAGGTCAACTGGGTTGCAGGTTGGGAAAAAATTGACTGCCACGGGAAAAATGAAGGTATATTGGATAGGGAAAGAAATTTGGCCTTGCAACAGGCCACCTATGGACCCCTCAAAGAGTTGTTGCAATGGTTCTTAAGTGCAGAGAGCGTGAAACTCTCTTCACACGAGGCATCGGATATAACTCCCCATTCTGACAGGACGTTAATAAAAACAAACAAAACAAACAAACATATCGGATTTTTTTTATTAATCATACTAGGTTAGCATTTGTTTATTGTTTTGTATGTTTTGTATTCATAATTTTTCTTATCCAACACGTTGAAACGCAATTGAAAAGTGTAGGGAAGCAAAGCAAGGTTACACTATTAAATAAGGAAAGAAAACTTTTAAAGAGCAATTTTATTGACAACAATGCTTTTTCGGATGATTGTGTTTTTAAGAAAGAGGATTCAATAAAATTATTTCAGACAACATGAGGCAGAACTTCAACAAATAATTAAAGTACACTTATTTTTTTGTTTAATGTAAACAGACCATACACGCACTACGGCCATTTAAACATTTTGACTATAGTTTCCAATCTGGACGATGGTATGTGGTCATTACTTGACCCTCTGCAATCAGCTGACATACCCGGATGTTTTCATTGAAGTTGAAACCAAAACAGGTACCCAAGGAAGAACAAAGTGTAGAACAAAATACACCATTGATGGTTGTCGTTGTTCTAAGCAAGGTCATGTTGCCATAAATATTTGATTTTCCACAAAAATGCCCATTGAATTGACCTGAAAGTATATACGAATGAGAATTGATAAGAGACAAGATATATAAGTTTACACTTTTTGCTCAGCATTATTTTTACTCATAAAGTACTGTTAGGCAATTCAGATACTTTCAATACAAATATTGCTTCTAAAACATACGTTTATGACATTATATAATAAAAGTGGTTGCTCATAAATCTGTACAAAATCACAGGTTTTATGAGATAGTTGTTGTACGCTCTAACATCATGAGATTGTAATAGAAATTTTCGAAGCAAGACGCGTCAGGTCGTACAAATATAAATCAATGTCATGAGTAAATAAACAATTTGCGAACAGAATGATTGGAAGTAACAAAATATTTAAAAACATAAATTATGTTGGATCTAGTCAGAAAAGGAATAATATTTCCACATATCCTTGTTTATATAACGATTCTTTAAAGTGTTAAATTTCCGTTTAAAACATGCAGCTTAAAAACAGTTTTATGGTTGAGTGTCAAATTGATTTGTCGAAATTTGATATGATATATTTCTGAGTAAATGATTTTAATTGAAAGTCTTTCCTTTTTAGTGTGACATGAGATATCACGCAAATAGCTTTATTAAGGTAATATAAAAGTTGAACTTAACTCACATTTATAAAATTTAATTAGGTAGTCAAGACGTCGTGGATTACTTCATACCGTTATTTTTAAATAGCTAAAGAAGTAAATGAACGACTTGAAACAGGACCATAGTAATATTCATGCATCGAAAGGAAAGGTCACAATAAAGATCTAATTGTTTGCCTTTGTAAATGATACTTTTTAACTGTTTATACCAGTTTGTAGATTGCAACAAAAGTATCCATCACCTTCTTGAATTAAATATTATTTTCATTAATATTCCATTATTATTATAATTATCCTCACTATTATTATTATTATTATTATTATTATTATTATTGATGTTATGACAATAGAAAATTCCCAGATCAGTAGATTTCTTTTATGAATATAAATTGAATTGCTTAATTTTGAAAAATGCTGCTTGAAGACAATTTAATATCGTAAAAGATTTACATTGAAATGTTTGACGAGAGTTGTTTACCCAACGAGTTTGACCCGGCAATATCACACTTATGCGTGCAGAAATTTCACTAAAACTAACATTATTAAAATAGTAGATTAGTTTTATTGACAACATGTTTGCTGCAGTTCGGGGACATTCATAGTTGGACTATCAACAATTATTCTGCTTGTCGGCTTTTTCCTTGATTCCTATGTGGTAGACTTCGTACAGTAGTACTCCGAAAATGAAATGAAAAGAAGCTGCGATTTTGCCTCAACTTTGTCTCACGCTATAAAGACTATGTCCTTTAATTGAATAGTTCAAAGTTTATTTCTTAGGTTGACTACAACTATCCCAAATGGACTTGAAATAAATCTGAATTGAAACAATATTCAAATGAGTGCGTTTTTTCATGAAGAATGTCTTGATAGCGGGTTATTGCTTACCAGGAAAAGTTGAAACTGTTCTTTTTTTTCAGGAAGGTTAAATTACCTAATGCCAAGTATAACCGGATTTGCACTTGCATAAGCCATCATGTCTTAAACTTCCAGAACACCTAAGAACACTACGGGATTTAGTGGCGTTACTATTGCTCTATCTTCAGTTGTCTGTGTAATGTTTTGTTTATCTTTTTTGTGTCTTTTCGTCGTTTTTTTTTAGCCAATGGAGTTGTATTGTTTTCGTGGACTTATGAATTATTTGTGGTTATTGATTGCCCATATTCTCTCCATTTTGTTATCAATAAAAAGTGCTCAACATAAAACAAACAAAAGGTGGATCATTTTAAAATGAAGAAAAATCTTTCAGTTAGGATACTTGTAATACAGTTTAAACAAAATATGACAGAATCAATGAAAGGAAGTCTTCTAACTTATATTGAAAATATCATCAATGCTACCTGGTAATAGTTTTATACGCCAGACTCGCGTTTCGTATACAAAAGATTCATCATGGTTTAACTTATTCATTAGCAACAACTTACAAATCTCAGTAAGAACCTAACATTGGATCCTACTTAAGAATTGAAAGTTGACGGACGATTGCCAAAACATAATCATATTGGCTATGGGAATCCGACCTTATATAACTGAAAATACACTGCTACATGCAAGACACCTTTCTGTCAAATTTGCATTGATGCATGAACAGTTGTTCTTAAACTATTGTTTAAAATATTCCGTTAAAGTTCAAATGTAAAGCTAAGACTTTCTAATATTAGATGTAGAAATTGGTCAAACTAGGAAAGCAAATTGAATAAGCGGTTTCCACATAGATTACGATGAGATGTGGAATACAACTCCTTGGCAGACATACTGATTGTCCAATGTGTAGCAGAGAAAAAAATGTACATAACATACAGGAAACCTAACTGGTAATTTAGTTTTTGATTATTAAGTGCTTCTCAATGAACATTTTCGACTTGTAATTGTAATTGTTATAATTTAAAAAGACAAAACAAAACTCCAATAAGTAAAGATAATCATTTTTAAATCACTTACTTACCTTTACATTCTATTCTCCATGTCCCGATGCTTCCCCAACCTTTTCTTATTCCTATTCCAGTAATATTAAATTGGGATACATCTGTCCGGCTGATGACTGATTTATCGGAAGAGTCCTTTATTTGAATGTGCCCATCACCTGACCAGGTTAGCAGAAACTTTTTAAAATCTGTGCAGCTTGTTATACCAGGGGTTTCTTTGACATAAACTGCAGTTATTCTGAACTTTCTTCGAATAATAACATTGTTGCCTTGGTTACTTCCTATCACTATCTCATAGAAATTCGGAGAAACGAGGTTAGCTGCAGTGTACAAATGAATAAAAAAATCACTGCATATCTTGACGCTAAATCTAAATTTTTGAAATTCGGAATGAAACAGTTCATAACCAAATAATGTGGTACAATAATCATAAACATTCCGAGTACATCCATGAATCGAATTCTCCGGAATTTTCTGTCTTTATTCACATTTCATTTAGAATTTTTCCTAGACATAAAAACATAGAAATACATAACATGCATTATAACTGGTCATTGATGTACACTTCCTGTTGAGTTTGATAGCATTCTCCACAGAACATTTTTGCTTTCCAATTTTTTTTCTTGGCATTACCTTGCTATTGAATATTCCATATTTAAAAAGCTTTGAAACCGAACTGTTTTATGAAAAATAACAAAATTTCTAATTGAAGATGTTCGCTATTCTAAATTTTGACTTTTTTCAGTTCTTCGCAATCCTCTAGTAATGCAAATAAAAAGTTTGTCTGCTAACCCCTTCTTTTCTTTGCATAATTGTATTACAGTATATGAAGTTAAAAGTCTTATAAAGAATAAAAAAAAAAATGAACAAATGTAGATTATTTATTTCTTACATAAATAATCAAAACACATAGTAAACGCGCGTTCTCAATTGCACCTAAAACACAAACGTGCGAAATGTTGAAATAAACGCCCGTGACCTACTGACTAACTTGATACAAAGTTAACGCGATATTTTGATTTTGACCGCGATAACCTAATTATAGTAAACGCGCATCTACTAGTAAACGTGAATTAAATTGAAGTAAACCAAGGAAATATATGCACGAGGCCTTAAATAAACGTTCGTTTAGTTCATGCAATGATTGGTTTACACCAAATTGTATTTGTGCGTCACTTAAACTACTGCACTGTGTGTGCGTAAACAAAATCAGACTCTCTAGACCATTTGTTGTTCATAGAATGATGTTTTCTTTCGTTTGTTCTGTATTTTTAGAAAAATCAGATGTTGAAATTTGATAGGTATAGAAGCCGAAGCTATGGTATGATTACAAATAAAACGACTAATGGCGTAGATGTAAGCAAGACGTGGTATGATGTCCTGTGAAGACATTTTATTTTTTATTTTAGTAATCCCATCCACGTATTTTGTCACTAATATCATTAATGGTAATTAACTGTTTTAAGGACTAAAAAGTTAGAATCTTGTAGTAGGAAGATCAAAGAACATCAAACACTAAAATGGTTCTGTTGGAATGATTAATACAAGGTAAAATAACACAAATACCCCAAGGAAAATTCAAAACTGAAAGTCCCTTATTAAATGGCAAAATGCTCAAACACATCAAACTAAAGGAAAACAACTGTCATGTTCCTGACTTGTGTAACAGGCATTTTATTAAACAGAAAACGGTAAATTAAATCTTGTTTTCTATAGGACAGTTATCACAATTTAAATTAACTTTTTTTTTGCGACTTACTTGAGAACTTACTTAAGCATGAATACTTGTGACCCAACGTAACTTATCAGTAGATTTTGATGATAGCTATACGACGGGAGTCACTTTTGAAGCAGAAATGCTTTATTTTTAAGAACATGCATTCTTAAATTCTCGTTGCTCAATCTTTGAATTTATGAGTAGTATTTTACTTTTCGATTGACACTGGTATTGTCTGTTCTTTTCTACAAATCAGTTTGCTTACTAATTTTTCTTTTTTTCAGTACTTATAGTTTTTTCAGTCTGTTTATAAAAAATGACTCGCATGTTACTAAATTCATTTGAGTTGAAATACCTGAAAATAAAGACCTACCTGAGCATATGGAAAGACATCCAACAAGGAAAATGACTACAAACCGCATTACTAAACTCATATAATTGTTTAAAGTTTCCAAATAAAGGAATTGCAACAACCTGCAATCTGTTTTAAATGTGTTCTTAAAAGCAATTTAAAAAAAAATGAATCAATTATCATATTGTTGGCACAATCTATACGTGTCGCAATATAGGATTTAAAATCATTTTCACGCATTTCATATTTAAAAGAAGAATAAAGTCGATATAATAGAGAGCATGTTGAAATTAAATACATTCGCCCTCTTATGATAATTGATACGATCAGATGCAAATACAGTTGTGTGCAGACCACGCATTACACAAATTAAACGCACATGAAGGATATTCGATCAAAACTTTGTACAAGACACTTTTATTCTGATAGAATATGAATAAGAAAACATAAAAAGAAGGAAAAAAATGTATAGGTCCATATCTTTTTATTTGACATAAAGTCAATTGACAATTTGGCGGGAAATGATTCATTCTAGATATTTCATACATTTCGTATTGGCACCTTTTTCCTTTCAAACACTATGAAATATAACAAGTATTTAATAAGATTTTCAAAAACGGCTTTTTAAAGTATATACAATAAAATTATGAAAAGAAAAGTAGGGGTTAGCGAGCAAATTTTTTATTGGCACTACACAGGATAAAACTAGAGGATTCCGAATATCTAACATAAGGTCAAAAACAAGAGAGACGAACATCCTTAACGCAACGTGTACATATTTCAACTGTTTACTTCAATTGTCGCGTTTACTAGTACATGTACAAGCGTGTTTACTATAATTAGGTTTACGCGGTCAAAATGGAAATATCTTACATGCATGTCTATCAGAGTAAATGCTCGTTAGTTTTTTGTTTGTCTAGTCAGTAGTTTATTTGCGTTAACTCAAATTTCGCTCGTTCATTTTTAGGTGCTATTGAAAAAAAAACGGGCGTTTACTTTTTGCTGGACATAATTTATGGAACATATCTGCGGTAATATTTTCGTCAAATGTTGATAAAACAAACCATCGTCCTGTATTGCCTTTTTCATTTGTTTTTAAATTACTGCAAGAAGAACTTTGTTTCTTGTAAATGTTGTAATAGGTGTATTTGCAGTAGTGATCATTTAATAACAGAAATGGTTAAGCTTTCATAGATATAAGAAGATGTGGTATGAGTGCCAATGAGACAACTCTCCATCCAAGTCAAAATTTATAAAAGTAAACCATTATAGGTCACAGTACGGTCTTCAACACGGAGCCTTGGCTCACACCGAACAGTAAGTTATAAAGGGACCCAAAAATTACTAGTGTAAAACCATTCAAACGGGAAAACTAACGGTCTAATCTATATAAAAAACGAGAAACGAGAAACACTTATGAACCAAATCAACAAACGACAACTAATGAACATCAGATTCCTGACTTAGGACAGGTGCAAACAAATGCAGCAGGTTTAAACGTTTTAATGGTACCAAACCTTCACCCTTTTTCTGAAACAATAGTGTAACATCACAACATAGAAAGACACACTATAAAATATCAACTGAAATAGCTTAACTCAATCAAAGGACATATTAACACCATTGAACATACACTGAACAAATAAATTTGACCTGTGATACAATGTAAATACAAAATAGATAAACTAAGGGAAGAATAATAAAAGTAACATGTTATATTGGTATGAAATGTTAAACATTTAAAGAAAAACAATATGCTCGAACAAAAATATCAGCCATTTGCAATAACTTTAAACACAGGTTAAACTAAATAATTTGTTGTTAGGTATACGTGTACAGTTCCAATGGAGAAAGGGAATATTTTTAAAAAATAAATAATTTTGATGTTCATAGTACGAAGTGGAAATTTATAGTAATATCGAACACTTATCAAAGCTGGTATATAGACCAGATATAACCCTGAATAACATTAAATAACAAAAAAGCAATACAATTAGTATCAACAGGTCAAATAAACAAGAAAGTACGATTTGAGAGTACTCGCAGTTACTGACAGCTAGTTAAAACCCAAAACAATTAATAATAAAAAATCATGCATCAGAGACTGAAATCAACTAAAACACATCCCAGGGATTTAGTATTTTAACGTCATGGACAGTCAAAGAAGACATGACTAGTGCAATTCCAAAAATAAATGTATCGACAGACAGCAGGATAGTTAGGAGTTTAACCTCTTTATAGATCAAAACGAACGTGGGTGCGTCTTTATACATCCCGTTTGAAAAGAATACAAATTTAGTTATGTTTCAATTTGCTGATGACAAAATCGATATTAGTGCCAATGTAAACTATATTCAAAGATCTGATTACAACATTGGTAAGATAACCTTTACTAATAAGTTTGTTTAAAGGTTCGATGAGTTTACACGGATCACATAGTGATTTCCGCGCTTTAAGTACAATATTACCGTAAAATTTAGGATGTGAAATACCGATTTTAATCAGTTTTCTACAAGTACAGCCAAATTTACTAATCAAATCTTTGTATCTATGAAAGAACTTAGCAAAAGTTTTACGTAATTTATGGTAACGAAATCCCTGACTTAATAATTTACCAGTGATGCATTGATTACGTTCGTTAAAATCTATGACATCACTACACACACGGGCATAACGAACGAGTTGGGATATAAAAACACCGTATGATGGAGCCAAAGGAACATCGCCGTCTAAAAAAGGAAAATTAACAATAGGGAATGAAAAATCGTATCTTTTGTCGTAAATTTTCGTATGGATTTTTCCTTTAGAGATTGAAATGTCCAAATCCAGAAAAGGACAACTACTGCTGTTTATGCTAGATTTAGTTAAAGTAAGTTCTATTGGGTAAATTTCTGTAGTATATTTAGAGAACTCTGGATTATTTAACGAAAAAATATCATCTAGATAACGGAAGGTATTGTTGAATGTATCAACCAAATGTAACAATGACGTGTCTTTACTGAGTTTGGTCATAAACTGAGATTCATAGCAATACAGGAATAAATCTGCTATTAAAGGGCGCAGTTAGTGCCCATAGGAATACCTACTACTTGTCGATACACTTTATCGCCGAAACGTACATATGTGTTGTCCAGGTGAAAATTTAAAGCTTCAATCATATTTTTACATTTCCAGTAAGTGTATCTAGCATACTTTCCTTTTTCGTTACAGAAAAAGGCTTTAAACGAGTTACAGCAAATAAATTTGTAATGAGATTTTTCAAAAGACATACATGTAATGTTAAATCTGCTGTAAAGAATGTTGACCACTTACATGACTTACTCCTGATGCTGCATCAAACATTATTTAACAATTTAAAATATGCAAAAAAATCTGTTAAATGTTATTGAAACTGAGTGTTTTCAATTCAAGTTAAAATTACAAGACAATCGAATAAAAATTGCTTTGGAATTGTTTTTGATTGATAAGTAAAATATGAAGTTAAAAGTTTCTTGAACAAAATTAAGAAATGAACAAATGTAGTTTATTTATAACAATGTATAACTTACAAAAATAGTTAACGCAAAGAGTAAACGTACGTCATCTTTCAACTGCACGTGAATAAAACAACGTGCGAAATTTTGTAGTAAACGCCCATTATCTACTGACTAAACGGACTGTAGGTAATAGCGTGTTTACTCGGGAAGACATTAGATATTTCCATTTTGACCGCGTTATCCTACTTATAGTTAACGTGAAAATTGAGGTAAATAAACAAAATATGTGCACTAGGCGTTAACATGCTTTAAGTTTATGCAATCCTTGGTCTACATCCATTTGTATACTTAAAATTCTAGCACTGTTTATTCATAAAACTCATTCAGGCTATCTAGACTGTGTGTTGTTCTTATGTGTTGTCCTTTGTTTGTTCTGTATTTTAGAGGACAAAGATGTTGGAGGTTGATTGGTATAGTATCAGAAGGTATGATATGATTGTAAATAAAACGACTATTCACCTTATTGACGTAGATGCCAGCAAGACGTTGTATGATGTCCTGTGAAGACCTTCTTTTTTTATTTCTTCGATCCATTCTATGGGTTTGTCACTCATATCATTAATGGTAATCAATTGTTTAAGGACAAAAAGGGAGAAGCTTGTATAAAGAATGTTGAAGACCTTCAATTTCCAAAAGGGTCTTTTTGAATGATTAATACAGGACAGTTGTCAAAACTGACGTTAAATTTGGACACAAATTTTATTGTGACTTAGTTTACAACTTACTTTAATACGAATAATACATGTATATATCGATTTTAGAAGATTTTTATACAATTTTACGAATAAAAACCAAAATGATTCCACAGCAATTTTTGTTCTATTGTCTTAAAATTTTAACTAGCAAAAATCCAGTTCAAAGAGCATTGAAAAGATTTTTTTGTTGATATTTTGAATAGCTATAGCTTATCTTTATGTTGTAAATAATGAATAAATAAACATCGCTTCACAAAATTTTTGAAAAAATATATCAAAATGAAACACATGATTTGCAAATCTGTATATCCATATGCAGCATCAGGAGTAAGTGGTTCACATTGTCGATATTGTTTACAGCACATTTAACATTACGTGTATGAAGACTATACCGTTTCTGTTTTTATAGGTTTCATAACGAGTGAGAATGGGATATCGCTTAATATCAACTCGAGTTATTTAATTTCAATATAAAAATAAACGAGCCTTCGAGTTGTGTGAGTGTTTTGTATATTATTGAAGAAATCACAATGTCCGTTGCCATGGACAAAATGTACATCGTCTTAACCTTTCAAAGTCATCATTGACCTAACGAATAACCAATGGAAATGCCGTAATATCGTTTTGTGATGCTCTGCTCGAATGTAATCCCTATGTCTCGCCTGGTTAAGTCGAAACAAAAAACTATATTAAAACAAGGAGACGAGGTATGATTATCCACCAGAGTTCACATGACATTAAAAAAAGCTAATATAGGAAACCGTAAGGATTTCAATGATAAGAAAAAAACTACCATATAGTCGGCGGTATGTAAAAGGCCCGACATAAAATATGTCAAACAATTCAATCTTGAAAACTGACTGCCCAAATTATCATGAAACACAAATACAACCGACATAAACCAGCAACAACCACATGATTTTTCACAATAAATTATTTTAATTTATTTTCATGCAATAGAAAAGTAAAAAAAGATTAATTGACGGAACAAAGAGCATATTAGATATGAATATACGTGTACTCCGATATCTCTGTAAAAGAAAAGAAAAACATATTAATAATTAGCTCAGTTTGATCAATTTTCAATAAACGAAATAGACTGACCAATAGCGATAACTTGATGGAAAAGTCTTTTTTGTCTCCGATGACATTATTGACATTAGTATATATATGCTTTTAAAGGTGTAATTCGCTACAGAATCTAACCATAAGTGAGCTTGGCCTAGAAAGTAGAAGTGAATTGTATAACTCACAATTATCTATAAAGTAACAGGTATTTCACTTTCATTACGTGCATTCTTGTATGAACAGTTTGATATTAGATATAGTTAGATCTATATAAAAAAAACGAGAAACGAGAAACACTTATGAACCACATCAACAACCGACAACCACTGAACATCAGGTTCCTGACTTAGGACAGGTGCAAACAAATGCAGCAGGTGTAAACGTTTTAATAGGCGCCAACAAAACCCAACCCGAAACAATAGTTTAACATCACAACATAGAAAAACACATACATGTAGTTAAAATAGAATATTGTAGAAGTGTTCCAATATTAAATGTTTTTAAAATGGACGTTTCATACCACATGGACTAATTCTGAAAATCATAAAATAACCCATTTGAAAAGTAAATTAATTTAGAGAACTGTTAAGTGCAGAGCATAAACGTTTTCGTTGACTATACAATTAGGAAATTGTCCATAATCGAGTAATCAAATAATAGATCTATTGATTGTAGATTTTTACAGACTATTTGATTTACAGATTTTTTTAAAGGGGTCAATAAAATGTCTTTATACAACAATTTTTGGCTTGATATCAATCTTCTGACAAGTATCATGATAGCTGTCGCATTGGTCATGGTGATGCAATTTGTGATATTGATTTACCAAAACTTGAGTCTATAAATGTGAATTGGTATTTTGACGTTTTATTAATCAATAAAAATGTCAAAAATGTTGATTCAACATTTTGAATCCCTTGACTCCAGAATGATTAAGTATGTAGCTGTTAGTGTGTGTGAATGTACATATTGAGAAGAAGAGATATCAACCTGCCTACATGTTTCGAGGACAAAATAAATTAACAAAATCATGACATAGATAGTCTAGACACAGTGCGCTATCTACATGTTTTAAAAACTTGTTTTTAATCTTTAATTTCACAGTTAAGCTTAAGATATGTTGATGCATATATCAAAATATAGATATAGATTAACTATATTATGATTTAGAATGACAAAGGATTAAGATAACTTTCCTGAGATAGCTGTCATTAAGATTGATTGCTATCGCCATCATTTAATGTGATTTTTTTATCATTCTTTCTATGGTTTATCATGTAGCCACATTCAAGCAGCGTCTGCATACGGAGTATATATCTCCCAGTAGATACGATATTCCAGAGCTTGTATTTCCTATCATGATTTCTTTGATAAAGGATTGCTGCTCACAAGGAAGCTATTAAACCAAGAGTTCCAAGTGGTGAAGTTGAAATCGCCCCTTTGTAAATTTTACGGACGCCATAAGGAGTTGGTTGACCGTTATGGAATATCCGTTTCACAGATGACAACGGACATGACAGATATATTGCAATTGTCGTAACTACAATCCCGTCCTCTTTTCCCCAAATGAGACCTACCGAATTAGACTTATCACCGGAATCGACTTACATGAGCAACACGACGGGTGCCTCATGTCAGTTTATTTTCGACTTGTGACTTGAATGTCCCTTTTGTATCCTTCGCCTCTTTTTCAAAACTAATCGTCTAAACGAATTACTTGAATTTTATTGCAAACATTTCATATTACATTATTTTTTAGATCCAAATTATTTTGCAAAGAACTCCGCTCAAACCTGTGCTAGGGGCCGTTTTAAACTTGCAGTGAGGTGAGAGTTTTTCTTTTTGCGCCGTGTTGAACGTCTCAATGTGACTTTGAGATGACAAACATCAATCAAAACGCTGTTCCATTGCTTTCTGTGTTTAATGTCATAGATTGATACCCCATATCTTCTTTTTTTCTATTATGTACACCTTACAATCATTTCATACACCACATATAGTTGACCTTCTGCTGACACAAAACTGTTTAAAAATATCAAAAGGTAAATAAACATTCAAGGAAGTCTTACCTCGGGAGGGATTTGGGTAGCTAAATACGGTCACCTTTCTTCTTCTAACCTGCAGTAAAACAGTTGTCCTGAATTTGCAAAAGAAAATATTTTGAACATGACTTTGAGCAATCAACAATCAATTAACCAAGCAAGCAAGTCATCATACATATATACAAAGCACATCCTGAAATTAATGAACTATAAATGTTGTCATTTGAAAACTACCTTATGTGTAGTGCAACGAAAGACGACTTGGTTATTTTTGTTATTCATTTTAAATTACTACTGATACAGCTGCAGTGCCCATCAAACAACTGTTTCCCTTTTTCATATCCTTGCCAGTGTTAATCCTTGAAGTAGCTAAACTAATTTGTTTTTTAATATGTGTATTAGTTTTACAATATAAGGTTTAAATAAGCAATGGTAAAATAAGTAGTTCAAAAAAATGGTTAACACCCACCGCTGTGTGTACGTATACTAAGTCGAGCTATCTTGAATTTGTGTTGTTCACTTTTGTGTTTACGTGTGTATTTTGGAAGAATCGGACATCTGAGGTTGGTGTTTATCGTAATACAGAGGTTTGATAAGATTTCCAGCGAGACAACTATTCACATAAGAACAAAGACGTAGATGTAAGTAAGTTGTTGTATGTTGTACTGTACAGAATACTGTTAACCAACTAATTTTCGCGAGCGATTTATTTTCGCAACTTTCGCGAGTAAAAAAATAACGGGAGAATAATTCTTTGTGAACATGTAAAACTTTCATTGTTCCTTATTTGTTTACTTTAAGTCAATTTGAAAATATCGAATTAAAATCGCCGCAAAGTGGTCTAGAAAGGGCTTAACGCGAAATAAAGTATCCGCGAAAATATGTTGGTTTAAAGAATGTGGTGATTCTTGTTATCCGGTCTATGTATCATGTTACTACTAATAATGGTAATCAAATGTTTCTAGGACTTAAACAGTTTGAAGCTTGTAAGAGAAACTTTTTTTACCTCACCTTAAAATGGCCATGTTTGAAACATTGAAACAATACTGTTATCCCAAATAAAGTAAACTTAATCACGAGGACTCCTAACAGGTTATTACTTTTCATCGAATTGTAATACGAGTGTCACCAGTAAAAATTAGAATGATCAACGTTCAAGCATATTCATTCTATGATTTATCCTGTTTGGCGTTGTTCAATCTTTAAATTTGGGTGTAATTTTTAAAACGTTGTCTGTTTTTCCTTATTTTTCAATTGACAATGATTTGTCTGTCTTTACTAATACATCATTTTGTTTACCAAATTGTTTTGTTTTTTTTTTAATTTTTCTGTATTTTTACTTGTAGATGGTTTATCAAAGGTGATACATATGTCACTCAATTGAAATGAGTTGAAAACACTAAGAATTAAAGATCTACCTATGCATGTTTAAAAGCATCCAAAAAGACAAATGACAGATATTCTTACAGTAAAACTCAGATATCTGTTTAAAGTTTGCATATCCACTGAATACAGCAACACATAAACAAGTAGAATATAGTACAGATTGAATTAAAATAACACGTAGAATTGTTAACACGCACTAAAAAAATGGAAATACAATCAATGCAGAGACTTTATTTTCATTTTGAGGATTTAATAATGAAATTAACAGTAGTCCATTATATTCGGATATGGCAAATTGAGAATGATAAAAATAAAATCTAAAATAATTTTTGTATTGATGCAAATATTGCATTCTATTTTTCGATTGTGTATCGATTCTATCTTTAAAAAAAACAAAGAGTTGGTACACCTTTCGCTGCACAAGATTCGCACTTAGCCAAATCGTGTCTCTTCAGTATTATAAATATCTATTATAAGGTTAAATCCAAACTATTCTTCTGCTTGTCGATACTTTTATTTTGGCATTGAACAAGTCATGTTCTCGTTGACTGTACATGGCGTTAAAACACTAAATCCTGGGATGTGTTTTAGTTGGTTTTATTCTCTGATGCATGATATTTTGTTATTAATTATTTTTTGCTTTTAACTAGTCTTCTGCGAGTACTCTCAAATCGTACTTTCATGTTAATTTGACCTGTTACCCAATTTGTTATGCATTTTTATTATTCGATGTTTACTTATCTTGTGTTATATCTCGTCTCACATTTTTTTAACAAGTACCACCTTTGATTAGTATTTATATGACGATAAATTTTCACTGCTGTGCTCGTACTATGAACAACACATTTATTTATTTTGTAAAAAATATCCCCGTACTCCGAAAAACTAAATTATTATATTTAAACTGTAAACGTTATTTCATTTAACACCATTTTGTCTAAGGTTATAGTTTTCTTTCTGACATTCAGTCATAAATTAAATTTATGCGTTCAGTGTATGTTTACTTGGTTTTTTTTAGTATGTCTATTTGATTGAGTTAAGACATTTCAATTGATATGTTATGGTGTGTCTTTCTATGTTGTAATGTTACACTACTATTTCAGGTGAAGGTGAAGGTTGGTGCCTGTTAAAACGTTTAAACCCGCTGCATTTGTTTGCACCTGTCCTTAGTCAGTAACCTGTTTCAGTGGTTGTCGTTTGTTGATGTGGTTCTTAAGTGTTTTCCGTTTCTCGTTGGTTTTCCTGTTTGTATTGTTTTACACTAGTCATTTTTGGCTTCTTTATAGCTTGCTGTTCGGTGTGAGCCAAAGCTCCGTGTTGAAGGCCGTACTTTGACCTATAATTGTTTACTTTTTACACATTGTGACTTGGATGGAGAGTGGTCTCATTGGCACTCATACCACATCTTCTTATTTCTATTAGCCAAACTATTTGCAAAAGAAACATGATATAAACGTTGAAGAGCTTATATAATTGAAAAGTGCCAAAAGTATTGTCAAAGCCTAACAAGAAATCAGAGCTATTAATGAGTTCCCTTGTTTTACAACAACATATTTCAATAAAAACAATGTCCTTCTTCTAAAAATAAAACACATCACGTTTTACAGCTAACAGCTGGAAAATTTATGGATTTTTTTCATTAAGTGTAAGAAAGAATAGGAAGAAATATTAAGGAAACGTTATAAAAACATATCTACTTACAAATGTTTGGTTTAATGATGTTCCTGCAGCATCGGGATATAAACTTTACACATTAATCAGAGGAAGTCTGGTTGAACGCATCATTTGGCGAGAGAAAAACTGTTTTGATAAAGTTGCAACATCGCTAACCTTTGTAAAATATCCGTTTGACAGAAATTTCCGATTTGCCAAAGACAATACCTTCATTATTTCTCTTTCATACGTTCCTTTAAATGACATTAGTAAAACGGCAGCAATAGTGAAAGAATTGTGAATGTGTTTCTTTTTCTATTTGCAATTTGTGTTTCTATATCTTTAGATATCAGAGAAATACAGACCATTGTTTGTCTTTGTGTCTTTTTTGTAGCAATATTATGTCTAAATTGTTTATACCGTTTTACTTGTTTGTTATTGTAGCTTCTTTTCATAGTCTTTTTAACATTTTATTAACTTCGCTAACTATGTAACTTAGTTTAAATTAGGGATTTAGAATCTTCTATTGCATGTATTATACTCAATTTTCAGTCCGATACCTGAAAGAATCTGTTATATGTTCATTAAAATATTCAACATGTTCTTGTTAATCTTTTTGTTACGTCATTATATGAAAGCCCTGTATAAATTATAAATCATATAGACGTACATACTGAAACCTAAAGACATTTCAATAGCTTAACTTTTGTTGGTTTCTGGATGTGGTTGGTTAAGTAAGCTATGTTTACGACAAACAATACACTAAATAACAACGTTCCTAGATTTTACAAAACTTTAAACCAAGGTAATTCATTTGTTTATATTTCAATGATGTTGGTGACATTTTTAAATATATCAAATGTTATATTGGCATTTTGTTCAATACGGTATGTCTTTAGATGGAATTTGACTTCACCAATTTCGTATTTTGATCTTATTCATATGCGTATATTTAACGATATTGGTGAAACTTAGTATACATATTAAATTTCATTTTCATTGAAATTATTGCGCATCGCCCCTCAGTCATGGTCAATTGATTTAGATATTTTTGCTCATTTTATATTCTAGAGTGTTGACATTTGAATTCCAACATTTACAATATACAGTCCCTGATTCGTGTTTCGTCTCCTATTAAAATTTCCTCATTACAAGACACACCATTCACAATTTTTCTTTCCTAATTTAGTAAAACATGATAATGTTGAATTTAGTAAATACTTCCTTTTCTTCAATGGCAAAATTTCTTAAAAAACTTTTTTGAATAAGCTGGCTTAATTTGATTCCACTTATTTATACGGCACTACAACATACTCTTAAAATCTTTGTAATGTTCACCTCAAAAGATGCTTCTTTCACCTGATAAAGAATAAAACTAGCAGTGCTTAAACAAATATCATTGTAAGTATTGTTGCGATACTCCTCCAGTGTTTCTCTTAGAGAACGAACGTTCTTGATTTCTTAATGTTCAAAAAGAAGTTTAAGATGATGGTCTTGACAGTGATTTTTAAATTTAAAACATCTTTGGCACAAAAGAGTAAAAGAATTCCAAACAAACATAGATGTTTTCTTTTATTATTATCTATTATATACTAGGTTAACATTTGTATTATTGTTTTCTATGTTTTCTATTCATACTCTTCGAATTAACATCTCTCATTAAACATGTTCAAACGGAAATTTTACTTTGAAAGATCATTTTATGCACAACAATGCTTATTTTAATGAGATTGTGTTAAAAAAATGTGGATTCAATAAGATTTGACATGTCCATTGGCTATTCGTTAGGTCATTGATAACTTTCAATGGTTAAGACGATGTACATTTCGTCCATTGCAATGGACATATGTGATTTTTTTTCAATCATACACACTTACACTTTTCTCAAGGAAATCTTGAAGTTCTTATTGCAAAATTGTATTACATTCTGAAGTGTACAAAAGCTTTTGAAATGTCTGATATTAAAGTTTGACGCCGGAAAGGACATATGACGTCATACTTGTATATGCAAAAGACTAGATCAACGATTCGCGGATTTTGTTCAACTAACACAACAAAAGTCTTGACCATAAGAGAAATAGGTTTTACTACTCGTTATTTAATTATATATTAACATTAAATAACTGAAGTTGATATCAAGCGATATCCAATTCTCATTCGGTATGAAACCTATAATTACTAGTATTATTATTATTATTATTAGTAGTAGTAGTAGTATTATGAGTCTTATTATTATTATTTTATGTATTATTATAAGCGAAATATTTGGTAGTAAATAGTAGATAAAAAAATTCACGTTATGACAATAAGAAATTCCGAGATCAGTAGATGTACATCGAATTGTTTGACGAGAGTTATAAACCCAACGAGTTTGATTCGATAATAGCACACTGATTCGTGCAAAAAGTTCACTAAAACCAAGGATTTGTATGGTAAGAAGGATTGGAATCTCGTGGACTTTTGCATAGACTGTATTATAATGTGTTATGCAGCGCGAGATGTTGTGTGATTACCCATGATGCATTTCGATAATGCTCACCGTGCCTTGATTAATGGCGGATTTTGCATCGCCTAAACATCCAGATAAACGTTATGTAAGTATTACAGTCCATATTTATCAAATGTTATGCATGAAATAAGAAGTTTAAAATGGTTCTGGTGCAATTTATAAACTTTTACGATTACAGTATGAATACACGGTTCCTAGAATGAATTTGCATTTTTACCCGAATGACCTCAAATTATCCCGCCTAATGGGCGGTCCAAACATAATTTTTTATTCCATGCTCCTCCCTCAAAACACGGAGATGAGTGATAAAAGTTATATTTTCTGATAGATAGAGGATTGCTTCAGAACTTGAGTAAAATTCGTAGTGTTACATGCATTAGTTTTCGTTATTTTTCCATTTCCTTGAGTTGATTACCACAAACAGGGGCGCGTCGTAACAAAAATGGGGATAGCTTATGAAAAATCATTTAAGTTCTACAATCGGCCGAGAATAATGTTCACACATGTTTACAAACGTAAAACATTGGTGATAAAATTACTTGAAGAAAGCTCAAACCGCTAAATAAGGGAATTGTGATACTTTTCTGGCTTTAAAAATCAATGTGGTCCTCAGATGATCGTAACTTACCAGGCATACATTGGGAGGGATCCAGTTGTCGTAATGATCTGATACTTCCTTCCTGCTACCGAAATCGTTAAACCATGTGGTTTGAAATAGTTTTACATCAACTGTATCAAGGCATGTGCCATAGAAAAAACCCTAGATTTGCCTTTGCCGACTTGGAAAGGGACAATGCATGGTTGTACTCTTTTCAAACGTTCAGCCCAATGTTTACTAGCTCACCCTCCTATTCCTATTTAAAGTAATTTGTGAACATACAAGTGAATGTAATTTTTTACTGACATCACTACCTCAACACAGCTATCATTCTTTAATGATAGGTACTGCTGTGTTTGCCTTCCTTCAATATATAAATATATAAATCCTTGCCTCCCTTTATCTGTTTATGTACTCCCATCTTCTCTATCTGTTTATACCACATATCAAATGCATGACATGAGCTCTCTTGAGACTCTTCTCTCAGCCCAACTGCTAGTAACTATACTTTACTGAGGTCCAGTTTGAGTAATGAATATATATATATTCATTTTAAGATAAACCCAAATAATTCAACCGTTTTTTCTCTGTCGCTCAATATTAAACTTTCCCATACATCTCGTCCTTTGGACTATTAATGGCCTTTGCTGACACTGAGTTTACAAATATTTTTTTTTTGGATTTGATTACTCCTGAAGATATGAAAATATCAATTTTTCTGTGTTTTTTTAAGTGTTGTTTGAAGACACAGTGACACATGTTGTGACATGATAATTCATTTAGGTCCTGCATTGCCTTTTTTGACATGTACATGTATGTAAAACATAGTTTTGTAACTTTTGTATAAGCATGATCCCATTAAATTAAAATGTGAATTTTTATGTTTGCGACATCTTATCCTGTAAAATTTTTTAACAATAATAAAAATATATATGATATTGTCTTTTTATTGCTACATGTAACTATATTACACAATTTTGTTTTCCAGTATTCTCAAAAATGTCTAAACTGGTGAATTTTAAAAAGAAAACTCCCATCACTAAGAAAGCCCAAACACATTCTAAGTAGTTGTGTGCCAACAGGAGTTGACCATTCATACACTAATCATGTGGCCTTCAAAAAGAAATAGGAATACTAGTCTTGGTACAACTAAATGTGACTATTGACCAAAATGTTCCTCTGATTACCATTTATGGAAAGATTTACCAACAATATGTCATTGGATCATTAACATTCAATCGCTTTAATCAAAACTTGAGAGCTACTCTTAGTGTAAAGGGAACTTTGATAGTGACTCGATAGATATGATACCAGTACTATTTGAATTGAATGTCTATATTTTAAGGTAAAAATAAATTATTGAACATCATTTATCAAATTCCTTTACATGTCAGATTCAAATAAATATTCTGCGAACCTGCTAAAGCCTATAACTCATTGGTGGTGAGTGTATATTAATTATTCTCTTTCCTGCCATTGCCTTAATTAGTCCAGTTTTTCATATAAATATGTGTAAATAATGTCTATGAGTACATGTAGCAAAATTAGGAGACATGGTATGATCGAAAATGAGACAACTATCCACCCAATATCAAATAAAGATTTTAGCAACTAGTAGTCCACGTGTTTGTCATCGTACACAATTATCAAAACCCATACAGCATAGCAATTTAATAAATTTTCTCACATGAAACCAACAGCCCATACATAAAACATGTGCGAAAATCAGTTTTTAGACCAACTTAAGACATATAAGAATAAGGAAATGTGGTATGATTGCCAATGAGACAACTGTCCACCTAAGTTCAAATGAAGTGGATGTAAGCAATTATACAGTCTATCTTTATTTCATATCATGATAGACAAAAGTCAAAGTGTTTTACATGTACATGTATGCTATTAACATTATTAATATGGTAGATTTGTTTTATTCTTATTTCTTTCTGCTTGCCGGCTTGTTCCGCTATTTTTAGGTGATAGACTTCAAACAACAGTACTTTGAAAATGAAATGAAAAGAAGTTGAAATTTTCCCTCAACTTTGTCTACCGCTATAAATAGTATGTCCTTTAACTGATAAGTTCAAAGTTAATTGCATACGTCATGTACGTTGACTGCAACTATCCAGAATGGACTTGAAATCAATCAGAGTTCCTACAATGTTCCAGGGCGTTCGTTTCTTATGAAGAATTCCTTGACAGCGGGTTACAGTTTTCCAGGATGCTTCAAACGGTTAATTTGAAACCGTCCTGTTTTCTGAATTGTAAATTTATCGAATGCCACGTGTCACAGGATTTGTACTTGCATAAGCCATCACAACAGTTATCACATGTAAAATAGGAACTGCTTCAATTCCATGAGCAACTCAGAACATTCCGGGATTTAGAGGTGTTCGTATTGCTCAATCTTTAGTTTTCTGTGTAATGTTTTGTTATTGTTTTGCTATTTTCCCGTCTTTTCTTATGCATGGTGTTTGATTTTTTTTTACTTATGATGTTTGATTGCCCTAACCATGCTAACCTCTCCATTCTCAGTAACAACAACACAACATAAGGTAAACGAAAGGAGGAGCATTTTAAAATGCATATAGAAAATCTGTTCATTATGAGAATTGTAAACCAGTTAAAACGAAATATGACAGAATCAATGAAGGAAGGTCTTCTAACTTATAAGGTCAATATCATTAAAGTTACCAGGCTTATCGTTTGGTACGCAAGCCGCGTGTTTCGTCTACACAAGACTCATTAGAGTTTGACTTATATACCAAGGAAACTATTTACTATTTCTCTTTCCAAATTTTTTTTAAAGTTTATAGTTTTTCATACGGATTTTTTTGTTTTTTTTGTGAAATTCACCTATTTCGGTTTGAACGTGAATTAAGTTCATGGGTAGCCACAATACTAATTGATTGCATTATGCAAAAACTTACAAAACTCAGTCATCACCTCATATGGGACCTTTATTAATATTTGAATACAAACTGACAATTTTCAAAAACCAATTATTTAGGCTAGGTGATTCCGACCTAATGCAACTAAAAATACACTGCTAGACGCAAGACATCTTTCCGTCAATTTTGAGTTTTATTGGTTGAGTTATTGTTCTAAAAGTATTGTTCAATATTTTCCGTGAAAGTTTAAAAGTAGAGCTAAGACTTTCCACTTCCTGAATTAGAAATTGGTCAAATTAGCAAAGCAAATTGAATAAGCAGTTTCCACATATATTACGATGAGATGTGGAATACCATCCCTGGCAGACATACTGATTGTATAATTGGTAGCAGGGAAAAAAATGTACACTACATACAGGAAACCTAACTGTTAATTTAGTTTATGATTATTAAGTGCTTCTCAATGAATATTTTCGACTTTTAAATGTAATTGTTATCAGTTTAAAAGACAAAACAAAACTAGCAAGGAAAGAATGTCATATTTAGATTACTAACGCACTTTTAAATTATATCCTCCATGTCCTGGTGCTTCCCCAATCTGTTTTTATCCCTATTCCATTAATATAAAATAGGGATAGACCTGTCCAGCTCATGACTGATTTATTGGATGAGTCCATCATTTGAATGTGTCCATCAACTGACCAGGTCAGCACAAACTTTTAAAAATCTATGCAATTAGTTATACCAGGGGTTTGTTTTGCATAACTTTCACCTGTTACGAACTTCCGTCGAAGGTATAAATACTCGCCTTTGTTACCTCCTATCGCTATCTCATAGAAATTAGGAGAGTCAAGATTTGCTGAAGATGACAAATGAATAAAACATCCCTGCATGCCTTGACTCTAAATCTAAATTCTTGAAATTCGGAATGAAACAGTTCATACTCAGATAACTTGGTACAATATTCATAAACATTCAGAGTATTCTATGCATCAACGTTTCCAGAATCCTTTGAGTTGATCCATATTTCATTTAGAACATTACCTAGACATAACAACATAGGAAATGCATTAGAACTGATATTTGATGAACATTTCCTGTTGAGTGTTAACATTCTCCACAGGACATTTTCGCTTTTATTAAAATATTTTTTTCTTTTTAATTAACCTATATTGCTCATAGTAACCAACATTAATAAAATCATAAAACAAAATTTCTAACGTGAGTGTATGCTAAATGAAACTATTTTGACAGAGTTTTCACGTACGTTTATCTATGATCAAGACAAAGGTTTCCATTCCGTGTTTATTTTGTATAGTATTTTTATTTACCCTATAGTTCCACCAATTCAAATTTGAATCCATACATTGAATCATGGATAATTGGTTTTAACCCACATTCAAACGATCAATGATTATGTAATGGAAAGAAATCGAATTCCTAATGTTTTGTTTTATTTCTCCAAATATTTAGAGCAATTTGACAATAGCCCGTGCGTACTGTTAATTTGTTTTAGAATTGGATCCTGTCAAATGTTGATTGCTTATTATTACTCAAGTTGTCTTTATTGTGGACGTTGCATACGTTTTACTTACTAGATTTTAATATTTCATCTGCTTATATATACTGTGAAAGTTTTATGTATATATTAATATACATTCAGGTATGTTACAGGACGTACATAATGTAAAATATAAATTGTTTAGTCCCTAGAAAACTTAAAAGATTTCCGCTGCTATTTTTGATAAATGCCTGTAAGTTGGGTATCGGTCAAATTTGGGAGCTGTGACGTACATGTAAGAACGTTCTGACAACGTCGTCAAAACCTAATATGTACATGGACAGAACGTTGTAACAACGTTGGAGACACCTAGTCAATTATAGTAATAACTACTACTATCTTTATTTTGTAAAATTGAGAATGGAAATGGGGAATGTGTCAAAGAGACAGCAACCCGACAAAAGAGCAGAAAACAGCCGAAGGCCAAGTTTGGGTCTTCAACACAGCGAGAAAATCCAGCACCCAGAGGCGGGCTTCAGCTGTCCCTTAAATACAAATGTGTACTAGTTCAGTGAAAATGGACGTCATAATAAACTCCCAAAAATATAAGTGAACTAAAATTAAAAAATCATACATGACTAACAAAGGACAGAGGCTCCTGACTTGGGACAGACTCTAAAATGTGGCGGAGTTAAACATGTTTTGTGAAATCTTTATCCTCCCCCATATACCTCTAGAATGTAGAAAAAACAAACACACATCAATCCACTACAAACTGCTCAGAGTCTGAAAAGACCGTATTTTACTTGATATGACTCGACACATCTCGAAAGTAATTAACTTGACTTTGGCCTCGATTTTACTTAAAAAGTCTGATTCAGTACTTGATAATCTTGGTATAGATGAAATGGCCTCGACAAATGCTCGACCAGTCTCGACAAATGCTTGACCAGTCTCGACTTATTCTTGACCTGTCTCGACCAGTCTTGGCTCAGTCTCGATTAGTCTCGACCTGTTTCGATCAGTCTTGACTTAGTCTCGACCAGTCTCGACCTGTCCCGTCCAGTCTTGACCTTTAAATTTAGTCAAGACAAGTCTGAGTCAGACATTCTATTATATATTGATCTTACAAAATTCCAGGTTATTTGGTAGTTTGGTTCATTGCTGTAAAATTAAAGGATTTAATCAATAGGTAAAAAAAAAGAATTTTCAGTTTTGATGAAATTCAGTCACCTTTTAATTATTTCTTCTTCAAATCAACTTGCATTTTCAGAAAACTCTACAGCTATCTCAATTATACATTGAGCTTAGAGATTGTCAGGTTGTTATGTCATTTGGTGTATTTGCAGTCAAATTTAAGATTTAATTAATAGGTACAGAAAGCTAAAATTTTCAGTTTTGACTGAATTGAGATAGATACCTATAAATTAGATATTTGAATTTGACAGCATTACCAATTAATCTTGTATTTTGTAGGATCATTTAATATATAATTGAGATAGCTGTAGATTTTGATGAAAATCCAAGTTCATTTAAAAAAGTAATAAAAAAAATTATAGGCGATTTTAAATATAGGTGAATTTAGTCGGAACTGAAAATTCCTGCCTTTTAACCTACAAATTAAATCATACAATTTGAAAGAAATAAACCAAACTACCAAACAACCTGGCATTCTGTAAGATCAATATATGATTGAGATAGCTCTATAGTTTTATGAAAATCCAAGTTGATTTGGAACAGTTATAAACAAATTGAAATCCCTAATTTGATAGCAACACACCAAACTACAAAACAACGTGGCATTCTGTAAGATCAATATATAACTAATATAGCTGTATAATTTTATGAAAGTCCAAGTTAAATTGAAAAAAATAATAGAAATTTTAAAGTTGACAATCTCAATTCAGTCCAAACTGAAAATTCTAGCTTTTTGTACCTAATAATTAAATCCTTAAATTTGACAGCAATAAATCAAACTACCAAACAACCTGGAATTTTTTAAGATCAATATATAATTGGGTTAGATGGGCTGATTCAGACTAGTTTATACTAAATTTAAAGGTCAAAACTTTTCGAAACAGGTCGCAACAAGTCGAGACTAGTCAAGACAGGTCGAGAGTAGTCGAGGTCAAGACTGAGTCAAGACTGGTCGAGACAGGTCGGGACTGAGTCGAGACTGCATGGTCGAGCATTTATCGAGACCATTTTAGATTATAAAACGATTATGTAGTACTAAATCAGACTGATTAAATACAATCGAGACCAAAGTCAAGTACAGTTAAGTATACAGTTAAACACTGTCGAGAATATGTCGAGTCTCATCAAGTACAAAATATGGTCTTTTCAGACTCTGAGCACAGCAAAACTCAGTTAAAAATAAGTTCGAGTTCGATGTCAGATGTGTATCTTTCCTATCAATTTTTTGTGATGATTTTTCATATCATTCTACTAGCTATGGCTAGAAAATTATAGTCAAAAACTAAGGTTGCACGTGACGTTGTTAATGTACACATTAATAACGTGATATGATAAACAACATTAAACGGATTGTCTTTGTCTTTCAAACTCGAGGATGTTTCTCGGCCACATCTCATCTCAAGGCTGTCCCCCTGTGATGAGATCGTAGCTGAGAAACACACTCTCGTATGAGAAATCATCAATAATCTGTAACTCCTATCAACGTTGAAAGAAACGTTATCAGACAACGCTTACATCGTTTGCACCCATCACTCACATGTAGCCTGCTTTGGTGTAATCATACCGTGACTAGCCTTCGTCTATTTTAACTTGAATGTGTTATCAAAAAAGACTCATGTGTTATTCAATTCATTTGAGTTCCAATACTTGAAAAAAAGAACCTAAGTAAGCATATCGAAAAACACCCAACGAGGAAAATGACTAGAAACCGCATTTTTATTAAACTGATATAAATGTTTAAGAATTACACATAAATCGATTGCAAGATCCATTCTGTTAAAAAGGTGTTCTTTAAAGCAATTAAAACATTGCAGCTTATATTATATTGTTGACATAAATTATACTACTTGCAATATATAGTTTCAAATCAATCTCATGCACTTCATAGTTAATTGGAATAGAAAATCGACAGAAAAGAGAGTATGCTGAAATTGGATATATTTATTCATTACGATTTATTCGATCGGATGAAGATACAGTTTGGTCCATAATAAGCCTTGTATAAACTAAACGTACATTAACGCCAGGTGCATTTATTTTGTTTGATTTTTTTCAATTTAACCTAAGTAAAGTAAACGCACATTTACAAGTTAACGTGAAAAAATCGTTTAAACAAAAAATATAAAATATGTGCACGTGGTGTTAACGTTTGCTTAGGTTATGAAATGATTGATGTTCATCTAACTGTATATGTGCGCATTTAAACTTCCAGTACTGTTTGTGTGTAAACCGATTTAGACAATCAAGACTGCATGTGTTGTTCGTAGGTGTTGTCTTTCTATTGTTCTGCATCTTAGAGTAATCAGATGTTGGAGGGTGGTGGGAAAAGAGTCAGAAGGTATGATATGAATGCAAATAAAACAAATATTCCCTAAAATGTCGTAGATGTAGCAAGATCGACGTAGCTATATAGAATGATGTCCTTTGGAGACCTTTTTCATTCCTGTTATCCATTATATGTATGTGTCACCCATATCAATAATGGTAACCAATTGTTTCTAGGACTAAGAAGCTTGTAGAAAGAAGATTGAAGAAGCTCAAATGGTTCTGTTGTAATGATTAATACGCGACAGTTATCACTTCTTAAATTAATTTAAGTATGTAGATGAAATATTTGGTGACTGAGTTTACAATTAACTTTAGCATAAATACTTTTGACCAATCATTACTTATCAGCAGTTTTTAATAATAGCTACACGACGCGAGTCACGTTTGAAGCAGAAATGCTTTACTATTCAGAACATGTATTCTTGGATTCTCATTGCGCAACCTTTGAATTGATGTTCAGTGTTTTGGAATGATGTTCGGCTTATTAACGTTTCCATTGACACTGATATTGTCTATATTTTTTTTCTATCTATTTATTAATTTACTAATTTCGTTTTTTTTTTCTCAGAATTTTTACTTTTTGAGTCCGTTTATCAAAATGAGTCACATATTACTACATATATTTGTATCGAAATTCTAAAAAATAAAAACCTACCTAAGCATATCGAAAAACATCCAAAAAGGAAAATGACTGTAAACCGCATTGCTAAACTCATATAACTGCTTTAAGTTTCCAAATAAAGGTATTGCAACAACCTTTTTGTTTGAAAGGTTTTTTTAAAAGCAATTCCAAACTTGAATCAATTATCATATTGTTGACACAAACTGTACTTGTCGCAATATATTATTCAAAATCAAATTCATGCACTTCATACTTAAAAAAAAGAATAAAATCGATAGAATAGAGTGCATGTTGAAATTAAATACATTTGTCCTCTAATGATAATTGATACGATCAGATGCAAATACAGTTGTGTATAGACCAAGCATTACAAAAACAAACCGAACATGTTGAGGACATTCGCTCCTATGTTTCAAAATAACAAGCGTTGTTAAAGACTGCTATAAATGTATAGAATATAAATAAGGGAACTTAAAAAGTAAAAAAAAAGATAGGTCCGTGTCCTTGTTTTTGATATAAAGTCAATTCAAAATTTTGCGGGAAATATTTCACTCTAGATTTTTCATAAAATTTACATTGACATCTTTTTCCTTTCAAAAATATGAAATATTAACATGGATTGTATAAGATTTTCAAAAATGTCTTTTTAAACTATATTCACTAAAATTATGAAATGAAAAGTAGGGGTAAGCGAGCAAAATGTGTATTAATTGCCACTACACAGGATAAAACTAAAGAATTCCAAATATCTGCCAAAACGTAAAAACAAGAGTCGCGAACATCCTTAGCACTTCGTGTACATATTTCAATTGTTTACTTCAATTGTAGCGCTTACTAGTAATAGCGAATTTACTATAATAAGTTTAACTCGGTCCAAATGGAAATATCTACTGTCTACCCGAGTTAACACGCGTTTATTTTGTGTCCGTCTAGTCTGTAGTTAATCGGCATTAACTTCAAATTTCACTCGTTCATATTTAAGGTGCACTTGAAAATAAACGGGCGATTACTTTTTGTGTTAACTATGTATGTCAAAATTATAAATAAACTACATTTCTTCACTTTTTAATGTTGTAAGCTATGACAATTGAAACACATCTGCGACAATATTTTCGTCAAGTATTAATTTAAAGAAAAAACAAACGTTCTATATTAACTTTTTTTTAAATCCTACAAGAAGACCCCTGTTTCTTTGTTAATGTTGATATAGGTGTATTTGTAGCGACTTAATTTACAGCACACTTTAGGGTCTTTTTACCGACTACTAATTTTCATCGGATTTTAATTACAGCGAAAATATTTAAGCAGAAATGCCTTACTCTAGAGATAATGCGTTCATGGCTTCTAATTTCTCAATCTTTGAATTCATTTGTAATGTATTTGAAAGATGTTTGTCTTACTTAGTTTTTAATTGAAAATGACACTGTCTGTTCATTTCGACACATTAATTTGCTTAAAATTGCATTTTTTTTTATTCTTCGTCATTTATACTTATCGATTGTTTTTTCTAAATGATTCGTATGTTACTTAATTGTACTGAGTTAAAAAAAAATTTTTTTTAAAAGACCTACCTAAGCATGGAGAAAAATATCCCGCAAGAAAAATGACTGCTAACTCCATCGTTGAAATGAATTAAATGTTTAAAGTTTACAGGTGTTTTTCACTCGTTCCGTGGGTTGATAACGTTTGATTTTGTCAGTTTTTATTGACTTCCTCATTTTGAATTTACCTTGGAATTATGTGTTGTTATAATTTTTGAAAACAGGAATTGAGTTCTACAACCTTTTTGTTAAAACATTTCCACTGAAATAACATAACAATTGAATCGATAATTTAATTATTCACGTTATGTACACAAGACTGCATGTTTTACAGTTCTTTTTTTGTGTGACATATTCACCTTTCAAACATTCCATACATCAAAGTAGCTGACTTTATTGCTTAAAGTGTCTTTAAAACAGACTTAACCAGGAAAACTAAATATTTACCAATGAAATGAGACCAAAGTCAGGTGAATCGTACCAAATAGCCATATGCACCTTACAATTATTAATTAAGGTCAGATAAAACCTGCCAGACTGGCATGTTTACCTTACAATCATTCCGTACACCAAATATAGTTGACCTTCTGCTAATTAACAGTATCTGAGAAATGGACCTGATCGAAGAAAATACGTCGAGGTCAGGTGAATACTGTCTGACGGACATTTAAACTTTGCAAGGAATTTATATACCTTATAGAATTGTCATATTATAGAAAAACAAAAGGTATGGGGTATCCATCCATGACACACAATAAGTATATGAACAGCAAATTAAACACACAAAATAAGCAAAGGAACAACGCTTTTTTTGCTGTTCTTCATCTAAAAGTCACAGTGAGGCATTAAACACGGAGAAAAACAAAACCTCTGACCTCACTGCAAGTTTAAGACGGCCCCTAGCACCAGCTTGAGCGGAATTCTTTGCAAAAATAAATTTGGATAAGACTTTGTAAGATGTAACACCAACTAATCGGGCCCGTTTAAAAAAGAACATACTGGAAAGTAATATATATATATATAAAACAAAATAGTTCATATGCATAAGTGTAAAACAAAAACTAAGTACTCCTTATAAGTGAACAAATCATATGATAACAAAAAAAGAATGTGTCTGAGGACACGAATGTCTCCGCTGAAGCTTTGCAATTTTCCAAGTTATAAGGGGGTATAACTCTAGAACAGTTAATGAAATATTGTCATAATTTAAACTCTGTCTGCGTGTTGTGATTCTTAGCATTGTGTTTGAATATTATAAAATTTGGATAAAGAAATTAAAGTAAGAGTGCGGATACGCAAAAAAAATCAAAAAGTTATAAAGGAGCATAACTCTAGAACTGTAAGCTACCTACTATCCTAATTCGTACTATGCATGTGAGTTTTGATTCATAGCAGAGTGTATGAGTTTCGTAAAATTTTAATGAGTAAAACTTTAGTTAGGGTGCGGAAATGAAAATTGGGACAGACGGAAAGACGGAAGGACTGACGTACGGAAGGTGGGACGAACGGAAGGAAGGACGGTCAATGGTAACACTTAATGCCCCCATTGCCTACGGCGGTGGCATAAAAAACTGAACTTTTCTTCAAACAGAAGCTGAACTAGAAAAACGAGGTCAAGGACAACGGACACATTACAGATTGAAACGTCATTACATAAAACATGTGTACTACATATGAAGCCTCCAGGTCTACAAGCCTCTGAATTATAAAGCTTAATACAAATAGTTTGCGCCGCTGCCGCTGGATAGTAATCCCTATATTCCGCATTTAGCGATTTTTGTTGCAGTTGAGACATAAACTCTATAAAAAAAATGAAGATGTGGATTGAGACAACTATCCTCCTGAGTTCAAATGAAGTGAATGAAAGCTTATATAGGAAACCGTATGGGCTACAACAATCAGAAAAACCCTTACCGTATAGTTAGCAATATGCAAACGGCCCCAACATGAACCAACGACAACAACATTATTTGTCACAATATATTGTTTTAGTTTATTTTCATGCAACAGAAAAGTAAATACAGAAAAATCGACAGAATAAAGAGCATGTTAGATATATCTATACTTGTACTCCGATATCTCTAAAAAAAAATAAAATAAAATATTAATATTTTAGCTCAGTTCAATTTTCAATAAACAAAATGAACTAGACAAATAGTGAATAATTGATAGAAATGTAGTCGTATTGTTTCTGGGGACATTTTACATTGACATTAATATATGCTTTTATAGGTGTTAATCACTATAGAAAAATTCATAACAAACAATAAGTGTGCTTGGCCTAGAATAATAAAAGCGAATTGTTTTATTTGCAATTATCAATAAGATAACAGCTCGAGAGTAACAGGTACATGTAGTTACATTTCATTATGTGTATGCATGTATGAACAGTTTGATATTGGATATAGTAATAAAACACATAATATTTATTTATGAAAAACAAAAATATATATCGCAAGGACTAATTCTGAAAATAAGATATTTGAAAAGTATATTAATTTAGAGAATTGTTTTCAAAATAGGTTACACATGTTCCCTCTACATGCCATTTGTAATGGTTACTAGTACTCCAAGGAAGGGTATTTTCTAAGTAATTTATTGTTACAGGCTATGCAACGAACACTTAAGTGCATAACATATACGTTTTCGTTGACCTTACAATTAGGCAATTGTTCATAATCAATTGTCAATTGAATATTCGATAATTGATCTATTGATAGTTGTTTTTTACAGACTCCTTCTTTCACATATATTTGTAACAGTGGCCAATAAAATTTTTAATTAACCAATTTTGGGCACTATGTGACTCTACTTACAAGTATCATGACAGCTGTCACATTAGTCATGTTGGTGACTCCTTTATTATAATGCTTGGGATAACTGATGCATACTGTGGTAATATTTCGACAAAAATATATTGCTTTTAATAACAAAATCTGAAGATGAAATGATTTATTAATAATTTTTAAAAAAGCAGATGCATTTATTACATACAAATAACATATTATAATTGGTTGATTAAAATAAGAAAGAAAATGGGTTTGTTGTCTTGATTAACATGTACCAAATTAAATTAGATTTAATATCTGAAACAGTCAGAGACGAACTACGAAATCAAAGAGTTCTAAATTAATTCAAATGTTTGTCAAAATACCTGCAACTTAATGCATGATATTCTCAAAGATGTAAAGTTTACGAACAGCGGTATTGACTTTCTATTAATCATAAGCAGCATATATTGACCATCAATCTCTTAAATATTCATCATAAAATCAACATCAAAATCCTTCATTTCTGCTCTATAAACTTCATCAAAGGAAGTTGTAGCCCAAGAATCAAAACAAAAATTAAAACCATATTAAATGTGCAAATCATGTTTAGAAGTGAAAAATATTGTGACATTTAAATAAATTACACAATATTTTTATGTTATCATGTAGTTTTGTCATCTTATGCACTCTTTCATGAAAAGACAAAAACTGCACAGTTTATGTAGTTTATCCATATTTCCTTTGTAACACAATTAATGAAGTAGTGCATCCATATTTCCTTTGTAGAAACATTAATTCCAACCAAAGAACAACTATACAAGTTTTGTTATAGTTTCTGACATAATCTCATCAAATATAAATAAATTCCTCATCATGATCATAGATACCAGGATTGAAATTTTGTATGCCAGACAAGTGTTTCGTCTACAAAAGACTCATCAGTGACTTGAATCAAAAATGTAAAAAAGGCCAAAGAAAGTATGAAGTCGAAGATCATTTTGAGGACCAAAAATGTGGTGACTTGTTTTGAAAATTTTACATGTGTTTTAATTTTCGAACACCTGTCCTTGTACCTAAAGCATTGTTTGGACAATTAAGGAAGATGTAGGGTAACTTTAAAATTTTCAGTACTATTTAGACCCTACTGCTTTACCATTTGCTTCACATTTTACAAGTCTTTAAAGTCAATTTTTACTGCCTCAGTAGCAAACCATATAACTAACAAATAATCTAAAATCATTATTCAATATCTTAATTATTCTTCATTTATAAAGTCACTATCACAGTCTTTCTTTTATGTTCTGTACATTTCATCAAGTTTCTCATTAAACCAGTTCTTCCAGTACTTAACACCTGTAAAATAATAAAGTTTACTTTAAACAGTATTAGTATTTTAATATTGAAAATGAGATTATAACATTGGAATAGTGCTTTATCAATAGATCAGTAAAATATTGGATTCAAAAACTGGTTTTGAAAATTTTACATGAATCAGTCTCCCACTTTAACGATATAAAATGGGAACAACATGTTATAAATTGCTTGCGTCCAACCTTTTTTTGAATTTACCTTAATCAGAAATGCTCAAATCAAAATTTGAAAGTGAAATAATCTATAAAATTTCATTTGTATTACCAAATATTGTCCCCCTGCATGCCCTGGTCATGTATTCCTTTGAATGGCTATGTTAACAGTTAAGGGAAATAATTACAATATTAAATATTTTGTAAGCATCAATGACAATAAATGATGGCTAGCCTCTAAGAAAATACCTCAAATTGTTAGAATTAAACCTCATATGTTTTCTTATAGAACTTTAATTTTTTCTTAGATTATCTGTCATAATTTTTGAGATACTCGTCAAAACAAGAAAAGAAGAATAAACTGTTAACACAGAGATATGTCTCGCCTATTTATTATTTTGATAATGCAAATGTTGAAATTAAAATAGCAATACTTTAACATGTATGTTATGCCAATATTCAAAGTCAATGAACCATGACTGAAGGTACAGAGCTAAACAATCTCCATGGAAATGAGATGTGCCAATGCTAATACAACTGCAAAACCAAATACCATTGACTTTTCATAAGTTGTTCCCTTTAAGCAAACCTAAACACAAACATTAACTTGTAAACTATGTAAAAGTTTCAAAGTCAATGAACCATAATTAGGGGGTGGGGTTATATAATCTCCATGGAAATGAAACTTGCAAATGCCAATACATTTGCATACTGAATATCATTGACTTAACATTAGTGGTTCATCTTAAACTGACCTAATCACAAACTAATACATGTAAACTAAGCAAAAGTTTCAAAGTCAATAGACCATGACTGAGGGGTTAGGACCAAATATTCTCCATGGAAATGAGATGTGCTAATGCTTATACAACTGCATACCAATTATCATTGACCTACCACTAACGGTTTCCCTTAAACTGACCTAATCACAAACTAATACATGAAAACTAAGCAAAAGTTTCAAAGTCAACAGACCATGAATGAGGGGGTAGGCCAAATAATCTCCATGGAAATGAGATATGCCAATGCTTATACAACCTCATACCAAATATCATTGACCTACCACTAGTGGTTCCCCATAAACTGACCTAATCACAAACTAATACATGTAAACTAAGCAAAGGTTTAAAGTCAATAGACCTTGACTGAGGGGGCGGGCCAAATAATCTCAATGGTAATGAGATGTGCCAATGCTAATACAACTGCATACCAAATATCATTGACCTACCACTAGTAGTTCACCATGAACTAGACCTAATCACAAACTAATACATTGTTGACGCCGACGCCACCGTCGCCGGAAACAGCATACCTATGTCTCGCTTTTTGACTCCGTCAAGGCGAGACAAATATTGTCATTTTGGTCAATTATTCCTTTACATAAGGACATGAAGCAATCATCAAAAGGTTTAGATTACTTCCCATTTTTGTAGATTTTGTATTTCTTATCATTTTTTCTTGTAGTATCTACCTATCTATTATGATTTTCAAGATGATTGGCAAAACATAAATATTAGTCAAAAATCATCATTTCAGGGCAATACCTCAATAATATTAATGATACTTTTTGCTGTTTACAGTCTCTTCAAATATATAAATAATTGTCGTTTGAAAGTCGTATGATATGAGTTTTTAGTGATTATAATGGTATATGGACATTATTGAACTAATACATACGAAAAAAAGAGATGTGGTATATTTGCCAATGAGACAACTAATCAACAGATTTCAAATGAATTGAATGTAAGCAATTAAGGGCAGCAACTGAACAGCCTTCAACAATGAGAAAATCTTTACCATATAGATGGCTAAAACAGGCCACAACAATTGAAACAATTCAAACAAGAAACCAACAGCCTTATTTATTTCAAAACATTTTTAAAAAAACAAATATGACAGACATGAACCAATGACAACCAGGGAACTAGTCTACATGCTGCTGATTTTGGAGTTGGGACAGACACAAAAAGAATGTACACATATGTAAATACTAAACAAGGTCCTTGGTGCAAGTTTTTTACAAAAATTATTAATCCATGAAGCGTAATGGACAAACATAAATTTCATTGGTGATTGATAATCCAAAAATTTTGGCTGCCTGCTTATGATGGCGTTCAGGTTTTGGCAGAAATTTGACCTTCATTTATAAGTGATCAACACAGAATCATGGAGCAAGTGAAAAAGAGAGATGCCAAATTCTATAAAATACATTTGCTTCAAACAAATTCTGAATCATTTATTGGAGTTGATTCCCTGGAATGTTTGTATTAGAATAGGGAACACATGACATTGAGATTCAAGTAACTTGAAGTAACCTTGGGTAAAAGGAAAGTGGCATTTTGCACTCATTTAGTGGAAAAGTACATGTACCTAGAACCTATATCTTTAAACCAGTGCAAGGTAACCTTTCACATGTTTCATAAGACACCATAGGTGACATTTTGTGAACTGGATGTAGTTAATTATCTCCCTTATTTAAAGAAAACATTGTTTACATAGAACACTACTTTAAGCAACATGAGCCATGACATTAAACATGTTAAAAGACAAAAAACATGATAAACTAAAAGATTACACAATGAATACCTATGAGCCCCATTCTTCTTACTGTTCCTGGTTAATCTTTTGAAATTTCCTCAATCTTCCTGTTCTGTAAAATTCATACATTTTACATGCACCTTAAAGCTTCTTTTTCTACTACAAACATATAATTATATTTATCTTACCTCCTATTACAAATCTAGGAATATGATTGGTTAAAAGCAACCACATGGAGACAGTGTATATTTCATATGGGGGTAGTAGGCAGGTTTATTTCAACACGGTTAGTAGTGGTGTTACGTTGCTAAAAACAACACTGTTGAGGAAAAATCTGAAAGTTTCAACACACGTAGAAATTGATGATGGACGATTGAAATTAATTCATAAAACACATTAAAAGCAAACAAGTTGTTATTATTGGAATTTGTTTTTGTATAGACCAATGGAATTAGGTTTTTAATATTGAACACTTGATCACTTTGATAGGCCACTAGTCTAAATACTGCATGTAAAGATAGTCAGTAAGATAAATTTGTTACACAGTGTGCTAGTGACCTAATACAATATATATGGGGTTAATAAATTCCATATGAATCAGAAACTTAAGATATGTTAGAAATTCCTGTTTTTCAAACACAACAGTAATAATTTTGAAATGTGTGCAATTTGTTAACAGAACAAGCTTTAGGGAGCATATGCAGTTGTCTCATAGTCGATCAAGATTTTGAATGCGAAATTCCATGAACATTCAAGATAGTTAAATATTCTGGAATTCTGTCATTTCACAACTATTCAAACAAGGTACTTTATTTTAACTTAATCAGAAATTCCCCCAATGTAGAAATAGTTTTGATTTCTATGTTATCACAAATATTCAATCTACATTGTAGGTACAAATGTACATGTACTTAATAAGGAATTCTAGCGCTCCTATTAAACAGTAGAATTTTAGATGGAATTTTGAAAAATCATGAATATTAAAATAAGGTTTATTGTTTTTATATACTGTGACACACAAAGCTTTATCCAATTTTGTACATGTATAATTGCAGTAAAAAGAATCTTCAATATATAGATTGTACTCAGCAACACAAAAAAGACACCACCTCTTACCAGACATAGTAGTTTTACAATTTGTTAAATGCTTAAAATTTTTAAAAATCTACAATATTTTGAGCATAATCTTGAAATTAATCCACATCTTACATGTGTCATATTGAGATTTGTTTTTGTTTTCGTGACAATAGTTGGGACTTCATCCAAGCAAGAGGTGTATGCTATACTTAATAGTGAAAAAAAGTCATCATTTTGCTAATGACTACCTGTATATGCATATACTATACATATCATGTTACATGTATTATAGTTACTCTTTGAGTTGCAGATCATTTTCGCAATATAAATAAATTGCTTCGCTGAGCGCAGCTGGATACGCCCGCAGAGGTCCAACCCTGAACAGTTGGTGCAAAAATGGACACAATATTCAAGCTTGATACAGGTCTGAATTTGGATTGTAATTAAATATTTGACATATTATAGATTTCTGAATAAATGTAGTCAAAGAACTTGAAATTGGTTATATGAATTGAATTTATATTCAATTAAAGATTTCTTGCTGTTGTGCAATACACTGTGCTGTTGTCAGACTATAAACAAATAAAGTTCAAATTCTTCTCAATGTCATATTTGAAATTTATGAAAATCAATAGGGAGATTACATCAATAGCTATAAATAATTCACCAAAGTTTCATGAGAACTGCTGAAAGCATTTTTGAGTTATTGTCCAAAAACTGGAAAATCCCCCCTTTTTAAATGAATAAAACCCCATAACTCAGAAAGGTAAAATCTAAAATTTATAAAATTCTAAAGGGAGCTTACCTCAACAGATATAAACAATTCACCAAAGTTTCATGAGAACTGCTGAAAGCATTTTTTAGTTATTGTCAGAAAAACTGGAAAATCACCCTTTCTTTATGAATAAAACCCTGTAACTCGGAAAAGTAAAATCTAAAATTTATAATAATCCAAAGGGAGATCATGTCAATAGATTTAAACAATTCACCAAAATTTCTTGCAAGTTGGTGAAAGCATTCTTGAGTTTTTGTCGGAAAACTGGAAAATCCCCCTATTTAATGAATAAAACCCCAAAACTCAGAAACAGTAAATCTGAAATTTATAAAAAACGAAAGGGAGCTCACGTCAATAGATATAAACAATTCACCAAAGTTTCATGCATATTGGTTAAAGCTTTTTTGAGTTAATGTCCGACATGTTGACGACGGACGGACGGACAGACGGACAGACAGAGGGACAGACGGTCAACGGTATACCATAATACGTCCCGTAAACGGGCGTATAATAATAATAACAATTAAAAACCAATTGTTCAGAGAACAATTGAAGGTCTTTCCACCCAAAATGATATATTTTGATATGAAAATCCTTTTTAAAATGCTATTTCTTCTGTCTGATGATAGCTTAATGTACGCTGATTACAAAAATATATGGTTCCTATACACTTCTGTTTGAAATAAAGGAGATAAATATGAAATTAAAGCAAATGTCAAAATCTAGAACGACAAGTTCACTTTCGACCTTGACCTCAATTTCAAGGTCATCAAGAAAGGACCTCATATCAAAAGACCTTAGGTCTTTACTATGTATTGTTAACAAGTTATATTACCATTCATCTAATTTTTAACATTCAAGTGGAGAAAACTCCTAGTAAATGTAACCGTACCGCTTCGAAAAAAAAAATTCCTATCACAACATATCACAGCTAACAATTTAGTGAAAATCTTATGTTGATATATATTACAGTTTCTTAGGAAAAACATGCACAAGCAAAAGCAAAAATTAAAACATGACCTTGACCTCATTTTCTTTTTGGTGGACCCAGATTAAAAGACCCTAAGTCTCTTTCACTTATGGTTTTCTAGTTACAAATGCATGCCTATCGCTTATAACAAATGCATAATGGGAAATAACTCTCATATGGAGTCTCTGGAACGCTTCATTCAAAACCAATCACAACATCCTGAGGATATAACGAGCAAATTGGTGAAATAATTTTGTCGTTATCTTTAACGGTTGCAAAGGAGTAGAAAACAGTGATCGGGGAGATAACTCTTACAAAGAAAAGTAATCGGTTAAACAGTGTCAGTTTTGAAAGTGTATAAACTGTTCCATATCATATATCAAAAATCCAGTCGACATCTTACGAAACAACCAAACAGCAAAAGAAAAAAAAATTGGGCAGAAGAAAAAAAAATAATCAGAACAAAAGCAAAAGGTCTTTCCACGAAAAAGTGGAAAGACCTAATAATTCTTTATTTAAAGAGGGTTACACAGTTAGTACAAAAAATAAATGTTTAATCTAGCTCCTATCCATTTGTAGTTTGTATATTAAGATAACAGCCAAAACTGTAAAAAATAGTAAAAATCAATATTTCAGGGGCAATAAATCCAAACAGGGTTACAAAACTTTAGATCAAATAGATCTTGCCATGCTGATCATTTCAGAAGTTAACACTTTTAACCTAACTCCTATAGTTTTCATGATAAAAGCAAAAATATGTTTTAAAGAGTCATATTTCAGGGCAATATAAATTACTCAAAAACCGGTTGACAGAATTTTCTCTAATTTTCAAGGACAACATACAGTACTACCTGTGACATTATCTTATTAATGGTGGCCATAAAAAATATGGTCACCATGATGGCCCTAAATGTCCATCATTATACCCCCTGCTGCTTAATTAATACACAAGGTATTAATCAAAAACTAGTCAAGGATAAAGAGAAATCATGACTGCATTGAAGTGTTAAAATTACATAACTTACAGGTAAAGTGTCTCAGGGAAAATAAATGACTTTTTGTGTTTGTCAAATTTAATAACTGTGATTATGACAAGAAAATTCTAAAATAAAATGAAATAATAAAACTAGTTGAACATACAGCTTCCTCACTTTTTTTTTTTGTAAAAATTTTCTCATGAATGTTTGCAAATGTTTGTTTTGATGTAACAACTTTTAAATAATTCTATCAATTTAAGTTACTTTTTACATGTATTTTTTGGCAAGTGAATAATATATGAATATCATCTTCTAATATAATGCAAACTTTCACAACGCCTGCCTTTTTCCATTGAAAAGGTGTTTCTCAAATTAATTTTCTAAAATCAAAATTGTTTATACCAGAGACATATATACACAGAGATTGGCAACTGTAACAGTGGTCAGCGAAATCCAATTAAAAACACGCGTCACACGAGACTTTAACGAGATCGCCATTTTGCATCTGATCATGACAAGTTCACCACCGCTTCGATTTTTATTTTACATCAAGCTTTTCAAAACAGCATAATGTAAGTATATATTTCAATTTCGTAAATTATTTACCTTGTTTTATTCAGTTTGTAGTAATTGTTAGTTAAAATATTGTGACGATTAACGTTTAATTGTGGTCAATAATAAAGGGGAAAGCTTGGCCGACTGGACGTTATGAAAATTTTTTACACGGACGTATTTTTTATTAAAACCTTTTCATTCGAAAAGGAATAAAACCATTTATGAGATGAATCACTTTTCCCAAGACATACTGGTTTTGTGTAAATATGTTGAATTTTTCATTAAATCACCCACTTTGATGCAATTTACAATTAAAATTCAATATTCTCGCTGTTGGCCACGTTCAATTTTTAAAATATAAAGACAGGCCCCTGTCCATGTCTACAGTCAATAAACTTTTCCATCTTTAGAGAATAATTATTCCCAGCACATGAATTACTTTCTTATGACATACTGGATTTGTGTATAACAGTTGTTTTTTACATATTTTCACCCACTTTGATGCAATTTACAATTAAAAATGACCATTCAAGCTGTCGGCCATTTTCATTCTCTTCAATATAAAGACAGGCCCCTGTCCATGTCTACAGTCAATAAACTTTTCCATCTTTAGAGAATAATTATTCCCAGCACATGAATTACTTTCTTATGACATACTGGATTTGTATATAACAGTTGTTTTTTCCATATTTTCACCAGCTTTGATGCAATTTACAATTAAAAATGACCATTCAAGCTGTCGGCCATTTTCATTCTCTTCAATATAAAGACAGGTCCCTGTCCATGTCTACAGTCAATAAACTTTTCCATCTTTAGAGAATAATTATTCCCAGCACATGAATTACTTTCTTATGACATACTGGATTTGTGTATAACAGTTGTTTTTTCCATATTTTCACCAGCTTTGATGCAATTTACAATTAAAAATGACCATTCAAGCTGTCAGCCATTTTCATTCTCTTCAATATAAAGACAGGCACCTGTCCATGGCTACAGTTTATAAAATTGTCCATCTTTAAAGAACAAATGTACCCATCACCATTGATCACAGGAATTACTTTCCCAAGTCATACCGGTTTTGTGTATATAAATTGTTTTTTTCATTATTTCCACCACTTTGATGACATTTACAAGTTTATATACATGTATATTTACATTCAGCATTTTTTTTTTAACAGGATCCTGCATGTTATAAAAGAACAAAGATGTTGATCAAATTTACCTAACAGTGCAGCATACAAGAGATGTAATATCATACATGTGCTGAATGTAGGACTCCCTAGCCTTTCTGATTGAAAAAAAAAGATTCCCTGGCAGACAAGAACAACTATTAGTGATGACTTTTTTCAAATGTTACTGCACAGTCATGTAGTGGACCGATTACATGTACTACTATCAATGTGATACTAAAAAATGGTTTTGTAAGAGAGAAAATGACATGTGCTTATCCTGACTGTGAAAACACCACATTATTGTAGTTCAAATATCATAGTTCATATGCCAAACTTGATGTACATGTGTATGCGATTTTTGTGCAAGTGATGGTGACATCATTGAACTAAGAATAAATACAAGACTCTGCATTCAATCTATTGAATTTGAAACAGAAGTGGCAGTTGTGCAGAGACTATACGGATAAAAATGAAAATAAATATCTTGTGTTCAACTTCATTTGTCTTCTTTACGTTTACAAAGTATACATGTACATAATTTTTACATACATGTATAACAATATGATGATGTAGTATGATTGCCAATGAGACAATGATTTACATGTATGACTATCATTGGAAGGCCACTCTATAATATCTTTGTATATCATGAGAATGGAAATGCTACCTTTGTAGCATAAAGGTAGCATAATGTAAAAAAGGGAAAATGTTCATTTATTCAACAACACTCCTGTGAATATATAACTTGACAGTACTAAAGGCAAAATATTTCGTTTCACAAATTCCTTCCTCTCCTCTGGAAAATAACATATTTAATTGTTTACATGAAATGACAAAATGTGTAGAATAAGAAGCAAGAAATGTTTACTCTACTTGTACACTACTAGTCGCTCATATTAGTCATCATCTATGTTTGTTTCAGTCCTTTAGCAATGGTGCTTGTTTATATTTATCTGTTGTGTTGTGTTGTTTCAGTTTTACATGTCCTCATTCTGTGATCACTGTTTCAACTCGCCTATTTTGAAAAATGTTAATGCAAATATTTTCTGCAATAAATTGAAAAGGCACAGCTGCTATGACTATTCAGAAATGTGAGGTATATGTCAATGAGACAACAACCCAACGACAAAAATATTCTTTGCACATCTATGAATGTTTAAGAATTCTTGTGGAGGTCAAAAGCACATAACGTGTACTTATATATTGGTGACCTGGTACATGTATGTACCTATTGATGCATTTCGTCCTAAACATAAATTGTGTGAAGAGACCAAGCAGTATATATGCTTATAAAAAAACTGATATTGCAATGAATTCCTGTATAACAAATTCCGGGAATGAGACACTATTTTATTTAAACCAGATGAGATATTAGTGGTAAAGGTTCAAACAGAAGCAGGAGATGTCAAGGGGCAATACAAAAAGTACAAGGTCGTGTAACACAGATAAAAAAATGACAAATGAAAAGAAAATAACAGCCCACATAGCACTGCACCGAAACATAAACCCACAAAAGATCAGATAAAACTTGTCTTCAATTTTAAATCTTTCTAATTTCAAACTCGAGTTTCACTACCCGATAGGAAAGAGTAAAGATAAGGATGTTGCAGTACTTCTGTGGTCTATGAAACAGAACATTAAAATTCTACAGTTCAGCAGAGCATTTTACTGCACTTATGATACACGTTGTTTTTAATCAGGGTCTGTGATATTAAGTCTATAAAAAACTACAAATAATGACAGATTCATATTCAATATTTCATGACAGCAAAAATAGTGATTTCGACAACACTGTACATAATGTACGTTCATTTAGGAAATTCATGCAAAGGTTCCACAAATAATGTAATTGTAGGTCAATCAAAAAGTAATCATTTGAATCCGTTTTCCACGAGACAAAATTCTACTGGCAACATATTTTTTTTATATACAAAAGTTGCTTTCTGATTTCTTTTTTTTTTGACATGTTAAATGACTATTTTTGTTCCTGATTGAATACTATAGTAGAATGTAGGACAGTAAGTCACAGGACAAAAAGTCACAGACGAAAAGTCACAATTCAGTTTTGAGATTATTTTTCTCTGAACAAGAAAACACTAATTTTAAAAATAATTTTTTGATTTTTTATTGAACTATAATATATGAAGCAACTTTGTAATTAAAAATTTATTCAATAAATATCAATGATGATCAAATAATTGTTATGATAACAAAATGTCAAAGTGGTTTGGCACTTAAATGGTTTCATGGTGCCAAGAAATATATTATTTGCATGATTAAAATTTAATAATTTTTCATTTATCAAGGCTTATGAACAATTTCCTGAACTTAAAAATGAATAAATGTAAAAAAATATATTATTTGAAGATCTTTCTCTTATATAATCAAACAATTGTCAATACATTATTTGTGACTTTTTGTCCTATCCAATTTGTGACTTTATGTCCTAGCTGTGACTTTCTGTCCGTTTACCCTATTCATAGTATAGCCCAGTGTTTCTGTTAAAATAAAGTTCTGGTCATGGTTAAAATAATGTCAGAATTTGTTTAGTTGTAAAAACAATTACCAAGTAACAATCCACTTAGAACTTCACCTCCGGCAAAATTCAGGTGATCGGAGGGCAATAAATTTGCGTAATCGCACACCTGTGAATCCACAGTCACAACTCTAAGGAAATAATGACCGGAAAATCGGACACACATAATTTCACTGTGTAATTTAGAAGCAAACTTTAGCAAAGAAATGTTTCTTGTAATATCATGATCATTACCAGATTTTACTTTTTAAATTAAAAGAAATGCCGAAAAAAAGAAAAAAATATTTTCTCAATCAAATACATTAAAAAAATATTATTATATAATATATTATTTCAAGTAGTTTTTTAGAAAAAGAATTTATTTGATCTGAAATAAGTTTTCCTATTACTTTTCTTGATTAGCTATCGAGGTTATTCATCCCTGACTTGTCTACATGTTGTAGAATAATTATCGACGAGAATCTCATTCCGGGCCGCGTTTTTTAACGGGATTTCACGGAGTTGCCAATCTCTGTGTATATATGTCTCTGTTTATACTTACTGCATTTAACATTGTTTAACAAATGTTTAAGATTATCTTTAGGACTTATTCTAAATAAAATGTAGGCAATTCATTATTACTCTATTGAATAAATACATGTATATTCAAAATATTCATCATGTTCATTACAGAAAAAATTGATAATTTTTTTATTGTCATATAAACATATTACAATTTAATCAAGTTTCTGACAAAAAAAACCAAAACAAACATTATAATGCAAAGAAATAACAATTCAATAAGAAATCAAAACACATGGAAAAAAGTTATTAGGTTTCTGCCCTCAGTTCAAATGACTTTCTTTTATAAAGGAGCCAGTATTTTAAACATGTTCCATGTTATAGAGGTTTAGCATTTCTTTTACTTTTTGTTATTGGTTAAGATTTTATTCATAAGATTCAAGATTTTATTCATAAACTGGTCAGAGTTATGTGAAGGTAAACAATTTTCAAATAGATTATCTCTAAGTTGTTATATTAATTTCACAAACAATTCTATCCTTTATAGGAATTTTTATTCACCATTTTCTATTTCTAAATTATGACCACTTATTCTTTACTTAGTGAAGCATTTGAGTGTACTGTTTTCATCATAAGTTTTTATTTTATTTTCAAAAATATTCTGATTTTTTTTTTTAAATTCATTTTTAATTTTTAATCAAGCATTCAAGTCCCTGCAATTATTAACTTTATCTAAAAGGCCTGAGTTGAGTGAAATATTCTTTGCAAATGTATACCAAGAATAAGTATCATGCATATGCCAGTCCTGCAGTTTCGACAATATAATACACAGAACAAAAAGTGATTTAATTAATTGACCATAAAAATGTCACAATCTAAATAGAAGTGTACTTTATTTTTTCTGGAGACAAATTTTGCCTGTTAACTGACAAAATTAGCCAAACTGAAGATAACATATTTGATAAGTTTACAATTGTTTCAAAAAGCAAGACAATTTTTTTCTTTAAATAATTTCTTTGTAAGTCTATTTAGTGATTCTTCATGCAAAACTCGTTTTAAGATTTGAAAAGTATCAAAGATAAACAAAACTAGTTTATTCCTATACCATATAATGATATTTGTAGTTTTCCTGAATAATAATCATGATAATAGATTGTACAACTTTGTTAACAAAATTTATTGTAAAAGGATTGATATTCATGATATTGATAATTTTAATTTGTGAATAAACTGGCTTGTTAAATTACTTGCTTCATGGTTCCTTTAAACATATCATTTGCATTTATAAGTTATAATTAATAATAATTCATTTAATAATGCAAACGAACAATAGAATACCATGTACATCATGTACAATAACTTTTTTTTTACTGAAAAAATAATTATTTAAAGGATACTCTCTTTTGTTTTCAAATGCTAGTCAATAATTTATCTTTGAATTTTTGTCATTTCTACTCGATTCTTTCCAAGAAGAAATTAAAAGAATAAGAAGCAAAAAAAAACAAATCAAAGATAATAATAACATAAAAAAATAAAAACATTAGGAAAAAAGGAAAATATGTAAATTTTTAAAGACAGAAAAATCAACAAATGATATGAATTAACAAAGACTAAAACAAACATTCGATTCTACATTTTCAAGAAAAGGTGAAATGTAAATTTGAGAGGAAACTTGAGTTACCTGTACAGGTAAATTTTAATGAAACATACAAGCTGAAAACTTCAACCCTGATTGATTTCAACAGGTAACATAATTAGATAAAACATCAACCTATGTTTTATGACCCCTATAAATGGCCAACATCTCAAGATTGAATACCCCAATAAATGGCCACTATTCGATGGTGATCATACAAGAGGGTGAACATAACAAAGAGGAAGTCACAGGTTGTACTGTACTGTTGCAATTCAAGTGCTACTAATTATAATGAGTCTCATGTAAACCAAACATGGGTCTTACGTTCCAAATTATACACTTGGTAATCTTTTGTTAGTTTATACAGCATGTTTGAACTTTTTACATTTCAGTCAAAATATGTCATTGAGGGGCAACTTACCCTGAAGCAGGAATCGAATCATTCTCCATGTCTACCTCAAACTCATCTCCACTGGGTTCTGTATCATAATAAAATTTGGAAGTTATAACAACTTCTTTAAATGTGTCTTCTCCTAATCTTTGTAGAAGGCCCCCAGCGCCTTTAAGGATTTGGATGGCATTATCAGACGGTTCTGTGCAAAATAAGTTATGATGGATTAACATCCAAAGATTAATAATTGTAGAAAACTCTAGTTTATCCTTGTCGAAAACTTTTAAAAAGTCTTTCTTTTGCATTTTTAATAGATAATCATGCTGAGCATTATACAGAACCACCATATATTTGTGTCTATTAATACCACAGATAGGAACCATTGACGAACCATAATCCTTGTTTCCACTGTAGGCCAAGATCCTTTGTTTATGTTTCCACATTGTTAAAGAGATGGCTTGTTTACACACTTGATTAATGTCTGAATCATTGAAGTTTTCACTATTGTTTGCATCACAAATCTTTTCTTCTTCATCATTATCATCATAATCAACAGTATTCCATTTTGGGTGTAATCTGTTTGCATCAGGACTTTCTTCTGGCTCTCCAATATGAAACACAGCTGCATCTGTTTGAGAATCCAAAAACATGTCCTCGGTTGTTGGAAACAATGTTATATCTGCATTCCCATGAAAAAGTCGAGTACTTCCTGAAAATATAGATATAAGATTACAAAAATTTTTGAAAGCACTCCTAGCATTAATTGATTGTTGGTTGCTTAAAGTCCAGTGGCAAATATTTCATGCATGACAAGGACTTCTCCTAGCATGTTGGTAAGATAATTGTGAAGATATTAAGGTTTTTTCATGTACAGGTATATGATGTTCATAATCATCAATGAACTGTGTTCTTCTCACCAAGCTTTTATCGTGTTTTGTTTATATATATATAGGAAATAAAATTTAGTTTTTTCCTTCTGTACAAATGTTGTTTTTATCCTGCAATTATACATCGAGCTTTTAAAAACATTAAGTTTTTATTCCATCAGTCAGTCAGTGAGAATTTTATTGTCCATGAAATTATACTTAAATGATTAGTAAAGACATCTGCAAAGGACAGATGATTAAAAATTCTATTAGAGCAAAGAAGTGCTGAGAAATTCAAGAAAAGAAGATATTATACCAGTACATGGTATAATAATTAATTGAGAATGGAAATGGGAAATATGTCAAAGAGACAACAACCAGACCCAAAATGCAAAAAACAGATGAAGACCACCAATGGGTCTTCAACGCAGTGAGAAAATCCGGCCCAAAGAGGTGCCCCTCAGCTGCCCCCTAAATAAAAATATATACTAGTTCAGTGAAAATGGACGTCATACTAACCTCCAAAACATATAAATGAACTAAAATAAAAAAACATACAAGACTAACAAAGGTCAGAAGCCTGGCTCTTGACTTTGGACAGGTGCAAAAATGTGGCAGGGTTAAACATGTTTTGTGAGATCTCAACCCTCCCCTATACCTCTAGCCAATGTAGAATAAAGAAACACACAGCAATATGTACAGTAAAACTCAGCTTAAAAGAACTCTGAGTCCAATGTACAAATTTACTTATATAAGTATATTAATATTTACTTCTTCAAGTCAGTAAAAATTACTTGTACAAGTAGAACCCTTGACTGTCTATATTTTTCACCTACATGTACAGTGTAGCTAGTTTATTCAATTATCTAAAAAAAAATATATAAACCTTCATGTGTTACGTTAAGGGATAAATAATTTTCAAATTCTAAACATATCCAAATTTTGGTTTCTTTGACTTTCAATCAATTTGACATACATACTATGACTTTGAGATGAAGATAAGCAATAAAATGGTTGTTATGTTGCTTTTTGTGTGTTTTTTGCTGTGCATGCACTGATTTTGTGACAAGGATGGATACCCCTTATCCTTTTTGTCGAGCCTTCGACTTTTGTCGAAAAAGCGAGACATAGCGATCCTACATTCCGTCGTCGTCGTCGGCGGCGTCCACAAATATTCACTCTGTGGTTAAAGTTTTTGAAATTTTAATAACTTTCTTAAACTATCCTGGATTTCTACCAAACTTGGACAGAAGCTTGTTTATGATCATAAGATAATATTCAAAAGTAAATTTTGTAAAAAAAAAAATCCATTTTTTCCGTATTTTACTTATAAATGGACTTAGTTTTTCTGCCAGGAAACATTACATTCACTCTGTGGTTAAAGTTTTTGAAATTTTAATAACTTTCTTAAACTATCCTGGATTTGTACCAAACTTGGACAGAAGCTTGTTTGTGATCATAAAATAGTATCCAGAAGTAAATTTTGTTAAAAAAAAATTCCATTTTTTCCGTATTTTACTTATAAATGGACTTAGTTTTTCTGCCAGGAAACATTACATTCACTCTGTGGTTAAAGTTTTTGAAATTTTAATAACTTTCTTAAACTATCCTGGATTTGTACCAAACTTGGAAAGAAGCTTGTTTGTGATCATAAGATAGTATCCAGAAGTAAATTTTGTAAAAAAAAAATTCCATTTTTTCCGTATTTTACTTGTAAATGGACCTAGTTTTTCTGCCAGTTAACATTACATTCACTCTGTGGTTAAAGTTTTTAAAATTTTAACAACTTTCTTAAACTATCCTGGATTTGTACCAAACTTGGACAGAAGCTTGTTTATGATTAAAAGCTAGTATCTAAATGGAAATTTTGTTAAAATATTTTTCCATTTTTTCCGTATTTTACTTATAAATGGACTTAGTTTTTCTTCCAGTTAACATTACATAACAGTTTAAGTTTTTATTTAAAACATTTATTAGATTCATAAACTATCCTGGATTTTTACCAAACTTGGACAGAAGCTACTTACAATCAAAAGATAGTATAGAGAGGAATATTTTTATTAATTTTTTTCCTCATTTTTGTTGAGCCTGTGATAAACAGCAGAAGTAGGCGAGACACTAGGTTCCGCGGAACCCTTACGAATTTTTTATTCTACTATAGCTATCTTATTCCTTCAAAACATAAAAACCAACAGATATTTGTAAAAGGACATCAGAAAATGAAAAAAATTTTGCACTCTCTCATGAAAACTGTACTTCAATATTCATATCCAAGAGGCATAACGCCAGTTTACAGTTGATTTATCAATGATGATTACCAAATTCATTCACGACCTTGCTAAGATAAACTTTTATGTACGTAGAATTTGAAAAGTTCTTAAAAGAAATTAAAGATTTGTTGGCTTCTAAAAAAAGCTTACAAAAATTGGCATTTTTCTAAATATTTTTTTCTTTCTTATAAGATTAAAGTTATTAATTAACAGGCATGCAAATCCTCGTAAAAAATAAATTATAAGGACTGAGTTTTGGAACTTGTCTGAAACATTGCTGATACAAACCTTAGATAAAAATTTATAGGCCGACAAGAAATCATGAGCTCTTATTTTTCATAGAATTGATATTTCCAAGGGACATAACCATGTTAACTGCTTTAATAAATTATTAAGCAGCAATGATTTGTCAATCATAAACATCAGAAGCATTGCTGATGTGAACATTTGACACAAATTTAAAACCATTATAAAATCTGACAGGAAATGTTTGTATGAGAGCCCTTACAATACAATTTTCCATAGAATGTGGTGTAGAATGTATATTTCCAATGGGAATAACTACTTTAATATAATTGAACAGCACTAAAATGTTATTCTTGTCCAAGAATTTGTTGATATATACCTCTGGCTCTGCATCTAGCAATGTTTAGTTGCATTGTCAGTTTTGCTTTAAGGTATAAAAAAAATTGCAGCAATCAAGCGTTAAACACATGTTAAAAGAATTCGAAATCTGAAGAGATTTTACATGTTTTTGTTGAATTTATTCAGCTTTGCCCTCATCTTTTCTTTATCATGTTTATTTGTACATACATGACATATCTTACCAAAATTTGTGTATCCATATTGTACTGGAGCGCGGCAGTCATATGGTGGGCCTTCAGAGAAGTTTGAATCTATAATATGATTTGCTGGATTAAAAAGGAGTTGGGAAAGAAGGTGACTAGTTATCAGTGATGCAGTTTCTGTCTTTGTCAGGTTCATGCTGTTTAGCTGAGCAAGATTTCTTTCATGGAGTTCTGAAAAAAAATTCTTGAAATACTAGTCATAATTACATGTATGACATTATTTTAAGAGATATACATGATATAAGGGATAAAACTCTACCTCCAAAATAATTAACCTGTATGACATTGTATGAGTAAATAAAAAATTGTATTAAAGTAATACAATTAACAATAACCCTGACTCACTGTATGTGCTTTAATTGGGTTAGTTTTCATCGTGCAATGTTCACATTTCTTATCAATTTCACAGTGTTCATAGCCGAAGGCCACCAATGGGTCTTCAATGCAGCGAGACCTCCCACACCCAGAGGCGTGCTTCAGCTGGCCCCTAAACAAAAATGTATACTACTTCAGTGATAATGGATGTCATACTAAACTCCGAAATATACACAAGAAACTAAAATTAAAAATCATACAAGACTAACAAAGGCCAGAGGCTCCTGACTTGGGACAGGCGCAAACATGCGGCGGGTTAAACATGTTTTTTTGAGATCTCAACCCTCCCCCTATACCTCTAGCCAATGTAGAAAAAACAAACACACATCAAAATATTTATATTTTCATGAATAAAATCATGAATTTTTTATATGAAATTTTGTTTTGTGGTTTATTTCATTAAGATTACCATGATAACTGTTAATTAGAATTTACAAAGCTAATCTAGAATTATTGTTAAGTGTTTAGAATGTTTAGTGTTTAATTAAAATAAGCATGATAAGAGTAGTTCGCTAATAGATACAAATGTAGGAGTAAAACAATGAGGATTTTTAATGAAAAAGATGATTATTTCTAACAGTTTGTGTGAGCTTGATGCTGTTGATCATTTTTGTTGATATAGCCATTGGGAATCTTCAGCCTTTTTTTACAAGTCTTAGAGACAAATGACTTAGCCATGTTAGTCTTTTATCATCATGCATGACAATATTCATTTTTCATTTCATCAAAATAATTCAGAAAAGAAAACCTGTTTACGTATTAAGAATGTCACTTTATTTTATTTCTATAAATCGATAAAAATACTAATTTGCTTCACTATATCATGTTTATAGCAATACACTAACTAAAGCACAATTTAAATCTTATTCAACACAAAACCCTTATCAATGATGCAAACTTGTAGGGTGGAAACTTGAAAGGGGGCGAACGGACATGATACTACTTTCTGCCAGAGACAGAATTACAAATGTACATGGAAGTTAACAACTATAATTGATTATTCACTGAACAGCCTTCAACAATGAACAAAACCTACATGGGCTATATAGCTATATTACATAGTAAGCTTAGTTTGTTTTTATTCTTTAGTCAAATTGGAAAGAGGGATATGTACCTAGCATGATTTGTTGACCAATGCTGACAGGGCTAACAATTGGCTAAAGGGATCAATTCACTGTTACCATGAAGAAGATGTCTAAGGAGGAAATGTTTGCGGTCATTTTTAAAGCGTGTTTCAGCAGTTTGGTATCAGGCTACCTTTATTTGTGTAAAATCTTTCTAGTGCTGTGAAAGCAGCGCACATCTGATGGTCAACTTTTTCACCATGTAAATAATCTTCAAGTGCATCATAACCTCTTGCAAATATATTTTCTGAATTTTCATATATAAATGGTTTATCTTTTTCAGTTCTCTTCCATGGAAATTGCCATATACTACTACTGCTAGTAAATGATTCCCCTAATGTATTTCCAATCAAGTGTTCTTGAAACTTTTGTTTACAAACATCAGCTGTAGCAGCAATCAAAGTGTATTTGTGATTGTTAATGTAGTTTTCAATTTCATCTTTCAAGTCTAATTTTTTGGGTTCACTAATACCACATCTCTGATTCGTGCATGTCGATGAACATTTCTGTCGTAGTAATACATGATTAGCGTTGACTAAATATCGCAATTTTTTCATTTTGTTTTGATTGCGGAGATTGCGGAGAAAGGAGAGCAACGCCATATTTGTTGCTGTTTTTGTTGTTGTTCGTAATTTCCTCCGTTGACTTTGGAGCACCCTGTGTTAAAACTTTATATTGTAAACGAATGTTGTGTGTCTAAAGATCTCTCCGACGAAGGAGCATGTAAACTGGTATACATATTAGACAAATAGATTTGTATAGCAAAACAAATCCTTGATTATACTTATAGATATAAGAAGATGTGGTATGAGTGTCAATGAGATTGGCTCACACCGACTTACAGCAAGCTATAAAGGGCCCCCAAAATTACTAGACTGTGTAAAAGGCTTATCTTTACTCGAGATCATCAAAGTACAGAGCGGAATTATGAAAAAAGAAAACACTGAAAGAAATGAAAAAAATATTGAATAAAATACAAAATCATGAGAGCCTTGGTGTACGGCAATCATCCCTGCCGGACTATTAAACTACTAGTGATTATAAAATTTATGTTTTAGTTAGTAGTATTTGATAATCTAAGTTCTTACCCTCAACCCTCCAAAAAAACCACGGTCATCCGGTCGTATCCTATTCCCCCTTGCATTCAAAAGTGTGTTGTTGTTGGAAAGGGGGGGGGGGGGCGTAAATTTTGGAAATAAATATTCAGTGGTCCCTATAAGTTTGAAATAAATAAGTTGGTCCTCATTAGTTGGAAATATGAATATAAATATAGTCGTATTACCCATGAAAATACATAACCTGGCCACAAAATGTTTATGTAAACTTTTATTTTATGAGTGAATAATAAAGAAATGCATATTTCAGGGCCACACATTTATATATGCATGTAGGTCTTTAGATTTTCCTTCCTTCTGTCCGCCTTCCAGTCTGCCTATCTATCCAATCCGATGCTCAGTCCTCTCGTCTGCCAGCCTGTTAAAATTAGCCTGTCTTTATGTCCATCATTCTGTCCGCTCGCTAGCTGTTTTTGTTAGTATAACCACTAAAAAAGGTGGATATAAAGTTTGCACAGTTGCTGAGGTTGATATGTAAATGTCGCTCGTAAATGTGCCTATCATTGTCATTTCGCGAGGAAAAAAACCTTGCCAAAATATTTTGCAAAAGAGCAAAGTCAAGATTATATGTTTGAAATAAAAAAAAAATATATAAACAGTTTTTGTAAAAACGCACACTCCGATCGTATGGGTGACAGGCCAATGAAATTTTGCCGATCGTCGTTCATATAATATGCAGATAGCATATTATTTTTTAAACTATGCGTAAGCCCTCCTGCAGACATCGTCAGTTTTTCTAGTTTATTTAAGATTTCAAGATCTACATGTACATTTCAAGTAATAGATGATAATGAGTTCGAGACTACTACGATGTATGCCTGTTTTTTGAAAATTGTCGTATAACATGACTGTCTAAAACTAGATTCGGTAAATGGATAGCGTCTAGAGATCATGTTCATCGTCAAAGACCATGTTGTCGGTTGTTTGAAAATTTTACTGGACATATATTTTTTTAATGTTGTCAATTTAAAAACAGAATGTGGACTATTCTTGGAATATTGCCTCATGTACATCCACCGTATATCCTTTCATTTTATAACTTGTTTTTATTGATGAAGTGATCGATGTGCATTGCTTTCTCGACTGATACTTCGAAGAGCTATATATAATGACCACATCTTCAACTTCTTGTATTTGAAAGAACACAGATTTTATTTTTACAGCGATGTTTGAATATAGATGAAGCTATAATATCAGCTGCAGTACGTGATATATAGCATATATATATAATACATTTGTCTTGTTTTGGCTCAACAAAAATAAATAAAATACACGAGTATTTTATGACAGACATCAACACCCGAAGCAAATTATGTCAAAACTAAATTAATTGGCAATAAATATTGTGGTCTTATTAAAGACCCCTAAGAATCAATTGTCCCCACACTATTGTTGCTATTTAAATGCTTAATATTTAATATATGTTTCGTGTTATTTGATTTGACATTTCTTTGCAAATGTGTTATTCAAAGAAGTTGTTTGATATGTCTTTTAATTATAACAAAGCAAAAGAAATAGAAGCAAATGTCAAACAATGAATTTAAGGTAGTTCTAAAACCGGTGTATGGTCAAAATTATTCGAACAATAATGTTTTAAAAAGCACAAATAGAAAAAACTATTTGGACAGCCACGTTGGTCCTATGGTACATGCATGATAATTTTCGGGTAATACCAGACCACGACAGAAACACAGGCGGGTAAAACAAAATGACAAATCCTCCTATTGGCTCTATGAATGTGCCACAGCTACTGCGTACAAATCTAGCACTGCTTTGTCTTACGTGAATGTACCAAGCATTACTGTAGCATTGTATATCGAAAATACTTATATGCCTTGGTATTGGTCTATGTCTTTATTCTTGTTTATTTTCCATTCCACATTGTCAACAACACATTTAAAGACTATCAATCAATAGGTAAACGTTTTAAGAGAAACATTTCAACTAACTCGGGAGACAGACAGACTGCGGGAAACGTCAAACAAACACCCCTGCAGAATCAATTTTTTTTTCTTCAAAATTGACCATGAATTCAATTTAGGAGATACACTAGGCTAGTTAATAAAATCTAAATTATAGAATGTTGAATCATGAATAGTTTTGACACTGCAACTGACGACGAAAAATATCCAAGACTGCCGATAGTACATAAAGAATGAATAACTTTTTAGAATTTTAGAAATGTATTAGATTACCATTGATCAATCTTAATTAAGGTTGTGTGTTGTGCACTGCTTGCATGTATGTCGTTTTCTTTTTATATGCCCTTTTACGGGACGTATTACGGTATACCGTTGTCTGTCCGTCCGTCTGTCGTCCACATGACGTACAATAACTCAAAAACTCTTTAACCAATTTGCATGAAACTTTCAATTGGTGAATTGTTTATATCTATTGACGTGAGCACCCTTTCGTTTTTATAACTTTTAGATTGTATGTTTCCGAGTTTTGAGGGGGATTTTCTAGTTTTCAGAAATTAATCCAAAAATGCTTTAATGAAACGTTAAAGAATTATTTATATCTATTGAGATGCATTTCGATTTATATAAATTTTAGATTTTACGTTTCCGAGTTATGTAGTGTTATTCATTGTAAAAGGGGGGTTTTCTTGTTTTCGGACAATTACTCAAAATTGCTTTGAGCAGTTTTCAGGAAACTTTGGTGACTGCTATATTTCTATTGACGTGAGCTCCCTTTAGCTCTATTACATATAAATTTCGGATATGACATTTATAGGAGGAATGGGATGTTATTCTTTGAAAAAGCGACGGGCGCAGCTGATTAATAATTATCGTGCTGCCTTTTTATTTATGTGATGGTTTTTTATTGTCCCTACCGTATCTTCTTCTTAGGGAACGACCATTTAACTTTAAAAAAGGGGGGTGTAAGGTTTTCCCTCAAAAATATTTTGATCACCAATTTGATGAAAAAAAATATTGTGGTCAAGCAGATGACTAAAAAATATCCTGAATCCAGATTTTCCCCATACTTATAGTATTTTTTCCCACGACTCAGATAAAAATCCATAACCCGCCTTAAAAATAAATGATTGCCCCCCCCCCCCCCCCCCCCCAAAAAAAAAAAGCGTTGATTACATGTATATTGATTGCTTGATTGTGTCATCTGATATAATTTTAAGGAAAATCCCCTAAAATGGGCGTATGACATTTGCGCCGATTTTTTAAATTTTCATTCTTTCATTTGTGCCGATTTCATTTTTTCATTTGCGCCGATTTTATATTTGCTCCTCATTGCATTTACAGTTTTACACAGATGAGTAAATACTTGTACATGTACTATACCTTGAATTTATATTGGTAAAATCTGGTTATAAACGTTGTTCACTTATGTTGAAGTTAAGAAAATCCAGGCCGTTACGTATGTTATCATAAGGGATAAATAATTAAGGTCAAAAGCAAATAAACAGGTTTAAACAAAGTTAAAGTATGATACCACTGTGAAATGTTAAACAATATTTAGAAAATCATCACTTTTGAAAAAACCTGCGTCATATTATACACAGGTAAATGAAAATAATTTAAGTATACTTCTTCTTCTGTGTGTATAAAAATTCGACAAGAACAGATTTATGATTTTAATGTATTCCGTTTTTATGGATTGTAATGCTGCAAATAGATTTTTAATTCGTCATTTTAGTACAAACAGAGTATAAAAAGAGTGCTTTTATCTTAGGTTTTTACTTCTTGATTTTAAAGTATGTGAACATTATAGTGTTTATAAATTGACTTATCCTGCTCGAATCCTACTCCAACCTCCCCGTGGTGAGCAGAGGACAACAGTTGTATACATGTTATGATTGATAATTCATAATATTTGTACAACTGGCTAAGGGAAGAGGTCTATAATGATAAATGAAATGTAATTTACCTGTAATTTACCTGTAAAAAAATCGGCGCAAATGAAAAGAAAAATCGGCGCAAATGAAAGAAAAAATCGGCGCAAATGCAAAACGCCGCCTAAAGGGCGTACAATGATTAAGTTTATAGTAATATCCCTTAAAATTTATGGTATCATCTGTTTGATAACTTATTCTGCAATCAATGTATGCATTTTTTTGTGTCAAGTGAACTGATCACTGAAACGTATGCGAAAATCTCATAGCTTGTTTTCATTATTCTGCGAAAAGTTCTTAAAAAAACCCATTATAAGGGTCATTTTCAAAAAATGTCGAATTTTGAAATTGCAAATGATTTAAAGTTACTTATTCAAACAACCCTCGTCATAAGCAAATCAAAACAAACAGTACTTATAGAACAACATATAAAAAGATGCAGTCTTGATAATGTCATACAAGAATATATTGAAACAATTTTTTGATAGGTGGTGCAATATTTTGTCTCTCCTGTTACCATGTTCAAAAGAAATTTCGGGTTATTTAGAAAAGGTTTCGGTAAAATTTTAAGCTTGCGTTTCGTAGCCAATAAGATGGTTTTCAAGAGTAAAAACTTCGATATATATTCATTCGGTGAAATAATAGATTATTTGCCAATTTTCCATGTTGTACTGAAAAATGCCTCTAAAAATTGGTTTTCAAAGGTTATAAAAATAACCACCAGTAATGCAAGTCTAAGATAGCAATCCATAAAGTTCAGCATTTGTTCTCTCTTTCAAATAAACCCAACATCAAGTAAATCCCTCGCTCGTTGGTTTACTTTTGTCTTTATTTCATTGGTAACAGGAACGTACGTTAATGATCTATCACTATATTAAGTTCTATCCTGTTACCTTTTGTCTATCCTGTTACCGATAGCAGTATTGCACCTGCAAATGCTAAATTGCGTAGATTAAGACGTTATAACATTTAGATGAGTTCAAACAACGAAACATTTTATTATGTGTGCAACTATATGTTATTATAAACTTTTTAAAGACGTTTCTGTCTACTATTGTCTATCCTGTTACTGTAACCATAGCAACCATAGTAACAGGATAGACATAACAGGATAGACAAAATTCTTCATTTTTTGAATGCTGTTGTGAAATAACTACTCCCTTTGATGAAGTGATAATGTTTTTCTGTTGTGATTTTGGTTTCCAACACGTTATTGCACTTTTTGCAAGTATAATATTTGTGTAATTAATCAATATGTTGGTAACAGCATAGACATGACAAAAAAGTACCCACTATTTTTTTTCACTAAATGTCTTGAAATTTCTTTTCTCTACACTGTTACACAAGAAACGTGCTGTGTTAAATGTTTAGGTTACTTTGCGCTTTTGAAATCAACACCGACTCGTTCAATATTCATAGGGAGAAAATTTTAACGGCTGATTTAAGTAGCGGTAACAGGATGGACATGGACTTCATGTACGCTGATTGAATTTAGTTTGTAGAAAAAATGTTACATATAATAATAAAGAAGCTACGATTTTTCGTTAGAGTTATTATTTACGTTCTAAAAAGGTCCCTTTTGCAGATATCAAGGCGATCAGAAAATAGGAAAAAAATCATTTGAAATGTGTTACTCGGACACTGTACGCATGTAAATCACGCAAAAATCGGACTTAAATATATTTTAATCTTATTATAAATCGTGTTTAATGATTAGTAATGTTCTGACTCATAAATCCTACAAACTTTCATTTAAACACTGCAACTGCATTTTCCATTTGAAATAAAAATTTTAGCATGGGTGTACTGAAAATTCGACATTTTTTTGAAAATGACCCATAACATATAATGTCCTAGTATCTTTCTTCATGCGTTTGATTTATACGTAAGAAACAATTGAAGCTAATCATTTTGTCACTTATATACTAAAGACCTATGATTTCTATTTAACTGATTGTATACACCTTATCGCTATTCCCGCTTGACCCGAGAATGTGTCCCGCTTGAACTTTTGACGTCATACAACAATCACTTTTCCATTGTGGCGTCAGATATTTCTATTATGACGTCAAAATTTTACGGGAACTTTTGTGATGTCCAGTAATGGCGGACAAATAGCGATAAGGTGTATTTTAACATGTGGTATATCTACTTTTTATAAATAGCTATTCAACATGAAGAAAACAAAGTTTTACTGAATATCTTTTAATGTCCTAATCGGTATTTTCAGTTCTTTAGTTAATGTCTCATTGTCATTTTCCGACAGCTTAAAAAAAATTCTGCGAGTTCGTCCCTTAGGGTATCATCTATCCAGTAGTCCAGTGGTTGGATCTATGTTTGACAATACGGATTGGTCGATTGTTGGTTGCTTAACGTCCAGTGGCATATATTTCATGACAATATAATTTGGAAAGGAACATCGCTGAAAATACATAAATTTCAGGAAAGCGCATCTTGTGCAGGTGACTTAGTAGCGGTTAATGTAATTTAGATGCTGGGCGAAACGTATTGCTACCTGTTGATCTTGACTCTTTGAAATATGTAGACTGTTTACCGTATAGTTGATAAAAGAATTCAACGATGCATTATTGTTTTCAAAGTTGAAGATTGAAACACCTTTTTTGTAAAAATATGTGCTTACAAGATATGGTACTCCATGTTTCATGATTGGCCTTGCATACATATATCAAACAACATCAGAAATCCGTAAAAATTAAGATTACACGAATAATCATTAAAGAACTATATAAAAAAAGAAGCTTTAAATGTCCAATCACTTAAAAGAATAAGAAATGTTTTTTTTTCTTTAACACAAATCTTTAGTCTAGATTATTTGATTTTTACAATGTTGATTTGATTTTGTTTACCCTTGTTTTTATGTATTATAACGTAATTTGTGCATTATGATGGGTGCAGGTCGTTTCGTAACCTGGTCGTTTCGTAACTAGTCGATTCGTAACTTAACTAGGTCGTTTCGTACCTGAGACGTTTTGTAACCTTTTATCAATATATAATAACAATAAGATTAGTAGGTTACGTAAAAAGTAATAAAAAGACTTAGTGATGTATGTGTATATATATATCTATATTTATTTATTAAATAATTGATTGCACATAAATTTACACTTTACAAGTACAGTTTTGCACACATGCGAATAAAACAGAAGAATTTGAATTGTCCATCATCATTTAGATGTACCCCGTCTTTATCAAAGTATTTAGTCTTCTGCCACGTGCTTTGATGTCTCCAATACTTGACACCACTCATCTTCATGTTGCTAATTAGTTCTTTATTTATCTTCTTTTTTTTCTATCATAAGTTGTTTCTTTCACAGAACTTGATAAGTCGGATTGCGTTCTTAACATCCAATTTTCCAGTCTTCGGATGAAACTGTGACCGATCACAAGTACTTTGGGCTTATTTAATGTTAGTGACATATTTGGCGTTTATAGATGAATGAAAAAGGAGTAAAAAAAAACTGCTATTATACCATTAAGTGAACACTTGTCACTTACATTTACTTAATTTAACCACGCCTAATAATTTATCAATTTAATTCAAATTAAATTTATTCAAAATATTTCACTACTGATTGCTTTTTTGTGTAGTTATTAAACATATATCAGAAATTTTCTCATTCTGGGATAAATACACTCAAAACCAGATGTCCAGTAGTACATTATTAAGGAGGTGTGCTTTTGTTTACGGACCAACTGCTGCTGCTGCTCCGGCCCACTAACTCTTAACTCCGCCAACGCCGGTCGTGTGCCATTAATCTACTTAATCACTTTACACCTACTGTAATTACTTTTCATTACCTGTCATTAGTTGTCATAAAACCATTAAAGCTGTCACCGAGCGTAATTACAAATTAACCAATTAGCCAATAATTAAAAAGATTTCAGAAAATTTTAAATTAAAAATATTACAATATTGTTATTATTAGATGAACAATTGGATCATTTTTAAATAATAACTTTAACTTTTTCATTTTAACTAATTAATTTAAACTAACACTTTATAACCATATATAATTACAAAAGGTACGAAACGTCTCAGTTACAAAACAACGTAGTTACGAATCGACCAGGTACGAAACGACCAGGTTACGAAACGACGTGCATTCATTATGATCTATTAAGTGTAAACTATCAACTACAAGCACTTTTTGTCGGCGTCATTGTTGGATTTATTTGTATGTTTTGATTTTTTAGTCAGTTGTGTCTTATGTCTGTGATGTTTGTTTACAAAGTTTTGGCTACTGACTCCAAATTATTGTCGGATGTCTGTTTGGGTTGCTTATCAAGTAGAAGGAATTTAGCAAACTATAAACCACACTTTACCCATGATTTTTATCGGAAAATGCTTGTACAAATGTACCTGGTCAATAATATGACAGAAGTTTTTCATTCGCACTGTTGGTTGATACAGTCTAAAGTTTGAGTTTGCACGGTCAGTTTGTATAGACCTCCCCCTTTTTTTAAATTTACTTTATTTTTAAATGGAATTCAAAATCAATTATGAATTCCTGTAAAACATCGATATGTTATCTATATTATGTCTTTCTTACAAAGCAAAATAAATGTTAATATGTTTGTTAATATTATTCAATTCAACGTTATTGTAATTAAACATTTACAGTGTTTGGGGCAATATAACTTTAAACAAACAGTAAATGAAAAAACCCCCAAAAAACATAAAAATCGTAAATAAAAAATTTACAATATTACAGAAACGTCGCACGATACTGGTGTCACCTAACGTTACACACTCAAAGACGTTAGCCAAAATATAAAAAAAGTTAGAATGCATGTTGTTCAGATGGCTTTCTAAAATAAATTTTTACGGATTTTTAAAGCGAAATACCTTAAGAACCTTAGATTCACGTTTTTCTTAGATAATAGGTCCTAAGCTTTTTATTAACAAATTAAAACTAAAAATGTAAATTGAATTGAAACCATTTGTTAAATATACATTTTAATTATAAAAGTAATCAATTTCTTTTTAATAAACTATGTACTGCAAATTCACTCATTTAAACACTCCAGAATGTCGAGGAAAATGGACTACGGTATATTTAGCAAGGCAGTGCCATTGAGTTCTGCAGAAATATTTACAAGGAATCAGCGGGAACAATTATCATAGCTGTTTTCTTTTCTTCTAATTTGTATTGTAGCGAATCGGCCTATCGATCATAATAAAGTCCGGAAAACCGGCTTCAGTTCCAAATCTTGCCCCCTACGCATGAATCGGTAGAGCTTTTACCTTAAACACTAAAAGTTTTCTTAACAAGCACAACAATTAGCCGTATTCAGAATCGTCTGTGAAAACCGCATTGACAATAAGAAGTAACGTTAGATGTATATTTTGTAGAATAACGTCAAAATAGTATGTTGGGACATTGTATCGGACTTTATAGTTTAATCTGATAACTCGTATTTTAGATTAAATTTATGAGAATTTGATATCTAAATAGAGATATTTTTTTGTACTTATATCTCTTATTTTTTTATGTAGCGAATAGCACTGTATTAAATAAATATCATGAAAAAATACAAAAATACGTAACCCTACGTCAATTGGTCCTAAGGGGACAAAATGTCGGACATTGCTATTCAACTCGATTAAAAAGAATTTGTTTTTTAAATCCCTAATTATTGCATGAGGCGAACGTGTGAGCTTTGTACAAAATACTACTACAAGAATTATTTACTGTCGACATGGTGATTTCTCCGGTATTCCATTTTTAGGCATAATTTTCAAAAATAACGGCAATTTTTCGTGCATGGGACACATTATCTTGATCAATTAATTTTTTTTCGAAATTCCGTCTTTTCGAGACAAATAAATGACATTACGTCATCGCTCAATTATGCCGTGCTTGTTCTAGAAACACTCTTATATCGTTTGGTGGAATTTTTTCTATGCTTTTTACGATATTAAGAATTTCCCAAAACTTAAAGTGTAACGCGGGACAAGGAAATACTATTCAAAAACTAAGGTTTTATTGAGTTTTACTTAATGAAATGCCTGTTATATATATAAAATTGCAATATTCTGAAAGTAGAATTCAAAATCTTTAAAATGATATACAACACTTAATTTAGAATATCAATTCTAATGTTTATAAATTAATGACATGAATGTGTCTTGTCCGTGATTTCACTAAAATAACACCAGTATCGTGCAACGTTTCACAACATTCAATAGCCATGTTTATAAAAGCAGTGAATTTGGTGTGTATATTTATGAAATGAAAAATGCATAATTATACGCAATTAAAAGACACAAAGCAAAGACACAGGGCTTTCATGTTGTTTATATCAATTTCACAATGAGGCTTTTTCATTTTTGAAAAAAGCGTACATTTAACTGTAATTTCAAAACGCTTCTAACAACTGTTAAAAGTCCTGATACTGAAATGACATAATTGTACAAAATAATTCAAGTATGCAAAATCAGATTGTTGCAGTACAAATATTTAATCTTTTTCAATATTTAAAAAAAAAAGAAATGGATAATGAACTTTTATTAACAATAGTGTAACACAAAATTATGATGTCTCTTTTATAAAAGTATACTGACACTGCATTGTAATAATAACAAGTAAGTGTGCTGCTTATCACAATTAATAACTGAGTATCCATGCAAAGATATTTTATTCGTTTTGACATTTTAATATATGAGTGATTAACTTTATTTATTTTTTTAAACTCTTGTTTACTTTTTAAAAATCGAAAACTACAAAATCAAGTGAAATAATATGCAAACCCTTATAAATTGTTAGAATTAGTAAAATATGGATGTATTTAAAAAATAATCATGGAAGCCATAGATTTGTTTGAAATTTACACATGGCCTAGGCCGTGATTTTGAATTTTTATCCTGAGAGCTAGCCTGTTTTAGCTTACCTGGTCCAAAAGGGTCAGGTGAGCTTAATTTTTTCATGACTTGGCGTCCGTCTTCGTTCGTTAACTTTTACAAAAATCTTCTTCTCTGAAACTACTGGGTCAAATAAAACCTTACATTAAAAAATGCATCCGATGACCCTGCCCATCAACCAAGATGGATCCCATGGCTAGCAATAGAGCATGATGGGTGGGGTGGTAAAATGCAGATTGGCTTCTATATCTGAAACTAAAGCATTTAGAGCAAATCTGATACGGTGATAAACATGTTCGTCAGGTCAAGATCTATGTGCCCTGAAATTTTCACATGCATCAGACAACCTATTGTTTGGTTGTTGCCCCTGAAATTGATTATTATCTTAATGTGGTAAAGGAAATGAATCAAAACATTACCACAATTGAAGCTCGAAAATAGCCAAAGCTTGCTTAATCCTATTTCGACCACTTACAATCTTACATGTAAAATTATACCAATTAATATGATTGTAGTTGTCGTGTACATGTTATTATTTTGTACAGGTTATTACTTTTACAAAAACTTTGCACAAGTTATTAATCGTATAAATATAAATTTTTGTGGAGAAAAAGATAATAACTTGTACAACTCGCGTTCTTTGAGTTATTTTTGTTTCTTCTTCTGTTTTAAATGTTTTATTCAAAAACTACTTTCTTTGGTTTTTTTAGTATGGGATTTTTTTTCATTTGTCGGGGTTTTATTTTCGTTTACTATTTTCTCTTATTTATTTGTTTGTTTATTTTTGCTTAGAAGATATAATTCACTTTATACTTGTTTGGCTAGCTAACTATTTTGATCTGAGCATCACTGATGAGTCTTATGTAGATGAAACGCGCATCTAGCGTATCAAAATTATAAGCCTGGTACCTTTGATGACTATTTTATTTAGTGTTTGTTTTTCTTTTCTTTTTTTTTACAAGTGTTTATTGGTATTGATTTTGAAATGTTAGAAGGTAACAACTTAAGATAACATGACACCTTGAGCAAATTTAACTACACAGCTTGTTGCAACTTAAATACGGATTACTGGTGCAAAGTGACAAAGTCGTTAAAAACAAAAATAAAATGAAACCCTTCTACAATTTATTTTCAAAGATACGTCATGACAAATATATGTCATATATAACATGTATAATATCATATATTGGAAACAAAAGTAAAGCCTAATGGATCAAATAACCTATTTGTTTGCACTCGACAAGGGAGCATGACATTTGGAAATAAACAATAAGTTCAATCTTTTGCATTAACATTTGCCTGTTTTACAGCCACCCTGACAGCTGTAGTGAACATTACCTTAGCCACCACTTATAGAAGGCAATTGTACTGCCTTCCTCACGTTAACCTCAGTGTTATCTGGTATGTCCAATATTGTCAAATCCTTTCTCTGAATCGTTTCGATTTGATTTTGACTCATTAAACCAATTATGATTCCAACTTTTGTTCCTATTTTCAGCAATATTAAGGACAACAACGTTGATATTTCTCTGACATCGGTCAACTCTTTGAACTGGTATCATAATATTGTCTCCAATTTCTAAATCTTTTAATCTTCTTTTGGAAGCAGACCAAATCTCATTGGTCTGTATTTGTTGGCCAGACATGGCTCGTTTTCTTGGACTAACTATTTTGAATTTTTTGTATCTGTGTCAACACCAGTTTCAGTTTTCGTACGAGTTGCAACATTGGTTTCAGTGTTTGTGCCTAGATTTATTGTCATGCCACATGTTGATTATTTCATCATGAAATTTCGTTTCTACACTGTTTTCCATCTTTAAACTTGACTACTAACCTGAACAGTTTTGCTCACATATTTGTTAAATGCAATACAAATGTCCAAAAGTCTGAAAAGACCATTTTTTAACAAATTCAGACTTTCAGACTTCAGTTGTCTCATTGGTAATCATACCACATCTTCTTTTTTATATTTGCCAAGATTTTTTTTAAATATTTCAGACAAAGAAAGAATGTCGAGTAAAAATTCATGCAAATTCAGACAAAATTTTGTCTTTTCAGACTTTTCGACTTTTGTAGTGATGTGTACTCACATGTTGAAAGTTTATACTTTCAGGCCAAGTAATAAATTATTTGTTTAAAATGAAACGATTTGTTGTGAACATCAAAAAGGTTAAGGTACTAGTAATTAGTTTTACAATTGTATTTGTACAAGAAATAACTTGTATGATGGCTTCATACAAGTATTTACTTGTATAAAATGTTTGTACAAGTAATAACTTGTATAAAATAAGAACATGTACACGACATACATATCAATAAACTCATCATAGATACCAGGATTGAAATTTTGTATCTACGCAAGACGCGCGTTTTGTCTACAAAAGACTCATCAGTGACGTTCGAATAAAAAAAGTTAAAAAGGCTATATAGAGTACGAAGTTGAAGAGCATTCAGGACCAAAAATTCCTAAAAGTTTTGTCGCTAGGGTAATCTATCCCTGAGGTAGAAAGCCTAAATATTTTATAAATTCAAAGTTTTGTAAACAGTTAATTTGTAATTATGACCACATCAATAATAATTCATATCAACACTGAAGTGCTGACTACTGGGCTGGCGATACCCTCGGGGAATAAAAACTCCACCAGCAGTGTACTTTGTAAATAAAGGCAACAGTAGTATACCGCTGTTCGAAACTCATAAATCGATAGAGATAAAAACAAATCCGGGTTACAAACTAAAACTGAGGGAAACGCATCAAATATAAGAGGAGAACAACGACACAACAAAAACACAACATTAAAATGTAAAATATTTTGTTTCCTTTTTCCACATTAAATATTCTAATTACTTCAACAACCGTGGATTATACATTTCAAAGTTGAAGTTATAGGTTTCAGTGTGAAAATGATAACATATGGTTAGATGAGTATCCAGTTCCGAAGAAGGAAGCAGTGAATTTGTAATTCTATTGATAATGAAATGTACATGTATTAATCAATGACAAAATATTTACTCATATACTTTTTAGAACTATCCATATGATCCATTCCTGATATCAAAGGGTTATTTTTATTAAGTTAAATTTTAGCAATCTATAATCCGTCTGTAAATGAAGGATTTATAGTTGCATTTTTTGTCTGTTTCATTCAAATAATATTTTATAAAAGTATATATATTATATATTAAATTTCAAAGGACCTTTCCCCATATGAAAATGCACATATCAATAATACTTTTTTTTTACTTGAAATTGAAAATAATACATTTTTAATTGTACATGTTGTATGAATCCGAAGCGCCCATCTGGATTCACTTTCATTAGGAACGCTCTAAGCCGAATATTTGAAAGGGTTGTGTATTAAGACATCATGTTTGCAAAAAGTAAAGGTCGAAACTAATATTTTCGTTTATCAAAAGTGTCCTGATTTTACAATGAGACAACGAAATATCTGCTTTTTGATTGACCACTATAAGTACTGAATAACGACATTATTTGGTAGCGAACATGTTATTCATGTTATTTATGCAACTGTGGCGATATCTATGTTGCTGGACTGTACATGGCGTAGGGTATCAAATTGTCCAGAAAAAAGACATTTGTACATACCTGTTAATATGAAAACATACACAAACTTTAACGTTTGTAATAATATATATTTGGATGTAGTGAAAGTAACTTTATTTTTTTTCAATTCCATTCTTTCATCTCATAATAATAGTTTACTTGTTCAGTTGTTTTTGTTTGCTTTGGTTTACATTGTTATACGAATACTGAGAACTAAGTTATTTGCCGTCAGTATCAAAATCTCCTTTAATATGATACGAATGTACACGTAATGTTAATTTATATCTTTTCATTTTTGGAATAAGTTTTCTTCTGTCTATTTTAATGTTATTGATCAATTTGTTTTTCAGTAAACAACATTCAATAAGATGCAGACTTATGCAATATTGTGTCTTTGCCTGGTCAATTTTGTTTTTGAATCAAATGCAAAGACTATACCATTGAATATGCAGGCTCCAATTGTTGCAGATTTTCGCATGACAAATTTGAAAGAATATATTGACAGTAAAATCAGCAAAGAATTAAAAAAAGGTGCGTATTTTCCTTATGTTTCCTGGTACCATCGTTAAATACATTTGTTTGTCAATAATAATAAACGAGTTTAAAAAAAGTGCTGAATCCAAAACAGTAAGAATCTATAAAACTCCTTAAAGCTCAAGCCTTAAATGAACATGTATTTCAAAAATGGGATCATGGGAAAAGTGATGTATCAAAAGTCATCTTCATTCTGTCGTATGTTTTGTGTAGAATTCAAATAATAATCGTGATACATTTGCAGATATTGCTTGAAGAAAATTTGAAAAACAGTTCATATAATGATCTTGTCTTTAATCTACGATCTACTAGTCAGTACTGCAAGTCTCTATGCTATCTTCTACTTATTAAAAAAAAAAACGTTTAAATCAGGGTTTTATTTATATTATTTTGTCTAAAATTTACTTGACAATTCTGCCTATTCCTAACTTATAATGAATTATACAGATTTACTAAATTTAATATATATTTGAAAAAAGTAAATAGTGCAACGAATTTGTTTTATAATCATTATAACAGCTTCTGAAACCGAATCAAAAGTTGAGAAACTAGAAGACACTATTTCCTCTCTAAGAACCATATTCAAGAATATGTCTGAAATACAAGACACTCTCTCAAAGCAAATGTACGGGATTAACGATACAGGTGAGAACATATATCTAAATGGTTAAGCATCCGGCCCTTTTTTTAATTGATCGTAGCGATTCTGTAATTCTGTAAAAAGATATTAAAGGAATAAAAATGATAATTTTCGCAAATACCTATACGCTTAAGGAATATTGGATTGTATCTTATCATTTTTCTTCAAATATATATTACTTGAAAACTTTAAAAGTTGATTTCGTATTTGGTGATCCAATTCCTTTCAATTTATTAACATTCTGTGATGTTTTTAAGCAATGTTCTCTCTCTTGTCATGTGTAATATTTTTGCCTTCTTTTAAGTTATATTTAGGAACTTAAAACAGATAAAGGCAACTTCAGTTTTTTTTAAAGAAATTATAATTTTGCTTAAGGTAATACATGTATTTATGTATTCCAGATAAGCATGAGAAGGATTATAGTATTTGTTTGTTTAGAGATTAATTCATAAATGTGCAATATCTTATCCGTTATATATGATAAGTATCAGATTCATTCTTAAAAAAATCGTACTAATCATAGGAGTGGTTTGTTTTGTTTTGTTATGTTCTTTTCGAATTTCAACCAAATTGACGGAGAGAATATTCCTTCACTTTAAAAAGATAACTGTCTCATCTAGAGATGATGTGAATGTGATAACTTCGCATTATAGGACTTCATCATTAGGCGCGTGTTCCTGTAGAAAACAATTCAAACAAGGTTATTCAGAAGAACAATTGACATTGATACTTCAAAAGTCTTAACGTCACCGTCACATATTGGTTTACTGATACCGTGTCTATACTCACACGATAAATGTTTTTTAGGTCGTAGATATACAGATACCAGAATAGACGTTTGATCTATAGAATAAAACTTGAAACAAATACTGGAAAAAAGTTCCAATAATAATCTTGTCTTAAACTACGACCTATTGAAATGTTTGATCCCTCTTATATTTTTGTTTATTCTGATCTAGTTTGACAAATCTGTACGGTAAGTCTCTATGTCCTCGGCAGGTTTTGTTTTCAAATAACATTTGAATAATTTATCATATTGTTTTTTCTAATGTTTACTTGATCTATCTGCCTGTTTCTGGGGTATATATACAAATCAACTATACTTATAGTTTGAAAATTTAAAAAAAAACCCGAAATTATTGCAGCGAAATCGTATTATAATTACAGCTTCTAAATCCGAATCAAAAGTTGAGAAACTGGAAGACACTCTTTCCTCCCTAAGAACCAAATTCAGGAATATGCCTGATCTACAAGATAATCTCTCGAAGCAAATAGATGACATTCAAGATACAGGTGAGAACAAATATTTAAATGGTAAAGCATCTGGCTCTTATTTTAATTTTTGCAGAGTCGGTAATCACTTAAAAAATATCAAATGCAATATTCTACATTTAATAATTTTTTTAAATACACGTACATGAAGCTATACGCTTATAGGTCGTAGATTTACAGATACCAGAATAGACGTTTGATCTATAGAATAAAACTTGAAACAAATACTGGAAAACAGTTCCAATAATAATCTTGTCTTAAACTACGACCTACTGAAATGTTTGATCCCTCTTATATTTTTGTTTATTCTGATCTAGTTTGACAAATCTGTACGGCAAGTCTCTATGTCCTCGGCAGGTTTTGTTTTCAAATAACATTTGAATAATTTATCATATTGTTTTTTCTAATGTTTACTTGATCTATCTGCCTGTTTCTGAGGTATATATACAAATCAACTATACTTATAGTTTGAAAATTTAAAAAAAAACCGAAATTATTGCAGCGAAATCGTATTATAACTACAGCTTCTAAATCCGAATCAAAAGTTGAGAAACTGGAAGACACTCTTTCCTCCCTAAGAACCAAATTCAGGAATATGCCTGATCTACAAGATAATCTCTCGAAGCAAATAGATGACATTCAAGATACAGGTGAGAACAAATACTTAAATGGTAAAGCATCTGGCTCTTATTTTAATTTTTGCAGAGTCGGTAATCACTTAAAAAATATCAAATGCAATATTCTACATTTAATAATTTTTTTAAATACACGTACATGAAGCTATACGCTTATAGGTCGTAGATATACAGATACCAGAATAGACGTTTGATCTATAGAATAAAACTTGAAACAAATACTGGAAAACAGTTCCAATAATAATCTTGTCTTAAACTACGACCTACTGAAATGTTTGATCCCTCTTATATTTTTGTTTATTCTGATCCAGTTTGACAAATCTGTACGGCAAGTCTCTATGTCCTCGGCAGGTTTTGTTTTCAAATAAAATTTGAATAATTTATCATATTGTTTTTTTCTAATGTTTACTTGATCTATCTGCCTGTTTCTGGGGTATATATACAAATCAACTATACTTATAGTTTGAAAATTTAAAAAAAAACCGAAATTATTGCAGCGAAATCGTATTATAATTACAGCTTCTAAATCCGAATCAAAAGTTGAGAAACTGGAAGACACTCTTTCCTCCCTAAGAACCAAATTCAGGAATATGCCTGATCTACAAGATAATCTCTCGAAGCAAATAGATGACATTCAAGATACAGGTGAGAACAAATATTTAAATGGTAAAGCATCTGGCTCTTATTTTAATTTTTGCAGAGTCGGTAATCACTTAAAAAATATCAAATGCAATATTCTACATTTAATAATTTTTTAAAATACACGTACATGAAGCTATACGCTTATATCATGTTTGTTTGATAAGTCCTATTTTTTCCTCAAATCTATATTATTTGATAACCTTAGAGGATGAATTAAAATGGTGATTCAATTTTCTTGATGCTATTCATATGCTTTGATTTGTTCTCTTGTTGTCATACGTATTATTCATTCCTTCATTTTCGCTTTATTAAGAAACTGCAGGCCAATAAAGGCAATTTCTTTTTTTAAAGAAATTATTAATTTGCTAAAGTTATTATTTGTGTATTCCAAATAAGCATGAGTATGATCAACGTATTTGTATGTTTGGAAATTTACTGAAGTGTTATCTTTTATCCGTTATATATGATGAATATCAAATCCTTGATATAAAGATTCCTACCAATCAAAGGACTGGTCTGTTTTTTATATATATTTATAAAAGAAGATGTGGTGTGATTGCCAATGAGACAACTCTCCGCAAGAGACCAAAGGACACAGAAATTAACAACTATAGGTTACCATACGGCATTCAACAATGAGCAAATCCCATACCGCATAGTCAGCTATAAAAGGCCCCGAAATGACTAATGTAAAACAATTCATACGAGAAAACTAACGGCTTATTTATGTACAAAAAAAAAAAAAAAAAAAAAAGAAAAAAACACATCAACAAACGACAATCACTGAATGACATGCTCTTGACTAGGGACAGGCACATACATACAGAATGTGGCTGGGTTAAACATGTTAGCTGGATCCCAACCATCCCCTAACCTGGGACAGTGGTGTAACAGTACATCAGAAGAACGAACTATAAAAATCAGTTGAAAAAGGCTTAACTCATCACATGGATACAAATAGAAATACATCTTACAAAAACAAAGAGTGGACATGTCCGGGTACTTGTATATCCCAACAACAAAAAGACACTAATTACTGATCTAAATGTACTCGCAGTTACTGAAAGCTAGTTCAAAGCCACTGACAACTAATTAAAAAAAATATGCATCTTAGACTAAATTATCAATTAGTATATATCCAACATCCAACGGATTTAGTGTAAAGACGTCATAAACAGTCGGAGAAAAACATGACCTTGTGCAATGCCAAGATACAGGTATCGACAGATTGTAGATCCATGAATGTGTATATGTATATAAGAATACTTTTTAGTTTGCTTTTAATTTACTGATAACAAACTCAATATTAATACCAATAAAAACAATATTCAATGATCTAATTACAGTGTTGAATTGGTACCTTTTCGAATAAGTTTATTTAAATGATCGATTAGTTTACCAGGATCGTTTCTTAATTTCCGGGCACAGTAAACAACATTTCCGTAAAAATGAGGCTGTGCTATCCTGTTTGAAATAAGTTTTCTACTTAAGATTATGTTCCTTTTAAATTTAAACAAAATTGACCGAGAGAATCTTCCTTCTCTCTACATGCTCGAAATGGATAACTGTCTAATCTAGAGATAATGTTAATGGGATATGTTTGCATTATGAGAATTCATTATCAGGTGCGCATTCCTGTGAAAAAACAACTCCATCAAGCGTACGGAAAAGAACTTATTGAATGAATGCTTTAAAAGTTAAAGTCACTATCACGTATTGATTTACTGATAATGTGTCATAACTAACTCAGTTATGAACCTTGGGTTTGCACTAGTTGTCTGTTTTGCGGATTTTTGATTGCGTTAAAACATTTATCTTTTGAACATATTGTTTCATGAATTAACCTTTTTCAGATACTGTTAAAAAGTTGACCGATGAGATAAAACAAATCAAGAAACTGCAGGAGGAGAACATTAAGAACATTACCAAAATCTTTAATAATGTCGACAATGCCAGAAATGGATTAAAAGGTAAGTTGAACGTTTTGATGAGGAGGACTCAAAGACATATTAGTTGTGGTGCCCTGAAGAATCAGTAACATCTGTCTACCAATTTACATAAGCGCTCTTTGAGTTAACCATGTTAACAAATGACCGAAAACAGTTTTGTTTGTTTTGCACATCTTATTACACATGTAACAGGGCTAACATAGATGTCTTTATAATTTTTAGAGTACAAGCCCTCATCTGTAAAGTTTCTAAATAGTTTCTAAATACATAGATAAAAAAAAGTCTGAACAAAAATGGCAGTGCAATGTAATACAAGCAAAAAAACTGACAAAATATCTCCACTTACACATGTATCGATTATTTCATTATCTAGTTTGAAATAATACCATTGCTCACTTTAGGTTACATTTTAATTGGTAGTACACTAATGTAGTCTTTAAAAGTGCAGATACATTCAAAGGTTTTTCGTATTGTTGTTTTGGGTATTTTTTATATCACAAAGGCACATGAACAAGTTACTTATTTCACTTTTTAAGGATCAATCATTGCATGATTTCGAGTTTTGCTTCAATGGGAGTAACACATATCGTTTGCAAACAATGGGCAATATCGAAAAATCGTTAGATTTCATTAACAAAAACATCTAGATTAGACGTCATTTTGGTAGAACTTTTAAAAGCTTAACATCCAACATCTGTTTTCGTTTACCATTTCCAAGATTCAGTTTTTAACATGGTTGAGTATAAATATGGATTGAACCGATGTGCACACGGTTAAAATCAATGATATGAGAATACCTTTTTAATCTATGGAATTTACCAACAGACATTTTGTAGAACGTATCGATGTAAATATTCCACATCTTTTATTCAATATAAATATAAAAGTACTTTGGTAATTTTTTCTCCCTCATTTTGCAGATGTTATAGGACAGACTTTTTATCTGATGTTTTCACCAAATATTCACTCGGCTGAACTTTTACTTGCATCCACAAGAAATGGTGAAAGCAGTTTAAACAGACTTGGAACATCAATTGGTGGCAAAATTACTTTGCAAGATAAGTCAACAATCAAAAAGATAAACCATTCTGCTCGTCAGCATTTCAAATTGCTTTGTAACAACCAGTAAAATTATTTCTGTTGACACACAGACAAAGCAGCATGCATTCCCATATGGATAGCTATATCGCAATTCCAAAAAAATATTTGGGAACAGAATATTTAATTCCATTATACATCCAAACAACGAAAAATACTCCAGGAACATATATGGGAATTGTTGCCACAAATTCAAATACCACAGTACCAAGAGTCGGTAAAGATAAGAAAAAACTATCCAGAACAGTAACTTTAAATAAGGAAAAATCATGGTATCAATACAACAATAATAAGATTGACATAAGTGGATCATACGTAAAAGCCACAACACCTGTTGCTGTTTTTTCAAACATAGTATGTGTCAAAAATGATGCAATAGAATGTCATCCGTTTTCTGATATGGTTGTTCCTATGAAAGATAATAGCACAGATTTTTATATACCACATTTCGAAAATGTGGGAGAATGAACGATACGGTTATATGCAAAAAAGACTTGCAACATAAAAATATTTGACAAAAGACGTAAACAATTATCTATTGTTACATAAAAAGCAATACAAAATTTGTTGAAGTACAAGATAAAGCAATGTCATCAGTCGTTTCATCATGTCCATCAATGACATAGCTCTATGGACATTTAACTTCAAAGAGCACATCCTTCGTGGTACTTGTTCCTGGAATTGACAGATATCTTTCGTATTACTACTTCACGGTTCCAAACTACACAAGCTCACTTTATGTTGTAGTTAGAATTGTCCATATGAAAGAAATCCGAATAGATGATTCAGTCGTTTCCCTTAACAAATACGACACATTACAAGATCCTTCAACATCAAATATGCAGTTTATTCAGTTTCTCGTAGTGCTGGCAGGCATGTAGTGAAAACCGTAAACGATGCACCGTTTGGATTGTGGATATATGGAAAGGGCTTTGCGTATCCAGCTGCGTATGGAGTAAAGACGAAATAAATGTGGGTATTGGACAAGATTGAGAAATGTTAAAGCTTTCTCCTATTAATTCAAATAAAGCAAGCATACATTATTTAGTTGTCTTATGAGTAAAAAGTAAAATCACAAAAAATACTGGGGTATTCGTCAATAAGACGTGAAAAATTAACAGTTAACCAAAATAAATATTTAGAGATGAGTTTCTTTTTATGCAGCTAAACATGAAACTGTTGTGAGCATTTGTTTTGAAGATTTTTAAAAATTGCAAACATGCGAGAATAATTGTAATTTCCACAAATTCCCCATACACTTGTATGCATTCGATATCGAAAAGCTAGTTTTTGTTTCTTAGATACTCACACAGTTGCTTTTTCGTTTTAATAAAAACTATCTCGCAATAATTTTTTAATTAAAAGTATGAACTGTAAAAATATCACTCTGATGATATAAACTGAAAAAAAAATGGAGACGTAAATAGTAAAATTGTTTGTAATAAATTGGATGGCTATGCACAATCTTCTAATTCTACAATAGTTTTCAAAAAGATATTTATCAACAATACAAAAATAAGAAGATGTGGTATCATTGCAAATGAGCATGATGAGACAACTCTCATAAAGAGACCAAATGACACAGAAATTAACAAATATAGGTCACTCTTCGGCCTTCAACAATGGGTTATATCCATACCGTATAGTCTGATATAAAAGGCCCCGAAATGACAAATGTAAAACAATTCAAACGAATAAACTAACGGTCTGTACAAAATAATCAATGAAATACAAATATGACGTGTATGACATACAGTAATAAACAACAACTGAATTATAGGCTCCTGACTTTGGACAAGCACATACTGACGGGGGTCAAACTAGATTGAAGGCGCACCAACCCTCCAATAACCTGGGCAAGTGGTGTAACAGTACAACATAAAACCACATATTAAAATCAATGGAAAAGAGGTATGGGCTTTGCTCATTGTTGAAGGCCGTACGGTGACCTATAGTTGTTAATTTCTGTGTCATTTGGTCTCTTGTGGAGAGTTGTCTCATTGGCAATTATACCACATCTTCTTTTTTATATTCACTCATCAGATCGAAACGAAGCACAAAAACATTTAACAAAAACACAGATATTGCAGTGTTACTTATAAATGCCCACAAAAAAAAGACATTTATAACAGATCTCGCGGTTAATTACAGCTGTTTCAAAGGCAAAAGTAACTGATATCAAAGAACAGATTTCAAATGTCCCCCACGTTGCACTTATTTATATTTCTAAAGGACATAACTCATTTAAAAAAAGTCGATCGTCCACCATTTTAAAACTTTTCCGAAATATTGCTGATATAAACCTATAATATAAGTTTTATAAACATCTGGCAAGAATTGTACCTGTGAGAGCGCTAAAGAGGCCATTTTCCATAAATTTAATATTTCCAAGGGACATAACCCTTTTAAAAAAAAGTCAGTCGTCCACCATTTTACAACTTGTCCCGGATTTTGCTGATATTAAGCTATAGTTTTAATTTTATAGAAATCTTGCAAGAATTGTACCCGTGAAAGCGCTAACGAGGCCATTTTCCATAAATTTAATATTTCCAAAAGGCATAACTTTTTTTTTTTAAAGTCGATCGTCCACCATTTTTGAACTTGTCCCAGATATTGCTGATATTAACCTATAGTATAAGTTTTATAAAAATCTGCCAAGAATTGTAACAATGAGAGCGCTAACAAGACCGGATGGATAACACGAACGGACACACATGCAGACGGCCGGTATTTTTTTTTCATATGAAAATCAAGCACAATCCCTCCCGTTAGGAGTTTAAAACACCATCATAAAATAATATAAAAGAACATAACCCGTATCATGCCAACAACTTGTTTTAGAATAAATGTGTTTATTTCTGATGCAAAAACCCTATGAGTGAATCAATAGTAATAAAAAAAAATATACCATCTTCAATGACCTGACAACAGTATCGTAACTATATCCTTTCTGAATAGGTCTGTTTAAAGGTTCGGTTAGCTTTTGAGGTGAATGCCGAATTTTTGTGTTTTGTGAAGAATATTACCATAAAAGATTGGATGTGAATGAGATGTCTGCATTTTACAAGTGATTTATATTTACGAATAAATTCCTTGTACCGATGATAAAATTTAATAAAAATTTTGACTAGTTTGTGATATCGAAAACCCTGGTGTTATGATTTTTTCTTTCGTTAAAATCAAATACGTTGTTACATACATGGGCGAATAGAACAAGTTGAGAAATATAAACACCATGTCACCATCTAAAAATAGTTAATTAACAATAGGAAATGAAAAATCATCTCTTGTATCATAACTTTTGGTATTGAGCTTCCTGTTAAAGATAAATATATCAAGATCCAAGAGAAGGCAGCGTTCATTGTTAGTATCAGCTTTATTTTAAGTCAGTTCGGCAGAATAAATCTCTTTAGCATACATACTGAAGTCGTCATGATTGAGATCAAATGAAAATTGGAAATGGGGAATGTGTCAAAGAGACAACAACCCGACCAAAGAGCAGACAACAGCCGAAGTCCACCAATGGGTCTTAAATGCAGCGAGAAACTCCCGCACCCGGAGGCGTGCTTTAGCTGGCCCCTAAACAAAAATGTATACTAGTTCAGTGATAATGGACGTTAAACATGTTTTTTGAGATTTCAACCCTCCCCCTATACCTCTAGCCAATGTAGAAAAAACAAACACACAACAATACGCACAGTAAAACTCAGTTCACAAGAAGTCCGAGTCCGATGTTAGAATAGGTAACAAAAGAAACTAAACAAAATGACAATGAAACATAAATAAACAAAGGACTACTAGCAGTTACTGACATGCCAGCTCGATCCAGACCTCAATTAAACTGATTGAAAGATTATGTCTTCATCATATGAATATCAAGTACAATCCTTCCAGTTAGGGGTTTAGTATTATACCATCATAAAATATATGAGAAGAACATAACCCGTATCATGCCAACAACTGGTTTTAGAATAAATGTGTTTATTTCCGATGCAAAGACCCTATAACATGTATAAGTGAATCAATATTTAAGCCAAAATATGCAATCTTTAATGACCCGACAACAGTATCGTAGCTATATCCCTTCTTAATAAGTCTGTTTAAAGGTTTTGTTAGCTTTTGAGGTGAATGCCGACATTTTTGTGCTTTGTAAAGAATATTACCATAAAAATATGGATGTGAAATACCAGAACGTATAAGATGAGAGGCAATATATCATACAAATATCTAAATATGTTATTAAATTTTTGAATCAGATGTTGTTTGGATTGATATTTGCTGATTTTAGTCATAAATTATAACTCATAACAATACAGAAACAGGTTCGCAATAAGTGGTGCACAGTAAGTCCCCATTGGCATTCCGATAACTTGACGATATACGAACACACATATTATCTAGTAAAAATTCAAGGGCAGTTAAAGTATCAAAGCAGATCCAATTGACATTGTTATATGTTTGTTGGTACATGTACTAAAAAATGACCTAAAAGAGTTTGAACATATATATTCGCATTCTGACTTTTTAAATGCTAATTTAATGAGGTGTGTGATTTTTTTCTTAATAATATTGTGAGGCAAAGTGGTATATAGGATTGAAAAATCAAAACTTTGACAATATTGGAAATTACCAATAAGTTAACTTAAAGGATATATAAGTTTACTCGGATCGTATCTAAACTTCCGGGCTCGTTAACTGCATCTCCGTAAAAATCAGGATGTGCCATCAAGTTAAAAATAAGTTTTCTACAGGGACAACCAAATGTCAAAACCAAATCTTTATTTCTATGGAAGAATTTTGTAAAAGTAAACTGTAGTAGTAAAATCTCTAACTTAATGATTTACCAGTAATACTTAGACTACGTTTATTGAAATCTAAGAAGTCACAGCAAACACTGTTATAGCGAACGAGTAGTGAAATATAAATACCGTAAGATGGTGCCAAGGAAATATCGCCGTTAAAAAGGGAAAATTAACAAAACGGACCGCAAAATCGTCCTTTTTATCGTAAATTTTAGTGCACAGTTTCCCATGTAAAACTTAAATCTAAATCAATGAATGCCTGAGAGGTAAAGTAAGAAGTTTCTTTTCATCGTATATGCAGAACTGTTGGTGGATTTATAATACTAAGTTGACTGTTACATTTTTCAATCAAGCTCCTCATCAAATGATCATTAAAATGGATTCTGTAACAAGTTCGCTACGAATGACTGTTGATCTGTTGTTTTGTTTACATATTGACAGTTGGATACTATAAACAAATTTTGTAATTGTTAAAAATGGTGTCAAAACAAATAATTAAAACCTGTATCAAATAAATAGTATTTTGTTTGGCCCAAAGTAGGTGTTACCCTTCACCGTCCGTCTTTCCGTCTTTCTTAGTTGAGCGTAGAATTTCTGTCCTCAGACACATTCTTATTTTATTTTTAGTACGTCATTAAGTTTGCCTGACCTTTGTACTACTCGTAATACTAAATCGGTGCCTGCTTTTCTGTTGAAAGGACCCTGGCTTCGAATTTTCTAGTTCTGATAGAATCCACACCTATAGCATTCTCTTTGCTGCTGAATTTGTCACTGATATCCGCTCATGTTGTCTTTAGGGGAAGGGTTTGTAGCCTTCAAACAATTTCAATCCCACCACATTCTGTATGTGCCTGTCCCAAGTCAGAAGCCAGTAATTCAGTGGTTGTCGTTTGTTGCTGTGAAACAATTTTTTTTTCGTTCATTATTTGGTACATGAATAAGCCGTTAGTTTTCACGTTTGAATTATTTAGAGTGGACTTTGTTTGCTTAGTATAGCGGACTATGCGGTATTGACTTTGCTCATTGGTCTCTTGCGGAGAGTTTTTAGCAATCAAACCACATTTTCAAGGTTCAATGATTGTCCATTGAGACTTTGCAATTTATATTTAGCATGGTTAACGCATTTCCTTTGTTAAGCCTTTTTATTTAATAATTGTTTGTGAAATGAACCCCTTTCTCTCAAAAAATGGTTGGTATTGCAGAAAAAACAATTACGCAATTACATCAAACATAGTATAATGTGTCTTTCATATACAAGGTCTCGGCTATCCTCATCATAATTTAGTTGCTTTAGCTAATTTATCAAAGTTAAGGTCAAAGATAACTTTCAGAAAAGAGGCCAAAGAATATAGGAAAGTTTGATTGTATCGTTTGAAATATTGTCTGAGTGTTGCTTGTTCAGTGGAAAATATTTCATGTATTTTAAGGTCAAGAACAAATTCAAGAACAAAAGGTCAAGGTAAAAAGGGTCGGGAATGTGCACTGCCACTAGCAAATGAAGGGATATTAGGTAAGGACTAGATTAACATCTTCGGACCCCGCAGAGATTTGGCAAAAGTTCATTAAAATGAGGATAGATTGGTTTTTACCGTACACGAGGCATTTAAGAAAAGGCGCGTAAAACATCCCAATTGAAACCAGACACCATTGTGTATTTAGACATCCCAAACAGTTCATTATCAATGATTTTACTGTAGACAGTGAAAGTCCAATAATGACCATATTTTTTTTGCCAAAGTTAACTCTTAGGGCTCAGTTTTAAATATTGGATCCACCAATTGTAATCCGCTTGTTACACTTGAAATTCATGTTCATGGATAAAACATATTTCAATGTATACATTTTAGGAATTCATTTGTTTTCTGCAAATATAACGCGTATAAAACAGTACTCACAAATAGTCCTCTCTATAAAAAGACAAAAGTGACATCGATTGATTGTTGGATTCTTAACTTCAGTGGCAGATATCGTTAACAATGTGACAAGAAAAAAGAGGAATATAAGATCTTTTTTTTTGGAGGGGGGGGGGTACATTGGTCATTCAAACATAAGCCTGTTCCATCAGATTTTTTGTCTGGTCAAATAAATTATAAATGATACCCAGGGTGAATCACTCGTAACATAATATACGTATGTTAAATACGCCCGAGGTGAATATTTATCAAAATATTAAAACAAAAGTTTCAAGTGGTGAAGTTGAAATCATCCCTTCGAAAATTTTACGGAGAACATCAGCATGGTCAGGGATGGTTGAATGCTTTGGAATGTCTTTTCAAAGATGACAACGGATATGTTCCAAAAGTCGTAACTACAAACCCGTCTTCTTTTTCAACTGGTGCGCAATGTGGTGCAAAAATACTTTTTCAAAGCACCTGAGATCACTTTTAGTTTCATTTAAACGTAGTTCGTGTTGCATTTGTTTTAGTTTTAAATGTTGTTCGTGGTGATTTTTAATTCCTCATATGTCTGTGTTATTTATACCGATCAATTTAAAAGTCTTACCCTATCATTTGTCATGATAACGATTTAAATTTATAATTTACACATGTTACACTCAGTCAATAATCAGGGTGAAAAATTAGCATTTTTGATAATTTACGAATTTTGTGATCTAATCCACTGCAGGGTCCGTCTAGATACCGTCAGTTTTTCTTTAAAGTTTAATTTTGATTTCAAGATCTACATTTAATTTCGGGTAGTAGATGACAATGATTTCGAAACTTCTACAACGTACGTCTGTTTTTAACAGTTTTCGGATAATATTTCTGTCTAAAACTTAATTTTGAAAATTGCTAGAGCCTCGAGTTTATATCAAACTAAATTAAAGAGATGTGGTACGATTGGCAATGAGACAACTACCCACCAAATTTCAAATAAAGTGGGTATAAGCAATTATAGACAAACATACGGCACTGAAAATAATCAATGACATAGTCGGCTACTAAAGGCCCCTACATTAAAAATAATAAACAAATCAATTGAGAATTCTAACTTCTGCCTATCATCAAAATCAGAACTCCTTTCTTTCACCACATTAAATTATACAAAGAACAACCTGTACGTAATACGCTTCAAATGTCTATAGTAGACAGGAGACAGATTTGTAAAAGTAAATTGGCTTGTTTCAGAATCCTAATTATTTGTTTTAATTGTATGGTATCTTTGTGATAATTCATCTGAATAAATATTGTTTAAACAAAGGTCTATAATACATGTGTTCTGAATACTAGTATATACTCATTGGTCTAATTTTGTTTGGTTTGTTCAATTATTTTATTCTGCAATCAGACAACTACTGTACAAATAACATTTACACAAATAAATTTAAGCTTTATTTGTACATGTATATGTTCAAATACAGTCTCCTTTATCCGCTTCAATGTTGAGCAAGCGGTAATGTGGATATTTCTTTTTGTGTACCAGTAAATTTTGGGGTCCTCTTCGCGGTTCGCGTTTAAACTATGTCAATTTTTTGGAGAAATGATAAGAAATAGAGACAATGATTTAGATTTTAACAAAAAGTAGCAAGTGATGTGTGTATAATTCAGGATAAAAACAATAAATGTACACTGTCGGAAAATATAAAATTGATTTGTACTCGTTACGACGAGCCTCCCTTTTCGTCCTGTTTCTAAAGCTCATACAAATTAGTTTTATATTTTCCGACAATGTACATTTATTGTATATGTGCATATTGTTAAATAGCGTTTATGATTGTTTGTTTAACCATATGCGTATTTTAATGCATGTGTTTTGCAAAAAATGTGTTATGTCTTTTCTGACATTATGCGATTCCTAAATTTACATATTTACCATCTCCGACAATGAGTTTCGTGCTAGAAAAGGCCTTATCACACAATTTATAAATAAAATGTTTAAACTTATAAAAGTCTTACTTATATAAATCAGCCACCAACCAAAGACCTAGAGTCGTTTCTGATGTTCGGTATGCCAATGAGTGCAACAAAGAACTACAAGTACCCCATACTGTAGAAACCACCTAAAATCACAGTACAAAAAAAGATCTACACAAGTGGCTAAATGTGTTAAACTATATAGTTAACATGTACTATTTATTAATCTTAACATTACACCAGGTATTCAGTGCGTTACTAATACAGACGTTTTCGAAACTATCGATACTAACACTTTATACCTATGCCGACATGCATGTAACGTTAAGTCATCTCAAGTATTAGAAAAACACGGGCTTATCTAATGAGCGAAATTATTATTTTATATATATGTGTTTACCTCTCAAAGGTTAGGGAAGGGTTGACATCCTCAAACGCATTTAACCCAACCACATTTCTTCTGTCGTTTTTTTTTAAGTGTAATATCACTATTATAGTTGTTCCCCAATTAGTCTTTGTTAAATTTGCAATTTTCAAAAACATGTTTAGAACTTTCTTTGTTTCAAAAAAAGAAATCTTGGCATGAGTCAAGATTAATTCTATCCAGTGCAATAGACAAAATTCGAATAACGTGTCGTTGCGTATAAGTAAGTTAACCAATCAAATTTACACCCCCTTTTTATGTGTACAAGCTTTAGTAACTAAGTAACACCAATCAGTCAATCAATATTTGTGGTAGACAAATTGGGTTGGAAAAGATTTAATACAATTATCTTCTTTCTTTTCACACAAAAATACACTACCGTGATCGGGATGATCCTTCGACAAGAAGTCCTTTGTAGTGTCATCTGAGTCGTGCAGATTAATTGAGAACATCAAGACCTTCTTGATAAATATTCCGTATCAACTTCACAATTAATACATGTGGTCTTGAAGTATTACGTACTGACGTTGTTTACCATCTTGATAGCCAGCGTTTTCTTTACTTATTTTTACATATTTTTAACATTGACGGTTTAGTCTCTCTTTTTTTGGTTTATACTTTTGGCGTAGCTAGTTATTTATGCACGTACATCCCGCTATTGTGTTATTGTGCTATGGTAATTTTTGTAATCTTGTCTTTTATTTTTGCTTATGTACTGTGTCTATAGAGTGTCTTTATGACATTGTGTTTTTGTTTGTTGAAATAGTTGTTGGTTTTTATAGTGATTAAGATTATAACACAAAACTGATTGCTGTCCCACAATTTTTACATTTTCACCTATTATGTCTGTTTGTTTTGCTCATTCAGTGTTATGATTGTATGCATGTATATACCTGTGATACAAGTGTGAGGTTCAGCTAGCTATAAATTCAAGTTTAATCCATCATTTTTTACAAACAGAAATGCATGTACCAAGTCAGGAAAATGACAGTTGTTTTCCTTTCGTTTGTTGTGTTTGAGCCTTTGATTTTGCCATTTGATAAGGCACTTTCCGTTTTGATTTTTTCTTGGAGTTCGGTAATTTTGTTATGATAACTTTAACATGTAAATGTGTTTAATGGAAATGATGAATATCCAAAATAATATGACAAGAATGGTTAACACGCAACTCTCATGAATATAAAATATAATTTATTAAGTTAAAGCACGTGATAAATGAAAATTATACACAAAAACAAGCACGGTCAAGTAAATGTAATTTATGTGCACTTGTTATAATAAATGTATATAATTAAATGTATATAATAAATGTATATAATTAAATGTATATAGTAAATGTATATAAACAATTATATTATAAAAGGTGGCATGACGTAACAAAGACACCATCAAAAGTCAAAGAAAAAAACAAAAATACATGCAGCAACCAATACGTGATCACCAAAAAGAAAGGTAATTTTTCTTGTATAAGCTTTTATGAGGGTTTCAAAAATACCCCTTTGTGAAACACAAAGCCCTTAAAATTATTTGAATTGAAACTTTGAATGTTGAAATATAATTGTTAAAGATTCACATTTTAAAATCGCGTTGTGTAATAACATAAATGTAAACAGTAGTTATTTCCTTTGTACTATATCATTGCAGCATATTTATTCATACATACATGTATATCTTTAATACTTTTGTATACATTGTATACGTATATGTGGACGTTCCCAATATTAGCAACATAAAAAGTTTGGTTTGACATACTTTGTAATTGAAATAAATATACATATCGGGTTTTGGTATTTCCTGAAAATGCACAGAAAAACCTATCTGAATTTAATAAATGCCATTAGATATTCTTCATAAAAATTTGAAGGAAAATGTTCACATTAGTTGAATAATAAAAAAGATGACAAGAAAAATATAAGTAGATTTTTTTTAATTTTTGGACTGTAAAAGATGAAATGAAAATTCTTTTAAAAAATATTCCCGGTGTTCTGATAATACAAATATAATTTGATTCACTATAAATTGACAAAATAAACGAGTGTTATATTGTTTTAAACTGTAGAGAGATAGATTTCTTAAATAACAAGTCATTTGTACCCACTCTTTATCCCATGTTTTTTTCTATCAAAATTTAACAATTATGTTACATATCTTCCTTTACCAACAATGACTAATTTGGAACAGTTTTCACAAAAAGAATAATTTCTTTTTTCAATTTTTTTGTTTTATAAAAGAAAAGCCCAAGTATAGCAGAGTTAATCAATGATGGCACACGTGGAATTAATTACTAATGAAGTATACACACTATGGATCTATACAGTTAAACGAACTTTAGTTGTTTCAACTGTTCTCGTACTGGTACTTGTAAACTGTTTTGAAGATGAATGCAAATCAGTATAAATCACAGTGGTATCAATGTTTTCGAAAGCGAATCGGAAATCGGACATTGATTGAATATCTTTCATCCCCAACTGTTCTCTGATTGTTTGGTAGAAAGAAGTCGGACACTGCAAAGCAAAATACAAAAAAACTATGATTTTCTACAATTCTTACTGTTTTTCCTATCATCAGAATTAACACTGGTACATGTGTTTTGAAAAGATATTGAACAGTGAACATGCACGACTATGTGGTGACAAATATTCTGTTTTTTTAAAATATACACCTCATATATTTAAAATGAAAAATGCTGAAATAAAGTGTTCAATATGAGTATAAAGACACATAAGATATAACAAAATTGACATCCAGGACTCGTATACAAACAGTACACTATGTCCTAGCTGACATGGAGTTAAATTTGTCCATATCATTGTATCTTAATGGCAATACTCGTCCACGACCACTCTGTGTTTTTGTGAGATGTATTTCTATTTGCATCCATCTGATGCGTTATGCCTTTTTCAACTGTAGATTGTTCTAATGTTGTACTGCTGTACTGTTGCACTGTTGCACCACTGTCCCAGATTTTTCTTTCATTATTTTGTACAAAATTAGGTCGTTAGTTTTCTCGTTTGAAGTGTTTTACATTTGTCATTTTGAGGCCTTTTATAGCTGACTTTGCGGATTGGGCGTTGCTGATTATTAAAGGCCGTACAATGACTTATAGTTGCTAATGTCTGTGTAATTTGGTTCGTGGTGGAGAGTTGTCTCATTGGCAATCATACCTAATCTTCCTATTTCTATAATCTCATCAAAATAAAGAACAAAAGCCTATAATACATGGCATTAATATACGGTACCCGTTTGCTCAATAAATATGAAATGCTGTGAAATTCGTTTCTTTACTATTCTTTTAAAGCAATTCTTTCCACACAGAAAACAGATAACCAAATGTCTCCTTATATGTTTTGAAACCATTGCTTATCAATGAAAATGGAGTATTTGCCATTTATTCATTTGTAGTTTTTACTGTTTCATTAAAAACAAATTCTTGCTCGATTTCGGAAAAAAACAATAATGCTTGCAGTTCATGTCTAAAGATTTGTAACGTAAACTCTACCCTAATTTTACACCATGAAGTCTTAAGTGAAGACAAAAGCTCAGTTTCATCAAACAGCATTCGAACGTGCAATAACGTATTTGTCCAAACACGAACAATCAATCACTTAATCAATGTTTTTTTTAATTAATTTCGGTTCAAACTATTCATGCTATTTGGCTGATGTTTGGTATTGTTTATTTCGATGATTAATATGAACTAACCTCGTGGACAAGGAGCTTGAGAAATGCAATGTCCTTTCCTCTCAAAGTCTTAAGCTGCCTTCTAAAATAAAAGTGTTCAAGCATTTAAATGTACGTCATGTACGGCCTATGATTATGCCACTAAGACACAGCTCTTGGTAAAATTCCAACCTTAAGTAGAGGACGTCGTTTTTTCCATACCGTTAGAATAAAAAAAAGACGTTTAAATCATAAGATCCAATATTACGCTGAAATGATTTATCAATAAGAGTACATGTAGGAACTGTCCAATATAGAGTTAGAATAATGTGTCTTCTAGAGGGCCATTGCAATTAGAATTGCACGTTAAAAATATACAATACAGGGTTTATATTCACGTATCTGTAGTATCTAAAAGATAACAACTACTCTTTATTTTCTACAAATTCCTCACAAAACTACACTTCTTTATGAAACAGATGTTAAACAACAATGGCAAAGTCTTATCTTTGTAAAATACTTATAGATTTGTATAGAGCCAGCAAATATTACCATCCGCCAAATTCAAAACAAGACATACGCAAGCACAAAAAATCCAAAAAGTTGTTTCCCAATTTTGTTAAAGTGTCTTGCTTCTAAGAATCCCCAGGATCAGATTCAGTTACGAAATGAGACTTAAAAAATAAACAGAATACGTACTGGGTAGATAAAAACATATCTTTCCGAAGAATCTTATCGTTAAGCCATTTTTCTACTTGAGAAATTGTCCAATTCATCGCACTGTCAATTCCATTAGTCCGGTTTGCATTTTCATCTGCCATCCCAGGCAAAGCTGGCTGTAACAATAAAAAGAATGTGTTTGTACGTACCTATTGCGCATGGTAAAAGAAATGCGACAGATACCAGTAGGGATATTCAATAAAAGCAAACTGACAATGCTAGGACAAAAAAAACGATCAAAAGACAAACAATATTACGCAAAACACACCATGAAATACGAAAGACTGAGCAACATGAAACCCATCAAAAACCGAGGATGGTCTCCCGTGCGGCGGAAGGGTAAGCAAATCCTAGTCCACATTCAACACCCGTAAAGTTAAATGTAGTAGTTTCTGTGAAGTTCTTTAATCCACTTACCTGAAATTAATCAGCTAAGGTATACACGAATGATATGCTTAGTAGGGGCAATATTTTTCTGAGTGGCCAATTTTGAGTTTCTGCTTGTGAATTACGAATCTTATTCGAACGTCGATAAGAAATTTTCTGTTTATGAGCACAATTGAATTAATACCCTTTGGAAAGGCTGCTGAAATATCAATCCACCAAACTCAGCACATATGTTGTCGGTCAAAAAGTCCAGCATATTGATAGTATCATCTTGGATGTACTTATTGTAGGAATCTGTGGGTTTTTTTTTAAACAAAGTAAGATATTTCATGAACTAAAACAGCCCTTTTTTATAAGACAACCAAGTCGATCTTTCAAATGAACATTGGGAATAGTAATACAACGACAGTAGAACGTAACATCAGTTATTGTTTTCTCTTCTCTTTACATTATATAAGTGTCCTACACAGTTATTACATTCAGAAATCAATCATCACAATAAAATCAAAATATTTTCTTTTTTTAAATCATTTTATGTGGTTTGCACTGACCAAATAAAGCTACGTTTTTGATGTTGATGGTGTGTTTTTGTCGAATTTAAGAGAAAACATAGTGTAAGACATCTGGTTTGTGGAATATTTAATTCATCCACTTAAATTCTGAACTGTGTTTATTTTCACGCATAAGTTTTTGTTTGATCAAATGAAAGAATTGGATGAAAAACATACAACAAACATTTAATGTCTCTTATCATCTACTCGGCTTAAAAATGTAGAAATGATTTCCATAGCCTCGCGTTCTACTTCTTTTAAAGATTCAAGCAAATGAATTTTATATTTTTAGACAATAAATAATTTTTCTATATTGCTTGACCATAGGTTACGTTTTCACTTTCTCAGCAAAATAAACTTCACAATATAGTTAAAAAAAAATTTTAAGAGAACGTTATAAAACTTACTTCACATTCTTTGTAGGGACATACTGTATTTGAAGAATTAAAGCAAGCAAGGTTTATCAACAGACACAGTAAAAGGAACAATATGAAAAATAGAGATAGACATATCGGCAGAACTGGTATCTCTTTGGTTTTACCACTGTTTTGACGAGTGGGTTGTTGTGCTATCATAACCTGTAAATTACATAAAAACTCGTAGTAAACATATTATAACGACGTTTAAACTCAGTTATCAGATATTATGTCATTTTATTGCAATTTATGACAATTTTTGAAATGACAGTCCATATGCTAAACATTCAGGGCGACTATATTCATGTTGTGATAAAGATAATAAACATTCAGTAATTTTGTTAAATGACCTGAGCTGACTGCTTTGCATATAAGTATAGAATATAGAAAAATAACAACTTATTCAATATGGAAGTAGGAGAGAATAGTGAACGATTTAGCTTCAACTCACATAAAATGATGTTATCTTTTTTAAAGATACACAGTAACACTATATAGTTATAATCATTATCGCTTCTAATAAATTGTTATTACAACTAATAAAGAGTATCCATTTTCTATACAGATACAGGCAAGTAAGATGTCATATTGGTGATCATGAACTGATGAAAGACAACAACTCTTTTTGATTACAAGATTTATCTAAATACTCAATACACCCTGTTTGCCAGTGACAATCTAAATTCTTTTTCCTTCTCTAAACCTGCCGTATTATCGATGTACCATATGATATGAAGTGTGCGTGTTCTACCCTTGAATATGTGTTAAATATTTTACTTGAAACGCTCAGTTCAAAACAACCGATAAGTAAAAAGAAAATTTTCCAAGTGTAGTGTTATCTGCCAAATATTTACCTCATGGTCGGATTGAATAATCGGTTTTGACACATCTACTACTACTCCATTCTTTCTGTTCAATTCCTGTTGTATGGCTCCGATTACTTCGTTGACTGTTTTCTCCAGTGGATCTTTTCCACTGAAGTCAAATTGAAGATTGTTACCGATTATAGGTTCTAACCAACCATCAGCCTCGTATCCACTTTCCATTTTCAATATTATTATCTTTTTCCCAGTTTGATGTGCATGTTCTGTCTCTGTTATAGTTACACACAAATATTAGTAAAACAAAGGAAGAACAAAACATTGATATTGATGATATAACTGCTTTAGCCAATACGATATATTATGTAATGTACACAGATGTATAATATTTGTATTTAAGTCTTTTGCTGATATCTACTTGTCCGAAATCTATGTGTACATGTACATATTTGAGCACTAACATATTTATCTAATAAAATTGAGAATGGAAATTGAGAATGTGTCAAAGAGACAACAACCCGACCATAGAGTAGACAACAGCCGAAGGCCACCAATGGGTCTTCAATGCAGCTAGAAACTCCCGCACCCGGATGCGTCCTTCAGCTGGCCCCTAAACAAATATGTATAAAGTTCAGTGATAACGGACGTCATACTAAACTCCAAATTGTACAAGACTAACAAAGGCCAGAGGCTCCTGACTTGGGACAGGCGCAAAAATGCAGCGGGGTTAAACATGTTTTTGTGATCTCAACCCTCCCCCTATACCTCTAGCCAATGTAGAAAAAACAAACGCACAACAGTAAGCACAGTAAAACTCAGTATAAGAGAAGTCCGAGTCCGATGTCAGAATAGGAAACAAAAGAAAATAAACAAAATGACAATAATACATAAATAACAACAGACTACTAGCAGTTACTGACATGCCAGCTTCAGACCTCAATTAAACTGATTGAAAGATTATGTCTTCATCATATGAATATCAGGCACAATCCCTCCTGTTAGGGGTTTAGTACCATCATAAAATATATGAGAAGAACATAACCCGTGTCATGCCAACAACTGGTTTTAGAACAAAAGTGTTTTAATTCCGATGCAAAGACCCTATAAGTGAATCAATATTAAAGCCAAAATATGCAATCTTTAATGACCTGACAACAGTATCGTAACTATATCCCTTCTTAATAAGTCTGTTTAAAGGTTTTGTTAGCTTCTGAGGTGAATACTGACATTTTTGTGCTTTGTAAAGAATAGTACCATAAAAGATTGGATGTGTAATACCCGAACGTATAAGATGTCTGCATGTTGAGTTATATTTACGAATGATGTCCGTATACCGATGATAAAATTTAGTAAATGTTTTGACTAGTTTTTGATATCGAAAACGCTGGTGTAATAATTTTTCAGTAATACATAAATTTCTCTCGCTAAACTCTAATACGTTGTTACATACACGAGCGAATCGTACAAGTTGAGATATATAAACACCATAAGATGGTGACAAGGGAACGTCGCCATCTAAAAATGGATAGTTAACGATAGGAAATGAAAAATCATCTCTTTCATCATAAATTTTTGTAATAAGCTTCCCGTTAATGATATAACTATCAAGATCGAGGAAAGGACAGTGGTCATTGTTAGTATTAGCTTTATTTAAAGTAAGTTCAACAGGATAAATTTCTTTAGTATACATACTGAAGTCGTCATTTTTGAGAGCCAATATATCATCCAAATATCTAAAAGTATTGTTAATTTTGTGTATCAGATGTTGTTTCGATGGGTCTTTGCTGATTTTAGTCATAAATTGTAACTCATAACAATACAAAAATAGGTCCGCAATAAGTGGTGCACAGTTAGTCCCCATTGGAATTCCGATAACTTGACGATATACGGAATCTCCAAAGCGAACAAAAATGTTATCAAGTAAAAATTCAATGGCAGATATAGTATCAAAGCATGTCCAATTGACATAGTTCTTTTGTTTGTTGCTACTAAAAAATGACCTAAAAGAGTTTGAACATATGAATTCGCATTCCGGCTATTTAAATGCCCATTTAATTAGGTGTGTGAATTTTTTCTAAATACGAATATGAGGCAAAGTGGTATATAGGGTAGAAAAATCAAAACTTTGAACAGATTCAAAATCATCAATATATGCATGCAATTTATCAAGTACTTCCAACGATCTAAACATGTTTGTGACATCACTATGACATTAAATGATTGATTTATTGTTTTTTGCCTAAAGTTCAGTAGCAAACATCTCATGAATGTTCAATATCAGAACACATTAACAATATTTACAATATGATGGTCTGTTACAGAGGCCGTTCGGGATGAAGGTCTATACTGCATGTACTGGAATCACTACTGGAAAATGTGAACATATCGGTTATGGACACAAAGTTTGCTTTGCAACAGGCAACCTACTTACACCCCAAACATGCTGCAAGTGTTGTTAACATACAAATAGTGTTGCATACCATCTCTATATTGAACTTAACTTCACCATTCTGATGTCATTGCTGCTTGCTTGTCCCACAGAACCAATCGGAAGTACCACTTTGATTAAGGATTTACTGCCGGTCGTACAAAAGACTACAGCGACATAATTTCTATTCCATAGCCATTTCTTGAGAACAGTGACATTACAAGTGACCTTTTTTCTTTAAAGTGTTTATTATATTTACTTGTTCATAATCAAATAGCTAAAATACTTTTTACAATACTTTTTAAAATAGTTTTTAAAGGCTTGAATAATGATACTAATTTTGCAAATTAAAGGGCTGAAAAAAAGCTTCCTATATACGTCATTCTTTGTATTCAACATTGACAATATTTGAATCAATGTTACATTCAAAACTAGATATGATGTTGATATCTCAAATTCTATGATATTTGAAATTATTTGATATTACTGTTTAGCAAACTAGTCTAAATATATTGCATGTTTTGGAAATTACCTAATTTAAAATCTATGCAATATTTGTTGACACAAGGAATCAATGAGTCGTGCTTCAAATATTTTAAATCTAATTATACACAGTATTGAATACTAACCAACTCAAAAGAAACGATAGCACCTTTAGGGATGATTCTTCAACTCTAGGACAAATTAAGTCATACTGTATTCTACTTGAAGCTTTGTGGACGTCAATCGGTAGTTTTATTGTCGAAAATTGAGCTGGCGATGCGAAGCGTTACAACAAAATTTTGTTTTAAACTAACATTGAAAATAATTATTAATATCTATCTTGATAATTATCATCTATCCATATATTTATACATCACACCATATTTAATCATTTGAATAAGATATTCGTTCTATCTGTATATTTTTTCTCACAAGTGCTACCTGTATACCTGTATGTTGCATCATTAAACTACTGGTGGACGTCCACAAAGCTTCAAATACAATACAGTTACCTCGATTTTAATGAAAAATAAAAAAAAATGATTTAAATTTAGTCATTATTTCTTCTAAAATTTTCATAAAACAAAAGTTCCAAAAATGATGTTATCTTCTTTGGCTCCTAAACTCATAGGTATGCTTTCGATGTCAAACGTAAACAGCGGCTTTTTTTTTTTGGCTTTTTGTCCGCTTTAGAATGTAATGAAATTTGTTCAAAATTAGACTTTTAGGTGCAAAATGTGAGTTATATTTTTCAATGAAATGCTAATGCAATTGTTTTGTATCAATGGTTCTGATTGGATGACAAGCAAAATAAGAATCTCTTTCTCCCTGTCTGTAACTAAGGGAAGCTGACATTTTAAAATCCGGAATGTATTGAAATGTAATTTCTTATATACATTGTAACAGGCAAAAAAATCACATTTTAATGAAGATTTTATATAGAAATAATGACTAAAATTGAATAATTATAATTTATTTCTTTTCATCGGTAGTTTTAAATTCCAAAGCTAAGCGTTGCCAGGTAAACTCAATTTGCGACAGTTAAACACTTGATTGATGTCTGCAAAGCTTCAAATACAATACAGTGTTTAGCTCTTATTTACTTGAAAACATATTATCAACTGTTTTTTCAAGTAAATAAGATTTTGAATATTCTGATTGTTTGAAGAAATGATCGTCATTATTCAATGAATTATATTTCTAAATTATATGAGGAAATGACTTTAATTTTTATAATGATTGATATCTGTTTTACTTTCTATATCTACAAATACGTATAAACAAATACGTACCCGCTCTACAGTTATAACTGTTCTTGTATTTATATGAATGACAGACAAGTACAATATCTGCCTGATCAACAGCATCAGACATGGCCTCGACTGTGGCACCCTGGATATTATGGACATGCATCCATACGTTAATACAATTCTTTTTTAGACCATCATATATCTGTTTTACCACTGGTTGGTTCCCCCAATTGTGACTGATTAAAATGTGTCTATTGACACTTCCTGTTTCTTTGTCTTTTTGCTTAATACCTATAATTGGAAGATAGAAAAAGTAATTAGTTTATTGATTACAATATCGAACAATGAGAACATAAATAAATTCCGTACTTGCATTACTTCAGAATAGAAATAAAAGGTTATTAAAGCCCGCAGTTTCAATCAAACAATTTAAGGAAAGATGTTGAAAGCCTTCTACGATTATATCGTAAAGATACTTTAAATTTTCTAGTAGAAAATATGTCACACGATGATATTACTAGGATTGTAGAATGTATTAACAATATTTTTAAATATTTACCGCGGTTTTGATAGTCACTGATCGTCCATAAAGCTTTCATGCTAAGCAGTTTAACTTTTTTATCTGATGAATTAGACAATATTTCCAATGTTGATATCACCTTCCATTCTTTATTGTTGATCATCTCTGTTTTGTTCTCAAACGATAACCCCCATATAGCATAAACGGCCTCTTTTAAAAAAACAGAAAACAAAACATAATTCAAGATTAATGTATAACATTTTAAATCTCAACTACATGTATATGTTCCTTCTAACAAGGAAATATAAACATTAATTGTACTAATTAAACATGCTATTCAATATGATATTATTGCATCAATTGTTGTTTTAAAATCTAAGTTGCTTTCGTTGTAAACTTATGATATGGCTTATTCTGTAGTTAGTTTATTATTATATACATTACCACGTTGTTCCTCGATGTTCCCATCTTCAGTAATTTTCACTAAGAGAGGAATAGCACCATGCTGTACGACAAATCGTTTATTGCTGTCATTTCTCCCCACTTGTTGAATAACTGTAACATATAAAAATCATTATGATATCTTGTACTTTACCCATTATGATATTGAGGCGGATTTCGTGGTTCTCAATTATACGGAAAATCTTATAGTAGTACTACGAAACTGTACAACGTATTCACACACTTTGATACAAATATCTAATTGAATGATTTTGTATTTAAAACGATAACATAGAGAAAATGTATCAATTTTATAAAACACAAACATTTAAATATAGTTGAAAAATAAGAGCGACAGAAATGTACCACTGTTCAATAGTCATAAATCGATAAAGCAAAAACAAATGTTGGTTCCATAATTATCATTCGGTTTATCACGGAAGCATTAAATGCATGTTATACTAGTACATAAGAATATTGTATAAACCGTGACTATTAACGCTTTTTGTTTAGAAATATTTTGTTTCACCGGTGTTAACGACAGTAATACACGTGCGTCAATACACTACACTGGGAGGCTAACATTGAAATCAAAAAGACACGAAACGATTTAGACTCATTATATTATCATAAGTCTGATGTGGTGGGCCAAGTAAAACATCTATATAGTTTCTGTGTTTTTGTGCAATTAGGGCGGTGTCTTATTTACGTAGCGAGGATTATTTGATATTTATTGTGTTAACATTTTTCGTTGATTTCGAAAGTAAAGGTCAACCATGAACTTAGATTTTTCAACGAAGTGGTATTTATATATAGGCCTGTGTGTAGAACCATGAAATTGATAATATCCACGAAAAAAGAGTTTTACCTCAATCCACGGAAATGTGTACCTAAGAAAAAATTATTCAACAGAATACCAGATTCATCATTGTTCATATAATTCTGGAAAAAAATGGTCGGATCAATTCGATGAATTCAAAGCAACCAAAGACCATTAAATACAGTTCCATCAATCGTTAGAAACAATTTTCTCATCTTCTTGCTTATGATTAAAATAGCCTATTTCTCAGCATATGACCAAACTGTAAATCCCAAAAAGATACGTTTGAGGATTTTTGAGTCATGACCTATTTAACAAAAAACTATATATTCTCCTTTTTCTTCAATTTTTGTTTTCGATGTCCTTTGGTGTTGAAATTTCTAAAACATTTAACATTCTAATTTCTGTTTTATAAACAACACAATACATGATTGATATCAGTGAGCAATTTTTCTGATATTATTGAATAAAAGGCAACAGTAGTTTATCGAGGTCAAAATGTCATAAATAGATCGAAAAAAAAAATCAAGGTAAAACATGAAAATAAAGGATTTGCATATTCCGTATGCTCAAACATCTGTCAGAGTTTGATAAATGAATTATAAATATAAAGAAACAAACTTCCATACAAATTGGTTCTTGTGAAAGGATTAATATTAGAATAATAAATTATTTTCTCATTACAGACGTACTTGTACTTACTTCTAGCTATTTCCTTAAGAGAACAGTCGCCATAACTTCCACCTTCTATAACATTTGAAATTATTGACATTAAATCCTTAATGCTATCTGACTTGCTTTCTAAAGTTCCACTTTCAGATTCTTCAACCAAATCAGCAAGTGTTGCTAAGCATAGAAGTCGCATTATGTTGTTTTCTGATTCCAAATATGGTTTCATTGCTCCAATACAGTTTGCACCTCGAATGTTTGGAACATTACCCTCAAACATGGATATGTTATGCAATAAACGACAGAGCATTTCAACAATATTTTCTCCCTCTTCCTTAAAAGATTGAAATATAAATATGATAAAACAATTTTCTTATGGTGTAAGATCTATAGATAGGCTTCTTGAATAAGAAACACAGAAAGAATGTTAAAAGAAAAATTGTTGTGATTCGGATAAATATGATATAAGGATGTCCTACTTACTTATTTATCTTTTTGAATTCCAGAATACATATGTTTTTTTTCCATAACAATCGACAGCAGAAGCATTTTTTGAACTTTTATTTCAAAACGATTTTCATAACAAAACTGAGTTGGAATGAGTCCGTATTTGAGTCAAACAATATACTACTCTGAATCTAATAATGTACATTTCCATTCAGCTGTTTTTTGTCATTTTATGTGTTAAAATAAAAGTTAGTCTTTCATTATTTATTTAATCACTCTTTCAGTCGTTTTGTGTCAATTTCTCATTTATTGTACATTCTTATAACTTTGGCATACGTTGTTGTGCATTCTGGATAGAAGCATGTTTAGTTTTCTATGTTGTGTCTTGTGTACTATTATTTGTCTGTTTGCCTTTACCTTTTTAGACATGGCGTTGTCAGTTTATTTTTATATAAGTTTAAATGTCCCTCTGGTATCTTTCGCCCCTTTTTTAATGGTCAATATTTAACGGACAGCTCTTGTTATATTTGTTGAAAATTGGAAAAAAGCAAATGATGAGATAAAAGACCCACACTTTTATAAAAGTCGCATCTCATCATTTTAGTTGATTATACGTATTTGTGCGTTTATTACCATTAACTTCCTGTCATTCTCACAACGATGATAATCTTGCCAGTCCTCTAACTCTTTAGTTGCTTTGATGAGAAAGCTTTTGTCCCGAGATATAACTCCACTCAGTTTTTCGCTAACACTTGAGCAATGAACCAAAAACTCGAACATTGTTAACAATGGGTTAATGTACTCTGTGTTAATTCTAGGATACCCAAAACCTTCTCCAGTCTCCAATATGTCAGCACATATTTTACAATAAATTTCAACTGTCTGATACTCTTCTGAATGCTGTATCAATTGTCTCAGCATGTTTGACTTTTCACTGGAAGATTCTGTTTTAGTGATAATGGATATACATTCATTCAACAACAAAGCAGCATCCTGAAATTGCTTAGTAACAAAGCCATCTTTGGTTCCTTTATTTTGGTTTTCTTTAATTACTTTCAAACTAGTTTTGACCGAGTCAATTGTTTTGGAACAATCGACTGGTTCATGATTCGCTATTTCATTATCTGTATGTATTGTATCACTGGGACCCTCTTCTAGTGCTGACATTGTAACACTGACAATATGATCAACAGAATCAATAATAGCTTTATGACAGAACGGTTTTTGTTACCTGGAAAACAATATTATATTATATTCATGATATCATGTCAGTTTCGAAAATAAAACTAAAATGGAGTGTGTGTTTGTGAGGGCTAAATGCCCCCTTACATGAGCAAAGTGATGTAACAGCACAAGACAAGACATAACTTTTAACAGCTGTTGCAAATGGCTTTACTCAATAGGTCGATACGAAATACACAACACATAGAATAAAAAAACACCACACATTATCGATTTTAGAGTAGTCACAAATACTGAAAGCATGTTCAAAGTTAATTGCAACTAAGAAATAAATTATGTTTTCCCAGACTAAAGTGTAATATTCATTTTTTATACAAAAAAACTAATTCAAATTCAATATGTTAAGGACTCTTAACATGTTTGACTTTCAATTTTTTTATGTTGGGAATTTTCATAATGAGTATAAAACCAAAAAGACGCTTCGATCCTGCTTTGAACAGTATTAATAAATTTTTCAAACTATTTTATAATAGTCTTACCTGTCAAGTTAATAATGCGCTCAGATTATTCCTATCAGAGAATTTGGATTGTAATGTAGATATTCGTAACGACACCTTTGTAGAATGACGATGCAATAGAAGTATTTGCCTACACAACCGATATTTATATATCCATTGAATGTATTTCTTTTGTTTGTCACTCCTCTGTGTTTAATTCTTAGAAATACACGTCTCAAAGCCTTTCGTAGAAATGAATATTGAACACTTCATGGTATTTTCTCAGATTAAAAACTAGCTACAAACTTAATTTTAAATAACACTCTGATTTACCTTTGATTTATAAACAACCTTTCTGTAACTCTTTTATTTGCTTCGTGTGTATCATACTTAATTTATTTTGGAAAGACGTTCTTCTCAAATTTTAAAAAATGGTTTAAGTGTCTGCATTTTTTGTATTCTTAAACTGGTAAGTCCAGTTTTTTTTTAAATGGTTTGTCTCTTACTCTCTTTTCTTCATAATCAAGCACCTCATGATTTTTTTTGGCAAAGCTAGTTGTTTGTTTATACTTGTTTTTGCTCATTTGTGCTCTTTTTATCGCCCACTTTTCTCTAATATGTAAACCTTATTCACACCCTCATATTAATTTCCAAGTATTTCTATTCCTGTTGCTTGACGTTAGCACCACCTGTTCTACTATATGCAACACGCAATTTAAATACGGAAGGTATTTGAAATAACAAAAGAACCATTGGTCGTTTATTATTTAAAGTATTTAATGCATTATTGTATGACTATCCTAATTCGGTAAAAACGTTTGAATGACTTTAAACTTGTTAGATTTGTATAGAAATATGTCAAGGACTTTGTATGATACAAAAAATTAATAATTCTAAAATCAAATGTATAGTTAAATGATATATTTGAAGAAAGCAATACGTACTAAATAAAAAAAAAGATGTTCAGTTTGATACACATCGAATAGATCAAGTATAAAGACAAATAACTTTGATACTGAAAAGTTGAAATATTAGAATATGTAAAAAGAAATTAGAAGGTACTAGGTTAAAACAATTCCTATTGGTATTCTGGGTCTGAGTATTTTTAACCGTTCGACCTTTTTCAATATGATATCGGTATGTTGTCTGACTTTTTTAAAACATGGTCAATATGATATTTAAGAGTCGACTATTGTTTTCCTTTTGAAATGGGTAATGTTTCTTTCACACTAAAATACAGTTCATAAAAGTGGACAGTAAGTTTAATAGACGACACAAAATTTAAATCAAACACAGGTGTTACAATACGGATGTAATTATGTATTACTAGATTTACTACAAATGTGTATTAAGGAAACATATTTAAGAGCACAACTGTGTTTTGTAATGTCTTGATTGGGAGATAGTTCACTTTTGATTATTGATAAAAAGTAAAAACTCAGAAAACGTGAAATAGATAAACAAAATCAAAATCAAATAGATTTGAATGATGATCTAAATTTGGAATGTGCATGATGGACGCTATCGTGTAGACAAAATCTAGTTTGAAAGTACATGAAGCACCGACTCATGCAACAAAAAAAGGTGCCAACTGTGGATAAAAAATAACATGCGGTTTACAGTCATTTTAATGTTGTATACCTTTTGCAATCAATAATAATATTTCATGTTCCACAAAGGATTCAGCCCCATTAAAACAGTTGATAAACTTTTAGTAATTAATTTTATAATAATAAAAGCAGCTGTTTAAGAAATAATTGTGAAGGGTTTCCTCCATTTTCAGCATGAAGGATTGATTGATTCATCTGGCTTTTTTATCAATGACCAATTATTGATTCATTTTATGCCCAAAGGTTCAGACACAACGCGTTCTAGGAATATTCTGGAAATATGTACGTACGATAGTGAGAGAGAACAGGAAAAACCCTAAGTTCAGTTATAAATTTTTCTTGGATGTTTAGACAAAGCCAGTTGTTCGGTTATTTTTCTATTGAATCCTAGACTTATTTGTAAAATTAAGTGTTGTCTTTCCCTGTTTGTAAATATTCTGGAGTTAAAGTTCTTTAACAACTGCGATGATAATTATTTCTAGATGATAATTCATTATATTATAGATAGAAGTTTCCCTTTGCAACATACACATTTGGAAGTTGTTCAGTGTTCAGCAATGAAGCACATATTGATTAGTATGGGTCGAAATTTACTCCTAGTATTTATGTTAGTTTATCAAATTTCTTGTATTTGGTCCATTTGTGAGAGATTGATGTTTTTGTATTTATTAGTTAATTTGTTTTGTCAAATGTTATTATTGTTCCTAAGTTAAATAAAGGCAACAGTAGTATACCGCTGTTCGAAACTCATAAATCGATAGAGATAAAAACAAATCCGGGTTACAAACTAAAACAAATATAAGAGGAGAACAACAAAACAACAAAAACACAACATTAAAATGTAAAACACACACAGAAACGAACTATAATATAACAATGGCCATTTTCCTGACTTGGAACAGGACATTTTAAGAAAAAAATGGTGGGTTGAACCTGGTTTTGTGGCCTGCCAAACCTCCCGCTTTTATGGCAACGTCAAACACAACACCAAAAAGACAACATCACATGACATGACCACAATACAAATAAATGGGAAAACATATAGGACAAAGAAACACACGAATAATAGCTAACAAAAGGTACTAGGCTTAAAATTCAATACGCCAGACGTGCGTCTCGTCCACACAAGACCAACCAGTGACGCTCAGATGAAAAAATTTTGAAAGCCAAAACAAGTACAAAGCTGAAGAGCAACGAGGACCAAAACTTCCAAAAAGTTGCGCCTAACACGGCCAGGGTTTTCTGCAGGGAATATGGATGTATCGTGGATCTTCTGCTATGTCTCTTCATTTAATTATTTGTTAATTTTATGTAAAAAGTTATTTAAATCCTTCAGATCTAACGTAAGTATTGCCTCGAGTGAAAACACGATTTAACCTTAGGAATTTCTGGTAAAAACAAGTCGTACATGTACATATATATATTCTACTGCTACCAACATAATAAGTAGATGCGGTAAAAACATAACATGCATTATCGTCTGTTAATGTAGTTCATACTTGTTTCTCGTTTCTCGTTTTATATAGATTAGACCGTTGGTTTTCCCGTTTGAATGGTTTTACACTAGTAATTTTTGGGGCCCTTTATAGCTTGCTGTTCGGTGTGAGCCAATGCTCCGTGTTGAAGGCCGTACCTTGACCTATAATGGTTTACTTTTATAAATTTATACTTGGATGGAGAGTTGTCTCATTGGCACTCATACCACATCTTCTTATATCTATGTTGTGATTTGAATTCAAATATCGACGTAAACGGTTACTACGTTTTACTAAATAAGGTGATGGTTTAAATGTTTTCATACAGTTTTTTTACAATTGATTATTTGTGCTGAGTCTTTATTATTATCATAAAGTGATACCCGATATTTGTGTTGTTTGTGATGAATTGTTTCAGGTGTTAATGAATGGCCATGCTGCTTTTGATTACAATCTATCAAACATTACACGATTACGTCTACGTACAATAATATGTTTGGCGTTTAAACTAGTTATCTATGTGGATATGAAATCTGACTGACGTACCAAGTACTTTAGAATAAAAATTCATCAGTATATAATATACACACATACGCACTCATTCTAAAGGTTACAAAATCTTTTATATAAAAAATTGCTACATAATCATAGTTATCGCTATTTTCCTTTTATCTTACTGACTGATAATTTTCCATCTCAGCATAGTAGAGTTTTTGTAAAATTATTGCTAGAAACTAAGGGTGCACATTCCGTTGTCAATGAAATTAAAAACGTCGTTAATGGTAATATAGCGATAAACAGATTATCATTGGTCATCTCAACTTTAAGTGAGAAATCAATCTCGGAGAGATTACCAATGATAATCTATAATTCTATTAGTTATATTGGTTGTCGGAAACAATTAAGAAAATTATGTCTTTAAAGAAAAAATCTCAATGCAACTTTTTTAATTCTTGTTTATAAAATATAATTAAAAATCAGTGCTTCTTATATGACGAGAAGCGACAGTTGTTATCCATTTTTTAGCTTTTGATTTTGCCATTTGATTAGGGACTTTCCTTTTTGAATTTTCCTTGGATTATTTTTGTGATTTTACTTTTATAACTAGCAACGGAAATGAGGATATAACACACTATACAAATACAGTCTGCAAAGAAAAAAACTACAATGACCATGTTGTTAGTAATAACAAAAACGGTTTAAAAGGTCGAGTATAGAAGAGATAAAGAGAAGAAAGTAGTTGTTTACTCTAGTGGCAATTTACATGATAATCAAATCAAAATAGCTTTTGTAAAAGGGAGGACTGGATTTAACCAATATAACGCATAACGCGGCATACGGAAATCAGTATTCCAGATTCCTTCGCTAAAACAAACTGGTTGCCATGTTATAACCAAACGTGGAGATAGATGCAAACAATCAATCATGAGAGGAAATGCCAGCTTTGACATATCGTCAAACAGATTTTGACATATACAACAAAATCACATGATACAGGCGCTGCTGGGATGTTGACGTTGCTACCGAAAATTGAAAGTTCACAATGCCGAAATTGACATCATTTTTTGTTGTGGATGTATTTCTTAATTTTTTTTAAATTCTTTTTTAAATAATTCCCTCAGTAATATTGCAGATAATAAAAGAGAAAAACTCATTATTTTGTCGATCTAAACGTATAGTTATGCCGTGAAATAGAAGTTTCAAATGGAAGAAATATTATGTCATGTTATGTCAAATGGAAGAAATATTTTGTAATAATTAAGGAATGACTGTAATATTTTTTCTGTCTAGGAAGAAATAACATAAAAAAATGTGGTGCACACTGAATAACCCGCGTAGCGGGTTATTTTAAAGTGTGCACCACATTTTTTATGTTATTTCGAATAGACAGAAAAAATATTACAGTCATTTCTTATAATTTTATTCTAAATTTCATTTAAACCGGAGTAAACCATGAAAAAGGAGACAAAATTATGTCTATGGGCTGATAAACAAAACAACGTCAGCCAATCAGAAGACGTGTTACATCCAAAATTAAATTATTACATTGTAATATGTCAAATGGACGAAATATTACAGGAGTTATTCATTACGTGATAAACATGATAAAGGGTTTAGAATATTTGTTTAAACAAGAACAGATATTACTGCATTGATTGTAACTATATTTCTATGGGGGACTTTAGTTAGGCGCAACTAATATACGTCGACAGTTAACGAGTCAAAGTGTACGCCAAATTATACCAATATCTGTGGCATATACCCAAATTACTGTAACTTGACCTTAAATCGATTGCCAATGATTTCAAGACATATACAAGTCCCTAAGGTCACATTTAATAGACACATGAGCGTGTCATACTCCTTATTCAATTGTGAAATATTAAAGAAATGTTGTTGTTGTTTTTTTTTATAGCAGAGGACTTTGATTTGTTCTGTAAAGTGTGTGTCGTTCTTCAAGTATGATACAGAATGGCACATTAACCTCGTACCATGGCCTTGTTGCTTAAACCAAAAACAAAAAAGTTTACATGGGAAGTTGAATACGAAATGGTGTCAATATGCCTTATTTTACAAATGGTTAAAAAAAGTTTTAAAAGCATGAAACGCCAAAGGAATCAATTCAAAAAATTCAAATAATAAGTTTAAATTGCTTTTGCCACATCTTTTTATTTATTTATAACCAAATCAAACAATATTCACATCAAATTTAAATTCACAAAATCGTGTTATAATAATAAGAACTATGACCAAAACATGTTGTAAAACAAATATGAGAAATCATTAACAAAAAACATAAATCGGTGTGTCGGAAGCGATTTTTTTTCTCGGGTCGTAGGGAATTGGCGGTTTATAATATGTCCTTGTATAAGCGCAACTCGAAAATAACTTTTTTTTTTAAATATTTGCCTCCCACCTATCCCCCCCCCCCCCCCCAAAAAAAAAGAGGCTTATAAATGACTAACAAAAAGCAAAGAAAAATGGAATAATCCTTTTATTTTATGCATTTCCATTATTTAATTAAATAGAAAATCCCATGATACATGTAATATAGCAAGTGATTTATATGATTTATTATATTATGAAATTGCACAAGTATGTATCAAAATTCGGATTTTCATCAATTTGATGCATTTTTTTGGGGCCACGAATGTTTTGGTTTGGTATCATCCATAGCGATATAAATAAAGAGATTGCACCAAGATTGAAACATACAGACATTACAATAGACAGCTATATATGCTGCAAACAATGAATTTAGGATGTTTGCTGCTCTATTTAAAAAACAACAAGCATTGTAGAAGACTGATATAAACCACTGAATGAAGAAGGCTTTAATTCTTTTCGGAAAAGCTGAACATTATCATTATTATACCATTCATTGATTTAAATGGAAGTAACTGAAATACAAAGGCCTTTGATATAATTACATTGTACAAAGTAGTATTTATATAATGATAAAAAGTGTAATCACTATTTAACAAACTTATGCGTACATTTCTGTAAGGATAAATTTAGGATTCCAAAAATTATATCTTATTGTCAAGTGATTTTTATCAATTTAAATACATATAAAGTTGAAAATAAGTCCGCATTTCTCGGAGGGGATTCAACACAAGACAACATTTAATTGCAAGGTAAAATGGATAAAATATTATACTTGTTCCCATCAAATGCTTAGAGTTGATTGGTTTTGGAAAAACAAGGTAATTATGTTAAACGGAACTTTTCCTATAACAACATACGATTTTGCTCTTTATGCTGCTGTTCACATATTTTCATAATCCATTTGTGATTCAGAACATGTAAAGTGTCTTTCCTTTCGAACTTGTTCCAATTTTTCAGTTCCCCATAATTCATTTTGTGTAAATGTAAATTCTTCGATGACATGAAGTTTATAAGGGTTCTGTTGTTTCTATATCATTGTAAACTTTTAAGAGAAAAGGATGTAATTTGAAATGTTCAATTCACACACTATACTTTACACAGTTTTATGAACTAATAGTACTTTCACATTTTACGTTAATTAATTGAACGGTGTTTTCCATTTAGACTGGTTTATATTTTTTCGTTTGGGCTTATATTATATTTGCCTTCGGGTTTATATGATCCGTTCATCCTATTTCGACTCCTTCAAAATTCAAGAGTCTATTCTAAATTGAGGTAAATTATATGGCCTTCCAAATACCGTTTTGATTCGTAACATAACTGAAGAGACATTAATTGTCGAAATCCGGATATGGTGTACAAATTTTTGCACCTCTTGTTTGCGGTATACCATCTTTTCTGCAAGTTTATTGTTTTCTGATTGGTAATAAATTAATAAAAAGATCCATTTTGTTACATCTTGTGATCCGTTTATTTGGCAATCGCCAATGGCAGTCAGCAGGGTTTAAGAACATCAGTTGTTCGATCTGCTAGTCAAATGCGTTTTGTTAAAAAATACTTTTTCACTTTTTTTGGTCTTTTGGAAAATGTTGTTTGTGTTGTATTTAGACCCCACTACCAAGAAATTTGTTTCGCATGCACACGTATAAAAACTGCGGTTTTTATCCAACGCAATCATAGGTTTGAACGTTGTTTTCAATTTAGACTTGTTTATATATATATATATAAGTGCCTATAAATAGCAACACATAACATACGAATCTATTTGAGTGTGGATTAATCAGTACACAGATTAGTTCAATTACACGAATGAAATTATAAATTGCCTAACAATGTTATTTCAACACACTATTGCGTATGTAAATATTAGAATGTTTAAAATATTTACAACGCGATGAAAAAAATAAACGCAATATTCCGCTAGATAAACTAGCTTCATCAAGCGTGCATCTATCCAGGTGAAATCTGATGTAGATAAGAAACTTTTGCAGCTCATTGTACATAAATTTAGCTGTCTTGTAAAGAATTCAAAATTTGGATGAAGTTCTAGATTATTAACAAAATTGGTGGTTGAAGTTTGCGACGTCCATTGGCCAACATCACAGGATAAAAAGGACGAAGCTGTGTACTTAATTATTCTTTATCTTTCCTGTATCTTTTCTCGTCTTTTTCAGTAAGACCATCAGGTTCTAAAGTGTGGAGCTGGTGGATCTAAAAGTTTTCTCTTCTCCTTCTCGCCGTGGTGGCCAACTCGGTGTTGACTTCTATGATTTGGAAAGTAACTTTATCAAAGGGTTGTTTCTTTGAGCGAAGATGTCTTGTGAGAAGACAGTTTTTGTTTGTTTTATACCATGAACGATGGTTATTAAGCCGAATATTACATTTATCCATTGTTTCTCCCACATTCTGAATGCCACAAGTGTTACATGTTAGTACATAAATTGAGTTATCCGTTTTACAGTTGGAATTTGAGTAGATGGTATATCTTTGTTTTGTAAATGAGCTGATGAAAGAACTGCTTGTATTGGCAGTTTTACAACATTCCTTCTGCCACATTGTTTGTAGCAACCGACAGGTGGAGTAGGTTGCTTTGTTAATACAGCTGTCACTAATTTGTCACGGATGTTTTTATGTCTTCTGAAGGCCATGACTGGTGGTGAGGAAAATACTTTTTTTAAATTGGGGTCATTTTCTTCAATTTTCCAATGCTTTTGAACAATGGATGACACATGTTTAAAATCAGGATTGTAAGTGAGTAGAAGAGGTGTTCTGTTGACTCCTTTATTTTTATCCTTGAGCACATTCTCTTGATTCGCAATGCCTGACTGAATGGGATACCCCGGGAGCAGTGTTTAGGATGGCAACTTTTAAGAGAAAGAAATTGATTTTTGTCGGTTTGTTTTCATATGAAGGTCCGTTAGAATGGTTCCGTTCTGGATGTAGCTCGTAGTATTAAGGAAATTTATTTTCTCCATAGATGTTTCGTGTGTAAATTTAATTAAATCGTGGAAAGAGTTACAGTGTTGTAGAAATTCATTCAGATGGTCTTGTGAATCTGTCCATTTAAAATCGATATCGTCAATAAAACGAAACCATGATAATGGCTGGTATGGAGCACTGTCCAAGAGGCGTTTTTCAAGTTGGCCAATAAATATGTTGGCATATGACGGGGCCATTTTTGTGCCCATACTAGTGCCGTCTATCTGGAGATAGTGTCATTGAAAGAGAAGTTGTTGTTCTCCAGCACTAGCTTCAAAAGTGTAACAAGGCACTCAGTTGGAGGATGTTTGTCACTACGAGTGTTCCATACCTCTTCACACGCTGCTATTCCTTCGTCTTGTGGAATGTTGGTATATAAAGAAGACACGTCCATGGAAGCGAGTATAGTTTTGTCATGTAGAGCATTAAGGCTTTCCATTTTCTTTAAATAATCTGTAGTATCCTAAATGTAAGAGGGTAGTTCTTTAACATGAGGTCTTAAGTGATGGTCTACAAATTCGAATATCTTTTCAGTTGGGTGACTATTCGCTGAAGCAATTGGTCGACCTTGATTGCCAGTTTTGTGTATTTTAGGCAACATATAGAATCTTCCAGCCTTTGCTTCGTTCTCAAGAGGTCGAAGATAGTCAAAGGTGTCTTTATCGATATGCTTTTGGTCGCACATCTCTTGAAGGATGGTGTTGATCTTTCGAATGGTAGTCTGTGTTGGATCTGTGGTTAATTGCTTGTAAAAATTGGAGTTTGACAGTTGACGATTCCCCTCTGCTATGTAATCTGTTTTATTCATAACAACCAAAGCGCCCCCTTTGTCCGCAGGTTCTATTACAATATCCTCTTGTTCTTTTAACGCTTTCCAAGCGATACTTTCTGAATTGAATTAATTATGATTTCTTTTGTTTGTTATATAGGACTTTTTATCAGACCTCACGTAGTTAATGAATGACTCCAAGTTTTCGTTTTTACTTTTTTGTGGTTTCCATGAACTTTTCTTTCTAAATTTTGGGATGGGCGTGACGTCTTCATTATCCTTAGTATCTGAATCGGTTAATCCGGCTAATTGCCCTTATTGTAGAAAAAATCTTTCAAGCGTAAACGTCTAGCGAATTGGTCTAAGTCCTCGTCTAGCTGAAAGTTATTTACATTTGATGGGATAGGACAAAAGTTTAAACCTTTACTTAAAAGAGATTCTTCTGCACGTGTTAGTTCTTTAGATGACGAATTTACAACAATACTTTCATTTTGTTGTTTCCGTCTTTTAAATTTTCTTTTTCTAGGGGCCTTATGGTTCGTTGTATTAATATCATTAATTTATATGTTACGACGCTAGATAAAAACTGATGAGAAAAGGTAATACCCGGCCACCGAAAGCTTTATTATAATAGAGCCTAGGTGGTCGAGTGGTCCAGCGCGTCGGGCATAGTGCAAGGCGATATGGTGCCACGATATCTCAGTAGCATGAGTTCGAATCCCGGTCAGGGAAGAACAAAAAATTTGCTTCCGCAAATTTACAGATCTAACATTGTTGGGCTGTTGTTTAGACGAATTATATATACAGAATGTATTTTCAGCCTTGTATCACCATCACTGCTGGTGATCCAATGGATAAAATCTGTTGTAGAGTCGTCACTGATTCAGACGTACTTATAATATAATTATTGCTGTGACTGCATCTTACATTAATTTGTAGGATGCATTACAATAGATAATTCAGCTGATCTGTAACAATTCCATCTTCATGCCTTATATATCATGTACTGTGTTACGAAGCTAGATAAAAACTGACGAGGAAAGGTAACACCCGGCCACCGAAAGCTTTATTATAACAGAGCCCAGATGGTCGAATGGTCTATTGCGTCGGGCATAGTGCAAGGCGATTTGGTGCCACGATATCTCAGTATCATGAGTTCGAATACCGGCCAGGGAAGAAGAAAAAAATTTGCTTTGCAGATCTATTCATTGTTGGGCTGTTGTTTAGACGAATTATATATATTATATAATTTTTCCATCACCTCCTGTTATTACCTATCGCAGACCCAAAAATCTCAAAGACATACTTGTTACATCTAAAGTAAAAATAACAAGAGACTTCTAAAATTGGGTATTACAAACAATGTGGCAGAAGCAATTGTTAGTACTGTAAAGTCGCCAACACTGACCACTCTTTCACCAGCACAGTAACAAAGCAGCAATACAACATCTATGTTACATCTAATTGTAAAACGGAAAATAGTATTTATATTCTTACTTGTGGAACTTGCAAGCTGCAATATGTTGGCGAAACATCAGACTCAATAATCACCGGTCTTTTTGTACCAAAGGAAGAAACTGCCCAATCACGAGACACCTCTTAAGAACAGGACATACTTTTGAAAATATCACCTTTCAAATAATAGAGTTAAATCAAAATTGGGACACCCAAAGTAGAAAACAGAGAGAGAGAGATTCTGGATGCATCAGATACGTACTCTTGAACCTGATGGACTGAATGAGAGAGATGAAAAACAGTTTTACCCAAAACCAAAGGAATAAATCCTGAACTTCATACTATTTATCTAAAACAATTATTTGTTTTGATTTAAGAATCGCAATGGACAATAAGCGGCCAAAATATTTTAAAGACATCTACATGAAGCTGCAAAATTTTCTTTACAGCCTCCGATTTTTACCTGGTTGGCTGCACGCGCCTGATGAGGCTAATTTGTTTAGCGAAATATTGCGTGAATATATAAAATATAACAACTATTTTTATAACACTCATTAGTGTGTTAAAGTTACATTCTTAGGCACTTATATAATTTAATTTAGTAACTGCATCAGTTTATTTACAAACTGATCCACGCCTAGATCTCGAGTCCTAGATAGATTGAATGTTGATTGTTGCTATTTTTAGACACTATATATATATATATATAAACAAGTCTAAATTGAAAACAACGTTCAAACCTATTATTGCGTTGGATAAAAACCGCAATTTTTATACGTGTGCATGCAAAACAAATTTCTTGTTAGAGTGGTCTAAATACAGCACAAACAACATTTTCCAAAAGAACAAAAAAGTGAAAAAGTATATTTTAACAAAACGCATTTGACTAGCAGGTCGAACAACTGATGTTCTTAAACCCTGCTGACTGCCATTGGCGATTGCCAAATAAACGGATCACCGATGTAATACTAGTAAATGGATCTTAATTTTAAATTTAATACTAAACAGAAAACAATAAACTTGAGGAAAAGATGATATACCGCAAACAAAAGGTGCAAAGGTTTTTGTACACCATATCCGGATTTCGACAATTAATGTCTCTTCAGTGATGTTAGGAATCGAAACGGTATTTGGAAAGCCCAACAATTTACCTCAATTTAGGATAGATCCTTGAATTTTGAGGAGTCAAAAGGGATATATATATATATGTGTGTGTGTCTCTGACAATGCAATCAATCCAAAACCAATGAACCAAGACTTTACAAAATTTGCAGAAGCTACCGGTACTTTAGTGATCTATTATTTTTTATTTCATCCTGAATATGTATAAACATTTGCCACGATAAGTAAACAAGTAATGTCAGGGCATGAATAGCTAACTATATGGTATGGGTTGGGCTCATTGTTGAAAGCCATATAGTAACCTATAGTTGCTTAAAATCTGCATTATTTGGACTCTGGTGGATAATTGCTTCATTGACAAATCATACCGCATCTCTTTATTCATGACAATTGATAAAACTCAACCAATCAAGTTTCCTGCCTGTAAACTTTGCTTTTAGTCTTCTCTGATGAATAACCTCTCCTTTAAACCAACTTCAAAATTCATAACTGCTTCTCCTTATGTCTTGCCTTGGCCATTTTCATATTTCCTTACTATGCATAAAACTCTGAAGATCCTTCAGTTGTGACTCAGTTGCTTTTAATCATTTCCTGCAAAACATAAAAACATGAATTAGGATTAACAAATAGCCATAATTTTTGAAAATATATATATAAAACTATGTAGTTATCGCAGTATAATTAAAATAAACACCTCAGGATATAATTTTATAAGATAAGATTGCTACTACATAATAATTATGATACATGAGATAAAACAATTAAACAATACAAATATGTTACATGTACAAATTTACAAATAATATCAAAAAAAATATATATTCTTAGTTTTTTTATAATTACCCTGCAATGCAAATACAAATTATCAGTACAAAGAAATATAACTCTTCATTTAAAATGACAATATCAAATTAAGAATGTATTCTTCTGACGTTTCAGTCTCGTTGAAATCTCGTTTTGGAATTTTTTCCAAAACATGTGATACAAGTGGAAAATAGTAATGAATTTAAAAAATATTATAATCAAACTTAACTCTATGAAAAAATTGTGAATTTACAATAAGTAGTTTTTCAGTAATAAAATTTTCAATTTTTAAAACCAATCAAGTCAGTCTCATTAGTCAAAATGTTGAGAAAATGGGTGAGGGATACAAAAAATGATTTTACCAGATACATGTACATCCCATATTAATTTTTTCTTTTCAAGTTTCTTAGATATGTATTTTTCCAATCATTTATAACAAAGAAGTTGAAATAATATGCTTTTTCTTCTAAAAAAAAAAAGAAAAATCCAAAATTTACAAAATTGACAACATGGTAAATTTGACACGAAAAAGCAACAAAATTTTATAAAACTTTCTTATATTAACACTTACCTATAGTTTTTTTAAGTTAAATTTATTGAGATTGGTCCACTTCATCTTAAGTGAAAGTATGAAAAAAACGGTTTAATTGTGAAACTGTGATTTTTTTTATGATAATAGCCCAAAAATGGGTAAAAATTGATGAAAAATGGGAAAATCATCAAAATTGGGTACTTTCAAATGGCTGTAGCAAAAAAAGAAGTGCACCACCATATGATTTTTTCTTCACCAATTATTTTTTTACAGTCATATAAACCCAAAAATCAGGTTAAGAAAAAAAGTTTATTTCTAGAAATTTTGGGCTCCTCAGAGGTGTACATCCTTAACATTACTCAAATATTTCACACTGAAACTGTGGTTTTCCATGTTTTGGACTTGTATAAAGAATGTAAACAGTGAGGAATTTTGAACTGATCATATATACATCTTGATGTTTAACATATTAAGTTCTACCAAATATTCTACTGTTTTCTCAGGTCATTCTATTAAAATTGATAAAATTGATAACAACATTGTATTAATACACAATGTCATAATGCAAAGGATACAGCATTATAACACAATTAGCTTGCTAACAAATATATCATAGCCCAGATTGAAGACACGTAAAGCACAAAAAACACACATATAAACAGAATACAAAACCTACCATGTTTCCTGTATACACAAAACTCGTGAAACCATGGTATTACATCTTGTACAATATTGGAACAGTATCGTTCAATATCTAAAGTAAAGTAGAAAAGTAAAGTAAATTTTATTTAGAGTCGGGCATGATATGTACAAATTAAGACAGTAAACATGAGCTCTGTAGAGCTCTTAACCGACTAAAAGGATAATAATTTATAATTAAAACATAATCATAACTGTTGTTAATAGTTTGTGTATATACAAAAAATATGTCTTACGGTTCATCATAACCTTTAATAGCAAATATGGCCGTATTAACACCACAAATTTCACTCGAGTATTGCTGGACCTAGATGTATAAAATTTAAATGCATTTTAAGTTTCAGAATATTAAAAACTTAACTGGATTTTGCTATTCATTTTTTTTTCATTCCTGCAGAAGGTGCCAAAATAAACAAAGTTGGCAAAGAGGTTTGAGAAGCCCCCCCCCCCCTTATATAATAAATGTGAGTTCTATTGATTTAAATGGACAATAGATGGACACTAGACATCTGCAAACATAGGTGATTTAAACTGTGTAACTGAGTGGACCGTATGAAATGAAACTCGGGTGTTTATTCGAGTTTATTTTGCTATCTTCTGCAGACTTAAAAAAAATTAACATCAAAATTCAGGTAAGTTTTTAATTTTGAATTTTTGAAATATAAACTTTATATAATTTTTATATATCTAGGTCAAACCAAGGATTTGTATACTATAGTAAGAACATTCTAACTATACAAATCCCTGGTCAAACCATGCCTTAAAACTTTCCTAGATGCATCGGTTTGTCTGTACTCAGAGTATATTTTGTGGTGTAAACACGGCCATATTTTCAATTCCTTTAGATGAACCTTAACATACAAATTATCATTTTTGATGTCAATAGCTATTTTATCTATTTACTTTTATTTAGTTATTACTATTGCTTCTTTTCACTAAAACTAAGATATTCATATAATTTGGTTTAAATATTTAACCGAATGATTATTTTGACTGTGTCGATTAGTTTATCTGATTTAACCAATATTTTATATACAATGTATTGTCAATGGGTGTTAATCTTTCACACGAACCTTTTATTCTAAAATCATTCATTTTGGCTATTCATACAAAATCATCAAATACAATATATTCTCTGTTTATCGTTGTATCATATTTGTAACTATGTTTTGATTGCTATAGCATGTATATGCTTTTTACAAATAAACTTATTCAATTCATTCATATCAGTATATTAGTAGGAATGCAAGACATTAATTAAAAAAAATTGACCTTATTTAATAAAATCACAGATGTCCACCAGATTTGAATACAAATTATATCAAGGAACAGCATAGCACCATTCAGTTCAAAATATTAGCAGATTCTAACCAAACAAAAGAATTTCCTTCCAAAAAAATCATATGACTTAATTAACCAATTATCATAAAGAAGGGAGTGTTTTCATAACACAAACTAGTAAAACCTAGAGATTAAACAAAGACCCAATCTGTCAAAACTATTCAAATTTAAAGTAGATTTGGAATTATATAAATACCTACCATCATAAATTCTGAGTGTAACCCCAATTGCATCATAGGTCAGATAGAAAATCCGACTAAAAATAAACGTACTCTCACTGGTCCGGACATATACCCCTGTTTGCCCATATTCTCCCATTCAATTTCCTCAAGACAGAAACGTAAGGAAAGGGGATGAAGGGGAGGCGGGTGGGACCTATAATTCATGATGGTAAGTATTTATATAATAAAATCCAAATTTACTTTAAAATTTGAATATTTTATAGCTATAAGTACGTTACCATCATAAATTCTGAGTAACAGAATCTAACGTAAAGCTGAATCCCCTGTAACAGAAGAAACAGGAGGAAAGTTCAATCTTTGTGCTGAAACTATAGGTCCAAGAGAGTATAAACTCTCGGCAAAAGTAGCCATATATTGGAGGTAATGAGAGATAAAAGAGTTCTCATTTCTCCAGAAACCTGCAGACAGTACCTCTTCTAAAGATGCACTGTTAAACAGAGCCCATGATGTAGAGATACCCCTAACATCATGAGCTTTAACATTAAAACTATTCAAAAGTTCTACCTTAGAAGAACCATAAGCTCAAGATATGCATTTGCATATCCAAGTAGAAATAGTTTTAACAGAAAGATCTGAGATTTCTTTTTTAATAGGAATAAAGAGTCTTGAGTTAGAAACAGAACGTAAACTACTCGTTCTATCCAGATAAATAGAAAGGATTCTTACTGGACATAAAAGTACAGAAATAGAATCGCTAGGGAGTGCAGAAATCACGACTGGTTCTGTACCCTTATCCGGAATCTGATTCTTTGCCAGAAAAGCAGGATCAGTTAAAAGAGTAACAGAAGATTTATCCCTGTTAAATCGAAGGCAAGCATCAGAAATAGAGAAGGCATGGATTTCACTCCTTCTCCGTCCAGAAGCCAAAGCTAAAAGAAAACAGCATTTATAGGAAAGAAACCTTAAATCTATTGTTTCTGCTGGTTCAAAAGGAGGAAGTTTTAAAAAGGATAAAACTAGTCCAAGGTCCCACTTAGGAATTAAAGTTTTTTGTCTTGGTCTTTCAAGACTAAAACTACGAACCAAAAGAGAAATATGCTCATTGTTTCCCAAATCTGGGCCACCAGAAATATGAATAGTTCTTGAAATAGCTGATCTATATCCCTTAATAGTAGAGGGACATAATCCTTTGGATTCAAAAAGAAAACTAGAAAGTCTGCTAATTGTTGTACAGTTACTTGGAAAGGATCAATTTCCCGCTCACTACACCAATCTGAGAAGATTGACCATTTTGCTCTGCTTCACCTGAGAGAAGCCAGGCATGTAGATGAAGTTTTTCTGGATTTTGATAAAGAACCTTGCCCTTGATTTGATACAGAAGGTCTGGTCTCAGAGGTAGAAGTAAAGAACAAGCACATGATAGGCGCAGAAGGTCTGGAAACCAAGACTGTTTCGGCCATGCTGGAGCAAGAACTATGATCTTGCAATTTTCCCCTGCTATTTTCTGAAATACTGGGGAGAGAAACCTGAAAGGAGGGAAGGCGTACCCGAACAATCCTTTCCAAGATAGGCTCATTGCGTCTACCGCAAAAGATTTTGGATCTGGAACCGGAGACATTTCATTTCCAATACATTGATATGTTCTTCCAAAAGATCTGGATTCCAGACTCCCGAGACTGTAAGCCCCTCCAGATATGCTCCCCAACCGAGGGTGGAGGAATCTGTGAATAATGTTGGACTGGGAACTTGAGGGGACAGACATAGGCCCCTCATTACATTTTCCCGTACTAACCACCATTGAAGATGTGGAAATAAAGGCTGAGTGATTGGAATCAATGCTTCCCATTCTTGTGAAGCTGGAATCCATAACTTGTGCCGATAAAACTGAAGCAGACGAATGTGAAGGCGTCCCAATGGAATTACATCTGCCAGAGAATTCAATAGACCCAGAAGTTGGAAGAATTGACGTGCTGTGACTGATTGAACCGTCAGGAATAAATGTATTTTCTGACATAGTTTTGTAAATTTTTCTTCTGATGGGAGAACTAGGCCTAGATTGGTTAGGAAAAGTTCTCCCAGGAAAACAAAGTCTTGAGAAGGAACTATCTCTGACTTTTTCCAGGAGATTAGGAAGCCTAGGGACAGAAAACAATTGATGACCACATCTGTCTGAACCCGCTATTTGATTGGGCAAAATTCCTTGAGAAGGGAATCGTCCAGGTAGGAATGAATCTGAATAGACAGGGAATGTGGGTGAGCTATAGCTGCCTGCATGATTTTGGTAAAAGCCATAGGTGCTGTAGACAGGCCAAAAGGAAGAGCCTTGAACTGGAAAACGTTGTTGTTCCAAACGAAGCGAAGGTATTTCCTGTAAGTATGGGAAATGGGAATGTGGAAATAAGCATCTGAAAGATCCAGGGAAGTAGTCCACATTCCTGGAAGGATTGAAGTCCTGATTGATCTATTGTTTCCATTTTGAAACGGGGAACAATAAGAAAGTTGTTCAGAATAGATAGGTCTATGACCGGCCTCATTCCTCCCGTCTTCTTTGGAACTAGAAAAAGACGGGAATAAAATCCCGGAGACAGAGTTAAGAGCGACACCTCCTCTATTGCAGATTTTTGTAACATTGTGTCCACTTCTACTGATAGAAGTTGATACTTGACAGGGTCTTGAGTATGAGACAAACTTATCGGAACTGCAGACAGAGGAGGTGGGTTCTTGCACTGAAGTGTTAATCCCCCTCGAATTATTGACAGCACATAACAGTCTGAGGTAATTTTCTTCCACTGATTTAGGAAAAAACTTAACCTCCCCCTACTGGTATTGATTTTTGAGGAACTTGTTGTAAATTTTCCCCTGGGGAAGCTGTCAATAACGTACGAGGGGGCAAGAACCTAGGTACTAGACCCAGGTTTCTTGGGACCTTTAACAAAACCACCAGAAGGCTTACCTGAGCTTTTACCAGAGTTATGGGATTTGTTCTGCGGTTTGCCGTAGTTATTCTTCCTTTTCTTAGCAGAAGAAGGAGGACCACCTGAAGCAAAAGTACTAGTAGAACTAGATGTAGCATTAACCGACATCTTGCCATTGTTAACTTGTACACTAACTTTGACTGGAGGAGGATTTTTGCTGAGTTCCTCTTGAAACCACTGTACGGGTAAACCAAACATCTTGTCAGTAAGTGGAGATTTCAGTAAAGAATCTTTCAAAGACTCAGCAACAGAAATGTTTTCAAGAAACTCTGCTCTTTTAGATAGGGTGCAAATAGCAATAAAACCCATTAAAAGCAACTGAGATGAACCTAGAGCTTTATCCAGTTGAAGTAAGAAGGATCGTACTTCTGCTGGAACAACCGAATATTCGCTGTTAAGCAAATGTCCGGTTGCAGCTAGAAAATGTTCGGCTGTGCCAAGAACTTGAGAAGCAATACGAAGGAGATTCTCAGTCTTTGACCAAACAAGTTGAGTGAGACGAAGACCATCTTCTGGCTTTTTTCCCAATAAAGATGAAAGAGATTTGTCACAACTGGGAACAAGTCTACCCAGTGAAGAATCAAAGATATCAAAATTCTTGTACTTAACCTGATCAGAAAAGGATGATATTCCAAATCCAGAGACATTGTTATTAGCAACCTTTTCACTAGAAGAATTAGCGATACCTTCATTAATAAATTGTAAAGCAAATGCCATATGGCCAGATTCAGGAAAAGAATTGTGAGAAGTCACAGTATCCTGAGAAATACCACAGGAAGCTTCAAAAGTTGAAGAAGGTTTCTTCGGCTTGGAAGGAGAGGTAAAAGGGATATGTGCGTCATCCCTCATCAAGGTATACACCTTATCCCTAAGATCCTTCAAGGATGAAGGATCCTCAGTCTCCTTGGTGGGAGGTTGTTGAGCTGACTTAGAAGAAGGCTCAGGGGTCGTCTTCCATACCTTGGGAGAAGAAGAACTTTCAACATCCTCATCAGTGAGGAAAGCCCTTTGATGACTCCCAGGGGAAACAGAAAGCTCGTCATCCTCCCTCTCATCATATTCTACAGACTTAGCTGGAGAAGGTTGATGAGAAGAAACTCTATTCTCCAGTAGAGACATACGACTGGATAGAGTACTAAATTCAGCCTTGAAAGACTCACCAAAGTCCAAAAATAACTTCTGAAAACCATCAAAAGAACTAGAAGATTGAGCTCGAGAGTCAGGTACGGTGGTAGAAGGAGCTACTGCAGGAGTCAAAGATACTGCTACGGGTGGAGCAGGAGCTAAAGGTGGAGCAGTAGCTACCCCAGAAGGGGGACCATAGAAATTGTCCCTATAAGGCCAAAAACCAAGTTGGTTTGGCTTAAAAACCCACCATAAGGGTAAGACTGTGTCCAAGGTGGCTGAGGCCATGAGGGTAAAGGTTGGGTGCCCGAGTTGGGAAGCATATACCCACAATAGGATAATGGGGGACTAGAACCTGGCAAGTTCAAGCCCATAGCTGTACCAGGGACAGAACCAATAGTACCCGATGAATTAACAGGCCTAGATAAAGTATGAGTCACCGAAGTTGACGTAGGTACACCCCCCCCCCCCCCCCCCCCAAAAAAAAAAAAAAAAAAAAGAAATGGCCGAACCATGTGAAAGGGTCGGATAGGTAGCATTACCAGACATCGTTGTCGAAACTCCGGTCAAAGTACTGGTAGTTGAGGGAGGGGGGGACTTAAAGGTAGTGATCCATCCAGGAGATAGTCCGAACCAGGAATATTTACGTAAGGACTATTCAAATTAAAGTCCATAATAAAATTTACTTTAATCAAAAAAACACAAATAATTTGTTTAGAAATTCAAACTAAACAAGGAAATAAATTTCCAATAATATACACAATATATGAAAAGCAATTAAGCTATTCAAAAAACTTTACAAACAACTAAACACTCCTCTGTTGAATCTGTAATAATTTGCACGTGTGACTGATGTCGCAAATGGAATGGGAGAATATGGGCAAACAGGGGTATATGTCCGGACCAGTGAGAGTACGTTTATTTTTAGTCGCAATTGGGGTTACACTCAGAATTTATGATGGTAACGTATTTTTAGCTATAAAATCACTGAGCCATGAAGAAGTCTTACAGTAGATATAACCACTGATGCATAACTGGAAACAGTTACTACTCAAGAAGACTTAGTACTTAGAATTAAAAATATTAAAGTATAATACAAAAAACAAAATTATCCAAATTAAATTATAGAGATTGGTAGTTTCTTGTTTGTTTAACGTTCAGCAGCAGGCATTTCATGCATATTCAGGATGCAAACAAATTAGTAAAATCAAAGTACTGACGGACTGCTTACTCGGATGCACCAAATATCTGATGGCTGGCGAATAAATGGCATATGTAATTTCATATCCTGTAGACTGCTATGAGTAACTTGTAGTTGTTTTCTTACATCCAGTGTCAAATTTTTCAACCACATTTAAAAAATTTGGTAGGTATTGCGGGCACACTCAGAGGGTTGACAGGGATAACTGCAAAAGAGAAAGATGCAGGGCACTATCTGGATAATAATTTCAATAAATGTTCGCAGTCCGATTCGGAAGTGGTTGTGTATATAGGACCAAACCTTATTTTATACTAATTTTACTCAATTTCGCAACAGTTTGAAGCCGTTGGGACTTGCGGGCCCAAAACCTTTTATAGGTTTATTTTCCTTACACTTTTAACACACATTTTTTGTTTTATCTATGTTGCCAGTATAAGTCATTTATTTTGTTATAATATATATGTTACAATACAAATTGGAATCAAGTAGGATCCGGAATCCTCCTAGTAAAAATTGGAATTCCAATAATAAATTGTTAATTTTCTAAGTTTAGTCTGGTGTTTTCCAATTCTTTTTAATACATTTTGCTGCTTGGATGTTTTTTTACACATTATAGAGACATGTTCATTGAAGTTTATTTTAAAGTCTATTGTAATTCTTAATAGTTTAACCTAATTTTCGCATAAAAAGCATATTAAAATATAAACGTAATTTTTATTAAATAGCGCTTTTTTCCAGAAACTGTAGTAAAAATGGTAAAGATGACTTAAAAATCTAAATATTTGTACATTAACTATAAAACCAAATAACATATTTTATTTACTGCTAGGAAATTTATTAACATCAAATTAAATTACTATAATCACGCTTTTTGCAACCCAAATACCACCATCTACAAAAACAATAGATTTTTTAAAGGCTCTTCTACGTTAAAAAATTGTATCTCGGGGCCTTTTATAGCCGACTTTATGGTATGGGTTTATCTCATTGTTGAAGGCGTACGGTTGCCTATACTTGCTAACATCCATTTCATTAGAACTTTTGTGTATAGTTGTATCATTGGCAATCACATAACATCTCCTTATTTTTATATATGTAGTCAATATCAGGTTGAAGAAACACAGTCTTAAAAATGCAATATTGTGTAAAGGAAATAATACAGGCGTAATTTCATGATTAAATATTCAAAGAAATAAACAACTTTCCACATAAATAGCAAGCTTGCCCTCAAAAAACTAAATACATAATTAATCATTTAGTTCATTTCAGCTTCCCAATTGTGAACTTTCCATTCCTATGCAGCAAGATCCTAGCAGCACCTGCATACAGAGTATATATCTCCCAGTTGATACAATATTCCTGGACTTTCATCACCTATCTTGATATCCTTGATAGAAGGTTTTTGCTCACATGGAATCTATTAAATCAAGAGTTTCAAATGGTAAAGTTGAAATCTCCCCCTTCGAAAAATTTATGAAAGCCATCAAGAGTTGGTTGACCGTTATGGAATATCTATTTTCACACATGACAACGGATATGTTCCAATTGTCGTAACCACAATCCCGTCCAATTTCCCCGAAGGTGACCTACCGAATCAGATCTAAGTAAAAGTAAAAAAATAAGTTTGTACTTACATGAGCAACACGATGAGTGCAACATGTGGAGCAGGATCTGAGCACCCTTCCGGAGCATATGAGAACACCCCTGGTTTTGGTGGGGCTCCTTTTGCGCAGTCTTTAGTTTTCTATGTTGTGTTTTGTATACTGCTGTTTGTCTTTTGGTCTTTTCGTTTTTTGCCAATGCATTGTCAATATAAAAATAAGGAGATGTTGTGTGATTGCCAATGAGACAACTATCCACCAAAATTCTAATGAAGTGGATGTAAGCAATCATAGGCAACCATATGGCCTTCGACAATTCGAGAACAAACTTATTAACATGCCTTTCACTTTCGATTTTTACTGTATATACTTTGTATAATCCTTAAACACTTTTATTTCCCTTTTTTAAATAAGTATTGTGTTTTTTTTTTTTTGCTGTGCATGTACTGATTTTGTGTCAAGGATGGATACCCCATATCCTTTGTTTTTTTATTTAATTATTTTCTCCTGATATTGACAAAAATCGATATGTTATTTAAATAAAGGCAAGCAAATGATCCCTATTTGCTGATGGTGGTATTTAATGAAACTGCAAAAGCCTCATTAGAAGGCTGATTCCTGACAAATATCATATTAATTGCAGTTTAAAATGATGTAAAAAATTCCTTCACCTTTAAACGATTAAGTTATTTGATTTTTGACATGAATATTGATACGTCAAAAAATATTTTACTTTAAAGCGCAATTTTATGATTTTGTAAGGATTTTCTAAGTCTTGCAATTTTCTGTAAATGTTGCACATTTTAATTTGCACTTGATTTGGAATAAATTATTATGGTATTCTGTTCTATAAGGTTCATATGATTTTAGAAAAAAATATCATACAAGAACCAGAAAAGGGCATTTTGTTTAAGTCTTACAAAATTTAGGAATGTTCATTCTTTACCTTTGACCTTGATTTAACGAAAATTGCATGGAACGAATAATGAACGACCGAGCAAAACAAAAAGAACAAATAATAATCTTTCAAATGATATATAATATACCTGTAAGTTCAAGGTTTGTGGACCGTATTAAAATAAAAGATGTCTCAAATTTGCTTGTGAGACAGTGAGAGCAAATGGAATAGAGTGAAATTGTGTCATGAATGTGTATTGAGGTAAAAGGCATGTAACTCTAACATATTTAGATTACTTGCAGATTTCCAAACAAAATAACAACAAAAAAACTACAGACTTACCAGCATGAACCCAACAACCTTGTGCTCCAGAAGGGTAAGTAGATCTAATCACAAACTTACACAATCATGCAAATTAATCAAAAGTTTCAAAGTCAATAGACCATGACTGAGGGCCAAATAATCTCCATAGAAATTGTTGAGTTCCGTATACGTATATTCATGTTATTAGGATGTTCCGAAGTTTGGTTTTTAGCTTGACCCGCGGGAAGCGGGAATTCATATCAATTATTACACGAGTTCGAGCGGGCGCCCAACAGATGAAGACAACTTGCTGAGTCTGTTATTAGTTAACATTGAATTTTACAGAAATGACATGTGCCAGTTATATATATTAACTGCAATCCAAATATCATTGACCTACCACAAAGGGATCTTCTTAAACTGAACTGATAACAAACTAATACATCAGAGGCGGATTTAGAAGTTTTTCTAGGGGCCGGGGTCACCCTTTTGTGGGAAAATTTTTTGGATCCGCCACTGTACATTGTTGACACCGCCGCCAGAAACAGCACACCTAAGATCCTTTTTAAAAAACTTCTTTGCGGCAAGACAAAAATCTTTGTAATATACCGAATGAGATATTAGTGAATAAAATGCTTCGCTGAGCGCAGCCTGATACGACCGCAGAGGTCGAACCCTGAACAGTTGGGGCAAATCTGGATATAATATTCAAGCTTGATACTGTCTGAATTTTGATTGTGATCAAATTTTTGACATAATATAGGTTTCTGACACAAAATAAATGTGGTAAAAGATCTTACAAATCTATTGTGCAATACTGTGCAATTGAATAAAATTGAGAATGGAAATGGGGAATGTGTCAAAGAGACAACAACCCGACCATAGAGCAGACAACAGCCGAAGGCCACCAATGGGTCTTCAATGCAGCGAGAAACTCCCGCACCCGGAGGCGTCCATCAGCTGGCCCCTAAACAAATATGTATACTAGTTCAGTGATAATGGACGTCATACTAAACTCAAAATTATACACAAGAAACTAAAATTAAAAATGATACAAGACTAACAAAGGCCAGAGGCTCCTGACTTGGGACAGGCACACAAAAATGCAGCAGGGTTAAACATGTTTTTTGAGATCTCAATTGAAGGTTACTTCTTGAAATTTTTACAAAATTTGAAATTTGAAAATTTTTGAAAAAAATATGAATTCCTTACAAAAAATTGGACCCCCCCCCCCCCCACGACTTTTGGAATCCCCCCTTGGAGCAATTACCTCAAGACTCAGTCCAATTCTTTCCTTTGTAGTATGGAACCTTGTAGCACAATTTCAGAGAGATCCATACACATCTAACACAAGTTATTGTTAGGAAACTAGAATAATGCATGTTTTTGGCCCTATTTTGGCCCCTAATTCCTACTTGTTTGAGGCAATTACCCCCAAACTCAATCCCAGCCTTCCCTTTGTGATATGGAACCTTATGGTATAATATCAGAGAGATCCATACACTTACACACAAGTTATTGTCCAGAAACTACAAAAATTGTTGTTTTTGGCCCCTTTTAGCAGCCCTTAATTCCTAAACTATTTGCCCCATAACCCCTAATATGAATCCCAACCTTCTACTTGTGGTATTAAACATTGTTGTACAATTTCAGAGCAATCGAAATACTTATATATAAAGTTATTATCCTGAAACTAGAAAAATGTTTGTTTTCGGCCCCTTTTTGGCCCCTAATTCCTAAACGGTTGGGACCATCATACCCAAAATCAATCCTAACTTTCCTTTTGTGATATTGAACCTTCTTAAAAAATTTCATAGAGATCCATTAACTTAAACTAAAGTTATTGTCTGGAAACCAATGTGTCTTCGGACGACGACACAAATGCGGTCGCATAAATATTAAGCAACAGAACAGATGTTTAATTAGCTCGGTGTTGTCTTTTTGCCATTTTTCATTTTTTTAAATCTGCAACAATGTTAACAAACCTACCAGTGCAGAATTAGGACCCACCTGCAATGATCAGGGCCCAATCACCAGCACAGAACATTATCTTGCAGGACAACATTACCCACTGTGTTATTTTCATATAGCTTTAGCATTGTTTAGTCATGTTAGTAAGGAAAAACAAAATATTCCAATAAATGCTTAAACATGCATTTAATATTGCAACAAAATAATGATTTATGAACATACATGTACACATGGAATTTGATAAATAACACGATTTTTGAAAAAACATCTAAATTTAACACAATGAACTATCATACAGTAATATCAAAATATCATTATCAAAATGAAAATACTATACTTCATACCAACTTCCCCATCAATATTAAGGAGATATTCTTGTCAAAAGAGGCCCAAATCATTTTTAATCAAGAGATAAAAATAAAGGAATTTTGAATCATATATGAAGTGATGGATAATACACATTTTTTTTCAGTAAAATCTGCATCAAGCATACCAATAGTTGGATATGAATCTTAACAAAATGAAAGCATCAACATAAAAATTGTCTTGCCTGACCATAAAAAAAAATCATAAAATTGGTAGATTCAAAAGGCCTGTATCACTAACCTGATACCAAGATACCTGATAAGTCAAGAATCTCATAATATAAACTTTGGATCAATAGTGGAACAAGTGGGTCATACTGCAAAGTCAAATATATTCCAATAACCACTGAAAGTACACAAATGACTTCACTAAATAAGGACATAAATGAGCAACATGACCAGTCCCACATGTGGAGCAGGATCTGCTAACCTTCTGTAGCATCTGAGATCCCCCCCGGTTTTTGGTGGTGTTTGTGTTGCTCAGTCTTTAGTTTTGTGTTGTAGACTGTTGCCTTTTTGCCATTTTTCATTTTTTGTCATGACATTGTCATTTTTTATTTATGAGTTTGAATGTATAAATACATTTTCAAAAGTTCTAAGGCAAGTAGGCTGTTTCTTGCTCTTTGACCAGGTTGTTGTTTTTTTTTACACTTCCCTGTTCCATTCTCTATTTAATTGATTGTTGGTTGCTTTACGCCGCATTACATTCTCTATTTAAAGATTTTTTTCAAACTTTCATACACTTTTTTTTTGTCTATCTGAATCTTTTATTTTGACTTGATTAAGAAACAAAAAATCTGTTAGTTTGTCAGCTGAGGCGAACACACTTGATCTGTAAGTGATCATTAGACGTATCAGTGTGAAGAATGGTCTGTTTGATTGAAGAACAGACATGGACAAGGCTAAGTGGCTTAGGCATAAAAAACAGCAATACTACTTTCAACTGAGGTATATTTGGAAAGTTTTTAAAAATACATTTGTATTCATGAAATAAAAAAATTGAAAAATCTAAATAAGAAATGTAAAACCAGTAAATGGTAAATGGTAAACCAGTATATGGTAAATGGTAAAACCAGTATATGGTAAAAGGGAATACCAGTATATGTTAAATGGCAAATCAGTAATGGAACCAAGTTACTTCCAGTAACAGACAGATATACCAATCCTTTGACTCTTTTATTATTATAATATAGCCAACTTATTGTAATACAATGAAAAAATACATACTCACATCAGCATTATTACATCTTTTCTTTTTTTTCTTTTTTTTTGCAAAATGATCATTTACCCAAAATTTCCTCTATACATATCAATAATGTACAGTGATGCAATTAAATAAATGAAAATTTTGAAAAAATTAATAAAATAAGAATAAAGTTTCCAATATGAAGTACATGTATCATTTGCACTATAAAAGTAATCAGAAATTTATTTTACCAATGGTAATAAAATGCTCCGCTGGGTGCAGCTTGATACGACCGCAGAGGTCGAACCCTGAACAGTTGGGGCAAGTATGGACACAACATTCAAGCTTGATACAGCACTGAATTTGGATTGTGATTAAATATTTGACACAGCATAGGTTTCTGACACAGAATGAATGTGGTCTAAGAACTTGAACATTTTTAATTTACCTATTCAAACCATATCATTATTATTTGCTTTTATACATAAATCAGAAATAACCAATTTAAAATGGAAAAATTTAAAGAAACCCCCTTATGGTTCATCACCTCCAAACTCAATCCCAGCCTTCCCTTTGTGGTATGGTACCTTGCAGTACAATTTCAGAGAGATCCATACACTTGAACACAAGTTATTGTCTGGAACCTTGAAAAATGCTTGTTTTTTGGCCCCTTTTTGGCCCCAAATTCCTAAACGTTTATGGCAATTACCCCCAAACTCAAACCCAGCTTTCCCTTTCCGACATGGAACCTTGTAGTACAATTTCATAAAGATCCATACACTTACACACAAGTTATTGTCCTGAAACTAGAAAAATGCTTGTTTTTTGCCTCTTTTTGGTCCCTAATTCCTAAAATTTTGAGGCAATTACCCCCAAATCAATCCCAGCCTTCCCTTTGTGGTACTGTACTTGCAGTACAATTTCAGAAAGATCCATACACTTACACACAAGTTATTGTCATGAAACTACAAAAATGCTTGTTTTTTGCCTCTTTTTTGGCCCCTAATTCCTAAAATTTTGAGGCAATTACCCCCAAAATCAATCCCAGCCTTCCCTTTGTGGTATGGTACCTTGCAGTACAATTTCAGAGAGATCCATACACTTGAACACAAGTTATTGTCTGGAAACAAGAAAAATGCTTATTTTTGGCCCCTTTTTGGCCCCTCTTTCCTAAACGTTTTGGGCAATTACCCCCAAACTCAATTCCAGCTTTTCCTTTGTGATATGAAACCTTGTAGTACAATTTCAGAAAGATCCATACACTTACACACAAGTTATTGTCATGAAACTAGAAAAATGCTTGTTTTTTGCCCCTAATTCCTAAAATTTTGAGGCAATTACCCCCAAAATCAATCCCAGCATTCCCTTTGTGATATGGAATCTTGTGGTACATTGTCAGAGAGATCCATACACTAACACACAAGTTATGTCTGGAAGTTACAAAAATGCTTATTTTTTTGCCCCTTTATGGCCCCTAATTCCTTAACTGTTGGTACCATAACCCCCAAATTCAATCCCAACCTTCCTTTTGTGGTATTGAACCTTATGATAAAATTTCATAGAGATCCATTCACTTAAACTTAAGTTAGAGTGCGAAAACCAATGTGTCTTCGGACGACGCCAACGTCATACGACCGCAAATTTTTGCCGTTGTATAAAAATTAGTGTACCTTTTGTAATCAATTAAATCCTCTTTGGCTAATCAATAATTCTATAATAAAATGTCTTTATCAAAATCAAAAAAGAAAGAAATTCACAACATCTGTTCATTACAAAAAAACTAGAGGCTCCAAGGAGCCTGTGTCGCTCACCTGATATTTTTGTTTACAATTGATGCATGAAATAATGCAACCATTATACTTTTGCTTTAGTTTCAGAGATGTAAGCCAAAAACTGCATTTTACCCCTATGTTCTATTTTTAGCCATTTCGGCCATGTTGGTTGGCAGGTGGGGTCATCGGACACATTTTTTAAACTAAATACCCTAATGATGATTGTGGCCAAGTTTGGTTAAACTTGTCTCAGTGTAGTTTCAGAGAAGAAGATTCTTGTAAAAGATAACAAAAATTTATGATTTTTTTTTAAAATTGACTTTAAAGGGCAATAACTTCTTAAGGGGTCAATTGACAATTTTGGTCACGTTGACTTATTTGTAGATCTTACTTTGCTAAACATTATTGCTGCTTACAGTTTATCTCTGTCTATAATAATATTCAAGATAAGAACTAAAAACTGCAAAATTTCCTTAAAATTACTAATTCAGGGGCAGCAACCCAACAATCGGTTGTCTGATTCGTCTGAAAATTTCAGGGCAGATCGATCTAATCCTGATGAACATTTTAACGCCATGTCAGATTCACTCTAAATGCTTTAGTTTCAGAGATATAAGCAAAAAACTGTATTTTACCCCTATTTTCTTTTTTTAGCCATGGCGGCCATGTTGGTTGGCAGGCGGGGTCGTCACATTTTTTAAACTTGATAGCCCAATGATGGTTGTGGCCAAGTTTGGTTAAATTTGGCCCAGTAGTTTCAGAGAAGATTTTTGTTCAAGTTGACGGACGACGACGACAACGGACGCCAAGTGATGAGAAAAGCTCACTTGGCCCATTGGGCCAGGTGCGCTAAAAATGCACCCCTGTACATTGTTTTTAAAATTAAAATATTAAAGAACAATAACAAATTAGCATTAAAATACTTAACATTTAATCATTCAGAAATAAGTTGTCTACTCTTGGACAAATAAATGGTAATATAAGCACTAGTTGCTTGTTTCTAAATACAATTTGTTTTATGTGTACCAAATTATGCAAGATGTATTTCCATTTAATAATAAACTACTTCTTATACTAAGCAGTCTACCTATTCCACATTTTTATATGGATATTCAAATACAAAATATCATAAATAGAATGATTCAAAATATTCAACAGTCTTTTGAAAATCTTACAAAGACAACTATTTACTATAGTATTTAATACATACATTCTTGCAAAACATCTCACAGAATTTTTTTTAAATGGGAAAGATAAATTTATATTTTTAATTTCATTACTGAAGGTATTTTTGCTGGAAAAATGTTACTGGTCAAAGACCAGTTACTGTCAGTTTCCAGTTACTTTCACTAGGCATTTTTTGTAATAATGGATGCATTGCATGAATTCGGCATACTGCTATTATCTTCAGACACATATTTTTTTTATCAAAAAACTTTTTGTTTGATCCAATTAAGACAACGAAATTCTGAGCTTGTGTTTTACAACATGTTGTGGGAAGATGCGTGTGCAGGGACATGACGTCATTACTTTATGGCATCCTTGATTAATGGAAACTTACTGTTTTGAAATACATAATATATCAAAGCTTGTTTAAGAACACAAATTATTTTCATAAGAATGAGGCCAGATTTATAAATTTGAAAACATATTTTTTGCTATCCTTCAATACGGTATATTATGTTGATTTCAAGTGACATTATTTATGACCAGTTCAGACTTTGCAAAAGGAAGAAAAGATTTAGAATATGTGGACATAATGACTATGTGCTTGGTAAATCTAGCAAAGAGCCTTCTCGTCTTACTACAGAAAAACATTATATGACATAAATACTCATAAAAAGTGGAAATATTTATCATTTAGTGTGTAGATTCTTAAATGATTGTAACTGGTCTTCGCAACCATAATTTTTTTACAGAAAAATCAGCACACTAGTTTACCAATATTCGTCCTTTATAAGATCTAGATGATTGAAGGATTGAGTGCATGGTGTTTAACTTAACTTTTGGTAACCATTTTATGGTAAAAGAATGTTTTCAACAGGAGTTCCTGTAAAAAAACATTTGAGAAAAACTTTGAATTTTTCACGGTAACTGGTAGCAGACAGGTATACAAATTTTAATTTAAGGAATATAAAACTTCTCTTAATAAAAATATTTGTTGTATCAACTCAATAACACATTGTACTTTTTACCTTTTTCTTCCAAGTTTATCCAATAATTTGCACAAAACTGCATTGCAGAGAAAAAATTTCCACATATCTTTCAATATTTATCCTGCAATAATACTACTCTGAGGGCAGTTAATTTTTAAAAACTAATTCTCAAAGATTTGTTGTACTCAGATTCTATTATGTGTTTTAGCAAAGGATAAAATTAATGATGTAACAGACCAGGCCATGTAAAAATGCATGACAGAAATTCTGTTTTGTTTTGTCAGTTATCTTTTGGAATATAACATAAGTTAACTGAATCACAGTTCAGAGTTCTGAATATCACTTGATATAAATATTGAGTACAAAATGTTTTTATAACTGTTTGAAAAATGTCTCAAAATTTTCACCAAAAATATTTTACAAGAGAGATGCACATGATATCTAAAAGTTGCAGATACCTAATAAACAGCTGCGCCATGAGCGCATGATACGACCGTCACTTTTTTAAAGAGTAAAGTTCAATAACTTCTTAATGTCTTTTCAGAAATTTATAATAAACTAAAGGGAGGTATTTTAATAGATATCAACCAATCACCATAGTTTCATGAAATCTGCTCGAAGCACTTTAAAGGTATTGCATGTATTGTCAGAAAACAGGAAAATCAACCCTTTTTTATGAATAAAATCCCATAACTCGGAAACATAAAATCTAGAATTTTTAAAAATTGAAAGAGAGCTTACATCAATAGATATAAACAATTCACCAAAGTTTCATGAAAACTGCTCAAAGCATTTTTGAGTTATTTTTGGGAAAACTGGAAAATCCCCCCTTTTTAATGAATAAAACCCCATAACTTTTCTTGCAAATTGGCGAAAGTGTTTCTGAGTTATTGTCTGAAAACTGGAAAATCCCCTTGTTTTAATGAATAAAACCTCATAACTCGGAAAAACAAAATCTAAAATTTATAAAAATCTAAAGGGAGCTCACATCAATAGATATAAATAATTCACCAAAGTTTCATGCAAATTGGTTAAAGCGTTTTTGAGTTATTGTCTGACATGTTGACGACAGACGGACGGACATACAGACGGACAACAGTATACCATAATACGTCCCGTAAATGGGCGTATAAAAACTATCAAGTTCATTCACTACATAAATAAAACATTCTTCACTTGAGTTATTGCTAATGACAGGTTATTTCCTTTTTAAATGGTAAATACTGTAACAAGTACACAGATATTTTTCTACATGTACTACTTAAGTGCACCAACTTTGAAGTACTGTAAAGGAAGCAAACCACTGTAGTACTTTTACTAGCAAACTATTGAACTGCAATTCTACAGTACTGAATTGTACTATTACTTTATTTCCAGTTGGTACTTTTTTCTGTTGTACTTTTTTGGTTCAAAAATATTTTGAACATGCTCCATGTTTTCCATGTTTTCAGGAATTCAATCATATTCATCCTTCTGTAAAATTCCTCAAATAATAGTACTAAATGAACATTTATGTATATACTATCTTTTATAACAATAGTATACAATCATTTAGTCTTTCATGGTGATTTGGAAGAATTGTGTACCCCTCGAAGGATGCATTTCAAATGATTGAGATGTAACAAAAATAGGAGATTTAAACATGGATGTGTGATTACTCTACTATACATTTGTCTAGCATCACATTTAAAAAAAAAATACAAAGGAATATGTAATGACTTGATATTGTGTCTATTTGAACTTCTTGTGACATGTAAAGTAACACACTTATATACAGATTATTGTATTCCATCATTGCACATTCTCCTTATCTGAACACATTCAAACATTCACCACTACTCTGCAAACTGGACATGTAGCATTTACCTAGAAAAAAAAAGAAATTAAAGGTTTTAACAAAGTTTTTGTTCACATCAGGTTTATACATCTGTGTCTTGACTTATGATGTGATTTTTAACACATATGAAAAATAAACTGATAACACAGAGATATGTCTCACCTTTTCATCAATTTGATAGTATGATGCAAATGTTGAATTTTAAAATAGCAATACTTTTAACATCTAAGTTATGCAATGCTAATACAACTGCATACCAAATATCATTGACCTACCACAAGTGGTTCCTCATAAATTGACCTAATCACAAACGAATACATGTAAACCAAGCAAAGGTTTCAAAGGTAATAGACCAAATAATCTCCATAGAAATGAGATGTGCCAATGCTAATACAGCTGCATACCAAATATCATTGACCTACCACAAGTGGTTCCTCATAAATTGACCTAATCACAAACGAATACATGTAAACCAAGCAAAGGTTTCAAAGTCAATAGACCAAATAATCTCCATAGAAATGAGATGTGCCAACGCCAATACAGCTGCATACCAAATATCATTGACCTACCACTAGTGATTCCCCATGAACTGACCTTATCACAAACTAATACATTGTTGATGTTGCAGATGCTGGAACCGCATACCTATGTCTCGTTTTTTAACTCTGTCAAGGTGAGACAAAAAATCATTAGTTTGTTATTACATGTTGTAGTACATATTAAAGGATAAAGTAACAACTGACTGGTTCATTAAAAGACTGGAAATATAAACAGTATTTCTTTTTCAAATGTTTCATTACTTTTTGATATTGTTCATACTAGATGTGTATTCAAGTACGTAACAGCACAGTGTAAAGCAGACGTTCAAAACATTTCACTATGACTTTGGTGTAGGTTTTCATGTATCAATCACCCTTATTTTTTCTGTATTGAAATTAATTCTTAAGTTTGGTTCTGCTTTGTAAGACAAGAAGGTTTTTGAAGAATTTAATGACATGCAAACAATATGAAGTTATTGTTATAGCTCAAGCTGCCTTTGGGTCAATGAAAAATCAAATTAACTTACACCAATCCATTTATCTATGCATGGAGTATGGAATTCATGAAAGCAAGGCAGGATTCTAAGCTGATCCTTATCCTCAAATTCACACATACAGACAAGACATTCCTTAACTTCCTCTCCAGGACACACCTGGTACTTCCTCTCAGGTAGTTTGGTTACTTGGTTTTTAGTCAAACCTCGTGGTTTAACATCACCCAGCATTTCAGCCAGATTAAGCAACTCCTTAATAATAAAAACAAAATTACCTTTTTAAGTATAGAATAGTTCAATCACTGGAATTTTTAAACATGAAGGTACAAATAATCATCACAGCCTAGCAGTACCAAGCATTGATAACACAAACGAGGTTGACTCAATAATCAAGACATTGTATTACACTAGTCATTTTGGGGCCCTTTATAGTTTGTTGTTCAGTGTGAGCCAAGGCTCCGTGTTGAAGGCCATACTTTGACCTATAGTTGTTAACTTTTTATACATTGTCACTTGGATGGAGCGTTGTCTCATTGGCACTCATACCACATTTTCTTATTTATAATGAAGAATGTGCTTGCAATTTAAATGAATTACAATATTCTTACGAAGTTATCTAATTTTTGAATATATTATTTTTATTATTTCAATTTATGAAAATAACATTCTAATTTAAAATGCATGCAAGACTTTTGTTCATTTATGACATTTTTTCTACATCCGTAACTGTGCATGTGTAGTTACATATCAAATGGGTTCAAATCAAAGGTCATATGGATATGAACTGCTTGTCTAATTACTGTGCAGGAATACAATGTGTATGATAAATACTTCATTCTTTTATAACATTTAAAAGGGGAATGTGTTTAACTACTATACTGGAAGACAATATTTCTGCTAAAGACTTCATTCTCTCAAAACTTTTAAATAGGGGATGTGAAGTCAACCAATAATTTGTTTTCTTTTTTATTCATATAAATGGGAAACAACAACAAGAGTTTGATTATTTAAAGTGTACTGAATTGGCAGTTTATGTTACTTTCAACATCCTTCATTCATGGATAATTTCAAGATAAACTGTTATCACAGAGATATGTCTCGCCTTTTTGTAATTTTGATAATGCAAATGTTGAAATTAAAATAGCAATACTTTAACATGTAAGTTATGCAAATATTCAAAGTCGATGAACCATGACTGAAGGTACATGGCTAAACAATCTCCATGGAATGAGATGTGCCAATGCTAATACAACTGCATACCAAATACCATTGACTTATCATTCACTTTAAAAAAACCTAAACACAAACATTAACTTGTAAACTATGTAAAAGTTTCAAAGTCAATGAACCATGATTAGGGTTGGGGCTATATAATCTCCATGGAAAAGAGACTTGCAAATGCCAATACATTTGCATACCAAATATCATTGACTTAACATTAGCAGTTCATCTTAAACTGATCTAATCACAAACTAATACATGTAAACTTAGCAAAAGTTTCAAAGTCAATAGACCATGACTGAGGGGACGGGGCCAAATATTCTCCATGGAAATGAGATGTGCTAATGCTTATACAACTGAACACCAATTAACATTGGCCTACTACTAATGGTTCCCCTTGAACTGACCTAATCACAAACTTATACATGTTAACTTAGCAAAATTTTCAAAGTCTATAGACCATGACTAAGGGGGCGGAGCCAAATAATCTCCATGGAAATGAGATATGCCAATGCTTATACAACTGCATACCAAATATCCTTGACCTACCACTAGTGGTTCCCCATAAATTGACCTAATCACAAACTAATACATGTAAACTATGAAAAGTTTCAAAGTCAATAGACCTTGACTGAGGGGGCGGGGCCAAATAATCTCCATGGTAATGAGATGTGCCAATGCTAATACAACTGCATACCAAATATCATTGACCTACCACTAGCGGTTCACCATGAACTAGACCTAATCACAAACTAATACATTGTTGATGCCGCCGCCGTCGCTGCCGCCGGAAACAGCATACCTATGTCTCGCTTTTTGACTCCGTCAAGGCGAGACAAAAAAGGAACCTTAAAATAATTAATATGCATACACAAGTATAAATACAAACAATATGCATAATATTAAAGTTCTAGCTTGAAAGCTATAGGAGGATTAAGTGGACAAACCATGTACCCAACTGAACATAAACAAAAATATTACCAAATAAACTGTTGACATAGAGATATGTCTCTCCTGTCCTCATGAAATTCAAAAAAAGACAATCTGATGGACAGCAACATTGCTTATTTATTCAAAGTCGCTGGACCATGATCTTGTGGGCAGGGCCTATAAATGGTTGGCAAGCTGAGATGTACTGATAGTAATGCAACTTTATACAAAATATCATTGATCTGTCACAGACAGTTCTTATCAAACTGACTTAGACAGAAAAATTAACATTGAAAATTGCTAGTTAAATCAAAGTTGCTGGACCATGATCTAGGGGGCAGGACCTTGAAATAGTTGTCAAACTGATGTGTACTGATAGTAATGCAACTTTATATTAAATATCAATGATCTATCCCAAGTAGTTCTTATCAAACTAACTTAAGCTGAAAACTTAACAATTGTTGACGCCATTGCCACAGTTGTCGCTTTCTTTGCAGGAGAGACAAAAATGACAAAGTTTCAACAATCTGTCATTTGTTGAAAATTAGAAAAAATCAAAGTCTTTGATATATGCACAGCCTAAGTTTATGTTCTTATATCCTGCATAAAATAAAAGTGCTAGCTGGTAAAGTGTAGGGAGTGAAAGATGAACAAACTATTTACCTCATGTAGTTATCAGACACAGACAGACAAGGGTAAAATAATTGGCCTTTTGCCAAAATAAAAATAAATCACAAGTGATAAAAATCCCTTAAAATTACTGACCAATTACCATTATCAAAGAATAACCAACAGAGTATTGTACTAACCTCATAATCCTGTCCTTCAGATGCAGACACATTGAATGCTGGGAAGAAACGACGTCCTCGTCTGTTCTGACCTCTGACCTGAAAAATATACACCAAATACACAAACTTACTTATATTGTATGACAAATATAAATTCCAGTTTTAGTTTCACACAGAACATTTCTGCTATATCTACTCTCAACAAAGAACAGAGTTCCAATGTCCCCCTTGTTGCACATATTTTATCTATCAAAGATACAAGGGCAATAACTAAAAAACACCTTTTTTTTTTTGTTCTTTAAAACAATTTATAAATATCTTAGAGAAATGAAGGCGTCAGAGCAAATGCAATGCGATCTCCGTTATAATTAATTTTTCCAAGGGGCATAACTCATTAAAAATATTTGATCAGTACTTATTTTAGAAAGTGTCAAAGACATTGCTGATATAAATCATAATGATATGAGTTTCATAAAATTCTGGCAAGAATTTGTACACATGAGAGTGTTAACAATGCAATTTTCCATATAATCAATATTTCCAAGGGACATAACTTTTTTAAAAATAATTGATCGACACTGATTTTCAAATTTGTTTGAGACATTGATGATATAAACCTATAATATAAATTTCATTAAAATCTTGCAAGAACTGTACACGTGAGAGCGCTAACAAGACTGGAGGGATGAACAGACAGATGCCTGGTATTTCTATGTCCCCCTGCAATGTGTTGCGCGGGGGACAACAAAATGAGCAGTTATCCAGAAATATTTTTCTAACACATTTTCAACAAGAGATCAGGATTACAACTCAGGTTGGTTTTTGCATTTCTGTAACCTCTGAAAGTAAGTTCAACCTACTAAATCTACTTATTTTTATATTTTGCTAAATATTTAGGCCTCAAATCTGAATAATGGTTTTAGTAAAACTGAGAAATTTCCAAATAATCTATTCATTTCTAGATATTGCAAATATGGTTGCAACTCTTTGGAATTATTTAGAGTGAAACCGGATGAAAATTGCACTGGAAATTGCAAGGGTTTCGTCAAATAGTTTTCCAGTTATCATCTAGAAAATAACAATATTTTGAATTTTGCCAAAAATAAACAACATCTGGAACAGTAAATGGTAAAAATGAACAAACTTAATATGTGTTTAGTTGGCAAAAACAATCAATAAATTTCAATCCATTTTGAAAAGTGATCCTCTATTAATCACATGAAAACCAGAGTAAGACATTGCTAGGGGGAAACATGTTTAACCTTGCCACATTCTGTATGTGCCTGTCCCAAGTCAGGATCCTGTAATTCAATGAATATCATTTGTTGCTGTTTATATTTGTTTTATTTTCATTCATTTTTTTGTACAATGTTGTACATAAATCAGGCTGTTAGTTTTCTCATTTGAATTGTTTTACATTTGTCATTTTTGGGCCTTTTATAGCATGCTATGGAGTTTGTGTTTTTGCTCATTGTTGAAGGCCGCATGGTGACCTATAGTAGATATCTCTTACATCATTTTGTCTCTGGTGGAGAGTTCTATCACTGGCAATAATACACCTTCTTTTTCTTATATACCAGGGACTAAACTTAACGGTCACCCAGTTGCCTTGGCCCAAGGCGACCAGATTTTCAGCTGTGCAAATATGTTTTATCATCCTAATTGCCCAGCTGGCACCTGTAAAATATTTTGCAGTGAATACCATTTCTACCCTTTCCCCCACAGTATGAACAAAAACTGTTCCAAAATGGAAATCTGATTGTCTAATCAAAGCTTGAAAATTGAAAGTGAGAATTTCCAGAAACCACTTTGTTCTTTTTATTAACCAAAACCCAGTCTGACAACTAGTTTTCGATGCGGTCCTATTTGACATATACCCCTTCTCTAAACACGTGTTCTTATCTCTCTTTTAAAGCTTCTACAATTATTTCATTATTGTTTAGTGTTTTTGTCAAAACTGTTGAATCTGCATTGCTTCAGAGATCCATTCCAGTTGTCCAGGGAGTCATTACAAGCTGTATATGATGATACCTTGTCCATGCATCGCTATTTACAAAATCATCAATGAAAAAACGAAATGCAAATTCTCGTAAATAAATATTAAAACATCTAGTTTGCTATCCAATCTTCAATAAAAAGAAATTGAATAATATTTTTAATCAACACTTTGGATGGCTTGGATTTGAAATAGCATTGAATGATTCATAGAAACAGCCATTTTGTCAAAATGTCAACAGGAATTTCAAATTGAAAGGAGATAATTTTGGTGGGAAATGTACTTAAATCAGTATTATCAAATCTTCTGGTGGCAATAATTCAAATATTATAAAGTTATCACACATAATCTTTAACAGACTCGTAAGCTACATATAGGATTACCTAAAAAGATTTTATTAGTACATTGTACATGTATATGAAAAGTACATTTAAGTTTTTTTTAAGTATACAAATTGCTTGGGCCCCTGAAAAAGATATTTGGGGGGGCCCAGATGCCCCCTGGAGAAAACATGTTAACCCTGTATACACAGACATGTGCATCACTATACACACCTGATACAAGACCCCACCTCATATAAGTAGGGGTATACAAATTAAGTAAACTTACAGGAGATGTACCATAGTCATCAAGAATAGACATCAAGTGTGCTTCCATTCTACCTGCAACCATAAAAAAATTTAATAAAGAATGAACATACCATTCCTTTATGTATGAAAACAGAGAACATTTACAAAGAATAGTTATCATGCCATTTTATGGACTGTATGATGACACCTGCATCTTTACTTATTGTCAAAAATATCAGCATGCATAACATATTGCAAAGAAAGGATATCAAAGCACTTCAATCCTACCTAAAAGTATCGAAAACAAATTTCAAAGGATTTATTGTCAACTTAATTTGTTAAGTGTCTTACTCATAAAATAGAAGTTTGGTGAGATTATAATGAACACTTTTATGTATAGCAAGCTTTATATGACTTTCTCCAAACTGTTTTTTTAAATAAACAATAACTATCAAAAGCTACATAAACAAGACTTGAAAACACCATTACTGACATGCATTATATGAACACAAATTTTATATGTGCAACACAAATTATTTTATTTTAACAAAAAGTAAGGTTTCTAAAGAGAAAATTGGTATTTTTCCCCTCAAAATGCAGTTCCCATTTATGGTAGAAAATTGTAGTTGCATTCATAGACAAAATAAATAACAACATTGTGGATGGATCAAACCATTGTTACATTTAAAAAAAAAATCCCTACAGAACATTCTGAATTCAGGGGTGTTCATTACACAACTGTAGATTCATTATTATTCGATGGATTCCAATTTCTGTAAAATTCATGGGTACAGGTCGAACACAAATTTAATAGTTCAATGAATTACAAATTTTCTATAGGCTTGTATGCACACTTTGGCAAACCATGAAATCCAATATCCCCCAAAAATCGAGCTTTCCTCAACCCACGATAAATAAATGAATCCACTATATTAGGGTGGTGTTGCAAATAAACCAGCTATGGAAAGGTAAACATATATACTTAGAGCTTCAAGACTGTTAGAGTTTCTTTGTCGTCTGCTTCCTCTCTGTCTGGTCCTGGTTCGAGGTGGAGTTGTACTTCTGGTGGCTTGTATCATTTGCTTTAAGTAAAAATAAATAATTTTTGTAAATGATTCCCCTTATAGTGCCAGTGAATTATATTCCTCAGCTCTAGAATTTTAAATTTCAACACAAAACTTCAGCATAATAATAAATGAGCAACCAATCATGCCACCAGATATTTCAGGTTTATTGCACAAGACAAACTACATAGTTTGATATTTACACCTATGCGTAGGAACTACTTTGTTTTAAATATGTTCTAATTTCCAGTAACAGTATGTTCTTCTTGACCAGATCAGATTTGGTGGTGTTAGGTCTTACATCTATCCTAATTATTTTAGCCACTCAAGCCGATGCTAGGGGCCGTCTTAACCTTGCAGTGTGGTGAGAGTTGTTTTGCTCCATGTTGAAGGACTCACTGTGACTTCAAGATGAAAAACAGCAATCAAACACTGTTCCTTTGCTTTTTATGTGACTTTGCTGTTCATGTACCGATTTTGTGTCATGGATGGATACCCCATATACTTTGTTTTTCTATTAAATCACTTTTTCCGACTACTGAGCTTGGTTCAAAACCACCATTCAATGAGAAAAACAAGTCAATCTGACTTACTAAAGAGGAAAAATTGATAAAAAATCTGACCTAAAAGGGAAGAAATTGTGCTACATAAATGGGCAAAAAAATATTGTTATGAATAACAAATGTGGATAATTGTCAATAAACAGGGGTCTTTTTATTTTGAAGTTTTTATATTTTCCCTACATTTCATATACATTATGGTGGTCATACAGTGACATTAAGCTATTCCTATCCTGGTCCTTTGATCTTCTGTGGACTGTTGTCTTATGCAACAATCATACCACATCTCTTTTTTTCATTATTACTATATCATACTGTAATATGACTTCTGTTACTACTTTAAAGTCAAAAGCTACCGTGTAATTTTGTCAAGCAACAATGAGATTAATTCTAAATTATCTTAAATTCTCTATTTTATTTCTTCAAGTAAATACATTGTATAAATAATACTTTTCATTATTTTGAGTGCTTTTGGATAAAAAATTAAATTTCACACATGTACACAATACACTGAATTGTACTTATGTTGACGTGGTTCTTTTGATTTTTTTTTCTCTTAAACCTTTTAAATTTTATTACTCAATAATTCTAAATAATTTTTTTTTTATATAATAAATAATTTATTGATAAAATTATTTAGATGCAAACAATTAACTATGAGAATCAATTTCATATTAATTGATTAATGTCCAGTACTTTATAGTTTACCTGTCAGGCCAACAGGTAAATCTTAGCTGTCAATCTACAAATTAACCCTCATAGTAATAACTATTTTGGTGACGGTACGTCTAAACACTGCTCAGGACCTCCTGAGTGCACTCAGGACATACAAAGTGCACTCAGGACATGAAATAGTTGTTTTAGTGAGTAGTGAAGGTATGCATTCGATAGATAATTTAATTCTCCATCTTATAATTTCTGTTTTGATAAAATCAATTTAATATTTAAGAAGTTATTGAAGTTTTCATTGGCACGCGCCGATTTTATGAAATATGTCAGGCATGACCGATGATTATATTGAATATCAATTATCATGTTGATTAGGTCGTTTGATCTTTAATAACTAGGAGTGATTAGTAATGGTACTAACCTCATACAAGTAAGCTTGGCAAACAAACAAAACCAAGATGTCTTTTGAAAAATAAACAATGAAGATATATTGTTTTAGAAAAAAATGTTAAATAAACTTTTCGTTTTGTTTGTAATAATTGAAGCCATTTGAGAAATATGAGAAATCTACATATAGTTGGGAAATTTTAATTCAATTCATTTCATTTGAAAATGTTCAAAAATATAGATATAAATTATTGCAAAATGTGGCAATTATTTCATGTAGTAAGATTTGGTTTTACATTGAGCTCGTTCTTGTCCAGTATTAAGATTCCTTGAGCAGTTTTAATGTAATAGTAAATTCTGAAGAATGATTTGTTGTAAAACAGTGAAAAGAAAATGTCTAAATTTTATTTCTGAGTAATACGAATGTTTAACCAATCAGCATTTAGTAAGATTTTATTTCTCATTTAAATCGTTCTTGTCCATGCAGTAATACAAGCCTAGAACGAATTTCAATGTGTAAATAAATTCTGAAAAAAATGAATTTGTCTCCGTTTTCTGAAAATTATCATATTTGGGTATTATTTCTAAACATTTTGTAAGCAAGATTGTAGTATGATTCTAAACTAAATTAAAAAAAAAAAGATTTTTTTATTGTAAAACAAATGAAAAAAATATTTAATTTTGTTTCTCGGTTCTTCCCATGTTTGTTTTTGTCAGTTTACTGTCCTAAATAAGTGCTATCGTATATTGAACTCTCGCCATTTATCATATTTTGGTATTTTACTGTAAAAAAAAATTATGAACATTTCGGTCCGTACAGAAAACATGATGTATCATTTCAATGTTGGTTTTCGAAAACAAAAGAACAGCGAGAAAGACTATTTCGGAGACTGTTGAGTGACACAAAATTCGTTCAAACCACGACTAAGTCTTCGTGCACATATTTTGAAGTGCCAAAACCCCAGAAACTTGCTCGTAAGCCAAACCAAAGAAAAAGACCAAGGGCAGCATGTACGCAGCCAAGATATTAGACTTACCAAATCATATAAATAAATTCATCTAAATATTTTCATTGTAAATATTGTACATAATTGTCTTCTCTATACCTATGTATATGGTTTATTGAGAATAAAGATATACAAATTCAATAAAATTTGATATTCAGTAAACATTGTTTTTGTTTATTAAGTTGATTTGGAGAGAGAGAGAGAAAAAAAATCCCAAAGAAAAACAAAAATCGAACTTGTAACAGAAAAAACGGCAACTATAAAATAACACGATTTTTTTATTTTCTTTATGCATGAACTGCAGACCACAACAAAATTAATTTAGCCGTCATCATGAAAAATAAACTGAAAAAGAACATCGAAATAATACCCAAATATGATAATTTAAATACAATTAAATACAACAATGATGAAGTAGAGCAGAATATAATGGTACGACAGTACCAGCGCTCTGAAGATCCATAGGTATCCAAAGAAATTTTATTTTAAATTTTTTTCTCCATAAACGTAAAATTTACTATGCATAATTTAAATTTAACTACATTAAACAATCCCTAAAAACTTAAAACATCGTGTTATTAATTTTAAACGTAACACTGTACTAACAACACAATTCATAAACAACAATAAAGATAATCCAATCAATTTTGTTGATTGAATAATTCACGGCTCAGTAGTTGTGTAATCAGTGACACGTGCCCTCATTATTTTATAAGAATTGACATATCTATCTAAGTTCGATTTCAAATTCTACCAAAATTTAACTCTTAAATAAGTAGCATGTAACGAATATATACAGCCATCCTGTGTGCAAATACGATGCCTATAAAGGGTCCTGAGTTCACTTTGTATGTCCTGAGCAGTGTTTAGACGTACCCTTTTGGTGAGGGGTATTCAATTCGGCGTTTTACGTTTCCGCAAATTGGCATTACTTTTCCGGGAAAAAAAGATGACGTTTCCGCAAAAAAAAGTCTACGTTTCCGGAAATAAATACCTTACTTTTCCGAGAAAATAGTAACGATTCCGGAAAAAATAAATTATTACTTTTTTGAGAAAATAAGTAAGGAGTATCTTATCTGGACCCCTGCTGTTGTTTCAATCTTATCTACCAAACTCCGTTTGTGTCGAAGTATCAATCAGCGGGTGGCCAGTTAAAGGAGTACCTTGAACTTTGTCCTAAATGAAACCTGCAACAACTGATTGTAGCAGCATGAAATTTTTGTAACAGCAGTATGCATTGTACATTCAAAGTCAATATGATCTACCTCGGACTGGAGAGTTAGTCTTCGGGAAGTGCACACATCAATAAGCAGATCCCACATTTTGATAAAAGCAAAAGTAGCGCAAACACAAGAGGAATGTAGTTACCCTTTTACACCCATGTATTGAATAATTAACTGTGCCATCTATGAAAATATTAGTTATTTCATTGCATAGATGATCATAGACATTTCAAGTTTGTGAAACATAAAAATATAAAAATTCCAACATCATCATCTTTCACTAAGGTGAAACTTTCATTTTTTTTATATCTAGTATATTGTAGATATAAGATCAGAACCTTTTTTGTATAAAAATATGAAATGAATAATTTATCTAACATATATTCAAATATTAATAATTTACTACCAAGTAAATTTCCGGAAAAGTAATAAATACAATTTCTGGAAATGTATACTTTAAGTTTCCGGAAACGTACTATTGGAACTTTGAAAAATTAGCGGAAATGCAATATGCCCATTCAATTAGGACTTGTTTTATAGTAATTATTCCTCATGTCACTTTTTATAACAGGAAAAATGTGTTGTGATAGGGAAATGTCAGGTAAAGATGGCCAAAACCTAGACTTTTTTCTTGATTATACTAAAGTGGCAAATGTAAATTTGTTGTCAGCTTAAGTCATAAACCAGCCATTCAAAAATAAATTTCCTAAGTCATGACCAGGGCTTCCAAAACAGTCGTATTGTCCGGACTTGATCGATAAATTAAATATATGACTTGTTGTGCCGAGAATGAAACAGACATATAACGTGGGTTTGCCATTTTAACACAATTCAGAGAAAAAAATTGAAGTTTATGCAATCTTTTTGACCTGACCTTTTGCATTAAACAGCCACACATTTCCAGTCATAAAAGTGACATGATGAATAATTACTATCAAAACAAACCCTACCTTCATACCCTCTCATTACAATCAAGGTTAATTAGTTCTCTGACAGCTGTTATTTACCTGTTCAGACGACAGGTAAACTATTTTGTACCAGATCGGTCTATTAAAAGTTATTTTCTTAAATTTCAGCGGTTTCCATCTAATTAATTTAGTCAAAAAGATTTAGATTATCAGAAATACGTATAAAAATATGATTTGATGAAAAATTTAAAAAGTTTAAGTTAAAAATCGCCAGAACCAAGTTGTTTGAACTATTACACCAGTGAGCATGTGAGCATATAGCCTAGTCAATTTAGCTCTAAAATCCCTCAACCTGCAACTAATTGCAACACAAGGTTTTTTTAGTGCAAATTATAATATAGACTTGTACTAACAACATACTAAAAACTATACAATGATATAATTTGAGGAAAAGGTTTTTTTGGGGTGAAATATGTGGTTTTTAGAGAAAAAATGCTGAAAACTGGAAAAGAAGAAAAATTGTTATTTATGGTTACATTTTCAGACCTAAAGCTTGTTGAAGACAGGAAACCTTATCCTAATAGAGTATTATGTAGTCCTCTAGTTATTATTATTCATATTGAAGTAATGTTGAGGTGAAATGAGTGATTTTTAGTGAAAAAATGCTGAAAACTGGAAACGTAGAAAATCTCCGTTGATAATGGTTAATATTTTTGAAATTTGATCTATATAGAAAAAAGAACATACTATTTTATGTCTTATTTGAGAAGTCCTTAAGTTATTAATATTAATATTTGGGTTATTTTGGTTGAATATATGTTTTAAGACCGAAAACCCGGAAAACTGGAAATGAAAATATCTCGGTTATTGATGGTTAAAACTTTCAAATTGGGATCTTAACAGAAAATAGAGAATACTATCTGATGTTTATCTTAAAAAGTCCTATAGTTATTAGTATTTAAAAAATTGTAATTCTTGTGTAAAATGTGATTTGTAGAGAAAAATTATGAAAAATGGAAATAAAAAACTTGATTATTCATGGTTAAAACTTTTAACATAGGATCTTTATAGACAGACTATATTATCTTATGTTTATCGCATATGTATTCCTCTTGTTATCGATATCAATAATAATCAATTTGTTGTGTGAAATATTTTCTTTTACACACTAACTACAAAACAAGAATATATCCATAGTACACGGATGCCCCACCAGCACTATCATTTTCTATGTTCAGTGGACTGTGAAATTGGGTCAAAACTCTAATTTGGCATTAAAATTAGAAAGATCTTACCATAGGGAACATTTGTACTAAGTTTCAATATGATTGGACTTCAACTTCATCAAAAAATACCTTGACCAAAAATTTTTACAAAAAACTTTAATCTGAAGCAGGACAGACGGACGAACGAACAGACGCACAGACAGAAAAACATAATGCCCCTAAGTGAGGGGCATATAAAATGAAAATTTTAAAATCTTGGTTATTTCTAGTTTGATTTTTAAAAACGAAAAAATGGAGAATGGAAACAGGGAATATGTCAAAGAGAAAACAAGACCACTAATGGGTCTTTAACATAGCAAGTAAATCCGGCACGCGGAGGTGGGCTTCAGCTGACCCCTTAATTATTTTGTACACTAGTTCAGCAAAATGGACACCACCCTAAACTCCAGTACATACAAATGAACCAAAATTATCACCAAAAAACACACACACAAGACAAACAAAGGCTAGAGGTTCCTGACTTGGGATAGGTGCAATAATGTGGCAGGGGTAAAACATGTTGTGTGAGAACTCAACCCTCCCCTAGTTTCTCTAGACAATATAGAATAAACAAACACACAGTAAAACTCAGTTTTAAATATGTGCATTTTGTGGAAGTTTGAAATTTTATCTTATGTTTCGGTTATGTATTTATAGTAATTATACATGTAGGTATAATAAACAAAAAATGATTGTGTTAAAAAATAACTGTAAATCAGTTTGGTTACTGACGTTAATTGCTGGAAAAGTCATTTTTCTAGTGTCATTGCATCGTCATTGACTGTAGTCCTTTTTGTGTATTTTTTCATTAGCTACTTTTACAATGTTTGAATTGCATAAAGTCACAGTTAAACACAGACGATGTGATTGCAGATTTCTCTTAATGTGTTGCTAATTTTATTTAGCAAGCTTTATCAATATCCACGTTTAATTTCAGATATATAAGCTTTTTAAATTTAGGAACATATACTAGTTCACTGAATTAGCATTAAAAGAGGGGCAAAAGATACCAGAGGGACAGTCAAACTCATAGATAGAAAATTAAATGTAGATCTGACATTGTTTAAGGCAATTTCAAGAGCAGCTTTGTCAATACGATTTTAAGTTTACCTCAAGAGCTTGAATTTAAATAGTAATTGTACTAAAGTGGTCCAATTTTGGATGTTGAAAATGAGATAAGCACGTTGAATGAATTAATGGGAACACTTCCTGGAGGACGTGTTATTAGCAACAGAGCCTTATGTGTGAACCCTATAAACCTGCATGTATGTGGTGGTCTGAAACATCAACCAAATGGTAATGACAAAGAACTAACATGGGTTGTCTGCTTTTATGAAAATATTATGGTCAAAGATATATATATACATACTAGTATATAAAGAAAAGCATTACCAAGTTCTTTATTTAATATATCTCATTGAATTAATTTAATAAAAGGTAATCAGCTTTAGCCTAAGAACTTTAAAAAAATGATCATGCATCATCTGTGTATGAATTAAAATTTGTAGTGTCTCTGGGCGACTTTGATGGCCAGAGATAGCGTTTAGATAGTCATGTCTAATCTGAAAGTATGTCTGTTGGTTTTTGTTAGTCGTTTGGGTTGCTTTCTCGTTGACTTTAAAAACCTCAAATCTCTCTTTATTCATAAATATACTCTATTACAGATATATCAATGTTAAAGACGCTGTTTTCTGCTTCCGGAATGCTGACCTGTATTCAACTCATTTGAACGAAACTATTAAAATATTTAAAAATATACACCTCATGCCAAAAGAATATAAATGTTTAGCTTTTAAGGTCCACTAAACTCTATCAGTGATCTCTTGGTAGTAAGTTTGATCGCTTGCCAATGAAACCATCACTTATTATAAAATCTCCCCACTTTAAAACATAAGAAGATGTTGTATGATTGCCAATGAGAAAACTTTCCACAAGAGATAACAATGCTATGGGTGTGGATGTAAACAACTATAGTTCATCGTCAAAATATAAAACAAGTCAAACGAGAAACTCAAAGGCCTGATTAATGTTAAAACAATAAACGGAAAAACAAATACATGAAATATGACAGACAGCAAACAATAACAACCAAGTAATAAAGGGCCACTGACTTGTGATAATCATATTCATAGTGTGAAGGGTTAACCCTGTTTGCGAGCACTCCACCCTCCAATAATCAGGAACAGTTTTTATTAAGGGGCCGGCTGAGGACTACCTCCTGGTGCGGGATTTTCTTGTTGCGTTGAAGACCCATTGGTGGCCTTTGGCTGTTATCTGCTCTTGATCTGGTCAGGTTGTTGTCTCTTTGACATACAGTATTCCCCATTTCCATTCTCAATTTTATTTAAATAGCAACCAACGTAAGAACAAATTGTAAAACCCAGTTGGAAAGGGCTCAACTCAAAAAGATCAGCACGGAGTATATAACGAATTAATAAAAAGACACTGAGTTCTCATAGCTAGTTCAAAGCTTAGTAATTACAGTTGATGAATAAACAGTCAAAGCTTTATTCATATGGTGTGTGAGTACTAAGATCGTCACAAATTACATGAGTAGCTATTTGCTTCGAGGAGCCTGAAATTTTCATTTGTGAAAAAATATTTAACATAAAATCATTTTACACTCATCATTCTTATTTTTTTATGAAACATTGTTGGATTCTAAATCTTAACATGTTTGTTCCAGAAGGTAAATGAAAAAATATATTGTTTACTTTCTAAAGTTGTGGAGAAAAAATACCTTAAAGACTTTGAATTTTGCAATAACATTTTTTTTGTAAAGAACAAAAAATGTGTTTCTGGAACCCCTCCCCCTACAAAAAATAAACTGTCTGTGCCTTTAACACAGGGGAGAATTCATTCAAATACCAAGTAAGAATGTGACTAAGTTGGTTACTCCAATTCAGTACAGTTTTCCATTTATAGGTTACTTACCAACACTATTTTGGAGAATTAGATTCTTGGATTGTAAAATAGCAGAATACAATCTCGGTCTATATCTTCATTCAAATATACAAATTTTGAGACAGGAAAGTGATTCATTTGTAATATTATTTTTTTGAATTGAAATAATTATGTATTGTATTGTATTATTTCATCTGTTTTAAAAAATACAGAACATTTTTTGTATAATTTTATTTTTTTCAACTTTGGCAAATAAGGAGAAGCAACTCATGTAACCTTACTTTTACTACAAAACATTTTTATAAATGACACCACTTTCCGCAAAATATATTTTTGTATAGTTTTAGGATGTTGTTCATAGATAGTAACAGACTTGTTTTTCAGAGAAAAACTTTGTGTTGCAATTAGTTGCAGGTTGTTCACTAAATTGACTAGACTAATATATGAGATTTAAGTATGCATCCAAATTTTTCAAAAATGCAAAAATTATCATTGATACCTTTGATCCAACATACATTTCAAGTATTTTCCTGAAGAAATATCGTGGAAAGATCTACTTAAACTCAGTCGTGTTTTGTTAAACGTACATGGATTTACGCATCTGTCTCTGGTCTGTGTCTTACCATTGTCAAGTCAATATCCAGTATTATGAAAATTTACTTTTTAAAAACGAGGCGAAGTTGTTGACTGCGTAATTTTGCACAAATAGTGGGTCTAAGGCAGATATTAGTACGCTGATGTTGCACACTTCGAATGATGAACTGTAAATTTAAAAGTTAACGTCAGAACATCGGAATTATATCAAAAGTAATGTTTAATATCTTTTTTGTGGTGTCAATCATTATTTATATGATGCCAACTGATTACCACGGTTGCCTTTTGTTACTTAGTCTTCAGGGATTAAAATCTGGATAAGACCAAAAATGTCCGGCTGGCTCAAATACTTTTTGGAAGCCTTGAATGACTGGAAAATATGACTGTTTTGGAAACCATGAACTACCCTGAGAGAAATGAATAACCAAGTTAGATTGCACAATATCTATGAAAGAGGTAAGGTGAAAATGGTTCAACCTCTTTATGCATACAGAGTAAGACATGTTTCGAGGTTATTTCATGCTGGATAAGGTTTTTTTAGAATTTTATTATTCATAACATTAGCTGGTATATCTTACCTCTAAATTTGGTGAAATCTCATCAGGAAGATTCAGATAAGTCTCAATATCTGTAAAAAAGTAAAAGATACAAAGTTCTCAAATAAATATCAATAACAGGCATCTCATTTTAAATGTGTACTATTCAAATCATATTGAGAATCAAAATTATTTGCATTACAGCCGATTTCAATGAGTGTGTAGCTAACGGTAATATCTTTGGTTAGCTTGCTTGCTAGCTGAACCGTGAAGTCATTGTTAGGTAAGGTATACTACCCTCCTTTCGAAGTAGCCTAGTCCTACAGACAGATAGATTGGTTATCTGTCGGACTAGTCTACTCTTACAAGAGGGTAGTTTACCTAAATTAACAATGACTTCACGGTTCAGCTATCAAGCAAGCTAACCAAAGATATTACCTTTGCCTACACACTCATTGAAATCGGCTGTAACACATATCATTTATCCATACATGCAACTTTTCTCAGATTGCTTATGACGACTTTATATTAAATCCATTGGAGGTTTACAGATTGATTTTTAGTATGTGAAACATTGCCTTTCAGTAGTTGATGTGTCCATCTTACATGCTTCTAATATGGTCATATCTTTTACTTTGTTTTTTGACAAAGTCAACTGTTTCATTTAGGGATATTCTATTGATGAACAAAGCTCTTAAACCAAAAATATTATAGATAAAAATTATTACTTTCAAAATTTGTATGTAACACTGACAACTTATTATTATTTCAATTCTTGAACAAAAGAAAAAATTCAAGATTAATTATTGTGATTTCAGGAAATGTTTCATTCAAATAATGCTATCAAATCTTAAAATGTGAGTTCTCATTTTTAAATATGAAATGTATCCTGTCGCAATTTTGCAATAATTAAAACATTGCAAAAATTTCTGATACTTGAAATGATTGATATTGATGTTTTGTAAACCTTTTGGTTATCATGGCTTTGTTTTAACAATAAACTTTGATTGAAAAAAAATATCCTATGCTGCTTTACTTGTTGAATCATAACTTAACATCAATTCATACCAAACATGCCAAAGAAGAAAAATATATCAATTCAATAAAAAATGAACAAATAAAGTAATCTTGGTGTCAATGTAACATACTCCCCATTTTATATAAATATAAGAATAAAATAGGATATATTCAAACTCTTGGTTTCAAATGACTGCAGGCTAGGGGAACAAATCAGCAGTAAAGCATTTTATAAAATAAAAAAAGAACAACTTTTTTTTTTGTTTCAATGTCACACTTTTAGTTCCATTATTGAATTCTTGCCTAGCTATAGTGAGTTATAATCAAAGCACCCAGGGCGCTATAGGCAGTTAATTAAAAAACCAAAGGCAAACTTGGCAGAAGTTCAGATGAATATTGTGGAAGAATTAGTGGAAATATTTATCTCAGGCATTATTCTCAGCTATTTCTGAAGTATCAAATAATGTTTGTACAGAAATATGTACGCTATCCAATCCTACCACTTTCAAAAGTTATTTCCAATTTATATTTTTAAAGATTAAATGTCTGAGATTATGCACATACACTGTCCCATGTTAGGGGAGAGTTTTGTGCCAGCTAACATGTTTAAGCCGCCACATTCTGCATGTACCTGTCCATAGTGAGGACCCACTAATTTGGTGATTGTTGCTGTATATCATATTTATTTTTTATAATTGTTTTGTACATAAATCAGGATGCTTCAGTTTTATTGTTTTACATTTGTCAATTCATGGTCGTTTATAGCTTACTATGCAGTATAGGTTTTGCTAATTGTTGCAGGCTGCATGGAGGAATATTCTTATCAGAATAATAATTTCGATAATGGTGTCCAACAGTGGTGTATATATGGTTTAATTCCACTATGTACTAGAATTTGAATATGCCATATTAGCGGTTTTAGTTGGATCAGCTGGTGCCACTAGTACTATGCACAATTATCAAATCATACCTGAAACTATCTGAAGTGGTGTAATTTTCTTGTATATTATATTACAAAACATGCTTATATTGTTAAAATGGCCTAGCAATGATGCAACATATGTTTTGGAAGGCTGTATGGTTGCCTATAATTGCTTACATCCACTTCATTTGAATTTTTGTGGATACTTGTCTCATTGGCAATCATTCCACATCTTCTTATTTTTCTAATAATTGTACACGTCTAATCTATAATAAGCTGTTCACACAGAGACATGTTTTGCCTATTTGTTATTTTGATAATGCAAATGTTACAATTAAAAAAGGAATACTTTAACATGTAAAATATATTCAAAGACAATGAACCATGACTGATGGTACAGGGCTGAACAATCTCCATGGAAATGAGATGTGCCAATGTTTATACAACTGCTTACCAAATACCATTGACTTTTCATAAGTCGTTTCCTTTAAACAAACCTTAACACAAATTCAATTTCTAAGTCAATGAACCATAATGAGGAGGTGGGGTTAAATAATATCCATGGAAATGAACCTTTTAAATACCAATACGTTTGCATACTAAATAGCTTTGACTTAAGATTACTGGTAATATTAAACTGACATCATCATAAAAATCACAAACTAATTCATGTAAACTAAGTAAAAGTTTCAAAGTCAATAGATCATGCATATGACTGAGGGGTAAAGACCAAATGTCCACTATGGAAATGAGACATACTAATGCAGAAAATGTAGAATAGAATGTTGTTTTAATCTTTGTTAATTCATATCATTTGTTGATTTTTCTGTCTATTTTCCCTTTTTCCTAATGTTTTAATTTTTTTATGTTATTTTTTATTTGTTTTTTTGCTTCTTATTTTTTTAATTTCTTCTTTGAAAGAATATTGAGTGGAAATGACAAAAATTCAAAGATAATTTATTGACTAGCATTTGAAAACAAAACAGAATCCTTTAAATAATTATTTTTTCAGTAAAAAAAAGTTATTGCACATGATGTACATGGTATTCAATTGTTCGTTTGCATTACTAAATGAATTTTTCATTAATTATAACTTATAATCATGCAAATGATATGTTTAAAGGAACCATATGCATGAAGCAAGTAATTTTTAACAAGCCTGTTTCTTAACAAATTAGAATTATCAATGTCATGAATATCAATCCTTTTACAATAAATTTTGTTTAACAAAGTTGTTCAATATATTATCATGATTATTATTCAGGAAAACTACAAATATCATAATATGGTATAGGAATAAACTCTTTTGTTTATCTTTTATATTTTTCAAATCTCAAAACTGGAGTTGTGCATGAAGAATCACTAAAGAGACTTAAATTTTTCAAATGGCTACCTAGTTATCATCAAATTTTGATAAATGCTAAACATAATGCTAATCAAAATAAAAAATGTTCTTATCTCTGAATAAAGAAAATCTTATGAAAAGAAATTATTTAAAGAAATCAAAGCACTGTAAGCGCTGTAGGCAGTTAACCAAAAACCAAGGCAAACATAATTATGAAAACTGTGGCTATGTTGCTTCATTTTTTTTAAGATTTAAAAGAACAAACATTAAACATTCATATATTGTGCATTTATGTTCATTTAATGAATTAATTATTAAGGCAAATAATTCATATTTTATCAAGGTTTTCCAAAGCAATGCATATATCAAGTATATTTTTAATGGTCATGTGTCTGCAGTGGTACAAGTTCGAAATGATTGCAGTTGTTCTAGTTGATAGTTAACGTTGGTATTAGTTGACTGTTAGTAGTTCAAGTTGACTTAGTACGAGCTTGTAATAGTATGCATGGACTTGCTTCCCTGGAAAGAAAACTGAGTTTGTGTTCTACAGTGCAAAAGTTATGAGACACAAATCAGACAAATGTTTACTACTACGGGGATCAAAGGTGAGGTCTGACTGACCTGCCCATAGTAAATGTAAATAACCCCCGCCTTCACCCCAAGTCCATGATGTCTAAGTTTGGAATAAAATGACAGGTGATTATAATAAAGTTGGTCAAACATTCTTGGGCTTGAAAGATATGTTTTCTTTAAAATGAGCCATATTAAAATGAAATTTTTTATAGAACCAGAAATTATTCAAAATATAATTAAGGTAAATTCTTTAAACCTACTCATTTTTTGCATCAATAAAATTTTATAATAAACAAGAAATAATTGTAACAGAATGCTGTTACGAAGTCTCCCAAACAAAGCTCCCATAATTATTCATTCCCATGGTCGCCTGACATTGGGCAAAGTCTAGTACACATTGATTAGGTCTAGTAAAGTGATATGCATATGTGATGCCTATGAGATTGACCTTGTATGTCATTCAAATCTGTTTGAAATGACGAACAGGAATGAATATGGTTTAGGAGTTGGTATCTCAAACTTTTACAAGTTCTTAAAACACACACAAGAGGGGATGGGGTGACCTTAGGGACTACCCCTATATTTCATTTGATTTTTTATGTTGTCCCATACATGAATATATATATGGTTTAGGGGTGGGGATCTCGGCCGTTATCAAGTTTTCAAACAGGAGGGGGTGGGGTGACCCCAGTGACTTCCCCTATATTTCATTTGATTTGTTATATTGCCAAATACATGAGTATATATGGTTTAGGGGTGGGGATCTCATCTGTTTCCAAGTTATCAAACAGGACAATATTTCATTTGATAAGTTCTGCTGTCCCATACATGAATATATATGGTTTAATTTAGAGGTCGGGGTCTCGACTGTTTCCAAGTTCTCAAACAGGAGGGGTGGGGTGACTGCAGGGACTCCCCTATATTTCATTTGATTTGTTATATAGTCCCATACATGAATATATATGGTTTCGGGGTGAGGATCTCGACCGTTTCCAAGTTCTCAAACAGGATGGTTTACAGTGACCATAGGAGCTGCCCCTATATTTCATTTGATTTGTTATATTGTCCCATACATGAATATATATGGTTTAGGGTGGGGATCTCGACCGTTTTCAAATTCTCAAACAGGAAGGGGTAGAGTGGCCCCAAGCACTCAACCTATATTTCATATGATTTGTTATATTGTCCCATACATGAATATATATGGTTAAGGGGTGGGGATCTCGACCGTTTCCAAGTTCTCAAACAGGAGGGGTGGGGTGACCCCCAAGGACTCCCCCTATATTTCATTTCATTTGTTATATTGTCACATACATGAATATGTATGGTTTATGGGATCATTATTTTTTTGTATGCTCCAATGAACAAATTATGTCTTTAAGAGAAAGGTATATACCTACATATTACACACAAAATCCTTCCCAATTGAAACTTACTGGTCTATTATCACACTGTAACGTGCCACTGCTAACAAAAGTGTGCATGTTTCTAAGACATATTGAAAAAATATTTTCATAATACAAAGCATGTTACAATAACTTCATATCCACGTTGCAATTAAGAATTTTGCAAACAAATCAACCAAATATGGTTTATTTCAATTTTATTGTATGATATCACTTATTTATTTATTGTGTGTCTTGCTTGTAAATGTATAAGTATATATGTAATTGTTAATGTATAATTGTTATCCTCTTGTAGCACCATACGTGTGCTTAAGTTTAAATAAATTGTCTTGTCTTGTCTTGGGATCTTGACCGTTTCCAAATTCTCAAACAGGAGGGGTGGGGTGACCGCAGGGACTCCCTCTTTATTTCATTTGATTTATTATATTGTCCCATACATGAATATATTTGGTTTAGGGGTGGGGATCTCGACCATTTCAAAGTTCCCAAACAGGAGGGTTGGGGTGACCCCAGGGACTCCCCTGTATTTCATTTGATTAGTTATATTGTCCCATACATGAATATATATGGTTTAGGGGTGGGGATCTCGACTGTTTCCAAGTTCTCAAACAGGAGGGGTGGGGTAACCCTAGGGACTTCCCCCCATATTTCATTTGATTAGTTATATAGTCCCATACATGAATATATATGGTTTAGGAGTGGGGATCTCATCCGTTTCAAAGTAATCAAACAGGAGGGGGTAGAGTGACCCAAAGGATTCCACCTATATATCATATGATTTGCTTACATTCAGGTATCATATAATCTAGTTGCACTATTTGTGAAAACAAAGTAAGAAACTTCCAGCTATTTTAACTGACCCTTCAAAATTGAGAAAAAAATTGCAGTAATATGTTTACACTTTAAAAGCATCTTACATGCATTATCAACATTTATCACTGATAAAGAAGATTTATACTGTCACCAGGAACATATATATTGTTAGATATACTGTTCCCAGCTGTCACATTGTATTGGATTTGGACATTAAAATTTGTCAGAAAGTAATTTTGAGTTTCTGTATCAAATATTTTTTGCTTTTTCTTTCTTTTACATATATCTTTTGGTTTCCATTTCTAGTGTTTATATTTATTTACCATGCATAGATGTATTTTGTCACCTGCCTGAAATTTTTTTTTTGTAGTTGATCTCCAAAACCCGGAATTACCCTTATCCGCTTCCGGAATCGGACCCGATATTGTAATTGTCTACACGGCATCCATTGTTTTTCGATGTTGTTTTTGTCAGTCAGATACGATTTTACTCGAATTTACACATTACTTGTCGGCGATTATCTGTATAAAGCTAGCGGTTGAACAAAATGAACATCGCTGTTTGAATAATAAAGATGAAAATACGTTTTGAGATCGTTTATTTAGAGACTTTGGTAAAAAGGTTTGCAAAGTTATTTTTAATTTCTTTCAAGTGAAAGGTCCGTCGGGCGTAGCTAGTAACCAAGTCGAGAGTCCGATTGCAAAAGTGGAAGGTCGCGGACCTCGGACCACCGCTAATTTGAACACCTGCCTCCAAATTGAAATGATACGAAAATTTCGTCTTCTAATTTGAAATTGCCGCCAACAGCATGAACAGTTGAACTTATTAATAGACTACTGACGTAGTTGTACCACGTATTGACGACAAACAATATTCCTACGACTTTTGCCATTTGGGAAATCTAAACTACTTGTCTTTAAAGATTTTCGGCGATTAAATATTTCATACAATTGTTCTTTGACATCTTAGCCAAAAGCACAGGGGATAATAAACTACATAAGGATTCCTAATGTGCTCTACTTCCTATGTGCAACTTCAAAACTTTTGGGTGGTTCGACGATCATTTAAGGTTTTTTCTGGTCATATTTTTGTAATCCAGAATTAAAAGTATGAAAAAACTATTCAATTAGTTATAAATAACATTATATCCAGCTAGATAATAACAATGGCACGTATTTCAGCATTTATTGGGTAGAACAAAAATCTAGGGTGCTCGCATAAGGCAGCTTAACTGCCTAAAAATAAGGAGATGAGGTATGATTGCCAATGAGACAACCATCCACCAAAGTTCAAATAAAGTTGAGTTACACTACCTATCAATTTAAGACAGATAAAATCTAGATGTTCAAAAAGTGAGATTTAAGAAGAACAAGAAATGAATGTAACAGGATGCTGTTACGAAGTCTCCCAAACGAAGCTCCCATAATTCGTAATTCCCAGGGTCGCCTGACATTGGGCAACATCCAGTGAAAATTGGTTTGGTCCAGTAAAGTTATATGCATTAGTGATGCCTGGGGACTAACATTGTATATCATTCAAATCATCATGACAAACCAGAATATATATGGTTTAGGGGTGGGGATCTCGACCATTTACAAGATACTAGAACATTGGGGGTGGGGAGGAACCCCTGGGGACTGGCCCTATACGTCATTTGATTGTTCATTACATGACGTACAGGAATATATATGGTTTAGGGGTGGGGATCTCAACCATTTACAAGATATTAGAACATTGGGGGTGGGGGGGACCCCTGGGGACTGACCATATACGTCATTCAAATGTTCGAGACATGACAAATAGGAATATATATGGTTTAGGGGTAAGGATCTCAACCATTTACAAGATATTAGAACTTTCTCAAATGGCAGGGGGTGGGGGTGACCCCTGGGGACTAACCCTGTATTTCATTTGATGTGCTTTATCATGACAAACCAGAATATATATGGTTTAGGGGTGGAGATCTCGACCATTTACAAGATATTAGAACTTTCTCAAATGGCAGGGGGTCGGGATGACCCCTGGGGACTAACCCTGTATATCATTCAAACCATCTTAGCATGACAAACCAGAATATATATGGTTTAGGGGTGGGGATCTTGACCACTTAGAAGATATTAGAACTTTCTTAAATGGCAGGGGGTGGGGTTGACCCCTGGGGACTAACCCTGTATTTCATTTGATGTGCTTTGTCATGACAAACCAGAATATATATGGTTTAGGGGTGGGGATCTCGACCATTTACAAGATATTAGAACTTTCTCAAATGGCAGGGGGTCGGGGTGACCCCTGGGGACTAACCCTGTATATCATTCAAACCATCTTAGCATAACAAACCAAAATATATATGGTTTAGGGGTGGGGATCTTGACCACTTACAAGATATTAGAACTTTCTTAAATGGCAGGGGGTGGGGGTGACCCCTGGGGACTAACCCTGTACTTCATTAAATGGGCTTTATCATTTAGAACATTTTCAATTAAAAAGATTGTGTCTATCACAAACGGTTTTCAATTTATAATCATTTGAAAATCTAAAAAAATAAAATCCCATAGGGTTCTATAGTAAAACCCTCTTTTCTTTTTGCCCCTCAAAGTACCCCTTTATAAACCCCATTGCACAAACAAAACCCTGATTGCACCACTAGACATGTTAGTCTAACATATTGTGAAACCCTAAGTTAATCTGACAAGCGGTTTTGGAGAACGGGTGCGGACAAGTTCAAATTTAAAAGCGGCGGAAGAAGAAGAAGAAGAATAATAATAATAATAAGAACTGAGCAAAAACAATAAGTCTTCCCAAACTTCGTTTGGGAGACTTAATAATAAAGATCATATGCAAACTTCATAACCCTGAAGTGAAATATCCACTAAATTACAGTTTTTCCTCAAGCCATGAAAATAAATGAATCCACAGTATTGAGAGCTTAGAAATAACTGACGAGCAAACAGCAGGAAAATGTGTTTTTTTCTTAACATTTTCCAGTCTTTTATCATGCTTATGTAAAACCACATAATAGGATAGGACACCAAATTACAGTTCCTAACAAAGCTACCAAATTTTGTTGTCACAATTCCATACATAGAAAAATCAGTTTCTACATTCTATAATTTTTTAAAAGTGAAGATTGCAAAAGGGTCACATGACCTTTGAACATAAAGCTTTTGTTATTATAATGAGAAAGAACTTAGTTGTCATGACTTCTTACCTTCCAGTCCATACAACCTCATTCTATTGTGACGTGTTCTGTTATCAGAATCCTCATCTGTTGTTGGTGTTGTACCACTACTAGTATTAGCACCAGTGGCAGGTTCAGCTGGGGGACCATTCTCCATGTTTTGTAAGGACATGGCAAACTCCATGTCCATTTCTTCCTGAAATAAATATATTGTTGTAAAATAAATCAGTGTTCCATCTGCCCAAAATAGAAGGGTGACCTGCCTTTCACACCCTTACTCCAGTCCTTTTACCCTTCAAAGTTAGATATGAATTTATTCAAATAACATGTTTTTTGGTGTTTCCTGTAAATAGTTATCTGTTTGTGTCAAGGAATGACATACAGTTACAAATACAGCTAGGAAAGTGCCCTTTAAGTCAACTATTTGTTTTTCATAAATTGCTTTGTTATTCATTAGGCTGTTAGAAGGGGTTCAAATTAGCGGTGGTCCGAGGTCCGTGACCTTCCACTATTGCAATCAGACTTTCATTTTGGTTACTAGCTACGGCTGACGGACCTTCGATTTGAAAGAAAATAAAAATTAACTTTTCTGTCCTTTTTAACCATCAGTATCATCATTTCAAAGCCATATTACTATTGACATGGTATACCCCTCGAGAGAGTACTTCAAACCTTTTAACTGTCAGCCAAATAAATTTGTTAACCCATTAGAAGTGATGAAAGTTGCCTAAAGTAAATTTGTAATCCATTTATTGCATTAAAAACGTTATATTCCCTTCCAAATAGCGTTTCAAACATCGTTTATTTTTGTAAATTTTCTCGTCCGCCATTGAAATATTTGTACAAACTACTGATTGGAGTCGGGAAACGGACCAGCTATGAATGAAATCCGGATTCTAAGGAAAATGACTAAGGACCCATGAATGGCACATCTGACAGAAGAATATTGATCTCAAAGGGAAAAATTAAGCATTCATCACTTTCTTTTCTTTTTTGATGTAAAAAAAGTTCTTTCTTTATTAGTGCTAGATATTTAGTTGGTAGTTTCTAACAAGAGAGGAACTAATATAATTGTGCAACATATGATGACCTTAAGCAGCTTAGTATGAATTTGAACTGTTACTTTAATTGTATACTCGGTTATGAATTGAACAATATAAAAAAAGATACATATAGCCCTTTATATTTTAGTAAAAATCAAGCATTGTAGCGCCTTGAGTGAGCACTTCTCTTTCAAATCTCACCACTTCTCCCTGTCAGTTTAAAAAAGAGAAGTCACTTCTACCTATGATTCTAAAGTAGTGTAAGCCGTGAGATAATGGTATAATTCCCAATAATTGAGACAACACACCCACCCACAGTGACACCCTCCCCAATACCAAAAAAAAAAGATTATTTGAGTTCATAATATACTTGTAAGACAATTACATCATTTATTATTATACATGTTATACCACGGTGACACTGACAGTTTAGTACTACATTTATATGGTTGCCAGACAATAGATTTGTAAACTTAACAAAATATTGCATGCAGTTTAAATATAATTAAACAAGCTAACCTAAGACCAAAAACACATTAATTTTGTATCTTACTGAGTTATGAAATATTTCAAATAAAGTAGAACCTGGGATTTATGTTGTGGACCTTTCAGTTTATATATTTGTTTATTTTCAGTAAATTTTCAATTTTAAAGTAGCATGTTTAGTATGGGAGTAAATCAAGTTTTGGAAGGACTATACAGGAGAAAAGTATCGTAATTTAGAAATAAAACATCAGATGATCTCTTTCATAATTTCTTGTAGAAAATAAGATGATTTTCTGCAGAGTTTTAAGAAATTTACTATTGTTAAGTTAGTGTTTTTTCTTAACTTGTATTTATTGTTATTTCAATGCTTAGTCTTAATTTGTCATTTTGCTTGTATTCATTATATGTTCAATGCTTGGCCTTAACTTGTATTCATTGTTTGTTCACTTATTAGTCTCAACTTGTATTTGTTGTTTGTTCACTTCTTGGCCTTAACTTGTATTTATTGTTTGTTCACTTCTTGGCCTTAACTTTTTTTTATTGTTTGTTCACTTCTTGGTCTTAACTTGTATTTATTGCTTGTTCACTTCTTGGTCTTAACTTGTATTCATTATTTGTTCACTTCTTGGCCTTAACTTGTATTTATTGTTTGTTCACTTCTTGGTCTTAACTTGTATTTATTGTTTGTTCACTTCTTGGTCTCAACTTGTATTTATTGTTTGTTCACTTCTTGGTCTTAACTTTTATTTATTGTTTGTTCACTGCTTGGTCTTAACTTGTCATTTTACTTGTATTCATCATATGTTCAATGCTTGGCCTAACTTGTATTCATTGTTTGTTCACTTATTAGTCTCAACTTGTATTTGTTGTTTGTTCACTTCTTAGTCTTAACTTGTATTTATTGTTTGTTCAGTCTTTGATCTTACATGTCTTAGCTTGTATTTATTGTACATTAAGTGATTGGTCTTAACTTGTATTTATTGTACATTAAGTAATTGGTCTTAACTTGTATCTATTGTACATTAAGTGATTGGTCTTAACTTGTATTTATTGTACATTCAGTGTTAGGTCTTCAGTTGTGTTTATTAATTGTTCAAACTTGTATTTATTGTGTGTTCACTGTTCGGTCTTCAGTTGTTTTTATTGTGTTCACTGTTTAGGCTTCAGTTGTATTTATTGTGTGTTCACTGTTTGTGCTTCAGTTGTATTTATTGTGTGTTCATTGTTAGGTCTTCAGTTGTATTAATTGTATTCACTGTTTGGTCTTCAGTTGTATTTATTGTGTGTTCACTGTTTGGTCTTCAGTTGTAATTATTGTGTGTTCACTGTTAGGTCTTCAGTTGTATTTATTGTGTGTTCACTGTTAGGTCTTCAGTTGTTTTTATTGTGTTCACTGTTTAGGCTTCAGTTGTATTAATTGTGTGTTCACTGTTTGTGCTTCAGTTGTATTTATTGTGTGTTCACTGTTTGGTCTTCAGTTGTAATTATTGTGTGTTCACTGTTAGGTCTTCAGTTGTATTTATTGTGTGTTCACTGTTAGGTCTTCAGTTGTATTTATTGTGTTCACTGTTTGGGCTTCAGTTGTATTTATTGTGTGTTCACTGTTAGGTCTTCAGTTGTATTTATTGTGTGTTCACTTTTTAGGCTTCAGTTGTATTTATTGTGTGTTTACTGTTTGGTCTTCAGTTGTATTTATTGTGTGTTCACTGTTAGGTCTTCAGTTGTATTTATTGTGTTCAATGTTAGGTCTTCAGTTGTATTTATTGTGTGTTCATTGTTAGGTCTTCAGTTGTATTTATTGTGTTCACTGTTTGGTCTTCAGTTGTATTTATTGTGTGTTCACTGTTAGGTCTTCAGTTGTATTTATTGTGTGTTCACTGTTTGGTCTTCAGTTGTATTTATTGTGTATTCACTGTTTGGTCTTTATAAGTCAGTTGTATTTATTTTTTGTCATGCCATTATTAAAAACAGCAGTGGACACAGTAATATATTGTAAAATAAAAAGGATAAGAAAGTTATAAACATATAGAAGTTAACATCCATTTCCTATAATCAATGTATCATTATCAGCCGCTGTCATTTAAAGTACCTGCAAACGTCTTGCAAAATCTTCATCATTCTGGTGCTGTTGGACTCGCTGCACTGCATCATTTGTCCTAGGTGTCAACAGACTTGATGCTAACATGAAATCAGAACCATGGGTTGGTACACTCTCTCGACTCAAATTCCTTGTTCTGGAAAATCTCCCTTTAAGTTTAATAGATACAAACAACCTCAAGCAGATTCAAAATTGTCTTTAAAGTAAGTTTTGTCATAATTATGATATAATTTTTTAATCAGAGAGACCATGTACAATAACATGAATAAAGAGGAAGCTTAAAATGTTGGTAGATGTAAAATTCAACAGCAAATGATGTCAAATATATAAAATTGGGTTCTCATTTTTATGATCAGTTTGTTTAATGGCCATATAAATTTGCTTTTCAATTTAAAGACTGTCCCATCATTAAATATTGGGGGGGATAGTGAGGCATCCTTTTTAAAACCCCAACCATTCACTGATATATAAAATTCTATTTACAATGTTTTTATTCCTGTCATCCTTTAATGTTCTTAAACATGTCAAATTTCTTCTTGAACAGGTTGAAAGATGCAAAACTCAAAATTTCAAATAGATGCATTCCTGGAACAGATATTTAATATTTGGTCTATAACAATGCAAACATTTTTATTGTTTACAAACCTTTGTGACTTCTGGCCCATCTTGATCTATTCAGTGGGGATAATAATCTATGATCTCTTGCTGGAGGTGAATTACTACCTGAAGGTTGGACTTGGTCAGACATTAACTCTGCAGGTGATGGATCAAAGTCATCCATTATCCTTTCTGGGCGGGATCTTCTATCTGCATGCCTTCCTCGACGTATGGAAATTGGCATAGGCAATCTTGGACTGGCAAAAGTTGGATGGAAACCGTTTGTGAAATTTGATTGAGCTAATGGTGTATGGAAAATGGCATTGTCAATATATCTTGGAGGAGTTTCTTGGCTGTCAGCACTTGATATAGATATAGCAGACATATTCTGTTCATTTGAGGTAGAAGTTTGTCTAATGTGGTCTTTTCTTGATGTTTGTGAGTGCATTTTATCATTTCCTGTACCTGAGACTTTTGTGTTTTGTGAATCAGAAGTCTGTGTGCTTTTTTTAACAATTGTAGCATTTTTACTTTCAAGTTGAGGTGAGCAGAAATATTTCTCCTTTAAATCTCTTTTTGGAACAAAATGTTTAAGGCCTTTTGAATCAAGCTTTTTTTTCCCATGCATTAAAATTCTTTCACGGCAATATTTGATATCAGTTTTTTCTACCGTATCTTTGCAGTTCTTTTTCTTATCAGACAAATTTCTACCAATAAGTTCACGTAAAGGAACTGTGTCAGAATGATCTGAATTTGTGTCTGAATCAGAGTCTGATGGCCAGCCACAATGACTTAACTGGAATTTGCGCTGAGGTGTTTTTTGTTTGTTATATGATGAAGGCAGGTCTAGGAACTCATCTGGTGACAACCTTTCAGAACTATCAAGTAATCTGTCAATTCGTTCTTTCTCCTGTCTCTCCATTTTAAGTCTAGAAAATTTATCATTAATATGATCAGACTCCTCACCATGTCGTTTACACCATGGCTCATTTCTATCTGGGGTTAATTCAAGACAATTAGTTTGATCTTTGTGTAAATTAATAGCACTGTCAGCATCTAGAGCAAGCCTTTTCTTTCTGGGTTCACAAAAACTCTCATTTCTCTTTTGTGTAACAGTTTCATTTCTTTTCTTCCACAGTAAACACAGATGATCTTCACTTTCTTTCACAAGGTTCTCAAAATCAGAATTTATATCTTTATTCTTTTTCATCTTCTGTGTGGGTGACAAATTAGTCACAGAACTGGTAGGATTATCAATTTTACTTTCAATATAATCAGTCCACAAATCCTGAAAATATTTATCTGTTTCCATAGTGTGTTTCTTCTTTGTTCCTTCATTTTCATATTGATTTGAAATGCAGGAGTCCATTTTTTTTCTTGAAGCTGAATAAGCACTCCCTGCATGTCTTATTTCATTAGTATGATCTGATTGAAAAACTTGACCTATACTTTCTGTTGGTTCAAGAGATTTCCTTGCTTTCTTTCTAACACATTCAGGTTGTGATTTTCCATGCTCAATAAGTCTGTCTCTTTTACCAGAAAATCTTGAAAACACTGGACTGAAAATGGAAATTAAAATCATAGGATTTTTTCAAAATAATGCTTAATGTGAATCCCAAAACAAGTATAAATAAATGTGGATTGTGTCCATGCATGGACACAGATGATGCCCCTGCTTGCATATCATATAAAGATATAAAGGGACATAACTGAAGAACGGTAAAAGTGACTCTACCTAAATTTGTACCGGATCTGAGTTTTGTGGTAATAAGCATTGTGTATAAGTCTCATAACATTTGGTTGAGGTAAACTAAAGTAAGAGAACGGAAACGGAAAATTCAGCAATTTTTATTTTTATAAAGGGGCATAACTAAAGAACGGTAAAAGTGACACCACCCAATTTCAAACTTGATCTGTATTATGTGGTAATAAGCATTGTGTATAAGTCTCATAACATTTGGTTGAGACAAACTAAAGTTAAGAGCACGGAAACAAATCAAACTGAGTTTTGTGGTAAAAAGCATTATTTATACATTTCATTACATTAATTTAAGACAAACTCAAGTAAGAGAACAGAAATGAAAAATTCAGCAATTTTTTCATTTGTAAGTGGGCATAACTCTAGAACAGTAATCAAAGTGCTTGTAAGCACTGAATGGTAAAGATTGCTTTAATTTATTAGTAGGAAGTAAAAATGAATATTGCATTGTATAAAGCATTGGTTGTAGTTGATTCAACTACCATTATGCACAAAGAAAGATAACTCCAATTTTCAAAGACGACTTTAAAATATTTCTAGAAATGAAGGGTAAAATTGCTTTAATTTATCAGTGGAAGGTAAAATTAAACATTGCATTGTATAAAGCATTGATTTTAGTTGATTCAATTATAATCATGGACAAAGAAAGATAACTCCAATTTTAAAAATACTTGATATTTAGAAAAAAAAAATGAAAAATTCAGCAATTTTCCCATTTGTAAAGGGCATAACTCTAGAACAGTAAAGGTCATGGCATCAAAATTCAAATTTGATCTGTATATTATGGTAATAAGCATTGTGTATAAGTTTCATAACATTTGGTTGAGGCAAACATAAGTTAGAGAACGGAAACAATTTTTCCATTTGTAAAGGGGCATTACTCTAGAACGGTAAAATAGACGCCACCAAAATTCAAACTTGACCTGTATTTAGTGGTAATAAGCATTGTGTATAAGTTTCATAAGATTTGGTTGAAGCAAACTAAAGTTAGAGAACGGAAACCAACTTCGTGATGTACGTACGGACTGACGTACGTACGTACAAACGGACAAGGGTAAAACTTAATGCCCCCTCCGCTACGGCGGGGGCATGAAAAAATGGGGAATGTGTCCATGGGATGCAGATGATGCCCCCGCTTGCATATAATGTTATAAAGGGACATAACTCAAGAACTGTAAAAGTGATGCTACCCAAATTTGTACATCATCTGAGTTGTGTGGTAATAAGCATTGTTTATAAGTTTCATAACATTTGGTTGAGACAAACTTAAGTTAGAGAATGGAAATGAAAAATTCAGCAATTTTTCCATTTGTAAAGGGCATAACTCTAGAACGGTAAAAGTGATGCCACCCAAATTCAAACTTGATCTGTGTTTTTTGGTAATTAGCATTGTGCATAAGTTTCATAACATTAGGTTGAGGCAAACTAAAGTTAGAGAACAGAAACTAATATTTCAGCAATTTTTCCATTTGTAAAGGGGTATAACTCTAGAACAGTAAAAGTGGCGCCACCAAAATTCAAACTTGATTTCACCATCTTTTGATGAAACAACATTGCAGCAAGGATTTGAATAGTATTACTATACAAATCCTTGGTTGCAGCAATCGTTGCTTTAGGATGCGGAATGGTCCAAATCAGGGTAATTATAAAAAAATTATAAAAAGTAATGAATAAATTATATGATTTAGCCGATTTTCTGTCAAGTATTAAGCCCCGCCTTCTACAAATTTTATGCCAATCAAAAAAAACCTGCTTCATTCAGGAGCTTGCATCAACATTTTTCTCGAGCACCTGTAAGGTGACGAAAAATGAAAAAATATGGACAGAAATGTGGAATTTTTGTTAATCTAGCTAGACATTTAGTAAGAATTAACCTCACAACTTCAAAAGAAATGCATACAGTATGTTTAAATAGAGTTTATTGCCAAACTCAGGCCCCCACCTGGTGATATTGTGCTCTGCCATTGTCGGGTATCTATTATTCTCATTTATGCATTCTTTTGGTTAAGAAATGGTTATTTGCACATATGTATGCTATTATTTTCACATTTGAGTAGATTTAATGTTGTAGTTGTGTCGCATTTCCTTTACAAATTAAGAAATGCACAAAAAGGGGGGACACATATGTTGCAAGATGAGGAAATTATCCCCCTTCAAGCAGAGAAAGTGATATATTCATATCAGATTTGGTGCAGATATGCAAACCAACATGCTGCATGTGTGACCAAGCCCATTCTGTCATTCATATTATGATAGTTATGCAAAAGCACAAAGGCTTCTCACAAAATCAGATAACTTAATCACCTGTACCATAGTCCAATTAATTATGATCACAATATTCGAGATACATGTATTTTTTACTATGGCACTTTTCTCTGACAGATTTGTAAACACTCCATGATTAGTTTAGTTAACATGTTAACCCTGTATGTTGCCCTGAATATTAATGATATATTTCAGATACATGTATATTCTTAACTTTTATATTTTTCTTCAACAGATTTATAAACACTAGGTGGTCAGCTTAGTTAACACCCTGTAGTCCAAGTAATAATAATATTTGAAATAGATGTATTTTTTACTTAGACGCTTTCCTTGATAGATTTGTCAACATGTTAAACCTGTACCATAGCCATGAATAATAATGATATTTGAGTTACATGTAATTTTTTACTTGGACTTTTTACTACAACAGATTTGTATACACTACATGGTCAGCTTAGTAAACATGTTGCACCTGTACCGTAGTCCAAGTAATAAGAATAATATTTGAGATACAAGTCATTTTTGCTAAATAACATTACACTTTCCTACGACACTGTGGTAAACACACTGTACTGTAGTCAGCTTTGTTAATATGTTACACTGATCATGCTGATACCATAGTTCAAATAATAATAATGATATGCGAGATACATGATCTGACAGATTCGTAAACACTCCGAAGTCGGCTTAAATAACATTTATACCCTATGGACATATTTGCTTTTCAGACTATTTGAATTTGAGTTATTTCATATTGAATAAATTTGCACCAACATACTACATAGGAACATCTTTTTACCAGAAAAGAAGGCATGTATATTTTAACATTTTCCTGTCATATAAGTTAGATGGACATATCTGATTTCATGTCATGATGTCACTATTTGAATAAAAGCTCCAGTCCTTTAACTATAACTGTGTACATTTTTACTACGTCTACTGACCAGAAGTTGCATACCAGAAAGGAAGGCCCGTGAGAAATATATTTTAAAATTCATATGTAAGCTTAATTAACATAACTACGTGCATGATGTGAACACATCAGCTTTGAGTTTTATACATACATGTATGTAACATGTGTATGCATGTACATTTTGTGCATGATATATTTGAAGATGGATCTGGATGACTACCAACATATTAAAATGTCCTAATTATTTAAGCAAGATATTATAGTTTGTCCACTTTTGTTTAGTATATATATATATTTATTATGTAATTTAGTTTTGTAACATACATGATATAATGGCCTTTATTGATGTAAACTTGCATTTTAATTCAACATGAATATGATATTTATATTTTTATATAGTTTCGTAGAAAATCAGGCAGCAGTAACGCATGGCATTACCTGGTTGGTAACTGTTTATGTGCTATGTACATAAAAATTGTAGCACTTCACAGTTACTGGGTAGGTCAAAATATCTCAGCATTAAGAACATGGCAGAAAATATATGCATCTTTGCATCGGAATTAAACATATTTATTCTAAAACCAGTTGTTGGCATGACACGGGTTATGTTCTTCTCATATATTTTATGATGGTATAATACTAAACCCCTAACAGGAGGGATTGTGCCTGATATTCATATGATGAAGACATAATCTTTCAATCAGTTTAATTGAGGTCTGGAGCTGGCATGTCAGTAACTGCTAGTAGTCTGTTGTTATTTATGTATTATTGTCATTTTGTTTATTTTCTTTTGTTTCCTATTCTGACATCGGACTTGGACTTCTCTTAAACTGAGTTTTACTGTGCGTACTGTTGTACGTTTGTTTTTTCTACATTAGCTAGAGGTATAGGGGGAGGGTTGAGATCTCAAAAAACATGTTTAACCCCGACACATTTTTGCGCCTGTCCCAAGTCAGGAGCCTCTGGCCTTTGTAAGTCTTGTATCATTTTTAATTTTAGTTTCTTGTGTATAATTTGGAGTTTAGTTTGACGTCCATTATCACTGAACTAGTATACATATTTGTTTAGAAGCCAGCTGAAGGACGCCTCTGGGTGAGGGAGTTTCTCGCTGCATTGAAGACCCATTGGTGGCCTTCGGCTGTTGTCTGCTCTATGGTCGGGTTGTTGTCTCTTTGACACATTCCCCATTTCCATTCTCAATTTTAGTTTTCATGAAAAGAAAAAAATGAAAATGAAATGATGAGCTCCAGGAGTTTGCTGATATATAAGAAGTCCATACTGACCATGTACTTGTAAGTATTACTATCTGGAATTGACTGTTTTTCTTATATTATCAACACTTATTTAAGGCTGCATGAAGTCCTATAATTGCTTATTACCACATCATTTTAAGCCTTGTGGTTAGTTCTCTCATTGGCAATATGCCAGTCCTGAGATACAGTAGTTTGTTGAATCTGTCATTTGACTTCAATCACCATGTGACAAAAATAAGGCGTCACTTCCAACATGTTGAGCGAATGGGTGAAAAAAATTTATGCTATACTGCACAAAATATTTGGGAAATTAAAATCTAATTAAATGGTCAACTCTCTTAAGTCGTAAGGGAATTGAGATACGTACTTACGGAACATAGATTATTTCTAAACTACACATGTACCCTGCAGGATAATGATCCTGAAATTGCTTCAGACTTTAATAGTAATGTTTATTGTTGACTTCATGTTATTATTTAAATGCTGTTTGAATAGTGGAAAATGCTTAAAAGATAATATGCAGAATAAAATAAGAAATAGCAGGTTAACTCTGTCAGTTTTTCTCTTACAATAGCCAATAGTATATTGCATTTTTATTTCTCAAATGGTAGAAAGCAGGTCACATTGTACATGCACAACTGATTGTTAATGTTTAAGACTAAAATTAATAAATTGTTTCGCCGAGTGCAGCTGGATACGACCGCAGAGGTCCAACCCTGAATAGTTGGGGCAAAAATGGACGCAATATTCGCGCTTGATACAGGTCTGAATTTGGATTGTAATTAAATATTTAACACATAAAAGGTTTCTGTAGTCAAAGATCTTAGAATTGGTTATATGATTTGAATTTATATTAAATTTTTTGCTTTTGTGCAATACACTTTGCTGTTGTGAATTGACCCCCCCCCCCCCCCCCCTTTTTTTTTGCTTTTGTGCAATACACCATGCTGTTGCGTATTAACCCCCCCCCCCCCCCCCCCCCTCCACGCACACACCTTTTTTTTGCAAAAAAAATAATATTTGAAGAATTTTTCTTTTTAATTTCTGAAATCTGAAATGAGAAAAAATTGGCCCCCCACAATTTCTTTTTCCCCCAAAAAAAATTCTTTCCCTCAAGATATGGTCATAATCTCAATTCAAATTTCCAATGGAGTTTGCAACCATAATTAATCATTTAAATTTACCATAGTGCTAACTTAATCTATTTTATAATATGAAAGCACCAATGTTCTGACATACCTTGGAGTACCTGGTATTATGATAGCACCATTATTCTGACATACCTTGGAGTATCTGGTATTATGATAGCACCATTGTTCTGACATACCTTGGAGTATCTGGTAGTTTGATAGCACCATTGTTCTGACATACCTTGGAGTATCTGATGTTATGATAGCACCATTTTTCTGACATACCTTAGAGTATCTGATATTATGATAGGACCATTGTTCTGACATACCTTGGAGTATCTGGTATTATGATAGCACCAATGTTCTGACATACCTTGGAGTATCTGGTATTATGATAGCACCATTGTTCTGACATACCTTGGAGTATCGGGTATTATGATAGGACCATTGTTCTGACATACCTTGGAGTAAAGGGTATTATGATAGGACCATTATTCTGACATACCTTGGAGTATCTGGTATTATGATAGCACCATTATTCTGACATACCTTGGAGGTTCTGATATTATGATAGCACCATTGTTCTGACATACCTTGGAGTATCTGGTATTATGATAGCACCAACGTTCTGACATACATTTACCTTGGACAATGTTGGAGGTTCTGATATTATGATAGCACCATTATTCTGACATACCTTGGAGTATCCGGTATTATGATAGGACCAATGTTCTGACATACATTTACCTTGGACAATGTTGGAGGTTCTGATATTATGATAGCACCATTGTTCTGACATACCTTGGAGTATCAGGTATTATGATAGCATCATTATTCTGACATACCATGGAGTATCTGGTATTATGATAGCACCATTGTTCTGACATACCTTGGAGTATCTGATATTATGATAGCACCATTATTCTGACATACTTTGGAGTATCGGGTATTATGATAGCACCATTGTTCTGACATACCTTGGAGTATCAGGTATTATGATAGCACCAATGTTCTGACATACATTTACCTTGGACAATGTTGGAGGTTCTGATATTATGATAGCACCATTATTCTGACATACCTTGGAGTATCCGGTATTATGATAGGACCAATGTTCTGACATACATTTACTTTGGACAATGTTGGAGGTTCTGATATTATGATAGCACCATTGTTCTGACATACCTTGGAGTATCTGGTATTATGATATCACCATTGTTCTGACATACCTTGGAGTATCGGGTATTATGATAGCATCATTATTCTGACATACCATGGAGTATCTGGTATTATGATAGCACCATTGTTCTGACATACCTTGGAGTATCTGATATTATGATAGCACCATTATTCTGACATACTTTGGAGTATCTGGTATTATGATAGCACCATTGTTCTGACATACCTTGGAGTATCAGGTATTATGATAGCACCAATGTTCTGACATACATTTACCTTGGACAATGTTGGAGGTTCTGATATTATGATAGCACCATTATTCTGACATACCTTGGAGTATCCGGTATTATGATAGGACCAATGTTCTGACATACATTTACTTTGGACAATGTTGGAGGTTCTGATATTATGATAGCACCATTGTTCTGACATACCTTGAAGTATCTGGTATTATGATATCACCATTGTTCTGACATAACTTGGAGTATCGGGTATTATGATAGCATCATTATTCTGACATACCATGGAGTATCTGGTATAATGATAGCACCATTGTTCTGACATACCTTGGAGTATCTGATATTATGATAGCACCATTATTCTGACATACTTTGGAGTATCGGGTATTATGATAGCACCATTGTTCTGACATACCTTGGAGTATCAGGTATTATGAAAGCACCATTATTCTGACATACCTTGGAGTATCGGGTATTATGATAGGACCATTGTTTTGTTGTGTTGTTACAGTTCTATTACATTCTGGCTTTGTGACAGTAAAGGTCCTGTTAAAATTCTTTGCTTTGAATCTCTTGACTACAGCTTGATCATCTTGGTCTTCCATTCTGAAAATAAAGAAAAAAAAACATCACTTCTTGTCCATGATGTCATGCTTGTGACATGAAGTGTTTATTAATTCTTCTCTTTCGTATCTTTGCATGTATAACATGTGTTAAAATTAGCAAAAATAAGTACACTATAAAATTGTTTTTTCACACTATACAACATGTACGATATTGAAAACTTCAAATGTATAGTGTAAAAAATCTTTGGTTTCCATTATCAATGATTATGACTACATTTATATGTTCCATCAAAGTGGTGTTGTATAAACATGATAAAATATTCATTACACTTATTAAGATTTAAGTTGAACACATAATATTGAATAGCAATGTCAAAATCTTATTTAGCAATATCATTTTAGTACATGTATAATAATTTTTACAATTAACAGTTTATACCTATCTATCATGTCTAGTTTTAGAGAAAAATTAATAAAAAAGTTGTCATTTAAGGGCAATAAATCCTATAACTATAAGGAGTCAGATAATTAGGCCATGTTGACTTATTTGTAGATCTTGTTTTCCTTTTTTAAAAGCTTTTCTCTATCTGTCTATAGATCTGCTAAAATTTTGACAAAAATGCAAAAATGGGTAACAATCATCATAATCATCTTTCAAGGACAATTACTCCTCTAAAGCATCAATTGACAATTTAAACATTTTAGGGTCTTATTCAGCTGAAACATTTTTTCTATAAACTGTAGCTCTATCTAATATAGTTTCTACAAAAAATACATGAAATGGGTAAACATGGTTATTCAGGGGCAATAACTCCTCTAAGGAGTCAGTTAACAATTTCATCCATGTTGATCTTTTTATGCTGAAATTACTGAACATCTGTGATAAATATTTACAATTTCTCTCTTTCTATTTAGGTTTTTGGCAAAAAAAATGCATAAAATGGGTAACAACCATCTTTCATGGGCAATGAAGGGTCAATATATGATTTTTGCTATGATAAAAAAACCAAAACGTTTCTCTCTATCCACAATGGTTTGAACAAAACTGTGTAAAAACTACATTCAAGGACAATAACTCCAATAAAAGTTCAATAAAATATTTTTTCATGTTGGTTTATTTGCTTAAAAAAATTGAATTAAAATTCTCGATACCGTTATAGCATACACAAAAAATGCAAAAAATAGGTTAAATCGTCTTTCAAGGGCAATAACATCTAAAATTCGTAAGGCATCCGCGGAACTCAGTGTCTTGCCTACTTTTGCTGCTAGTCACAGGCTCAACAAAAATGGGGAAAAAATTATTAAAAATTTTCTTAAAGATACTATCTTTTGATTGTAAGAAGCTTCTGTCCAAGTTTGGTAAAAATCCAGAATGGTTTATGAATCTAATAAATGCTTTAAAAACTTTAACTACAGCCTGTATGTAATGTTAACTGGAAGAAAAACTAAGTCCATTTATAAGTAATATACAGAGAAATAGGAAATATATTTTTACAAAATTTCCTTCTAGATACTAACTTTTGATCATAAACAAGCTTGTGTCCAAGTTTGGTACAAATCCGAGATAGTTTAAGAAAGTTATTAAAATTCTAAAAACTTTAACCACAGAGTGAATGTAATATTAACTGGTAGAAAAATTAAGTCCATTTATAAGTAATATACTGAAAAACAGGAAATATATTTTTACAAAATTTCCTTCTAGATACTAGCTTTTGATCATAAACAAGTTTCTGTCCAAGTTTGGTACAAATCCAGAATAGTTTAAGAAAGTTATTAAAATTCTCAAAACTTTAACCGAAGAGTGAATGTAATGTAAACAGCCAGGGGACTTACTTAAATAAGTGATTTTCTAAATCACTGATTTAAGTAACATTATGTCCATAAAGGTTGGAAGTAAGAGTTGTCTTTCTTTAATAATCACCTATTTAAGTACATTTTGTAGTACAAATTAATCACTAGACTAAGTGATTTAATTTTATTGTAGCTTTAAATATAGAATACTAATGATCCAGGGACTAATTATGTTGCTAAAATTATCAGAACCAACATTTGTGTTGATAGGATGACCGGGTCATGTCAGGTGATGACCTTGTACTAAATCTAGGATAATGACATAAAAATCACTTGTTTAAGTATCATACCTCAATTTCCTTCCAAAAAATCACTTCTTTAAGTATCATTATTTTAATAACCCCCACTAATTTCAACACCCCCGAACAGTGAAATTTTGATCGCGAACAGTAGAATTTTATTACATAATCTATAAGATGAAACCTTGAATTTTACAGGAAAAATACTGCCACTGCTGGGAAAAATCTGTCAAGAAAGTATCAGTTCATTGTGTAAAGCCATTTTTATAGCATTTTTTCAACTAAAATAGAATTTGCAGCTAAATGATTGCATCAAAGGCATAAACCTTGCTGCTTAAAAGAAGCAAAAAGTTCATTTTTTTCAATTTTACTAATGAAAAGATATTATCTAAACCTATGTGTTTAAAATTTTGGTAAAACTACAAAATCACAATTTGTGACAAAACTTCGAATTTGCTACTTAAATAAGTGATTTAAAAATCACTTATTTCAATAAATTCCCTGACTGGTTAACTGGCAGAAAAACTAAGTCCATTTACATGTTTGTATAAGTAAAATACGTAAAAACAGGATTTTTTTTTTACAAAATTTACTTCTGGATACTATCTTATGATCATAAACAAGCTTCTGTCCAAGTTTGGTAGAAATACAGGATAGTTTAAGAAAGCTATTAAAATTTCAAAAACTTTAACCACAGACAAAAGTCGCAGGCTCGACAAAAAGGGGTCAATTGAAGATTTTATCCATGTTTGACTTATCGTTTGTAGATCTTATTGGTCTGGTCATTTTTACTGTTTAAAATTTCTCTAAATCTATTATAGTTTTCAAGATAATAACCAAAAACTTTGAAATTTGTAAAAAGTTTACATTTCAGGAGCAATAACTCCAAAATGGGTTGTCCTTATTTTCTGAAAATTACATAAGAGATAGACATTGACCTGCTGATTATTTATTTAAGACTTGAATGCTTCTTTTTAAAATTTAATTGGGATGTAAAAGCATTGACCAAAGCACATTTTGTATGAATTGTGCTTCATATAACATGTATAAAAGATGTGTGCACAATCTACACTTTTCAATTCATATAATTACATTCTTATGTTACATTTTCCTATCGAAGGTCGGTGGTTTTCTCCGGGCACTCCGGCTTCCTCCACCAATAAAAACTGGCCGCCACGAAATAGCCCAAAAGTGGTGCATAAAAGTGGCGTTAAAACACCAAAAAATCAAATCAAATCAAATCTTATGTTACAACCATGAAATATATTTCTCAAGCGTTTCGTTTGTTTTTATATGCATTGTCATGGATAACATGTGCAGTCATTGTTGTTGCTATTGTATTTCATACAGAAATAAAAAAATGATATTTGAGTGCCTCACTATTGCTGTCAGCCAATCAAAATTACAGATTCTAATGAAACATACATGTAACATGTGTAATATAATTATACTGCCATAGTTTTGCTCCAACTGTTTTTGTTTTTGAGAGTTAAGCAAAAATAAACTGTTGACACAGAGATATGTCTCGCCTAACGGAATATAATATTCAGAAAAAGACAATCTGATGGACAGCAACATTGCTTATTATTTCAGTCACTGGACCATGATCTAGTGGATAGGGCCTGAAAATGGTCGACAAACTGAGATGTACAAATGTATAGACAGTAATGTAACTTTATAGAAAATATCGTTGTTTATTGTAAATAGTTCCAATCAATATAACTTAAGCAGATAAAACTTAAAACTTAACTCAAAGTCCCTGGACCATGACAAAGGGGGCAGGGCCTCGAAATAGTCATCAAACTGATATGTACTGATAGTAATGGGACTTCATACAAAATATCATTGCTCTATCACCAGTAGATCCTATCAAACTAACTTAAGCAGAAAACTTACAGTCAGGGGTACTACTTGTACAAGTAATTTTTATTTACTTGAAGAAGTAATATTAATATACTTATATAAGTAAATTTGTAGGATACTTATACAAGTGTATTTTATTTACTTGTATAGGCAAAAAAAAATTGCCTTAGTTATGTCCCTTAGACATTCAGATTTTTTACTTATATAAGTGAAAAAGTCATCCTATCTTCTTTTCTTGAGTTCTTAGGACTTCTTTGCTCTAATAGAATTTTAAATTGTCTGTCCTTTACAGATGTCTTAACTAATCATTTAAGTGTAATTTCATAGACAATGAAAATCTCATTTGTCTGTTATCTTCAGAACACTGCTCATTTACAACCCCATAGGAGCAATTTTTGAAGGCCTTGCGCAAATACTTAAGATCTTTGTGCAATCAGTTTCTTTGTTGAATTAATGAGATGAAACATTGAGCTCTAAATAAAAAATTATGAGCTAACCTGGGAAAAATCATTAAAGGCATGTTTTTACATCTCAAAACTTGAGAATTTTTGTGGGATTGCAGTGTTCTCCCCAGGATTTTTGGATAGCACCAGGGAAACGCGTGTGGACTTCTTCAAACATAGATACAGACTTAATACTGCCCTAAAATCTAAATTTTTATTTGTCATGAACCATTTAAAAAGAATTCTTAAATCTATAAATTTATCTTTGGTCTATAGATCTATAAGTAACCATATTCAATGTCAACAACTAAGTGACAGTCTCCCCATTTTCCCGCCTAAATGACAGGAAGTAGATATAAATAGATTTAACATGTGCTTATGGATAAAATTTGCAAGATTACTTCTGTTATTCATTAATTATGGATAAAGATATCCAGTTTGAATTTTATTTATAAAATATAATAGATTGCAATTAATTGTAAATAAACTTGAATATTCTACGTGAAGTAACTGGGTCATGTGATATGTACAGACAGATACTACAGTTTGAAACCCGACTATCATGCAATAACTATGTCATAATTAAAGATAATATTGGCCATGGTTTAATCAGAGACAAATAATACTAAAATGTAAGAATTGGGAATGTATAGTTGTCCATTATACGTAATGAGCCACCATTATGATGTACAAAAAATGTACCTATCGGGTCAAGACACTGTTTGTGTACAAAGTATTTGCCGACTTGTCACAGGTCAGTGCTTGGGTGGAGAGTGAAGCCATAAAATAGTTATCTGTGATCATAAAGTTATGAACTCTTAATTAAAACACAAAAGAATCATGTTACAAGTGTTAATTACATCGATTAAATCCAATCAACAAGGTTAACCTCATAAGGTAAATCGATCACGTGATGTAAACAATCTGTGTTGAACTGGTTTGAACTGGTCAAATTTCACCTGGAATTTTATACCGCACGGTAAAGATTTAACAAGTCGTTTAAAACTTTACCGATTTACGATTTTTTAACTGAAAATTTTAGCACCACGGAGAAAAATTATACATCGCGGTAAGACGATACCACCACGGAAAAAATTATACATCGCGGGCACGCGGTCCTTTAAGGGCCTGGGGAGAACACTGGCCGATTGTAAAAAAAATTTACTTATACAAGTGAATTTTTGAGTAAATTAAGGGGAGATTATTCAAACATTATAATTAACTTATATAAGTATATTTTTTTTTACTTCTTCAAGTAAATAAAGATTACCTGTACAAGTAGTACCCCTGACTGACTTAACATTCAAAATTGCTAATTAATTCAGTCACTGGACCATGTCCTAGGGGACAGGGCCTCAAAATAGTCGTCAAACTGATATACATGTAATGACAGTAACGCAACTTAATACAAAATATCAATGATCTATCACAAGTAGTTCCTATCAAACTAACTTAAGCAGAAAACTTATTAATTATTGACACAGAAGCCAGAGCCTGAGCTGTTGTCGTCGCTGGAAAAGTAATCCCTATGTCTCGCTTTCTGCTGCTTTCACCGCAGGCGAGACAAAAAACTATGAAACTTTCTAGAAATTGACATGTTTTAAGCGATTTTAGAGCAGAAATAAAATGACCTGCAATATTGACTAGACAGTTAAGTAAATTTTTTCACAGGTTCCTTGAACATGTTGAATGAACAGTTTTATTCATTTTCTTGAATTAATATATAGATAAATAAAGTGTCCACATGGGGTTGTCTATTTATCATCTAATTTAGGGGAAACAAATCCACTGTATTCACAATATTTACATATTATTTGTAAAAGGTCAATTCTATTATGTCTGATTTCTATAGCATACTGTTTGATTTCATTAAAAGTATTGAAGATATCATCTCTCATTTACAATTTTTTATTCCTGTGTGTATAATGAATTTTATTTTTATTAAGTTACAATCCATTTTAATATTTAAATCAATTTTTAACAATATTTTAATGAATCAACATAATTTTCAGCACAAAAATTTTGAAATGGGAAAAAATAAGGGGAGAAATTCTTCATGAATTCATGAATTTATTATAAAATACATATTTTTAGTTTTCTGTTTTAAATACTCATTTGAGGGTCCAAATTAATTGTGGCTAATGTATCAAACTCATTAAATTGACTGTCAAAATGGAAGAAAAGTAAGTGTTATTGTTGAAAAAGAGAAGGAAGACTCTATAAAGAGACAGGATATATATCATTGCTAGCTTGGATGTGTTTCATACAAAATAAACATATGCATTATGGTCAATTATTATAATTTAATGGGCAACACTTGCAACAGTTTATATCTATTAGTATAAACAATTTTAACGGTGTGTGTACATCTGTCGGCACTGTTTGAGTACAAATAAATTTGATTGTGCAGGGTTTTCATTAAGAGCCGGCACCCGGCGGAATGTCGCCGTTTCAAAAGACGGAAATCGCCGGTTCAAATGCTTAACAAAAAATATTTTTTAAGAGAATAAAATAAAAACAAAGTTTTATTAACCTTTTGTCTCATGGAGTTTTTAGTTTCATAGATTTTTCAAAAACGATGGCTTTTTTATAACCGACTGGACCATTTTGTCTGACTGAAAGTAAATTTAAAATCGGCGCCAGTAAGACGTTTGCCTGCATTCAAATACGATCTTCAATCAATCGCTTGAATGATCAAGATTGTCAATGGTAAAATCAAGAGAGATATCGAAATAAAAACGTATGTTATCAATGGATAACTCATGAGAAACCAAAATTAAAAAGTTTTAGGAGGCAATTTTTTAAATTGCATGTAAATAAATTAAATGAAACTGAATGAAATGAAAGACCAAAAGTAAATGATTTCTTTACCAGCAAAAAGACAAAATCATTGGAGCCATTTACAGCTTAAACTTTTTATTTGAAGTTATTAAATTTCAAAGAAGCCTTAGAAGGTCTGTACAGTCTCATGTTTATATAAATGAGGCCTGCCCAAGCTTGCCTTCTATGCCCTTTTTATAATTTAACAAGTATTTCATTAATTATTACCACCCTTTAACTCTTGGGGAGGGAAGGGGGGTTGAAAATAGTGCCTAGGCTAGGAGGGGTGCTGCCTATTTTTTTTTTTTTTTTTTTGACCTTTTCTCTCCAGTTTGTAGTATATAGTTCCAGGTTTGTCATTGCCCATTTGTTGTGGATGGGGCCATCAAAGAAGCCTAGGATAGGAGGAAGGCTTCCCATTTTTTATTTATAGTTGGACCTTTCCCGTCAAGTTTTACTGAAAAAGTAGGTAGGAGGGTAAATGCCAAGGCTATGGAAAAGGCTCTCTTTATTTTTTTCAGTTATAATTTCCCCCTTGCAGATCATTAGCCCACTCGTTGAAAAAAGTACCAATGTTAGGATGGGTCCTGCCTCAGTTTGAATTTTTTTTACATTAACCTATCTCGAATGGAAGCCTTTGTTAAAAGTGCTAACTCAGAAGGGGTAGACATTTTCCCACTTCAGCATATATGTCCTTTCCCAGATTTGCATGTTTTTATTGAAATATAGAACACATGAAAATAATATTTCTTTTCTGGATCAAAACTGAAATTGTCAGATTTTGCAGATGACATATATATGTAGGTCTTTACATAAATATAAGAAGATGTGGTATGAGTGCCAATGAGACAACTCTCCATACAAGTCAAAATTTGTAAAAGTAAACCATTATAGGTCAAAGTAAGGCCTTCAACACGGAGTCTTGGTATTAATAGTTTATGCTGACCCTCCGTTGCTTACTTACTTTTTGCGAAATCTGGCAATACAATAACAATTAAGATTATTTTTGATATATTTTTATTTGTCTTATTTTAATACGCAATATCACAAGATTGACCTTACAAGCTAATAAAAAAAGATAACATTCCTATGAAACCCCATTTTTTATGCACTTGTAAATAGTTTGAAAATGCCTCAGAGTGCACCATTTTCAATGTAAGGTCAAAAAAATTTTCGGGGGGGCAAGCCGCCCCTGAATCCCCCCTTTTTTGATCAGCCACTTCAAATTAGTAAACAGCCTGTTCATTGAAAAGTTATTGAAATCCCTGATTGTGTCACTGGTCAGCGCTTGCTTGGAAGGTGAGTGAAGCCATAAAATTGTTGTCAGAAATCATAAACTATCTCAATATTAATTAAAACACACAGGAATCCAGTGACAACATATGCAAGCGCTCATACATGTATATCATTTAAATCCAATCAACGACACAGGTTAACCAGATCAATTAAATCGACAACATGTTGTAACCGATCAATGTCCTGGTTAAATTTCAACTGGATTTTTATAACACATGGATTAGATTTAAAAGTGGGATGAAATTTTACCGACAGTATTATTTTTTTACTGAAAATTATAGCACCACGGAAAGAAATACATCGCTATGACTGATAGGCCAATGGGTCTGTAGTGCTTTAGAGGGCCAGGGGAGAACACTGCTATATATATCCCCAAATCTGGTAATTTCACTAATAGGTAAGTCTATTATATTTGAGCAGTTTATATAAACGAATAATTACCAGATGTATGAATTACAGGGCAGCATCGGATTTAAGGTATCAGGTCCGTTCGCGCCCAATACACTTTCACACCCTACACATTCGCTCCCTAGGTCTGTTCGCACCCTACACATTCACACACAATTTTTATTCAAATTCAAGCTGAATTGTTATATTAGATATTTTTTTTATAAGTATATACCAAAAAAAAAATATTTTCCTGAATAAAAATTGTGGCATTATTATATGAATGTTTTGGTTTTTTTTATCAATTTGATGATTAATTATTAAATATTAATTATGTACAAATGTATGATTACTGCTAATTAAGTAATTGGTATTTATACACAGCTAAATTTTGGTGTTATTGTTGTGTGTTTGAAAACCATGATTGTTGTTTTAACTTGCTTTGATGTAAATCTGCATGTATTTAGCTTGGTATGAGTAAATCATTGAAGATTTTAAAAGAAAAACACGAAAGATAATTGATTTTAACAGCTTGGCCCCTTTGATCTCACTTTATTTTGAAACAATGAAAACAAAAATTTATATCACAACACTAATAAAAACATAATTTAAAATTTATTCAGCACAAAAAAAAAAAAAGTGAAAATCTCACGTTATTTTGAAACAATGAAAACAAAAATTTATAGCAATACACTAACCAAAAGATGATTAAGATTTATTCAACACAGGAAACAAACGTTGTCAGAATCTGACTTTATTTAGAAACAATGACATTTTTTTTAATAGCAATACACTAACCAAAACATGATTAAGATTTATTCAACACAAAAAAATGTTGTCAGAATCTCACTTTATTTTAATTGAAACAATGAAAAAAAAATAGTTATAGCAATACACTTACCAAAACTCGATTACAAAATTATTAAACACAAAACCAATAAAAAGAGTGCGAACCGACTTTCAGTGCAAATGTGTAAGGTGCGAAAGTGAAAGGGGGTGAATGTGAATGGGCGCAAACATATTTTTGGGCAAACAGATCCGGATTCCGAATTTAAGCACAAATTGCTGATTTACTGAACCTGTTGAATAGACATTATCGCCATTCGGAAATCTGAAAATTTATGATACTTGAACTATTGACACAACACACAACGATACATTTTCTCTTTTGGCGTAAGACATTTTCTCTTGTGACACATCAAAATGTTTATGGGAATTAACATCCGTGATGTCCAGAAAACATGGTTAATTATGTTGGACAATAGAGATAATGTGATATATTGGAAAGTCAATGTCATGGGGAAAATGATACCTTCCTCCTATGTCCTGTTCATGTAATCCCTTTTTAGCGCTTCCGAGTCCAGAGCGATTTTCTTTCAAATCAGAAGGGATTTGAATGCCTAAAAATGCTCCTAGACCCAAAATTCCAAAAACTAATTATTTGGGAAAAGAGAAAAAATGTACTGTTCAAGTAGTGGATATGCTTTGAAAGGATGAATTTAATACCTTAATCAGTCAGAGGAGTATAATTTCCTACAAGAGGTTATCTGCTCACTTTACAAGTGACTTCAATTTATTTTGTCTTTTCGGTCAAGAATGAACTTGAAGATGATCGATTCAAACAATGAGGCGAAAACGTCCTGATGACTTCGACTATTTAAACCTAACAATTACTTCCGGTTTAGTTAACCAACACGTAGAGTTTAAGCTGTTTCATACAAGTTCCCCCTTTCAACCTTTAAAAATCACATCAAAATATACCCCACTACAAAGATTACTCTCTATGTATTTATCAAAGTTCAATCTTTTATGTAATAACGTATGTCCGCTAACCAAGACACCTGTGTCAGTTTCAACTGATCAAGAGAGATTTTGAGTATTTGAGGAAAAATCTAAACATTTTAAAAGAATTTAATACGTAAAATAACTAATAACGGTCATATTACGGTTTTCCTCCAATTTCTCTGTTCCACTAATTGATAAATGGGACAGTTATTTGAATCCGACCGCCTTAAATGATTGACATTGAAGACACGCCTCTTGAACCTTCTTCCTGGATACAAGTCAACAAACTTTATAATTGCCTCTTTCATTGTAGATAAAGCGTGTATCCTGCTATGGTGATATGAATTTGAATGGGTAGATCCAACATAGCAACTTGAGAAGGGTCCTTCCTGTCACCCCTGGGAAAATAAGCCTGAGCTTTGACAATTAGGTAAGTAATCCTATCATGAACTTGACAACGATATTATCTAACAGATAATCACAGAAGATTAATTAAAAAAGTAATAGCCTGCTTTGCTCTGTTTGATTGTCTCCATTCAAATGCACATCTATAAATAATGGGGTCATTGATGATTTAAATGGCAGCTCACTTGATAATAAAGATCTTCTGCATGTGTTAAGAAGTTTTCAAGGTGTTTTGGACCTGTATGATGCCATGGAGTTATATACAAAATAGTGCTACATTATACAAATGTACATGTACTGAATTCACATGGCATATTTTAAAGCATTTCCAATGATAGGACAGAGAATAATATCAAACAGGAAGCAAAAAATTCATGATCTGTACCATAGGAAAATCCTAATCAAATGAAATTCAGAGTTAAGAATGTTGATAAAAATTGGTATATTTTGACATGTACTATAATTTTGTTATTCAAATGGTTTTCTTGATGTATTTTTTTATATGCTGAAATCATACAACTTCTGTAACTTATACAAATTAACAATATTACATGTAGTTGAATTAATTGAAATTATTAACATTGCCCCATACAGTAGACACGGGGCAATTTAGTTAATAGCATCTCTTTTTGTGGTGATTTTTCAGTGAATGATTGTGATTATAGGCAATTTTCTTTGTACATCTGTGTATTCCATCAATATAATAGAACTGACTTAAGCCAGATTTTGACACCTTCAATCACCAGCTATCACAAGGATTCACAGTGAATTCTGTCCTAAAATAAACAGCTGCGCCATGAGCGCATGATACGCCCGTCGTCTTGTGTGTGAATTTTTATGCAATAAGCATAAATAGTTTCTGACATACGGCGTGACATGCGAAAACCCCCCTTTTTTTAACAAAAAACTCAATATCTCTAAAATAAAATTTTGAATCAAAACCAAAAAGTATACAGATCTTTAGATTAATATAACTAAGAAGTGTGTAAAATTTAAAGCAATAATCATAAATCGTTTTTGAGGTACGGCGCGACATGTGAAAAACCCCTCCCCCTTTTTTTACAAAATACTCAATAACTCAAAAATAAAATTTTGAATCATCACCAAAAAGTATACAGATCTTAAGGTTAATATAACTAAGAAGTGTGTAAAGTTTTAAGCAATAATCATAAACTGTTTTTGAGATACGGCGCGACATGTGAAAAACCCCTCCCCCTTTTTTAACAAAATACTCAATATCTCTAAAATAAAATTTTGAATCATCACCAAAAAAGTATACAGACTTAAGATTAATATAACTAAGAAGTGTGTAAAGTTTTAAGCAATAATCATAAATTGTTTTTGAGATACGGCGCGACGTGAAAAAAAACACACACCTGTTTTAGTTACTAAGTCCCGTAACTCAAAAAGTTTTTATCTTATTTTCACCAAAAAGTATACAGATCGTTTGACCATCATAAGAAACAACTATGTTAAGTTTCATGAAATTTGGATAAGTCATTCTCAAGTTACGGTGCGACATGTTTTTGCCAGACAGACAGACGGACAGACAGACGGACGGACACTGGACATTTGTATACCATAATACGTCCCGTCAAAAATTGACGGGTGTATAAAAATTAAGTTTTATCATTGTTTATATAATATGCCATTATGGGATTTATACTTTAAAATTTGTACTACAGAAACTCATGATTACTATTTGCATTTGTACTTACATGTTTGAAATTTAACAAAATCTTGAATATATACATATATATTTATATAAATTAACCATCATGCCATTTAAGTATACATTTTCTCTTCTCTGTTATACCCCTTACAAACAAAGTTTAGGGTATGAAGGAATCCGCTTGTCTGTTCTGTCCAACTTCTTTGTCTTTTGTTTGATTCACTTCAAACTTTGTAGCATGTTTACCCTTATGAGAACCAACCTTATCATTGCAACTGTTCCTACATGGTTTATCACAATTAACTTTGTACATTGTTAAATGATCTGACTCATGCATGTTAGTAGGATATTTTGTTTCAATGATTTTTTTTTTAGTTATGCTGTTTTGAACATAGAAATTTTGACAGAACCGACCTTGTAATTGCAACTCCTCTGTAGCCCTACATTGTTTATTGTATTATCATGAAATTTAATACACTGTATACGTAGATCCTAATATATATATGTGCATGTGGGTAGGATGTCCTGGCATATTGACATTTTTTTTTCAGTTATATCCCTTGGCTTGTTAGTTTTTGCAGAACCAACCTTGTCATTGAAACTCCAAATTGGTTTATAGCATCTTCATGAAGCTTTGTACTTGTACATTGTTAGATACTAACTTGTAGATGTTCATGGGCTGCTCAGCTGGTATGATTTTCTAGTACATTCAGTTTTTGTTAGTTATGTCCCTTTTAAATTAGAAATTTTGAATATCATCTCAGCATGAAACTAACTACATTGTACATTACATTGTTAGATCCAAATGTATCAATATCAGTTGCTATTCCATCATGCAGTTTCTTTAATAAACAATTTTAATTCATACAAGAACACACCCGCAACATCACATGCCGTGACTGTATTAAATTATTTTAGTATTCATATTGTCATCTGATAAAGTCATGCTGATTGTAAGGTGCATAGTTTTCTCTGCTTTCAAAATCTTTCTGTTTGAACCCGTCCTGGTTTTCTTATTACAATTAACTTACTATAAACTAAATTTAATTTTTTAACTAATTAATTAAAATTGATAGTGGTCATGGTGGTATTGAGGTGGGAAAAAAAAACTTGTTAAATAGTGTACTGTAGTGTAACTTAGATTTAAAACAACTACTGGAATAATTCCAGGTTCTCCTGATAGAGGAGGGATTTACAGAAGGAAACTACATGTGACATATACTTTTGGTATCGGTATTAGATTCAACTTGGAACTTGTTAATTATTGGTGGTATTTATTATTTGGAAAACGAAAGGGCTTAGAATGATGTGATTTTTAAACAACACCATTGTCCTATATTAGTTATAAAGTTGAATTCTTTAATTCATCGTTTTTACATCTTGCTGGCTAACAAATTGGATTTGTTATTTTAGTAGTATAGATATACATTAAATCAGGTAACTTAATATGAACTCTATTTCTTGCCAAGAAACACAGCCAATCAGACTTCAAATGATACTTAAAGGGGTACATAGATATAAGAAGATGTGGTATGAGTGCCAATGAGACAACTCTCCATCCAAGTCACAATTTGTAAAAGTAAACCATTATATAGGTCAAAGTACGGCCTTCAACACAGAGCCTTGGCTCACACCAAACAGCAAGCTATAAAGGGCCCCAAAAATGACTACATGCATCTGAGACAACTTCTAAAAAAACATAAGAACAAAGTCAAAATTTATATTATCATCGTCATTGATTCCCTGTATTTCAGTCACTAGCATATTCAATCCACAATGGTATTGGTCCAGTTTAGTGGACAGTTCTAGTTTTATAATAGGTTTGTTATTACAAATGTAATATCTAAAAAATCTATTTTAATTTATTAATCAATTCTTCATATATTCATAACATTAATGATTGTCACCTTGTGCAGACTGTATAGTATGATCTTCCTGTATATATATATATAAGCTACAAAACACATAAGTGTGTAGTGGAAAAACAATCTGATGCAGAAATTTCACATTGATTGTGATCACTGTGGGTGATTCACTCTGAAATATCTCACTGTCTATTCCATAGGTGATATATGACAAGGTCATCACCTTCAAAATGCCCTTTATCAAAGTTTTGCATTTTCATCATTCTAGTACAACTTATGTTCAATTTAAGTTGTAAGATATGTTCAATCACCCTTTATCAAAGACTAAAATTGTAAACCATAAGGTCATCACCTTCAATAACCCTTTATCAAAGACTAAAATTGTCAACCATAAGGTCATCACCTTCAATCACCCTTTATCAATGACTAAAATTGTCAACCATAATGTCATCACCTTCAATCACCCTTTATCAAAGACTAACATTGTCAACCATAATGTCATCACCTTGATCACCCTTTATCAAAGACTAACATTGTCAACCATAAGGTCATCACCTTCAATCACCCTTTATCAAAGACTAAAATTGTCAACCATAATGTCATCACCTTCAATCACCCTTTATCAATGACTAAAATTGTCAACCATAATGTCATCACCTTCAATCACCCTTTATCAATGACTAATATTGTCAACCATAATGTCATCACCTTCAATCACCCTTTATCAAAAACTAACATTGTCAACCATAATGTCATCACCTTCAATCACCCTTTATCAAAGACTAAAATTGTCAACCATAAGGTCATCACCTTCAATCACCCTTTATCAAAGACTAACATTGTCAACCATAATGTCATCACCTTCAATCACCCTTTATCAAAGACTAACATTGTCAACCATAAGGTCATCACCTTCAATCACCCTTTATCAAAGACTAAAATTGTCAACCATAATGTCATCACCTTCAATCACCCTTTATCAATGACTAAAATTGTCAACCATAATGTCATCACCTTCAATCACACTTTATCAATGAATAATATTGTCAACCATAATGTCATCACCTTCAATCACCCTTTATCAAAAACTAACATTGTCAACCATAATATCATCACCTTCAATCACTCTTTATCAAAGACTAAAATTGTCAACCATAATGTCATCACCTTCAATCACCCTTTTTTAAAATCTCAACCAGTCTCAGTGTTGTCACCTTCAATAGCCTTTTGTTTTGCTTGTTCCTTTATGTTCTCTATTTGGTAATTGTTTACTACGAAAATGCCATGTTATGGGACATAACTTAAATTTGATAAGATAAAATGGTTTGTATGCTTGTTTGTCACTCATTGAAGGAGAATGCTGGTGTACATGGTGACCACTAGAGGTCTGTCAAAATTTTGAACTATTTGATTTTTATGCCCTACCTACGATAGTAGTAGGTGCATTATGTTTTCTGGTCTGTGTGTCTGTTCGTTATTTCGTCCGTTCGTCTGTCTGTCCCGCTTCAGGTTAAAGTTTTTGGTCAAGGTAGTTTTTGATGAAGTTGAAGTCCAATCAACTTGAAACTTAGTTCACATGTTCCCATTGATATGATCTTTCTAATTTTAATGCCAAATTAGAGTTTTGACCCCAATTTCATGGTCCACTGAACATAGAAAATGATAGTGCGAGTGGGGCATCCATGTACTATGGACACATTCTTGTGTTTTATCACCTAGCTGTTAATTTTATGGAAATTATAATGAACTTGGACCAGATTTATGTAAAATTTACCCTTTGGGCATTAATTTCATTGAAAATACACAATACTAATTTTCCATAATTTAAAACGAACTTAACTTAAAACCTTTACTAAATTCTTCCATAGATACAAAGATTTGGTTTGCAAGTTTGGCTCTACCTGTAAAAAACTTATTTCAGACGGAATAGCACATCCTAAATTTTACAGTGATGTTGTTTACAGAGCCCGTAAATTTATATACGATAGGACTAAACTTATCAATCCTTTAAATAAACTTATTCTAAAAGGTTACCAATTCAACACTGTAATTAGATCTTTTAATATTGTTTTTATTGGTATAAATATTGATTTTGTAATCAGTAATTAAAATCATACTAAATAGTTATGTTATACACATATGCACTTTAAATTGGTACTACAATCTGTCGATACCTTTATTTTGGCATTGCACAAGGTCATGTTTTTCTCTGTCTGTAAATGACGTCTTTACACGAAATCAATAATGGATGTGTACTGATTGATATTTTAGTCTTAGATACATGTTTTTTTTTTGCCACCGCAACTAAAAGTTGGGGGCATAAAAATTTTCACTTTGCTGGCTGTTTGTACATATATTGAAGGTGTGCATGTGGTCAGGGTTTTGATTTTTATTGATATTTACTCTTTTGGGAGATGGTTGAACTTTGTCATTTTTGGAGTATATACTTGCATAAGAGGTGCATAGCATTTCCAGATAACTCCTCCTACAGTTTGAATGCTAGGAAGTTTTCACTTTGCTGGCTGTTTGTACATATATTGAAGGTGTGCATGTGGTCAGGGTTTTGAATTTTATTAATATTTGCTCTTTCGGGAGATAGTTGAACTTTGTCATTTTTTTTAGTATTTACTTGCATAAGAGGTGCATAATGTTATGGATAACCGCTCCTACAGTGAACCACAGACCTATGTGCTCCCATGCTCAACTTTATGTATTTTAAAATAACATTTTGCATCTGTGGGGGCATCATTTGTGTCTCCCAGACACAATGATATCTCAAAGAAAGTCCTACATTGACTTTGTTATAATACAGTTACTTCAGAGTGGAGGGGGGGGGGGCTTCACTTTGTCTAGTTGTTAGTTGTTATTGGCTTTGAACTAGCTGTCAGTAACTGTGAGTACTCTCAGATCTGTACTTAAGTGTCCTTTTTGATGTTAGGGATGAAGGACAGATAAATACCATGCCACATCTGGTCTGTGTTTTTGTTTGATTGTTCTGCTTTGTATCGATCTGATAAGTTAAGCCTTTTTCAAACGATTTTTATTGTTTGTTCTTATGTTGTGCTGTCTTACCACTGTTCCAGGTTATGGGGCAGGGTTGAGCACCCACAAACATGTTTAACCCTGCCACATTCTTTATGTGCCTGTTCCATGTCAGATGCCTGTAGTTCAGTGGTTGTTGTTGGTTCATGTCGGTCATACTTGTTTTTCATAAATTGTTTTGTTGTTAATTTGGCCTTCAGTTTTCTCAATTGAATAGTTTCATATTTTGTCAGGGCCTTTTATAGCCAACTATATGGTATGGGTTTTTCTCATTGTTGAAGGCCGTACGGTTGCCTATAATTGGTTACATCCACTTCATTTGAACTTTATTGGATAGTTGTCTCATTGGCAATCATACCTCATCTCCTTATTTTAATATTAAATTGTGTTGTCAAAGTCATTGACATTCACTATGTTTACTTCACATCTCTTTCTTGTCCAAAGGGCTATGTTTGGGCTTGTATTTACATGGCATTACTCATCCATTATGAGCTTCTCTTGAACACTAGGCAAGATATAGCGATCCTAGATATAATGACCTAAGCTTAATGAGGATTTGAGTTCCCACATAGTATCTGATTATGGAACTGACAAACTATATCTTAATGTTTTTTTTAGGGATCTACCTAAAGACATCTTTGTGAATGCAAAAACTCCAAAAGTCTGGGTAAAAAGAGGATGAAAGTTTGTGACAGTTGTTCTCAATCTGCATAGTATGCATTTTTTCATGCTGATTTTTTTGTGATAATTCAAAAATTAATTTTGGTAAAAAAGTCTGCAAACATTACAAAAACTTTGGTCAAGAACCATTTTATAAATTTTGTAATTTCAAAGGACATCATTATTGAAAAAGTTGGTAAACCTGACCAAAACGAAAACTTAATCTGTAAGTCATCATCATTATACACTTTATAATGTACCAAAGAGTAGATCTATATTTGCATGCATATTGAAAGATAAGTTGACAATTTAATTTCAGAATGACAAAAGAACAGGACAGATATAGGTGGAGGTGCATAAAAAATATCCAGATATGAAGCAAAATGTCTTTTTTTAGAAGTATAACCCTTGGGAAATCTCTAAAGGTTAATTGACATTCTGCCCCAAACCAATTAATTTACTTACATTTCATTTTAGCAAACAACAATTAATGTTCAGAAATTTCTTGGATAGAGTTTAAAACAACATGACATCATTACTATTAATTGTACATGTAATGCATATGTTCATATGACAATACCTAAATTAAAAAGTGAACTAGGATTTTTGAATAATGTTTGGATCAGTAAGGGACATTCTGAATTATGGCCAACTAAAAGTGAGTGACCAATTATTTGATGTGGTTTTGAAATAGTCATAGATTGCTCTTATGCTGACAGCCTTTTCAGGACTTGATGGCCCTAGCAAGTCCTTAAAAAGGCCATCAGATGTTGCAGTAATCATGGATTAGCCTTAATGTGACATAAATTAAGATGCTAATGGAGCTCAATTGAAACATAGGTGGCTAAATGGAGAGAAGAAGTTTTACATTACCTCAACTATAAAAAAAATATGAATATCGTGTATTGTTCCACTCCCAATATTTTTCAAAGGATTTTTTATTTAAAAATTATAACTAAAATCTATATTTTGTTGTCTTTCTTGTGGGTTACCCATGAACAGAAGCTGAAATCAGGGGCGGACTCAGGGTTTGAAGAAAGGGTGGCATAATTGTCCGCAATACAAAAAAATATTTGACAGCGTAACAAGAGAAAAAAATATTTGTCAATTTTATGCCATGTGTTTTTACATGTGTTTCATTTGTTGACCTTGCAGTTTTTAATCTAAACTGATATAAATACATGTATAGGGCCAAGTATATTGATGTGCTATTTTGTAGGTTTCAACCCTGAATTACCATTTTGCTAAATATATATATAAATATTTGTACATTATAAGGTTGACCTCAAGATCTTAATTTAAAGAAATTAAAATACATACATATTAAATTTACTAACAACTTATCCAAACAATTTAATATTAATTGATCATTTGATCTGCATGCACATTATGAAGCAACCATTTAAAAAGAGATTTTCTGAAATCAATAGACTAAGGTACCAATTTATTATATCCTGTATTTGATTTGACAAACATTTAAATCACATATCCATTTTTACAAAGAATTTAAGATAAGTATTCATACTATATATTTTTTCCTCAGTGTTTCAAAGTTTTTTAAAAAATTTCTTTAACTAGAGATGATCTGTTAGACTTCGTGCCGATATGAAAAATCTTGAATTTAAACTATCATCTGTGTGTCACAATACAATCTTTACAGTTGGTGAATAAAAGATAATAAGATTTTTAATGATCCTAGATCGGAGCTGTTATTGGTGGGATAGATACCCAAGTAGTTGACGTTTGTTTACCATATGAAGTACGGTTACTACCATGCATTAATTGGCTGATTTTAAAAGACTTCTTGACTTTAAGCCTTTATTAGAAAGTGGATTTAATAGAATGTGAAGAATAAATGGAGAATTAATGTCTTAAATTTAGTTTTGTGATTTAATGGAGTCACTGTCACAGTATGTAAGTCATTGATGGAAATAATTAGAATAATCATCGAATTTTTATAATACATGTATAAAAATCTTCTTATAATTTTAAGCTTTAAAAAATAATTAACTGTTGATGTTCAAAGTTTCAAATGGCGTTTTCATTACTTTGTTTCCAGTTAAAATTTGAAATAAAAAAATGACATGACTTTTATCACATATGTTCTAGATTTTCAAAAAGGATTTGTGTGCACATTAAAGTAGTTTAACACTACCATATTGTATGCCTGAATCAAGTCAGGCTACATTGTTACTGATCAATGAGTTGTTTATTGTTTTGTTTTTTTTTTGCTAATAGGTCTATTTTTTGGTTGTCACTGTTGTTGTTGTCTGTTGTAATGTCCAATATTTGTGGTAATTCCTGCTATCCTTTTTTATGTATTTATAAACAATTTTTTACTTTTCATTTTTAGACCTCTTTGTCCACTTTAATATATGAGCTCAGCGCTTTACTGTCCTTCGTTAAAAAGTAAGAGAATACTAAGTTGGCAATAAAAGATTAAAGATGTTCTGACATTACCATGGTAAAAAAAGATGAAAAGACAACCAAAAGTCCTTAAAACTTTACAGAATACTAGATAGTGTTCAACAGCAAATAACTTAAGAACATCTTGTTCTCATCGTTGCACCTATTCTGTTGTATATGTTATAATCTGACGATGTCATTATTAGTGATATGGACCAGTTTAAGTCTGCTGTCTTAACCTTAGAAATTACAAAATTTACAAACCATTTATTCCTTTTAAGCACACCTGGCCCAAAGGGCCAAGTGAGCTTTTCTCATCACTTGGCGTCCGTCGTCGTCGTCGTTAACTTTTACAAAAATCTTCTCCTCTGAAACTACTTGGCCAAATTAAACCAAACTTGGCCACAATCATCATTTGGGTATCTAGTTTAAAAAATATGTCCGGTGACCCGGCCAACCAACCAAGATGGCCGCCATGGCTAAAAATAGAACATAGGGGTAAAATGTAGATTTTGGCTTATATCTCTGAAACCAAAGCATTTAGAGCAAATCTGACAAAATTGTTAATTAGGTCAAGATCTATCTGCCCTGAAATTTTCAGATGAATCGGACAACCCGTTGTTGGGTTGCTGCCCCTTAATTGGTTATTTTAAGGAAATTTTGCCGTTTTTGGTTTTTATCTTGAATATTATTATAGATAGAGATAAACTGTAAACAGCAATAATGTTCAGCAAAGTAAGATCTACAAATAAGTCAACATGACCAAAATTGTCAGTTGATCCCTTAAGTAGTTATTGCCCTTTATAGTCAATTTTTAACAATTTTTCGTAAATTTTTGTAATCTTTTACAAAAATCTTCTCCTCTGAAACTACTAAGACAAATTTAACCAAACTTGTCCAAAATCATCATAAGGGTATCTAGTTTAAAAAATGTGTCTGATGACCCCGCCCGCGAACCAAGATGGCCGACATGGCTAAAAAATAGTACATAGGGTAAAATGCAGTTTTTGGCTCATATCTCTGAAACCAAAGCATTTAGAGCAAATCTGAAGCGGATAAAATTGTTCATTAGGTCAAGATTTATCTGCCCTGAAATTTTCAGACCAATCAGGCAACACGTTGTAGGGTTGCTGCCCCTGAATTGGTAATTTAAGAAAATTTTGCAGCTTTTGGTTATTATCTTGAATATTATTATAGATAGAGATAAACTGTAAACAGCAATAATGTACAGCAAAGTAAGATCTACAAATAAGTCAACATGACCAAAATTGTCAATTGACCCCTTAAGGAGTTATTGCCCTTTATAGTTAATTTTTTACAATTTTCATAAATTTTGTAAATTTTTGTAAATTTTTACAAAATATTTTCCACTGTAACTACTGGGTCAAGTTCATTATAGATAGAGATAATTGTAAGCAGCAAGAATGTTCAGTAAAGTAAGATCTACAAACACATCACCATCACCAAAACACAATTTTGTCAAGAATCCATCTGTGTCCTTTGCTTAATATGCACATAGACCAAGGTGAGCGACACAGGCTCTTTAGAGCCTCTAGTTTTACTTGTTAATTATTCATGACTGACTGAAAATTATATACAAAGTTGTTTTTTTTTACATTTGCCCTTCTAACATTTTTTTATAATAATGAATGGGTTTGCTCTTTTGACACCATGTCTTTAATGCATATATAATGCTGCACCTCTTCTGTATTTATGCAGTGACTTTTTTTTCATTGTTCAAAATCCATGTTTTCTGATATAGTGTGTTTATGAGTTACTAATGATAGAGGAATAGTATTAACCAATTCATAAAAGATATATTGGGAAATGAAAGAGTTGGGAGAAATTAAAAATATTGTTGAGACATGTTATGGATCTCAAAATCGTACAAGGAACCAGAAAATAAAATAAATAATTTATCAGGAGATGCCAGTAGTGTAAAAAGAATATTCATTGCTTTGTACATGAACATAACTGCAATCAAATTGCTGCCTTTCATTTTGCTGCAGAGCAATTTTTTTTGTGAGATATATATATTTCTTCAATCATCTTACCGAATATGATTCTTTTGAAAATATTATCTTTCCAAGGATATTCCCATTTTTTTTAACTTATTGGAGTGATGGTATATAAGTTAACTTCTTACACTGTATGGTTGTTGGATGTTTACAATAAAAAATGAACTTTTATACCCTTCATTCCAAGAAGTAAACATTTATACCTTCACTCCAAAAAAGTTTAAAAAGTACTTTTTTTTACTCTTTAATTCACTTCAGAAAGTATTTTATACCTTTCACTCCAAAAAGTAAAACTTTCACCCTGCCCCACCTCACACAAAAAGATGTAGATAAAGTAGAATAGTCCTGATTTTATGTCACTAAGAGGGGACAACTGGACTTGAACATGTGTTTGATACATTGTGCAACTCCACCAAACCAACTAGAAGATTTAAGTGAGACTCTAGTTATTATTGTCGAGCCTGCGACTTTTGTTGCAGAAAGCTCGACATAGGGATAGCGATCCGGCGGCGGCGGCGGCGTTAGCTAACTACTTAAAAGCTTTATATTTTAGAAGATGGAAGACCTGGATGCTTCATACTTTGTATATGGATGCCTCATGTTACGAAGTTTCCGTCAGTCACATGTCCAATGTCCTTGACCTCATTTTCATGGTTCAGTGACTACTTGAAAAAAAAGTTCAGATTTTTTGTAATGTTAAATTCTCTCTTATTATAAGTAATAGGATAACTATATTTGGTATGTGCGTACCTTGCAAGGTCCTCATGCCCGTCAGACAGTTTTCACTTGACCTCGACCTCATTTCATGGATCAGTGAACAAGGTTAAGTTTTCGTGGTCAAGTCCATATCTCAGATACTATAAGCAATAGGTCTAGTATATTCGGTGTATGGAAGGACTGTAAGGTGTACATGTCCAACTGGCAGGTGTCATCTGACCTTGACCTCATTTTCATGGTTCAGTGGTTATAGTTAAGTTTTTGTGTTTTGGTCTGTTTTTCTTATACTGTATGCAATAGGTCTACTATATTTGGTGTATGGAATGATTGTAAGGTGTACATGTCTAGCTGGCAGGTGTCATCTGACCTTGACCTCATTTTCATGGTTCAGTGGTCAAAGTTAAGTTTTTGAGTTTTGGTCTTTTTTTCTAATACTGCATGCAATAGGTCAGCTATATTTGGTGTATGGAATGATTGTAAGGTGTACATGTCTAGCTGGCAGGTGTCATCTTACCTTGACCTCATTTTCATGGTTCAGTGGTCAAAGTTAAGTTTTTGAGTTTTGGTCTTTTTTTCTAATACTATATGCAATAGTTCAACTATATTTGGTGTATGGAAATATTTTATGATCTATATGTCAGTCTCGCAGGTTTTATTTGACCTTGACCTCATTTTCAAGGTTCATTGCTCAGTGTTAAGTTTTTGTGTTTTCGTCTGTTTTTCTTAAACTATAAGCAATAGGTCAACTATATTTGTTGTATGGAAGAATTGTTAGCTGTACATGCCTGCCTAGCATGGTTCATCTGACCTTGACCTCATTTTCATGGTTCATTGGTCAATGTTTAGTTTACTTGGTTATTGTTAAGTTTATGTGACAGTTGTGATAAAGCTTTATATTTAGGACTATCAACATAATATCAATGATTAGTAAAGAAGGCGAGACATTTCAGCGTGTGCACTCTTGTCTAATTTACTAGGTATGATGTATTACTGGTATTTGTGAGACTCTAGTTATTATCTAATTTACTAGGTATGATGTATTACTGGTATTTGTGAGACTCTAGTTATTATCTAATTTACTAGGTATGATGTATTACTGGTATTTGCGAGACTCTAGTTATTATCTAATTTACTAGGTATGATGTATTACTGCTATTTTTTTCAGTTAAAAGCAGACATTTAATCCTTTGACAGAGTTGTCATTCAATTTGGTAGTTTATGTACTTTATAACAAGATCTGCTTTCATAGCAATTGTTTTCCACTTCACTGAACTTTGGTGGATAGTTGTCTCATTGGCAGTCATACCACATCTCCTTATATTTATATTGTTAAATGTTTGAGGGTCTATAAGAGTCTTGGAGATCATTTTGTGAGCAGTCAATCTCAGTGCCTCTAGTTACATACATATACCCATGTCTCAATAAAGAAGCAATATCTCACAATCATTTAATTTACCATGTTCTGTTAATGGCCAAAGGTGATCTTTCTTCAATAGGGCTTAATTAACACAAAAGTACCACTGCTTATGTTATAAGAACCATTTCATGGACTTAAAAGTTTCAATTAAAATATTTGTTTTTTAAATTTGTAAATAACTTTTTATTTTTCAAATTTGAATGTTATTTCATCTGAGGTTGAACACTATAGCTAACTCTTTTGTGGATTTAATTAAATTTAAAATCCAAATTCAATTGAAATTGATCTCATTTCAATCTCATTTCATATGTAACATTGTGTCATTTCATTTTATAGCTGACAATAATCAGATTATGATGTTTTTTATTTTTTTTTATTATTTTCAATATTCATTCTGTAAGTGGTTGAAATTTTACCAGGTGAATAATTTTACCTGTGTCCATAAAGAATTTAGCAAGATCTTACTTGCAAATCACTAATTTTTATAGTGAAGTGGTGGGACAAGTTCTTTAATATGATGTGCATGCTGTGAATTACATGTTCTTCTGAATCATATTGTATCAGATATATTATCAGGGATCAGAAACTTGTTGAAAGTTTCAAAAAGTGCAGTGAAATAAATTACAGGGATTTATTAGTTTGCAATAATGGGAACATATACTGCTTAGAGAGAAAAATTTATAAGTGATAATATCATCTCAGCTAGGCTATTATAAAAGGAATGTAAATTGTAAACTGAAATTTTGAAGATACCTGCATTAAAATTGATTAATGCTTACAATGATGGAAAGAATTGTCACACTGCATGTTAGGAATTAATTAAGTTTGTAAATTGGATACTGTGACACATCTTCTCTTTGGCGGTTTGAGACACAAATTATTTATAAAGTGACAGTGTTTAATCTAAGGATCAATTTAAAATATAAAAAGTATGTAAATTGAACAAAGAACTTTAATGTATATTATAAAGGGTAAAATGATTTGTTGACACTCTACTTATTTAAAAAAAAAAGTTGTATTGAAGTTTAGAATGAGAAAATCTATGAAATATTTTGATAATGAAACACTATTTGAATTCATCATGCTTTAGTGGATAGTTGGCTGTTAGCATGGTAATGCTTCCGCTTGTGTGAGTTCAAGTGTTTTGAATTATTGAATATAAGAAATAGAGAAAGGTTTTTCTTTGGAAGATAATCTTTTAATTGGTTACAGTACACTCAGTCACCATAAAAACTTTTAAAGTAGATATTGGATTTGAAACAATATTGTCTCCAATGTTGAATTCATTTGGGAATACATCTAATGAAGTCTATTGTGTACAAGTTTCTATGACAACAGTGCTTATTTTATAGGACATTTTCAAATGTCTGTAACAAATAATTAGGATTGTAGACATCATGTTGGAGAAAAAAAACTCTCAGGAAAAAAAATCAGTGAGGTAAGAATTTAAATCAGGTTCTATTGAAATTTAATTTCACACAAAGTTTGATATACTTAACAATGAAAATATATATGTATATATACTTGATCTTAAATGTTAAAGTTTATGAGTGTAATTAAATAGTCCCAAAATCTAATAATCTTTTATTAAAATTCTGAAAATATTCTAGACAACCAACTGTTTCACAACTAACAATTAAGTGTACAAATACATTTTGACTTACTTTTAGAGTGAATTTATTTAATTTCCTGGTGAGCAACAAAAATGTTCATTTTGATCTTAGTAGTCATTCAAATATAACTAATGTTGAAATTTTAATTGTGATGCCCGGCACATGCACCCCTGTTTTATTGAGCTTAGAACATGGCTATGTTTTCAAATCGAAAGAAGAGTGTCATATTAGAATTTAGTTATCCAGTTTGACATGTTATAAAACTACTGCCAGAAAAGACTATTCTGAATTATGGCAAATGCTGTACTTGGAAGTCCAAAATTTGTTTCTTTTATATCTGCTTAAAAGGACAAAAATAGTAAACAAAAAGTCGCAATCTTTTCATACCACTTTAACATACTTAAACTTCAAACAGTGTTGATAAGTGATAACTCCAAAGTATGATGGTATCCACTAATTTTAAGTAGCTTGCTTTTTCAAATGCATTTTAAGATTTATTTTTGTCCTGGAAAACATTGGCTGCACTCTGAAACCAAAATACATTTCAGAAGGTGCTTAAAGGTGATGTATATATCATCACAAAAAATATATTGATTCATCCATGCATGTGTCAGATACTTTCTAAAGTAAACAATATCCAAATAAAGGGAAAAATCAGTCAAATTTCATATAATAAATGCCCATAAACTTAATGAATGTGTACTTATTAAGTATTTCAACAGGATTTCAACAGTCATTAAATCTTATATGAAAACTATGAACTAAAATTTCATAAACTAAGAGGGTTGCCAGCTTAAGTGAATATACATTTAGGGCCTGGCTGAGTAGTTAATATTTCTGAACTTAATTGTTTTTTAAGTAATAATAGAGTCAATACTTCCATTTTGAATCTTACAAAATAGCAAGAAGTTTTAACCATTCTTAAAATTATGACTAATAACTCTACAGTTTTAGTGCATCCAAAGAGTATTTCATACGAATAAAAGGAAATATGGGGTATACATCAAGAGACATCAACCAAACTACAAAAAAAAAACAAAAAACCACTGAAAAGGTAACATGCAATATTCAACAATTAAGACAGATGTCTATACAGTATCTCAATCTCTAAATCAAACTCAGTCTGTAAAAGCTGTGCATAAAACTCAGTCTGTACTTTACAGAAATAATCAAAGATCTACCGTTTACCCCAAAATCTTCAAAAAACAAGTTGAATGACATACAGCAACTTATGTTATGACGAGGTTTTTGAATGGATTTATTCCTTTTCATTTTACAGAAAAGCAATGACCAAAATGTTTTATTTCTCTGATGCCTTATAGTTGTTACTAATTATGCTGATTATGATTGAGACTTTTTTTTTAGTGTTATAAATGATATTAATTAATTAAAATCAATTTCTCAATAAAACTAAAGAATTTTATACTGCAGATAACCATTATTAACTTGGAAATTGACCAATCTCCCATGTAGCAAAATACAAATCTGTGTGGCGATAAATCAAATGACTATGTAGTATAATGATTAAATAAAGATAATTTGATTCTTATTACTTTTAGATGGCAATTTAAAGGAGTTGTGTAATGTTTTTAATCAATAAATTTTTAATCTCTGTAGATGAAATGTAGATGTTCATATGACGGGAAGGTAAATATAGACCAAGTCCTAGTTGACATATATATGATTGTTGCTTGTTATGTATTAATACTACCAATGAAGGGCTGTCTTACTTAATGTTTGTATGTGTTTTTCACTTTGTTTGTGTGCATGGATACTTAAAATCTGTTTTTTAGCTCACCTCTTTAGAGCCTCTAGTTTTTCACTGGCAGGGAATTGGATGGTAATGTGGTCTTTTTAAAATCACATACAGTATGTATAGAATGTTTTACATATAGAAGCACATGAATTCATGGGGATAGTGGTCATACACTACTTTTTATTCAAAATTAAACACCACATACTGGCAGATTTTCATTTTAATCATTGTAAATTGGTGTACACTGTGTTAAAGTTGATGATTTACTTTAGAGAGAAAAACAGATTTTTGATGAGTCTTATTTGCTCAATCTTATAGATTTTTCTATGGATTGTTATGTTGACTGTTGTTAATGTCTCTTTGTTTTCTCCCATCTCACTAATGGTTGAACCGCTTAATTCTTTCAGTCCGTCTGTACGAAAGACCATGGATAGAAAACTTTCGTCAAACTTTTCTTGACTTCTATGAAAGAGAATGATTTTATATTTGGTCTGCATCTTCATAATGTTGAGTTGAAATATGTAATCAATTTTTACAACTGCAGTGCCGCCTCTTCTTGTTTGCTGATAGTTTTGCAATTTTACAACACTCATTGTACAAAGAAAACTTTCTTCAAACTTTTCTTGGCTTCTTTAAAAGAGAATAGTTTTATATATTTGGTCTGCAGCTTTGTCTGCCTACTGTAAAAATTGGGGTAAACGTGAAAAATCTGATAAAAAATCTCTAGACAGCTATTTTAATAAAATTATGAATACTGTTGATATTCGTATATATCTCATTTTGAAAACAATTCTTAAATTAATAATAGGGTCCATGATATACCCATTTCTAGAATAAAAAATAAACTCCAAGTAGGCAAAGCGGTTTGTGTTCGTACCGGCAGACAAAGCAGCCAATAATATAGTGGTGGTGTGACACATATACTTCACGGAAGTTCTCCAAAACGAAATTATCAATTCGTCTACATTCAGGTCCGTACGCTCCACAGAGAGTCAAATTGTAAACAAGCATATCACTGCCACTACCCACTTAAAGCCTCTTCCGAACATTTGAAAGTCCTGACTATGTACTGGTTACCTCAATTACACAAACAACCATTTAAATTCCGCTTCATCTCCGTATCTAGTAAGTGTTCTACTACTAATCTGTCAGTGATTCTAACTACCTCCCATCATTACTACTATCAAAGAACTTGTTATTAACTTTTGTAATAAAGCTTATGAAAATAATGGTATTAATTATTTTGGGAGTGTTAAAAATTTATTAGAGGTTTTAGATAAAATATGTGCTTTTGATGGTCCTTTTAATTCTGTTGACAGTTATGATTTTTCTATTCTCTACACTACACTTCCACAGTGTCTCAGTTTATTACCAAACTCAGTAAAGACACATCATTGTTACATTTGGTTGATACATTCAACAATACCTACCATTATCTTGATGATATTTTTTCGTTAAATTATCCAGAGTTCTCTAAATATACTACCAAAATGTACCCAAAGGAACTTACTTTAAATAAATCTAACATAAACAGCAGTAGTTGTCCTTTTCTAGATGTAGACATTTCAATTTTTAAAGGGAAACTCCATACTAAAATTTACGACAAAAGAGACTTTCATTCCCTATTGTTAATTTTCCCTTTTTAGACATCGATGTTCCTTTGGCTCCATCATACAGTGTTTATATATCCCAACTCATTCGTTATGCCTGTGTGTGTAGTGATGTCATAGATTTTAACGAATGTAATCAATGCATCACTGGTAAATTATTAAGTCAGGGATTTTGTTACCATAAATTGCTTAAAACTTTTACTAAATTCTTTCATAGATACAAAGATTTGGTACGTAAATTTGGCTGTACATGTAGAAAACTTATTAAAAACGGTATTATTAAATTTGTATTTACATTGTGTCATAGATCAAATTTATTCGTTCAGTGTATGTTCACTTGTTTTTGTTAATATGTCTTTTGATTGCATGAGTTAAGCCATTTCAATTGATATTTTATAGTGTGTCTTTCTATGTTGTGATGTTACACTATTGTTTCAGGTAGGGTGAAGGTTGGCACCTATTAAATCGTTTAAACCCGATGCATTTGTTTGCACCTGTCCTAAGTCAGGAATCTGATGTTCAGAGGTTGTCGTTTGTTGGTGTGGTTCATAAGTGTTTCTTTTTTCTGGTTTTTTATATAGATTAGAACGTTGGTTTTCCTGTTTGAATGGTTTTACACTAGTTATTTTTGGGGCTCTTTATAGCTTGTTGTTCGGTGTGAGCCAAGGCTCCGTGTTGAAGGCCGTACTTTGACCTATAATGGTTTACTTTTACAAATTGTGACTTGGATGGAGAGTTGTCTCATTGGCACTCATACCACATCTTCTTATATCTATGTATAAGTTTGTGATTAGATCAGTTTAAGATGAAATGCTAATGTTAAGTCAATGATATTTGGTATGCAAATTTATTGGCATTTGCAAGTCTTGTTTCCATGGAGATTATATAGCCCCACCCCCTCATCATGGTTCATTGACTTTGAAACTTTTACATTGTTTACAAGTTAATGTTTGTGTTTAGGTTTGTTTAAAAGGAATGACTGATGATAAGTAGATAGTAATTGGTATGCAGTTGTATTAGCATTGGCACATGTCATTTCCATGGAGAATGTTTAGCCATGTACCTTCAGTCATGGTTCATTTACTTTGAATATTTGCATAACTTACATGTTAAAGTATTGCTATTTTAATTTCAAAGAAGCTATTAAACCAAGAGTTCCAAATTGTGAAGTTGAAATCATCCCTTCGTAAATTTTATGGACGCCATCACGAGTTGGTTGACCGTTATGGAATAACCGTTTCACAGATGATATCGGATATGTTCCTTATGTCGTAACTACAATATCCTTCCCTTTTCACGAATGTGACCTACCGAATTAGACTATTTACCGGATTTGTAATAACATAAGCAACACGATGGGTGCCACATGTGGAGCAGGAACTGCTAACCCTTCCGGAGAACCTGAGATCACCCCCAGTTTTTGGTGGGGTTCGTGTTGCTTAGTCTTTAGTTTTCTATGTTGTGTCATCTGTACTATTATTTGTCTGTTTGTCTTTTTATTTTGGGCCATGGCGTTGTCAGTTTGTTTTCGATCTATGAGTTTGACTGTCCCTCTGGTATCTTTCGTCCCTCTTTTTTAATTTCAACATTTGCATTATCAAAATTACAAAAAGGCGATACATATCTCTGTGTTAACAGTTTATTATTTGACTTGTGATTTTGTTATTGTCCCTTGGTGTAAGTCTTACTCTTTCTTTTTTTTTTTGCATTCATTTTTATTTAGATTTAAAACATTTTTCATTAAGAAAACAATTCTGATACATAATAAAGATCAGAGAATTTTACTAATCTTGCAAGTATTTTTTACTCATAAGTCATGAACATTATTATAACTTATGATCAATACAAGTCTTAAGAATGTTTGTTCAAAGACTTAAAGATTATATAATATGCACATAAATTATGACTTTTTTGCAAATGTGTATCTGCTTACAAGAATATTTTATTATTCACTCCAAATTTGTATTAACAGTATACGCAGGATAAGTCTTCACCTGTAAAAGAATTAATCAGTTGTAAATCATGTGTATACGTCATGTTAATAATGAGTGTTGGGATAATATTGGTATTATTACATTTTTCAAGTACTTAAACCAATTAAAATGGCTTGTTCTTGTTTATCTTAAACATTAAGTAGCTTAGTGTGGTTGCTATTTGTGTAAAACCTCATTGGAAGGTATTTTTAGACATGTTACAAATATATAGTTGATAGCTAGAAATAAGCTGTTAAAAAATTTAAGCCCCCAATTACAAGTTTTTGAACTGTTGAAGTTAAAGATGAGGATTGAGGGGGCAATCTTTAGATGACTTAGGCAAATTATACCATATTTGACAGAAAAGGGAATTTGTTCTAAAATGTGTTTCATTGAATTGGATTGGCTAATGATTATAATGGTACTTGCAGAGTTTGTTACTTTGATATAAATCAGCTATAGCCAATACAGTCACCACTGGCATGACTGGGAGGCTTCAATTGAAATTTGGTAAAACCTAAAGGAAATATACATGTCGAAAAATCTGTACTTTTTGAAAATAACGGAACCATTCCAAAGTAGATATGATGTAAAGATACCTTTTACTTTGGTACTGATTTGCCATCCAATATTGTCATGAAATTAAAAGATTTCCTTCCTTAGAATTATTGACAAACTTCAACTCAGATACGATAGTCATTCATGATCATGCAATTGGGGATTCAACTGTCATGTGGCATGATATGTGAAATATGTTAAAAAAAATCATATTTATCTGGAGAAGTGCAGATGAAATTGAATCAGAACAAAACAGAAACTTGTAAGATACTTTAATATTTGTCATACTTGGCTGGTCAACCTATTAGGCTGCCAGCAATTCACCTTGACATATGTACAACATCAGAATTACAAAAACAGTATTCTTTCTTTGATGGTTGTGATAATTTAAAAAAAAATAATGAAGTGGTTTGTTGAGTAAGAGTATCTATTTTTTCTACTTTCAGGTTTAGTGATAGTTACCAGGAAGGTTTTGATGCACACAATATAAACACTGCACATTTGGGTGACGGGGATCCAGAGATTGAAAAACTGGTGTTACATTCAACAAGCACACCTGATAGTTCACTGCACAATATACAGCTAAACATACCAGGATTTGATAAAGAAGATACACAAAAGGAGGACCAAGTTCAAACAGTTGAAAAAGAGTTATCTGACTCGGAGAGATCATTAGTTGGAAGTGAATCACAATATAAACATGTTAATAGTTTAAGAACAACACCATCGCCACCACCAATTGAAAATCAAACTAAACTTGTTGGAAAATCATTTGTCACATCAACTCATTATTTAAAGGATCAGCTCCCTGGTCCAAGAGGTGCTTTCAACCAAAATTCCTATTTTGTCAAATCTAGTTGCAATCCTAATCAAAATATAAGTAATCGCTGTGGCACAAGTGCATTTTCTGGCACCAAAAAGCCATTGACTCCTTTTGAAAAGAAGTACTCACATTTAGTTTCGGCAAGAAACACCATACCCCAGCCACGGGCATACAGTGCAAATAGTATACGCAAATTAGATAAACCTAGTTCTAGAACTAAGACCATGAGTAATTTCAATTACGGAGGAGATATGTACACACTGACTTCAACATCTTTGTCAAGAGCTCAGGAAAAGGAGGAGCTACAAAGACTGAATGACAGATTTACTTCGTATATTTCAAAAGTTAGGCAACTTGGGCAACAAAGTGGACAATTAGATTCATCCTCGTTTCTGAAGTCTGCTAGAATTCTAGAAGAAGAAGTATCACATCTTAAGAATTTATATGAAAGGGAACTAGAAAGTTTGAGGTAAGGAATATCTCACAACTAGAAAGTTTGAGGTAAGGAATATCTCACAACTAGAAAGGTTGAGGTAAGGAATATCTCACAACTAGAAAGTTTGAGGTAAGGAATATCTCACAACTAGAAAGTTTGAGGTAAGGAATATCTCGCACTGCATCCTCAAGCAATCTCATTATTCCCATAAGTTTAAAAGTTTTTGAAGCTTGACTGGTGATCCGACTGGAAATTGGGTAAGAAACAAGGTGAGTTCCCCATCAGATAAAAAAGTAATTACCAAAAATACCGACTCTTGGGTAAATTCAAAAATAGGAAGTCTATAAAACCTGATAAAATCAATGCTTGACTATATCAAAAAAAGGATGAACAGAAAAGAATTGTCATATTCTTGACTTTGTACAGGCATTTTCTAGAGATAATGGTGGGTTAAACCTGGTATTATAGCTAGCTAAACCTCCCACTTGTATGGTAGTTGTTTATAATTCCATTATATTGGGTGAGCAACACAACGGACATAATTGGTTAACATGACAATAATTGGGATTTAGCAGCCAAAACTTTATAAACAAACAATGTACATCACACAGACATACAAACACAACAGACTTCAAACAAACATACGCATGAATCTGATAAAGATGCCAACAAAAAGAGGTTTTGTAGTTGATAGTAACTACAGTATAGTAAATCATAATTTCACATACACTTTCCCAATAAAGTACAAATTAAGTAAAAGAAATGTACAAGGGTATACAAAAAAAAAAAACATTCTGTATTTAATATTTGAAGTATACGCTGAATATTTTTCTGTTAGGTCTTGATACTTTCCACCCGTATGAAATTATAAGGCGTATTACGCCTGGAAATAAGGCGTAAACCAGGCGTAAGTGGTAGTTACGTGTCTAGATCCAGGCGTAAGGGAGCAGGAAACGTAAATTTGTAGTCCTTACGGGTGTAGAAAAAAGTGGTAAACCTGGCGTAAATTGAAATAAGCAAGGCGTAAATTTTCTTACGGCGTAAAACTGTTGGTATGGGGTAAATCATAATACCCATAATGCTTTGTTTAAAGGATCATGGGAATTTTTTTTCAAAATTTGGCTTTTTGGTTTGAGTTTGCAAGAGTTGGACTTAATGCAGCTTCATACATTCAGGGATAATTAGCTTGTTTTGTGCTTTTTGGAAGAATTTGGAAATATGGAATCAAATTGATTAATAAAAATTAATTGTGAAAAAAATGGAAAGTAATACATGGTAAATAATAATTATGTGAGTATATTACCTAAGTTATTAAGTTTTAAGTTCTAACAGTTAAATTTTGAAATCCCAAAACCTTTATCCTTGGATAATAACATTAAAATCTTTTACATGAAGTTAAATTGCAGTATTATCATTTATATTTTAAAGGACATTAATTTATAAAAAAACTTAGTTAATCAAAATGCAGAAGTTTTATTTCAAGAAAAATTAATTGTCATAATTCTTATTTAAACTTGAACTTATTTGAGCCAGTGTCTGTCTAAAATGTATTTATTCATATATTAGCTTCTTCAATGGTTAATATTTCCAGTTTCATGTCAAATAATGAGAAAATAAAGCAACAGTACAGAAGTTTGCATTAAATACACAAAAGTACACAGCTAGGGTAATACACTGATTTGAAATAAGTGTAGTATTATGTAAGGATATTACGCCTGGTTTATTTATTGACCAGGCGTACTCATTTGCATATTACGCCTGGTTTTCTCTGGACCAGGCGTACTCATTTAAATATTACGCCTAATTTTACGCCTGGTTTCCGCCTCAGTTACGCTTGGTTTCCGCCTGGTTTACGCCTGGTTGACGCCTGGACATGCATTCCTTAAACACTGCAATGACGCCCAGATAAAGTATGATTTTTACGCCTGGTTTCCGTGTCATATACGGGCATCACAGTTCGTACAGGCAATGAACTTTTTTTGAGGTAAAAGATTAGACGTTCTTTGACAAAATGCTTTTTTTTTTAAAAGATAGACTTTGTGGTGAACTTTTATAAGACAACAGTCTTTTAACAAAATTGAAACAACTAGCTATCATATCTAAGAATCAATGTCTATATTGCTATTCTTTATCTTGGCATTTCCTTGAAAGCATTACAGAATGAACGAGCGAACACCCAGTAGAGCAAAGTCAAGACAGCTACTAGCGTCAATTTGATTTTAACAACAGGGGATGTTGGGTTTATGTCAATCAACATTAACCCAACAACACAAAAAAGACATAAAGGTTATAAATACTGTCTTCAACAATAGAACACTGTCTATAACAATAGAAAACTGTCTTTACTATATACCAATCTTTAAATCATCTCAGGTCTATTTACAAGTTTGTGAATGAAGTATTCCAAAGATCTGTCAACACCAAAACAGAAGGTATAATAATATCAGATTTTTAATCCAAATGTATAATTGGCCCTAGGTCATGATATTAGCCCAAGAGCTGAAGGTCAGTTAGACATGTAATGCATTGAAAACTTTTTTACAGATTGCAGTTGGAAGATATTTCCAGAGAAAAGATTATTCTACAACAACACTGCGGTAAACATCAACAATCTGCCCAAGATCTGGAAGATAGGTAAATACAAGTAGAAAATGTATAGAGAGGGGATTTAAAATGCAGATTAAAGCCCTCTTTTTCAGTTTTCAGCTGATGCAATGTGTTTGATCATCATGGTCATTTGCTATTACTCAGCTGATTTTCCATGTTTACTTCTGTTTTCTGGATTAACGAAGTACTTTTGCCTCAATTCATACAATGCATGAAAGATATAGCTTAAAAAGACAAGTAACACTAGTACGGTAATGTTATGTTATAAATTATGAGGAAGGTAAATTTAAGTTGTCAAGTTTACAAATTGCCAATGGCAAGTTTTTAGATATTCTTATTAATTGAAGCCTATATATGAGTAATACCTGAGGGTACATACATTACAATTCTGGTAGAGATTGCTTTCCACCCATCCACATTAGATATTGATACAAGAAAGTCAAAACTTCTAGCTTGTCCTTTTCCACCCTATTGAGTTTTTCATTACCATGCTTGTGTTATTATTCTGATTAGTTAGAGCTTCCTGTTGAAGACTAATCCTGACAAGGAGGTGAATTTCCCCACCTTAGAGAATAAACCTCCCTATCTATTCATGCTTAAACTACCATTTTATTAAGAGTAGTTGTTAATATACATTCTTTTGTTGATAAATCCATTTCTCAAATTCTTAGCCAATTTATACTTTCCTTGATCAGTTGTTTCTTTTTGATAAATCAATGTCATGAATGTGTTGTTCCTTTGATCTCAGTTCTTTATTGGTCAAAATTCAAGTATGATGTCATATTTTCTTGTTTTACTATGAATTTGCTACTGTGACTTAATGGGAAAAGGCTACCATGTCTGATGACATCGCGTAAAAAAAACACATCATGGAGTTAAATGATGTTTAGAGAAACAGATTCCATCACACGATCTCTTGCAATACTTTTTTTCTTCACTCTCAAACATTAAATTTTAAATATGTAAAACCCTCTGAAAGCCTCACCTTTTAAATTTGAAATTTCAACTGTCTCAAGTTAAGGAATATTGTATCACACTCGATAAGAGTATCCATATATTTTAAAGTCATTTATTGCCTAATAATAATAAATAAAAAAAAAAAATTTTGTTCTCATGACATATATGGAAAAGGCTATAGTGCATTTTTGTGTCATGAATTAATACATTGTATCCTTTATTTAACAATACATTAAATTCCAAACAAGCTGCAGTATATTGAATAAAATGAATTTGACCTTGGAATAAACATTGTTGATCATCAAACTGATAGTAATGAGCTTTTTTTTTTCTTTCAGACTGTTAGTAGAAACAGATAGAAACAGAAAACTTGTAGACCAAATTAATAATTGTCAACAAAAAATAAATAATTTGGAACAGGAATTAATGCATGTGAGAGCAGCACCACGGCCAATAGATGACATACCACGCATGCAGAGAGATTTAGACAATTTAACAAGAGAAAATGAAAATTTTAAACGAAGGTATGGTATCTTGATTTGAAGGGTTATGTATCAAGCACAATAATGTGTAAATATTTTTTTCTATAAACACATATCTAAATTGCTCTTTACAACATGCTGAAGTTGTATGATGATGCACCAGGCAAAAACCTTATTTATTAAACTTAATAAAAATCATAGACGAATAAATTTAATTGTACAAAATTGTCAAAAAAAACACGATGTACCAGTTAGTAGTTTCAAAAACTATTTACTGTGTATCTGTATAAACTATTTACTGGAAGCAAACATTTTCCTGGAAAAAGACAATTACTGGAAGCAAATTATTTCCTGTAAAAAGACTATTTAGTGGCAGCAAGGATTTTCCTGTACTTTCTGTATCATAAAACAACTATGTACTGGCTATTTGGACAATAGCATGTTTATTGTCCTCATAGCCAGTAAATAAAGAGTATAATATTACATGAATAAACAGTATTCTCTGCATTTTTTATTAAAATTTTTACTTTTCAGATGGGAAAAAGAACAGTTACTTAGACAAGAAGTAGAAGAAAAACTACATGCATGCTTTAAAAAATCTGAGTTTGATCACCAAGTGCAGAATGAACAACAGTCTGAGCTCCGACAAAGATTGGAATCTGCCACTTCCACTATTTTTGGATTAGAGAATAGAGTTCGTGAACTTAGTAAAACTGACTCCAACATTCCTGACCTTATAAAACAAGTAAGAGAGGCTGCTGAGGAAGAATTACAAAAGTACCAGGCTGAATCAGAACAACAGTATACTAGAAATGTAAGCTATATAATTTTGTCTTGACCAAGTAAAGTACAATTAGGTCAAAACTTAAACAGTGTATACAAAATTGTTTAAGAATAAGTACATGTCAGTTCTGTATTTATGTGTAAATTTTAACATTTTTGTTTCTGCTTTATAATGTTGATTTTTAAATTATTCTTGTTTCATTAAAATTGACTCCAAAATGTTTTATGGCATACTGTGAAGCCACTTGTGAGTACAAATTGTCATTACAATACATTGCTTATGGTATTTTAATTATATTTTTACTTGAATGCATTTGCTGGACTTTTTTTACATCTCTTACTGGTATATAATTATTGTTCTCTGAGGGGCAGTAGGAGGGCATGTCATCTCTAATAAAACACTCTTTCCCGGTTCCAGAAAAATTAATCATTAATTCCTCGAGTCCCGATTAGTGTCAATCCCGAATTCTTGTGAAAACAAAGGCCAATCCCAAATTCACTACAAAAATAAAGTCCCAATCCAGACGTCCTGAAAAAGGTCCTTTCACAACTCTTTTTTGAAAATTCATTATTAAAAGAGTAAATACTTCTAAATAACAAATATCTACATTGTTATTTGTCCTTCAACTGGTCTATTGTTTGAACTATGTAACTGATGAAAAGTTAGTTGGAATCAAGAACTTGCAGGGAATCTATTAAAAAACATATTCATTTGCTATAAATAGTCTGTCATTTACAGTTTCCAATTAAAATTTTGTTTTAAAAACATCAGAAAATTAATTAACATTTTGGAATAACTATATTTGTTTTATCAGTTAATCTTTATCTTTCTATTTAAATACCAGTCCCTTGGCCAAGTTTAGATAGGTTTTAACTGTAATGTATACATGATAAGTACTGCAAGGTTCAGAATTTATTTTTTTATAAGATACCACATATTAGTATATTATGATCATGACCATCAGCATACTGTATATTTAGATTATACCACTGCATTGAGTGTAATACAATAGTTCTCAATTTGAAAAGGTTAATTTTTTATAATATAAAGGGGAGACTAGCCCAGCTTTTTAAAGGTTTAAAATATATTTTAGAGATATGAAAAATATCGGATTGCACGAGATTCAGTAGTTAACTCTTTTTCTCTAATTATTTTTAGATGATACGTAGACAAACTTTATCTTTCTTTTTCAATGATCTCCCAAAAGATGTGTTCTTTCTCTATGACATTATCAGGCAAGGTCACATTTTTTCATGACGTCAAAATAGAAATTCAAAGGAAAGCAAGCAAATTTGATATTATAAGATAATTGAATTCTGACCAATGAAGACATGAGATAAAACAAACCACATCTTGATTATAAAAAACCTATCAATTGGTTGGGGAAAGTATTACTCTGCATACTTAAACATACCGTAGTTTAATTGTGCCACTTTCATATTTAGTATCAGAAATCCCGACTCATGCAAATGGTAAGTAAAAGTTCTGTATACAGCTTTCTCATCACGATTTAATTATCTTCCCATTAATATCAGTTTGACAGGACATATTCATGCTAATTTATGAATCCCATAAACATCCAAGAAAATTTTTACTTAATTCAATATTTTATTGCTTTTTCCTTTTCTTTCTATCTCTTATGTAAGTACAATCGTAACCACTAACTATTTCCAAGTTTGATACTGTCTAAGTTTTAAGAACATAATAATCTAATATAAAACACCAGTTTTAGCACAAGATGTGTTATCTTGCATTGGATGTCTTCACTTGTGCATTTCTTTAGAAGATGGAATACTAAATGATAAATGACTAGGGTTTACTTATATGTAGGATGTATAGAGATGTTTTCACCATTTGTTTTATAATACATTGGAATATATATATTACCAATATGACTACTACATTTTCTAAGAAAACAAAGTAAAATCAGTTCTTCCTCAAAAATTGACTTTAGGCAGAGATCTTCTATGGAGGTTTGAAAAGTTAAGTACTTTTACATTAAAGCACATGGAAGATATACAGAAAAATTGTCTTGTTGACTAGTACTGCTGGACCAAACTTATGGCACAGCTACAATATGTCATGACACCTTCACATCCCTACAAATTTTTATGAAAATCTGTTAGTTCTTTATCAAATATAACAGTATACTTATTTTACACAGTGGTGGATGAACATAAGACAACATTCACAAATATACTTGGAATAACAACATATTGATTGAACAGTACTTTTATTGTTGTTCTTCATCTCTACAGTTGCTAGGACTGCTGCTGTGGAATTCCTCTCATTGAGACTTAAAAATTGTAATTTGCTGCTTCTCCGCTTAACATGCAGCATGAAGGAGTAAAAGTAACCATCCATCATCATCATCAGATGGATCAAAATGGCCCCTATTATCTACTTCAGTATAAAAAGTAGTAACGAATTTATGATTAAGTTGTGCAAAGACTCGGTAGAATATATTAATCACACAACAGATTGTATTCTATATTGCAATATAAAGGCTATTTATTACTGTATTATTAGTAAATACTGTTAATAATTGTAAGGTTGATAGGTTCTAGTTTAATACATTGATTAGTATTGTTTTCTTTGATCAACAGATATCTGCCTTGAAAGTTCAAATGGAAAACGATGCTAGTACAATAGAAAGACTGGATAAGGAGAAATCTCAAGTTTTAGGAAGTATTGGTGACCTGAAGGCGAGGATTACAAACTTGGAAGGGGAGGTAAGGAATTACATTACTGCATTTAATTCATGAAAAACAACACAAGAAAAACAAAACACTAAAAAATATTACAAGCTAAAAAAAAATGTTTTCGTTTAAAGGGCAAACAAAAGATACATAGAATAAAACTTACTTTACAAAATGTTTGAATGTCGAATGAAAGAAACAGAGAATAAAATATATTAAAGTATAGATTTTAAAGTTTTCTGCTTGTAAATATCTTCAAATATTGGATGCAAGTTACAGTATGAAGCTTTTTTGGTTTAGTGAGCATAGTGATGTGGAAAGAAAATTTTCATACTGTTTTGAATGGCTGATATTTACAAGAAAAAATAAGCATTATGTTTATGGTATTGATCTTAGAGTTTTTCTTGATCTAAAAATTATTTCTTGATATTGTTGGATTAATTCCATAAATAGAATGGTTTTTTGTAAGCTTTATTGAAAAACAAGAAGTAATGTGATAAGAGTGTGTTCCTTCTTCAGCTTTTCTTCACAATTTATTTGCATTTGATTTGAAAGGATGTTCCCAGAATTAAATGCATGGAGGCATAGGAGAATATTTTTTTAGACTAACCACCCATGATATAAATTTTTTTCATTTTACTTATAGTCCTCACATAATTCTAAGGAAAATACAACCACCCACAATTAATTTGAGTGCCTCCCATTCCCCTCCACCACAACCAATTTAAAACCAGTCCTAGGATAAATTTATGTGTTTTTTCTAACACTTTTCGGATTTATTTTTTTATAATTTTCCAACTGCAGCATTATTTTCCTGAAATATTTCACTTTTTAGCTTCCTGGTTATGTGATAGAAAAACTAGTGTTGTAAAAAAAAGGTATCAATATTATCTCCCTTTGTATGTTGTCATAGTAAGTCAAGTCTTACGTAAGTAAAACACACAATCTAAAGAAAGAAATTATCTTAATTTTCATGAAAGGGTTATCTATAATTCTCTGAAGTTCAGTCAAGGCTGTTAATACAGTGTGTTTAGATTCAGAAAAGGTGAACCGCTTACTTTGGCTCTTTTTTTTTTTTTTGCTTCTTTCATTAATAAAATTGAAAACAATGAAAGTTAACATAAAAAAAAACTATGCAAAACTTTTATAATTTATTTGATGCAGGAAATTAAGCATTAGTTTTCTCAGAGAACAAACTAGAATAGAATGTGAAAAAATGCAGGAATACTAAAGTATATTTTTATGTTTTTCTTTGTAGATAAGAATGATTGATCATCAGAGACAGTCATTAGAGGAAACACTGAACTCAGAGAGAGCTAGGTCAGCTGACCAGTTACAGAGTATGGAGAGGAGATTCCGTGAGGTCCAGGAGGTGTTATTTGTTAAGATGCAGGAAGCTAATATATCCAGGGATACAAATGTCCCACTGAAGGCTGAGATAGAGGCACTGAAAGCTTTGTTACAGGAGGAGGAAAGAAGGTATTTTCCTCTTAGGGCTTCACACAAGTCACTGGACTTTATTGTAAAATGTTACCCATATTGTTTTTAAAAATGGTTAACCTGAAATATTTTAAAATTTTCATATGAATTTATCATCTTTTACTTTCAAGGAGTAAAGCCTTAGTTTATTGATACTTGCCTCTTTAGACATAATACAAAAAGTATCACAGAAAAATGTTTTGAAGCAACAGTGAAGGCTAGCCTACAACAAGATAATAAATGTATCTGCAATATATTTTAAAGATTTTCTCTTTTATAGCTAATACATAATCTTCTGTAAAAAAAGACAAAGATTTTTGTAATGAGATCATCAGGACATAGTTCTATGAAAATAAGGAGTTGAATATAGATTTGGTCATTAATTTTCATGTTTTTAAAATTGTTTTACAGTTGTCATTTCTGGCCTTTTATAGCTTTAAATACTATGTGGTATGGGTTTTGCTCATTGTTGAAGGCCATTTAGTGACTTATAGTTGCTAACGTTTTACATCATTTGGTCTCTGGCTGAGTGTTGTCTCATACTCTCATTGGCAATCATACCACATATTCTTATGTTTATATAATAAACTTGATTCTATATATTTTAAAATCTACAATATCTCTCATAATGCTTCCTATGAAATCAGATATTTTTGGAGAATTAGTATTCCCATTGTTAAGTTTCAAACAGCTTGTGTTTCTCTATTGATTAAAATTAAGAATTTTTGACAAAAATTTGGACAAAAATACATATACCGGTAAAACATACTCAGTGACAGTTATCCTATAAATCAAGACTTTTTTCCTGAGGAAAATGACCAATCTCGTAGTGATGAGAAGAAACACAAAGTTGCTTACCATTTCCATAATGCCTTAGATACATTAAATGTGCCTGTACTAAGTCAGGCTATTTGAGACATGTGATTTTAATTTTTGTTTGACTTTGTACATCTATTATCTTGGAGGAGTTGGTGTGGTCATTTGTACTGTCTTATATTTTTGGTGTGGTCAGTTGTACATGGTCAGTTGTACTGTCTTATATTTTTGGTGTGGTCAGTTGTACTGTCTTATATTTTTGGTGTGGTAAGTTGTACTGCCTTATATTTTTGGTGTGGTCAGTTGTACTGTCTTATGTTTTTAGTGTGGTCAGTTGTACTGCCTTATATTCTTGGTGTGGTCAGTTGTACTGTCTAATGTTTTTGTTGTGGTCATTTGTACTGTCTTATGTTTTTGGTGTTGTCAGTTGTACTGCCTTATATTTTTGGTGTGGTCAGTTGTACTGTCTTATGTTTTTGGTGTGGTCAGTTGTACTGTCTTATGCTTTTGGTGTGGTCAGTTGTACTGTCTTATGTTTTTGGTGTGGTCAGTTGTACTGCCTTATATTTTTGGTGTGGTCAGTTGTACTGCCTTATGTTTTTGGTGTGGTCAGTTGTACTGTCTTATGTTTTTGGTGTGGTCAGTTGAACTGTTATATATTTTTGGTGTGGTCAGTTGCTAAAAATTGTGAGATACTATTTTCTACAAGACTTCTTTGCTTTGTAGGTTGACTGCTCCTGTAGATGTCAGCAGTGCTACATTAAAGCAGACAGCTACTTCCAGCAGTGTAACTCAGAACTATGCAAGCTCTCCACCACCACTGCAAACATCTCAAGTCTTTACCACCTACCAACCACCCATGTCTACATCTTATCAGATGCAGTCGTCCATGTATCCACCACCTCCAGCTCAATCCACAGCATATCCACAGCAGACTTCCTCCTATCAGACTGAGACTGTAACCTATCCACCTCAGACCTCTGGTTACCAGGTGGAGACAGTACATGCTACAGAGCCTCTCTATAGCAGTGTACAGAATGAGTATGATGCCAGTGCAGATTTTCCTATCAGTGGCACAAGATATAATTATGAGACAACACCTAGTGTAAACAAGTTACAGATTGAACCATCACCACCTGTGACCCCTCGCCCAGTTGGACCTGTGGTCAGGGTCAAATCAGCTCCAAGTAAGTTTGTTTAGAAACGATCATTAAGTTAGTTTTCAATATAAATTATTTGGACCTACTCCTGTTCAAGCATTTTATATATATATATCTATTTTCAGACGTACATCTGATGCTCTTGTTAATTTCAGGCTGCTAAGTATCTATAAATTTGTATAAAGAGTAGGTTTCTTTTAAGTGTATTTTGCCCTGTGAATTTATTATTTTTTAAAGCACAATAGTACAATGTTCCTGTTAGTAGTATAAATCTTAAAGTTATTTTATACACATCAAGAAAATATTTTCTTAATTTGCTCTGCTAGTTCGACAAAATTTAATCTGCATAATCTATATGATATTTTGTTTTTTTATTGTATCCCTAGCTTAGTTTTTTTTCCTGTTGAATGAAGTAGATACCCTTTGAAGTAAACAGTAATTTTAAAATTATCAGAAGACAACAGAACCTTCTTTTTGTTTCATATTACAGGTTCTGGCAGGAGTGGACAAAGTCTTGGACAAGGAAAGGACTATTTCGATGAGATGTTCCGAGACCTAACAAGTCAAACCATCAACACATATTCCCGACCAAAAAGTAGCCCCACAGACCGTTACCCTATGACAGCTTCCCATGACTACACTACTGCTACATCTAGGTAAGACATTTCTTTGGACTTTATAAAAGACTGGGTGCAGGTAACACTGTGTTAGTACATATTAGTACAGTGGTATTTATATCTTTGTTATTATGTCAAATTTGTTGTTTTACTGTCAGTTTCTTGTGTAATGTAGTATAGGGAAGCATCTCTTGGCTAATCAACTATAGAAAGGTTCTCATGGCACAAATGTTCAACTAATACAAGTTAGAATAATTTCAAAAAATATTTATTGCATGTTTTGATACAAGATTTTGGCGAAGACAAGTTTTGTGCAAACTTCAGTTTCGACAAGATTCAGAGTACCATGCCTTATCTAACAATTTGCAGTGAAGCATTTAATTTTGAAATTTAACAGTTAATATTTGATATTGAATAAAAATTACATGTTAATAGGGATTAGGTAAAATTATTAGTTTTAAAAATGATAAGAGCGCCCTCTTCAATTTCGATAACAAACATGGGGGAACGTAAACAAACCTCGCGAAATCGAATTCTTTCTCTTATTTCTTGCTTATTGTACTCTATAATCCGCACCCCTGTCTGGCAGGATCAATTTTGGAGAATAAAACTGCGGACTATACAAGCCTGAATTTTAAATAGCAATTTAACCAGGTACAACCCACCATTTTCTTTGGACAATGTCTACCAAGACAAAAGACAGGATTAAATATGACAGTTCTTTTCCAAATGTTCTGTTGGTTGATATAGTCTAGCATTTGGTTTTGTCAGGTTTTATGAACAAGTTTCGTAGAATGTGATCAATTTAAAGGGCTGTTAATTCTGAGGATTTTCTAGGTTATTTGGTTTCCCATTATACCAAACAGAATTTTGTTTTTGTATTGAAAATATGAAGTGTAGAGTGAGTATTATTTGTATGTACACTTAAATGATATCAAATGTACTTATAAAAATGGTTTTAGTGCTGGAATATGTCAGTTAAGGAAATATTGTGGCTTAATACATAAATCAGATAAGTGATACAGGTTCAACATATAATTACTCAGTTGTAAGGTTGGGAGTAGATAGAAGAGGGAAATAAATGTTACAAAAATGTTTCTTCCTTCTTCAGAAAACTTGTTTTTAGATTTCCAAGAAATTTACTTACTTAAAGTATTAACTCAGTTTTGAAATTTATTTTAGTTTTAAGAATACATTTATCACAAATCAAGAAAGTTTTCTGTTTATTATTTTAGGCACTGGTTGGTAATTTCTCAGTAGAATCACTGTTGCTATACTTTTCTTCACTAATGCTTTGTCTCACGTTTTCAGAAAATTCAATATTTACTATTTCTAACTGTTTCAAAAATCAAGACACATTTAATATACATATACAGTAAAAGGATGTAATTGTTTATCAGTGACATTTTTCACAATATTTTATCAAAGAATGATGTATATATATTGGCATTAGTATCTGTTTCCTATTTTCAGATGGTATGTAGAACCTGAGCCAAGTTATTTCTCCCCTTTAGTTAAATTCAGTTTTATCATATTTTTCACCTCAGTGCAATATCCAATTCAAAAGATGGTAGATTTATTAAGGGACTTAATTCTTGGATACTTTACTAGGACAGGAAGGTATGATCCTCTGTTAGGTCAAAGTTTCCTTACTTCATAAAAAAATTATTTTTCTATACAATATTTATTTTGAAAAACATCACAGATAAACAAATAAATTACTAAATATGATGTGTACATATTTTAAGATTTTGTTTTAAGTTCTGTAAAATTAAATCAGGTATCCAAGAAGCAGTAAATCTATTAGGATTAAGAAAGATTGGAAATTCTGGTAAGAGTTATCTCCCATTATACAACACAGTTGTATGTTGACATTTGCATTCTTTCTTTATGTTAAAATTGTTTTGTTCTCTACAGTTTTTGTCGAGCCTGCGACTTTTGTCGCAGAAAGCTCGACATAGGGATAGTGATCCGGCGGCGGCGGCGTTAGCTAACTTCTTAAAAGCTTTATATTTTAGAAGGTGGAAGGTCTGGATGCTTCATACTTTGTATATGGATGCCTCATGTTACGAAGTTTCTGTCAGTCACATGTCCAATGTCCTTGACCTCATTTTCATGGTTCAGTGACTACTTGAAAAAAAAGTTCAGATTTTTTGTAATGTTAGATTCTCTCTTATTATAAGTAATAGGATAACTCTATTTGGTATGTGCGTACCTTGCAAGGTCCTCATGCCCGTCAGACAGTTTTCACTTGACCTCGACCTCATTTCATGGATCAGTGAACAAGGTTAAGTTTTGGTGGTCAAGTCCATATCTCAGATACTATAAGCAATAGGTCTAGTATATTCGGTGTATGGAAGGACTGTAAGGTGTACATGTCCAACTGGCAGGTGTCATCTGACCTTGACCTCATTTTCATGGTTCAGTGGTTATAGTTAAGTTTTTGTGTTTTGGTCTGTTTTTCCTATACTGTATGCCATAGGTCTACTATATTTGGTGTATGGAATGATTGTAAGGTGTACATGTCTAGCGGGCAGGTGTCATCTAACCTTGACCTCATTTTCATGGTTCAGTGGTCAAAGTTAATTTTTTGAGTTTTGGTCTTTTTTTCTAATACTATATGCAATAGTTCAACTATATTTGGTATGTGCGTACCTTGCAAGGTCCTCATGCCCGTCAGACAGTTTTCACTTGACCTCGACCTCATTTCATGGATCAGTGAACAAGGTTAAGTTTTGGTGGTCAAGTCCATATCTCAGATACTATAAGCAATAGGTCTAGTATATTCGGTGTATGGAAGGACTGTAAGGTGTACATGTCCAACTGGCAGGTGTCATCTGACCTTGACCTCATTTTCATGGTTCAGTGGTTATAGTTAAGTTTTTGTGTTTTGGTCTGTTTTTCCTATACTGTATGCCATAGGTCTACTATATTTGGTGTATGGAATGATTGTAAGGTGTACATGTCTAGCGGGCAGGTGTCATCTAACCTTGACCTCATTTTCATGGTTCAGTGGTCAAAGTTAAGTTTTTGAGTTTTGGTCTTTTTTTCTAATACTATATGCAATAGTTCAACTATATTTGGTATGTGCGTACCTTGCAAGGTCCTCATGCCCGTCAGACAGTTTTCACTTGACCTCAACCTCATTTCATGGATCAGTGAACAAGGTTAAGTTTTGGTGGTCAAGTCCATATCTCAGATACTATAAGCAATAGGTCTAGTATATTCGGTGTATGGAAGGACTGTAAGGTGTACATGTCCAACTGGCAGGTGTCATCTGACCTTGACCTCATTTTCATGGTTCAGTGGTTATAGTTAAGTTTTTGTGTTTTGGTCTGTTTTTCTTATACTGTATGCAATAGGCCTACTATAGTTGGTGTATGGAATGATTGTAAGGTGTACATGTCTAGCGGGCAGGTGTCATCTGACCTTGACCTCATTTTCATGGTTCAGTGGTCAAAGTTAATTTTTTGAGTTTTGGTCTTTTTTTCTAATACTATATGCAAAAGTTCAACTATATTTGGTGTATGGAAATATTTTATGATCTATTTGTCAGTCACACAGTTTTTTTTTTTACCTTGACCTCATTTTCAAGGTTCATTGCTCAGTGTTAAGTTTTTGTGTTTTGGTCTGTTTTTCTTAAACTAAAAGCAATAGATCAACTATATTTGTTGTATGGAAGAATTGTTAGCTGTACATGCCTGCCTAGCATGGTTCATCTGACCTTGACCTCATTTTCATGGTTCATTGGTCAATGTTTAGTTAACTTGGTTAATAATAAGTTTATGTGACAGTTGTAATAAAGCTTTATATTTAGGACTATCAACATAATATCAATGATAAGTAAAGAAGGCGAGACATTTCAGTGTGTGCACTCTTGTTTACTTTAAAGTATAACTGCAACCTGTTCAAATGTACTTTTATTTAGGATGTGAGAATTGCTGCATCATAATTAGCAATATGAAATATGTTGTCTATTAATATAATTTACATAATCTGTTGATGACATAGCATTGCATTCAATATCACTCTTTGTTTATCTATCGTTATTCAAGCAATCACATCAGTGTTTAAAATTTTAAATCTTATCAATATATCACAGCTATTCTTTCTAAAACATTTAAGTATTAGGGTACCTTTATCCTTTTAGAAATGAATTTCTTTAAAGTTTTATTATAAAATTAAGTTTAATCCTGATGCTATAAACTTCAACAAAGGCTGCTACTCACATTCTACTTTATAAACCAAAATTATCCACAGACTGGTATTGTATAATTGTGATGTCACTCAATATCATTTTTGACCTTTGTGTACCTGAGCTGCCTGATGGTATAATATTTATTTGTCAATGAGATAAATATATTTTTAAGATATTGATCATACCTTTTTCTTTTTAAATCCCTGTTAATTAATATTCTTACAAAAATTGCATCTTCAAGATAACTGATTTTTAGTTGCCTTCCACTTTTATGCTAAATGAACATAATTGGGCAGTATTTCGAAATTTTATAAAATTATTTACCTATCTGAAACATGTTGCACTGCATCTGAATATCAAAAAAATTTATATATTATTATGTAGCATTTATACTTTCAAACCAATCTAATCAATTAAAATTAAATAGGTTTTAAAATGTATAGAATGTATTATGAAGCAGCAAAAAAAATGCCTTTTTGTCACTTTAAATTGCAGTATTTCTCCAAATTCCGTCAAAAAAAATTGTATAAAAATTATATATTATTGGTGTGAGCAGTTCTGTTTATATAGAATTAAAAGCTGTGACCTTTACATTTTAAATGAAGTGCAGAAGTGATTCTTGCCAAAAATGTGATGGTCACTTGCTTTCATTTCATATAAATTTTCAAAAACACAGCATTCAATTCTTTAATTTCTTAAATAAACAGATCTTCGAAATAAAAAAATGAATGCGTTATTAACAATTTGAATATGAAAGAAAAACCTAAAAAACAAAACTTTGGCAGAAATTGTCTAGTGAGTATCAATTCACACCAAATCAAGTATGTGTCATGTAGCTAAAATTTGAATATTAATTATGAATATGATATTGTTTTGCAAATAAATAATTCTTATGTGTTTTTTTAAGCTACGAGATGTATTATCAGTAAGACTTTCATATACTTTTCTTCAGATGTTGTCAACTTTATAGAAATGTTTTTGAATGTACATATCTTTTTTAAATAATTTGCAAATGTCTCCAGCAACATTTAATTATTCCCCTTGTATTTGCTTAAAACCTTTCTTTTTTTAGTTATAGAGTTCTTGCTCACACTTCCAAAGCATGTGATATATGTATATACATTTATTATCGACCTTTGAATAATGGGGATAAATCTAACATGGCATTTTTTCTCTGTGGCAAAGAAACAGACAGTTATCCTGATGACCCCCCCCCCCCCCCCCCTTTCCATCCCCACCCACATTGTATAGACAAAATTTGTCCTGATCAACACACATAGAATTGGAAAGAGACACAACACCCGAAACAAAATATTTGTTCTTTATCTCTTCATTTATACAAGAGTTTTTTTTAAATTAAGCAAATAATATTTGATAGATTTACCATATTAAGATAAAGAAGAACAACTGGAGTTATAAATTTGTAGGCACTTTCACTGGACAGGTTGTGTTGGAAATTTTATGAAACAAATCATCATTGAACTAAAACACTTGAGTAGCCCCTCCTGTTTATATTGTATGACTGACATGTCTGCATGGTTGTAGTACAATTGTTTACTGTTGTTTAGTTATTATCAGTATTTTGTTTTAAGAACTTATCTGCATGTATAATTTAGGACAGAAAAAGTATGAAAAGATTGCACCACCCTTTTAAATCTGCTTGTAATCCAATATATATCATGAATCACCCCATTGCTAGATGAATACACACTTAACATGTAAGACCAAAATCTAACAAAAGAAATACATGTACATTGTATATCCATGGTATAATTAAAATTTGATAAATCTTCATTTAACCATGCTTATTAATGAACAATTTCTTAACTGTACAATGAATCTTTTTTTATAACAAGAAATTAATTCAAGAAATTTTCCATTTATATTTTTGAAATTGAAATTATTCATAAATCTTCTGATTTTGACTATATAAATATGACCATGATGGTCTAAGTTGTCCAACTACTGTATCACTAGCATGTCAACACTGAGGTTATCCCGCATGTATCAAATGCATTGATTCCAATTCTAATGGACTAGGATTGTCAGTTTTCCTACCGAAGGTCCATGGTTATTTCTGGGCAATACTGCTTCCTCCAACAACAAAATCTGACCACCATGAAATAGTCAATAGTGCTGAAAGTGGCTTTAAATACCAATCAATCAATCAATCAATCAATCAATATGATAAAAAAAAATTAAGTCATTGCTAGGTGTAGGTGAAGAATTGATGAAGATTTATTGAAAATTGTTATGTTTAGGTCAAATAATAATTTTAATTGCCACCCCCCCTTTTTTCAAAGTTTAAAAGCTTTCATAAGCTTTGATTTAAAAACAGCAAAACATTTTTTTTCTTATATTGTGATCATGTGACATCTTAGTTAATGGTTTTACATACCAATACTTTCTCTGAAGTTTTTGTGATTTAAAGGTAATCGATACAGTGAAACTTGGTATTACCTGATTTATTAGAATTATTGATAGCTCATACAAACTTGGTATTACCTGATTAATTAGAATTATTGATAGCTCATACATATTTAACTTATAAGTGATTTAACAATACTATCATTGGAATTATTTTTTGTTTAATTAAGGATTTACACATACTTTAAATGGTTCAGGGCATTTTTTTTTTATCACTACAGCAAAGACAATTATTGAATTTAAGATTTCTAAGTATTATAGACAATAAAGAATTCATACAGTTAAAAATTTCCTGCTTCAGAATCCAATATTGAATTGTTATTATTAGTCATAAAGTAAGCTAACTGTACAAATTTTAAGAGAAAGGGAGGGATGCATGATTTCAGTATAAAAATATGGAGATGAGGTGTGATCAGTGTTTACCTTGTAAATATATAGTGCATATAAGGGGAGTTTTAAAAGTTTCTTATTTTATTGTCTTTTTATGATTTTGAGATGTAATAAGGAGAGAAATGACATCTTAGAAAAATATAAAACAAAGCTTTTTATTGAAAGTTGAGGCAAAAGGAATTTACTAGTGTTTTTGTTGAAACTACATGTATAGTACAACAATAAGATTTTCTTAGACTATTAGTTCTGGCAATGGAGTAGTCTAATTATATATTATCTAAAGCTTATACTTTTCAGATCATATTAATTCTGTTAATGTATAAATTATTTTTATTCCTGAACTTGCTGATATACTTGCCATTGTTCATTAAACAAACAACATGAATAATATTTTGGAAAGCCATTTCATGTATACAGAATGCAATAGCACATTTAAAATAAATTTCATAACCTATTGTAATAGGTGATTAAATGTATATGTAAGATCCATAAGGACATTGTTCAATCAGTATAGCCAAATAGAATTTGATAATATATTACAACTTTTAAAATCCTATTTGATATTTGATTGATTTGAATTAAATAAAATTTAAATCTTTAAGCAAGGTGAATTTTATTGTCACAGTATTAGTTGTAGAATAAGTTTTAACTAGTTAAGACAAATAAAAGGAAAAACTGATAAAGACGTGTAGAATTTTACTGGATTATCGTAAAGGGTTTAATGAATTAAATTTCAGATCAGTTTGAATATATGCCGTTAACATTGGACTTGTAATCAATAGGGTGAAGTTTGCATAGTAACCGTGGTGTGGGCCATGGGTCGTAAAAATACAATACATTAAAACACTGATTCAATCTTTGTATTGTCAAACTATTGTTTTGATATTTGAGGAATTTATTTAATAGAAACTGGTTTTGTGTTTATTTTCATAAGTGTAATTATGAATAATTCTCTTGCTAGTGCTGTTGGAGATGTAAAAATTCTTGATGTGAACCAAGAAGGAAAATTTGTGCGACTTGTCAATGAAGGCGGCAAGGTAAGATATTGTTTGTCACTTTAAATTTCTACAAAGACCTGGTGGGTGTTGATGACAAGATATAGGTTTTATAGTATATGCACACTTATATTTTGACAATCTTGAGAATCTGTTTTGTTAAATTGATATTTTTGACACGGGTTCAATTTGTGGTCTGTTGTTTCATTATTATTTAGGTATTTGCTGTGTTATAAGAAAATGTAGCTAGGTCATGCTTTGTTTTTCTAGAATCAAACTTCTTTTTGATTTAAGGAAAATGCAAACATCAACTAAATAGAAAACAGCTAAACCCATTAAACATTGCATATGTGTAATTTGAGAACTTATGGTAAATTTAAGTTAATGATTTGAAAGTTCAATGTCATTAATAAAAAAAAGGATAGTAACAATTTGCCAACTACCCATGTTTAATTGATATTGCACATGCCATGCATTACTGAATGTTTCGATAGAAAAAAATTCTTTTCAAAATTATTCTTTAGTTTTGTGCTTATAAATATTCAATATTATGCCTTTATTTAATCTGGTTATGAATCTATTAAGCTGGGATAATTAGTGTCTATTGAAAAAGCATTTATATTAAAAACTTTGTAATATTGAAAGCATTTTATGAAAAGCAAACATTTAATTATTTTTTTTGTCTAGAGGTTGAACATGAATGATATATTAGTAGGGTTTTAGTTTTAAATTCATATTAACAAGAAAGGTATCACAACAGGTTTGTTTGTGTCTAAAGATTTATATCACTTAGAATTGTACTACCAAATGTCATGTATAATGATCCATATTTGAGTCTTTTATACAAACAGAGTAATTATGCATTTCACCCTCTAAATTATAAATAGAAAACCAGACATATTTTTTTTATTACCTTTGAAAATATGTTCCATTAAACATTGATAATTTACTCTAATTAATATTAATATAAATAACATTGTAAATATAACTGTAATTTAAAATATTTTATCGTAACTACAAATTCTTTGGAGTTGAACACAGAGATATCATACAAGCTAGGTATGTTTGGGTCGTTATTTGTAGGTGAAAACATTCAATATTTACTTTGTTCTCCAAATTCTTGTATTTGATATGAATGAATACATGTTTCATTATATTTCAAAATCAGACTATTTACTTTACTAGTAAGCACTTAGGTTTTGAAAAATGGCATAGTAAACACTTTGGTTTTTAAAAATGGCAGAGTTTGATATACTGGTTTTAAAGTGACTGGTTCATTTCAAAAGAAGCCTAATTATATCTCAAATCTGAGCTTATTAGTTGGCCCTGGCACCTGTCTGACTGGTTAAGAATTAAAAATGTTATTTGTTTAAAACAGTTTGAATAAAACTGATTGTATAATTCTTTTGACAGACTGGCAGTGATGATATTTTTTCATATTTTGGGGGAAAATGAAAAATATTTTATCACAATAAAATGTTTTTTGTGATAGTTTGTGTGTGTCTTCTGTCTGTTAAGTTTTTACATGTTAATGTTCTCTGAAACCACTGAATCAAATGGAACCAAATTTAGCAGCAATGTTTCTTGGAAGGTCATTTACAGAATTTTTAAGTTGGTTCCAATGGAATATTCAACATGGCTGCTTGGCCCACTCGTGTGTTCTGATTGGCTGAAATTTCAAAAATCTTCGTGTCAGAAACCACATGACCAAATTAACTACTTTGCACAGCAAAAAAATCACAAGAACTACTGGAAAAACCTCTAAGTACTATAAATTCAGAAAAAATACACTAATTTATTCATTTTTTTCAATTTTTCATCAGATACAACTATTAAGTACCATTTACCTTTAAACTGTGTCTCTCTGCCCTTAAATGCTAGATAGAACACTGACTTATCAGTTTAGGTTTTTTCTAGCTAGTGGCAAATCAACATAAAAAAAATCAAAGAAGATTTATAATAAATGCTCAGATATTATTTGATCTTGCGTATAATATTGTTAGAACATGATACAGATTTGAATATTCCAGAACTAATACAATACATTAATTAGTACTGATTATCTGGTTTGCATCAATTAATGATTACAGTGTATTTTTATCTAACAGGAAGTAGAATTTGGAGGGTATATGTTACAACAGAATGTTGGAGGTCATCCTGTTGCAGTTTACCGATTCCCTCCTAGGACGAAATTCACTGGAAACAACACAATCACAGTGTGGTCTGGAAACAATGACCCCATGCTGCATCAGCCCCCAACAGATTATGTTTGGAAAGAACAAGAAAAATGGGGGACAGGGCCAGAATGTACAACAATTTTATGTAAACCTAATGGACAGGTCAGTAGTTGGTTTCAGAGGTTAAGCATTGTTATGTATGTAACTATTAAGTTTGCATTGCATGAAAATTTTTATTGTTTCACTTCCATAAAGTTGAATTTAAGGCCTATTACCTTTTGCTTATTCAACTATATTTAAGTATTAACAATGACATAGATGCATTTAAGTAACACAAAAGACATTTTTAAATGAGCTTGGTGGATGTGCCAGGTCTATTTCAGTTTATTTTGTGAATACAATTCAACACAATAACAGTCTATATTCTGGCTGATTTAAATCAATAGTATGCAGTGACAATTCTTTTTAAATTTGGATTCCAAATTACTGTATGACATGAGATATTACTTGTTTGGTGTATGTGTGAAAGGTATTATGCAATAGAAGAATTAAGATGTGATAAATGTATACATACAGTATAACATATTGCCAGGCATTTTAAAGTGAAGCATTGATACAAATAATCCCTAAAAAAAAGTCTTATCTCCTTATACACTGCTTACTGAACCAATGGTAAATGGTGATTGCTGTGTTTGCCTGTCAGTCTGTTTTAATTTCATTATTGAATGGTAACTGAGATTGTTGAATTGTATCTGAGATTATTGAATGGTATCTGGGAATATTGAATGGTATCTGTGATTATTGGATGGTGTCTGAGATTATAAAATTTGTTTTTTACACCAGGCTATAGCATGGACTACAGCAGCACACAGATTTACCAAGAATGCATTCGAAGATTCTAAAGCTCCATCAGAAGTAGATCAAATTCTAGGTAAGTATAATAAAAGGGAGATAACTGGTAAATGTAAGTGAGAAAGCAACCAAGCTAAACCAATAAGTTAAATCAAAAAGACATCATTGCATTCGTATGTGTTAAAATTTCACTAAGAGAAGTTACAGTAGATTTGTTAGCAATTTACACGTAAACAAATTATTTCCATGTCTTCACTTTTTTACCCAAATGTAAAGATAAGGTTACTTTACTAGTACTCAGTAAATGGTGGAATTCCTACTCAGTAAAGGTTATCTCTGTTATGTAGGCAGGGCATTTAGCTACTATGTAATTTTCATTCTACTCTACAATTGTATCTGAAAGGACCCAAACAACCAAAGGAACTAATCAAGTTTAAGTTGTATAAAATTGACCTTTAAAAGAAAAAATATGTTAACCTCTAGATGTTATTTGTGTAGATAGGTTGCTGCATGTGCTTCCTCATTGACGTATACTCTTACATCTCCTATTATTCATGAATGAAATGCAAGGAATGTTGTGTTTAAATTCATGATATTAAACCCAAAGTGATGGAACATTGCTTTTATTGGTGTTTCTCATATCAAAGGCATAGTTAGGCCTTCAAAACAGAAAAAACTAGCACCTCACTGCAATTTCAAAATGGCCATAAACACTGGTTAAAGTGGAAATCTTTGTTAGATGGCAAAAAAGTGAAGTAAACATTCGAGAAGTTATCTCTAGAACAAATACTCAGTGACAATAAAAATATGGGACCATACACTTAAAAGAAAATGGAAATTTTAACATGTATTTTATATGAGCTTTAAATATAGCGGAAAGGTAGGTTTCAAACGAAGAAAAATTTAAGATTTATAATCACCAATATTTTGTAGATATAAATGATGAACTTGACCAAGTTAACCAAATTGATGATGAAGGTTTGACAGAAATGACAGTTAACATCAATGAGCAAAGACCAGAGGCAGTATATCTAAGGAGGTATCAAATCACTAGTGTTTTTTTAGGGTTATCAATTTTGTCAGATATAAATAATTGTTGACTCAAATATTGAACCTGATAATACTGGAGTGGGTCTTGTTGTATGTATTACACTGATTCATGTAGAAAAGACAGTAAAATGAAACCAACCCAATTTTTGTTTTCTGTATACATTCAAAACTTGCTACAAAGATCACTTATATTAAGCAAAAAAGCTGTGTGGTCAGGTCACACTCTTATCCTGCTGTAGTAATACCTAATCCTTATGAACATAAATTCAGTGGTCACCTCTTATCTCTGGTTCCTAGAATGACCTTTAAAAACAGGTTTGACTGTAATTCAAATATGTTAATCTATAATAAGCAAGAGGAGAAATGGTATCCTGTAAATAACTGTAATAAATAATAAATATAATTCACAACACATCATAGAAAATAGTATAACATGCTAATATGTATTTAGAAACTACAAAAAATGTATACAGCAAAAATAATGAAAAAAATAACTCTAAAATTGAGAATGGAAATGGGGAACGTGTCAAAGAGACAACAACCCGACCAAAGAGCAGAAGACAGCCAAAGGCCACCAATGGGTCTTCAACACAGCGAGAAAATCCCGCACGCTGAGGCGGGCTTCAGCTGGCCCCTAAACAAAAATGTGTACTAGTTCAATGAAAATGGACGTCACACTAAACTCCAAAATATCTAAATGAACTAGTCACTCGTGTATGTAACAACGTATTTGATTTTAACGAAAGAAACCTCTGTATTACTGAAAAATTATTACACCAAGGTTTTCGATATCACAAACTAGTTAAAACATTTACTAAATTTTATCGGTACAAGGACATCATTCGTAAATATAAATCAATATGCAGACATCTTATACGTTCAGGTATTTCACATCCAATCTTTTATGGTACTATTCTATACAAAGCACAAAAATGTCGACATTCACCTCAAAAGGTAACCAAACTTTTAAACAGACTTATTAAGAAGGGATATAGTTACGATACTGTTGTCAGGTCATTAAAGATGGCATATTTTGGTATTAATATTGATTCACTCATAGGGTCTTTGCATTGGAAATAAACACATTTATTCTAAAACCAGTTGTTGGCATGATACAGGTTATGTTCTCCTCATATTTTTTATAATGGTATGATACTTAACCCCAACGGGAGGGATTGTGCTTTATTTTCATATGATGAAAACAATCTTTCAATCAGTTTAATTGAGGTCTGGAGCTGGCATGTCAGTAACTGCTAGTAGTCCTTTGTTAATTTATGTATCATTGTCATTTTGCTTAGTTTCTTTTGTTACCTTTGCTGACATCGGACTCTGACTTCTTTTAAACTGAGTTTTACTATGAGTATTGCTGTGTGTTTGTTTATTCTACATTGGCTAGAGGTATAGGGGGATGGTTGAGATCTCACAAAACATGTTTAACCCCGCCGCATTTTTGCGCCTGTCCCAAGTCAGGAGCCTCTGGTCATTGTTAGTCTTGTATGTTTTTTAATTTTAGTTCATTTATATGTTTTGGAGTTTAGTGTGATGTCCATTTTCATTGAACTAGTACACATTTTTGTTTAGGGGCCAGCTGAAGCCTGCCTCCGAGGTGCGGGATTTTCTCGCTGTGTTGAAGACCCATTGGTGGCCTTCGGCTGTTTTCTGCTCTTTGGTTGGATTGTTGTCTCTTTGACACATTCTCAATTTTAAAATTAAAAAACATACCAGACTAACAAAGGCCAGAGGCTTGTTTAACTTGTTTAAATGTTTTAAATATCAGGAGAAACATTTTATTACTGTATTTTGTAGACAGAAACAGCAACCACCAACCCTGTCCCCACAGAAACATCCACATGGAAGTAATCCTATTAAAGAGGTCCATCCTCACACAAGTCAACCACGCCCTTTTACATATGGAAATGACAATAGCAGTGTAAACAGACAGTCCAGGTCACAAACAACTAGACCTGACCCTATTCCAGGTAATGTACAGCTGTGTAAACAGACAGCCTAGGTCACAAACAACTAGAACTGACCCTATTCCAGGTAATGTACAGCTGTGTAAACAGACAGCCTAGGTCACAAACAACTAGACCTGACCCTATTCCAGGTAATGTATAGCTGTGTAAACATACAGCCTATGTCACAAACAACTAGACCTGACCCTATTCCAGGTAATGTACAGCTGTGTAAACAGACAGCCTAGGTCACAAACAACTAGACCTAACCCTATTCCAGGTAATGTACAGCTGTGTAAACAGACAGCCTAGGTCATAAAACAACTAGACCTGACCCTATTCCAGGTAATGTACAGCAGTGTTAACAGACAGCTTAGGTCACAAACAACTAGACCTGACCCTATTCCAGGTAATGTACAGCTGTGTAAACAGACAGCCTAGGTCACAAACAACTAGAACTGACCCTATTCCAGGTAATGTACAGCTGCGTAAACAGACAGCCTAGGTCACAAACAACTAGACCTGACCCTATTCCAGGTAATGTATAGCTGTGTAAACATACAGCCTAGGTCACAAACAACTAGACCTGACCCTATTCCAGGTAATGTACAGCTGTGTAAACAGACAGCCTAGGTCACAAACAACTAGACCTAACCCTATTCCAGGTAATGTACAGCTGTGTAAACAGACAGCCTAGGTCATAAAACAACTAGACCTGACCCTATTCCAGGTAATGTACAGCAGTGTTAACAGACAGCTTAGGTCACAAACAACTAGACCTGACCCTATTCCAGGTAATGTACAGCTGTGTAAACAGACAGCCTAGGTCACAAACAACTAGACCTGACCCTATTCCAGGTAATGTACAGCTGTGTAAACAGACAGCCTAGGTCACAAACAACTAGACCTGACCCTATTCCAGGTAATGTACAGCTGTGTAAACATACAGCCTAGGTCATAAACGACAAGACCTGACCCTATTCCAGGTAATGTACAGCTGTGTAAACAGACAGCCTAGGTCACAAACAACTAGACCTGACCCTATTCCAGGTAGCATACAGCTGTGTTAACATACAGCCTAGGTCATAAACAACAAGACCTGACCCTATTCCAGGTAATGTACAGCTGTGTAAACAGACAGCCTAGGTCACAAACAACTATACCTGACCCTATTCCAGGTAGCATACAGCTGTGTTAACATACAGCCTAGGTCATAAACAATAAGACCTGACCCTATTCCAGGTAATGTACAGCTGTGTAAAAAGACAGTATAGGTACTAACAATTAGACCTGGCCCTATTCTGGTTAATGTGCAGCTGTGTAAAAAGACAGTATAGGTACTAACAATTAGACCTGACCCTATTCTGGTTAATGTGCAGCTGTGTAAATAGGCAGTCTAGGTCACAAAAGACAAGACCAGAAACAAATCATTTTAGATAGCTTTTAAGCCATCAAAGTATGTCATTTATGTTACCTTGTAAGCCAGCACAGTGTGTCATTTAAGTTACCTTGTAAGCCAGCACAGTGTTATTTAAGTTACCTTTTGATCCAGCACAGTATGTCATTAAGTTAATTTGCGATCCAGTACAGTATATGTCATTTAAGTTGCCTTGTGAGCCAGCATAGTATGCAATTTAGGTTACCTCGTGAGCCATCTCAGTATGTCATTTAGGTTAACTACTAGCCATACAGTATGCCATTTAGGTTAATTTAATTTTTTTTTTCATAAGATTTAAAATATAAACAAATGGCTTTTGTGAAGAAAATTTTAAAAAAATGTAATAATATTTATTATTTAATTTCAGGTGCACCCTATGCTGGTGCCTCAGCACAAAGAATGGGAAGTGCTTCACTTAGAAAATATAGTCCTACACATAATATACGAGGGAATGGTACAATTACAAATAAAAGTGTAAGTCTTGCATGCTGCATAAACATTTGCAAGATGTTTATAGTAACCTCAAAATTTAAAACCATATTTAACATGTTAGACTAACATGTAACACTAAATTTGGAAAATTTATTAAAATGCTTTTATAATGGCTTGTATAATAAGATTTGTTTTTAAAGGGAGGTTATTCTTGCATGAAAGTTAACTTTAGTGCTTCAGTAGGCTCTTAGTACTTTTTAGATATTTTTAATATCAAATACTTAGCATAAATAATTTTATTGCAGTTTTTGAATGCAGTTCCTTTTTTCATTATAGCCAGATTCAAAAACATGAATATTTTGAAACAACAAAAGTTAAATCATTTAAATTTTGATTTTACCAAAAATCAGCCTCAAACTCTGGTGTAAAAAAATCTTCAACTATTGGATATTATTATTCAAATACATGTAGCTGTTAAGAAGTATATAATAATTCTCTTACACTTTTCATACTAAAAATTCTAATAGGTGTAATTTCATAATTCTGAGAAATCAAAAATCTGTTTTGTAAATAAATGTTTTTTTTAATCATTTTTCTTTCTTTCTGTTTTTTAAATTTTAATTTATTATTTGATAATCAGATAACCTATTGCATGGACATTTCATTCTTTTGCACTGCCTGGTTTGCACTTCTTGTTTATTATAGAAAGATTTCAACAAATCAGTTACATCAAGCAATTAAAAAAAAATTCCTCTCTCATATAAAAATACCTAAATTTTCCTGAGAAGTATTGTTTGACATGGTATAATTTGTCCTTTACAAGGGAAATCTTTAAGGCTGATTCTGGAAATATTCAGATGGAAAAAAACTTCAGGTTCAAAATAAGATAACATGTGCACTTTAAAAAATACAAAAATTATGAACAAGACCTCAGAAAAATTTTGCACAGAAATTAATTGCTTTAAACAATATCATCCAATACACAATATATAATGACATATTTTGAATGATATAACTGGACTTTCTCTGGATAGGGATGCTTCCCAGTTGTATAACATACTCCTACTTATTAACATCAACGTTAAGATCATAAATAAGAAATAGTAGATTTGTTGGAACCTTTCTTAATCACATATCTTCAAGATGCACATTGTTATTAAATTGTGTGTGTGTTTTTGTGGTTTGATAATAAATGTATTTTGTGAAATTTTCATTTTCATAATTAATTGATCACTTACAAACTTCAATAAAAGGCATCTGAAATATGAAACATAAAAACATCAAATCTCTGATAATTTATTTTTTCTTTACAACCATGTACATTGGCTCCCAAGAAATTGCAAGAGTAAGCATGTAATTGCTTACATCCACTTCATTTGAACTTTGGTGGATAGTTGTCTCATTGACAAAATATAAATCACATCTCCTTATTTTTATATGCACAACTTATTTTGTTGCACACTGGTCAAGATCAGTGTCAAAACCTTTATTGTTGCAATCATTATTGTTCAGTTGAAACAGATTGATTCAGATGATTTTACCTTAGATTTATCTGAATATACTGGTATTCAGAGCAACATGTTATGTTTTTTTTAAGATTAAAAAAAAAAATCCTTTCTAACATTTGTACAGCACTTATCAGAAGATGTCATAGAGTGTCATCTTATATCAATTAATCTGAACACATATTTTTGGCCATGATTTGTATAGTGTGGCTGTTCAACTAGCATTTAAATAGCACAAATGAAAAGTTGCATTTTGCACATATCTTGAATAAATTTATTTACACTAGATATATGCACCTAGATAGATATGAAAATTGTTGCCATTCAGTAATTTTGAAGTGATTTTTAATTGTGTTTGAGTGTTCTCCAACTAATTATTGTTTACGAAACATATAATTGTTATATTGTTCAATGTACATTGAGAGGAAATTGTTCAGTATGGATTTTAGGTTTTATGAAGATGGAACAATATAATAAGAACAGACTCTTATACAACTTGCTATGAGACGATCAGTAATCAAAAAACAAAATACCCTGACTTGTCACATGCACAAGAACATGACTTTGTCAACTAATCTTATTTGAAAAACTCTGTGAATTTGGAGTCATCCATTTTATCAACAACAAAAAAAGAAAACAATGTAGATAATGACTGCAAAATGTAACCTGTTATTTTTATTTTGGATTTTTCAGAAATCTAGCTTCCTGAATTATCTCCTTACCACACCAGAACACTGATTAAATGTAAAGGTTTTCACTGTTTTATTTGGTTGTATGTAATCCTTTATTCCAATCAATATGGTGTTGGTCAGTTGTAGCTATCTTGTCAAAGGTTGATAATTCATAGCAATTCATGGAACTAAATGGAGATTTATTCCTTAAAATTATAAAATATTTTTGATAAGTTCAGGTAAGAAATACTGAACATGAAAAATTGTATATTTAGATGTTTTACTTAAGAATATTTTGGTCAATGATACATTTAACAATTATTGCATCTGAAAGCTTTCAATAGATACACAAATAATACGTTGGTCCTTAGTTTCACAGAATAATCAAAAACTCTATCATTAGTATTTTATTTTTGTTTGCTAGATAACTCTGGTGTTGGAATAGAGGTTTATATAGTTGTTTATTTTTCAAATAATGTGTGGAGCTTATACATTATAATTCTGTTGTTTTAATTATTTATTGTTTGAGTTTATTAAATCTTGTATTTAGAATGAAACTGAGATTTCAAGATATGAAGTTTAGATCTTATTTATTGAAAAATACAACTACTAAAAAAGTCAAGTTTCCACATTATTTTGAAAATATTTGTAATTATTGCAAATTGGTTGTGTATTGATACATATTTCAACTTTTACCACATTTTGTATTCAATTTCTGAAAATCTCATTTTCATTGTAGGACAAGGGATGTAACTGTGTTTTTCACTAATGTCCATGCACATGGTATTCTTATATGTTTAAATGTTAATCAGTTTTGACACAACTCTATTTTTAGGCTGGCTCAATACGTATTGGACAACCATCGCCTTTTCATTCTCCTCTACAACAGGAGTTTGCCCAAGCTTATGACAACCGATTGACTTCTCTCGTGCGCTTCAGTTCATAACTTAGGTGTGTTTTACACAGCAAAACTTTTTATTTTTTCTTTTCTTAATAACAGATCAAGAATCATCTCAAAAGTTTAATTATATTTGTAGAATAACTTTATCTCATGAATGGGTGGTTAAAGTCTTTTATTGGTGCATTTTACATTGATATGAACTTCTATTTTTTTAACCATGGTCTTTTATTGTAAAATTATAAATAATGATTTACCAGGCTATAAAGATAAATACGGAATGTCAGTTTTAATAACAGGCAAAACACAGAATCAACATTTCTTTCAACTTTTGTTTATTGGATGGGTGCAATTTAGTTAAATTAACATGTACTTTCATCTTCCTTCATGCCACTTTTAACAGATTCTAATGAAAGTCTAGTTTTAATCAGATTGCTATGCAAGTTAATGTTTTAAAAAAGTAACTTAAAATACAAGTAAACTTTTGAGATGATGTCTTACAAATGCTATTTGCTAATGCTGAAGATAGTCCTGTCTAAGTTTTATTTTATGTACCTGTATTGGTAATGGTCTAGAAGATAATTGTTCATTTATATGCATAAACAATCTCAGGCTTTTCCTGAAAATAATTTTTATGAGAGGGTTATTTTTTATTCCAGATATTGAATATTTGTAGCGGTGAAAAAATAACTAAAACATGCTTAGGAGGTTCTATTTCTTTAGACACAAGTTCTTACCCTTCCAAAATTTCTGTATCTGGTGTTGATAAAGAATATTGGAGAAAAGTCATTTTTTTATGACAGCATTACGAATAAGTTTATAAAGTTATGTTTTTCAGAATAATTGAATTAAAGTTCTAGATTTTAGTCAAGCACATAATTACTTTGATTATTTTGGTTGTAACTTTAGTTTTTTGTTCAATTTCTCTACCATGTGACCTTGTACTAATTTTTCATTGTTTAGTTCATCAACTGAACATAGACGAAGGTTAACATGAATTTCTCACAAAGATATGTACCTCTGTAATATTAAATGAAGCAGACATCACTGAACACTAAAACTTAGGCAGTATGAACTATAAAAACCCATGGAGACATCATGGTTTTTTGACTCTATAATGTTTTTTTAATCAATCAATGAATTGTATCTAGTTTCATGTTGATAGCAAGGTTCTCCAGTAATTCTAATGATTGTGGTTTGACTCTAAGCATTTCAAGCAGTATATTATATCAATTGTGTCGCTTGATGTCGAAATTATCTGATAGATAAGATTTACAAAATAGAGGAGGTCTGATAATAGAAATAAGTTATATTAAACTCAAGTATCAAAATTATCCAAATACATATAATGCAATTGTTAATAGGACCCAGCTGAATATTTAGTGGTGCCCTTAAGTAATCACTGTCTGTCCATCTGTCTGTCAGTACTTCTATGTTGTGTGATAAGTCAATATTGCCACAACTGATTTCCAAAATTTATATGCACAGTGTCAATACCTTTGAAAGGAAGGTCCCTGTTGATTAGTGATAAATTTGGACAAATATTTTGTTAAAAAAAACTTTTAAATATTGAGAAACCTCTTTTTATATTTATTTCAACAAAAACTGATATATAAATATAATTTGCTATTCCAAAATGATTCTCTGTGTCAAAAATTATTGGTTGCCCACCATTAACGAAACTTATTTTTATCGAGAACTCTTCCTGAATTAATTGCTGGTGTCTAAATTTATAAAAATTGACAAACCATGAACATGAATTGCTGTCTACGCATCAGTTTCTGTGCCATGACAAAAATGTGCTAGGGGGGGCCCTTGCTGACATGTCAGTTTTCAAGTTATCTATGGTGGGTATGAGCAAAAGGAGATGTTGGTTTTTTATATCAATGATACAGCAACTTAACAACACAAAAAATATAAGACATTCAGATGTGTACAAACAGTCTTCAGAATAGGCAGATGTCTTAAAATTAGTTTAACCTCTAAATATCTTCAAGTTGAAAAAAAAGAAAAATATCTGTTTAATACATACTGACATTTGAATGATATGCCATCTACCAAACATTTCTCTAACTAAAGGATAACTCAGTTGTAACACATGTTCTATATTCATTTCAAATGAATTATATGTATATCTGATAAATAAATCAAATACGGTCAATTCATAGATTTAAAATTTATAGCATAATTTATATGCAGCATTTACTCAAATCATAATAGTTCAACTCACTTTCATGTCCATTTGTCTAATCCAAATTTTAAATACACAAAAAATAAATTTCTGATTTTCAGAAAAACTTATATCCAGTCACTGCTGATATTCACAAAAAAGAATAAGAAAAGCCCATCAAATTGCTGTTTTCAATCCTGCACGGGGCAGGTGCACTCAACTCTAATCTTAATTGACTAGGATTGTCAGTTTTCCTACCAAAGGTCGGAGGTTCTCTCTGGGCACTCCGGCTTCCTCCACCAATAAAATCTGACTGCCACGAAATAGCACAATAGTGTCGAAAGTAGCGTTAAGCACCAATCAATCAATCAATCAAATTGCTGTTTTCAGTGTTGCATGTGTGACATATATCTCCTGTTGTAACATATATATTTCTTTTTATGTTTATCAGTTACATTGTAATGCAATTCCACCTTTTTGATTGAGCCTGCATATAAGACTGTTAGAAATCCTTCAGGTTCCAATGATATGTCAATGATATGTATGGATGATACCAATGACATTACACTGTGTGTAGATTTTACATCCAAATTGTAGCATATTTATCAATGTTAATGTGTGCAGGTCTAACTTATTAAAATACATTAACCAACCAATATAACATGTTTTAAATACATCTGCAATTTTACATAATTGTTTTTATACAGCACCTATTTAAATAGATGGTCGTTTATGCAGTTTCTATACCCAAATTTCTTTTTTTATAGAAACATATGTTCTCACTAATTACTAAGAGTTTTACATATAAGCTATATGAACAAAATGGGTAACTTGTAGCTTCTAGTTGGTTATTAATTGGTTATACCAAAGTTTACTGCCATCAGTTTATCAGATATATATATATGAGGTTGTCATTTTATTGTACGATTTTACAATGTTATTAAATTTAAAAAAGAAAATGTGATATATAAAAATAAGAAGATGTTGTATGATTGCCAATTAGACCACTCTCCAAAAGAGACCAAATAACATAGAAATTAACAACTAAAGGTCACCGTATGGCCTTCAACAATGAGCAAAGCCCATACCGCATAGTCAGCTATAAAAGGCCCCAAAATGACAAATGTATAACAATTCAAACGAGAAAACTAAAGGCCTAATTTATGTACAAAATAATGAACGAAAAACAAATATGTTACACAGCAACAAACGACAACCTGTGAATTACAGGCTGCTGACTTGGGACAAGCACATACAGAAACTTGTTTGAAGGCACCAACCCTCCCCCTAACCTGGGACTTTCTTGCTGATGAGACTACTATCTACTGGAGTCAATATGTTGTGAATGCCTTCAACAATGAGCAACACCCAATACTGCATAGGATGCTTTAAAGACATCACAAATTTGAAACACATTCAAACAAGAAAACAAACGGCCTGATTGATTCTAAATAATAAAGGTAAAACAAATATGGCACACTGCAACCGATGACAACCACTGAATTACAGGCCCCAAACTTGGGACGTGTTTCATAGCTTGACCAATAATCTTTCTTTTCTTCTATAAAAAGATTTAATTCTTTTCTTCTATAAAAAGATGTAATTCTTTTCTTCTATAAAAAGATTTAATTCTGTCAGGAAAACTGACAATAACCTTAATTATTCTCTCAACGTAAAATCTAAGATTGGTGCTTCCAAATTTTGACGGTAAAAAAGAAAGTTAAATTTTTAGCATATCATATGGATACAATATATTGCTGTCATAAAAAAAAACCCAAGGTTAGTTAAAAGAACTGTTCCCTAAATAGAAAGAAAATATTTCTTATTTGTATACTTTTAAATTATCTCCAGTTCTTTAATATTTGTTATTTATAATAATTGAGTTATGTCTAAAATTTCAATTTAATTTCAGCAGGAAGATGAACAGAATGAAAGAACTTCAACACCACCGAATCCTTTCATGACTCCACATAACAAGTTCGACAATGGGCTTAAACAACTTGCGTCTCAACACAATGTAGACTTCTTGCCACCTATGCCAAGGCCACCATTATTTTCAACATGGTAGGGTTTGACTGAGGAGAAGATGCTTTAGTACGCTAGGATATTTATATGATACCTAAGTTTATTTATTTGCAGTATACTGTTTTCTGTTATCTATAAATCTCATTCAATTCCATGGTTATTACCTCATTAATTTCACCTGATTGAGCATGGCTTAAACAGCAACATAATTTAGGGATGATTTATTAAAGAAATGTAAATAGTGAAACTGATTTCTTTTCATCTAATGGATATCGCCATATGAATATATTTTAATACTTTACTGAACATGCACCTGTGATTTACATTTACATATTTGAGTATTGTGTAGACGAAGCATGTACTTCATACTAAGGATATCTTTGAGGACTTTTTATAGCCTACCTTTTCTGAAAAGAATATGGTTTAATTATGAAGCCCTTTAAGTCATACCTAATCAGGTTGAAATTATCAAATAATTATTTGAAGAAGAATAGAAAATGCTTCATAAGAATTATAGAATTTTCAGGGAATACTTTTATGTTTATGATATATTGGATGGATCAATCAATGAAATTAAAATAAGGCATTTGTTATTTTATGAGAAATTTTCAAATGCCAAAGATCAGTGTTTTTAAGGCAAAACTTAAGGTGAAAAGCGAAATTTTAGTAGAATCCTTATTTGTGTCTTTTAATGTGATGATTTCTGAAAAATTAATAAACAATTTTGAATAGGCATTTTTTTTAAACATTTAACTGTGGACATGTGTGTGTAGTGTAGACCAGGGATTTGTCTTAATCATCGAACATTTTATAGTACAATGTATATAAAATCATTCAGGGATATAACTGGTCTATACATTTAAACACTTAGTTACATTTTAAGATAAACTGTTTTTAATGTAATTTTTAACTAAGAGGTAATAAATATCCTTCCTAATGTAATAGATAAGTTTTCCTTTTTTTTTAAAGAAATATTTATTATTGACAGGGTTAATACAGGGTATATTTTGTTAACATATTTCTATTCATTTTCTGATTCAATCAGAATATTTCTTTGGTGGTATGGGAAGGGAAAATTTCTTTTTTTCACAAGTGTAAAACATTGGTTTGATTATCTCCCTTTATTTATTTTAATGGATTAAATTATTAATTGATGTGATGTTTTCCTGATCTATAATCTTTACAACAGTTAACATTACTAGTTAAGCCTATTCTAAATGTGCCAAATGTAAAACTGTTATTTTTATATGGTCTTGTACTTAATAGACGACACCTGCTGACTTTCTGCATTTAATTGTTTACTATATATGTAGCTAGTATGTATTTGTTTATATAACATAGTATATAATTTTTTCATATTCATTATCAGACTATTTAAGTAATTGTATTTCATCAAAGGCAAAGTTTTGCTCTACATTTATAAAATAGTTATATTAAACTGGAATGTTTGGCTCATTATGCCAAAAGAAAACACTTTTAAGATAATTAAAAAATGTGTCAATGAAAATGAAGCCCTGTGTTTTAGATAATTTTTTTCATTTTATAAATTAACTCCCTTGGAAATGTATAATATTTTGAATTGCAGATAAACCTCTACATGTCTTTTGTTTTGGTTGTGTATGGGGTTGCTGTCTCTGATGTTTGCCTGACATCCATGAAAACAAAAACACGAAATGTTAAAGTAAGAATATGTCTTTTTTCAGTAATGTATTCCTGTACAAAATGTCTTTATTTATCTGATATGAGAAATGTTAGTTAGTGAATACATTACCATTATATTAAAGAAATAGTATGCAAGTATTGTTAACAGTTATCTTGTCATTGTATATGATTGATAATGAATTGTTAACAGTTATCTTGTCATTGTATATGATTGATAATGAATTGTTAACAGTTATCTTGTCATTGTATATGATTGATAATGTATTGTTAACAGTTATCTTGTCATTGTATATGATTGATAATGAATTGTTAACAGTTATCTTGTCATTGTATATGATTGATAATGTATTGTTAACAGTTATCTTGTCATTGTATATGATTGATAATGAATTGTTAACAGTTATACTTATCATTGTATATCATTGATTTGTTAATAAAATAGAGAAAATTTCTGTGATTTTAGAAGACTGTGATATACAAATAATTTTATATAGCTGTTTGTAGTTGTTTAGTGCTCATGAAGCAGAATATATATAAACCAATGAATATGCATTATTCATATTGTAGTTTTCTTGGAAGAATTTATGCATAAATATCATTTATAAAGTGCAACTTTAGTTTAATATGATATATAATTTATTTGAATACATACAATTTAATTGTTCCAAGAATAAATAAATGTTTTGTGTTTGTTTTGTTTATATTTTGTAAGTGATTGTCTCAATTACATTTCATATCTTTATTTTTTGTTGAGAAAAAAGTCATTGAAAGTTCATATTGAATTAAGAATTGTGAAGAACAATCTTTTTCATGTCCTATAGGTCATTAAACACACGGTCATGTGTGAACTATGTAATAATATCTCTTTTTAGTTTAAGTTTAATTTGTTCGTTTTTTTAAATTATGGGGAACCTTTGAAGAAAATTTCCTGTAAATTGAGTATCATTTCATAATGCTGGGTGAAATTCTTGTTTAAAGTAAGAAGAAAGTGGTACAAGCAAGGAAAGGTATGCATTTCAAATTTCAAAAAGGCCTGAGCAAATGTTCGATCATCATTCCAGACTTTAAAATATTACTAAATCACAAAGGTTTTGGGAATGGGTACCTCATATTTGTAACCAACTGACTTCTGTAATTTTCAAACCAGACAACTAAAGTTTGAAAGTGTTGACATAAACATTGAAGACTTTGGAGATTTTTGTCCTTACTACTGTTTACTGTTCTCAGAATGGGGATTTTTTGTCCTTACTACTGTTTACTGTTCTCAGAATGGAGATTTTCACTTCAAGTTCCCTCTTCCACTGCCAATGTAATATGACGTCTGGATATTTAAGGAAAACATATTTCAATGTTATGTATGGATGTCGGATGAGCATTGCAGGCTCCTTGGAGCTTACAGTTTTAAATTTTAATTTGCATATATTTTAATTAGTTAGTGTTAATTTGTATTTTGCTTTTATATTTTTAAAATTTGAAAAGTATTTTCTTATAATGAACACTTGCAGTGTTGAAGTATTACATGTTAGATCAAAATATTTCATATATAATAAATACAATGATTTTGTCGGTTTGTTTTCTTCTTATTCAAAATTAGACATGTGATGTGTGAGTATGAATAAATAAATTGGTGAGTATGAATAAATAAATTGACTGTAAATTCTGAAATTTTGGCAATGTTTTCATTATTTCAAAAAATGTGACAGGATATGTTTGGTAGAATAGATTTACATTTCAAATTTTGATAAACAATTTGTATGCAGCATTTCCTGAAATTGCAATAATAAATCTGACATTTTTGTCCACAGTTTAATCATTGCAATAATAAATCTGACATTTTTGTCCACAGTTTAATCATTATAATAATAAATCTTACATTTTTGTCCACAGTTTAATCATTGCAATAATAAATCTCACATTTTTGTCCTCAGTATTGCAATAATAAATCTGACATTTTTGTCCACAGTTTAATCATTGCAATAATAAATCTGACATTTTTGTCCACAGTTTAATCATTGCAATAATAAATCTGACATTTTTGTCCTCAGTTTAACCATTGCAATAATAAATCTGACATTTTTGTCCACAGTTTAATCATTGCAATAATAAATCTGACATTTTTGTCCACAGTTTAATCATTGCAATAATAAATCTGACATTTTTGTCCACAGTTTAACCATTGCAATAATAAATCTGACATTTTTGTCCTCAGTTTAACCATTGCAATAATAAATCTGACATTTTTGTCCACAGTTTAATCATTGCAATAATAAATCTGACATTTTTGTCCACAGTTTAACCATTGCAATGAATGCAAAATTTCCAACTACAGTAGGCATGTTTTGTCTCCTTAGATGGGGGCAGTGTCCCTGTTACTACAACAATAGAGTACTTCTGATATCAAAGCAAGGTAATTTTCAGATGCAAGCTGGGAAATTCTTTTAAAATGTATTTTTTCAGAATTAAATGGTTTGCACAATTGACCCATCTGCTTTTCTGAGATTACCAAAACAAATAATGGCAATACACTAGTTCCAGAGACTATGTCCTTTGTCACAGATAACACCTGCCTCATATTAGTTAAATTTTAACTCAAAATACAAAGGAATGTTTGGAAGTATTTACCTGAAATAGAAGTCATTGGGTCACAGTTTTCACAATGGTCCTCATCTGAACTATTTATAGTTGCTAACCTTCTACATTATTTGGTCTCTGGTTGTCTCATTAAACTGGAGGTGTGTTATGATTGCCAATTATGGCAATGATACAACTATCCACCAGATACCAAATGACACAGATGATACCAACTCTAGGGTACTGTACAGCCTTCAACAATTAGGAAAACCCATACAGCACAACAAGCAATAAAAGGCCCAGACATAAAATGTAAAAAAAGAAAACAAGAAAACCTGGGGCCTGATTTATGTACAAAACAACAAATAAACAAATCTGATATACAACAACAAATAACACAGACCACTAAATAACAGGCTCCTGACTTGGGGCAGGCACACAGTTAAACATGTTTGTGGGTGACCAAACCTACCACTCACATGGGAAAGTTGTGTAACATCACAGCATAAGAACCAAACTATAAAAATCAGTTGAAAAGGGCTTGGCGCATCAGATCGATACTCAGCACACACAAAAAAACAAATAGTTTTTTGCACTTTGATACTATCATACTATGTGAAATGCTACAAAACTAGCCCTTGCCTTCTTGACACTAAGTAAAATGCTACATGTATATATATAGAACAACTCTTTGTCTTGTTGACTATTAGTAAAATTCCTTGCCCCTAGTTAATACTTAGTAAACAGTTATAATATTATTATATTTATACTAAGTTGAATTATATTAAACTAGCCATTGCCTAGTTGATACTAAGTAAAATGATATAAAACTAGCCCTTGCCTACTTGATCTTAAGGGAGAAAATTTAAAACGATCCTGCCTAGTTGATACTAGTTGATATTAAGTGAAAAAGTATTAAAAAAAAATGTAAAATATATACAAAAATACCGAACTCCAAGTAAAATTAAAAATGGAAATTTCCTTATCAAATAGCAAAATCAAAAGCTCAAACACAACAAACGAAAGGAAAACAACTGTCGTATTCCTTACTTGGTACAGGCATTTCCTTGTGTACTTTGTAGAAAATGGTGGATTAAACCTGGTATTATAGCTGGCTAAACCTCTCACTTGAATTGGCTAGTTGAATTATATATTCAACTCGCTTGATGCTTTCAATCAATCATAGTGTAATGAAAATACTAAGTATTTTGATAAACCGTGTTTAGTGCTATAAATTGCTGGTGGAATAATGCTGTAGAAATAAAGTAAGACCTACAACGAAAGAATCACAGTGTTATGCTATGCAATAAACCTGTTACAGTGCCATAAAATGATTTGTTAAACAAACAGAGAAAATATATCGATGTCGAATACCACGCATTTCATATCCTCATATATATTGATCAGAGAAACAATGATCTTCTGTTTATTGATGAAGTACATATTATGCAATAGGTTGAAAGCAGAATGCACATATATATTTTATGTATGGTTTTATAAATCCTGGTATTTAAACATGTATACTAAAACTGATATTGACATCTATGGCGTACGGAAAGGGTCAAAAGTAAAATGAGGTGCATATGCTTTAAAATATAGATTATGCTGCTTTGTAGCATAAGCTTTATTTGACGTCCCATATGGCGTACGGAAAGGGTCAAAAATAAATTATTTTGCCTATGCTACATTAAATACAGCATATGCTATATAAACTACAGCTTAAGCTATAATGTATGTACCCTATGCTGTAATTAATGTCGTTTAGGCTATAATATATAGCATATGCTATAATTTATATAGCATATGCTATAATTAATACAGCCTATGCTATATTAAATGCAGCCTATGCTGTAATAAATAGCATATGCAGCTTAAGCGCCCAGTTGACGTACCATAATGGTCAAAAGAAAATACAGATTACGCTATAATTGTTGAAACATGTACATTATTTACATTTAAGTTATAACTGTCCTGAAAGGATCAAAAGTAAATGTTGCATAAGCTGTATTGTGCCATGTGGTTATAAGGTGGGGCTACTGTCAATCACAAATCATGCTATTATATTTTTACTGTCAATCACTCTTCAACATTCAGTGGCAGATCCAGAGGGGGGCGTAGAGGGCGTACCCCTTTGCTTGCACTTTTTTTTTTTTTTTTTTTTTTGGAAAATGATTAATCAGACTAGACTTCGCGAACTTTGCCATTTCCCGTGTATTTAATTTTTATGCGACAATTCTTTACTTATAAAGATATTTTTCGCTCGTATTTACTGTAATATATTATTGATTATGTCAAAGTCATGTGATTCGCTACGGTGGAGTTGACCAGTACGTCGAAAAAAAACGTCACTCAGTCATTTTGAAATTCAAATTACAGTAACACATTGCTTAGGCTGAGGATGACAAGCATGACGCCTTCAAAGCGACAAAGTATTGAGCACGCCCCAGCCCATTAATAACATTGCTGAATAGTGATCCCCAGTCAGTAAGCTCTAGATATAGATTTAAAGTCTAAGGTACGGACCATTTGATTTGAGGGGGCAGTCTGAGATATTTTAGAGAAAAAATTCTGACCCTGATTTTTGCCTTAAACAAAAATTCTGGCCGTATCTGGATTGAAAACAATAATCTGGTCCACTTTTTTGCTATTAGAAAAAAGTATTTTCAACAAAATTATTTAGCATTAAATGAACAAAAAACGGGCGTAATTATTTTTTGGCGGGTTGCATGTGAATCCCATATCTGACCGGAATGTCTGTTTCGTCGAACTGATATACTGAATACTTTTTTCAAGGCCCGACAGCAACCTGCCTGCTGGGTGTGGCCTATATATCTCCATGTGTCGACCGTCATTCACAACTTCATTGTCATTTCCGACTCATTCGTAGCCTTTGGTTGATTTGGAACCCCTCACTTCCTTTGTTGGTTGAAACATTTCAACCAAACATTTGGATAAAAATTGCTTGTTTGTCTTTCTTCGTGTCGGTCGTATTGTAAATTTCATTGAATAGCCGTTATATCTTGTTTACAACGAGAAATCTGTGAGGTTGTGCTAACTAACCATACAACAAACGAGAATTTTCCAGTTCCATTTTTTACTGACAAATCCCACATTAAATATATTAATTAGTACATAGCTTAGGATCCATCCAATCATTTTATAATAGACAATTAATGGAGAGAATACGGCACCAAAAATGTCCAACCCCTACACTTTAACTTTAAAATGCATTTTACACTTATTTTATGTTTTTTAGCCAAAAAAAGGTCCAAATATATTTTTGGCGAACTTTAATACTACGCCCCCCTTTCCAAAATCCTGGATCCGCCCCTGGAAGTGGATGTAAGCAATTATAGATAAGATAAGATAAGATAAGAAAAATTTATTTTAAGTCGGGTTACATGAAATACTACAAACATAAGCTCTGTAGAGCTTTTTGCCGTCATGTAGACAAATGCTTTTTGTAGACAATCGTAAGGCCTTCAACAATGACAAAAACCTGATATTGTAAAGTCGTCTATAAAAGGCCCGACATGAAAAGTGTGAACAATTCAAACGAAAAAAGTAACAGCCTAATTATACATAACAAAACAATTTACAAAATATCAAATACGAGTCGAGACAGGAACCAACGACAACCACTAAACTACAGGCTATATTTTATCATAATACTTTATTAAGAGTTTTCCAAATTTTGTTTGTATATTAGCCTATTATTTTCTTTTTATTATATATATATGTAAATCATAATATTCATTCTCCAAATTTTCTGCTTTTATAAAATGAGTACATGCATATACCTAAACTACTATATATATATATATTTATTAAGAAACTACCCCTTTACAACGGGGGCACTTGCAGGCAGGGTACCTACAAATACGTCTAAGAGCATATACAATGAATAATGTACAATGAAATAAAATACACATAGGACAATATCATAGTTAAAAATTGATTCTCTTTAAAACAAGTCAACTTTCATGTAAAACATAACAGCATTATATATTAAGATAACTTCTCAACATTTAGAGATCACATCAAATAAATTGCACACGAAAATCACAGTTAGCTTAATTTTCTAAAATCGAAGACCTGTAAGTGTACATTTCACTCAACATCTTTTTACTAAAAGTGTCAACATGTTTACAAACATTTGGATCAACCTTATGGAAATATTCACCTAGCAGTATGTTTATTTTTTCGTAGGACGGTAACTCTGTGAAGCAAAAGTCGGTGAAGTTAGTACTTAGGTACTCATCTATATCGGCAAAATACTTAATTCGTATAGGGGAATATTCAGAACATCCGAGAACGAAGTGTTCCACGGACTCCTCAGATTTGCATGAACACATTTGACAAATGGGAGTCTCGCACATATTCATTCTATACAAAACTTGATTCATGGGTAAACAATTTGTTCGTGCTAACAATTTTAACCGTGTAGACTTAAAATCGAACAAGTTTGACAAATAAGGTTGTCTACCAGGCGCAAGGTTAAATTTGGAGAACGCATTTAGACTGCTTTTATTTCTTATAACTTGAAATTCTCTTTCACGAACAAACTTTCCAAAAAACTGTTTGAAAATATTCAGGTTAACATTTGAATTGTAAAAAAGATCAAGACCAACAGTATTGAACACATTTTTCATATACTGGAGATATTCCCATCCTCGATGTAGCGTTAAGCTCTTTAGTTCTACATAATCTATTCTTATCTAGGTCATGAATTCTAGCAAAATAAGATACCCTTTGTCTATCAAGGAAATCATTTATCGGTTCCCAACCCAAATCAACGAAAAGAGCCGATTTAGGGATATTCATATTAGTACTGAAAATAAATTTCGCCGATTTATATTGCCAAGTTTCAAGAATGTGTTTGCTTGAAACTGACGACGGCAGCCATACAGCACAACCGTGTGCGATAGATGGCCGTATTACCGAGTTCCAGAGGGCATCTCCGAAAGATATACGATTGAAAGATCCGTGCTCATTTAGCAACTTAGCCATATAATTGAGCTTGCGCTCGAAGTTATCTTTTAAGTAGCAATTTAAATGGTAGGCAAAAGTCAATGAGCGGTAAAAATAAACTCCGAGATATTTGTATTCATTGGTTTCATCAAGGAAAAGATTACCTAATTGCCATTTCTTATCTTTATCTATACGCTTACCTATTATCATAACCTTGGATTTGTTTTGGTTAAATTTTAGATTCCACTTTGAAGCAAAAGTAGCTGTTATATCAAGCAGACGATGTAGTTCCGCCTCGGACTTCCCGATAAGGACTACATCATCAGCAAATAGAAGGCAATTCACTAGTTGTGAGGATAGTGCGGCCCCAAAATTGTTGGCTTCGAGCATACTTACGAGGTCATTCATTAGAATCTAGTATTTTAACTAAAAGCTAAAACGAAATGACTATATATGTGGGTTGACATTGGTAGTGATAGCTACTTTAAGTAAAATTACTTTTTTCTTTATTTTCATATGGTTATCCACGTAATATCAAATCTCCTTTAATATTTTGCATATTTCTGAGTTAATATTGGCAGTAGCTTTCAGTCTACACTCTAATTGACGTGTAATGGCACAGCCCTCTTTTGATTAGAATTAGTATTCATTTTTGATAAGCTCCTCCTCTTGTTTCTAATTTAATGCAAAAGCGGTTGTTATCTTTTTGATCCTCCTGTCCTGGAGTGTATACAATTGTATTTGCTTTACTAAAAGTCCAAATGCTGCAAACGCTACAATGTGTTGCATTTGCTATAATTTACTTTTGACCCATTAAATACGTTGAAGTATAGCAAATGCTACATTTTTTTTATAATTGTAGCATTTGCAGAAATAATTATCGCATTTGCTACAATAAATATAGCTTTTGCAGTAATGATTATTGCATTTGCTACAATTAATGTAGCATTTGCAATAAATTAGTGCTTTTGCATGAAAAAATTACTTTTGACCCTAATCGTACACCATAAGGGACCCTTGCTAAGATAGAACTTAGCTAAAAAATCCCGAAACACCGTTAATTAATTATATATATATATATATATTTCTAGTAAAAAGGCAATTAGTCATTACGACTCTATAAAAACGGTGTCAAGTCTTGAGGTTTATGTATGTTTGTAATGGGAATCTATGCATTTGTGGAAAGTTTTACCCAAATGTTTGTAAATACACATTACCCAACCTCCCCCTTTCCCCATCCTCCCCATACACACGAAGGGATACACCTCAAACTAGTATTGTATTGTAGTTGAAACCAATACGAATTATTCCATGTTTACCTGATGTTAATGTTTGTTAGATTTTCCGCCTCTAAAGTATCTGATGTTCCCAATCTGAAGCAATAATCTACTGTCTCTTTCATTCTTTGCAAAAATCTATCTCGGTCTCCGTGGATTGCAGCCATTCTGCTTCTAATGCCAAAACATGGAAATAAGACAGGCTCTCATTTGATAGTTGCGATAGTTTTCATAAAATGAAGAAATAACGCGTTATTTTAAGAAAGTAACGCGATAGTTTTACAAAATAACGCGTTATTACTTGAATAAATAATATCGCGTTAATTATGAAAACTAACGCGTTAGTTTGATAATTTTTCGAATAAATAGCAAAAATTAAATTTCGCGATAGTTTTGTATAATAACGCGTTAGTTTTGGAAACTAACGCGATAAAATGGAGAAATAACGCGTTAGTGTTTAAACGTAACGCGATAGTTTAATAAAATAACGCGTTATTTTCACTAACGTGATAGAATATCCCGCAAATGACATGAACGGCCACTCACAAGTTGTCTCTTGAGGTTGTCTCAATGTCTTAATAGAAGCTACACCACTGATGTCACACAATTAAACATTTCATAAAAATAACGGTCATAATCACGGGTAGTAACCTCGTCATATCGCGCGCGCGCGATCGAGAAGCATTTAGTACATTGATTTTGTCATAGTTTGGTTAAGATGAACATGGTTGTGTTAAGTGTTTTTGATGACACACAGTGTCAAAATATAAACATTCGAATAATTTGTTAAAGGAACTAATGACAACAAATTCAAGCTGGTAAGTATCTTTGTTTATAATAGCTAATATGTTAGTACATCAAAATTTGTATCATATAGTTATTAATTTGACACAGAATAATGCGTGCGTATGTCAAAATTTAAAAGTTGTGATTCGTTTCTAATGCATAAAGAAAAGTGGTTTGCTTACTGTCTGCTTCATCACATATTTTGTTATGATATAAAACTGCCGTCAATTTTCCCGAAAAACAGCCCCTAGTGCACACAATTTGAGATTACAGAATATTCGGTGTCATGGTTTGGTTCATTCGTGTCATGGTTTATTTCATGTTGAACATGGTTCAGTTATGTGAATGAAGGAAGAGTAACGATCAAAATAAACAGACATTATATATATTGAAATACTCTTTTTTAAATCGTTTTATTTGGAATACAAAAGGACATTTTAAAATTGAGAATGGAAATGGGGAATGTGTCAAAGAGACAACAACCCGACCATAGAACAGACAACAGCAGAAGGTCACCAACAGGTCTTCAATGCAGCGAGAAACTCCCGCACCCGGAGGCGTCCTCCAGCTGGCCCCTAAACAAATATATATACTAGTTCAGTGATAATGAACGCCATACTAAACTCCAAATTGTACACAAGAAACTAAAATTAAAAATAATACAAGACTAACAAAGGCTAGAGGCTCCTGACTTGGGACAGGCGCAAAAATGCGGCGGGGTTAAACATGTTTATGAGATCTCAACCCTCCCCCTATACCTCTAGCCAATGTAGAAAAGTAAACGCATAACAATAATCACATTAAAATTCAGTTCAAGAGAAGTCCGATTCTGATGTCAGAAGATGTAACCAAAGAAAATAAACAAAATGACAATAATACACAAATAACGACAGACTACTAGCAGTTAACCGACATGCCAGCTCCAGACTTCAATTAAACTGATTGAAAGATTATGTCTTCATCATATGAATATCAGGCACAATCCTTCCCGATAGGGGTTTAGTATCATACCATCATAACATATATGAGAAGAACATAACCCGTGTCATGCCAACAACTGGTTTTTAAATAAATGTGTTTAGTGCCGATGCAAAGACCCTATAAGTGAATCAATATTAACGCCAAAATATGCAATCTTTAATGACCTGACAACAGTATCGTAACTATATCCCTTCTTAATAAGTCTATTTAAAGGTTTTGTTAGCTTCAGAGGTGAATACTGACATTTTTGTGCTTTATAAAGAATATTTCCATAAAAAATTGGATGTGAAATACCTGAACGTATAAGAAAGTCTGCATGTTGAGCTATATTTACGAATGATGTCCTTATACCGATGATAAAATTTAGTAAATGTTTTGACTAGTTTGTGATATCGAAAACCCTGGTGTAATAATTTTTCAGTAATACATAAATTTCTCTCGTTAAAATCTAAAACATTGTTACATACACGAGCGAATCGTACAAGTTGAGATATATAAACACCGTAAGATGGTGACAAGGGAACGTCACCATCTAAAAATGGATAATTAACGATAGGAAATGAAAAATCTCTTTTATCATATATTTTAGTATTAAGCTTTCCGTTAATGATATAGATATCAAGATCGAGGAAAGGGCAGTGGTCATTGTTAGTATTAGCTTTATTTAAAGTAAGTTCAACAGGATAAATTTCTTTAGTATACATACTGAAGTCGTCATTATTGAGAGCCAAAATATCATCCAAATATCTAAAAGTATTATTAAATTTGTGTATCAGATGTTGTTTCGATGGGTCTTTGCTGATTTTTGTCATAAATTGTAACTCATAGCAATACAAAAAAAGGTCCGCAATAAGTGGTGCACAGTTAGTCCCCATTGGAATTCCGATAACCTGACGATATACGGAATCTCCAAAGCGAACAAAAATGTTATCTAGTAAAAGTTCAAGGGCATATATAGTATCAAAGCATGTCCAATTGACATAGTTTTTTTGTTTATTGCTACTAAAAAATGACCTAAAAGAGTTTGAACATATATATTCACATATCTTGATATCTATATCATTAACGGAAAGCTTAATACTAAAATATATGATAAAAGAGATGATTTTTCATTTCCTATCGTTAATTATCCATTTTTAGATGGTGACGGTTCCCTTGTCACCATCTTATGGTGTTTATATATCTCAACTTGTACGATTCGCTCGTGTATGTAACAACGTATTAGATTTAAGCGAGAGAAATTTATGTATTACTGAAAAATTATTACACCAGGGTTTTCGATATCATAAACTAGTCAAAACACTAAATTTTATCATCGGTATAAGGACATCATTCGTAAATATAACTCAATATGCAGACATCTTATACGTTCGGGTATTTCACATCCAATCTTTTATGGCAATATTCTTTACAAAGCACAAAAATGTTAGTATTCATCTCAAAAGCTAACAAAACCTTTGAACAGACTTATTAGGAAGGGATATAGTTACGATACTGTTGTCAGGTCATTAAAGATTGCATATTTTGGCTTTAATATTGATTCACTTATAGGGTCTTTGCATCGGAATTAAACATATTTATTCTAAAACCAGTTGTTGGCATGACACGGGTTATGTTTTTTCTCATAAATTTTATGATGGTATAATACTAAACCCCTAACAGGAGGGATTGTGCCTGATATTCATATGATGAAGACATAATCTTTCAATCAGTTTAATTGAGGTCTGGAGCTGGCATGTCAGTAACTGCTAGTAGTCTGTTGTTATCTATGTATTATTGTCATTATATCTATTTTCTTTTGTTTCCTATTCTGACATCCGACTCGGACTTCTCTTAAACTGAGTTTTACTGTGCGTACTGTTGTACGTTTGTTTTTTCTACATTGGCTAGAGGTGTAGGGGGAGGGTTGAGATCTCAAAAAACATGTTTAACCCCGCCGCATTTTTGTGCCAGTCCCAAGTCAGGAGCCTCTGGCCTTTGTTAGTCTTGTATCATTTTTAATTTTAGTTTCTTGTGTATAATTTGTAGTTTAGTATGACGTCCATTATCACTGAACTAGTATCATATTTTGTTTAGGGGCCAGCTGAAGGACGCCTCCAGGTGCGGGAGTTTCTTGCTGCATCGAAGACCCATTGGTGGCCTTCGGCTGTTGTCTGCTCTATGGTCGGGTTGTTGTCTCTTTGACACATTCCCCATTTCCATTCTTAAGTTTATATATACGCACATTCAATGTAGTATTATATATACACCCAACATCATGACAGTGGTTACAAAGCAACTTGTCGAAATCAATTTTATTTTGAACCAGTAGTCCACAGCTTCCACAATAAAGTACATTACCTTTATGATGTTGATGTAACTGTGTCCAAAAACTATTACAATGTCATCATATAAAAGACATTGTTTCGACTATAATCGCACGCCAATCTTTATCATAAAGGACAGTTGATTGGATAAAAGTGATGGATTGTCATGCCTATATTAAACTTAGGTCCTATGAACTTAACCTGGCATACTGAACCAATCCTGTCGAGCAGTGGGCCAGGATCCCAGGCTACTATATGAACTGACCTCAGATAGCTGTCAATATGAGGTAAAAAATACCAGATATATTTAGACATTTAGTTGGGAACCAGTATTCGATATTTGAAAAAATAATATATTGATATCTCTGATTGTTTCAGTATTGAAAGTGTAACGAACATGAATTGTAGATTAAGTTTGGGCAGTCGTATACACCCCATTTTTTGTAGTCATTCCACATAAAGAAATACAAAAAATCTGCAGGTTTTGTGATTTTATAAGAATTGCAAATACTTAACAAATTCATTCTCAATTGAGAAATGACGATTCAAGGGTTCGAGGTACAATGTATATATCATTTGAATAAAAATATTATCTATGTAGTAATTTACTGTCATTTCAACTTGATTCAAACTCAATTATGTATATTTTATTGTTTTATAAAAAAAATTCCCTCCACCCCTAGTCCTATAATATAAAACTTCGTAGGTTCATATCGTTTGCATTCAACGTACAACTATCCGATAAAACGTAGATGTTATAGCAACTATAGGTCATCAATAAGCAAAACCCATACCGCAATAAGCAAGTCATATAAGGCCCAGACATAAAAAAAATGTATAGCATTCCAAACGAGAAAACAAAAGCCTGATTTATGCACAAAACAACAAACGAGTAACAAATATATTGACGAACTTTAACAACGCAACACTAGATTATTCTTTTTTTAATATCATTTTCAAATATGCAATTTTTGTAAAAAAAAAAGATATAAACATGCATTTCATTCATCTCTTTATTGTCTAAAAAGTGTTTGCATTTCGAAAGTTGAACCGATGACGTCATTTTTAATGTTCAAATCATGTGGTATGCACTGAAACCCTGGTTTTCTCCTTATCAATAGGTGTGTCACCGTCGAAGGCAATGACTGTCTGTAACCAACGACAAAATGATTGTCAGAAAGGTCAACCAAGATTAAACTTTTGGGCTTTAAATGTTTTTATGCAGACAATTCTTTGGAATTTCAGTATATGGGAAACTTTTTTGGCATGAATCTGTCTGCCATGGCATTCGGCGACAAGATTAGCAGTTGCCGTTGTGGCCGTAAACATGTGTCGCAAATGACGTTGCATAATTTAATTTTATTGGCGTGGCGTTGCCACTACATGTTGATCTGGTCATGGACGGTAATCAAAAAATCTTGTCTGCTTGTACCATTGTTGTAAGGACAGTAAGACTTTTTTTTGTTGTGAATTTGTTTGGAAACAGCACGTTCACGTATTGCAGCCTGCAATATTGTTATGGTTTGATTAAGATTTTCATTGCTCAGTTTCGGCAATATAGAGATGCAACATTTTTTTAATGATTCAAGGTTGGGAATGTATCAAAAGAATTGTTTCACGAAAAAAAACCTTAAACTTTGGTTATCTCGCTTGGAAATGTGACATATTCTTGTTTGTGACAATCAATTATGGGTTTCAAATTTCGCTCAAAGAAATTCGTGCGACTTCAATAATCCGGTATTTTCAATAATCTCAGGTAAGTCAGGTGTTGAATTTTTCTAAACATAAAGAAGTATGGTAAGCATGAATAGTAGTTCTATGATGATCAATCATGATTTTGTTAAAAAAAAACACAAAAATGTGTGTTGCGTTTCTAAAGTCCGTCAGTATATGATACACAGCAACGAACGACAACCACTAAATTACAATCTCCTGATTTGGGACAGGCACATAAATAATGCGAGTCAAACATATTTTTGTGCGTTGTAAATTACACCAAAGACTTTCTTTATCCAAAGAATAAGTTCGAAAGTACATAATTATTACCAATTCACCATGATAAAGAAGGTTTATAATGTAATGTCTTTTGGATTCAAACTAACTAAATTTGGTAAGCGATGCAAAATTTTAGATATTTAGCTTGCAAGTTAAAACAAAATACAGGGGAAATTGTCCGCATCTTTTTGCACCGAAGAATATCCGACGAAAACGGTATCTATCACATTTTTGTTCATATAATTAAGACATCGTGAGTTTTTAGTAAAAATTAACATTTAAGACTAGTGTGTGAAATGCATTGCCTCATTTACAAAAGTATATTCACACATGTAGCGAAAATGTATAAATTTCAATTGACAAAGAGAGGCACGTTTTTCCTGACTTTTATTGCAAAAGAGAACTTTCCCTTTATACGCACTATTTTCAAGCAAGTACAATGTAATCTTATATTTATACAACTCCTGATCACTCCTCTATTTTCATATTTAAATGAAATCAATGAATCCCGTAAAATTTAAAAGTCCAGAATATCTTTCACAGTTGGATGCTGTAATTTTCTTTCTTATGCAACGATTTTTCCCCCTTTTTTGGAAGAGGATGCATTTAAAAAAAAAGAAAATGTTTGACTAAATGTCTTGAAAAATACATTGCTTGTATTGAAATGGAATGAAAAAAGTAGCTTATTTGGATTTTCTACTGAAAATTATTTCTAATTTGATAGATTTATTTTGAATCCATGTAAAGTGTCCCGATGTGACGTTCAAAATACGGTTTTCAATTAATTTAAGAAGGCAGGACACTGTCATTGGTATCCAATGTACAAAGTGTTAAATAGCGGCGATGCTTAAACACATCGAATGACATTGTCACGAATAAATGACAATGTTGTATAGACAACAAAAGTGACTATTTAAATTATAAAAGCAAAATAACAAAAATACGGGATTTCGAGGAAAAATCTAAACGGAAAGTCCCTAATCAAATGGCAAGATCAAAAACTGAAACACTTCAAACGAATGGATAACAACTGTCATATTCCTGACTTGGTACAGACATTTTTTCTGTAGAAAATGGTGGATTAAACCTGGTTTTAATAGCCAGTTTAACCTCTCACATGTATGACAGTCGCATAAAATTCCATTATATTGACGACGATGTGTGAACAAATCAAACATACATAATAGGTAAAAATGTCAAAAAATAAGGGTACAGCAGGCAACATTGTACGGAAGCGTATTAGCCCCACACAACTTTTTTTTCAATATTTTTTCCTTTGTTTGCGTAATAACGCAAACATTTGCGAAATAACGCAAACATTTGCGAAATAACGCAAACATTTTTTTTATCTTATTTCTTATTTAAGATTCAAAGGAAGCAGCAGTTATAAATGGAGGAGGCTGCATACATTAAAATGTATCCTCCTTTGTACTCAATAAAGAAAAATGCTTGAATATTTAGAACATATCATTGACTAATAATGAGTAGGATAATAGATATAAGTAGATGTGGTATGAATGGCAATGAGACAACTCTCCATCCAAGTCACAATTTCTACAATCAAACCATTTAATATAGGTCAAAGTACGGTCTTCAACACGGAGCCTTGGTTTACACCGAACAGCAAGCTATACAGGGTCCCAAAAATTATATACATGATAATACATGTATATATATTACAAAGAAAATTGAGTAAATTGAAGTTGTATCGAAGAATATAAAAATCAACCCTGCTAATATAGCTATGGCCAAATATAAATATTCTTCCAAAGAAAGCTCTCGTTTGAGGATTGTGTAAGGTTGGTTAGATCCAAACAAGCTACCTTTTTGCAATAAAATGAAGATGTTTTATTATTAAAATTATGTTCTCTACATTTAAATTGCTACCTAAGTATCTTAAAGTTACTTCACTAGATTGAAAAAAAAATTCCATCCTATCAAAGAATCTTGATCATGTTCTGAGATTTAAAAAAAATCTTGCATCAAAATTAAAAAAAAAAGTTTCTTTATTAACAATTCATTTTAAAGCAGAAAGGTCATTTTGTCTATTTGACTTGAAAGTTTCACAAATGTATGACATTAGTTTTGCTCTTTCAATTAAAATATGCATATACCATATCTATTTTCTTGTTAAATTATATACTTTTCTGATGCACAAATCATTCTTAATTTATGTATAATTGCACTTCAAGTATTCTATCATTCCTATGCAAATTTCTTATAATGAGTTGGCTTTGTATTTATGGTTCTTTTCCTATCTACTAGTAAATCACAACCGAAATTAATGACAGACGGACATAATATATACAAAACTTAATGAATAATTAAAATCAAGATGTTTGCGTTTTAACGCAAAGGTTTGCGTTATTTCGCAAATGTTTGCGTTATAACGCAAACATAGGAAGAAATATTAAAAAAAAAAGTTGTGTGGCGCTAATACGCTTCCGTAACATTGTGTTTAAATCTTAGTCACTATAAAAACAAAACAAATATTTCAACAAAGAAAAACAAAAAGGCATATAGACAAAGCACATAAGCAAAAAAAAAACGAAAGACAAGAATACAAAAATTTACCATAGCACAATAACACAATGACGGGATGTATAAGTACCGAGCCACGTCAAATGGATTGGGCCAAAAATAGACTAAACAGTTAAAGTAATAATTTACAAAGACAAATAAAAGAGTACCATAACACGTCATTAAGGTGACAAACAACGTCAATACTTAGAATCTATACTTAAAGACCATCGTTTATCGTTTGTGAAGTTGAAAAGGAATATTTACCCACAAGGTCTTCCGATGAACTTTTTTGGAAAAAGGAAGAGACGTTCTTTGACATACCACTGGTTCATCAACTTTCTGCTCAGACACTGGTGACAGTTTACAAAGTCTGAGTAGCATCTGCAAGCTCCTGAATATCGAATGAGTTGGGAAATATATATCCCGCATATGCAGGAGAAGTTGGTATATTGCTACTAAGGTTGGAGAGATTGATAATTTTAAAATTAAAATCGTCTCGTTTGTTATAGATTCTGGTACTAAGATGACCGCTCATGTCAAATTCGAGGTGTAAGTCTAAAAATGAGGCAGAGGAAGCCGTATCTGTTGTTCCTTTAATTTCCAGTTATGGGGGATATATTAATGGAATTCAATCAGAAAAGTCTGGATTGTTAATGGAAAGAACAATATATATGAATGTGAAATTAAATGATCTGGCTTCTTTGATCTCCTTGTTTTTGACAAATGTCTGAAGGAACTCCGACTAATATGAAGATAAGAAGAGGTCGCTGCCGCACAGTTCGCTCCCATGGAAATACCGACAATTTGGTGACAAAGTCTACCTCCAAATTCAACAAATATTTTGTCAATAAGAAACTCCAGCATAATATAGTCACTTGTTCCTCTGTGTAGCATGTTTTATTTTTGTTCACTATTAACAAAATATGCCGTATGGTATCCAAAAGTAATAAATGTATAGCGTGCGCTACCATTTTTATGTTGAAAAGCATTGTAGATTTAAATTATTTCTTTTAGACGATTTTTCAATTACACATAGGGAATGGTGGTACACAGGGTTGAAAAATTAAACGTTTTGATAGAACTAATTTCAGAGAAAGATCGAGATTTACATTTATTCAGAAGTTCTTTAAGAGTTTTTTTTTAAATCCATATATGGTTAATACCACTACGCAAGTAAACAGTTTCACGGTATTTCTGAAAACCCTCTTTAATTGCGGAAAGAATCTTTGTCAATCTAATGGACAATTCTTTCGTCGAACATGCAGATGAGCTGGCAATGTACGGCTGTTTGTATGGAATTTTGTGAAGCTTAGGTATCCAATACAAACAAGGTAAGTCCTCCGATTTGCTGCTCAAAGTAATGTTCATTGAAGCTATTAAGGACTTATAAATCACCAAAATCTCATCCTTGTCAAGTGATGTTTTTTGTATGTTGGATTACATGAGTGCTCATTTATTCCTAATTCTTTTATAAGACACTCGTAATAGTACGATTTGCATACAAAGACAAGTCACGAGCAAGTAAATTGTTTAATGTACGCTTTGCCAATTACAGCATCTTATTTTGGTTTAAAAGTCTTTTTTTCTTCTTAGTCAGTTGGTAAATTGTGTAACTTCGTTTAATTACAAGCGTTTTTAAACAAACTATCAATATTGAGCTGAAACACATATATATTAATTTGGATCTAAACCATGACAAACTTGATCAAAACCATGACGAATTTCTAGACACTTAACCGAACCATGTCATAACTTAACCAAACCATAGCAATTTCGATAGTTTGCTTATTCTGCGTTAGTTTCTTGAAAACAATAATTCCAATGTAGATCGTTTGACTAACAATGCAAATTAAAACATCTTATTTCCTTTTTTTTGCTCGTTTGAATAGAACTGAGGCAATCGTTAGGGGAAGTAACTTAACACAACCATGTTCATCTTTACCAAACTGTGACAAAATCACTGTACTAAACGCTTCTCGATATGACGAGGTTACTACCCGTGATAATATATTCTAAATTATTTTACGTAATTACGCCTAGACCTGACATGACCGCGAAAAGCTGTAATGTTTTTAATAGTCTGCCATGCGACAAATATTTTAAAGGTATTTTTTCTTAGGTTAAAGTAAGACTTTTCTTGAAAACGTATTATGCGTCTTGACCTGACTGATAAAAATGAGAATGGAAATGGGGAATGTGTCAAAGAGACAACAATCCGACCATAGAACAGACAACAGCAGAAGGTCACCAACAGGTCTTCAATGCAGCGAGAAATTCCCGCACCCGGAGGCGTCCTTCAGCTGGCCCCTAAACAAATATATATACTAGTTCAGTGATAATGAACGCCATACTAAACTCCAAATTGTACACAAGAAACTAAAATTAAAAATAATACAAGACTAACAAAGGCTAGAGGCTCCTGACTTGGGACAGGCGCAAAAATGCGGCGGGGTTAAACATGTTTATGAGATCTCAACCCTCCCCTTATACCTCTAGCCAATGTAGAAAAGTAAACGCATAACAATACGCACATTAAAATTCAGTTCAAGAGAAGTCCGAGTCTGATGTCAGAAGATGTAACCAAAGAAAATAAACAAAATGACAATAATACATAAATAACGACAGACTACTAGCAGTTAACTGACATGCCAGCTCCAGACTTCAATTAAACTGATTGAAAGATTATGTCTTCATCATATGAATATCAGGCACAATCCTTCCCGTTAGGGGTTTAGTATCATACCATCATAACATATATGAGAAGAACATAACCCGTGTCATGCCAACAACTGGTTTTAAATAAATGTGTTTAGTGCCGATGCAAAGACCCTATAAATGAATCAATATTAACGCCAAAATATGCAATCTTTAATGACCTGACAACAGTATCGTAACTATATCCCTTCTTAATAAGTCTATTTAAAGATTTTGTTAGCTTCAGAGATGAATACTGACATTTTTGTGCTTTATAAAGAACATTTCCATAAAAAATTGGATGTGAAATACCTGAACGTATAAGAAGTCTGCATGTTGAGCTATATTTACGAATGATGTCCTTATACCGATGATAAAATTTAGTAAATGTTTTGACTAGTTTGTGATATCGAAAACCCTGGTGTAATAATTTTTCAGTAATACATAAATTTCTCTCGTTAAAATCTAAAACATTGTTACATACACGAGCGAATCGTACAAGATGAGATATATAAACACCGTAAGATGGTGACAAGGGAACGTCACCATCTAAAAATGGATAATTAACGATAGGAAATGAAAAATCTCTTTTATCATATATTTTAGTATTAAGCTTTCCGTTAATGATATAGATATCAAGATCGAGGAAAGGGCAGTGGTCATTGTTAGTATTAGCTTTATTTAAAGTAAGTTCAACAGGATAAATTTCTTTAGTATACATACTGAAGTCGTCATTATTGAGAGCCAAAATATCATCCAAATATCTAAAAGTATTATTAAATTTGTGTATCAGATGTTGTTTCGATGGGTCTTTGCTGATTTTTGTCATAAATTGTAACTCATAGCAATACAAAAAAAGGTCCGCAATAAGTGGTGCACAGTTAGTCCCCATTGGAATTCCGATAACCTGACGATATACGGAATCTCCAAAGCGAACAAAAATGTTATCTAGTAAAAGTTCAAGGGCATATATAGTATCAAAGCATGTCCAATTGACATAGTTTTTTTGTTTATTGCTACTAAAAAATGACCTAAAAGAGTTTGAACATATATATTCACATTCTGACTTTTTAAATGCCCATTTAATTAGGTGTGTGAATTTTTTCTTAATGAGAATGTGAGGCATATGGTATATAGGGTAGAAAAATCAAAACTTTGAACAGATTCAAAATCACCAATATATGCATGCAATTTATCAAGTACTTCCAACGAGTTCTTGACACTCCAAAAATAATTAATTCCACTATTTTCGAAGGCCTTATTTGAACAATTTATTATCAGGTTTTTTATTGTACCAAGTGTACTGGTAAGAAGAATAGACAATTTAGTAGAGGAACAATGGCTTGAAGACGAAATTAATCTATATTTGTAAGGTGTTTTGTGTAGCTTCGGAAGCCAATACATAGTTGGGACTTTCATTTTATTTGGTTCTGCTTGTAGAGCGGTAGCTAAAAGTTTATGTTTGTTACAGATGTCGTTTTCTGAAAATGGAGTCAGTTGGAATGTTGGTGAATTGGTGATTTCTTTTTTCAGAACCTCAATGTAAAATTTACGTCAAACAATAATAATATTATTAGCAGCTTTATCGGCCGGGACAACAACAAATTCCTTGGCTAGTTCTTTTAGTTTATGTTTGATACGAGAAATAGGTTTATTGTGGTTATTGTTAAGAGTAAAATGTTCTTTAAAATGTTGAAATGTTAAAAATATCGGCAATATTTACAAAATCAAAACCTTTATTGACATACTTTATTTTAATAAACTGTTTTTTATGATCTTCAGGGCGATCAATTTTGGGAAACAGTTTAGAATAACAATATGCCATTATAATTTGAACGATTTCATACTTAGGACTGCTATATGAAATTGTGTTGCAATCCTCTAAAATTTTATTTAACTTATTAACCGGTAATGAACAGAGCTTTGTTAACAGATAATGTCTGCCGTTGTTTTTTGAAATAGAAATTAGGTCCGAAATATTGGTATGATTGGTCCGAAATTTTCTTTGATTGCGATTTTTTCTACGACCATGAGAACGGTTTTTACGAACAGTTTTAGAAACTATATCCAAAATGTTAACAGAATCGGTTCTTGATATATTACCAATTCCCATGATATTATCATTAAGACCGAGAGGGTAGACTGTCTGTAATTTTTTAATCCAATTTAATTCAATTATTTTCCGCGATCGCGATGAACTTAATACTACATGGATAATATATCGTATACATGCGCCAGATGACTGCATGCTTTTTTTATAACCATGTTAACCTTAAATACCACTCCCATTCTAGAGGGGGCAAGGGGTTTAACTGTTATGCTGTTATGGGGTTATTTAATTCTTTGTTATCTGTTATTCTGAAAATATATTTGCTGTTAGCTGTTATTGTCTTATTCCTTGTTAGCTGTTATAGGACTATTATTTTTATTGTTATCTGTTATTGTGAGATTGTATTTGCTGTTAACTGTTATTAAAAATTGGAATGTTAGCATTTTGACAGCCAAACTTAAGTAGAAATTGAAGAAAATTGAACATTGTGACTGGGATGGAGAGTTGTCTCATTGGTACTCATACCACATCTTCTTATATCTATTGGAGTCTTTCCACTGGTGATATGGAGGTCACGTATTTGCAGAAGGATTCCAGTAACATACATCACATTAACATATTAAAATCAGTCGGGTCCAGGACCATTCCAGTATATATTATTATTATTCTTTGTTATAAATTCCATTGTCTGTGAACATGTTTTTAGAGGTATAGTTTTGTACATATTATAATTTGTACAAAAAATACGTACACATTATAGTTTGTATTTTGACTTTGTATACATTTTTTTTACAAATTTCAATTTGTATTTTGACTTTGTACACATTTTTTTGTACAAAATTCACTTATAACTTTTACAATAACTTATCGTATGGATTTTGTTATATAAAGAACCATTGGTACATGTACACCGTATAGAATTTTTATTCAATGACCACATAATAAACCTTATGTTGTACTGTTGCACAACTGTCAAAGTTGAGGGGAGAGTTGGGCGCCAACTTACATGTTGAACCCCACCACATTTTTATGTGCCTGTCCCAAGTCAGGAGCATGTAATTCAGTGGTTGTAGTTTGTTGCTAAGTTTTTCGTTCATTATTTTGTAGATAAATTAGTCTGTTAGTTTTCTCGTTGTTTTACATTTGTCATTTCAAGGCCTTTGATATCTGACTATGCGGTATTGGTTTGCTCATAGTCGAAGCCGGTATGATGAGATATAGTTGTTAATACCTGTGTCTTTTTGTCTCTTTTGGAAAGTTGTCTCATTGGCAATCATACCACATCTCCTTTTATACTAATTTACAAAATACAAAAATAGTTATGTATCATTTGTTTGAGCATGTGAGTGAAATATTGCCATTGGGAATTACACAACATCTTTTTAAAAGCTTTTTAACTGCTTCACATAGTGAAAGTTGAAGCTCAGAAACCGTTGCTGCAAAAAAAGATGTGTCTTTAACAGCTTCAATTTAATTTCTCCACAAATGTCCTTTTAAAAATTTAACAGCTGTTCCAATGCGGTACCAAAATTCTCCATATTCAATAACTTCACATAAGATGCACGATTGTTGTTTCACTTGGTGTCATCCAAATTGTCACTCGGGCTAATTTCTATTATGCTATCAGAATAGTCACTTGAGCCAATTTCTATTATATTTTCATAATTAACTGTATGCATGTATCAATTACATTTCCTGCCTCCAATTGGGTATTTTTTGAATTTCATAAATAAGGTTTATTATGTGGTCATTGAATAAAAATTCTGTAGTGTGCATCAATGTTTTTTTTAATAACAAAATCCATACGAGAAAATTGCTTTTCAGAAAAATGTTCTAAATATCAAATTAATATAAGGTGTCTTGAAAAATTAAAAACGAAACGACAAAAATTGATCTATAAAATGCCCTTGATTTTTAAATATTCCTTGAACAAAAACAGAAACTAGCAATTTTGTTCAGAAAAAAAATCAACATCCATTCTAGAAATTATTGTACAAGTTTTAAGTGAATTTGTAATTTGTACATGGATTTTTTGTACAAATTACTACAATTTGTACAAAGTCAAAATGCAAATTATAATTTGTACATTTTTTTGGTACAAATTTGTACAAAATCAAAATTGTACACAACATATATAAAAGGTGTTTCTGTTAAGGTAGTATGGACCTAGGCCTATCCTCATCAGGTGTCCCTAGCCATATGTTTTTGTGATATTAAGAATTGTTCGAATTTGAATTTTACGTATATATGGGGATAATGTTCCTTGTACCCCCATGCGTACATGTATATCAAATTCAAATCAATTATCAAAATAACAAAAAGGAAAACATATGGCAAGGGATTCCTGATGATGATCATAATCAAAATGTATATATATATATATATGATCTGTTTATTTGGCAATCGTCAATGGCAGTCCGCAGGGTTTAAGGACATCAGTTGTTCGACCTGCTAGTCAAATGCGTTTTGTTAAAATATACTTTTTCACTCATTTGGTCTTTTGGAAAATGTTGTTTGTGCTGTATTTAGACCCCTCTACCAAGAAATTTGTTTTGCATGCACACGTATAAAAATTGCGGTTGTTTTCAATTTAAACTTGTATATATATATATATATATATATAAGTCTAAATTGAAAACAACGTTCAAACCTATGATTGCGTTGGATAAAAACCGCAATTTTTATACGTGTGCATGCAAAACAAATTTCTTGGTAGAGGGGTCTAAATACATATAGCTGTGCACAAAATAGGAAACATAAATGTGGATAGTGTCCACATGTGGACACAGATGATGCCCCCGCTTGCATATCATATAGTTATAAAGGGACATAACTGAAGAACGGTAAAAGTGACGCTACCCAAATTTGAACTTGATCTGTGTTTTGAGGTAATGAGCATTGTGTGTAAGTCTCATAACATTTGGTTGAGGATAACTTAAGTAGAGAACAGAAACTAAAATTTCAGCAATTTTTCTATTTGTAAATACGCATAACTCTAGAACGGTTGTGTATAAGTTTTATAACATTTGGTTGAGACAAACTAAAGTTAGAGAACGGAAACGAAAAATTCAGTAATTTTCATGTTTATAAAGGGACATAACTCAAGAATGGTAGAAGGGTCGCCACCAAATTTCATACGTAATCTGTATTATGTAGTAATAAGCATTGTGTATAAGTTTCATAACATTTGGTTGAGGCAAACTAAAGTTAGAAAACGGAAACAAAAAATATGTACTTGATCTTAGTTTTCTGGTAATGAATATTGTGTATAGGTTTCATAATGTTTGGTTGGGTCAAACTTTGGTTACAGAATGGAAACTAAAAATTTTGCAATCTTTCGATTTATAAAGGGGCATAACTCAATAATGGTTAAAGTGACACTACCCAAATTCAACTTGATCTGTGTTTTATCAGTGGAAGTCAAAATTAAACATTGCATTGTATAAAGCATGATTGTAGTTGATTCAACTATAATCATGGACAAAGGAAGATAACTCCGATTTTAAAAATTACTTGATATTTAGAAGAAAATAAAAATTTTGCAATTTTTCCATTTATAAAGGGACATAACTCTAGAACGGTTAAAGTGATGCCACCAAAATTCAAACTTGATCTGTGTTTTGTGGTCATAAGCATTGTGTATAAGTTTCATAAAATTTGGTTGAGGCAATCTCAAGTTAGAGAACGGAAACTAAAAAAATTTGCATTTTTTCAATTTATAAAGGGGCATAACTCTAGAACGGTTACAGTGACGCCACCAAAATTCAAACTTGATCTGTGTTTTGTGGTAATAAGCATTGTGTATAAGTTTCATAAAATTTGGTTGAGGCAATCTCAAGTTAGAGAACGGAAACTAAAAAAAATTGCATTTTTTCAATTTATAAAGGGGCATAACTCTAGAACGGTTACAGTGACGCCACCAAAATTCAAACATGATCTGTGTTTTGTGGTAATAAGCATATTGTATAAGTTTCATAACATTTGGTTGAGGCAAACTTAAGTTAGAGAACGGAAATTAAAAATTTTGCAATTTTTCCATTTATAAAGGGGCATAACTCTAGAACGGTTACAGTGACGCCACCAAAATTCAAACTTGATCTGTGTTTTGTGGTAGTAAGCATTGTGTATAAGTTTCATAACATTTGGTTGAGGCAAACTCAATTTTGGGACGTACGGACGGACGTACGTACGTACAGACGGACAAGGGTCAAACTAAATGCCCCCACCGCTACGACGGGGGCGTAAAAATAAGGCTGAAAATGCACCAAATATTTATATTCAATATGAATATTTACATTTTGTCTATTACAATATCAAAATGTTCATAATGGACTCTATAGTATCCTCCATAGTAGCCTACCGGTTTCACTGTTTAACAGATCTTCAAGGATATGGTTGCTGCATTTTCGGCCTTATTTTTTTCCCTATATATAGCTAGGTCCATACAACCAGTTAAATAATAAGATCTACTGTATTGATCCTGGACCGGACTGATTTTAAGATTTCATTTACTGTTATCTGTTATTATCCCTTTTCAATTCCTTGTTATCTGTTTTAAGCCAAATCAATTTACTGTTTTGCTGTTATTGGAACCCCCTTGTCCCCCCTCATTCTAGCTATCTCTGCAAGTCCACCCAACGACAAATATTGCACACTGGGTAATTTTTTTCTGATGTTGATGACTTTTTTGTGATTCATTAAAGATCATTAAAACTTCCGTCTCTGTTCATGCACATATATACGATCATATACTTTGTAGTCTGTCTAGATAATTATATAACATTTATCATTTCTCTAAAATAAAACTTGTTTCACAGAAAACCGTGAAGCATCTTCTTTAGGCAACGACCATTTATCTTTTATATATGGGGTGCATGGTTTTGTATCTTGGGACACACATTTTTTTCGATATTTTTTCATGAACACAGGAACAAATTTATCTAAGATCGATGTTGAATTCATTATTTCCGTAATTTTCGATGGAAATGCATCCCTTCTGCATTTTTTTTCTCCGTCAAGAAATAATTATTCAAAACAAACCCATGCCCTTAAAAGATAAATAGTCGGTTATCCCCATTTTACGCTCGCCTAGCTTGTCCCTCATGGCTGAAGGAACAATTAACCAATGTCCATAGACCAAAGAAGGTTGTCTCTGGATAAATTGCGATTTCTTAACAACGACAACATAGCACAGGTGAGCTGTATGCACAGTTCAAGGTCAAATCTAAATTATATTTTTTTACGATGAAAAAAAGAAGAAAGAAACGATTTAAAAAATATAAAAAAATGTGTGTGAGCAAAATGATCGATTTTGTATTTTTTATTATTGGTTAAAATCAATGAATGATAATTAATAAAATTTTTGGTCTAATCTAGCCCCGGGCTGCCTGTTTCGCGCGCTTTAAACGTCGTCCATATTGTATTTCATGACATACGAGAAAGATGTTATACCTTTTGCTCCTAGATAAAAAGGGTTATGACGAAGATTCAGTGACAAATACATAGTTACAGTGAGTTTATTATATGAAAGGGAACATTTTACCATTGCAACATCCAATGTTTTGACAACTTTGTTTATTTTTAATGTTCATCTTAAAAGTTTATAGATCAGCTAAAAGTTCTAAGGGAGCTGCCATTTGATTTTTATGGGGGGCTAGGATGAAAAATTTTGTCCTGCATTTTTTTTTAGTTGTAATCTCTGTCCTGCCTGCAGCAGGGGCAGAAGGATTTTGAAAATGAAAATCCTGGCCTGGTTAAAGCTGAAAGCAAATAATCTTGCACAAGACGAGATAAAAATTTCAGCTTTTCTGCAACTCAAAATGCAGGAAACTTAATCATTTGTTAAGGTGTACAAATTTAAAAGTGAAAATGATATTAACAAATTCAACATTTAACGAGTTACCATGCCAACAAACTACATCTGAGAATACTATAACACATGGGGTCGGTCTTTTCACCACCGAACACTGCTGAACACCACCAAACACCCGAAAAGACCACTAACCCTTAAGAAAAAAAGTAATGTTGCACAAGAAAATCAATTGAATTGCTTAAAATTTAATCCTGCGGTCATGTTTTTCACATTTTTATGTGCATTAGTGTTGTTTTAAGTTGAGAATCAAAACAAATAAAAAAAAAAAACGCTTCCGGATCCAGCAATATTTTTTTACGGATTCACATTGTCTGTATTTCCTTGTAATTTATTATCTTATGGTCTTTACTTTTCAATAATTAGAAATAAATTGTTCAAATAAGTTAAAACATTTTATTTAATGTGAAATTATCACAATAATTATATTTAAAAAACTGTTAGACTTGAAAGTATACTGTTCTGACAACAGCCCTTCAAGACTGTTCTTTTTGGTTCTCTTGTTATTTCTTTTTAATTTGTGTGTATATATGTATAAACATATTCATTTTCATTCAGAATTCATCAAATATATAAATAAAGATGAAAACAATATATTTATGTGTGTTAGATGGTATTTTAATGTGTTCGGCAGTGTGCGGTGGTGTTCAGTGGTGAAAAGACCTACTGTGACACGTGTTATAGTAGACCTCGACTAAATGTATATATTTTATACAATTTCTTGATTTTCCTTGTTTTACATCAACTTTTAAGTCAATATAAGATAGGGAAAGTATATGCATGATAATTGTGTGCATCTCATTTGAACTCGTACCACATATCTTATATCTATCCAAGAAACAACTTTATATTTGGTTAGAATATATGTCAATGGTTATGATAAAGCTTCTCTCAAATTATTTTATTGTTTCTTGCCTGTGTATGATGTTTCTTTAAAGGAAATATTGACGGAAAACTGCACAAAGTTAGCAGTTAGTTTTCTTTGTTTTCATAAAATGTGACGTCATAACATCAAAAATCTTGTGTATATAATTCATTTATATTTCTTGATTTTATGCTTTCCCAAACATGTGCAAATTTGAATATTTTTTTTGGGGCAAAACCGGGTCTTAATGCCCGGGCCTTCTCCTTTCATGTACATTTTGTTTTGTGTACTGTACTCATCATATTTTCATTCTTCAAGTACAATGTTGGTGCATCTCATAGCACTTTAAGGGCATTTGCTAGCTTACTGTCTACAGTGTGCTATGATAATAGTGTGGTAACTCTTATATTATTTTAATGTGCCTGTCCCAAGACGGGAGCCTCTTTGGTCCTATGTCCTATCTTAATGTTTCTCAATTTGGAAAATTGGATTTTTATGGCAGAGCGATCATTTGATTCTTTTGTATACGTCCCCATGTCAAAATTTTGACGGGACGTATTATGGTATACAAATGTCGTCTGTCTGTCCAGTGTAAACATGTGGCAGAGTAACTTAATTGAGAATGACTTATCCAAATTTCATGAAACTTAACATAGTTGTTTCTTATGATGGTCAAACGATCTGTATACTTTTTTGTGAAAATAAGATTAAAACTTTTTGAGTTACAGGACTTAATAACTAAAACAGGTGTGTGTTTTTTTTCACATGTCGCGCCGTATCTCAAAAACAATATATGATTATTGCTTAAAACTTTACACACTTCTTAGTTATATTAATCTTAAGATCTGTATACTTTTTGGTGATGATTCAAAATTTTATTTTTGAGTTATTGAGTATTTGTAAAAAAAGGGAAGGGGTTTTTCACATGTTGCGCCGTATCTCAAAAGCGGTTTATCATTATTCCTTAAAATTTTACACACTTCTTAGTTATATTAATCTAATGATCTGTATACTTTTTTGGTTTTGATTCAAAATTTTAATTTTAGAGATATTGATTTTTTGTCGAGCCTAAGCTCGACATAGGGATAGTGATCCAGCGGCGGCGGCGTTAGCTTACTTCTTAAAAGCTTTATATTTTAGAAGGTGGAAGGTCTGGATGCTTCATACTTTGTATATGGATGCTTCATGTTACGAAGTTTCCGTCAGTCACATGTCCAATGTCCTTGACCTCATTTTCATGGTTCAGTGACTACTTGAAAAAAAAGTTAAGATTTTTTGTAATGTTAGATTCTCTCTTATTATAAGTAATAGGATAACTATATTTGGTATGTGCGTACCTTGCAAGGTCCTCATGCCCGTCAGACAGTTTTCACTTTACCTCGACCTCATTTCATGGATCAGTGAACAAGGTTAAGTTTTGGTGGTCAAGTCCATATCTCACATACTATAAGCAATAGGTCTAGTATATTCGGTGTATGGAAGGACTGTAAGGTGTACATGTCCAACTGGCAGGTGTCATCTGACCTTGACCTCATTTTCATGGTTCAGTGGTTATAGTTAAGTTTTTGTGTTCTGGTCTGTTTTTCTTATACTGTAGGCCATAGGTCTACTATATTTGGTGTATGGAAAGATTGTAAGGTGTACATGTCTAGCGGGCAGGTGTCATCTGACCTTGACCTCATTTTCATGGTTCAGTGTTCAAAGTTAAGTTTTTTGAGTTTTGGTCTTTTTTTCTAATACTATATGCAATAGTTCAACTATATTTGGTGTATGGAAATATTTTATGATCTATTTGGCAGTCACGCAGGTTTTATTTGACCTTGACCTCATTTTCAAGGTTCATTGCTCAGTATTAAGTTTTTGTGTTTTGGTCTGTTTTTCTTAAACTATAAGCAATAGGTCAACTGTATATGTTGTATGGAAGAAATGTTAGCTGTACATGCCTGCCTAGCATGGTTCATCTGACCTTGACCTCATTTTCATGGTTCATTGGTCAATGTTTAGTTTACTTGGTTAATGTTAAGTTTATGTGACAGTTGTAATAAAGCTTTATATTTAGGACTATCAACATAATATCAATGATTAGTAAAGAAGGCGAGACATTTCAGCGAGTGCACTCTTGTTTGTAAAAGGAAGGGGAGTTTCACAGGTCGTGCCGTATCTTAAAAACGATTTATGACTATTGCTTAAAATTTTACACACTTCTTAGTTATATTAATCTAAAGATCTGTATACTTTTTGGTTTTGATTCAAAATTTTATTTTAGAGATATTGAGTTTTTTGTAAAAATAAAAAAAGGGGGGTTTTCACATGTCGCGCCATATCTCAAAAACAATTTATGATTATTGCTTAAAACTTTACACACTTCTTAGTTATATTAATCTAAAGATCTGTATACTTTTTGGTTTTGATTTAAAATTTTGTTTTAGAGATATTGAGTTTTTTGTTAAAAAGAGGGGAGTTTTCGCATGTGGCGCCGTACAATGTATGTCAGAAACTATTTATGATTATTGCATAAAAATTCACACACAAGACGACAGCCCTTTCATGCGCTTATGGCCCAGCTGTTTTTTTTCTGTTAATATAACTTTTATAGACTTTGGATGATTAACAGTTAAATAATGATTTAAAATTGAAAAGTTTACTTTGTTCGACATTGTTGAAAACATATATGATCTAAAATTACATTATCTATGCTTACGAAAAGAATCAAATGTAAGATATACATGTATATATATTTATTTAGAAATCCTAGAATTAATTTTGTTTAAAAATCTGGTCATGCAGTAGTGTCATTTGAGTGATGTGACACTGCGGAAATATAAAGACTAGATCATAGTTTGTAATTTCTAAATCTTTTGTGAGTAAAGAATGTTACTCCAGGATTATTTGATTTTCACAATGAAAAGCGTTATAATATATATAGGCATCAGTCTGTCTAGTATCTATCTTCCCTAAGAGACTAAGGGAAATAAACACTTAGCTTCTTTTTGTCTTGCACATGTTGGGACCAAACAACTTATATGGTGATAATACTTGCATAAGTGAATAAAATTATCTTTCTTTAGAGGGCTGGAGGTATAAAGGTTTAAAACCATCAAATCATGGTACATCATCTGGTTGCATATATGAAAAAAAAATAATCCCTTTAATTTGACAGTTGAAGGAAATTAATCCGTAACATCTCATTGCAATAAAAAATGTCTGAGTCATAAACATATATCTTGGCTGTTTCAAAGCACCATAATTTTTGTCGAGCCTGCGACTTTTGTCGCAGAAAGCTCGACATAGGGATAGCGATCCGGCGGCGGCGGCGGCGGCGTTAGCTAACTTCTTAAAAGCTTTATATTTTAGAAGATGGAAGACCTGGATGCTTCATACTTTGTATATGGATGCCTCATGTTACGAAGTTTCCGTCAGTCACATGTCCAATGTCCTTGACCTCATTTTCATGGTTCAGTGACTACTTGAAAAAAAAGCAGATTTTTTGTAATGTTAAATTCTCTCTTATTATAAGTAATAGGATAACTATATTTGGTATGTGCGTACCTTGCAAGGTCCTCATGCCCGTCAGACAGTTTTCACTTGACCTCGACCTCATTTCATGGATCAGTGAACAAGGTTAAGTTTTCGTGGTCAAGTCCATATCTCAGATACTATAAGCAATAGGTCTAGTATATTCGGTGTATGGAAGGACTGTAAGGTGTACATGTCCAACTGGCAGGTGTCATCTGACCTTGACCTCATTTTCATGGTTCAGTGGTTATAGTTAAGTTTTTGTGTTTTGGTCTGTTTTTCTTATACTGTATGCAATAGGTCTACTATATTTGGTGTATGGAATGATTGTAAGGTGTACATGTCTAGCTGGCAGGAGTCATCTGACCTTGACCTCATTTTCATGGTTCAGTGGTCAAAGTTAAGTTTTTGAGTTTTGGTCTTTCTTTCTAATACTGCATGCAATAAGTCAGCTATATTTGGTGTATGGAATGATTGTAAGCTGTACATGTCTAGCTGGCAGGTGTCATCTTACCTTGACCTCATTTTCATGGTTCAGTGGTCAAAGTTAAGTTTTTGAGTTTTGGTCTTTTTTTCTAATACTATATGCAATAGTTCAACTATATTTGGTGTATGGAAATATTTTATGATCTATATGTCAGTCACGCAGGTTTTATTTGACCTTGACCTCATTTTCAAGGTTCATTGCTCAGTGTTAAGTTTTTGTGTTTTCGTCTGTTTTTCTTAAACTATAAGCAATAGGTCAACTATATTTGTTGTATGGAAGAATTGTTAGCTGTACATGCCTGCCTAGCATGGTTCATCTGACCTTGACCTCATTTTCATGGTTCATTGGTCAATGTTTAGTTTACTTGGTTAATGTTAAGTTTATGTGACAGTTGTAATAAAGCTTTATATTTAGGACTATCAACATATCAATGATTAGTAAAGAAGGCGAGACATTTCAGTGTGTGCACTCTTGTTTTTATTTGGTGTTTCTATTGAATATTTTAGAAACTGGCTGTAACATGGTTACTAAAGCTTGTATACAGGAAAAAAGAGGTGAAAATTTGATTGTTTAACTTCCAGAGTGATAGTTATTTTCTTATACGCATTGAAATGTTATTTGAAATTTTTTCTATAGTATTGGACAGGATAAAACTTTACTCGTGCCAAGTATTTTTTTATTTGAAATAAAGATATTAAAAATTCTGCACAATTTTTTGAAAAGTGCAAATTTAACAAAGACTTATAGGGGATATGCAATTCAATGGTGGTATTACACCTATATTTGTTTAAAGTTGATTTAAAGCAGGAAAATGGCTAAAGTGCTTTTCTAGCTACAATCTCTGTCTGTATCAGTTAGTCTATGAAAAGGTATCAATTATTGACCGGTCAATTTGCAGGTTACTACAAATTTGGACCACTAGTTTTCAGCTAATGTGAAAACATTAACTTGCAATCTATTGTACCTGAACACCTGACCAACAACAATATAGGGAAATATAAAGTTGACCATTGAATTTTATGTTAAATCTAACAATAGAAATTTTTTCATTGAGGCATAACTGAGTAGAATTTACCTGATCATAACAGATATGTGGTGAAAAATAAATTGTATTTTCAGTCACTTTAGCAGTAAAATAGACCATATTAAATAAAGTAGGTATACATCAATTGGTGCATCGAATGTGGCAGGTTATTGCCATATTAAGTAGAAAATGCTCTTGTTTTGCCATTTTCTGCATAAAGACAGACTCAACAAATAAATCTCATTACAGAGGGATAATTTTAATCAGCTGTAGGAGGTTAAGGAAATCACTATACAAATATTGTCACCATATATATGGGGTTTGGTCCCAACCTTTTACAGAGTGTGGGAAATTAAAGCAGAGTTCGCGAAAACTTATTTCGACCCGTCGGTCATGGGACCGACAAAGCATGATTATTTGTCAGTCCTACAAAATTTTAGCTAGTCCTACAAAATCTGTCAATTTTATCCTGAAAAAATAATTAATAACATATTTTATCGAAAAATAACTTTATTAATATTAGTTTGATTCTTCGCACCCACAGGCAAATTAACAATGAAGGACCAGTTCAGATCTTCTGATTGTTCTTATTTAAAGTCATCTTCACTATCCATTTCATCATCTTAATCGCTTTCTCGGCTGTTACAGTATTTGTTTGCTCCATTGAAGGGTTCGATCGCCGATTGTTTGCCAAGGATGGCTCTATGAACAAATTTAGTAGGCCACGTGTAAATCGCCGCTTTGGTTTGTTTTTAATAAATCCGTAAACCAGTACCGGAAATTGGCAGCGGGTACATCTGATAACCGATGTAAACACTTATTGGAAACAGTTGCGGTACATCTAATAACTGATGTAAAAAAGTGCCAAAGTTATATGCACTACAACGGCCGTTATTACATCGGTCATCGGGACCGGCACTAGCCTTCAAAATACTGGTCCGAGCCTCATTTTGACCGACAGGACCGACCATTTTCGCGAACTCTGTTAAAGAATTGTCTCCAATTGTATAATAATAGAATAATTTCATTATTTGTGTCAATATTTACTGACTGTTTGAATCATTGTTTTCAGGCTTCCAGTGCAGTGTTTGTAATGAGCCACACTAGACAAAACACTGGCAGGCAACACTAGACAAGATGATGGAAATGGCAGGTTGTTTCATGGTAAGCATCTTTATTATCTTTTGTAATTAATTCACTCATTGTCTCCTAACTTTAAATGCAAAGTCTTCCAGGTTGGTCAATAATAGGGACAACCTGCCAATTAGGGTATATAATACTTTAAATGAGTAACAATCTCTCTATTTAGTCAATTATGGTATATTATTAAAGTGTTAAATATGAATTTATTTCCACGTCCAATGGAAGGAAGGAGGGTTTGTTGGTTAAATATGTCAGTTCATCTGAGTCCTCGTTTTCATCAGTTTTTGGAATACCAAATTTAATTCTGAAATTTAGACAGTATCAAGCTTCAATTGAGCATGCAATACAGAGAAGTGTAAACTATTATTAGGGCCTTCCAATAGGACAAGGGATCCCTTTATTTTTCTATTTGTCCATCTGTGTTTTTTGTCCACAATTTTCTGTAAACGCACAAACCAAACCAAATTTTGCACAGTTGATTTGTCTTATCTGTAAATGTGCATTAAAGCCTCTCTTGTGACGAAAGTCATGGAAAGTAAAACAGGGATTGTTTTTCTGGCGACAATGACAGTTTCGGCTCTGGCATCAACAATTGTTAAGTTTTCTTCTCAAGTTAGTTTGAAAGGAACTAACTGTTCTAGATTAATGATATTTTGTATGAAGTCGCTTTACTATCAGTACATCTATCAGTTTGACGACTATTTTGAGGCCCTGTCCCTAGGTCCTAGGGGCTTTGAATTAATTAGCAATTTTCAATGTTAAGTTGTTCTGCTTAAGTCAGTTTGATATAGGATCTATTTGTGATAGATCAATGATATTTTGTATGAAGTCGCATTTCTATCAGTTCCTATCAATATATATATATATATATATATGTAACTTAAGCAGAAAATCGTAACATTGAAAATTGCTAAATAATTCAAAGTTACAATAAACAACGATAATTTCTATAAAGTTACATAACGTCTGTCCATCTCTGTGTTTGTCGACCATTTCCAGGCCCTGTCCACTTGATCTTGGTCTAGTGACTGATTTAATAAGCAATCTTGCTTTCCATCAAATTGTCTTTTTCTGAATTTTATGCTGAAAGGCAAGACATGTCTCTGTGTCAACAGTTAATATAAGTATTATCATTTCTCTTTTCCATGGAGGTTTATATTTGGCAGTCATGTTTGCACTGGTACATTGTCCGCACCCCCTTCTCCCCACTAAATTTCAGGTAAAAAAAACTATTTGTAACTGTTGGAAAATGTCTAATGAAACTATGGTATATAGTTTCACAAATTGTGTGTGGTCATTTGCAGTATTTTCATGGAAAAACCCGTTTTCCATCATCAAACAGAAGTTGAAACTGCTTGTAAATGATTCATTCTAGTACACTTCACGATTGTTAAAGTAAGTCAAAATCACACAATAAACAATTTAGAAACCTGTGTATGTTTAAACCGGAAGTTTGGATAGCACATGTAAAAGAAAATAAAAACGGTGAGAGTCGAAATCCGTACTTAACAGATATCACTTTAATACAACTTTGAAAGTAAAACAGTTCCATGCATGCATATCCTTGTGTAAAACAATGTTTAATATATCTATCACATTAATGTTTGAAGGGTCTTAAGCTAATACAAAACATATTCGTCTGTATGAAACACCAAAACGGAACGAATATTATCCATTTGACTAATCTATAAATCTTCAGAAAATAATTCTTAAAAATTCATTTTTGCAAATACTTTTTTTTTGATGTATGTTAATGTATGATATATACAAACTCTGACTATGATCGAATATTATAATTTTGGGCCAATAATCAAAAAAGTTACCCTTTAGGTCTCTATGTTACTTAAATTTTTGTCTAATTATAAAATACTTGATGGAGTAAGTATGAATAGTGTAACATATTTTGCAGTTTTTAGCTCAGAACGGTGAGCTTTTGTCATCACTTGGCGTCTGTCGTCATCTGTCGTCATCCGTCTGGTGAAAACTATTCAAACATCTTCTCCTCTTAAAATACTGAACCAATTCCAACCAAACTTAAGCTGAATGATGCTTAGGGTATCTAGAATAAAGGGAGTGTTTTATTTACTGTTTCATCAAATAAAATGGCCGCCATGGCTAAAAATAGAACATAGAGGTAAAATGCAGCTTTTGGCTTATTTCTCAAAAACCAAAGCATTTAGATCAAATCTGACATAGATTAAAGTGTTCATTAGGTGAAGTTCTATCAGCCCTGAAATTTCCAGTTGAATTTGATAACCCATTGTTGGGTTAGTGGCATGGGCACTGTAGAAACATTAATTTTCGTGGGGTTAAAATTTCGTGGTTTTGTCTCTTTACAAGATTTCATGGGGATCATATTTCGTGGTTTCCAGTAAATGGAAGTGATATTATATGTAGGTTAAATTTTCGTGGGGTTTTTAATTTCGTGGATATATTCTTTCCACGAAATAAACGAAATTAAATCCTCCACGAAAATTTCTGCTTTTACAGTAATTTTAAGGAAATTTTACAGTTTTTGGTTATTATCTTGAATATTATTAATGATAAAGATAAACTGTGAACAGCAAAAATGTTCAGCAAGGTAAGATCTACAAATAAGTTTATATGATCAAAATTGTCAATTGACCCCTTAAGGAGTTATTGCCCTTTAAGGACAATTTTACTCAATTTGTTTATCATGTTTTCTTACTTTGAAAAATCTTCTTTGAAACTACTGAACCAATTCCAACCAAACTTAAGCTGAATGATACTAAGGATGTCTAGAAGAAAGTTTGTTTTATTTTCTGTTTCATAAAAAAACATGGCCGCCATGGCTAAAAATAGAACGTAAGGGTAACATGCAATTTTTGGCTTATATCTCAAAAACCAAAGCATATAGAGCTAATCTGACGAGAGGTAAAAATGTTTATTAGGCCAAGCTCTGTCAGCCCTGAAATTTTCAGATGAATCTAACAACCCATTGTTGGATTGCTGCCATTTAATTGGTAATTTTAAGGAAATTTTGCAGATTTTGGTTATTTTCTTGAATATTATTAATGATAAAGATAAACTGTAAACAGCAAAAATATTCAGCAAAGTAAGATCTATAAATAAGTTCATATGACCAAAATTTTCAATTGTCCCCTTAAGGAGTTATTGCCCTTTAAAATAAATTTTTCACAATTTATTTATTGAGTTTAAAATTGAGAATGGAAATGGGGAATGTGTCAAAGAGACAACAACCTGACCATAGAGCAGACAACAGCTGAAGGCCACCAATAGGTCTTCAATGCAGTGAGAAACTCCCTCACCTGGAGGCGTCCTTCAGCTGGCCAACAAATATGTATACTAGTTCAGTGATAATGTTTGCTTACTTTAAAAAATCTCCTTTGAAACCAAACTTGGGATGAATGAGTTTCAGAGTATCTAGTATAAATTTCGTATTTTATTTTCTTGTACGTCAAGAAACATTGCCACTGTGGCTAAAATGAAACATCTGCGAAAATGTATTTCTTTGATTTTGAAGAAAATATGACAGATACTTAGAACATTTCAATGGAAGTTTTAAGCCATTCATATTAATATATATTGAAAAGCAAAAATAATCATTGAAAGATTTAAGCAAAAAATTACAGATGAGCGGTTCAGGCTCTTGAGAGCCTCTTGTTTTTGAATTTTTTCATATTTGCCTATTATATTGAAAACTATATAGACAAGAGAGAAACTTTAAACTGCAAAAATGATCAGAAGGGTAGTATGAAATAGTCATTTGACTTCTGATTAGAGTTAACGCCCTTTCATGACGATATGTACAATTTTTTTTGCATTTTCGTTTTATATCTTATAACTTATGATAGATAAAAAGAAACTTATATAAACAAAAAATGATCAGCAAGACAAGATCTACAATTAAGACGAATGGCGGAAGTTGTCCAAATACTCCTTATTGGAGTGATTGCCCTTAAATGACGAATTTTGCATTATATGATAAAAATTATAATAGATAGATGGAAACTTAAATAATCAAAAACGATTAGCAAAACAAGACCTACTAACAAGTCAAATTTTGCTGATATAATTAGTAGTCCATAAATCTTTACAGGAGTTGTTGCCCTTAAATTTGGAAATTTTTTTTTACCCTCTTATTTGTTTGGAGCAAAAGCTAAATTAGATAGAGAGAAATTAAACAGACTTCAATGATAAGCAATATAAGATAATAAAAAACCCAAGATTTTTGTCATTAATTCTATTTTCATCTACAATGTTGGAGAGTATCCTTTGTTGAATATGTATATAGACCCAAGGTGAGCGACAAAGAGCCTCTAGTTATAGTTTGTTCTTGTTATGCTGTTAAACCACTTATAGCTTGTTCTTAATATAATAATGTTATGCTGTTAAACCACTGTCCCAATTAAGTAAGTGGGAGGATTGGATGCCAGCAAACATGTTTAACCCCACTACATTTTAATGTGCTTGTCCCAAGTCAGGAGCCTGTAATATAGGGGTGGTTGTTTTTTGCTGTATATCATATTTGTTTTATCGTCTATTGTTAAATTTGTACATATAAATCAGGCTGTAATTAAGTTTTCTCATCTGAATTTTTTTGTTTTACATTTGTCATAATGTTGAAGGCTATTTGGTGACCAATAGCTATTATTGTTAACTTCTATGTCTTTTGGTCTCTAGTGGAGAATGGTCTCATTGGCAATAAACCACTTCTTCTGATTTTCATATTTATTCTTATTACGCTTGTCTAAAACTGACTTATTCTTGTCTGTGGCTAATGAAGAGTATTTATCAATCAAAACTTTCACATATTTCGTGTTTATGATTAAGCAAAATAATGCTTTTTGAGAGCATTTGATGTCACTATTAGTGTGCAATTTTCCAGGTTATAAAGGGACATAATTCTAGAACAATAAGTGACTCGCAGCTCAAATTTGAACACTTTTTACGAGTTTTGGTTCTGAGCATTGCACATGAGTTTCTCAAATATTTTAGCAAAACTTGGCCCAACTGCAGAAACCAGCATAACGTACCTTAAAAATAAAAAAAATACCTGTGTTATTTCCCTTATTGACTTTGGTATATCGAAGGCTCTTCATATCATAGCACAGTTTAAATATCTGTAAGTGTTGAGATCATTTCAAACTTGACATATACTTTTAACTCTGTTTAAATTGATCAATTAAGTTTTTATAAAATGTGTAGTCATTATTAACATGGATAGGCTTAAACATATTGTTTACTTTATATGATAATCGTATGCTTTTCAAAGTTGGATATGGCACCTATTACAATTATATCAGTAGTTTACAAATCTAAAGTTTTCAATAATTGAATTCTTTTTATATTGTAGATGATGTTTTTGGTATAGAGCGGACCTATAATGGAGGGGACAGCCGTAGATGAAACTTTTGAGATAGAAGATCTAATGTTGTACTGAGAAGACAGTTCTGCTGAGAGTTTTGTGATGTAGCGAGGTTTGAGATTCTCTAAATTTGACTTAAAGATATTGGTAATGAGATTGGTTAAATTAGACATTTAAAAAAAAAGGAAGTTTTTAAGGGCCGATGATCCATTTCCTTTATTTTCTAAATATACATGTTCCCAGAAATGAAGTCTGCAGATGACTTATTGCAGTTTAACTACATCCAGAATCCTGTGAAGAATCAACTTTCTACTTTACCGTTAAAAAGTCCCTAATTATTGAGTTATTTTTCTTTTTAAGTAGCCACCATAATTTAGGTGAAATTATGCTGAAATATCAAAATATTAGAATTTCCCCAAAAAACTCTAGCCTTTATATTACACATCTTTTGTTGGCGCGGCAGTATATTTAAGAAAAATGAAAAAAGTAATAAAAAAAAATGTGGAGAACTGAAGAAAAAATATGATACTGCTGAAAACCTGTGTGATATAGAGGTTTGAGTTTCTCTAAATTTGAGTTCAAAGAAATTGGTTATAAGATTTGTTATATTAGACCTTTATTTTTTAAAGCATGTTTTATAAGGGTGAAGATCTATTTCCTTTATTTTTTAATACACATGCTCCCAGAAATGAAGTCTGCAGATGACTAATTACAGTTTCACTACATGCTGAATTTTAGTTTATGAATCATGGGAAAAATTGACTTTCAACTTTATCTTTTAAAACCCTAATTATTCAGTAGATTCTTCTTAAACAGCCATTGAAATTAAGGTAAACATTTTGATAAAATATGAAATTTTAGAATTTCCAATGAATAAATAGGCTTTATATTACACATCTTTTGTTGGCGCGGCAGTATATTTAAGAAAAATGAAAAAATAAAAAAATAAAATGTGAACTGAAGAAAAATTATGATACTGCTGAAAACCTGTGTGATATAGAGGTTTGAGTTTCTCTAAATTTGAGTTCAAAGAAATTGGTAATGAGATTTGTTAAATAAGACCTTTATGATATGTTTTATAAGGCTGAAGATCTATTTCCTTTATTTTTTAATACACATGCTTCCAGAAAGGAAGTCTGCAGATGACTCATTGCAGTTTAACCACATACAGAATTTTAGTTTAGAATCATGGGAGGAATTGACTTTCAACTTTATCTTGAAACCCTAATTATAATTTATTTATTCAGTAGATTCTTTTTAAACAGGCCCATTGCAATTAAGGTAAAAATTTTGATAAAATATGAAATTTTAGAATTTCCCATGAATCTAGTCTTTATATTACACATCTTTTGTTGGGACGGCAGTATATATTTAAGAAAAATGAAAGAAAAAAAAAAGATGGAGAAAAAAATATGATACTGCTGAAAATTTAAATATAAAGATATAAGTATTAAGGATCTTGTACAGTCAAACCTGTTTTAAGCATGTCACTCATGGGAAGTATCAAAAGGGAGGGCTCGAGAAAAGTGACCTTTAAAAAGAGTTTCTGTGGCTGGGAATGCAACTTGGTTTAGTGTTTTAGTTGGAAGATTTATCGTTCGTTCGTTCGTTTGTGTGAGCAGACAAATATTAAAGGGTGGACTCTTGCACTGTCAATTTGAAGAAGACATTTATTGATTTAAAGGTGTTGATATAATTGGATAAACAAGTCTGTGAAATGCTTTTCAATGGTATTTATTGAAGGGAGTGGAATACAAGGATTCACAAATTTACTTCCTATTGCAAGATCTATGTTGCAAATCGCGAAACGGGTTCTGATTCTCATTTTGATTTTGATACTGAACACATATATTTTTCATCATGATTATAATTGTAATTAAAAACAGTAAAATGATGATTTCGTGCATAAAATAAGGTGACCGCATCGGACAGGTGACCACTGAAATGAGTAAATATATAGAGAAAATGCTTGAGAGGGTCACCAAGAGACCGTTAAGAGATAGTTGACCTCTTAAACAAGGTGGTGGGTGACCTTAAGGCAGGTTTGACTGTATATGATTATTTTTTTCACATCTAGAATTTTTGTAATCAATAAATCATGTAAAGAGTGACTTTCAATCAACTTGATCATTAACAACCATTGTTTTAGAAGTTTCTTTTTAAGCATAAGCAGCAACTGTTTTTTTTTTAAAGGAAATACCTACATGAATGAGATGCAAAGAGTGGAATAATCAATAAGGAGACATGAAATTCATTTTCAGGTATAATTGGATTGCTGCTACATAAGAAAAGTTCACAATCAGGAAGTTGAAGTCTCTTTTGTCAAATTATTAGCTCTCAGCTGGTCCTTGCTGATAGTTTCTGGGCGACGGCAAGTGTTGATGCACAGTTTGCCGTATCTGTTGTATCCTTCTTCTGGTTCAGTGGGTTAGGTGTGATCAACTTTTGAGTTATCTATATTAAAAGAGATCGCCTACATTGTGGAATGTGAAATTAAGGGATAATGCTTGATTCTTTTTATCCTTGATAAGTGCCTGTATGAAGTCTGTCTTAAAAGGGGCAGGGTTCCCATAGCAATGTCAACATTTTTAGCTCACCTGGCCCAAAGGGCCAAGTGAGCTTTTCTCATCACTTGGCGTCCGTTGTCGTTGTCCGTCGTCGTCGTTAACTTTTTACATTTTGAACTTCTAGAGAACTAGTAAATGGAATGAAACCAAACATGGCATGATTGTTCCTTATGAGGTGCTGACCAAGTATTGTTACTTTGTAGCTGATCCATCATCCAAGATGGCCACCAGTGGGGGACTTCGTTTAACATTGGACCATAATGGACAATATATACAAATGTCTTCTTTTAGAGAACCACTAAATGGAATTAAACCAAACCATGGCATGAATGCTCCTTATGAGGTGTTGACCAAGTGTTGTTACTTTGAAGCCGATCAGTCATCCAAGATGGCCGCCAGAGAGGGACTTAGTTTAACATAGGACCCTATGGGAAATACATGCAAATGTCTTCTTTTAAAGAACCACTGAATGGAATGAAACCAAACATGGAATAAATGTTCCTTATGATCTGGTGACCAATTGTTGATACTTTGAAGACTATCCATCATCCGAGATGGCCACCAGAGAGGGACTTAGTTTAACATAGGACCCTATTGACAATACATACAAATGTCTTCTTTTAGAGAACCACTGAATGGAATGAAACCAAACATGGCATGAATTTTCCTTATGAGGTGCTGACCAAGTGTTGTTACTTTGTAGCCATGCAATCATCCAAGATGGCTACCAGAGGGGAACTTAGTTTAACAAAGGACCCTAGCTATATGAAATACATACAAAAGTCTTCTTTTGAAGAACCACTGAATGGAATTAAACCAAACATGGCATGAATGTTCCTTATGAGGTGCTGACCAAGTGTTGTTACTTTGTAGAAAATCCATCAACCAAGATGGATGCCAGCAGGGGGACTTAGTTTAACAAAGGACCCTATGGGAAATATATACAAATGTCTTCTTGTAGAAAATTTCTTAATGGATTGAAACCAAACATGGTATGAATGTTTCTTTAGAGGTGCTGACCAAGTGTTGTTACTTTGTAGCTGATTTGTCTCCTAAGATGGCTGCCAGCAGGGGGAGTAAGTTTAACATAGGACCCTATGGGAAATACATACAAATGTTTTCTTCTAGAGAACCACTGAATAGAATGAAACCAAACATGGCATGAATGTTCCTAATGAGGTGCTGACTAAGTGTTGTTACTTTGTAGCTGAACCATCCTTCAAGATGGCTGCCAGCAGGGGACTTAGTTTAACATAAGACCCTATGGGAAATAGTCATACCCCAAGATTTTTTATTTAATTACGGGGCCAATATTAAACCAAATTTGGCCTCAATCATCATTAGGGTATCCGTTATGATTTCCAAAACCAAAGTAGAATCAGGTGAGCGACACAGGCTCTTGAGAGCCTCTAGTTTGTTTTAGTTCTTTTTTTAAATTTTTCAATAGTTTTCTTATGCCATTTTTTCCTTTTTTCAGATGAAAAAAAATTCTCCTTCTTCAACATTATTTCATTATTTAATTAATTATAACCTTTTTCTCATTCTGAATCAGTATTAAGGTCTGCAGTAATGCTTTTAGAAATTTAAATTATTATTTTTATTCCTCTAAATTTCCAGTTTATTAATTATGAGATAATGAAATATTATCTCTTTTGGTTGGCTTTTTAATGATCATGAAAAGCTTTGTTTTTGGCTTCACAAAGTTTTGGTCTCTGGCAATCTTAATGAAGGTTATTCCACTAACCAGTTGGCTACACTGAAAATTGTAACATCCATTCATTTAAGTTTATGAAATATTTTAATTTCTTTAAAAAATTATACTTGTCCCTCCATGTCTAGTACTTCATTTAAAAATCTTTTTATTCTTTGAAGTATCAACACTAACCTGGGGGGTTTACTAACATGATACTTCCTAAATAGGTTGTTAGGTATTAGTGGCGTGATAGATGGCGCAAGGGAGAGAGAGATTGATGTATGACATTCTAATAAGGGTTTGGGGTACTAACAAGATGGAGAGATATGGTTGCTTTGTATTTATTAAGTATGTGTGCACAATAGAATTTATTGGGCTGAGACTAACTGTCGTTAGTAAATAACTTTCAAATAAAGAAAAAGTGCCATAAATTTAGTCTTAACATGATTTAACTACTGATAAATATGTACCTAATACCTATAATTCAGAATGGGACAGTTAAATAAGGAATCTCTTTGGGGTGATGAAATGTAAAATTCAGACTGAATTTCACTTTTAGAATTTTTTTTTACATTTGTTCTTTGCATTTCGATTGACCATTATTATAATATTCAAATTTCAATATAATGGGGAACAGTTAATGTCCACCTTTCTTTTAAACTCAGTTTATCACCAATTTAATGTCCTATTTTTGTAACACAGTTGACATTTCTATAGGAACCAACTACTGTAAACCAACTTATTTTATGGACATTTTATTTGTGTTGCGCCTATTATATTTCACAGCTGATATTTTTTTTGCGTAGCAACATTTCTTTCATATTTCGCAGCTGATATTTTTTTTCGCGTATCGCCATTTCTATCATATTTCACATAGGAATTTTTCCACGTATATATAAAAAAGAAGATGTGGTATGATTGCCAATGAGACAACTCTCCACAAGAGACTAAATGACACAGAAATTAACAGCTATACATTGTAGGTAACTGTACGGCCCTCAACGATGAGCAAAGCCCCAACCACATAGTCAGTTTCAAAATGCCCAGAAATCACATATGTAAAACAATTCAAACGAAAAAACTGACGACCATATAGACATTTCTATCATAATTTTGCAGCTGATATTTTTTTTCGCGTATCGCCATTTCTCTCATATTTCACATAGGATTTTTTCTGCTTACATGTATATATAAAAAAAGAAGATGTGGTATGATTGCCAATGAGACTATTCTCCACAAGAGACTAAATGACACAGAAATTAACAGCTATACATTGTAGGTAAATGTACGGCCCTCAACGATGAGCAAAGCCCCAACCACATAGTCAGTTTTAAAATGCCCAGAAATCACATATGTAAAACAATTCAAACGAAAAAACTAACGACCATATAGACATTTCTATCATAATTTGCAGCTGATATTTTTTTTCGCGTATCGCCATTTCTTTCATATTTCACATAGGATTTTTTCTGCTTGCATGTATATATAAAAAAAGATGTGGTATGATTGCCAATGAGACAACTCTCCACAAGAGACTAAATGACACAGAAATTAACAGCTATAGATAACTGTAAGGCCCTCAACGATGAGCTAAGCCCAAACCACATAGTCAGCTATAAAAGGCCCAGAAATCACAAAATGTAAAACAATTCAAACGAAAAGACTTAACGACCATATAGCCATTTTTAGCATATTTCACATGGATATGTTTCGTGATTATCTAATTTTTCGGGTTATTTCATACAACAGACAATTCTATTTTGAAATTCTCGTGATTTATATTTGGCTTACTTCTTTTCTTTGAAGTCTATTAAATAAATTGTCCGAAAAATGAGTTGGTTCACAGTATGCTCCTCTTCTAGTCTTGGTCATCCCCCTGTAGCAGTCTAAATAATCCTTTATTCCCCGCCCCAGCTGAGTCAAAGGTAGAGACTTCAAAACTGGTATTGCTATATTCCTTCACTACCCAAAAAAACCTAAAGAGAAAGAGCAAAGACAAGTTGGCTTTGAAGAAAAACTAGATCTTTTTCTTAAGGAGTCTTTATCTTATCTAGTAATTGTTCTCAAAACGACTCAGCATATGTATAAAAGGATATGTGGGATAATTAACGTCAATGAGACAGCATTTACTTACCAACAACAAAATATGGCCAAGACACATAATAACTAGGTTAACATACTGTCTTCAACAATAAAATGCTGTTCTAGAATACAAATATGGAGATGTGATATGATTGCCAATAGACAAACTCTTCATCAAGACCAAATGACAGAGATTGATACAGGGTCTTTAACAATGGAGCAACGACCTAATATTTCATATTCAAATCACATTTACATATAAACATCAGATGTGGTATGATTGCCATTGGGACAAGTATGCTGCTGGTTTTAGATATCCACCCTATCTTTCATTTTTACATATGAAGTAGACTTGATTCAGGGGCTTCTTGGGGATGACAGAGGAACTTACATTGTACTTTTACTTCACACTTCCCAATTTAGGCATTTCTTTTTTCAAAGTTTGTTGACATTATTGATTCGATCCTTCTGTAATTCCTACATAGCTAGTTATAAGGAGCATCCGATACAGGAACTGGCTCATATCTTGACCTTAGCCTGGGGGTTGTTGGTGAGGTCAGTTGGGAACTATAAAAAATTACAACAAAGGAGACTTCTTTTTTCTTATTGTGAACCTTCTATTACTATGTAGCATGAATCCAGGTATACTTGTATATATGGATTTTGTATCACCATGTTGATTATTCCACTCTTTGCATGTGCTGTAGGACATTTTTCCTTAATAAAATGTTTGCTGTTTTTAAAGGATTTCACTGAACCAAGGGTTCTTAATGATAAAAGTTGTAAACATAATTACAAGAACATGTGGTATGATTGCCAATGAGACAACTCTCCACTAAAAAGTGGGATTATTTTAAATATTATTTATTCACTCGCTGTACATTCATTCCAAAATTGGTCTCCATTCTCCTAACTTTAGCTTGACTGGACCTTATGTTATAAAATATGTACACAACGATTAATTTACTACAAAACGTAGATCAAGTTTAAATTTGGTTGTCGTCACTTTTACCTTTGTAAATGTGAAATTTTTCAACAATGAGCATAGTCGGCTATGAAAGGCCCTGAAATTACAGCTATAAAACAATTAAAACGAGAAAGCAAAATAATGAACGAAAAACAAACATGATATATAGCATGAACAAATGACAATTGCTGAATTGCAGGCTCCTGACGTGGGACAGCCATATACAGAACAAGGGGTTTGGGGTTAAACTAGTTTGAAGGTTCCAGTACCCTCCCTCCCCTTACCTGAGACAGTTGTGTAACAGTACAACATAACAAACTATTAAAATCAGTTGAAGATGGCTAATAACTCATCAGATTGATACAAAGCAGAAATACATCTAACAAATACACAAAACTGACCGGAAGGAGAAGGGTACTTATACATTCTCGCAACAACAAAAAAACACTACCGTGTACAGATCTGATAAAGAGTACAAGCTTTAAGTAGTTGCTGACAGTTAGTTCAAAGACAATAAAAACTAATAAAAAAATTATGCATTTAAGACTAAAATATCAATCAGTACACATCCACACCAATGGATTTAGTGTAAAGACATCATTAACAGTTGGAGAAAACCATGACCTTGTTGTGCATGTTCATTTCTTTGTATGATTTATTCATGATTAACCAAAATTCTAGAAATAAAAATTATTCAAATATTAAATCCTTATAATGGTGTATGATAGATACAAATATAAGTTTGTAAATTATTTAGAAATTAAACAGCATCTAAGACAAAAGTTTGATCTTTTTTTAATTTCTGTATTTTACTGATAAATAGACTCTCTCTATTCTTAAATTCTATATTACACTGACAGCAGCTATAGCAGGCAATACATTAGGTTCCACAAAACCCCTTAAGAAATTTTTAATCCTTGACATGAAATCAAACCGACTAATTCAAATGGTACTATACGATTGCATGTTTTTGTCTGTATTTATGTGTACATCATGTGATATGATCATCTGCAGACTTTTTTTATTATATTTATGTGTACATCATTTGATATGAACATCTGCAGACTTCAGAGGCCATATTCTCAAGATTTAATTTGATGGTGTCTAGTCTAAAATTTATACAAATGTTTTACTTTTTTGGGGAATCAAGGCATTGTTCATTGTTTCTTTTTGACTTTTTATATGCCCGTTTACGGGACATATTATGGTATACCATTGACTGTCTGTCCGTCCGTCTGTCTGTCTGTCCGTCCATCGTCGACATTAATTCAAAAACACTTTCACCAATTTGCATGAAACTTTGGTGAATTGTTTATATCTATTGATGTGAGCACTCAGTCAACAAAACTGTTATTTAAGGAAATATGAATATTTTTTAACCAAAAATGATCAGAAAACGTTTGAGAAATTCATTTTGAAATTATTTCAACAAAATCTCTCCAGACAGTGATATTTGAGGCTAAAGTATTGGAAAGTCAAGAACCCAATACAATCATTTAAGAACTTTAAACCAAAAATATAGTAAAACCTTGACCGAGATTCAGAACTATGCACTACGGTATAGTGTCTATGTGTAGGGACAGTGCCACTCTGCATGTTAAAGAACCCTTGCCACAAGTCTTTGAGGGGTCAGTAGGTGGCCTGTTGCAAGGCTTAATTTCTGCCCAACATATCCTCCTCTCAGTTGGCAGTCAAAATTTCCCCTATCTTCATCATCGGCCCACTTTATAGAACCTACAAATTGATTTGTTATGAAATGAAGAGATGCGAGACAACTATCCTACAGAGACCAAATGAAGTTGCATGTTACTGTATGGACTTCAACAATGAGAAAATCAACTAACATTAAAATTTTGCAATATTCTGAATTAGAATGACTTTGTTAATACCTCTAACCTTTAACATCTGATATTTTTATTATCTAGAGCTCTGTAAAAAAAAATATAAAAAAAAATATAAAAAATGAAAATACCAAAAAATAATATATGAAAACAAAATCGTTTGTAAACAGAGTTCTAGATAATAAACATTGAGGGTGGTGTAAAAGGTGGGATTATTGTAACATTTTTTATGACCCCCGCCTTAAAGTCTTCTAACCCCCAAGGGTGACTGGGGAATAGAAGTATGGTCACCATTGGTCTTCCTCCGACCGGCAGTAAATCCCTTGCTAAAGTGGGGCGTCCGTTGCAGTCTAAATTTCTCCGACCTTAATCCAGGAAGCCCCTATTACAGAACCTACCTATTGTATTTATTGTTAACTTGTTCTCGTCCTGAATATGTATGAAATATTTGCCACTGGATGTTAAGCAACCAACAATCAACAACAATCAATTAAAATCTTCTAAAGTTATCATGTTTAAAACAAACAAAAATTGGAATGGCAATTTAAAAAGTATAGTTTCTATGTGTAGGGACAGTGCCACTCTGCACATTAAAAAACCCTTGCCACAAGTCTTTGAGGGGTCAGTAGGTGGCCTGTTGCAAGGCTTAATTTCTGTCCAACATATCCTCCTCTCAGTTGGCAGTCAAAATTTCCCTTACCTTCATCATCGGCCCACTTTATAGAACCTACAAATTGATTTGTTATGAAATGAAGAGATGCGAGACATTACTATCCTACAGAGACCAAATGATGTTGATGTAAAATAGGTTACTGTATGGACTTCAACAATGAGTAAATCATCCAACATTAAAATTTTGCAATATTCTGAATTAGAATGACTTTGTTAATACCTCTAACCTTTATCATCCGATATTGTTATTATCTAGAGCTCTGTAAAAAAATATAAAAAAAAATTATAAAAAGTGAAAATACCAAAAAATATATACAAAAAAAATATAAAAAATGAAAATACCAAAAAATAATATGAAAACAAAATTGTTTGTAAACAGAGTTCTAGATAATAAACATTGAGGGTGGTGTAAAAGGTGGGATTATTGTAATATTTTTTATGACCCCCGCCTTAAAGTCTTCTAAAGTTATCATTTTTAAAACCAACAAAAATTGGAATGGCAATTTAAAAAGTATATAGTTCCTATGTGTAGGGACAGTGCCACTCTGCACGTTAAAGAACCCTTGCCACAAGTCTTTGAGGGGTCAGTAGGTGACCTGTTGCAAGGCTTAATTTCTGTCCAACATATCCTCCTCTCAGTTGGCAGTCAAAATTTCCCTTACCTTCATCATAGGTTCACTTTATAATAATAATAAGAACCTACAAATTGATTTGTTATGAAATGAAGAGATGTGAGACAACTATCCTACAGAGACCAAATGAAGTTGCATGTTACTGTATGGACTTCAACAATGAGAAAATCAACTAACATTAAAATTTTGCAATATTCTGAATTAGAATGACTTTGTTAATACCTCTAACCTTTAACATCTGATATTTTTATTATCTAGAGCTCTGTAAAAAAAAATATCAAAAAAAATAGAAAAAATGAAAATACCAAAAAATAATATATGAAAACAAAATCGTTTGTAAACAGAGTTCTAGATAATAAACATTAAGGGTGGTGTAAAAGGTGGGATTATTGTAACGTTTTTTATGACCCCCGCCTTAAAGTCTTCTAACCCCCAAGGGTGACTGGGGAATAGAAGTATGGTCACCATTGGTCTTCCTCCGACCGGCAGTAAAACCCTTGCTAAAGTGGGGCGTCCGTTGCAGTCTAAATTTCTCCGACCTTAATCCAGGAAGCCCCTATTACAGAACCTACCTATTGTATTTATTGTTAACTTGTTCTCGTCCTGAATATGTATGAAATATTTGCCACTGGATGTTAAGCAACCAACAATCAACAACAATCAATTAAAATCTTCTAAAGTTATCATGTTTAAAACAAACAAAAATTGGAATGGCAATTTAAAAAAGTATAGTTTCTATGTGTAGGGACAGTGCCACTCTGCACATTAAAAAACCCTTGCCACAAGTCTTTGAGGGGTCAGTAGGTGGCCTGTTGCAAGGCTTAATTTCTGTCCAACATATCCTCCTCTCAGTTGGCAGTCAAAATTTCCCTTACCTTCATCATCGGCCCACTTTATAGAACCTACAAATTGATTTGTTATGAAAAGAAGAGATGCGAGACATTACTATCCTACAGAGACCAAATGATGTTGATGTAAAATAGGTTACTGTATGGACTTCAACAATGAGTAAATCATCCAACATTAAAATTTTGCAATATTCTGAATTAGAATGACTTTGTTAATACCTCTAACCTTTATCATCCGATATTGTTATTATCTAGAGCTCTGTAAAAAAATATAAAAAAAAATTATAAAAAATGAAAATACCAAAAAATATATACAAAAAAAATATAAAAAATGAAAATACCAAAAAATAATATGAAAACAAAATTGTTTGTAAACAGAGTTCTAGATAATAAACATTGAGGGTGGTGTAAAAGGTGGGATTATTGTAATATTTTTTATGACCCCCGCCTTAAAGTCTTCTAAAGTTATCATTTTTAAAACCAACAAAAATTGGAATGGCAATTTAAAAAGTATATAGTTCCTATGTGTAGGGACAGTGCCACTCTGCACGTTAAAGAACCCTTGCCACAAGTCTTTGAGGGGTCAGTAGGTGACCTGTTGCAAGGCTTAATTTCTGTCCAACATATCCTCCTCTCAGTTGGCAGTCAAAATTTCCCTTACCTTCATCATGGGTTCACTTTATAATAATAATAAGAACCTACAAATTGATTTGTTATGAAATGAAGAGATGTGAGACAACTATCCTACAGAGACCAAATGATGTTGATGTAAAATAGGTTACTGTATGGACTTCAACAATGAGTAAATCATCCAACATTAAAATTTTGCAATATTCTGAATTAGAATGACTTTGTTAATACCTCTAACCTTTATCATCCGATATTGTTATTATCTAGAGCTCTGTAAAAAAATATAAAAAAAAATTATAAAAAATGAAAATACCAAAAAATATATACAAAAAAAATATAAAAAATGAAAATACCAAAAAATAATATGAAAACAAAATTGTTTGTAAACAGAGTTCTAGATAATAAACATTGAGGGTGGTGTAAAAGGTGGGATTATTGTAATATTTTTTATGACCCCCGCCTTAAAGTCTTCTAAAGTTATCATTTTTAAAACCAACAAAAATTGGAATGGCAATTTAAATAAAAAGTACATAGTTCCTATGTGTAGGGACAGTGCCACTCTGCACGTTAAAGAACCCTTGCCACAAGTCTTTGAGGGGTCAGTAGTTGACATGTTGCAAGGCTTAATTTCTGTCCACCATATCCTCCTCTCAGTTGGCAGTCAAAATTTCCCTTACCTTCATCATCGGCCCACTTTATAGAACCTACAAATTGATTTGTTATGAAATGAAGAGATGTGAGACAACTATCCTACAGAGACCAAATGAAGTTGCACTTTACTGTATGGACTTCAACAATGAGAAAATCAACTAACATTAAAATTTTGCAATATTCTGAATTAGAATGACTTTGTTAATACCTCTAACCTTTAAAATCTGATATTTTTATTATCTAGAGCTCTGTAAAAAAAAATATCAAAAAAAATATAAAAAATGAAAATACCAAAAAATAATATATGAAAACAAAATCGTTTGTAAACAGAGTTCTAGATAATAAACATTGAGGGTGGTGTAAAAGGTGGGATTATTGTAACATTTTTTATGACCCCCGCCTTAAAGTCTTCTAACCCCCAAGGGTGACTGGGGAATAGAAGTATGGTCACCATTGGTCTTCCTCCGACCGGCAGTAAAACCCTTGCTAAAGTGGGGCGTCCGTTGCAGTCTAAATTTCTACGACCTTAATCCAGGAAGCCCCTATTACAGAACCTACCTATTGTATTTATTGTTAACTTGTTCTCGTCCTGAATATGTATGAAATATTTGCCACTGGATGTTAAGCAACCAACAATCAACAACAATCAATTAAAATCTTCTAAAGTTATCATGTTTAAAACAAACAAAAATTGGAATGGCAATTTAAAAAGTATAGTTTCTATGTGTAGGGACAGTGCCACTCTGCACGTTAAAGAACCCTTGCCACAAGTCTTTGAGGCCTGGTCAGTAGGTGGCCTGTTGCAAGGCTTAATTTCTGTCCAACATATCCTCCTCTCAGTTGGCAGTCAAAATTTCCCTTACCTTCATCATCGGCCCACTTTATAGAACCTACAAATTGATTTGTTATGAAATGAAGAGATGCGAGACATTACTATCCTACAGAGACCAAATGATGTTGATGTAAAATAGGTTACTGTATGGACTTCAACAATGAGTAAATCATCCAACATTAAAATTTTGCAATATTCTGAATTAGAATGACTTTGTTAATACCTCTAACCTTTATCATCCGATATTGTTATTATCTAGAGCTCTGTAAAAAAATATAAAAAAAAATTATAAAAAATGAAAATACCAAAAAATATATACAAAAAAAATATAAAAAATGAAAATACCAAAAAATAATATGAAAACAAAATTGTTTGTAAACAGAGTTCTAGATAATAAACATTGAGGGTGGTGTAAAAGGTGGGATTATTGTAATATTTTTTATGACCCCCGCCTTAAAGTCTTCTAAAGTTATCATTTTTAAAACCAACAAAAATTGGAATGGCAATTTAAAAAGTATATAGTTCCTATGTGTAGGGACAGTGCCACTCTGCACGTTAAAGAACCCTTGCCACAAGTCTTTGAGGGGTCAGTAGGTGACCTGTTGCAAGGCTTAATTTCTGTCCAACATATCCTCCTCTCAGTTGGCAGTCAAAATTTCCCTTACCTTCATCATGGGTTCACTTTATAATAATAATAAGAACCTACAAATTGATTTGTTATGAAATGAAGAGATGTGAGACAACTATCCTACAGAGACCAAATGAAGTTGCATGTTACTGTATGGACTTCAACAATGAGAAAATCAACTAACATTAAAATTTTGCAATATTCTGAATTAGAATGACTTTGTTAATACCTCTAACCTTTAACATCTGATATTTTTATTATCTAGAGCTCTGTAAAAAAAAATATCAAAAAAAATATAAAAAATGAAAATACCAAAAAATAATATATGAAAACAAAATCGTTTGTAAACAGAGTTCTAGATAATAAACATTAAGGGTGGTGTAAAAGGTGGGATTATTGTAACGTTTTTTATGACCCCCGCCTTAAAGTCTTCTAACCCCCAAGGGTGACTGGGGAATAGAAGTATGGTCACCATTGGTCTTCCTCCGACCGGCAGTAAAACCCTTGCTAAAGTGGGGCGTCCGTTGCAGTCTAAATTTCTCCGACCTTAATCCAGGAAGCCCCTATTACAGAACCTACCTATTGTATTTATTGTTAACTTGTTCTCGTCCTGAATATGTATGAAATATTTGCCACTGCATGTTAAGCAACCAACAATCAACAACAATCAATTAAAATCTTCTAAAGTTATCATGTTTAAAACAAACAAAAATTGGAATGGCAATTTAAAAAGTATAGTTTCTATGTGTAGGGACAGTGCCACTCTGCACATTAAAAAACCCTTGCCACAAGTCTTTGAGGGGTCAGTAGGTGGCCTGTTGCAAGGCTTAATTTCTGTCCAACATATCCTCCTCTCAGTTGGCAGTCAAAATTTCCCTTACCTTCATCATCGGCCCACTTTATAGAACCTACAAATTGATTTGTTATGAAATGAAGAGATGCGAGACATTACTATCCTACAGAGACCAAATGATGTTGATGTAAAATAGGTTACTGTATGGACTTCAACAATGAGTAAATCATCCAACATTAAAATTTTGCAATATTCTGAATTAGAATGACTTTGTTAATACCTCTAACCTTTATCATCCGATATTGTTATTATCTAGAGCTCTGTAAAAAAATATAAAAAAAAAATATAAAAAATGAAAATACCAAAAAATATATACAAAAAAAATATAAAAAATGAAAATACCAAAAAATAATATGAAAACAAAATTGTTTGTAAACAGAGTTCTAGATAATAAACATTGAGGGTGGTGTAAAAGGTGGGATTATTGTAATATTTTTTATGACCCCCGCCTTAAAGTCTTCTAAAGTTATCATTTTTAAAACCAACAAAAATTGGAATGGCAATTTAAAAAGTATATAGTTCCTATGTGTAGGGACAGTGCCACTCTGCACGTTAAAGAACCCTTGCCACAAGTCTTTGAGGGGTCAGTAGGTGGCCTGTTGCAAGGCTTAATTTCTGTCCAACATATCCTCCTCTCAGTTGGCAGTCAAAATTTCCCTTACCTTCATCATCGGCCCACTTTATAGAACCTACAAATTGATTTGTTATGAAATGAAGAGATGCGAGACAACTATCCTACAGAGACCAAATGAAGTTGCACTTTACTGTATGAACTTCAACAATGAGAAAATCCACTAACATTAAAATTTTGCAATATTCTGAATTAGAATGACTTTGTTTATACCTCTAAACTTTAACATCTGATATTTTTATTATCTAGAGCTCTGTAAAAAAAAATATCAAAAAAAATATAAAAAATGAAAATACCAAAAAATAATATATGAAAACAAAATCGTTTGTAAACAGAGTTCTAGATAATAAACATTGAGGGTGGTGTAAAAGGTGGGATTATTGTAACGTTTTTTATGACCCCCGCCTTAAAGTCTTCTAACCCCCAAGGGTGACTGGGGAATAGAAGTATGGTCACCATTGGTCTTCCTCCGACCGGCAGTAAAACCCTTGCTAAAGTGGGGCGTCCGTTGCAGTCTAAATTTCTCCGACCTTAATCCAGGAAGCCCCTATTACAGAACCTACCTATTGTATTTATTGTTAACTTGTTCTCGTCCTGAATATGTATGAAATATTTGCCACTGCATGTTAAGCAACCAACAATCAACAACAATCAATTAAAATCTTCTAAAGTTATCATGTTTAAAACAAACAAAAATTGGAATGGCAATTTAAAAAGTATAGTTTCTATGTGTAGGGACAGTGCCACTCTGCACATTAAAAAACCCTTGCCACAAGTCTTTGAGGGGTCAGTAGGTGGCCTGTTGCAAGGCTTAATTTCTGTCCAACATATCCTCCTCTCAGTTGGCAGTCAAAATTTCCCTTACCTTCATCATCGGCCCACTTTATAGAACCTACAAATTGATTTGTTATGAAATGAAGAGATGCGAGACATTACTATCCTACAGAGACCAAATGATGTTGATGTAAAATAGGTTACTGTATGGACTTCAACAATGAGTAAATCATCCAACATTAAAATTTTGCAATATTCTGAATTAGAATGACTTTGTTAATACCTCTAACCTTTATCATCCGATATTGTTATTATCTAGAGCTCTGTAAAAAAATATAAAAAAAAAATATAAAAAATGAAAATACCAAAAAATATATACAAAAAAAATATAAAAAATGAAAATACCAAAAAATAATATGAAAACAAAATTGTTTGTAAACAGAGTTCTAGATAATAAACATTGAGGGTGGTGTAAAAGGTGGGATTATTGTAATATTTTTTATGACCCCCGCCTTAAAGTCTTCTAAAGTTATCATTTTTAAAACCAACAAAAATTGGAATGGCAATTTAAAAAGTATATAGTTCCTATGTGTAGGGACAGTGCCACTCTGCACGTTAAAGAACCCTTGCCACAAGTCTTTGAGGGGTCAGTAGGTGGCCTGTTGCAAGGCTTAATTTCTGTCCAACATATCCTCCTCTCAGTTGGCAGTCAAAATTTCCCTTACCTTCATCATCGGCCCACTTTATAGAACCTACAAATTGATTTGTTATGAAATGAAGAGATGCGAGACAACTATCCTACAGAGACCAAATGAAGTTGCACTTTACTGTATGAACTTCAACAATGAGAAAATCCACTAACATTAAAATTTTGCAATATTCTGAATTAGAATGACTTTGTTTATACCTCTAAACTTAAACATCTGATATTTTTATTATCTAGAGCTCTGTAAAAAAAAATATCAAAAAAAATATAAAAAATGAAAATACCAAAAAATAATATATGAAAACAAAATCGTTTGTAAACAGAGTTCTAGATAATAAACATTGAGGGTGGTGTAAAAGGTGGGATTATTGTAACATTTTTTATGACCCCCGCCTTAAAGTCTTCTAACCCCCAAGGGTGACTGGGGAATAGAAGTATGGTCACCATTGGTCTTCCTCCGACCGGCAGTAAAACCCTTGCTAAAGTGGGGCGTCCGTTGCAGTCTAAATTTCTCCGACCTTAATCCAGGAAGCCCCTATTACAGAACCTACCTATTGTATTTATTGTTAACTTGTTCTCGTCCTGAATATGTATGAAATATTTGCCACTGGACGTTAAGCAACCAACAATCAACAACAATCAATTAAAATCTTCTAAAGTTATCATGTTTAAAACAAACAAAAATTGGAATGGCAATTTAAAAAGTATAGTTTCTATGTGTAGGGACAGTGCCACTCTGCACATTAAAAAACCCTTGCCACAAGTCTTTGAGGGGTCAGTAGGTGGCCTGTTGCAAGGCTTAATTTCTGTCCAACATATCCTCCTCTCAGTTGGCAGTCAAAATTTCCCTTACCTTCATCATCGGCCCACTTTATAGAACCTACAAATTGATTTGTTATGAAATGAAGAGATGCGAGACATTACTATCCTACAGAGACCAAATGATGTTGATGTAAAATAGGTTACTGTATGGACTTCAACAATGAGTAAATCATCCAACATTAAAATTTTGCAATATTCTGAATTAGAATGACTTTGTTAATACCTCTAACCTTTATCATCCGATATTGTTATTATCTAGAGCTCTGTAAAAAAATATAAAAAAAAAAATATAAAAAATGAAAATACCAAAAAATATATACAAAAAAAATATAAAAAATGAAAATACCAAAAAATAATATGAAAACAAAATTGTTTGTAAACAGAGTTCTAGATAATAAACATTGAGGGTGGTGTAAAAGGTGGGATTATTGTAATATTTTTTATGACCCCCGCCTTAAAGTCTTCTAAAGTTATCATTTTTAAAACCAACAAAAATTGGAATGGCAATTTAAAAAGTATATAGTTCCTATGTGTAGGGACAGTGCCACTCTGCACGTTAAAGAACCCTTGCCACAAGTCTTTGAGGGGTCAGTAGGTGACCTGTTGCAAGGCTTAATTTCTGTCCAACATATCCTCCTCTCAGTTGGCAGTCAAAATTTCCCTTACCTTCATCATAGGTTCACTTTATAATAATAATAAGAACCTACAAATTGATTTGTTATGAAATGAAGAGATGTGAGACAACTATCCTACAGAGACCAAATGAAGTTGCACTTTACTGTATGGACTTCAACAATGAGAAAATCAACTAACATTAAAATTTTGCAATATTCTGAATTAGAATGACTTTGTTAATACCTCTAACCTTTAAAATCTGATATTTTTATTATCTAGAGCTCTGTAAAAAAAAATATCAAAAAAAATATAAAAAATGAAAATACCAAAAAATAATATATGAAAACAAAATCGTTTGTAAACAGAGTTCTAGATAATAAACATTGAGGGTGGTGTAAAAGGTGGGATTATTGTAACATTTTTTATGACCCCCGCCTTAAAGTCTTCTAACCCCCAAGGGTGACTGGGGAATAGAAGTATGGTCACCATTGGTCTTCCTCCGACCGGCAGTAAAACCCTTGCTAAAGTGGGGCGTCCGTTGCAGTCTAAATTTCTACGACCTTAATCCAGGAAGCCCCTATTACAGAACCTACCTATTGTATTTATTGTTAACTTGTTCTCGTCCTGAATATGTATGAAATATTTGCCACTGGATGTTAAGCAACCAACAATCAACAACAATCAATTAAAATCTTCTAAAGTTATCATGTTTAAAACAAACAAAAATTGGAATGGCAATTTAAAAAGTATAGTTTCTATGTGTAGGGACAGTGCCACTCTGCACGTTAAAGAACCCTTGCCACAAGTCTTTGAGGCCTGGTCAGTAGGTGGCCTGTTGCAAGGCTTAATTTCTGTCCAACATATCCTCCTCTCAGTTGGCAGTCAAAATTTCCCTTACCTTCATCATCGGCCCACTTTATAGAACCTACAAATTGATTTGTTATGAAATGAAGAGATGCGAGACATTACTATCCTACAGAGACCAAATGATGTTGATGTAAAATAGGTTACTGTATGGACTTCAACAATGAGTAAATCATCCAACATTAAAATTTTGCAATATTCTGAATTAGAATGACTTTGTTAATACCTCTAACCTTTATCATCCGATATTGTTATTATCTAGAGCTCTGTAAAAAAATATAAAAAAAAATTATAAAAAATGAAAATACCAAAAAATATATACAAAAAAAATATAAAAAATGAAAATACCAAAAAATAATATGAAAACAAAATTGTTTGTAAACAGAGTTCTAGATAATAAACATTGAGGGTGGTGTAAAAGGTGGGATTATTGTAATATTTTTTATGACCCCCGCCTTAAAGTCTTCTAAAGTTATCATTTTTAAAACCAACAAAAATTGGAATGGCAATTTAAAAAGTACATAGTTCCTATGTGTAGGGACAGTGCCACTCTGCACGTTAAAGAACCCTTGCCACAAGTCTTTGAGGGGTCAGTAGTTGACATGTTGCAAGGCTTAATTTCTGTCCAACATATCCTCCTCAGTTGGCAGTCAAAATTTCCCTTACCTTCATCATAGGTTCACTTTATAATAATAATAAGAACCTACAAATTGATTTGTTATGAAATGAAGAGATGTGAGACAACTATCCTACAGAGACCAAATGAAGTTGCATGTTACTGTATGGACTTCAACAATGAGAAAATCAACTAACATTAAAATTTTGCAATATTCTGAATTAGAATGACTTTGTTAATACCTCTAACCTTTAACATCTGATATTTTTATTATCTAGAGCTCTGTAAAAAAAAATATCAAAAAAAATAGAAAAAATGAAAATACCAAAAAATAATATATGAAAACAAAATCGTTTGTAAACAGAGTTCTAGATAACAAACATTAAGGGTGGTGTAAAAGGTGGGATTATTGTAACGTTTTTTATGACCCCCGCCTTAAAGTCTTCTAACCCCCAAGGGTGACTGGGGAATAGAAGTATGGTCACCATTGGTCTTCCTCCGACCGGCAGTAAAACCCTTGCTAAAGTGGGGCGTCCGTTGCAGTCTAAATTTCTCCGACCTTAATCCAGGAAGCCCCTATTACAGAACCTACCTATTGTATTTATTGTTAACTTGTTCTCGTCCTGCATATGTATGAAATATTTGCCACTGGATGTTAAGCAACCAACAATCAACAACAATCAATTAAAATCTTCTAAAGTTATCATGTTTAAAACAAACAAAAATTGGAATGGCAATTTAAAAAGTATAGTTTCTATGTGTAGGGACAGTGCCACTCTGCACATTAAAAAACCCTTGCCACAAGTCTTTGAGGGGTCAGTAGGTGGCCTGTTGCAAGGCTTAATTTCTGTCCAACATATCCTCCTCTCAGTTGGCAGTCAAAATTTCCCTTACCTTCATCATCGGCCCACTTTATAGAACCTACAAATTGATTTGTTATGAAATGAAGAGATGCGAGACATTACTATCCTACAGAGACCAAATGATGTTGATGTAAAATAGGTTACTATAAAATAGGACTTCAACAATGAGTAAATCATCCAACATTAAAATTTTGCAATATTCTGAATTAGAATGACTTTGTTAATACCTCTAACCTTTATCATCCGCTCTGTAAAAAAAAATATCAAAAAAAATATAAAAAATGAAAATACCAAAAAATAATATATGAAAACAAAATCGTTTGTAAACAGAGTTCTAGATAATAAACATTGAGGGTGGTGTAAAAGGTGGGATTATTGTAATATTTTTTATGACCCCCGCCTTAAAGTCTTCTAAAGTTATCATTGTCGAGCCTTCGACTTTAGTCGAAAAAGCGAGACATAGCGATCCTACATTCCGTCGGCGTCGTCGGCGGCGTCCACAAATATTCACTCTGTGGTTAAAGTTTTTGAAATTTTAATAACTTTCTTAAACTACCTTGGATTTCTACCAAACTTGGACAGAAGCTTGTTTATGATCATAAGATAGTATCCAGAAGTAAATTTTGTAAAAATAAAATTCCATTTTTTCCGTATTTTACTTATAAATGGACTTAGTTTTTCTGCCGGGAAATATTACATTCACTCTGTGGTTAAAGTTTTTAAAATTTTAATAACTTTCTTAAACTATCCTGGGTTTCTACCAAACTTGGACAGAAGCTTGTTTATGATCATAAGATAGTATCCAGAAGGAAATTTTGTAAAATAATAAATCCATTTTTTCCGTATTTTACTTTTAAATGGACTTAGATTTTCTGCCAGGAAACAACACATTCACTCTGTGGTTAAAGTTTTTAAAATTTTAATAACTTTCTTAAACTATCCTGGGTTTCTACCAAACTTGGACAGAAGCTTGTTTATGATCATAAGATAGTATCCAGAAGGAAATTTTGTAAAATAATAAATCCATTTTTTCCGTATTTTACTTTTAAATGGACTTAGATTTTCTGCCAGGAAACAACACATTCACTATAATAACTTTCTTATACTATTTTGGATTTGCACCAAACTTTAACAGAAGCTTGTTTATGATCAAATGCTAGTATCTAGAAGGAAATTTTGTTTTCTTCAAGTTAACATTACATTCAGTCTGCAGATAAAGTTTTTAAACATTTATTAGATTCATAAACTATCCTGGATTTTTACCAAACTTGGACAGAAACTTCTTACAATCAAAAGATAGTATCAAGAGGAATATTTTTATTGATTTACTTCCTCATTTTTGTTGAGCCTGCAATTAACAGAAAAAGTAGGCGAGACACTGGGTTCCGCGGAACCCTTACGAATTTTTTTTAAAACCAACAAAAATTGGAATGGCAATTTAAAAAGTATATAGTTCCTATGTGTAGGGACAGTGCCACTCTGCACGTTAAAGAACCCTTGCCACAAGTCTTTGAGGGGTCAGTAGGTGGCCTGTTGCAAGGCCTAATTTCTGTCCAACATATCCTCCTCTCAGTTGGCAGTCAAAATTTCCCTTACCTTCATCATCGGCCCACTTTATAGAACCTACAAATTGATTTGTTATGAAATGAAGAGATGCGAGACAACTATCCTACAGAGACCAAATGAAGTTGCACTTTACTGTATGAACTTCAACAATGAGAAAATCCACTAACATTAAAATTTTGCAATATTCTGAATTAGAATGACTTTGTTTATACCTCTAACCTTTAACATCTGATATTTTTATTATCTAGAGCTCTGTAAAAAAAAATATCAAAAAAAATATAAAAAATGAAAATACCAAAAAATAATATATGAAAACAAAATCGTTTGTAAACAGAGTTCTAGATAATAAACATTGAGGGTGGTGTAAAAGGTGGGATTATTGTAACATTTTTTATGACCCCCGCCTTAAAGTCTTCTAACCCCCAAGGGTGACTGGGGAATAGAAGTATGGTCACCATTGGTCTTCCTCCGACCGGCAGTAAAACCCTTGCTAAAGTGGGGCGTCCGTTGCAGTCTAAATTTCTCCGACCTTAATCCAGGAAGCCCCTATTACAGAACCTACCTATTAGTTATCATGTTTAAAACAAACAAAAATTGGAATGGCAATTTAAAAAGTATAGTTTCTATGTGTAGGGACAGTGCCACTCTGCACATTAAAAAACCCTTGCCACAAGTCTTTGAGGGGTCAGTAGGTGGCCTGTTGCAAGGCTTAATTTCTGTCCAACATATCCTCCTCTCAGTTGGCAGTCAAAATTTCCCTTACCTTCATCATCGGCCCACTTTATAGAACCTACAAATTGATTTGTTATGAAATGAAGAGATGCGAGACATTACTATCCTACAGAGACCAAATGATGTTGATGTAAAATAGGTTACTGTATGGACTTCAACAATGAGTAAATCATCCAACATTAAAATTTTGCAATATTCTGAATTAGAATGACTTTGTTAATACCTCTAACCTTTATCATCCGATATTGTTATTATCTAGAGCTCTGTAAAAAAATATAAAAAAAAAAATATAAAAAATGAAAATACCAAAAAATATATACAAAAAAAATATAAAAAATGAAAATACCAAAAAATAATATGAAAACAAAATTGTTTGTAAACAGAGTTCTAGATAATAAACATTGAGGGTGGTGTAAAAGGTGGGATTATTGTAATATTTTTTATGACCCCCGCCTTAAAGTCTTCTAAAGTTATCATTTTTAAAACCAACAAAAATTGGAATGGCAATTTAAAAAGTATAGTTCCTATGTGTAGGGACAGTGCCACTCTGCACGTTAAAGAACCCTTGCCACAAGTCTTTGAGGGGTCAGTAGGTGGCCTGTTGCAAGGCTTAATTTCTGTCCAACATATCCTCCTCTCAGTTGGCAGTCAAAATTTCCCTTACCTTCATCATAGGTTCACTTTATAATAATAATAAGAACCTACAAATTGATTTGTTATGAAATGAAGAGATGTGAGACAACTATCCTACAGAGACCAAATGAAGTTGCACTTTACTGTATGGACTTCAACAATGAGAAAATCAACTAACATTAAAATTTTGCAATATTCTGAATTAGAATGACTTTGTTAATACCTCTAACCTTTAAAATCTGATATTTTTATTATCTAGAGCTCTGTAAAAAAAAATATCAAAAAAAATATAAAAAATGAAAATACCAAAAAATAATATATGAAAACAAAATCGTTTGTAAACAGAGTTCTAGATAATAAACATTGAGGGTGGTGTAAAAGGTGGGATTATTGTAACATTTTTTATGACCCCCGCCTTAAAGTCTTCTAACCCCCAAGGGTGACTGGGGAATAGAAGTATGGTCACCATTGGTCTTCCTCCGACCGGCAGTAAAACCCTTGCTAAAGTGGGGCGTCCGTTGCAGTCTAAATTTCTCCGACCTTAATCCAGGAAGCCCCTATTACAGAACCTACCTATTGTATTTATTGTTAACTTGTTCTCGTCCTGAATATGTATGAAATATTTGCCACTGGACGTTAAGCAACCAACAATCAACAACAATCAATTAAAATCTTCTAAAGTTATCATGTTTAAAACAAACAAAAATTGGAATGGCAATTTAAAAAGTATAGTTTCTATGTGTAGGGACAGTGCCACGTTGCACATTAAAAAACCCTTGCCACAAGTCTTTGAGGGGTCAGTAGGTGGCCTGTTGCAAGGCTTAATTTCTGTCCAACATATCCTCCTCTCAGTTGGCAGTCAAAATTTCCCTTACCTTCATCATCGGCCCACTTTATAGAACCTACAAATTGATTTGTTATGAAATGAAGAGATGCGAGACATTACTATCCTACAGAGACCAAATGATGTTGATGTAAAATAGGTTACTGTATGGACTTCAACAATGAGTAAATCATCCAACATTAAAATTTTGCAATATTCTGAATTAGTATGACTTTGTTAATACCTCTAACCTTTATCATCCGATATTGTTATTATCTAGAGCTCTGTAAAAAAATATAAAAAAAAAAATATAAAAAATGAAAATACCAAAAAATATATACAAAAAAAATATAAAAAATGAAAATACCAAAAAATAATATGAAAACAAAATTGTTTGTAAACAGAGTTCTAGATAATAAACATTGAGGGTGGTGTAAAAGGTGGGATTATTGTAATATTTTTTATGACCCCCGCCTTAAAGTCTTCTAAAGTTATCATTTTTAAAACCAACAAAAATTGGAATGGCAATTTAAAAAGTATATAGTTCCTATGTGTAGGGACAGTGCCACTCTGCACGTTAAAGAACCCTTGCCACAAGTCTTTGAGGGGTCAGTAGGTGACCTGTTGCAAGGCTTAATTTCTGTCCAACATATCCTCCTCTCAGTTGGCAGTCAAAATTTCCCTTACCTTCATCATAGGTTCACTTTATAATAATAATAAGAACCTACAAATTGATTTGTTATGAAATGAAGAGATGTGAGACAACTATCCTACAGAGACCAAATGAAGTTGCACTTTACTGTATGGACTTCAACAATGAGAAAATCAACTAACATTAAAATTTTGCAATATTCTGAATTAGAATGACTTTGTTAATACCTCTAACCTTTAAAATCTGATATTTTTATTATCTAGAGCTCTGTAAAAAAAAATATCGAAAAAAATATAAAAAATGAAAATACCAAAAAATAATATATGAAAACAAAATCGTTTGTAAACAGAGTTCTAGATAATAAACATTGAGGGTGGTGTAAAAGGTGGGATTATTGTAACATTTTTTATGACCCCCGCCTTAAAGTCTTCTAACCCCCAAGGGTGACTGGGGAATAGAAGTATGGTCAGCATTGGTCTTCCTCCGACCGGCAGTAAAACCCTTGCTAAAGTGGGGCGTCCGTTGCAGTCTAAATTTCTACGACCTTAATCCAGGAAGCCCCTATTACAGAACCTACCTATTGTATTTATTGTTAACTTGTTCTCGTCCTGAATATGTATGAAATATTTGCCACTGGATGTTAAGCAACCAACAATCAACAACAATCAATTAAAATCTTCTAAAGTTATCATGTTTAAAACAAACAAAAATTGGAATGGCAATTTAAAAAGTATAGTTTCTATGTGTAGGGACAGTGCCACTCTGCACGTTAAAGAACCCTTGCCACAAGTCTTTGAGGCCTGGTCAGTAGGTGGCCTGTTGCAAGGCTTAATTTCTGTCCAACATATCCTCCTCTCAGTTGGCAGTCAAAATTTCCCTTACCTTCATCATCGGCCCACTTTATAGAACCTACAAATTGATTTGTTATGAAATGAAGAGATGCGAGACATTACTATCCTACAGAGACCAAATGATGTTGATGTAAAATAGGTTACTGTATGGACTTCAACAATGAGTAAATCATCCAACATTAAAATTTTGCAATATTCTGAATTAGAATGACTTTGTTAATACCTCTAACCTTTATCATCCGATATTGTTATTATCTAGAGCTCTGTAAAAAAATATAAAAAAAAATTATAAAAAATGAAAATACCAAAAAATATATACAAAAAAAATATAAAAAATGAAAATACCAAAAAATAATATGAAAACAAAATTGTTTGTAAACAGAGTTCTAGATAATAAACATTGAGGGTGGTGTAAAAGGTGGGATTATTGTAATATTTTTTATGACCCCCGCCTTAAAGTCTTCTAAAGTTATCATTTTAAAACCAACAAAAATTGGAATGGCAATTTAAAAAGTATATAGTTCCTATGTTTAGGGACAGTGCCACTCTGCACGTTAAAGAACCCTTGCCACAAGTCTTTGAGGGGTCAGTAGGTGACCTGTTGCAAGGCTTAATTTCTGTCCAACATATCCTCCTCTCAGTTGGCAGTCAAAATTTCCCTTACCTTCATCATCGGCCCACTTTATAGAACCTACAAATTGATTTGTTATGAAATGAAGAGATGCGAGACATTACTATCCTACAGAGACCAAATGATGTTGATGTAAAATAGGTTACTGTATGGACTTCAACAATGAGTAAATCATCCAACATTAAAATTTTGCAATATTCTGAATTAGAATGACTTTGTTAATACCTCTAACCTTTATCATCCGATATTGTTTTTATCTAGAGCTCTGAAAAAATATAAAAAATGAAAATACCAAAAAATATATACAAAAAAAATATAGAAAATGAAAATACCAAAAAATAATATGAAAACAAAATTGTTTGTAAACAGAGTTCTAGATAATAAACATTGAGGGTGGTGTAAAAGGTGGGATTATTGTAATATTTTTTATGACCCCCGCCTTAAAGTCTTCTAAAGTTATCATTTTTAAAACCAACAAAAATTGGAATGGCAATTTAAAAAGTACATAGTTCCTATGTGTAGGGACAGTGCCACTCTGCACGTTAAAGAACCCTTGCCACAAGTCTTTGAGGGGTCAGTAGGTGGCCTGTTGCAAGGCTTAATTTCTGTCCAACATATCCTCTTCTCAGTTGGCAGTTAAAATTTCCTTTACCTTCATCATAGGCCCACTTTATTGAACCTACAAATTGATTTGTTATGAAAAGAAGAGATGTGAGACATTACTTTCCTACAGAGACCAAATGATGTTGATGTAAAATAGGTTACTGTATGGACTTCAACAATGAAAAAATCAACCAACATTAAAATTTTGCAATATTCTGAATTAGAATGACTTTGTTAATACCTCTAACCTTTAACATCTGATATTTTTATTATCTAGAGCTTTGTTAAAAAAAAATATCAAAAAAAATATAAAAAATGAAAATACCAAAAAATAATATATGAAAACAAAATCGTTTGTAAACAGAGTTCTAGATAATAAACATTGAGGGTGGTGTAAAAGGTGGGATTATTGTAATATTTTTTATGACCCCCGCCTTAAAGTCTTCTAAAGTTATCATTTTTAAAACCAACAAAAATTGGAATGGCAATTTAAAAAGTACATAGTTCCTATGTGTAGGGACAGTGCCACTCTGCACGTTAAAGAACCCTTGCCACAAGTCTTTGAGGGGTCAGTAGTTGACATGTTGCAAGGCTTAATTTCTGTCCAACATATCCTCCTCAGTTGGCAGTCAAAATTTCCCTTACCTTCATCATAGGTTCACTTTATAATAATAATAAGAACCTACAAATTGATTTGTTATGAAATGAAGAGATGTGAGACAACTATCCTACAGAGACCAAATGAAGTTGATGTAAAATAGGTGACTGTATGGACTTCAACAATGAGAAAATCAACAAATTAAAATTTTGCAATATTCTGAATTAGAATGAATTGGTGAATACCTCTAACCTTTAACATCTGATATTTTTATTATCTAGAGCTCTGTAAAAAAAAATATAAAAAAAAATATAAAAAATGAAAATACCAAAAAATAATATATGAAAACAAAATCGTTTGTAAACAGAGTTCTAGATAATAAACATTGAGGGTGGTGTAAAAGGTGGGATTATTGTAACATTTTTTATGACCCCCGCCTTAAAGTCTTCTAACCCCCAAGGGTGACTGGGGAATAGAAGTATGGTCACCATTGGTCTTCCTCCGACCGGCAGTAAAACCCTTGCTTAAGTGGGGCGTCCGTTGCAGTCTAAATTTCTCTGACCTTAATCCAGGAAGCCCCTATTACAGAACCTACCTATTGTATTTATTGTTAACTTGTTCTCGTCCTGAATATGTATGAAATATTTGCCACTGGATGTTAAGCAACCAACAATCAACAACAATCAATTAAAATCTTCAAAAGTTATCATGTTTAAAACAAACAAAAATTGGAATGGCAATTTAAAAAGTATAGTTTCTATGTGTAGGGACAGTGCCACTCTGCACATTAAAAAACCCTTGCCACAAGTCTTATAGGGGTCAGTAGGTGGCCTGTTGCAAGGCTTAATTTCTGTCCAACATATCCTCCTCTCAGTTGGCAGTCAAAATTTCCCTTACCTTCATCATCGGCCCACTTTATAGAACCTACAAATTGATTTGTTATGAAATGAAGAGATGCGAGACATTACTATCCTACAGAGACCAAATGATGTTGATGTAAAATAGGTTACTGTATGGACTTCAACAATGAGTAAATCATCCAACATTAAAATTTTGCAATATTCTGAATTAGAATGACTTTGTTAATACCTCTAACCTTTAACATCTGATATTTTTATTATCTAGAGCTCTGTAAAAAAAAATATCAAAAAAAATATCAAAAAAGAAAATACCAAAAAATAATATATGAAAACAAAATCATTTGTAAACAGAGTTCTTTATAATAAACATTGAGGGTGGTGTAAAAGGTGGGATTCTTGTAATATTTTTTATGACCCCCGCCTTAAAATCATCTAAAGTTATCATTTTTAAAACAAACAAAAATTGGAATGGCAATTTAAAAAGTATATAGTTCCTGTGTGTAGGGACAGTGCCACTCTGCACGTTAAAGAACCCTTGCCACAAGTCTTTGAGGGGTCAGTAGTTGACCTGTTGCAAGGCTTAATTTCTGTCCAACATATCCTCCTCAGTTGGCAGTCAAAATTTCCCTTACCTTCATCATAGGTTCACTTTATAATAATAATAAGAACCTACAAATTGATTTGTTATGAAATGAAGAGATGTGAGACAACTATCCTACAGAGATCAAATGAAGTTGCATGTTACTGTATGGACTTCAACAATGAGAAAATCAACTAACATTAAAATTTTGCAATATTCTGAATTAGAATGACTTTGTTAATACCTCTAACCTTTAACATCTGATATTTTTATTATCTAGAGCTCTGTAAAAAAAAATATCAAAAAAAATATCAAAAATGAAAATACCAAAAAATAATATATGAAAACAAAATCGTTTGTAAACAGAGTTCTAGATAATAAACATTGAGGGTGGTGTAAAAGGTGGGATTATTGTAACATTTTTTATGACCCCCACCTTAAAGTCTTTTAACCCCCAAGGGTGACTGGGGAATAGAAGTATGGTCACCATTGGTCTTCCTCCGACCGGCAGTAAAACCCTTGCTAAAGTGGGGCGTCCGTTGCAGTCTAAATTTCTCCGACCTTAATCCAGGAAGCCCCTATTACAGAACCTACCTATTGTATTTATTGTTAACTTGTTCTCGTCCTGAATATGTATGAAATATTTGCCACTGGACGTTGAGCAACCAACAATCAACAACAATCAATTAAAATCTTCTAAAGTTATGTTTAAAACAAACAAAAATTGGAATGGCAATTTAAAAAGTATAGTTTCTATGTGTAGGGACAGTGCCACTCTGCACATTAAAAAACCCTTGCCACAAGTCTTTGAGGGGTCAGTAGGTGGCCTGTTGCTAGGCTTAATTTCTGTCCAACATATCCTCCTCTCAGTTGGCAGTCAAAATTTCCCTTACCTTCATCATCGGCTCACTTTATAGAACCTACAAATTAATTTGTTATGAAATGAAGAGATGCGACACATTACTATCCTACAGAGACCAAATGATGTTGATGTAAAATAGGTTACTGTATGGACTTCAACAATGAGAAAATCATCCAACATTAAAATTTTGCAATATTCTGAATTAGAATGACTTAGTTAATACCTCTAACCTTTATCACCCGATATTGTTATTATCTAGAGCTCTGTAAAAAAATATAAAAAAAAAATATAAAAAATGAAAATACCAAAAAATATATACAAAAAAAATATCAAAAATGAAAATACCAAAAAATAATATGAAAACAAAATTGTTTGTAAACAGAGTTCTAGATAATAAACATTGAGGGTGGTGTAAAAGGTGGGATTATTGTAATATTTTTTATGACCCCCGCCTTAAAGTCTTCTAAAGTTATCATTTTTAAAACAAACAAAAATTGGAATGGCAATTTAAAAAGTATATAGTTCCTATGTGTAGGGACAGTGCCACTCTGCACGTTAAAGAACCCTTGCCACAAGTCTTTGAGGCCTGGTCAGTAGGTGGCCTGTTGCAAGGCTTAATTTCTGTCCAACATATCCTCCTCTCAGTTGGCAGTCAAAATTTCCCTTACCTTCATCATAGGTTCACTTTATAATAATAATAAGAACCTACAAATTGATTTGTTATGAAATGAAGAGATGCGAGACAACTATCCTACAGAGACCAAATGAAGTTGCATGTTACTGTATGGACTTCAACAATGAGAAAATCAACTAACATTAAAATTTTGCAATATTCTGAATAAGTATGACTTTGTTAATACCTCTAACCTTTAACATCTGATATTTTTATTATCTAGAGCTCTGTAAAAAAAAATATCAAAAATATATAAAAATAAATACCAAAAAATGATATATGAAAACAAAATCGTTTGTAAACAGAGTTCTAGATAATAAACATTGAGGGTGGTGTAAAAGGTGGGATTATAGTAATATTTTTTATGACCCCTGCCTTAAAGTCTTCTAAAGTTATCATTTTTAAAACAAACAAGTATTGGAATGGCAATTAAAAAAGTATATAGTTTCTATGTGTAGGGACAGTGCCACTCTGCACATTAAAGAACCCTTGTCACAAGTCTTTGAGGCCTGGTCAGTAGGTGGCCTGTTGCAAGGCTTAATTTCTGTCCAACATATCCTCCTCTCAGTTGGCAGTCAAAATTTCCCTTACCTTCATCATAGGCCCACTTTATAGAACCTACAAATTGATTTGTTATGAAATGAAGAGATGCGAGATTACTATCCTACAGAGACCAAATGATGTTGATGTAAAATAGGTTACTGTATGGACTTCAACAATGAGAAAATCATCCAACATTAAAATTTTGCAATATTCTGAATTAGAATGACTTTGTTAATACCTCTTACCTTTAACATCCGATAGTTTTATTATCTAGAGCTCTGTAAAAAAATATACAAAAAAAAATATAAAAAATGAAAATACCAAAAAATAATATGATAACAAAATTGTTTGTAAACAGAGTTCTAGATAATAAACATTGAGGGTGGTGTAAAAGGTGGGATTATTGTAATATTTTTTATGACCCCCGCCTTAAAGTCTTCTAAAGTTATCATTTTTAAAACAAACAAAAATTGGAATGGCAATTTAAAAAGTATATAGTTCCTATGTAGGGACAGTGCCACTCTGCACGTTAAAGAACCCTTGCCACAAGTCTTTGAGGGGTCAGTAGGTGGCTTGTTGCAAGGCTTAATTTCTGTCCCAACATATCCTCCTCTCAGTTGGCAGTCAAAATTTCCCTTACCTTTGTCATCAGCCCACTTTATAGAACCTACAAATTGATTTGTTATGAAATGAAGAGATGCGATACAACTATCCTACAGAGACCAAATGAAGTTGCATGTTACTGTATGGACTTCAACAATGAGAAAATCCTCCAACATTAAAATTTTGCAATATTCTGAATTAGAATGACTTTGTTAATACCTCTAACCTTTAATATCCAATATTTTTATTATCTAGAGCTCTGTAAAAAAATATAAAAAAAAAATATATAAAATGAAAATACCCAAAAATTATATGAAAACAAAATTGTTTGTAAACAGAGTTCTAGATAATAAACATTTAGGGTGGTGTAAAAGGTGGGATTATTGTAATATTTTTTATGACCCCCGCTTTAAAGTCTTCTAAAGTTATCATTTTTAAAACCAACAAAAATTGGAATGGCAATTTAAAAAGTATAATTCCTATGTGTAGGGACAGTGCCACTCTGCACGTTAAAGAACCCTTGCCACAAGTCTTTGAGGGGTCAGTAGGTGGCCTGTTGCAAGGCTTAATTTCTGTCCAACATATCCTCCTCTCAGTTGGCAGTCAAAATTTCCCTTACCTTCATCATAGGTTCACTTTATAGAACCTACAAATTGATTTGTTATGAAATGAAGAGATGTGAGACAACTATCCTACAGAGACCAAATGAAGTTGCATGTTACTGTATGGACTTCAACAATGAGAAAATCAACAAATTAAAATTTTGCAATATTCTGAATTAGAATGAATTGGTGAATACCTCTAACCTTTAACATCTGATATTTTTATTATCTAGAGCTCTGTAAAAAAAAATATCAAAAAAAATATAAAAAATGAAAATACCAAAAAATAATATATGAAAACAAAATCGTTTGTAAACAGAGTTCTAGATAATAAACATTGAGGGTGGTGTAAAAGGTGGGATTATTGTAATATTTTTTATGACCCCTGCCTTAAAGTCTTCTAAAGTTATCATTTTTAAAACAAACAAAAATTGGAATGGCAATTTAAAAAGTATATAGTTCCTATGTGTAGGGACAGTGCCACTCTGCGCGTTAAAGAACCCTTGCCACAAGTCTTTGAGGCCTGGTCAGTAGGTGGCCTGTTGCAAGGCTTAATTTCTGTCCAACATATCCTCCTCTCAGTTGGCAGTCAAAATTTCCCTTACCTTCGTCATGGGCCCACTTTATAGAACCTACAAATTGATTTGTTATGAAAAGAAGAGATGCGAGACAACTATCCTACAGAGAGACCAAATGAAGTTGCATGTTACTGTATGGACTTCAACAATGAGAAAATCAACTAACATTAAAATTTTGCAATATTCTGAATTAGAATGACTTTGTTAATAACTCTAACCTTTAACATCTGATATTTTTATTATCTAGAGCTCTGTTAAAAAAATATATAAAAAATGATAATACCAAAAAATAATATGAAAACAAAATTGTTTGTAAACAGAGTTCTAGATAATAAACATTGAGGGTGGTGTAAAAGGTGGGATTATTGTAATATTTTTTATGACCCCTGCCTTAAAGTCTTCTAAAGTTATCATTTTTAAAACAAACAAAAATTGGAATGGCAATTTAAAAAGTATATAGTTCCTATGTGTAGGGACATGCAGTGCCACTCTGCACGTTAAAGAAAACCCTTGCCACAAGTCTTTGAGGGGTCAGTAGGTGGCCTGTTGCAAGGCTTAATTTCTGCCAAACATATCCTAGCTCCTCTCAGTTGGCAGTCAAAATTTCCCGTACCTTCATCATCAGCCCATTTTTATAAAACCTACAAATTGATTTGTTATGAAATGAAGAGATGCGAGACATTACTATCCTACAGAGACCAAATGATGTTGATGTAAAATAGGTTACTGTATGGACTTCAACAATGAGAAAATCATCCAACATTAAAATTTTGCAATATTCTGATTTAGAATGACTTTGCCTCTAACCTTTAAAATCTGATATTTTTATTATTTAGAGCTCTGTAAAAAATATGAAAAAAAAAATAAAAAAAGAAAATACCAAAAAATATGAAAACAAAATCGTTTGTAAACAGAGTTCTAGATAATAAACATTGAGGATGTTGTAAAAAGTAGGCATATTTAAAATTTTGTTTATTATTATGATTAGTGCACTGTATAATTTGTAAAAATGTGTATTGTGAAGTCTTGGAAAATTGTGAAACTTTAGAACTGTGTTTATTTGAGAAGTCTATATTCAGTCTTCAATGATTGTCATGGCAATTGAGGACAATAAAATATAGCTCTGTGTAGAAACTGACTTTTTTATATCAAGAAAGATCCAACAAAAGTTTTCAATGATATCTAAAGAGACAAAAGACAGAAATACTAAAAGGTTTTCTATGAGATTGGTGGATTATGTACAGTCCGACAACTGGCACACTCAAGCTAAAAGTTAAATAGCTATTAAAATAAAATTATGGACTTGTATAATAACATTAATGAAGACAGATGTTCTATAGTGAAAACATGTTCCTTCATAATGTTCTATAGTGAAGACATGTTCCTACATAATGTTCTATAGTGAAGACATGTTCCTACATAATGTTCTATAGTGAAGACATGTTCCTACATAATGTTCTATAGTGAAGACATGTTCCTACATAATGTTGTATAGTGAAGACAGGTTCATACATAATGTTGTATAGTGAAGACAGGTTCATACATAATGTTGTATAGTGAAGACATATTCCTACATATTGTTCTATAGTGAAGACATGTTCCTACATAATGTCTTATAGTGAAGACATGTTCCTACATAATGTCTTATAGTGAAGACGTATTCCTACATAATGTTCTATAGTGAAGACAGATGTTCTATAGCACAAACAGATGTTCCTAAGTTGCAATGAAGTGTTCAGAAGACAGACAGAGTTTCCTTTTGCAATGAAATTATCCAGAACACATAGTTGATTAGATTTCCAGTTCATTACATATTCTGACATTTTCTCAAGAAAAACACAAGGTATTGATATAGTTTCAAGTCTGTAAAAAGTGTATTATTTGCACAGAATTTAAATTTTGAATTTTAATGGCCAAACCTGTTAGTGTGTATTTATTTTATGATTTTCTTGTTCCTGATTTATGATGCTTCTTGAATATTTAAATTTATGGAAGGTAAATTTTTCATGGCTAATATATTTTTGATAATGTTTTGTAATTTTTTTCTGGTTTTCTTTTTTATTGTTGAACATGAAGAATTATGAAATTTGTATGACTTGATATAGATACTTAGTATCGAAAAGAAAAGTTATATCAAAACTGCCAATAAATACTTTTTGACAATAAATTTCCTTAGATGAAGACATTGATATTTCCTCAGTTGAAAACATTGAAAATGCCTATGAAAATAATAGCTTAATATTTCATTAGAATCTATTGTAAGGCAGCATGTTATTTTGATTTGTTGGTTATTTGTAAAATCAGCCAGAACTTTTTACAAAGTAAAAAAATAATAATTGAATGCTAACAAGGGGAAATAATTTATCAAATTGTGAAAGAAAAATACAAGTGAGCACTTGAAAAAAGCTTAAAAGTAACAACTGTACCAAGCATACAACTGAGAGAATTCTTTGCAAAATGAGAATCTTCTTACAATCATTTATTGAATAACACTGATGGAGGGTAATAACAGCCATAGATATATTGATAGAAAAGAAAAAAAATGTATTTAACAATAATGTCATATTAGCTATGACATTAAGATGATGTGGTAGGATTGACAATGGAGAAATCTATATAGCAGTGACCAAATGAAATCAATTAGTTTGATTATCTTCTTCTTATAAAATTTAAAAAAAAACCATACAAAAATCTTAATTAAATAGTTTTAATTTAAATGATTATTTCATGTGAAGTATGTGACTGCCAATTCATAAATATGAATTATTTTTATATTCCAGATTTCAATGTTCAACCTGAAAGGAGAAATTCTTAAAATTTATGCTGGACATCTCATATCAAGGATCCATCACAATATTGATATTAAGACTTATGAAGAATATTCTGATAAATTAATGGTAAGTGTTTACCTTAAGGAATCTGGTGGGTTGATTGTGATGCATACAATCACCTGAATTAATATGGAATTGGAACCATTGTACAGCACTCTTAATAGAAGCCAGCATATGCTTTTAATATTCAAAACAAAACAAAAATATTTTCAAAATACCTAGTAATTTCTTGAAATTGTGTCAATCTGTTTTACAAATTTGATCGGATTAATAATAATATTCAAAACAAAAAAAGTCCATTTTCAAAATACCTAGTAGTTTCTTGTAATTCTGTCATTCTGTTTTGCAAATTTGATCGGATTGATAAAAAAGTACTACTGGGGTAAATGTGAGATGTATTGGACCAAATAATAAGCTCAAGTTGTTTCTAATATTGTAAGGGTATTCTCAATGTTTTCAGAATACTGTAAAATTCTTAAAGGTATAATTTAAAGTATAAATAAATATTGTTCATGCAGATGATCCAAAATACTAAGACATATTTTCTGTGTTTCAGATGTACGACAAATCGTGCTACAAGTATCATACCAGCAGAATTATTTGATGGGAGTAAAACATAGGAGCAGGATCTCACCTCATACAAGGTTGGTACTCTTACTTCCTTAACGAATTAAATATCTGTCCATCTGATGTCACAATGTTCTAATAAAAAGAAGATGTGGTTTGATTGCCGATGAGACAACTCTCCACCAGAGACCAAATGATGTGGAAGTTTTACAAATATATCTTTCTCGGTTGGCAATGTGACAGAGCTGCTTAAAAACTGTTTCACTCGGTCAACTTATGAACATGATGTACTGGAAATAACCAGTTGATTAAAGTAACTACTTTTATTGTTGTTCTTCATCATTACAGTTGCTGTAGAGTATTCACCTATGAACTGAAATGTTTATACTTAATAACAATGTCAAGATGCCCCCTATGGTCAACTTGAACATTATATGTGCAATAATGGTAACATGACTCCAACTGGAGGTATCAACTGTATTTTTTAATAAAGAGACCAAATAGGAAAATTTTATGAAAAGATTATTAGACGTCAAAAGAATGAAATAATAGTCGATGTATTTTGGTTATTTTTAGTTTTTGTCCGTATACCTCACTTTTTTGTATTCATATCTGAAATTAGAACAAAACTACGCTGTTTTGAGAATTTTTAATCTAAGCCTGCTTGGGACCTAAATCGGGGAAAATATTTCTATGGTAGTGACATAGTTTTCAGAATAGTACTGAACTGCTCTCCATTATTGCTGTAAAACCTTTTTGTTCAAAATTCAAGTGCTAGTCCCATATTCTTTTGAAATTTTTGTTATCCAATTAAATTAACTAATTAAATTGTTGTTTGTAGTGAGGAGGAACAGTTGAACTGATGAACTTTGAACTGATGAACTTGGAAACATCTGAAAGGTAATAATACATAAGAAAAACAGACCACCTAGAATAAGAAAAGAGAAAGAGTTAACTCGTAGAGTAAAGGGTAAAAACAGACCACATAGAATAAGGAAAGAGAAAGATTAACTCATAGAGTAAAGGGTAAAAACAGACCACATAACAGCTGCTTCATCACCATCTCAGAGGTTAGGTCTCTAACTGACTCAACTGATGAACTTATAACAAGCTTAACAGATCATCAGCATAGTTAAACAATGAACACTTCAGAGACAAAATATTCTTGGCAATGAAAATATATGACTGAAATTTCATAATTGTATATGGTCAGTGGGAGAGAGAGAAAGTTGTAGAATGGTCAGAGTGGGAGAGGGAGAACACTTATGATGATGAGTGGGGAGAAATAAAGAACAATTATTGCAACTGATAAATTTGTCTTCAACCAAACTCATGGCTTGTGTTGATGTGTCTAACCTTAGACATCTGATATTTTTATTATCTAGAGCTCTGTTTAAAAAAAAAATGTAAAAAATAATATGAAAACAAATTTTAAACAGTTCTAGATAATAAACATTAAGGGTGGTGTAAAAAGTGGGCATATTTTAAATTTCCTTTTTTACACCAATGTATTTATGAAATTTAAAACTTTAAAGTCAGAATGTTTAATTGGACGTACAATTGTTTTGATTTTAGATATTTGGAGACAAAACCTATTCTCCATTTATTACACTCTAAAAGTGTCATTAATTTGCAATATTCTTATTTTGATTGTCTTTGCTTATACCTCTAACCTTAGACATCCAATATTTTTATTATCTAGAGCTCTGTAAAAAAAAATGACAAAATTGTAAATAGAGTTCTAGATAATAAACATTAAGGGTGGTGTAAAAAGTGGTTATATTTTTTATATTTTGAATTCTCTCCCTCCCCAATATATTTACGAAATTAAATACAAGAGATATTTATTGGTAAATGATTTGTGTTGGATAAGTTTTATCCTTTCATTAGTGTATTTAAAAAATGTTTTTTTCAAGCTGTACATTTTTCTTGGGTATTGAAAATGGCTTTGAAGTTAATATGTTTAATTGGAAGCAGAATTTTTTTATTATTAGATATTGGAGACAAAACCTATCTTCTCTGTATATTTCACCTTAACAGTGTCTTAGATTTGCAATGTCTTTGCTTATACCTCTAACCTTAGACATCCAATATTTTTATTATCTAGAGCTCTGTAAAAAAAAAAAAAAAAAAAAATAATATGAAAACAAAATTGCAGAGTTCTAGATAATAAACATTAAGGGTGGTGTAAAAAGTGGGTATATTTTGAATTGTTAAATGGCCTTAAAGTTTGAATGTTTAAATGGAAGTAGAATTCTTTCAATTTTAGATGTTTTGAGATAAAACCTATCATCTCGGTATATATTTATACTGTGTATAACAGTGTCTTAAATTCTGCAATATTGTGATTTTGAATGTCTTTGTTAACTCTAACTTTTAACATTTGAATTCCATTCAGTATTAAAATAATATGTGATGCAAATTTTTCTGGTTATTCTCTGTTATTAAGGATGTTTGTATAAAATGTTTTTGTCTCACCTGCCACGAAAACTTCAGAATGCAAGACATTGGGATCTGGCGGTGGCAGAAACTATTTGTATTAATTAAGCTTTATATTTCAGAAATTGATAGGCTTGGAGGATTTAATCATACCATTAATACAGACAGATGCCATATGTTTGGAAGTTTCCGTCTGTCACATGTCTTGTCCTTGATTTTATTTTCATGGTTCAGCAACTGCTTAAAAAAAGATTTTTTTTATTTGAATTTCTCAATGATGAGTAGTAGGATTTGATATGGGTCATGGCAATGTCTATATGTTCTTCAGACAGGGTTCACCTGACATCAACCTCATTGATCAAGGTGAAAGTCACATGTTTTGATCTGCTTCCCAGATACTGTAAGCAGAAGTTCAACTTTATTTGGTGTATGGAATGATTGTAAGGTGTACATGTCAGTCTGGCAGGTTTTATCTGACCTTGACTTCATTTTCTTTGTCTGAATGTTAAGTTTTCCTGGTTAATATGAAAATAAGGAGATATGGTATGATTGTCAATGAGACAACTATCAACTAAAGTTCAAATGAAGTGGGTGTAAGCATTATAGGCAATAGTACAGCCTTCAGCAGTGAGAAAAAACCCATACCGTGTAGTCTGCTTTAAAAGGCCCTGACATGAAAAATATGAAACAATTCAAACGACCTAATTTATAACAAAACTATTTGTGAAAAACAAATATGAGACATGAACCAACAACAGCAATAGAACTACAGGTTCCTGACCGTCACAGGCACTTAAAGAATGTGGCAGGATTTAACAAGGGCTCAACCCTCCCCTAACCTGGGAAAGTCTAAGGAAGAGAGCTTAAATTGTTTTTCGTTATCTCAGTCACAGTGAAGACTTCAACACAGAGCAAACACAAATTGCCTCACTTGCACTGCAAGTTTAAGATAACACCTAGCAGCGGTTTGAGTGGAATACATTGCAAGATGCATTCCAATCGGGCCCGATTAAAAAAATGAACATACTGGAAAGTGGAAAGTAGTACGTCATATTTAAAACAAAATAGTTCCTATGCATCGGTGTAAATTATGTATGGAATGATTGTAAGGTGTACATATCTGGCAGATTTCCTCATTTTCGTGGTTCTTTTATCTATGTCTAGTAACTTATGATTTAATTATATATATTAATTGGTCTGTTTCTTGTATACTATATAAGCAATAGGTCAACTATATTTGGTGTTTGCCCGGGTGGGGTTACTGTCTATCCTTTCTGGTATAACTGTACCGACAGCACTTGTCAAATCATACCCTGTTCTAACCAGAAAACATTGAAAAATATACCCTGTTCTAAACAGAAATATTGAAAAACATACCCTGTTCTAGACACGCTCAAGAAAATGTAGAATGGATGCTGTTCTAGACCCGGGTTCTAGACTGTATCTTAAACAGTTAAATAAGCGATCCTGGTCTAGTCAAATACTTTGTTTAAAAAAAAGGCCCTGTAAGACCCTGTTCTCACCAGGAGGGCATGAAAAAGTGACCCTGTTCTAACCAGCAGGACATGAAAAGGGACCCTGTTCTAACCAGCAGGACATGAAAAGCGACCCTGTTCTAACCAGCAGGACATGAAAAGGGACCCTGATCTAACCAGCAGGACATGAAAAGCGACCCTGTTCTAACCAGCAGGACATGAAAAGGGACCCTGTTCTAACCAACAGGGCATCGATGAAAAGCGACCCTGTTTTGCTCGATCCACACTCGTACCACTAAAAAATATAGGAAGTAACACTCCCCCCCCCCCCCCCCCCCCCCCCCGGGTGTTTGTAATGATTGTAAGGTGTCTTTCTGGCTTGGTTTATCTGAACATGACCCAAAACTATCAGCATAAAATAAATTATAAATAGTATTTTTAAAGCAGGCCAGACATTTCAGATGTTCGCTCCTCTTGTTTTTGAATTTTTGTCAGATATTCGGAATCCTCTGGTTTTATCCATGTAGTGCCATTAAAACATTTTGCCCACTAAGCCCTACTTTTCTTTTCATAATTTTATAACATATAGTTTAAAAAGCCATATTTGAAAATCTTGTAAAATCCTTGTTATTTTCTCAAAGTTTTTATGTAAAACAATTCAAACGAGAAAACTAACGGCCTAATTTATGTACAAAAAATGAACAAATAACAAATATGTAACATATAAACAAACGACAACCACTGAATTACAGGCTCCTGATTTGGGACAGGCACATACATACAGAATGTGGCGGGGTTAAACATGTAAGCAGGATCCCAGCCCTCGACCCCCTAACCTGGGACAGTGGTATAACTGTACAATATAAGAACGAACTATAAAAATCAGTTGAAAGAGGCTTAACTCATCAGATGGATAAAATACAAATACAATGGACGTGGCCGGGTAGTTGTACATCCAAACAACAAAAAGACACTAAGTACAGATCTGAGAGTACTCGCAGTTTACATGTATTAGTTAGTGATTAGGTCAGTTTATGGGGAACCACTAGTGGTAGGCCAATGATATTTGGTATGCAGTTGAATTAGCATTGGCACATCTCATTACAATGGAGATAATTTGGCCCCGCCCCCTCAGTCAAGGTCTATTGACTTTGAAACTTTGCTTAGTTTAAATGTATTAGTTTGTGATTAGGTCAGTTTATGGGGAACCACTAGTGGTAGGTCAATGATATTTGGCATATCTCATTTCTATAGAGAATTTTTGGCCCCACCCCCTCATTCATGGTCTATTGACTTTGAAACTTTTGCTTAGTTTTCATGTATTAGTTTGTGATTAGGTCAGTTTAAGGGGAACTGTTAGTGGTAGGTCAGTGATAATTGGTATGCAGTTGTATAAGCATTAGCACATCTCATTTCCAGGGAGAATATTTGGTCTTTACCCCTCAGTCATGGTTTATTGACTGTAAACTTTTGCTTAGTTTACAAGTTACTGTTTGTGTTTAGGTTTGTTTAAAGTGAACGACTTATGAAAAGTCAATGGTATTTGGTTTTCAGCTGTATTAGCATTGGCACATCTCATTTCCATGGAGATTGTTTAGCCCTGTACCTTCAGTCATGGTTCATTGACTGAATATTTGCATAACTTACATGTTAAAGTATTGCTATTTTAATTTCAACATTTGCATTATCAAAATAACAGATAGGCGAGACATATCTCTGTGTTAACAGTTTATTTGTTGAAACTACGGTAGATTGAAACAGCAAAAAATACAATCAGGATTATTTTTTTCCAATCAATTGACATGGCCAAAATTAGCATTCAACTTTATTAAGGACTTTATTGCCCAGAAACAATCATAATTATTCTTATCGCAAAATATTCAATTTTATGCAAAAATTCTATGGGAGCGATACAGAACCCTTTTAAGACACAAATAGGTCAGTATCTCAATTATAATGAATAATAGGTCAACTATGTATGTAAACCAACATGATGGCTAAAAATGAATGTTTAAGAGTGTATTGCCATAACTTAATTACTGGGTAAAATGACCTGTTTTTGAAATTTTTTTTCTTTTAAATTTAAATAAGGACCTTTGGTATATGACAGCCAATGAGACCACTATCCAACAAAGGAAATGTCAATGTTAAAAGGATGCATACAAATATAGAATATCATACAGCACAGGGATGTCTCAACCAGTGGCGGATCCAGAAAAAATTTCAAAAGGGGGGGCCACTGACTGCTAAAGAGGGGGCCCGCTCCAGTCATTCCCTACATAATCAACCAAATTTTCCCACAAAAAGAGGGGGGGGGGGGGGGGGGGGGGGGAAGGGGCTTCCTGGGCCCCCTCTTAATCCGCCTCTGTCAACATATAAACTTTGGTACAGCGTTTGGCTGGGGTTTAAAAACCATCCCCCATTATATTGATATACCTATACATATATTTCATAAGAAAAGTCAACCCATTTGTAATATTTCCCAGCTATCTAAATACAATCTGTGACATGTTATTTAGATGTTATCCACATGGAACCATTAATTCACATTTATAAACCATGTACATATAAATTTCTAACCATTGATATATTTAACCTATCTGAAATTACACCCCCATTGATATTTTTGACATTCAAAAAAATGAATTCAATCGGCATTGTCTACATATATGTAACCTTCATATAGGAAGACCCCCCCCCCCCCCCCCCCAATACCTCACAGCCTTAAAATATGAGAAAAAATTCATACCAAATATAGTAAGCTGTATTTTTACAGCCAGAGAAAAAAAACTTGAAAAAATACATCAGAGAAAACTAATGACTTGATTGAAGCTAATGATCGACATTAAAAAAATATTATGGCAACCAACAATTATAGACTACTAAGATCTACTATTAGGCTTTGGACAAACAACTAAAGAATGTGGCAGTAATAAACTCTTTGTCTCATGGGCAATTCTACCATTTCTCCTTATTTGTATATTGTGAGAACTTTATCCTAAACAGTGGTGTAACAGCACAACATAAAAAAACTAAAAGTCAGATGGTTGACTAAATTAACCGAGCTTGATTCATTATGCATATAATCTTGAAACCTATAAAGATGGTGGCTGGGTTACGAAGGTCTATCTAACAGTCCAATATTTATGTATAAGTTATGTAACCAGTCATTCATGTACAAAATGTGGGTCATAGTGTCAAATTTTAATATAGACCTTCAATATTATTCAAGAATTGTCCCCTGACATCACATTTGACCTTTACCAACAGCTCCTTAGATCAGGACAATATATAGACAAAACTGAACCTGTTATTCAAACATAATTGTTCAAGTAGATTCGATTTTAACATTAAACCTACTACTGAGTTACTCAGTTGGGGATCCAGGATTTCAAAAACAGGGGGGATCGAATCATCCATCTGCATTAACCATACATATAGCTCCATAAAAGGAGGGAGCAGGCCCCATGATCCCACTTAATCCATTTCTGTTACTACACTCAAATTGGTAAGTTTTAAAGGTTTGTGCACTTAAGTTAGTTCTCTTAATGCCTTGCATTTTTTTTAGGTATGAATTTTAACTATAAAACTATCCAAGTTGTGAACACTCAAATAATGTCATGAGTCCTCCGTGAGTTGCAGTTTCTTAGATCCGTAGTTCTTTTTCCAAAAGATCTTTCAAAATGAATTCATTGTTAGTTTATATACTGTTCGGAGGATGAAAGATACCAAAGAAAAAAATTGTATTGATAAATCTAAAACAAACTGTCAATGCCATGACAAAAACAAAAAAGATGAAAAGACAAACAACAGTTCACAAAACACAATATAGAAAACTAAAGACTGAGCAACACAAACTCCACTAAAACCCTCTATCAAGTATTGTGATAGGAAACGAAAGCTCTGGAATATTGTTTCAACTCTGGTAGATATATACTCCATATACTGAGGCTGCTGGAATGTTATGTAATTTTCATAACTTAAGGAGAAAAATGACTTATTCATGGCCCCTTTGTTTTCTATGTTAAATATGCAATTTCAAGCAAACACAGCTATAACAATTACCGGTAAGTTTTAATAAAGTAGCATTCATTTCATGTCAAATTCAAAACAATACCTGTTCATCAAACATATATCCAAAAAGGGCTCTCTGTTTGAAATTTTTCATTTGTAACCAAAATTAACAAATTATTTTACATATTTTGGAAGTTCCATTTTTGCATAGAAACTATTTTGTTTTAAATCTATGTATTATATATACATACAATATTTCCTGACAATTTATCCAACATTTATCACAATGAGACTTCTTGTCTAAATGCTTATGTTTATGCACACTTCAGTGTGATTGTCAGGTTTGATTATGGCAGCATATGTTTGATTTCTTTGCCATATTTATTTCATTGGTATAACACCATGGCTTTGTTCTACTATTCACAGTTGTGGCATGATCATCAGTTTGCAAAGAATTCCACTCAAACTTGTGCTAGGGACTGTCTCTTACTTGCAGTGTGGTGAGAGATTTTGCTCTGTGTTGAAGCCCTCACTGTAACTTTGAGATGGAGACCAGCAATAAGTGTTGTCCTGTGCTTTTTATATTTTTTGCTATACATGTACTGATACCCCTTTCTTTCTTTTCTATAACTTTCTTGTATGTTCTTCCTAACTAGGTCCATAACTTGAGGTTCTACGCCTTCACTTATCTTTTCTCATTAAAATTTTTATGTAGAGTTACAGAAATGTAACAATAAGTAAAAGGAGATAAGGAGTAAATATCAATGAGACAGCAACCAAACAACACAAACAACCAGACATCTTGAAGTTGGTATGTTGATATTACAGCTATGAACAAGAGTGATAACAAATTCAATTAGAAAAGCACATACTTTGAAACTCTTCAATAACAAGTAAATATCAGAATATCATACAAGTAAGAGGCTTAGCTAGCTATAAAACCAGGTTTAATCCACCATTTTCTACATAAGAAAATGCCTGTTCCAAGTCAGGAATATGACAGTTGTTATCCATTTGTTTGAAGTGTTTGAGCTTTTGATTTTGCCTCAGAGTTCAGTATTTTTGTTATTTTACCTTTTATAGAAGGCAAAAAAGTCAGTATCGTTCCTTTTTTTAATGGATAACAATGGGGAATCTGACAATGGTTTAAAGGAATTAAGAATAGTGTAAACATTGAAATGAGATCAAGGTCAAGAAACACCACATGATAAATTTTCAAACCAAATATATTTTGTGTATTACCAGTTCTTATAATTATAAATGACAAAAATAATATGTGATCAAAAGTGTGAAAGTTAGGTCAAAGTTGGATGACCTTGTCTGACTAACGTTTACTTCACAACAAAGTTTTTAGAGGTCAGATATTGAAGGTGAAGGTTAATAGTTTACAAATTGATTTTATCATAATGATTGGCCTCCATTAATAATGAACATGGGAAAGTAGGAAAGGGAAGTTTCATCTTAAGACATCAGTCATTGGTCATTTATAATTGTATATCTATTTGATGTATGTAAACCTGAATATTGATGGTGGGGGGATCCCAGAAGTTCATTCCTACCCTCACAATATAAAAATAAAAAGATGTGATATGATTGCTAATGAGACAACTCTCCACCAGAGACCAAATGACATAGAAGTAACAAATCCATTTAAAAGGACATTCCTATTTAAACTGTGGAATTCTAGACAAATAAACACTAAGTTGATAGAAAGAAGATAAAGCAGGTTATAATTACTTGTTTATTTTACATATGTCTGCAAATGAAAGACAGAATGCACCACAATTACCAGTAAATAAACAGTTAACATTGATCATACATAAACATAATACATTTGGCAATTATCATCTGAACAAGTCCCTTACACTTCTGTAATTAGTTAAGGTTGAAAATTGTCAATTCTTTATTTAGCTTGGATCAAATTCTTTGCTCAGCATGATTAGCTTAAAGTCAGTAGTTTCATTTTCCTAATATATTGTACAACAGCATATGAAGCATGCAAACACTAACTTTACATTTTGTCTCAAGAAATATGTTGTCCATCAACATATGGTTAAGAAATTAAAAAAGAAATAATTCCATTTTGCATAATATACCATGTAAATGTATATACACTTATCTCATAATACATAAAAACATATGCAAAAACCCTAACATGTAACAATGCCAAAAAACTCACAGAAAAATTTCTTAGGACAAATTTTCATTTTCAATTTTCTACTGTAGACATGCCACTTCATTCCATTATTTCAATTGTCACTTCTGAATAATCAGACAATGAATATTTGCAAAGGCATAAAGATTCCTCACTTAGCAGAACATGTACCTAACGCTATACTTTCCATAACTCATTTAGAAATATATTTAAAAGTTGAAGAAAATAAATAAACATTAGGAAACAGTTGAGAAATAAGATTCTTTCACATGCAAATCAGTTGAATATATTATGGAATGAACATTCATTACAGTAATGTTAGTACCTAACTTATTTGTCGGGAATTGTCCTGAATATGCATGAAATATTTGACACTGGACGTTTAGCAACCAACAATCAATCAATTGTCGGGAATGAAGGAACTCTAAATGACAAAAAAATAATGACACACATGTTATAAAAAAAGACTGAATTTTAACAACTAAATTAAAAATAAATTTATTGTTGTGATTTTATAACTGTGAAATCCTACATATCAATAATGCTTTAAAAATTTACAATGCCATTTTTTTGGCGAAAATAATTCCATCACAATTAATGCAATAAAAAGATATTGAAAGAGTTCAGAATTTACAATAACAAATAGATGAAATTAGTATTCCATTGTTGGTCTTCATCTTGATAAAGTCTTTACACTGAATGTACTCAACAAAGATATACACAGGACTTTTTATGTCACAGATATTGATCAATTTGACCAGAAGTTATATATTGCATGCAAATCAATGCGCAAGAAAACGGTTGAAAAATGCCAAAAACAAAAATATATTTACATTTACCATAAAATGTACATGTGAAAAAATTTACACCATTAAAGAACCTTAGTGAGCGCGCTCACATACCCCACGTCCCCACATTGTCATTGGAGAAATAAAATAAGTGTAAGAAAAAAAAATTGAATCATAATTTCCTGTCAATATGCACATCTACATAGTATGTCCTTATCATATACACAGTTTCATTAAATTCTGTTGTGTGGTTTGAGAGGAGTTGCGATGACAAAAGGTTGCAGTATTATATTGGGCAAATAAGTTCAAAGGGGCGTAACTCCTGGAAAAAAAATTGAATGGTAATTTCCTGTCGATATGCACATCTACATTGTATGTCCTTATTATCTGAAAAGGTTTCATGAAATTCTGTTGTGTGGTTTGAGAGGAGTTGCGATGACAAAAGGTTGCAGTAGTACATTAAAGTAAATAAGTTCAAAGGGGCGTAACTCCTAGAAAACAAATTGAATCGTAATTTCCTGTCAATATGCACAACTACATAGTATGTCCTTATTATCTAAAAAGGTTTCGTGAAATTCTGTTGTGTGGTTTGAGAGGAGTTGCGATGACAAGAAATAGGACTGACGGACGGACAGACAGACGGACGGACGAGTCAAAAACATTATACCCTCCGCAACTCGTTGCGTGGGGTATAAAAATTGATCTGACAAGTAAATATCATGCATTGATTGGTGGAGAAACAAACAACTGCACATTTATCAGAGATGTTATATCTATAGCATGGACTAGTTATACCAGTTATAATATGATCAAATAAAATGTCCATGTATTAAAATGTATACCAAAATTGATTTGATAAGTAAATATCATGCATCGATTGGTGGAGAAACAAACAACCAACTGCACATTTATAAGAGTTCTTATATCAACAGCATGGACTAGTTACACCAGTTATAATATGATCACAGATATTCTTATGTCTTTTAATGGTTTTATTTTTCTTTATTTAGAGCTTGAATGAATTCTTCTAACTTTTCTTGAATCTGTCCGACTGTTTCTGAAAGTAAAAATATAAATACAGATTAAACTGCAGGAATGTTGTGCCAAATTTTTACGTCACTTATATACAATACTGAATCTTTACCATAATAGACCATTTCAAAATTCAAATTCGTTCCCCGTGTATTTTGAAGAGTAATTTTTAGCATTCTCCCATTCTGAAAAGAGTTCTCCAATCATATTCCTTCTTTTCTATTCTAATGCAACTGGCTTATATTAGCATTGTTGCTTATTACCATTAAAACACTACATTTCTGACCATGCAAATCTAACAGATATCAACATCAGGTTGACAAGTGACATACATTCATAATTTCAAGTAGTTAAAAGAGCTTGTGTCAACTTTCATTGGTTGTTCCACTCAAGACTTGTAAAAAATGTTCTTCCTAAAGATGACCTTGACTGATTAATTCATTGTTGTTTCTTCAATGTTTAGGGGAAAATATTTCAGAAGAATACATTGAATAACAAACCAATCGGAGAGGTTCAGCAAATTGGGTCAATAGGATGAAAATTCGAACTGTCATATAGAAAAAAGTATCAGTTGTTGGATAGAGTCAGAGATTTGACCTTGCAAAAGGTCACATACCAAAGTTTATCTTGGTGTTTTGGCTTATTTTAACAAATAAAAAATAAATGGGGAATGTGTCCATGGGACAAAGATGATGCCCCCACTTGCATATCATATAAAGTTATAAAGGGACATAACCGAAAAACGGTAAAAGTGACGATACCCAAATTTGTTATGGATCTGAGGTTTGTAGTAATAAGTATTGTGTATAAGTTTCATAACATTTGGTTGAGGCAAACTTAAGTTTGAGAACGGAAACAAAAAATTCAGCAATTTTCCTTTTGTAAAGGGGCATAACTCTAGAACAGTAAAAGTGACACCACCAAAAATCAAACTTGATTTGTATTTTGTAGTAATAAGCATTGTGTATAATTGTCATAACATTCGGTTGAGGCAAACTTAAGTTAGAGAACGGAAACAAAATATTTAGCAATTTTTCCTTTTGTAAAGGGACATAACTCTAGAACGGTTAAAATGACACCACCAAAATTGTTATTGATCTGTACTTTGTGGTAAAAAGCATTGTGTATAAGTTTCATAACATTTGGTAGAGGCAAACTAAATTTAGAGAATGGAAACGAAAAATTCAGCAATTTTTCCATTTGTAAAGGGCATAACTCTAGAACGGTTAAAATGACACCATCAAAATTCAAACTTGATCTGTATTTTGTGGTAATAAGCATTGTGTATAAGTTTCATAACATTTGGTTAAGTCAAACTAAAGTTGGAGATCGGAAACGAAAAATTCAGCATTTTTTCCATTTGTAAAGGGGCATATCTCTACAACAGTTTAAGTGATGCCACCAAAATTCAAACTTGATCTGTGTTTTATGGTGATAAGCATTGAATATAAATTTCATAACATTTGGTTTAGGCAAATTAAAGTTAGAGAACGGAAACCAACTTTGGGACATATGGACGGACGTACGTACGGACGGACAAGGATAAAACTTAATGCCCCCTCAGCTAAAGGGGGTAGGGGGGCATAAAAACTGGCCTGGCTGTCTTTAACTTTCACAGTATATTAATTAATGGGGAATGTGTCCATGGGACACAAATGATGCCCCCGCTTCCATATAACGTTATAAAGGGACATACCTCAAGAACTGTAAAAGTGACGCTACCCAAATTTGTACTTAATCTGAGTTTTGTGGTAATAAGCATTGTTTATAAGTTTCATAACATTTGTTTGAGGCAAACTTAAGTTAGAGAATGGAAACAAAAAATTCAGCAATTTTTCCATTTGTAAAGGGGCATAACTCTAGAACGGTAAAAGTGACGCCACCAAAATTCAAACTTGATTTGTGTTTTGTTTTAATAAGCATTGACTAAAAGTTTCATATCATTTGCAAACTAAAGTTAGAGAACGGACACGAAAAATTCAGCAATTGTAAAGGGCATAACTCTAGAACGGTAAATGTGATGCCACCAAAATTGAAACTTGATTTGTGTTTTGTGGTAATAAGCATTGTCTATAAGTTTCATAACATTTGGTTGAGGTAAACTAAAGTTAGAGACAAAATGAAAAATTCAGCAATTTTTTCATTTGTAAAGGGGCATAACTCTAGAACGGTAAAAGTGATGCCACCAGAATTCAAACTTGCTCTGTGTTTTATGGTAATAAGCATTGTGTATAAATTTCATAACATTTGGTAGAGGCAAACTAAAGTTAGAGAACGGAAACCAATTTTGGGACATACGTACAGACCGATAAAGGTAAAACTTAATGCCCCCTCCGCCATGGCGAGGGCATAAAAAATATATTAAACTCCACCATACAAACATACACAACTTACTTAATTCTTCAGCAAGCGTAACTTTCCTTCCTGTTAACAATGTCGTTAAAGTGTTTTTATTTTCACTATATTCTTCTAAAACTTCTTTTATTATTCGTTCTAATCCTCTAGCTGTAATATATACAATGTTTGAATATAGAGGAGTTTTAAAATCACAAAAATCCTAAATAGATTGATGTAAATAAACACCAGGATTAAAATTTTGAATGGCAGATGTGACTTACGTCTACAAACTTATAGATTAATTAAACAAGAACATGTGTCCATAGGACACAAGCCTCCCTCACACTATATCATTTCAACTTCATCAGTAAAAAACAGAAAAATAATGACAGGTTTCTTATGTTTCAATGATAACATCATTCTAGTTCCAACTGAACTACAGAATTGTATTGATTTTGAATCAAAAGTACGTATTACAACATAAAGCAATCCAAATATCTGTACATACCTTCATTATTTACAACCTGTTGTCTCAGAGCATTGCTGGTTACTTGTAACATTCTATGTAATCTCCAAAATAAAACAACATCACTACAATCCAACTGTAAAGAAAAGATAAATAAACTGTTAACACAGAGATATGTCTCGCCTATTTGTTATTTTGATAATGCAAATGCTGAAATTAAAATAGCAATATACTTTAACATGTAAGTTATGCAAATATTCAAAATCAATGAACCATGACTGAAGGTACAGGGCTAAACAATCTCCATGGAAATGAGATGTGACAATGCTAATACAACTGCAAACCAAAGACCATTGACTTTTCTTAAGTCGTTCCCTTCAAACAAACCTAAACACAAACATTAACTTGTAAACTATGTAAAAGTTTCAAAGTCAATGAACCATAATTAAGGGGTGGGGTTATATAATCTCCATGGAAATGAAACTTGCAAATGCCAATACTTTTGCATACTGAATATCATTGACTTAACATTAGTGGTTCATCTTAAACTGACCTAATCACAAACTAATACATGTAAACTAAGCAAAAGTTTCAAAGTCAATAGACCATGAATGAGGGGTAAGGACCAAGTATTCTCCATGGAAATGAGATGTGATAATGCTTATACAACTACATACCAATTATCATTGACCTGACACTAACAGTTCCCCTTAAACTGACCTAATCAAAAACTAATACATGAAAACTAAGCAAAAGTTTCAAAGTCAATAGACCATGAATGAGGAGGCAGGGCCAAATAATCCCCATGGTAATGAGATGTGCCAATGCTAATACAACTGCATACCAAATATCATTGACCTACCTCTAGCGGTTCCCCATAAACTGACCTAATCACAAACTAATACATGTAAACTAAGCAAAGTTTCAAAGTCAATAGACCTTGACTGAGGGGGCGGGGCCAAATAATCTCCATGGTAATGAGATGTGCCAATGCTAATACAATTGCATACCAAATATCATTGACCTACCACTAGTGGTTCACCATGAACTAGACCTAATCACAAACTAATACATTGTTGACGATGCCGCCAACGACGACACCAGAAATAGCATACCTATGTCACACTTTTTGACTCCGTCAAGGCGAGACAAAATTGATAATACAGCCGTATGCTATCTTCCTTATAATAAACAACACAATAGAACCAAAATAGACATCCTTATTTCTTCTCTTCAGAAATTTGCACATTTTTGTACAATAAATCGTAATGTGTGTTGTTATGAATATATACTAATAATTGATGTTGATTGTAAACATGGTTGTGGTTAATACATTTCTACCTATTATGAAACAGTGCATTTCCCATGTTAAAGAGAAATTTGTATTTTTTCACAATTAACCTTTTTGCTTTGTTTTGCCTTCTTTGTTACGATTTCTGTAATGCAAGAAATATGATTATCCCAACAGTTTATATTGTTTTATTAATTGTGCATTACTCACCCCAGAATTGGAGAAGCCTTCTTTATAATAATAAAAGCCTTTTCTACATTCCTGAGCCTGTGACAAGGACTTCTTTACAAAATGTTGTCTGTATACATGGTGCCATGCATGTTTCTTTAATCTATCAATAAAAATATTACTACTGTAAATTCAGAAATTATTGTGAGGTTTTTATTATTGCGAATAATGCGACTAATTGAAAATCGCAATAATAAGAACTCGCATTTTGATATCTGATGCATATACTTGTATGCAGGTTTTTCTGAAATCGCAATAATAAATCTCACATTTTTGTTCTTTCTTCAAAAATCGCAATAATAAATGCACGCAATAATTTCAGAATTTACAGTATCCCCATAATGTATAGAAAGTATACGTAATGTATACATAATGTATAGAAAGTATACGCAGCAATATTAGTACCTATTCTTTTTATTCATTTTAATCCATAGTTAAAAGATCTTGAAACTTAAGGATTTAAAGTTCAGTCCTTTGTCTAAGATTTACCGAGCTATGTCAATTTAACATTAAGATTTTTTAAGGGCATATGATACAGTAACAGGGGAGGTAATGACGTTGCTAACGCAAAATATTATTTTTTCCCAATGTCAAACTGTGACATATCAGGAAAAGATGCATTTTTGACTGATTTAACTTGAAAACGAGTTCACTAACCCCTCTTTTTTAAAATGACATTAGGTTTGATTACGTATGAAGATTTTTTGTACAAGTTATTATGAAAAAGTCACCAATGAAATTTTTTTAAATTATATAAATATACAGCAAAAAATTATGTTTTTTTCTAAAATCCTACAACTTTGATAAAAATTATTTCCAAAGAATTGTTATACAAATTTAGAGCATACTTATGTAAAGAAGATTTTCCAAATGTTTTTACAAAAATATGTTTGTGTTTATCTTTTGAAACAAAAAAGTTAGGTATGTCTATACAAAGGATAGGAATGTCCAAAAAAGGGACATTTTAAGTTAATGTCTAAAATTTAGACCCTATTTATCTCTTAAAGTAGCACATGAAGGTATATTTTTTATTACATATTTGAATTGCTTAGGTGAAAAATAGCTTGTATGCAAATTTTCGTAAAAAATTCACCTTGCGATCGAAACCTTAAAGTCATATGAAATGAGTTTCTTGTGGTTATAATGTTCTGCAAAAGGAAAAATATTGGCGAGTATGGGAAGACAATAATTCAATAGCAGTACATTTCTGAATATTTTGATAAGATGAAAGGTCTTTATATGCGACTACATTATTTTGTTGAGTTCACCTTAGACCTTTAAAAAGAATCTACATACATTTACAACCGAGTGCTTGTTATACTCATGCCTATTTCCTCCCGGTTTCACATACATTTGTTTTATTATAAAACTTTGCAATTCCAGTATTTCAAATTAAAAATTTGAAGTATTATATGACTTTAATATTAACAATAAAATAGTTATTGAAACAGAATTACATTTATACTTAACTTTTTATATTTCTAAATATACTTTATTAGACTATGGAAAGCATAGATTATCATCTTAGTAGTAGGAAAAAATTATCAAAAGGAGAATAAACAATTATATGGGAGTGGATTTCCATTATAACAGACATTGTGGAAAAATTAAGTATTTGATATTGCATTTTCTCGATCAGCACATAAAAAAACATGAAAGAAGTTTGTTTTACTCAATTCCTTTTCTGTGACATCATGACATCAAAACTGTACTTGTTTTTTTATTGAAGTATTAATTCAAAGGACCTACTGAGAAATCTTGGAACTTAAAAAGTGAAAATTTCAATAAAATTTAAGAATAAATAAAGGCTCCTTCTTTGTCTTACATAAAGTAGAGTACTAAACCCCTAACAGGAGGGATTGTGCCTGATATTCATATGAGGAAGACATAATCTTTTAATCAGTTTAATTGAGATCTGGAGCTGGCATGTCAGTAACTGCTAGTAGTCTGTTGTTATTTATGTATTATTGTCATTTTGTTTATTTTCTTTTGTTTCATATTCTGACATCAGACTCGGACTTCTCTTATACTGAGTTTTACTGTACGTACTGTTGTGCGTTTGTTTTTCTACATTAGCTAGAGGTATAGGGGGAGGGTTGAGATCTCAAAAAACATGTTTAACCCCGCCGCATTTTTGCGCCTGTCCCAAGTCAGGAGCCTCTGGCCTTTGTTAGTCTTGTATCATTTTTAATTTTAGTTTCCTGTGTATAATTTGGAGTTTAGTATGACGTCCATTATCACTGAACTAGTATACATATTTGTTTAAGGGCCAGTTGAGGGACGCCTTCGGGTGCGGGAGTTTCTCGCTGCATTGAAGACCCATTGGTGGCCTTCGGCTGTTGTCTGCTCTATGGTCGGGCTGTTGTCTCTTTGACACATTCCCCATTTCCATTCTCAATTTTACTCAAGTCTGAATGGTGTTAATTGATATTAGATGATTAGGAATGTTCATAGGTAAATATATACAGTTTGACTCTTCACAAGGATATAATGAAAACTTACATGAAAACTATAAAGCTATGGTACTATTCAAAACTAAGTGTACTTACAAATTCCTGGTCAACTTCTACACCTTGTGAGTGTAAATTTCTTTTAACTGTTGTGAGTTCATCTGTTGCAAGTACTGACTTGTGACTGTAATAAAGGCATATATGAATATAAATAATAGAAAAACAAGAGGCTGTCAGAGAGACAGCAAACTAAATTTTCCTGCAGAGGTCGAACCCTGAACAGTTGAGCAAGTATGGACACAACATTTAAGCTTAAAACAGCTCTGAATTTGGATTGTGATTGAATATTTGACACTGCATACGTTTGTGACACAAAATGAGTGTGGTTAAAGAACTGAAAAATTTGAAATTGGACATTTACCTATTATGGTCCAATATCCAAAATCTAAGTACATTGCTAGAATCAGCATATCAAAGAACCCCAAGAATTCAATTTTTGATGAAATCAAACAAAAGTTTAATTCAGGACCCTTTGGATCTCAATGACGACCAATTTGATAAGGGAGCCCAAAATCCAAAATCTCTACATACATGGTTAGATTCAGAATTTCAAAGAACCCCATGAATTAATTTTTTGTTAAAATCAAACCAAGTTTAATTTTGGACACTGATTTGGACTAACTTGAAAACTGGGCCCAAAATAAAAAAAAAAAATGTTTATTATTAGACAATATAAGCTTAGTTTTTAAAGGAGTTCGATTCATCAAAAAAAATATATAGCATTCAGAAAATTAGTTTATACAGAATAACAAACAAACCTAACACAAAATTCTTCAAGCAATTTACCAAAGAAAAGATATCATTTACCATTAATACAATGTCTTTTAAAAATCTATAAAACTTATCCAGGGTTTCAGCTAGGATTTTGATGGCTTTAGTTACTTTTGCGCGAGATGAAAATCAACCTTGTTTTAGGTAACAGCAAGGAATCAAGGACGTATATTACTAGCTATGCATATTTGTCTCTCTCGTTTAATTTGATACTAAATGGTTTTGTATTTTACGTTTTAGTGTCTATAAATTTATATGAATGCTTTCACGCATGTGCAGTACATAGTAAAGGAAGCACCTGTTTGACTCGTGAAAATATTTCCTAACGTTTTGAATAAAGTTCAATTTTTTTAATCCAAATTGTCCAAAGGTTTTGATGAAAAGTTATATCAAATATGACGAAAATATGTTCATATGACAAAACTACAACAAACGAACTGCAAAATGTGATCGTTGGGAATTAAAACGTGAACTGTCGGAGGGAAAATAATTTTGTCAAATTTCACTTCAGTTATTTTCAGGGGACATTCCTGATCAACAAAAGTTGGGTGCCTCTTTTTTAAAACCACAGCATAATTGAACTTGTAACGACTATTTCACTGCATAATCATTATCCTTGTTCATACATTTAAATCGATATTTGGAATTCATTTCTTTAAAGTTGGAAACAAGGATTTGTAACAATCCTTATTGGGACGATTCTAATGACTAAATTGTAAATTAATCGAGAAAAGATCACTTGTACTTTCTATTTTTAAACGAAATGAAAATGGGAAGTGACAAGTGATTAATAAATTCAGAATGAGTCCGGATTCATCTACGGATTAGTTATGGTTTCTAAAGGGGCACTAGCTACGAGATATAAAAAATTACAAAATATGATTTTTTTTGTTCAATCATTAATGAAAGTGGAATAGTGAAATAATAATTCGCTTTTAGCAGCCAGTATTGTCCAATTTTGTCAAAATAAGCAAATAAATATTGATGATGAATTATTCACTTGCAAGTGAATAATTCGACCTCATTGAATCCGTATTCATGTGAACTTCAATTTAACTCCTTAGATAGAGTTGGATAACGCATGAATTGTGTGCATGTTTGATTATTTAAAGGAAAAGAATGTCAACATTGAAAGTAAACAAAGGTAATTCATTTAATTGACTGATTCGATCCTCAAAAAAATCATTCTTATACAGGTAAAAATGATGATTAACATATATTTTTAATCTATAAATGAAATTAAATAGACCTAGAAGAATCCAATTGCACAAGTTGCACTATCTATTTATATCTTTATTTGTGTTTATATCCCTTATATGGGCATCGGTGGTTTGCGTGAGGTCAACTTGACAGTTAATTAGATGGAGTCTAGACTAAAATACACACAAAACGAAGCTAAATTTACATATTATCGCCCCCATGCCCTGTAAATTGTTTATTTTAGATTTTTTATAATTTGGATAAATGTTTTACATTGTTATATAACAAATATGAAAACTGAGTCAAATCGGTGAACATGAATTTGACAGCTAGTGCCCCTTTAACAAAAGGCAGTAAATTATCATTTTTTTAAATTAAGTTGCTTAGTAAGAATATATTTGTCTCTCTCGTTTAATTTGATACTAAATGGTTTTGTATTTTATGTTTTAGTGTCTATAAATTAATATGAATACTTTCACGCATGTGCAGTACATAGTAAAGGAAGCACCTGTTTGACTCGTGAAAATATTTCCTAACGTTTTGAATAAAGTTCAATTTTTTTAATCCAAATTGTCGAAAGGTTTTGATGAAAAGTTATATCAAATATGACGAAAATATGTTCATATGACAAAACTACAACAAACGAACTGCAAAATGTGATCGTTGGGAATTAAAACACAAACTGTCGGAGGGAAAACAATTTTGTCAAATGACGAAACAACAATAAACGAACTGCAAATCGTGGTCGTTTGACAAATATTGAAATTGAAATCCGGTCTGACTGATTTTACTGGGATAAATAATTATGATGGTCAATTATGAGGTTTATCAATAATTATTGGATTAGTGACCCATCTGATGGCGATCAGCGGATTACCTGTAATCACAACTTTTAACACCAGTTGTAAACTTTAATTAGCTGAGGGTCATAAACTTGTCAGAAACATGAAGACAGGTAGATATATAGTATTTTCATGCAAAAATATCTTTATACTTTCCAAATTTAAGTGACGAAATTGATTTGAAATACTTTCATCATTTAGAAAACTGTTTCGTAAATGACGAAAATGACGAGCGCTAGCAAAATCACTGAACTCATCTGTAATTATCTTCAAAATGTATAATAATGAACAGTAAATTTCAAACTATATTTATACCGTCCTACAGAGCTTATCATCAACAGCCCTTAGGAAACAGAAAATTTTCAATAAAAACTTTCACTCCAATTAGACAAGAAGTCACTTGCACCTACTCTTCATCAAGAGGTTGTCCGAGACCTGCAGACCAAACCAGTTTCCATGGCCATAGATGAGAGCAACGACCGCAACTGTGACAAGTCTCTTGCCATTCTAGTTCGCTACTTCACTGACCAAGCAACAACCAAATTCCTTGCCATGCCAATATGTAATATAGGAAAAGCATCTAACATCTTTGACCATCTTCAAGAAGTATTTGTGTAAGTTTTTTCTAATTATTAACTTTCATTTTTGATTTTAGTAATACTTATAAAAGTAAGAAGATGTGGCATAATTGCCAATGAGACAACTCCGTACCAGAGACCAAATGACATAGAAGTCTGAAATTGTATTTTTTTTATTACAAGTTCATGTAAATTGTGATTTAAAAGTATATATTATCTCTTCTTTTTTTCAGTGACAACAATATACCCTGGGAGAACCTGGTGTCATTTGTGTCCGACAACTGTAGTGTAATGACTAGTAGACACAATTCAGTAGTAACCGGCATCAAAGAAAAGTGTCCAGCTGTGTTTGACTTTGGATGTGTGTGTCATCTTGCCAACCTTTGTACTGTTGCTGGTGTGAAGGCCCTTGCTCTGCCAGTAGAAGACCTCCTCGTGGAAGTTTCTTTCACAGGTATTGTAACATTAAGATAAAATTGTTTATAAAAAAAAAGATATATATCAATGAGACAGCAATCCAACAAAAATGATATTTATAGGATCAACATTTGTTAATTTATAATAAAATTATATTTGATACATCAATGAGACAGCAATCCAACAAAAAATGATATTTATAGGATCAACACTTGTTAATTTATAATAAAATTATATTTGATATATCAATGAGACAGCAATCCAACAAAAATGATACTTATGGAATCAACACCTGTTAATTTATAATGAAATTATATTTAATATATTTTAATATAAAATATGGAGATGTGGTACACATTTTTTTCTGAAATGTTTTGAATTTATAATATGATTATAATAAGAATTATTATTTCAGTTCCAACAGAAAAGAAAAGTATAAAGAGTTTCTAGAGTTTACAGACACAGAACCTAGCAAGATCATCAAGCACAGCAGCACCAGATGGCTTAGTTTGGAAAAGTGTGTTGGTCGTCTACTTCACCACTGGTCAGCCCTTACATCATACTTCAACTCCCATGACGAGGTGGAGAAGCTAGGTCGTATCAAGCGGTGTGCCAACTACCTCAGTGACCATGAGATGTGCCTCTACTACCACTTCCTCAGCTTTATACTGGAACCACTGAACCACTTCAACACCATGATTCAAGTAAGAACTTTTTTAAATAACATTCTTTAATAGAATATTAATTGGTACATGTACATGAAACATTTATTCAAAAATAAGGAGATGGAGATGTGATATGATTGCCAATTAGACATATTTTTATCAGAGTTGGAGATGTGATATGATTGCCAATTAGACATATTTTATCAGAGTATAGAAAAGACTTTATGTTTATGATAGATTTATTCTCTTTTTTACAGTCAAATATATGCATTTTCATCCTGATTACTTTCAGCATTTATAATCTTGTTAACTTTTTTAGGCTGATGAGTCACGTATTGGTTTCTTGAGCCAGGAGATGACAGTCCTATTGCGTACCTTCCTTGGCAAGTTTGTGAAAGCCAGAGTCATCCAGTCACACCAAGACCTGACAACAGTTCCCTATAGTGATGCAGCCAACCAGCTTCAAGACAACATCCTAGCAGTTGGCCTTTATACTCGTACTTACATGGCAGACCACACAGATGACATCAGCCCATCAGTCCTTGCAAGATTCTTCAAGTAAGTTAATGATATTTTAAATAAACTAGAGGTTTGAATAAACATTAATAGAATAAATATAGAGTATATTTTAGAGAGACAGCCAACATAAAAAACAATTTACCTTAAAAAAATTATTATAAATATAAAAATATGTGGTATGATTGCCAATGAGACAACTCTCAACAAGAGACCATATAACACAGAAATTGTTCTCTTCATTAATTTTGTTTACTGAATTTCAAATAAAATTGTTTCAAAAAACTAATTATTTTCTTTTTTTATAGGTCTGTCAGAAACTTCTACACTGTAGTTGTGGCCAAGATGTTGGCAAAGTTCCCTTTCAAGGACCCAGTTGTTTGTGGCTTAGCCTTTCTGAACCCATCAACCAGAGGTGACCTCCCTTCATCAGCTGTAACAGCTGTTGCTAGACGTTTCCCATCAGTTGTACCAGAACACCTACTTCAACAACTGGAAGAAGAGTTCACAACCTACCAGGTCACACCAGCATCAGAACTGCCTACATACACTCTAGGATCAACCAGAGTAGACCAGTACTGGGGACAGGTGTCAAAGATGACCAACAGAATCACAGGAACACCCAGGTTTCCTCTTCTCACCAAGATTGTCTCAGCAGTGCGTACCATTCCAAATTCAAATGCTGACTGTGAGCGTACCTTTTCAATGCTGAAGAAGATTCAGACTGACACCAGGTCATCCTTAGACAATTCAACATTATGTGCCCTCCTGACAGTCAAGCTAAACACCAGCAGCAAATGCTACACTTTCTAGCCAACAAAGGAACAACTCAAGACAGCTAAGCAGGCTTGCTCTTCATACAACAAGGACTGTGCATAAAACATACAAGTGACATTTAAGTAACCAATGTGCAACCTTTGTGAAATATTGAACTGTAGTGCTACATAATTAGATAGTTGCTTTTAAAATTGAACATTTTAAACTTTATGAACTTTAAAAACTTTGAAACACTTTTAACTGAAGTGCTGTATGTGTGCATGTACTTTTAATAATCATTACTGAGTACCTTTTGTGTTTGACATTACATCTTGTGATATTGATCTATATAATATATTGTTGTATTTTTGTTATTAAATTATTAAAATGATTACTTTTTTTATTTCTTTACAATGTATCAGACAAACATAAAGTAATCTTGCTGGTGTTTATCACAATAAAAAGAGTACAACATTCAAAAAGTTCAAAAAAGAAGGTTTATAACCTCATCTTGCACCATCAACCCAAAAAAAAGAAGCATGCCAGTCACTATCTCTTGAGCCAAATCAACACACGAAAAAATGCCGCAAATTAATTTGACCCTTAAAAATGGTGTCGTGCACAAAAACCTCCATGGCCATTTTCAAAAGTTGGCAGGTATGCAATTATAATTGTGTGATTGATATTTACCACATGCTTTGTTATCTGATAACAGGTGAAAATTATTTAAAAACACTTAGTGTAATCAAACATTATATATATAACTAATAGTTCCCAATATTTTTTCTTTCATTTGTCACAAACTTATATAGATCTGCAAATTATCTATCAATATCAACAACTTTATCTACACTATGTAATGTAATGAAATATATCCTTTAATGAAAATAGATTATTATCTAATGAAAATAATATCAAGTAAAAATTAAACATTAACACACACAACAAAAATAAAAATACCACATAACAACTGTGACATCTACCTTCAAAACACACATGTCTTAAAGAAAAATAGTTATAAAGAAATTTTTGACAACTCCTGACTAAAATCAATTGATCAGATACAATCATTGATAGACTATCTATACATATACTTATTAATTACACCATTTCTGTTCAAGGGGATATAACTCAATCACATAATAAGTATCAATTTTTGCTACTGAAAGGTCTACAACTCAACAATGAGAAAAGCTGAAATTGTGAAAATTAAACTTGACCTACATTAAAATACAGGAAACAACATATCTAAATTTGAAAAAATTTCATCCAAGCGCTTGCATGATAATGAACGAACACTGTTTGGCAGCCGCACGCCCGCCGTACATCCCCAAATCAATAACCAATTTTTCCTTAGAAAATCCAGTTAAAAATAGAAAAGCTTATACATCACTAAACCATATGAAACATGAATATTTGTTAAAGTAGGCATCTAACCTAGAAAAAGCTTCATTAGATTTGTTTTACAACTTTCACAATGATTAATTGTTTTATGTGCTTATTTTCCATTGTGATATACATGTGCTCCCATAGATGTTTTAAAATAATGCAACATACATTGTATCTGATTTTAAGCAAGTTCCAGTGAATACATCAAAACAGTCTAAGGTGAACATGGGTGTACACCTCTCTCCTGAAGACAAAACAGTCTAAACAGTCTAAGGTGAACATGGGTGTCATCTCTCTCCTGAAGACAAAACAGTCTAAGGTGAACATGGGTGTACACCTCTCTCCTGAAGACAAAACAGTCTAAGGTGAACATGGGTGTACACCTCTCTCCTGAAGACAAAACAGTCTAAGGTGAACATGGGTGTACATCTCTCTCCTGAAGACAAAACAGTCTAAGGTGAACATGGGTGTACACCTCTCTCCTGAAGACAAAACAGTCTAAGGTGAACATGGGTGTACACCTCTCTCCTGAAGACAAAACAGTCTAAGGTGAACATGGATGTACACCTCTCTCCTGAAGACAAAACAGTCTAAGGTGAACATGGGTGTACATCTCTCTCCTGAAGACAAAACAGTCTAAGGTGAACATGGGTGTACACCTCTTTCCTGAAGACAAAACAGTCTAAGGTGAACATGGGTGTACATCTCTCTCCTGAAGACAAAACAGTCTAAGGTGAACATGGGTGTACACCTCTCTCCTGAAGACAAAACAGTCTAAGGTGAACATGGGTGTACATCTCTCTCCTGAAGACAAAACAGTCTAAGGTGAACATGGATGTACACCTCTCTCCTGAAGACAAAACAGTCTAAGGTGAACATGGGTGTACATCTCTCTCCTGAAGACTGGTGAGATCTATATCTTTTAAGTGTTTTGCATTGTATCAAATTTTGTGTACTGCTTGTTGTTAATATTGTATGTTCTCTGCTAAATATCTCTTATAGTTAAGGTATTCTATAGATCATATTTTAAATTTGCAAATATCTTTGTAGTGGGAGAATATGTTTTTCTAATTCAACACTTTACCAGGGGAGGATCCAAGCTTTGAGCAAAGAGACATAATTGTCATCTATGGCTAAAAAAACAAAGGGCTGCACCCATCTGAATCAACCTCAGAATACTACCTACTTTAATTACTTTAGATAGATGTATGTCTGGTGAACAATTGTGTGTATTTGTTTTCTTGGTTAAATCACGTTCTGCACTAAGAATCATCTCTTGTTAAATATTTGTGTATATATCCAGTGTATTTGTTTTCTCTCCACCTCTCATTAATATACAAGTTGCACTCTTTAGGTCAGAGTATAGAGTTTAACATAGGCCCTATTTTATTTATGGGTTAACCGTTTTTTTTTTAAATTCTAATTGGACTTTTCAGGTCTTGTTCTAAGAATTTTTCTAGCTTTGATTTTGTTGTTGAATGAAGTCTGCCTATTTGAGGGTGAAACTTAAAGGTTCACTACTCAGAATCTTATCCAGTTCAACCTTAGCATGGTCTCTCTGTTTATGTTGTTCTGTTTTGTACATGTGTACCTGTGTAGTGTGAAATTAAATGTGTTTGTTTTCTCCTTAAGGGTAACTTACAGGTTCTCTACTAAGAATCTTATCCAGTTCAGCCTTAGCTTGATCTCTCTGTTTATGTTGTTCTGTTTTGTACTGCCAACTTAACTATTGTTCACTTGTGCTTGGTCCTGTCAGCTCTTTTAGTTTACTTTCAGCTGAAAAATATCAAAAAACAAGCATTTTGTGAGTATTGCATTGCAATACATAGTCCCTTACTGGTTACAAATTCATTGTAATGGAACGAAATTTTCACTTGATCTATAACTTGTCATGGTGTAAAGTACATAAAAATATCAAGTCAAAATCTTCAAGCATGACGAAAAAAACTGTTGAAAACTGATTATTTAAGTGAATATTCTATGTCCAAAGACCATAACTCTGCAAAATTATCAGACTTGAACAAAATTCCAACTTGATCTGTAAGTTGTCATGATAAAACTATAAACTAATTATCAAATCAATATCTTCAAGTATGACAAACAAACCTACCACTAAGTTCTTCAAACAATTTACCAAACCAGCAAAGAAAAGGAAAAAAATTCCAAAATGTCATTTTGTCTTTTAAAAATCTAATCTTTTAAAAAATAAGTTATTTCCCTTTGAACAGAAATCTACTAATTAATAAGTATTTCATCATATATTTAATTCTAGGGAAAGGGCTTTAACTGAACAAAGAGAAAAGCTAAAATCCTGAAAATTGAACTTGACCTGTAACTTGTCATGATATATCAATAAACCAAATATCAAATCAATATCTTCAAGCACGAAGAAAAAAAATCTGGAAAACTGATTTGCCAGACTGACAAATGGACAGACAAACAGACAGACAGAGTGCAAACCTAAAGTCCCCTTCGACTTCGTCGGTAGGGGACTAATAAAATAAAATATTTGTTTTGAATAATTTATCAAAAGACTTATACAGACAGAGACATATTATCATTTGTTTTAAGAGATATGTTTTATATTATACAGTTTTGAAGGTACAAACTAAAAGGGACTGACCTAAATGAAAGTGTTGGTAGAGTTAATTAGATCTTCAGAAATTTACCTTTACATATAAAAATTCATTTGTGTATATCATTAGTAAACCTACTTTTCATCTTGTGATTCTATATTGCTATTTGAAATGTATGCTTAGTGGTGAAGATTGTAGATTTTTTGTACCAGTAGCATCAAGTTTTCTGTTGCTGCTTAGCCAAATATTATCCATGTCATATTTTAAAATAATTTTGTTACTGAAAAAACCGTGGCATGACAGGGGAGGTAAACAGACTAAAATTGTTTGATCCTTACTTTGTTGTAACTATTCTCTGTGAGTTTCTTCCATAAATTTGACAGCCATATCCCTATGTTGTTTGTCTGGTATTGTTTTGTCGTCTAGTGTATTTTTCTGCATTACTCTCTGAAATAAAGTTTCAAAGAATAGTTTTTTTTTTCAAATTACTAATCACTTTATATCTTTTTTTCCCAGTTAGGATGCATGTTCAGAAAAATGGTTGTTTTTGCCACAGAAACAGCTTTGAGAATACAAATTTTTAATTAAATATTCAATTTTTTGTCAATAATAACATAATGTACTGTGAGCAATAGCTCACTTATGAATATCCCAGCTATACGTATTAGGAAAACAGAAAATTGATATGTGGTGAAAGTGAAAACAAACATGAAACTTGATACCAAATTTGAAGAAACTCTGATTCATACTTCACATCTTCTTATATTTAATTAGAGAGAAAAATGTGAAGAAAATCTTATACATGGTCATTATGTGTAAAGAATATTTTAGTATTTAGTTAATAGGAAGTTGATGAGCATTGGATGTGAAAACGCATCACACAGTACAAAAACCTCACTTGAAGCTTGATTCCTGAGAAAAATGTGACGATAATTTCATACACACAAAAATAAGGAGATGTGGTATAAAAACAAACATGAAAGAACAACAACTAATAACAATAACTGAATTACAGGCTCCTGACATGGGAAAGCAAATTTGATACCAAATTTTGGAAATCTCTGATATCTAGTTCCTGAGTAAAATGTGACAAATATTTCATGGGACAGACAGAGGTTAAACAGTATATCCCGACTCCTTTAGAGAGGGTATATAATCAGCTAAACAGTATAAACTAGACTACAATCCATCCTCACACATAAAGAGGATGCTTACTTGATTAAAACTGTCTTAACAGATTGATTTCTATTTAACAACTCAACATGATATATATATATATATATATATATATATATATATATGGTTGAGAATTGGTGGCCAAATTGTCTAAGTTGTTCATATTCAGTGATCACTTGTCTGTCTACCCAACTCATGGAGATTTGCATTTTAATATGTTCTTAAATTGACAAGAATTGTCAGTTTTCCTAAGTAAGGTTGGCAGTTCTTGGTGTGTACTCCAGCTTCCATCACCATCAAAATCTGACTGTCATTATACAGTCATAGGCACTGTTAGTGGTGTTAAACACCAATAACAAATAACAAACCATGACATATTCAGTTTAACACTATAGTTTATACCTTTCACTACAAAGTTAGATTCAAAAGTGTTTTCCCTTCGATGTTTAGAAATACTGCTATCTATGCCACAAATTTACCAAACTGTCCACTGCTTTGCCCTCCCAATGATTTTCTTTACTGATATATATATTGCCACAGACTTATCAAACTGTCTTCTGCTTTGCCCTCCCATGATGTTTTCTTTACTGATATCTATTGCCACAGACTTATCAAACTGTCCTCTGCTTTGCCCTCCCAATGATGTTTTCTTTACTGATATCTATTGCCACAGACTTATCAAACTGTCCTCTGCTTTGCCCTCCCAATGATGTTTTCTTTACAGATATCTATTGCCACAGACTTACCAAACTGTCCTCTGCTTTGCCCTCCCAATGATGTTTTCTTTACTGATATCTATTGCCACAGACTTATCAAACTGTCCTCTGCTTTGCCCTCCCAATGAAGTTTTCTTTACAGATATCTATTGCCACAGACTTACCAAACTGTCCACTGCTTCGCCCTCCCAATGATGTTTTCTTTACTGATATCTATTGCCATAGACTTATCAAACTGTCCTCTGCTTTGCCCTCCCAATGATGTTTTCTTTACTGATATCTATTGCCATAGAATTACCAAACTATCCTCTGCTTTGCCCTTCCAATGATGTTTTGCTTTAGTGATATCTATTGCCACAGACTTACCAAACTGTCCTCTGCTTTGCCCTCCCAATGATGTTTTCTTTACTGATATCTATTGCCATAGAATTACCAAACTATCCTCTGCTTTGCCCTTCCAATGATGTTTTGCTTTAGTGATATCTATTGCCACAGACTTACCAAACTGTCCTCTGCTTTGCCCTCCCAATGATGTTTTCTTAACAAATATCTATTGCCACAGACTTACCAAACTATCCTCTGCTTTGCCCTTCCAATGGTGTTTTGCTTTAATGATATCTTTTGCCACAGACTTACCAAACTGTCCTCTGCTTTGCCCTCCCAATGATGTTTTCTTTACAGATATCTATTGTCACAGACTTACCAAACTATCCTCTGCTTTGCCCTTCCAATGTTGTTTTGCTATAATGATATCTATTGCCACAGACTTACCAAACTGTCCTCTGCTTTGCCCTCCCAATGATGATTTTCTTTACTGATATCTATTGCCACAGACTTATCAAAATGTCCTCTGCTTTGCCCTCCCAATGATGTTTTCTTTACAGATATCTATTGCCACAGACTTACCAAACTGTCCTCTGCTTTGCCCTCCCAATGATGTTTTCTTTACTGATATCTATTGCCACAGACTTATCAAACTGTCCTCTGCTTTGCCCTCCCAATGATGTTTTCTTTACAGATATTTATTGCCACAGACTTACCAAACTGTCCACTGCTTTGCCCTCCCAATGATGATTTTCTTTACTGATATATATATTGTCACAGACTTATCAAACTGTCCTCTGCTTTGCCCTCCCAATGATGTTTTCTTTACAGATATTTATTGCCACAGACTTACCAAACTGTCCACTGCTTTGCCCTCCCAATGATGATTTTCTTTACTGATATATCTATTGCCACAGACTTACCAAACTATCCTCTGCTTTGCCCTTCCAATGGTGTTTTGCTTTAATGATATCTATTGCCACAGACTTACCAAACTGTCCTCTGCTTTGCCCTCCCATGATGTTTTCTTTACTGATATCTATTGCCACAGACTTATCAAACTGTCCTCTGCTTTGCCCTCCCAATGATGTTTTCTTTACTGATATCTATTGCCACAGACTTATCAAACTGTCCTCTGCTTTGCCCTCCCAATGATGTTTTCTTTACAGATATCTATTGCCACAGACTTACCAAACTGTCCTCTGCTTTGCCCTCCCAATGATGTTTTCTTTACTGATATCTATTGCCACAGACTTATCAAACTGTCCTCTGCTTTGCCCTCCCAATGAAGTTTTCTTTACAGATATCTATTGCCACAGACTTACCAAACTGTCCACTGCTTCGCCCTCCCAATGATGTTTTCTTTACTGATATCTATTGCCATAGACTTATCAAACTGTCCTCTGCTTTGCCCTCCCAATGATGTTTTCTTTACTGATATCTATTGCCACAGAATTACCAAACTATCCTCTGCTTTGCCCTTCCAATGATGTTTTGCTTTAGTGATATCTATTGCCACAGACTTACCAAACTGTCCTCTGCTTTGCCCTCCCAATGATGTTTTCTTAACAAATATCTATTGCCACAGACTTACCAAACTATCCTCTGCTTTGCCCTTCCAATGGTGTTTTGCTTTAATGATATCTTTTGCCACAGACTTACCAAACTGTCCTCTGCTTTGCCCTCCCAATGATGTTTTCTTTACAGATATCTATTGTCACAGACTTACCAAACTATCCTCTGCTTTGCCCTTCCAATGGTGTTTTGCTTTAATGATATCTATTGCCACAGACTTACCAAACTGTCCTCTGCTTTGCCCTCCCAATGATGATTTTCTTTACTGATATCTATTGCCACAGACTTATCAAAATGTCCTCTGCTTTGCCCTCCCAATGATGTTTTCTTTACAGATATCTATTGCCACAGACTTACCAAACTGTCCTCTGCTTTGCCCTCCCAATGATGTTTTCTTTACTGATATCTATTGCCACAGACTTATCAAACTGTCCTCTGCTTTGCCCTCCCAATGATGTTTTCTTTACAGATATCTATTGCCACAGACTTACCAAACTGTCCACTGCTTTGCCCTCCCAATGATGATTTTCTTTACTGATATATATATTGTCACAGACTTATCAAACTGTCCTCTGCTTTGCCCTCCCAATGATGTTTTCTTTATAGATATCTATTGCCACAGACTTACCAAACTATCCTCTGCTTTGCCCTTCCAATGGTGTTTTGCTTTAATGATATCTATTGCCACAGACTTACCAAACTGTCCTCTGCTTTGCCCTCCCAATGATGATTTTCTTTATTGATATCTATTGCCACAGACTTACCAAACTGTCCTCTGCTTTGCCCTCCCATTGATGATTTTCTTTACTGATATCTATTGCCACAGACTTACCAAACTATCCTCAGCTTTGCCCTCCCAATGATGATTTTCTTTACTGATATCTATTGCCACAGACTTACCAAACTATCCTCTGCTTTGCCCTCCCAATGGTGTTTTGCTTTACTGGTAGCTACCACTGCCAACTTTAACTGGTCAAATATTTCATCATGATCTTTACACTTCTTATCTTCTTCCACAATTCTCTGGAACTCGTCATGAAGTGTATCCCATCCAACCTTTAAACAACAAACATATACCAGTAAAATCAACAGTATTATTTAGCTTGATTTACATATCATGGTTTAATAGAGACAAAAAATCAATGGTTATAATTTATTCACCTATTGATTTATTTTTTGTATTTATGTTATATCCTTAAAGGTTGTACATGTAAGCAAAAACTGCAAAATCTGTCAAAATGTAAATTGATATCTTCTAAAATGTATTTTGAAATGGTTTGCAGGCTTACTCTGAAAAATGGTAATGTTAACTTAATAACATTAACTATTACATATGTGAAACAAAGTATTTACCTCAACACATTTCTTGGGTAGTACATTAGATGCCCATTTTGCTAATTTTACATCAATATTGGTATTTAATTCTCTGAAATAGGAAAAATCTTTATACTGTGTTGTTAACATATAATAGATTATATCAATAAATAAACTTAAACAAGCATTCTGAGAGTATAGCATGGCAATACATAGTCCCCTATCGGTTAAAAATTCATTGTACTGGAACAAACTGCTAAATTGATCTATAACTTGTCATGGTGTTAAGTATATAACAAATATCATGTCAATATCTTCAAGCATGACGAAAAAAAGTTAAGAAAAATGATTATTTAACTGAATTTTCGAAGTCCAAGGACCATAACTCTGCACAAAATCATTAAACCGGAACAAAAAATTCGAACATGATCTGTAACTTGTCATGGTAAAACAATAAACCAAATATCAAATCAATATCTTCAAGCACAAAGCAAAAAAGTGTGGAAAACTGATTTGCCGGACTAATGGATGGACAGGCAGACAGACAGACAGAGTGCAAACCTAAAGTCCCCTTAGGTAGGTAGGGGACTAAAAATAAAAGTGCAAACGCTGAAATGTATAGCCTGCTTTACTTATCATGATTGAATTTATGTTGAAAGTGTGTTATATGAAGGTTTTACTACAAGTATCACATAAACTTCAAATAATCAATGATCAATTTAAACAAGGTCAAGGTCAGATGTACACTGCTAGACAACATGAACACTATGCAATCATTCTATAAACCAAATATACATGTAGTTGACGTCTTCCTTATAGTATCTGATTAATGGAGTAAACAAATGAAACTCAACATTGACTAATGAATCATGAAAATGAGGTCAAGGTCAGATGAACCTTGCCAGGCAGACATGTGCATCTTACAATCCTTCCATACAATAAATATAGTTGACCTATTGCTTATATTATCTGATATACAAACAAAACCATAAAAACTTAACATTGACTAATGAACCATGAAAATTAGGTCAAATTTACAATCATTCCATACACCAAATATGGTTGACCTATTTCTTACAGTATCTGAGATATGGTTTGACCAAAAAAAGTTAACCTGGACCAATAATCCATGAAATGAGGTTGAGGTCAGGTGAACCCTGTCTGATGGACATGTAGACCTGGCAAAAACCAATACACCAGATAGTTATCATATTATTCATAATAATTTTCATAAATTGAGGAGAAATTGTATTTACGAGGATATTTAATTTAATGGTTTTAGGAAGTATGTGTACAAGCCTAAAGATGGTATGTGTGCTTCTCTGAAGATTTGATTTTGATTTTTGGTGTTTTAACCCCACTTTTAAGCACCGCTTTTTGGACTATTTCGTGGCGGCCAGTTTTTATTGGTGGAGGAAGCCGGAGTGCCCGGAAAAAACCACCAACCTTCGATAGGAAAACCGACAATCCTAGTCAAATAAGTAACTCATTTTTATGGAACAACTCAAGATTTGTCTATAAAAACTGTATTACATGTTCTTGTAAAACAACTATTCCAGCATTTATTACAATCAAGTTCATAAGCTAGTATGCGTGCTTTTCTTTTCTCTTTTATTTCTTTGTGAAGAATTTATACCTTTCAAATGCTATCACCATCTGTTATATAGCTGCAAAGGATTTAATATGTTTTTTTTTATATAGCCTTAAAAAGTAAAAGCCAGTATTACCCTAAGTTTTGTGTCTGTGCAGCAGGTAGATAAATATTCTCAAACATGTAAGGTGCATTCTTATCCCAAATTTTCTTAGAAAATGCATCCTCCCTGCAAAAACAAAACAACATTAATATATACCAGAAATAATTTGTTAACTTTTGTTAAATAATTCAATAAACTATGTCACAGGTACTTAGGTAGATATTATACAAGTGTTATGAACAAATATTTTGGAATATTTATATGTTTATCTTTCTACAACATATAAAAGGAGTAAAGAATTCAATCAATGTATTATTATAGCACCTTCTTATAATACAATTATGCAGAGGCTAAGAATGGTAGCCCAATTTGAATACTTAGAATATTTCTTCTAATAATGATGATTAAGTCATTGTTGATGATTGATTGATTGGTGAATAACAACACTTTCAGCACTATTGGCTATTTCATGGCGGTCAGTTTTTATTGGTGGAGGAATCCATAGTGCCTGGAGAGAACCACCTACCTTCCGCAGGAAAACTGACAATCATTGTCAATTGTCAATTAAGAGTGGAGTCAAGTGCACCTGCCACAACCGCAGTGTTGACCGGCTAGTGATACAGTAGTTGAACTACTCAGCCAACAAGGCCCCAAGTCTTTTTTGATAAAAGTGGACAACAACAATACAAATGCAGTTGTTTCATGAGCCTTTTGTCTAAAATACAACTCATTTTCAGTGGATGTTTATTGCATAACAAGTGGTTATTTTTTTGTATTGCAACAAACATAAGGCTACATTTATTTTGCATGAAATAAATAGTTATATTTTGCTTCACAGCTCAGTTATCTCATAAGACCTTTAGAATGAATAAATTACATGTGTAAAAGTGATTTACCATTCTTTTGCTGTAACTTGACTTAAGTTGATTATTTCATCTAAAATCTCCCCTTTAGCTTTTTCAAATAGCTCCGTCTGTAATGAAAAATAGTGATAATGAAGAAAGATGTAACAGTACAATAAAATATAAATACATATAGTGAAACTTCTGAAATAGGACTACAAATCATTGACATCTGATGTGTGCTTAATTGATTGATTGATTGGTGTTTAACGCCACTTTCAGCAATATTGTGCTATTTCGTGGCGGTCAGTTTTATTGGTGGAAGCTGTAGTGCCTGTAGAGAACCACGACCTTCAGTAGGATAACTGACAATCCTAGTCAATTAAGATTGGAGTCAGTATTGACAGGCTAGTTAGAAAGTAGTTAGACTACTTAGATCACTCGGCCACAGAGGCCAATGATGTATGCTTAAAGACATACATATAATTCAAAGCATTTGATTTGTCCAATACTGTAAACATGAAAATTTTCATCAAGTAGGTCTTAAACAATGAATTTAAGATTCCACATCAAGTACATTTTCACTAAAAGAACATTCAGAGAATCATTTTTCATAGCATCTCAAGCGATGACCATTACATCTGTACTCATTCAAAAGTTGTTTTTTAGTTTGTGTGGTTGTGTCATTTTTGTCTTGATTTACTTTTTTTCCCTAAGTAATAACATGAGATGTCTTTATCAGTAATTTAAGTCAATTTCATTCAGAAATAATACTAACCCTATCTAATTCTCGTAACCTTGGGAATGTATTCTTCCATTCTGTTTCTAAATTAAATCTTTGAGCTGCAATTCAAAGTATACTCATGAAATATTTATAAATGGCATTTGAAAGCAATCATTATTTTACCATTGATGTATGAGTTCCTTTTCAGACAATGGTTTCACACTTTATTTTTTTTCTTTTAAGTTTTTAAAAGTTTGAAAATTGACTACAAATAAAACTTCATATCAATATTTTTCACTACCTGGTAGTAATTTTAACTAACAAACAAAAGGTTCTTTGTGACTTTTGTCTTTATATCACTTCGTCTTGTAGTTAGTTGTTTTTGTGCTAAGTACCAATCTGGTAGGACAAGCCCTAACTGTTTTTTACAGTTCTATGTTATGTTGTGTTGTTTTACCACTGTCCCAGATCAGGAGGGTTGAGCCTCAGCCAGAAGCCTGTAATCCAGTTGCTGACTGTTGTACTTAAATTTCTTTTATTGTATTAGTATAAATTATTTGATTAGGGACTTTCTGTTTTGGATTTTCCACTGAGTTCAGTATTTTTGTGATTTAACTTTTTTATAGATTTTCTCTTTTGAATAGTTTGTTACCTTGAAAGTTAAAAACAACTAACACTTATACAGGTCATAAAACATATCCCAGCGGGCACATGACATTGTTTCAACGTTGAAAAATCGTTGAATTTTGGTTGACTTCAACGTTCAACGTTGATTCAACGTAATTATTTTCAACGTCGAATATTTAACCACAATTCAAGGTTGATTCAACGTCTTAATTTCAACAGAAAGTTGATGTTGATTTAACGTTGAAATTTCAACAGAAAGTTGATATTGATTCAACGTCTTATTTTTCAACGTTGAAATTTTAACAGAAAGTTGATGTTGATTCAACGTCACTTTTTCAACGTTGAACCAATATATATATGAAATATATGATATGCATTAATCAACTATTCAAATCTGTTTTACTAATGAATTAAGTTTGGAAATTGAAGCAGGCAGTGGGATCAAGTGGGAGGGGGGATTGGGGGTTGGAACCCCCCTCCCCCCTTTTTTTTGGACGATAAATGTATTTGTCAGTGGCGGATCCAGAAATTTTCATAAGTGGGGCCATCTGACTGTCTAAGAGGGGCCCGCTCCGGTTAAGCTTCAGAGATTCCCTATATAATCAACCAATTTTTTCCCAGAAAAGGCCAAACCACCAGAACCGTACCCTCCCCCTCCCCTTTCTCCTTTTTGATCCGCCAATGAACCTTGCATGTTTTCTGATAATCATTTCTACAAAATAAAATATATTTCTTCCATATAAAGGGTTATAACAATATCCAAACCATTGTAATGATTTAAAATAAAACAAATTTACGGAGATATATATATATTTATTTGAAATAATAATTTTAAACTTTTCCCGCTCTTAAAACTTTGCTACTCGGAATATCACGGAAATGCTTCCGAAAGTTCGTGCATGTCGATTAGCGCCTTATTCAAAGAAACAACATTTGTTTACCACTCGAGAGAAACTGAAACAAGAAAAAACTATTCTACAACGTTAACAGCGATGGCAGAGGGTAGCATGAGACAAGAACACAGAAGTGAACAATCTGTACGTTATTTTATTGTTACAAATTTTTAAGTACATACGCACTTGTGTTTCTATCAACAGATCGTACATGAATATAAATCCATGCAGTGCCTACATCATGGTACATGAACACGTGGTTTACCCATAAAAAAGTATTTACTAATTGATTCTGAGCACATACCTATAGGCTATTTATAATTAACAGGTGCATATAAAACAGTTGAAGGCCTGACATTCACTTCCAGTGTCGTATCCAGTATTTTTTATAAAAAAAAGGGGGGGGAGGCTGCTCCATATGTATATAAACCAAATGATCCCATGAAAGGGTGGCCCTGACATTCTGGTTGTACCTATTTTTATAAATAGTCGTGTCCATGAACCAATCCCAGCAAAACTTACTAATACCATTGTCTATAGGAGATTTTATTTCTTGTCTGTATCGAGTTTCTATAATGATTTTCCATGTATCGCTGTTTATACTTTATATGCAATTTTATATGCATTTAAATGTTTGTCTTCAATTACAGGTTTATTCTGTTATTGCTCTGTTTGTGCATGATTTAGTGATTCATATATATAGCATGTTTTGCTTATGTATATTTACTTTAAATTATATATATTATCTTTAACTGTTAAAACCTGATTTGACCTTTTCTCGGTAGATTGTTCTGTGGTTAATTATAAACTTTTACACATCTATTTATTTTTTAAAGGATTTTCCCCAACGTAAATGATCTGTGGTAATCAACTGGTCGTCTATGAATTTCTTTAATTTGATGATATTACACCTGGTGTTTCGGATATCATTTAGGTCAAGTTCGACCAAGGCCGTTCATCCTTGTCAGGTGCCCTGGCCTAATTTATTTTTATTTACTATAACATTTGATCATAATTACTTTTTATTTGTTATCAATATGTTTCTATCGTGTAATGTATCAAATGCAGTTACATTTTGGGGGCACTACACCTGATGAATCTGTAATACACTTATAGTTTAATGTCCATTCTTTATTTAATTACATTATAATTTTGCCGAGATCAAGTACTCCTTCACATTCTTGTGTTTACGATAAGCAATGATAGGCGGTCTTGGAAATAGATGTTTAGCGGTCTCGTCATCTTCAATCAAATGCCAGTGTTTTCTTATTCGTCTTCCCAACTGCTTAAATAAAGGATTAAATTTTGTTGCTATGACTAGTGGTGGACTTTTCTGTTTGTTTTTTGTTTTATAACATAATTTGTTTTGCCTACTTTTTCGTAGTCCTGTATTAACTAGTGGATTAATTTCATTTTCCTTTTGTCCCCTGATTATAAGCTTGTGTTTAAATAGTTTGATTTGTGTGTCGAGGTCATCTTTGTTATTACATGATCGAATGAACAGTGTAACTTTGCCAATTTTAAATCCCTTAAATACAGAGGCGGGATGAGCTGATGATTTATCTAAATATTGGAAGTTATTCGTAGGTTTGCGATATAATTTGATATCTAATATTTGTTCCGTTTAATTTGTCATTTGTTTTCCACATATGTCTTTCCTGTAAATTTCTCCTTTCTATTGTACTTTACCAAAATTAAAAGGGATATGTAAATAGTATCATATTAAAAGTAATGTATCGTATTTAATCACAACTATGGATTTGGAAACACAACATTTTCAACAATTGTACTTGTATCATCCTGATTATACCCTTTTTATATTTTCTTAAAAAAAATAAGTTAAGGAAACTATGATTTTGAAACAGGTAACAAAAAATTATGAGGGAAAGACTACAAGCCTAGAAAAGAGTTAACACTACAAATGCAAGAAAAGAACATGTAGAAATTGAAATTAACGAGCAAATTTTAACAGCAAAAACATCCAAGATGTCTAGTAAAAATTATTTGATAAACTCGATGCATTTTCATATTGTAAACTGTAAAATAAAAAACATCTTACATCTGATTGTGATTTTTTTTTATTTAGATGCATATATTTTTTTCAGGGTCCTCCATAATTCTTTGATGGCCAAACTGAATATCAGCTGGAAAAATGGCAAAATTTCATTTGGTGCCTCAAAGTTGTTCACAATAATTCTTGGTAAGTTGCATTATTTTAAATTCTATATTAGCAAGTAACTCGCAAAATTCACTGGAAAATAAATTAGAAACTATGTTCATCCTTACCAACTCCAAGACTACATTAATTTTTAATTATCCTCAGTAGCTGTATGAACTTTTATGTGAAATGAATAATTTTTGGCTTTCTGTGTTTTAATTGTTACTATGTTTTTTTATAAACAGATTGTGTCTCAGAGTCCTTTCCTGAGTCGGTTGAAGCAACAGAAACTAGGATGAAGAGTGAAATGTCCAGGTTCCTGAAATATGCCCCTGAAAGGCACGGAGGTGGAGGGAGGAAAGAAAAAAGAAAGAGACAGGATGAGGACATTTCAAATTTCATTCCAGATACTCAAAATAAATAAATGCTCTATTCATCTTGTTTTTAATGACTTATATTGACTAAATAATTGTATGGCAGGTTAGGTCAAACCAAAGATTTTAAAATTGGTATTTGCCGCTTTTCCGCCAAACATATAGCATTTAGGAGTGGTTAGACCAGAATTTAGGAGTGGTTAGACCAGAATAATGTGTCTGGGTAAGGTGACATGTGTGAACTGTTAGTGAGCTAGTACATTAAAAATCCTGCTTGGCATGTCTGCTCTCATGTTCGTCCTGAATATGCATTTGACTTTCATCCTAATCAAATATTTTAGTAAATGTCCTTCAATCTTCTTTTTCTCTAAAAAGTGTGTGGTCGCCTTTTTTCATGTCGTGACACTAGGAAAATTCAGAAGAAACCAAGAAATTTTGAGGTAATAATTAAATTTCAACCAATCATTTGCAGAGAACAGATATTTCACTAAATATTTTTTCTCACACTGATCAAAAAATGTGAAAATAGCACAAACATTAGAGAAACTAATTATCAACATTCTCAACGTTGTATCAACTATGAATTTTCAACGTTGATGCAACGTTGTATTTTCAACGTTAAAATGACCTTTCATTTTCAACCTATAATTCAACATTGATTCAACGTTTCAGTATGACGTTGTTTCAACGTTGAAGCAACGTTGATGTGCCCGCTGGGATACTCTTACACCAAATTCAAGATCTATCAAGACATAATTTTTTTATTTGTATTCTGGTTGGGTTGTCTCAGTAAAATATACCCTACATCTATCTTGATTAATTCAAAATAGATATGAAATCTTCAAACAAATTGTAATGCATGAATGATGCAATTTAATTCTGTAAAGCAGAATTTTCAGGATAGTTTTTTAACTAATTTCATGATCAAGATAATATTGCAAAAATATCCCCTTCCTGTAAATTTCATGTATAAGGAAAATGAGAGACAGTAACAAGAAAAACATGAAAATAAAACATTGTAGTCAGATTATGCATTAAAAATCATGAAATTTAAACTCCTCCAATTGAAACCCTTTATAGTAATTACTGACCTTTAAAAGCATCAGCTTGTTGTTCCACAGTTTCTTTAACCATTTTCCAGAATAACTCTGACACAGACATACTAAGGTTTTGTGTATTTGTTGTACTTGGTTTTAGCACACCATCTCTGTAAAATAAACAAGTGTGCTGATTATTATTGTAATTTTATGTCAAACTGGCTTTAAAAGTCACCTCTTTAAAGCAAAATCTGTCTTGTCTACCTCTTCTTGTCCAATAAGAGTTAAATTTATGCATCAAAGGTCACCTCTCTTATATTGCCAGTTTTCCTGGTCCTGAAGATGACCTTTATATACAGGGTTGACTTTAGTTTAGTTCCTTCATGAGTTAAATCAATTGGATTTTGAAAAGATTTATGTTATTTAAAGCCATTTTTCTGTATGTCCAACTTGCAAATGATGTATATTTTATTTGGAGATGTTTTGAAAAATATGCAGTCTGACATTTTTAAATGAAAATAGATTCTATTGAAAGTATACAGAATTTTTGTCATGGAAGTAAAAGTAGTCAGGGCAATAAGGCCCTTATATGGCCCAAATATAAGTGCATATTTTAAGTTGCCATACATATTCCTTAATTTTTCCTAACTATACTTAGGTACAAGAATGTTTAGAAATTAAAGTTTATTTTCGCCTTAAAATTTGTATCTTTGTCAAATATCCTTGTTTTGAACATCATAACATCAAAATGCATGTGTAATCCATTTATTTTTCTTGATCTTATGCATTTACAAACATTATGTGCAAAATTTAAAATAATTCTCCAAAACTTAATTTTCTTGGTCCAAAAAAGGCCTTAATGCCCCTACTCCTTTCTTCAGGTCAATTTTATAAAATTTAATGTGTGATGGTTATTTGAAGTATAAAAAATTACCCATAGAAAGTATGTTGCTTGTGTGAGATTATGGCAGCTACTTCCTACCATCAAATAAAATTAGTAAGTGTAAGTAAAGCATGAATTTTTTTCTTCAAACTACTTGAAGTGAAATATACTTCATGATATGATGAATAATTTCAAAATAGATAGCAATTTCATTCGAAAGTCACATATCAATGTAAATAAGATGATTATGTCATATCAATTTTTTGATTTATCAATCTGAAAGTGCATGCTAAATTGTTTTTGCACATAGATATGGATGTTTTGGGTCCTTCTTAATAACCCTTCACCTTACTAAGGCAAACTATAGAGATATCTTCTACATACAAATGATGTGAAAATCCCATTTGTACTTACTTGAATAATTTAGATTTTTTGGAAGAACTGTTTCTCGTATTCCTTTATAGTCTGTATACTGTCATTACTGTTACCTATAAAAAAGAACCAACCATTTACATAAATAAACTGTTTACACAGAGATATGTCGTGCCTGTCAGCACATAATTCAGAAGAAGACAATCTGATGGACAGAAACATTGCTATTTAATTCAAAGTTGCAGGACCATAACATAGAGGGCGGCACCTCAACATGATTGTCAAACTGAGATGTACTGAATGTATTGCAACTTTATAGAAAATATTATTGATCTATCACAAATAGTTCCTACCAAACTTTTGCAGAAAACAATTGTTGACGCCAACGAGACAAAAATTAAATATTTGGCAGATCTTATTAAATGGCTTTTAGAAATTTCAATCAATTTGAAGTTATCAAACTTTTATAAATCATGCTAATATCCTTGATACTATTTATTCTGAACAGCATGCATATGAAATTCATCCTCTTCAATTCACAGATCTATCTCAACAAATTTCATCAAACCAAAATTATTTGTCTACAGTAGGGCAAGTGAAAGATTCAATTTTTGTGTGTTTTCTTATAGTCTTTGAGTCATCAGCCATATTTCTTATTGTTGCACACTTGTAAAATTTGGAATGAAAAGGCCATATCTAAAAGAAAACTTGTGGTTGTCTTTTGTTACTGTATGTTATATCTGTTTTTTTGTTTCTTGTTTTGTACATAAATCAGGATGTTGGTCTTCTTTTTAGCTTGCAATGAGGTATGGGTTTTGCTCATTGTTGAAGGCAATACTGTGACCTGTAGTTGCTAACATCTACATCAGTTGGTCTCTGGTGGATGATTGCTTATTGGCAATAATACATCTTTTATTTTTATATTGCTCTTTTGGACACATCATAGCTTTAAAATAAATTCAATATAATTTTAAAATAAACTTACCCTTTCCAGTAACTACTGCAAAATAAGCCAACGCATTCATAGGGAACAATTGTCCTGCCAGTATTTGTTTAATCTGCAAAAAGTCAAACACGGTACTAATTATCAACATGAATACTACTGTGGATTCATTATCCCTCGTTGGATACTAATTTTCATGGATTTTACTGGTAAATGCAATCCACAAATATAAATGTTTAACAAATGCAAAAATTGGGAAACCAACCTAATCAAGTATTAAAAAAATGCATTTTTTTCTCAATCCAAAAAAATTGGTAACCACGAAAGTTATTGACTCACAGTATATATTTTTGCTTCCCAAAATAATCATACTCAATGGTTCAAAATAATCATACTCAATGGTCCAAAATAATCATACTCAATGGTTCAAAATAATCATACTCAATGGTCCAAAATAATCATACTCAATGGTTCAAAATAATTTTGAAGCAAAACAACTAAACATGGTAAATACAAAGAATAAAAATATTATGTTTGACATCTGAACAAAGGCTGTCATTATGAAAATCATGTGTCTTACCCTTTCTGGCTTAACTAAGTTATTTTCCACCATATCAGCCTTGGTAAGAACAAATATTGTACGTTTTCCTTGTGGATCTATCTCTCTCACAATGTCAGTAACATTACTTCTAGCAGCATCTAAAGACCCAGCTGTAAATGTAAGAAAAATCCTACAATATCTGTAACTTTTGATTAATTACCCAAAGCAATAGAATTTATGTGCAGCAGTGGCAGGGCAAATACCTTAAGTTTGAAAATCAAATAATAATGTCTGTCTCAATTACTATAAAAGATATAATTTGGTAGGGTTTTTGTTGCTCAGTCTTTAGTTTATTATGTTGTGTTTGTATACTGTTGTTTGTGTTTTGGTCTATTTTCGTTTTTTGCCATGGCGATGTCAGTTTATTGTCAACTTTTGAGTTTGAATGTCCCGAGTGTCCCTTTGGTATCTTTCGCCTCTCTGTTAAAGGAGATTTAAAAACTTTAAACATTGAAATGAATTAAAATTGAGGGAAATACAATTGGCAAATTTGATGTATTAATATAATGGAAAAACACGATGTCATTAGCTAGGACAAGGAAAAACATTCTAAAAGTGCAGATGTGTTAGTAAACACATAATTAACAATTGAAACATGTTGTAACTATTCTAGAAAAAAATAGATTTCTCATAAATGTATATCGTTTAATAATAAGAAATTTTACAAAAAACGTAGCAATATTTTGAGTGACTTTGAAGAACTCGTAACAATTGCAGAGATTTTACAAAATCACAAAAACTGCCTGTGATTTTACAAAATCTCAAAATATTATTGGATTTTGTAAAAAAACTCACTGTAACATACACACAGTACTAATGTTTTCCATATATATAATGACCATACCTTGTATACACAGAATAATGGCATTAGGATTTTCCATATAGGTCCTCACCATGTCTTTGGTATCTTCTCTTGTGTCTTTTGCCATAACAGAAGTCTCAGTCTGAAGGAAAACAAGCATATAAAATAAAGAATAATTGAATATGAATAATATACACACACAAGAGGTTGAACAGAGGCTTCAACAATATAACATTTATATCATTATCATGGCTGCCAGTTTTTATTGGTGGAGGAATCTTTAACCTTCTGCAGGACAGCAGAAAATCCTTGTTGAGAATATTCTATGTTTTCAATCATGTTGCTTCACTCTCTGACTCTTCAAATCTTTCAATCTATCTTATACATGTATTGTCTTAATTTTACATGAACATTAGACTTAACGTATTGAATGAGCATAACAAGTTTAACTACAGTTGTCTCGCACTCGGTTGACTAAAAATTTTGGATGAGTCGAAGTTTTCTCATGGTCCTGACCTTTGTTCCATATAAATATATGTACTTCGACTCCTAATGTGTGGAAATTGGATGAGTCAAAATTTCGATTGACTAGAACTAAATTTACAGTCCCAATGTTAACAAAAGCATTCAAAATTCATTATTTATCTCGAAATAATACACAAATGTCAAAACATGACCTTGGGGATTTAAATTGATTGAAGAGTTAATCTGACAATACATGTGTAATTAAATTTCTGGTCACTGACCACAGACCATAACGTACAAATACATCGATCTGAGACCAGAATATCGATCATCTACAAATATTCATCCGGATTTATTTTAGCCTTACCAAGCTAAGCAAGAGTTGTGTCCCTTGGTTTGTCAAACTTCCGGTTTTTGTTTGAGTCCAACTACGGGCATCTTGAAATATTTCTTTGCTCCGACTGACTTTCAGATAACGAGAGTCGACTGTAATAACATTTACTTTATCTTTTCAACAACCAAGCATACAAATAGCCTTCCAAAATACAATGAATCTTTCATTTCAAATTAACATAATGGCTACTTACAGAGATAATCCCAGGTAAGTCAACTAGTACCATTCTCTGTATACCTGGACCTTTCACTGTCATTGATATACACTGAAAAATATTGATAAGGCCATTTATAAGTTTCAGGGGATCGCATCCAACTGTTTAGATTTTGGGTGTGGGCAAATATTGTATCTTTATGTTTTGCTAAATATTAGCTAAGTTTTTAAAGGGGTAGCTTCATAGAAAAAAAATATATATATATAGCATTCAGAAAATTAATTTATACAGAATAACAAACAAACCTATCACGAAGTTCTTCAAAAAATTTACCAAAAAAATGAAAAAAAGAACAATTTCCAAAATATCACTCCTCATTAATATAAAGTCTGTAAAAAATCTATAAAACTTACCTTGAATAATATTCAAAATATCTAATAATAAGCAGTAAATTTCAAACTATATCTATATATAATATCTTCTCTAAATTAGATTGGGTACTATATCTATTTTTTCCATTACTCTTCTTACAATTTCTTTTAATTGTGCAATACAGCTCTGCATTTGGATTGTGATTATATATTTGACATAGCATAGTTTCTGACACAGAATGCATGTGGTCTAAGAACTTAAAAATTTGAAATTGGACATTTATCTAATATGGTCCAATATCCAAAATCAGCATATCAAAGAATACCAATAATTCAACTTTTGATGAAATCTTAGAAAAGTATTGTTTCTGGCCCCATTTTCCAAAACAGTTAGGGCCATAACACCCAAATCAATCAAAACCTTCCTTTTTTGCTATGGAAGCCTGTGGTACAATTTCATAGAGATCCATAGACTTATATTCAAGTTATTGTCCGGAAACCAGAAAATCCTTTTTTTTTGCCCCTAATTCCTAAACAGTTTGTGCCATAACCCCCAAAATCAATCCCAATCTTCCTTTTGTGATATGGAACCTTGTGGTAAAATTTATGATAGAGATTCATACACTTATTCACAAGCTACTGTCTGGAAACCAAATGTCTTCGCATGACAATGACGCTGACAACGTCATAACATTATACGACCACAAAATTGGGGTCATATAAAAAGGCTCACAAAATGTTTGACTAAAAAAAGACCATATGAAGTGATTATCACTGTGTATCACCTAAGTATAAGTAAATATCAGGATTGTATTATCTTGATGAAGGATTAAATTCTTAAGCTTATTGTTAAAAGAATTTCCAATATCAGTCACAACAAGAAACACCAATACAAAGTCTGTTTATCTGGTATACCGGTTGGTAATTCAAATTGTCAAAATGTTTTATTGTTATCTAGTCCCTCACATGAACATATATTGACTATAAATTTTTGTATAAAAATGCAAACCTAACCAAATAAACAACTACTAAAAAATGTACAGTATCCTGTCCAAAAAGGAAAGATCGCTGACTGAATGTCCAAACATAAGTAGAATACATATATTTAACCTACCTCCTTACTGACAGTTTGTCCTTCCTGAACACTTTTTTTCATTTTCTTTTCTACTTCACTGCGTAATTCTGCCAACTGTCAAAGAAAAATAAATTTAAGTATTATGCAATGACCAATTGGAACAAAAGAAGTTGCATGTGTTGTCATGCTAGGCATACCCAATTTATAATTCAAGTTTTAGTAAGTAAATAGGTTTCTGTCACATCTGAAAAGCGTTCACTCATTACAACTCATCACTTTTAAGTTATTCTGTGTAGTAATTTCTGATAAAACTTAAAAGTGTGACAAAAATATCTGTTTTTATTCAAAATATTGAAAGATTCAAAGTATCTTCAAACAGGAAGTAGGTTTCTAACACAAATGTAGAGTGTAAACCATTACAACTCATTACTGTCAAGCTGCTGATCAAGTATGAAGTAATCCTGAAAAGTTGTAAAAAAATTATTTCAAATTATCTTAATTATTTTATACAATTCAGTTAATTTTTTATATTATGTTTAAATTAAAAATTAAATTCTCTGTCTACTTACTTCTGATATTCTTTAGCGAGATCATATTCTGTGTTACCGTCTTTAAATCCTGCTATATGGTATGGTCCTTCACTCAAAGTAACTTTACCTGGAGCTCGTGTCATCATTTCTCCTGATCCTCTGTGGAAAATAAAGACAATTGAAAGGGTAATTTTACTACACAATACTACAAAATGGGAAATTTTTAGAACGAGATTATTTCATACTTACATTTTGCAATTTAGATAAAATCATGAAAATATTCCCTTGAATATATTTTTTCTGGAAGCTAATTTCAAAATTTTAGACAAGGAAAACACAAAATTAGAACCACTAAAAAAGATTTTTGCTCCTGTCCTAAGTCAGGTGCCTGTTGTTCAGTGGTTGTCGTTTGTTGGTGTGGTTCATTGGTGTTTATTGTTTCTCGTTTTTTATATAGATTAGACCGTTGGTTTTCCTGTTTGAATTGTTTTACACTAGTCATTTTGGGGCCCTTTATAGCTTGCTGTTCGGTCTGAGCCAAGGCTCCGTGTTGAAGGCCGTACTTTGACCTATAATTGTAAACTTTTTATACATTGTGACTTGGATGGAGAGTTGTCTCATTGGCACTCATACCACATCTTCTTATTTATATTGTTATTATTGCGAACCAAGGCTTCCAAAACGGTCATATATTCCGGACATTTGTATTATGTCCGGTAAAAGTCCGGCTGGGCAAAGCATGAAACGGACATCTACTTTTTAGTTTTCAAGGCTTTCTTAAGCTGTTAAGAGACGGTCATTTTAACATTATTCGCGATCTTTTTGACCCAACCTTTTGCCTTTAGCAGCCACACATTTCCGGTCATAAAAGTGACATGATCATTAAGTACTATCAAAACAACCCCTACTTTAATACCTTCTCATTTTAATCAAGGCTAATAAGTTGTCGAACAGCTGAAATTTACCTGTTCAGGTGACATGTAAACTATTTTGAACCAGACATTGATCGGTCTATTCAAAGTTATTTTCTTACATTTCAGCGGTTTGCATCTAATTAATTTAGTCAAAAAGATTTAAATTATCAGAAATACGTTTACAAATATGATTTGATGAAAAAATTAAAAAGGTGAAAATGAAAAATCGTCATAACCACGTTGTTTGAACCAGAGACATGTTTGAACTAGTACACTAGTGCGCATGTGCGCAGGTGTGAAATTTAATTATGCAGCATAATTTCTTCAAAAAATGCTTAAATTGTCATTGATACCTTTTTCTCACGTTTATTTTGAATATTTTCTTGAAGAAATAACGTAGAAAGAGCTACTTACACTCATTCATGCTTTGCAAACGTACACGGAATTTACGTATCCGTCTCTGGTCCATGTTTTACCATTGTCAAGATAACATCCTGTTTAAAAACGAAAGTAAAGTTTTTGACAACGTTATTTTTCACAAATAAAGAGTCTAAGGCAGATATAAGTACGCTGATGTTGCACACTTCGAATGATGCACTGCCAATTTAACAGTTTACGTCAGAACTTCTAATTTGAATCAAAGAAAGTTTAATATCGTTTTTTTTTAATGTCAATCATTGGGATGTCCAACTCGGCAACTGATTACCATAATTGCCTTTTGTTTATTTAGTCTTAAGGGATTAAACTCGGGATAATATATAAAATGTCCGGCTGGCTAAAAATAATTTTGGAAGCCCTGTTGCGAACCAAATGAAACTTTTCCATAAATTCATATCCTATTGGTCGGTCAATCTATTTAAACTTTTGTCAGTTCTATTGTCCCATTGAATAAATACAATAGCTTTTGTTCTCTGTGTAGTTTATTCACTGGGACCATTAAATTTCTTCAAAGAGAAATCCATCACTCTTTGATTAATTTACCTGAGTAAAAAAATTATCTTCTAAATAGATGAAAATACATTTTGTAAGAATTATATCTATTCTTTTTTTTTATTTTAAATATTTGGTAGAAGATACATTTATATAAACAGTAATAGTGTATACATTGTCACTTGGCTGTCACTATTTAATTTACAGGTAAGCTTTTTGTAAAAGCTATATTTTCTATAAAATTATTGACATTTATGGCGCTAAATATATTTGCCGTCTTTGCCGCCTGTCTTTATGACGTTAAGTTTTACTATGATGATGTTATTTTAATTTGATTACAGCAGTTTATTATTAGATTGTATTTGGACACACAAGATTTTATAAGAGAGCATAATTGGTAAGCATATTAGCATTCATTTCTTTAGAAAGAATTGTTACTATGTTCCGTAAATGAAATATATTCATTTTTGATTTAATCTTTTGTGCAAACTTTGTGCTTTATTAGAAAACATGTTTCTTTATCTTTTATTATGATTGAGAAGTAATTAATGCACTGTATATTCTTTTTATGATTAAAGGAATTTAGTTTTACTGTTATTTATGATTTATAATTTATGTATTTAAAGAGAATCATATTGTATACATCGTATTCAACATAATTAAAGAACTGATTTGATACACATACTTGACTTAGTTTTTGATTTACTGTGTGGATCAAACATGTTTCAAATAAAATAAACTGCTTCCCTGAGCGCAGCTGGATACGCCCACAGAGGTCCAACCCTGAACAGTTGGGGCAAAAATGGACACAATATTCAAGCTTGATACAGGTCTGAATTTGGATTGTAATTAAATATTTGACATATTATAGGTTTCTGAATAAATGTAGTCAAAGAACTTGAAATTGGTTATATGAATTGAATTTATATTCAATTAAAGATTTCTTGCTGTTGTACAATACACTATGTTGTTGTGCAATACACTGTGCTGTTGCGCAATACTTAGTAAATCTGTTGTCAGACTATAAACAAATAAAATTTATAAAATTCTAAAGGGAGCTTACATCAATAGATATAATCAATTCACCAAAGTTTCATAAGAATTGCTGAAAGCATTTTTGAGTTATCCCATAACTCGGAAATGTAAAATCTAAAATTTATAAAATTCTAAAGGGAGCTTACGTCAATAGATATCAACAATTCATCTAAGTTTCATGAGAACTGCTGAAAGCATTTTTGAGTTATTGTCCAAAAACTGAAAAATCCACCTTTTTTTTATGAATAAAACCCAGTAACTTGGAAACGTAAAATCTAAAATTTATAAAGATCAAAAGGGAGCTCATGTCAATAGATATAAACAATTAACCAAAATTTCTTGCAAGTTGGTGAAAGCAATTTTGAGTTATTGTCCGAAAACTGGAAAATCCCCCTTTTTTTAATGAATAAAACCCCATAACTCAGAAACGTAAAATCTAAAATTTATAAAAAATGAAAGGGAGCTCACGTCAATAGATATAAACAATTCACCAAAGTTTTATGCAAATTGGTTAAAGAGTTTTTGAGTTAATGTCCGACATGTTGACGACGGACAGACGGACGGACAGAGGTATACCATAATACGTCCAGTAAACGGGCGTATAAAAACTGCATGTGATTTTGAATTTATTCAATATCAATAATATATTTTCCCTCTGTTCATTATAAACACTGATTTAATCATAAAAAGTTGAATTTCTGACAAAAATTTTAGCATTGTTCATATTGAAATTTACATTTTTTTGTTTTTGTTTAGTTATAGAAGGCCTTAATTTAAACATCATCGTTTTCCAGTTTTTATTTGTCAAACACAAGAAAAAACAAATTTAAATAGGAACAATGGTTAAAAATTTTGTCAGAAATCAGCTTTCATTAATATTTGAATCACTCTTTACATTCAACAGATTACAAATATGTTATTGATATGGAATAAAAACAACAGCACAAGCAGTTTTGTGAGCGTAAAACATTAATTTCATCTTTTAGAAAATATTTTTTTTTACTCAGGTAAATTGATCAATGAGTGATGAATTTCTCTTAGAAGAAATTAAAGGTCCCAGTGAATAAACTACACAGAGAACAATAGCTATTGTATTTATTCAATGGGACAATAGAACTGACAAAAGTTTAAATAGATTGACCAATAGGAGACAAATCTGTGGCAAAGTTTCATTTGGTTCTCAATAAAATCATGAAATTTTAACTCCAAAAAAAACCTGTGAAATTAATCCTCTCTGATTTAGTTTTTTGGTGGAATAACACATCAACAGAACAATAAAGAGCTCTGATTGGATTATAAGATACAGAAATTTTCTATATACCTTGGAAATATTCTTGCACCAGCTATCATTTCTAAAGTACTTGTTTTCCCAGAACTCTGGTCTCCTACAACTACAACCTGTAAACAGAATTTTACACTACAAACAACCTTTCAATCATATAAAGAGGGGCCTAGTTGGCCAAAAGGTCTAAATAGTTCATCTACTGTTTCACTAGCCTGTCAACACTGAAGTTGTGAGTTCAAAACTTGCACGTGGCAGGTGTGTTCAACTCCAATCTTTAATGAAGGATTGTCAATTTTCCTGTCGAAATTTAATGGTTCTCTCCAGCCACTCTGGCTTCCTTTACTAATAAAAACTGACCGCCACAATATAGCCAATAGTGCTGAAAGTGGTGTTAAACATCAATAATCAATCAATCAATCAATCAGTTTGTAAATGTGTTTCTTTTATCCGATTTTGATAACAATAATTTATTTGATTTCAACTCATCTTTAATCATTCAGAACAGACTAACATGGTTAGAAAGTGCATCATAAGCCTTATAAGGCTGGCTGACTATTTTGAATTTGTAAATTTGTATTAATAAGTTAGTTCATGTTGCACTATATCCTTTTTCTTCTAAAAAATCATTTAAATTCAATTGATACCTAAACTGGAGCATAATGAACTCTCTGTCTGTATTATACAGTTAATTCTGTATTTCAAAAACAAATTTATTAATAAAAACAATACACTTACTCCTCACTTTTAAAGTTTTATACTTGTGTGGACTGTTGACCATACATGATTGTCACTAAGTACAGTTGATAGGTTGATTCAATTAACATTAATAGGTTTCTTTTCTTTGCTACACAAGAAAGAAGTTAACTGAATCCATGTGAACAAATACAGTCACCAGAAACAAATTGTGTTACTTATGTCCCCCTTACAATCAGCAAATTAAAAGGACATTATTGTGCACATTAATCATACCTACCCTAGGTAAGTAATCTTGTGTATTGTATGTGGAATCATATCTACATGTACCTACCCTAGGTAAGTAATCTTGTGTTTTGTATGTTGAATCATATCTACATGTACCTACCTTAGGTAAGTAATCTTGTGTATTGTATGTGGAATCATATCTACATGTACCTACCCTAGGTAAGTAATCCTGAGTATTGTATGTGAAATCATATCTACATGTACCTACCTTAGGTAAGTAATCTTGTGTATTGTATGTGGAATCATATCTTCATGTACCTACCCTAAGTAAGTAATCTTGTGTATTGCAAGTTGAATCATAACTACATGTAAATGTACCTACCCTAGGTAAGTAATCCTGAGTATTGTATGTTGAATAATATCTACATGTACCTACCCTGGTAAGTAATTCTGAGTATTGTATGTGGAATCATATCTACCTACCCTAGGTAAGTAATTCTGAGTATTGTATGTGGAATCATATCTACATGTACCTACCCTAGGTAAGTAATCCTGAGTATTGTATGTGGAATCATATCTACATGTACCTACCCTAGATAAGTAATTCTGAGTATTGTATGTGGAATCATATCTACCTACCCTAGGTAAGTAATCCTGAGTACTGTATGTGGAATCATATCTACCTACCCTAGGTAAGTAATCTTGTGTTTTGTATGTGGAATCATATCTACCTACCCTAGGTAAGTAATCCTGAATATTGTACGTGGAATCATATTTACCTACCCTAGGTAAGTAATCTTGTGTTTTGTATGTGGAATAATATCTACATGTACCTACCCTAGGTAAGTAATCTTGTGTATTGTATGTGGAATCATATCTACATGTACCTACCCTAGGTAAGTAATCTTGTGTATTGTATGTGGAATCATATCTACCTACCCTAGGTAAGTAATCTTGTGTTTTGTATGTGGAATAATATCTACATGTACCTACCCTAGGTAAGTAATCTTGTGTATTGTATGTTGAATCATATCCTGATAGTTAATCTAATACATTGGAGTACATATCTATTAAGGACTTCTGCAAAAATAAAAAAAATCACAAAATAAATTTAATTTTACTAAAAAGGTATTTCTGAAAAACAAAGATATGAACACCAAATATTCTGAAATTTCCATATTACAAAGTATGATTAGTATTTTTTTCTCAACTTATCTTTTCTGACTTATATCAATGAATTTATAAAGATAACATCATGGACTTACATAGTTTAATCACTAAAAACTTTTTTTTTAAATTAAGTCCTGAGAACAAAAGCACAAACCATTTCAGGTCTAGGATATGAGACACTAAAAGTTTTGTTTTGTTTTTGCAGTTTCAGTTAAAAAATGTCTTTCAAGACAAGGGAGATAACAAAACTTTATATCCAGCATGTTCATATCAAAAGCTATGTACACTGTTGAAGTCAAAAAATAAATAAATCCCAAAAATATCAATTAGTTTTTATCTAATTTCCAGACACAAAGTAGTGATTAAAGGAATGATAAGTAGTTATAATTTTACCCTCGATCTAAATTAAGTTGTAAAATTCAATTCAAATGAAAAGCATTTTTTTTTCTTGACTTATTACTTCTCAAACATTAAACAAATAGAATTAAAAAAAATATATGAATGTCTGTAAATGTCTAATGTAGAGTTTATATATCAAAATTGTCTTTCTACACCAAAATATATTATATTCACTGTAAAGAATGTAGCTCAGATCTGTTGCAAGAGTAGTTTTTACTTGTGGTTATGCAGTTTTAAGTCTTGTTTGGCTTGTTTCAAGGTTCTTAACATCGTGAATTTTAAATCTAAAAGTTAATGTCAAAACAAAATCTCGAATTTAATTAATAAAATCAATGGTTTAGATAATCTTCAAAACTCATATCATTTCATAACTCTAAGACTTTCATAGTATATTTCAATATAATCTGTGTGAGATATTTAAAAGACAAAGAGCAGTTTAATGCATAACTGTTTCCCTTTTTTACAAAATCAGGAAGGAAATGAGTGCAAACTAGCCAACTTATGCATAGGTAGCAGGTCTGTGTTCACATTCAGAAAATATATACTTTATTTTAAATATGAGGTCTGTTGTGTCATTCACTAGAATAGGAAATTTGAAAAAATTTCTTAACTTACAAATTTAAATGGAACCTGGAAGAAAATGTGATTTAGTCAAATTAATCAACAATCTGTTCAGTTTATAGTGTTTAGGTATTAAAACACATGGAAATGTTGGTGTCAGGAATCGTCTGGAAAATTATAATTGAACAATGTTCTGATTTGATAAATGACAAGCAGAACCATACCTTTACTTATATTTCATTGAACATTCATGCATGTCTGAGTTCTTTTACTAAGTATTTTTCAATTTTATGTTGTTTTTAAAACGTTCAATTTCCTTTTGATAGCATAGAATTTCTGCTTAACTTATTTGCCTCTCGTTTGGTTGAAATATTATGCCCTTGCTTTGTCCTTCAAACTCAACATCTGCAAACTTTACAATCAATGTTATTTTAAACGTCTTTTCTCCTTTCAGTGTGTGGAAACTTTTTGTAAATGGTCTTTCTTGTTTATCAATTCAGTATTAGCATCTGACATTTTTTTCTTGAAACTCACCCTCCAATTGACTTTCTTTCCTGTTTTTTCTTCCTTAATTAACAATTGTTTCCTTAAGTCTTTATTCTCAGCTTCTAGTCTCTCTACGTCTTTTTGGTATCTCATCTATATAACAATTAAAACATGATATGTTAAAAGCCATATTATTTGTACAGTAATAAGTTAACTAACAATATTTTCATAATTATGAGATTATAGAACATCGTTTTGTTAAGTTTTTTGGCATATATATAAAATTCTAAAATATTTTGTACCGGTAAATCTTTAAACCATAAATATTTGTTTACAATAAGAATAAAATGATAAAACCATAAACTACAAAATAAACTTCAGTCGCTGAAAAATGAAGTAGTAGATTAAAGTAGTCTTTAATGTTCCAGAAAAGAATGACCAACATTTTTAGCAAATGAAGATGGTTGTACTAGAATATTCAACAATAAAAACATATTTAAATAATTTTGACTACCTATATATTGAGACTTAAGTGCATTACTGGTAAAGGTCATTACAGCAATAGTAATTATCCATTTTTCTGGTATTATATCCTAGGTACATTTAACACGTTCTCATCTAAAATTAGAAATTCTCATATGCCACTTAACTGATTTTTGTGTGAAAAAGCTACATCTTTTGGGGTGATTGATATATTTCGCGTTAAAAAGTCAATGTATAGCATTATTAATATTTGTCTGTCATTTTTTTGCAAGATTTGTGGTCTTTTTTTGTAAATGCGAATCCAAAACTTCATCATTTTATGATAAACCTTTTTCATAGGATGCTAGAATGAACTATTTCAACACCCAGGAAATAGTTGAAGCAAATAAACCTTAAAAAATTACTCATTCTGCATTTTTGTTATACTTTATGCCATTTTTGAAATATATACATAACATAGCATTTGCCCATCTTTATTTCAGATGTTTCAATGAAAAGTATGCTAAATTCAGTCTTTTTTCTCTTACTTGTATTTGTCAGGTCTGTACGCCTGCATACCGACCTGGTGTATGCTAAACCCTCACTCTATGTGTATACTAAATTTGTCAGGTCAGTATGCCAGCATACCGACCTGGTGTATGCTAAACTCTCACTCTATTCATATACTAGTATTTGTCAGGTCTGTATGCCTGCATACCGACCTGGTGTATGCTAAACCCTCACTCTATGTGTATACTAGAATTTGTCAGGTCGGTATGCCAGCATACCGACCTGGTGTATGCTAAACTCTCACTCTATTCATATACTAGTATTTGTCAGGTCTTTATGCCTGCATACCGACCTGGTGTATGCTTAACTCTTACTCTATGTGTACAAATGTATACTAGAATTTGTCAGGTCTGTATGCCAGCATACTGACTTGGTGTGTGCTAAACTCTCACTGTATGCGTATACTAGTATTTGTCAAGTCTGTATGCCTGCATACCGACCTGGCGTATGCTAAACTCTCACTTTCTGCGTATATTAGTATTTGTCAGGTATGTATGCCTGCATATAGACTCAAATTATTATTTATTTTGGCATTTTTCTGCCAGGTACTTGTATGCCTGCATGGATTCTAAAATTTTATTCTGGATTCATGTTTGTATTGGCAAGTCTGTCTGCCTGAATGCTAAGCATTTACTGTGTATTCACATTTCTTATTTACTTATGTTTGCATAACCAACCCCCCATAGAAAATAAGGAGATGTGTATGATTTTGAAAGAGACATACAAATGTATCTCCATCAAACATGTCAAAGGCCAAATTAAATCGATGTAAGGAATTACTTATGTATAGCCTTCAACTTCGTTTGAATTTGAAAGAAAGCTCTCAATTCTTAACTGCAACACTCAGGGGTTTATTCCTGTATATCAACCCGCTTTTCAATAAATTCTTGTAAAAAAATGGAATTCATAGGTTTGATTGTCAGCATACCGACCTATAGTCCTATACACATTGGAACATAAAAGTTTGCATATTTGTTTGACATTTTCAGTTCACGGTATTCTTGCATACAACACTGGTGTACGATGAACACTTATTTTTTTTTTACTTGGATATATACAAGATTTGATTGCCTGTATACCCACCTATGTTCTATTAAATTATAGTTTTACATACATTTTAGTATTGTCAAACCAAGCTGGTGTTCATTGAGCTAGTGTATTTGTGTAGGGTTTGCCTCCAGTCTAAAATTTCTGCATATTTTGTGGCACTTATTGGATATTCAGCAAGCTGAATGGTTTGCATTCTAACCAGCTGTATGTTGTACATGTATTCATATTTTAAATTGTAAAACTATTATTTTTCATCATGCTCTAAGTTAGTAACTTCAAGCATTGTGTCAAGAGGGGCGAAAGATACCAGAGGAACAGTCAAACTCATAAATCGAAAATAAACTGACAACACCATGGCAAGAAAAAGACAAACAGACAAATATTAATAGTACACAAGAAACAACATAGAAAACTAAAGTCTGAGCAACACGAACCCCACCAAAAACTGGGGGTGATCTCAGGTGCTCCGGAAGGGTAAGCAGATCCTGCTCCACATGTGGCACCCGTCGTGTTGCTCATGTTATTACAAACCCGGTAAATAGTCTAATTCGGTAAGTCACATTCATGAAAAGGGAAGGGGATTGTAGTTACGACGTAAGAAACATATCCGATATCATCTGTGAAACGGTTATTCCATAACGGTCAACCAACTCGTGATGGCGTCCGTATAATTTATGAAGGGATGATTTCAACTTCACCATTTGGAACTCTTGGTTAGAAATTGATGGAGAGAAAATGAAACTGTCTTAAAATCTGATATAGTTGGCAATATGCATACTAAATAGACAGTGATACAGCAAAGTGTTTAAGTCATTGTGTTTGCATCTCTGCCTGTCAACATGGTGTATGCCAAAGTTGTTGTGTTTTTTTTAATGCTTTTAGGGGGATGTCTGTATACAATTTGCTTTACAAAGATGTATGCCAAACATGCATACATGTATTTTAATTATCGGTAATGTAAACAATTTGCAATGATCTGTCTTCACTGCATATCATAAGTTGATATCTAACTGGATTAGCTAATAGATATGAAAATTAGTGAATTTATAGCATTATACTATGGTAAAAATTGTTTATAATGGCATATTATACACTGGAGTTGTAAAAATAAATCCTTCAATCAGGAAAGCCAAAGAATTGATGCTTTTTCTACATGTTCTAGGTGTCGTCCTTTTCTAGTGAAGCCATTTTTACTTTATTAGCAGGAACAGCAAAAGGTCAGGTGTTGTTCACTGATGTCGTAGTTTTCTAGGAAGGCATTGGTTTAACCTATCCAGTCACTAAGAAGTGTTACAATTCAATTCATATGATAAGCAACACATAAATAGTTACATGAAAGGTATAGCCACTGTTTGAAAAATGCTGAAACGAGAAATGGAAACTACATATTATATACATATATATATGTGTGTGAATATTATACACTTCACAACTTTAACATTATCACAATTACTGATTTTAGAATTTATATGAACTAAGGGTTCTTAGTGGTTGAATTGAAGTCGTTCTCTTGAAAGTATTTTTGTCGCCATGCATCTGATTGAAGATCAATGAAATATGTCATTTCCTTATTAACATTCATTTTTCCAATTTGAACACTCTTGAAATGTGCTGTTCTGATCCTTTCGCAATAAATGTATGTTTAATTTGTTTGAATTACTTCTTTTTTTGTTTTTTATTGCTCACTAAATTTTAAAATTTTCTGTCTGTCTTTCGATTTTGTTGATAGCTTTTCATATTACCCTGTTACAGTAACAGCTTCTTACATACACACATCACAGAATGCTGCAGTGATCATGTGACAAATGTACTGTACAGTTTTCCAAAACAAGGACACATCATACAACCTCCTTGTAAAAATAAGGAGATGTGGGATGATTGCAAATGAGACAACTATCCACCAAAGTCCAAATGAAGTGGATGTAAGCAAGTATAGGCAACTGTACGGACTTCAACAATGAGAAAAACCAATAATGTATAGTCAGATGATAAAAGGACCCAACATGAAAAATAAGAAACAATAATTTATAGCAAAACAATTTACGAAAAAGAAATACGACATACATGAACCAATGACAACTTCAACTACAGGCTCCTGACTTGGGACAGGCACATAAAGACTAGTGTGGCCGGTTTTAACATGTGAGCGCTCACCCCCCCCCCCCCTTTTTTACCTTGGACTTTTGTTTCCCTAAAAGTTGTTAGAATAAGACCTGAATGGGTTAACTGAAGGGCATTGGCCATGCATTTTGAAAATCTGGATAGGGGCTGAATTTCAATTTTTTTTTAAATCCGGGAGACTTTAACTCAGTGGCAGATCCAGAAGTTTCATAAGGGGGATGGGCTGGGGAGGGCACTGACTTCCTTAGAAATGGACCGCTCCAGTATTGTTTCCCTCAATAAATCAACTAAATTTTCCCCACAAAGCACCCCTTAAAATCCTTAAAATTGTAACTAATGCAAGGAGACATCACTATGGATGTACACATAATCGTATTTCCCATTCGTTTTTTCTCTAAATACTTTCAAGGGTGGGTGGGTGGTAGTCCAAATACTTATGACGTCTTGCAAGGCTATTTTTTTTTGGGGGGGGGGGGGGGGGGGGGGGGGTGGGGGGGGGGGTGGGGGGGTGGGGGGGTAGCTTGATAGTAAAACAGCAGTAAATTTCGCCACATGATGTCTAGCATGAAATTGATTGAAGTGAACAAACCTCTTGAGAAAACAAACTTAGGGTAATCAATAATCTTGTATTATAGTTTTCAAGCCGTATTAAATCAGTCAGTCACTTCTAAAAAAAGAGGGTGTTCTATGAAATTCGTGGAAAATGTACAAAAACAGCTAGGTTTACTTACCGTAAATGTATCTGACATTCTGTTTTGCTTCTGGTATATTAAAATTTAGATAATAGAGCGTGTTTTTCAATGAATTGTCCATTTTCTTCTCCGTGACGGGAACTCCTTCATTGATCATTCACATTGTTTACATTTGTAAATGACGTCATTTAGGAGTGCATGACATAAGGTGTTATTAGGTCATTCAACGCAGATAAATAGTCCATTTGTTCTTTGACTTTTTATCATTTACCAATACAAAGTATAAAAAAAACATTTTGTTTTGTAATCAATTGCTATTATTTTAATTAAGTGTACTGGTAAAAAGTAACTCTCGTAAGTCAAGTGCTATCCATCTATAATTCCCTCCGCCTTACGACAGAAGGTCCCTGACGTCATTTAAAATTTTGTCAACAACTTGGAACCTTGTACAAATTATGATCGCCTCATTTTTCCGTAATTTTAATTTGCAAAAAACAGATAACTGTCATGTCAATAAGTGATCATAGTTGTGGAACTTGAGAATCGGTTTTCATTTTTAGATTTACAACAGTAAACGCTTTACCGGTTTGTCTTGCAAATTAACACTTTTCTGTTTACCTATCGGGAGAAAATATAGAGGTCAGTGGTAGGCTTTTAGTTTAAAAAAAAAAAAAAAATTGAAATCAGCGTTAAAACACAACTACTGAAGTAAAGGATTTTTTGGAAACACCCAGGTTCGTATGCTAGCATACAGACCTGCGAAATACAACATTTGATTCAATATTTGCCGTTCTGCATACACCAGGTTCGTATGCAGGCATACAGACCTGAGAAATACAATGTATACATAAATTAAATGTATACTTTAGCATACACCAGGTTCGTATGCAGGCATACAGACCTGAGAAATACAATGTATAAATCAAATGTAGACTTTAGCATACACCAGGTTCGTATGCTGGCATACAGGCCTGAGAAATGCAAGTTAATTTATTACAATTCAGTTCAGCATACACCAGGTGTTCAATATGTCAGATTCACGATTTTCAAGTGCTTGATAAAAAGAAAAACGTGTTTTTCTTTTATTTTTCTCGTTTTTGCACAAGTTTGTCTTATGAGCGATAATTCGACCTATTTGAGTACGAACTATGGCAAATGACCGTTAATGAGAATTTCTAATTTTAGATGAGAACGTGTTACTTGTAGAAATGTAGAATAGTTATTGTCTTACTCTAAAGTGAACATTCAAAATATCAATAAAAGTTTTTACCTTCTTCAAATAATTCAAATGGTATGATTCTGAAACAGTGGTTCAGTGAAAATTGAAATGGCCTTCATTTTATAGAAGGTAGTAAAATTATAAGGTCCTACCCAATAGGGAACTTAACTAATTGTCTGAAAATCATTTTGACCATTTTGAGAAAGTTTGTGTGGCATAACTCTAGAACATTACATGGTAGAAGTAATATCCAAAAGTTTAAGGTGTGAGTCAACAATTTCCCGTCTAATTTTTTGGCATAATAAATGATACAATGTTGCTGTGTTGTATAAAAACATCATCAACAACGTTTACTGTGGAGTCGATATTATTTGTCGGGTATAAAATTTCATAGATTTTAAAGATATAGGTGAACCATGAATTAAAATATTCAACGAAATGTAAATTTTCTAAAGGCTTGTCAGCTGAATATGACAAAACAACAAAATTCAATATTGACGAAAACACAATTTTTCCTTAATACCATAATAATTGGTACCCACAAAAAATAATCGAATCCACAGTAGAATAAATTACAAAGTCATAGAAAGCAGATTGTACCTGAATGTTCATCATCTCTTCTTGTATTTCTTCAATTTTTTCTTTTTCTGGATTCTGTAAGACATATAAATGTATGTAAATATATATATGGCCCTCTGAAACACTGATTTACAAACAACTTCTATTAAAAGTGGATGTTTAACACAAATCCCTTTACCCAGAAGATGGGACATCATACCTTGCTCACATTTTCACATTTCCGTGAAATAAAAGGCACCATACTTTTGTAGGCATAAAAATTAATTGATGACTATGGTTCCAAACTCATTGAAAGCAAGATGTATGCCAGAAACCAGATCTACCTTTCAAGTGTCTATATGAGATGTTTTTTTGTCAACTAAGAGTTTGGTAGTGCCATATTTGGTCTTTGTTGAATCAATTCATACCTTGTCTACACTTGTGCTGATTAAGAGTTTGCCAAATGGTGTGGCCACTTGCACATAGCTGAAGGCATAAAGTCACATTATGCTTGAGTTATCTGTATGGCAATACCTTCATTGTATTATTTTTCTAATATTTTAGTAAATTTTAATCAATAGAAATTAGTATTGCTTCAGTACATTAGCAATATTAGAGGCAATGCCAGATGCTAAGTCTGATATCTGACTGTGACTCAAGTCTCTATCTGTATCATGCCTGTAAGAGAAGGCAGTACCTTGACCTATAATGAATTACTTTTATAAATTGTAACTTGGATGGAGAGTTGTCTCATTGGCACTCATACCACATCTTCCTATATCTATTGTAATCTGATGTTGATCTGATGTTGATCTAGTGTCATCATTTCTGTATTGGTGATTGTTATTAGGTCTTTCCACTTTTCTGTGGAAAGACCTATTGGTTTTCTTCTGATTATTTTTTTTATTTTTTTCTTCCGCCTAATTTTGTTCTTGCGATAAATATTTGTTTCGCAATATGTCGCTTAGATATTTGGTATATGATATCGAACAGTTTATGCGCCTTTGAAATTTACCCTGCGTAACCAAATAATTTTCTTTGTAGGAGTTATCTCCCCGAACACTGTTTTCCTTGTGCACGCATCTCCTCCGTAACCGTAAAAGAAAGCGACAAATTTATTTTACAAAATTGCTCGTTATATCCTCAGGATGTTTTGTCCAATTTTGACCGAAGCGATACGTAAACTCCATATGAGAGTTATTTCCCCTTCTGTATTTGATATAAGGGATATATAAATGTATAGCATGAATGGTAAGTGATAGAGACCTAAGGTATATTGATTTGAGTTCCTTGGTTCATTTAAATGAAATTGAGGCCAAGGTCATATTCTAAATTTTGACTTTTCTTTGTTATTTGATCTCCTCTGTCACTTTTAAAATTACAAATTAAAGAACTAGAGCAAAATGTTTGCTTAATTGTGATTAAGATATGATACATTTGGTCTGAAATAATCCAATGATATCTTATAGGAGTTATTGTCCCTGAAATGATTCAATTTAAGGTTAATTGATTATTACTCCAACTTGGTACATGATAAAGCCATAGGGTCTTTTGCAAACTGTTGGTTGACATATGACCTTGAAAAAAGTAAACCGGAAGTGACCTTGAGTGACCCGGAAGTAGTATTTTTTGCACTTATTTCATGGAAAAGTACCTAGAAATCATATATTTTTTGAATGATCATAGGTTTACCTATCATTTGAGACCGGAAGTGACGTTTTATATACCGGAAGTAGCATATTATCTTCCTTATTACAGGCATAAGTATATACAAACTATATATTTTTGGAATCAGTGTGAATAAAGCTATCATATTAGACCAAAAGTGACATTTTCTAAACCGGAAGTAGCCAATTATCTCTCTTTTTACAAGCAAAAGTATATATAAACCATATATTTTTGGAATCAGTGTAAATAAAACTATCATATGAGACCGGAAGTGACATTTTCTAAACCGGAAGTAGCCAATTATCTCCCTTTTTACAGGCAAAAGTATATACAAACCATATATTTTTGGAATCAGTGTAAATAAAGCTATCATATGAGACCGGAAGTGACATTTTCTAAACCGGAAGTTGACAATTATATCCCTTATTTCAGGCAAAAGTCTATAGAAACCATATGTTTATTGAATCAGTATGAAGAAACCTATGATTGGACGCCAATAGTAGCTTTGAGTAAACCAGAATTAGCTTCTCATCAATTATTTACAAAATTGATGTGGAAAGACCTTCAATTGTTCTTTGAACAATTGGTTTTTAATTGTAATTTGATGTTCTTCTGTTGCCACCATTCTCATATTGATATAAGGGTGTTGTTTGTTGTTTGGTAAATATTGTATGGTTTGGTCTTTTATGTGTATGGTAAGTCTTAAAGGGCCCAAATGTCAATAAATGCATTCATATATTTCTTAAAACTTCATTTTAAAGAAGGTGTTTAAAACATGACATTGCTGTTGACATCAAAATAATCAAAGTAGAACTCAGTAAAATGAAAGAAAGGTTAACCGAATCAAACCCAGGTAGAATTAGAATTAAATTAAACCTTGTCTGCCAATCGGCGTCAAGATGGTCAATCTAAGAAAATTTGATTTATCAGTATCTAAAAAGCGACAAAATGTCTGTTGTAAATAGATCTTATTAAGAAAATCGAAGTATGCCACTTTAACTTTTGTCATAAATAATAAACAATTCAAAAATGACAAAAAACTTTGTAATTCAACTGTATATAATTCAATAGTTTTTGTGTTATTAAATTTCCATGATTTTTTTTTCCTACAATAAATTAATCCTTTTAGGAAATGTTTTCTGCACTTCGTTAGGGTCTGCAAAACATAGCAAAAATCACATTTACTGTTAAATAAGATTTTAAATTGGTGAGTAAGTCTCATTACACAATATTTACTGAAATACTAAAATAACAAAGAGAATTTCAAGACTCATACTCTTTTTTAAAGCATTGAAATATTTATTTACCTTTTAAGCATTTTCATCATCAGAAGACCTTCCAAATCCTATGATTGGTACAGATCGCCTAAGATCTAAATCTGAAAACATAGATAATGTTTTGTAACATATGCCCACTTAAATTACTCCTTATACAGTGTCATTATAGATGCCAATTTACCAACTGGTAAAGTGGACCTGCCTACTGGACTGCTTCTCCTCTAAAAATTGACTCATGCATAATCTACTGAATGAATCTTACTTTTCTTTGATAAGAAAAATGTGCCTTGATTAGACAGGCTTTTTAAATCCTAAATTGATTAAAATGATTGTCAAGGGAAAACAGAAGAAATATGTAGTTGTTTATCTTCAAAAAATGTTATATATAATACATTAAAATAGTATGAAAAGTATTCAATATCCCAAAAATAATATTTCACATCAAGATCAAATATTAGATTCCTTATTTGTAAGTCAATAATAATCAAAGTATTTCAGAGGTAGGCAACTATGTGTGACAATGTTTTTTGTAATAATGATTTCTAAAATATAGATTTTAGGTTTACATGTTTATCAAGTCTTTACCTGGTTTGAGATTAAAAATTTTCTCTTTCAGTCTAAGACACAATGATATATGATTCCAATATGACAACCAGTGTATATTGGCTCTAAAGTAATGTACAAGAAGTTTATATATCCATAGAATTCCAATATCAGCACACAGATGATTAAAGAACAATTATTGATAAAAATACCCCTAATCACATTTCATTAATATAAAGAGATTTAAAAATATATAAAAGCAGTAATTATATTTTTGAACTGATACAGCATATATGTGTTAGTTAAGCAACCAGTCAAGCACAGTTGGTGATATGTCATGAATATTAAGGGGTCATATATTAGAAGGAGGTATTATTTAGTTTTCTAATGACTTAATTTGAAAAAAAGAGTTATTTTCTAATGACGCCATATTGGAGGTCAAAATGCACAAATCATTTAAATCAACCAAATATAACTTGTTAAAAGTTGCCAGACTTTGAAAAAGTTTTTTTTATTCAACAATCTTCATTTGTTTAAGCCTTGTATTGACCATCACTTTGATCTATTAAAGGGAAACTTCGCAAAAACATTAAAAATTGATATTATGTCCATTCTGTATAAAAAAGCACAAATTCATAAATATTAAAGTTTTATTCTGCTAGATAAGAGATCACCATCGATTTTAAATTTAGAGTATCAATTCTCTGCGTGTGGCCATTTTGACATCTTCTCGGTTTAGAAACCACGATATATCTATAAACCACAAAGGACCAAAACCAGCAGTAACCTAACGTAGTCGCATTTATCCGACTAACTAACTTGATACGGAAAATGTAATTATTTTTTTAAATAACTATGGTCTGTCGTTTTTAAACTGTTTTTTCTTTACGAAGTTTTTGAAACAAGAAATTTATATGGGAATTAGTTAAAAAGTCAAAGTTCAAAGTCATAAACAAGTATTCCGTGTAAAATCGTTTTCGAAAATCTAATTTGTTCATAATTCTTTTATGTAATAAACTTATTTAAATAAATTCGGACCTTCTCCGTCCAGGTATTCAAGCGATTTCATGTCGGGCTTAAAAACTCTTATTACACAATTACATAAAGCATGTTCATGCATCGCTTCACTTCTGAGGGTATTGATCAGTGTACACAGCCGATAACTTGTAACTTTCCATTTTGAAACTATCAGGTGTATAATATACATCTCTGTCTTGCGTGTCCGATAGTGATATACTAGTCATTACTAAACCCATACGCTTGTTTATAAATAACATTTCTGGTGTAAAGAATGATATTTATGAAAATCTAAATAATTCCAAAAAAAGATTTGATAAAATAAAAATCTATTTACATATTTTTTCCAAGGGTAAATTGGGGAAAATGTAAGTATATACTCGTTGTTAATAATGATGGACATTTTGAAACATGAAAGACTTGATTTAACAAAATTGTACGCACTTGTCGATCATTGGTTTATACGCATAGATAAGAAAGTTACGGAACGATAGATAGTCTCAATTTAAAATTGTATATTGAATATAAGAAAGAACATCCAGAACCAATTTGATTTAAATACAGGTCGATATCTAACTTGCTTTGGTTCATCGAAGTTATGGACATAGTAAAATGACAGATTTATATTTCAATTAGATTGTTCTCGAACAGTTGAAGAAATTCGTCATCATCACAATTGTTGGGTATAATGTATATTAATCGGTGAACATGGTTCTAATAGAACCTTATGCCAATTTTCCTGTTCCGACATGCATGTAATATATATGCCACTGGACGTACACTAATGATCCCCAAAAAGTTTATTCGAAGAAATAAAGAAACTTCATTCCGGATAGACTGATAGTAGTTGTATTAACATCTGATCAGCTTGAGGGTTGATTAATTTATTACGTTAGCTTGTGGGGGAATAAACCATTCCCAATATTGCACTTATGCATAAAATATTAAATAAGAGTAATATAAGAGAAAATATAAATACGAAAAGTCCTATATTTGTTAAAAAAAAGTCTCACCAACTATAGGATTTCACGTACAATTGTCATTATAAACGAAATAACGGACAGTCATTAAAATACATGCATGTTCGCTTTGATAAAAAGGGGTGCCGCAGTTGCATATCATTCATCATAAATCTATTTCAAGTTTATACTTTCCTGTTATTCTTATCAGCAGAGACATATTGTATTATATGTCTCTGTTATCAGTTAACGCAGAGACATGTAACTATACATCTCTAGTTAGCGACAATCAACTATATAAATATCTGAATCTGATGTGACTTACCGTTCATCTCTGAGTGGTTCATCTCTTTCTTTTTTTTTTTTTTCTTTTTTTTTTTTTTTTGATTTGGGCAGGAACATAAACATTGTTAGATACAATGTTCCCATGTTTGAGAGGGGAGGGGGGTGGAGGTCAAGTCTATAGAAAGTTACAAAATAAGAACGTTGTATTTATGAATTTACAAGAAGAATTCTGTTCTTGGACGTAGTTTTCTTCTTCTTTTTTTTTTTAAGTTCAGTGATTTAAATTGAGAAAAAATCTAGTCAGAATTTAAATCGTTCCGGCAATCCCCCACCTAAGACTCCTCTAAAATCGTGTATGGTCATTCTTCACAATCATCAGAATTTACTTTGCATTGGTACATTCTGTATCGGTAGTGATTAACCTTGACATTTCCGGGTATAACAGAGCTACTTGTATATTACCTGTATGTGGTTAGGTACATCGTCCCATGAGGTCTTACGTATACAGGTTCACATTTATAATGGTTTCTGATATAACAAGGTTTTATGACATTCACACTTCTGCATGTTCTGTATACCAAATTCTTATCTTATTTTCAGACCGAATGAGGATGTGAATATTTTCCAGGAAAAATATTGAGTATCAAAGTATCAAATTAATTTCGGGATTTTTTTCTTTCTTGGTATTAAATCACAGAAATTTAAAGAATATACTGCTTATAGATATAAGAAGATGTGGTATGAGTGCAAATGAGACAACTCTCCATCCAAGTCACAATTTATAAAAGTAAATCATTATAGGTCAAAGTACGGTCTTCAACACGGAGCCTTGGCTCACACCGAACAGCAAGCTATAAAGGGCCCCAACAAATTACTAGTGTAAAACCAGGAGTATTCTTGTCAGTTAAGACAGACATATAGTTATATGTATATATATGTCTGCGGTATAGACATGGTTTATGAATGAATGATAAGTCTTGCAAAGGTACAAGATATAAAGCACATTGAAAATTGATTCCGCCGGTCTGTCTCCATTCAATAAAGGAAAGTTGACGTTAGATTGATTCTGTAAAAAATTTTTAAACATCGTTGGTCAAATAGCTAAAGTATTTGTTGTAAGATGTAGAATATTTTAATAAGGACATTCCCGATTAGGTAAATGTAGATCGCTTCAGACCAAACTATATTAATGTAACTGATAATTTTCTCTGCACATTTAAATATTCAAGGTTACCGATGATAATTCAAAATAGCACAGTTTTTGGTTTATACGCTCGTTTTCAAGGTCCATTTTTATTTATAAAATTATTTCATTGAAAGTTAATCAGAATTCCGATGTGACAACAAAATACTCTCCCATCTATTTAAAAACTGAGCTAACGCAAAATATAAAAAAATATATATAACGGCGATTCAGGTATTTTGCCACCATATTCCTCCCCAAATAATTATTTTTTTCTGTCTCAAACCCACATTTCTCTTTTATCATTTTTTTTTAAATTTTTCAAACCGGAAAATAATTTTTGTTCGTAATTATTCGATCTCATTCCAATAAGACAAAGTTGACCTTAAATTTCCTGTCAATTTTTTAAACATCTTTCTTCAAATGGCTGAAGTATTTATACGTTGTGAGATTTAAAATATTTTGATAAGGACATTAATTCCTGAATATGTAAATAAAGATCGCTTTGGACGGACCAAATTATATAATTGCAATTGGTAATTATCTATTTCAAATATTCAAGGTTACCGATTCTAATTCAAAATAGTACAATTTTAGTTCATACACTCGTGTTTAGAATGCCATTATTATTTATTCAATTAAATTGATTCAGTATTTCATTGTTACAAAAATATTAGGCAGTCATAATTCATTTTAAACTGAGCTTACGGAAAATATAAAAATATACCACGGCTATCCAGTTATTGTGCCACCATATTACTCCCCAAAAATAATTATATTTCTTTTTTTATTTTCTGTCTCAAACTATCACTCCCGTTTATCATTCATACGAAATGATGTTCACACCTGGAACGGTGAACCGTGACGGCTAAAATTCACTGAGTGAAGATCAAAAGATTAGAAATACAGAATGCAAACCTTTAAATACCTTGAATTTAACCACACATTCAACAGGTAGTCACTAAGTGTCACAGTACAATACACATTGTATTTTACACAGTACTAGCGGGAAATGTTTGCTAGACTGAAGTAAAAGGTGAGAATACAAACATGCATTTTTAATACACTATCAGTTATATATGTTTGTTGAAAATATCCGTCGGAAAAAAAATTCATAAAAATATTCTATTGTATGATTTACTTTTATTACTATAATGACTATAATCATATCAGAAATCCTTAAAACAAAAATCGCACATTTTATTTTTAAAAGTTGCACGGCTGATCAATTTACTTTCTTAATTATTAGTTGGTTAATAGCTACGCCAAAAGTCGTCGGTGCGCTTTAAATCGCGTTATTAGATGATTAACGAACAAGACTTAAATAAGATTAATTCCACTCCCGGCATGCAAAAAGACTTAAACTACGTCACAGAAGTCAGGAAGTTCGAATAAATAGAATTAATAATTCCCAATTCTCTTCTTTATTAGTTTTTATATCCAGATAAAACTTGGTGAATATGTTTTTTATGGTATTATGAACATAAAAAGATGATAAGTAAAAAATTGCGAATTTTCCCTTTAAGGATCTCTATGTAACATTGCTGCCAAGGATGATCATTCCAACTCAAATTAGGTCATATTTAACTATCTATTCTATTGACTGTCATGGGTATTACGGAATGCATATGATCCATGAAATAAAATGCACAGATCCAATACTTCTGCTATACTTTTTGTAAGCCAGTGTGCAATTACATATTTTTTTTTACCGAAGAATGTCATACATTTATAATTTCCTCTATTTTTCTTTCTTAATTCATATTTTTTTTACCTGTGAAAAAACTGATAATCTATAATTTGTCCTAAAAAAAATCTTAAATGACAATGATCCAAATACTGTAAATTCAGGATTTCTGCTATTTTTGTATTATTGCAAAAAAAATTGCAACGGGATAGGTTTGAAAAAAAAAATCTCTTATTTAAAATTTTTATAGCATTGTTTTGTATGCATCATTTTCTGTAATTGTAAGAATCAATCAAGATTTTTGTCCATTGTCCTACAATCTCAATAATAAATGAATGCAAAATTTTCTGAATTTACAGTATATCTTGATGCATTCTTCATGCTTGTTTTGGCTTATTCTATTTGCTTAAGAATACCATGTCTATGAACATGCAGTAAACATGCAGAGTCAAGATATTACTTGTGTGCAGAATTAATTTCAGGGAAACTTTTGGTTTTCTTTATTGTCCAAACTTGATTTTTTTCAAAATTTGCATATAAATGAAAAAAAAAAGAATTTTGAGGCAGTAGTAAACATATTCAAAATTTTAAAAAATAGGTTTGATAAAAATAAAATAAACTTGATTAAAAAGTTTAATACTGTGGATTCATTTATTTTCGTGGGTATCAATTTTTGTGGATTGAGGAAAACTTACACTTTCGTGGATGTTTAATTTCATGGTTTTGCTAAAGTCTGCATACAAGCCTATGGAAAATTTGTAATTCGTTGAAAATTTAAATTTTCCCTGAACCCAGGAAATCCACAAAAATTGGTATTCAACGAATAATAATGAATCCACAGTATGCTGAATTTCAAATGAAATGTCACCTATCAGGAAAAATCTAAAGGAACATTTCATTTCACATCAAATGTTTATGGCATTTGATTTATCAGGATAAATTCATAGTAAATAGTTGAATTACTTATCAAGAATAAAGTAATTACTAGGTCCATTATTTGTATTTGAGTTATTCATCTTTTTTAAATAACAGTATTTAAAAGTTAATGAGACAAATCAGTCAGTAATGTAACTTAGGGAAGACTATCAATTGTCCTTAGTACTGAAGGAAACCAAAGAAGTGCAAAAGTTTGCACCTGTCCTAAGTCAGGAATATGATTACAGTAGTTGTCGTCTGTTTATGTAGTTCATACGTGTTTCTCGTTTCTTGTTTTTATATAGATTAGACCGTTGGTTTTTCCGTTTGAATGGTTTTACACTAGTAATTTTTTGGGGCCCTTTATAGCTTGCTGTTCGGTGTGAGCCAATGCTCCATGTTGAAGGCCGTACCTTGACCTATAATGGTTTACTTTTATAAATTGTAACTTGGATGGAGAGTTGTCTCATTGGCACTCATACCACATCTTCCTATACCTATATATGATAAACTATGGAATAAAGTCCAAATAACAATCTTAATAAAAGAATGATAGTATGCATGACCTTCTCCATGGTGCTTTGGTGAACAATGTTTCCAATATGAATATGGTCTGTCAGTTGCTTTGTTTTTAGTGAAAAAAAATATACCAGTATATGAAATCTTATTTAAAATTAAAGTTATGTATTCTAGTAAGTACCGGTACAAGCAAACAAATACACATATATGTGTTATATTATATTTGTAAGTGTATAATGCACATTATGCATATTGTATTACAATAATTTTATCACAATAATGACATAAAAAAGATCAATTTAATAACCTTTTTAAAACAAACTAAAAAAATAAGTACAACAATTATATTACCAAATTCTTCAAAGGGTTCTGTTCGTTCAGGAAACAGATCTTCAGATTAGCAAATAATAAATTTGACAATAAACAGATCTTCATATTCAATAAAAATTTATAATTTTGTGAACTTGGTTTGTCTGAAATCTTAACAGAACTCTGATAGTTTGCAAAATGTGCGATTCATTTCACCTTCTACTTAGTACTTTGGTTGAGTATATCAAGTATGAAATAATATAAACTATAAGTAAAATTTAGGCTTTAGTTTGTGTTTTTGATTTTTTGTTTCAGCTGTACAAGTCATCAACATCCATAATAACTGATATCAAGTTATAAATAAAACTATTCACAGAGAAGTGAATTACCTGCCATAAAAAACAAATTTCAGAACTCAACATGATTTTTTTTCACAATTTCTCTGTATTTTCTATTAGTTTGCAGGGTCCAATAAATGACATATTCCAAATGAGTTCTTTTAAGTCATGTAATTATGAACTTATCTCCAATTCTAACTTTAAATAAACATGTTTTTAAAATAAATAAATGGGGATGTACACACGGACGGACAAGGATAAAACTTAATGCCCCCTCCACTACGGCATAAAAAATCTTCAAAAGCCAAACAAGGATCATTCCCTATATATGTTGAGGTAAACCCCTGTCATTCTAATTGGCAGTTATTTGTGTACTTGTCCTCTAAATATGAAGACCATAGAGCTACCCCTGGATCATTTATCTATTTGTCCCCAAGAAGTAAACATGTAATGGTGAGAAAACCTTCATGTCAACTAATGGATGGTTAATTATTTTAACACTATACTTTCTATGCCTAATAATACTTTCGCATTACTTCTTAGTTTTATACTATTGATTTTATTTTTCTATATGTAACTGATCTAATCAAATAAAAAGTTCTGCTAAGTTACAATATTTTCACATCTTAATTCAGTGATTTAAGAATTGGGTATGGAAGCACCACTTTCCACATCACCAGCAATTTAAAATAAGATAGTGTTTGTCAATTTAAGCCTGCCCCCATCTTGGCAGAAAAAGGCCAAACTTTCCCTAACAGTGACCTTAATTTTTCAATAAGCATGTGCTGTCTGAGAAAACAAATATTGACAAGCTTATAGCTACAACTTAAGATGAACTTACTTGTGACTGCTAGGGAACTTTTACTGAGTAAATCTTTGTAACCTTTTAGATCTGGTAGGTGACTTGTAAACCACCCCTGAAAATACATGTTTATAGCAAAATACAGTAAAAATTCAATAAAAATTATTCTTTTATTGACTATTAAAATCATTTGTTTAATATTTTTCTTTCAAATAAAAAAAAAATTTATAAAAGGATTATAAAAGAATATGTTGAATATTCTGAAATTTTGATAGATTTATATTATAATACATTTGTAAAGTAGAGAAACATAAAGTTAACCAATAACAATCCATGTATATCACATTTACAATGACATATGTCTTTCGCATGTGAACATCAAGCCAGTGATTTTCAGAGTTGCTTTGCTGATTTTAGAACAGAACTAGATCAATGTAGTTGTAAATAAGAATGCCCTTTACCTGCAGATGTTACTTTAATATGTGTCAAGGGGCAGTAACCCAATGAACTTAAGAATGCCCTTTACCTGCAGATGTTACTTTAATATGTGTCAAGGGGCTGTAACCCAATGAGAAACAAAACACCCTCAATAGTCAATATTGTACACTTTAAGATAAAAATCTGCTCAATATCTACAAGTGGAGAAAAAGGGCCTGTCACACTGATGGGTATCAGAGGGATAGAATGATGGACTGAGTAACATAAGTTACATAATTACATCCTGGCTAATGAGTGATGTGAGCTTAAAAAGTATGAAACTAAGAATTCTTTAGCTGAAAATGTTCAAATCTCATTATTTTGTCTTAAATGTTTGTACATGTATTAAGTTTGTGGTATCATATAGGTTTATTTGTGTAATTTTATGTATAGCAGCATGCACACACTTATTGTTTGGAGAAATGTGCAAGGCCCACTAGCATGACTAGTATGGTCGATTTGTAAACAATGTAAACCATTTTGTCAACTGTGAATTTCATCATTGAATAATTAAAATTTTATTTTGTCTGGGTAAAATGTATAATAAGTAACCTTTTCTGGAAGATGAATACTCCTTAATGTTCTCAGGACATTATTTTTGACATGATCCAATGTTTCTGACTCTGGCAGATAATCCTTAATCCATTCTATATCTGGAATATACTGCTTCAATTCTTCATATTTCTAATAAAATAAAATTACGAATCTTCATTCGAAAGATGCAATGATAAGAGACAAAATGAAAACAAAATCATGAATTTCAAAACAAAATTACAAAACATGTTGAAAATTAACAAAGATTTATTTACAAATATCTTTTAGACTGTGTTTCCACATAGTTTTTCTTTCTAAGTCACTTTATAGTTCATACAAACAGCATTTCAAAGAGAAACACTATTAAAAGGCCATGGAATAGACATGATAGGGAAGAAAAGAGTTAAATTTGAGACATTGCTATTTTTATAAATAATTATAATATCTTTTCTTGAATAATTTAATATTTACAGTAAATGCTGTTGACATGTGTTACAGTTCTAGCTTTCATATATACCTGGTTCAATACCATTCCACCACCAGCCACTGTACCAAGTACAAAATATCTGATCTTCAGTACTCTACCAACAACCCTAGCTAATTTTCCGATTTGTCTATGATTTAACACAATAACGGGTGCTCCTGTTATATTTAATGTTTTAATGGTCTGGGTATCACATTATGAACTAAAAGAATTTGTGGTAAGAATGTTTTAGAAACTCTACTATATATATACCACTTCCATATGTGAATTGTTGTAGATTGTCATTCTTATATGCTTTACTTCTAATGTATGTTGGATTGTAAGGAAATGTGGAGTTTAAACGACTGAAAACAGCAACAGACTTTGACTGTTTTAGTGCAATTCTTCTTGTAGCTATCTTTACACACTCTTCACACAAAGGACTGAAAAACAAAAACAAAACACTTTTTCAACATAATATTTACATACTTTAAAGTAATTTCAATCTTTTATTTACAATTCAAAGCACTGTCAAGTTTTATATAGTATTTATAGAAAGTAATGCAATTAGATAAGACTAAATATTCAATTTGGAGAAACTATCTATAGCTAGATTGATGATTAGGTGGAACATCTTCTAAAATATACATGAGCACATGGGTAATTATCTTTGACACACAACTAGGAAGGAAATAGAAAGTTGATATCTTTATATTTTTATCAGAAGGGGAATAGAAATGCTAAGATCTGGGGTCAAAATAGAGTCAGTTGGGAAACTGGAACCAAACATATGTCTTTGTTTGGACTTATGTTTCATGAAACAGCCTTTTCTTTGGTTATATCGTTTAACACTGTAAACAATTATTTCCATTTTATGTTCATGACCCTTGTATTGCGGCATGATGTATCAAATTTTAGAAGCATTACTTTATTGCCTTTTTCATTTCAGTTGCAGTTGAAAATGATGTTAGGAAGAGCATCACCAGAGGTCAATTTTGATAACCTAAAGACGGACGAGGATAAATCTTTTGGAAAAAGAAATTCATAAAAGCAACAAAAACAAGACTTACAACGAGCATAATCAACTTATTGAATTAGTGCTAAAAGAGACAACCCAAAAACATGAGAAAAATAGCTGTGATATAAGTATTGGTAGTGTTAATAAACTGTTATCACAGAGATATGTCTCGCTTTTTTGTAATTTCGATAATGCAAATGTTGAAATTAAAATAGCAACACTTTGTTTAACAAGTACGTTTTGCAAATACTCAAAGTCATTGAACCATGACTGAAGGTACATGGCTAAACAATCTCCATGGAAATGAGATGTACCAATGCTAATACAACTGCATACTAAATACCATTGACTTATCATAAGTAGTTCCCTTTAAACATACCTAAACACAAGCTCATACATTTAAATAAAGCAAAATTTCAAACACAAGTTAATACATTTAAATAAAGCAAAATTTCAAAGTCAATAGATTATGACTGAGGGGGCGGGGCCAAATAATTTCCATGGAAATGAGATATGCCAATGCTTATACAACTGCATACCGATTATCATTTACTTATCACTAGTGGTTCCCCATAAACTGACCTAATCACAAACTAATACATGAAAACTAAGCAAAAATTTCAAAGTTATTAGACCATGACTGAGGGGGCGGGGCCAAATAATCTCCATGGAAATGAGATATGCCAATGCTTATACAACTGCATACCAATAATCATTAACTTACCACTAGTGGTTCCCCATAAAATGACCTAATCACAAACTAATACATGAAAACTAAGCAAAGTTTCAAAGTCAATACACCATGACTGAGAGGGTGAGGCCAAATAATCTCCATGGTAATGAGATGTGCCAATACTAATACAACTGCATACCAAATATCTTTGACTTACCACCAGTGGTTCACCATAAACTAGACATAATCACAAACTAATACATTGTTGACGCCGCCGTCGCCGCCGACGCCGGAAACAGCATACCTATGTCTCGCTTTTTGACTACGTCAAGCGAGACAAAAATCAATTTGAAAGTGATTTTTTTCCTCAAGAAACCGTTTTGATGAGTGACAAAATTATTGTATTGGAAGGTGACTTTAATAAAATGTTTTTTTATTGTCATTTGATCTTTGGTTTTATTTTTGTTTACATGATGAAAACAATTGGGGCAATTAATAGTTTTTTTTTTATTTCAGTGATTGAACTATCATTTACCTGTAAGAATCAGTAATGCTACCCTTTAGCTGTCCAATATTTTTAAGAAAGAGGAGGTCTATTCTTAAAAATATTGGACAGCTAAAGGTAACATAATGGTTTCTTACAGGTTAATGATAGTCCAATCACTGAAATAAAGAACGGGTAAAACAATAGAATGACATCACAACAATGTTTTAATTATCCATAACATTTTAGAATATGGTACAGGAGAATGAAATGCCAGACATGTGACCTCTAGTCTGACTTTCTGATTGGCTTAAGTCATCTCTATAAAAAAACATCCTTTTCAAACGATAATTTCAAGATAACAGATAAACAATGTTTCAATAGTAATTTCCTAAGATAAAAAAAATATAGAAAAATGCACCTAGCTTATTAAAGAGGCATTTATTAGCAGCATGTTTATGATAAAATCGCCAATAGATTGCATCCTTTTTTGTTGATAGTTTACTATAAAGTAACAATCGGTAAACTTCAGCTTCATAACACGGCAATTAATGAGCTACCATATTTGTTAGATCATAACAGACAGAGAGAAAAAAAATTGACAATTTAAAAACGACATCTTTGCCTAAAAAATGATAAAATCGTGCACAGAAGACTAAGTTTATGATATAAACATGCATTAGTTCAAGAATTGGATAAACATTATTTTTCATTAGTCACTCGTTTCATATGACTTTAAACTTGAGAATGTAATAATTTCAATGTTTAGTGATCCGTGGAATAGGCCTAATACCATAGTAATTTCACATCATGTGGCCTTATTTTCATGTTGATAAGACCACAATGTCAATGTAAACAACCTAAAAATCTATTTGGACTGACAGACGAACAGACCATACAACATAATATCCATTAAAATCATAAGTCGGGTTTAAAAATAACATGTAATTGGAATTAGCTGAAATGATTTTTTTTTCAATTTATTGTTGGCTTTGCTGGGGGTCTCATTGGGGGGTTCTGATCCCGGATCCCGCTTATTGTTTTATCAGATTCCCGTATCCCGCTTACACTATGTACGTAAGCAATTCTCATTATTTTGTAATTTCCCTTGTCCCGCTAGACATCATTTCCCGTTTTCACGGCACAATAATTTGACTTTCACGTGTCACGCTTACAAAAAAATCGGCAATCCCCCGTCACGCTTAGACCCCAATGAGACCCACTTTGCTTGTGAAAAGTTAAATAACTTAATTTTGGTATACATTCTTAGTAGACAATGTGTTCAAAGGGAAATAACTCACCATAACCATAAAACATCTATTTTCTATACATGTCCCAGTACAACAAATGATTCCTGACAAGATAATAAAGGCTCCTGTTCCTAGTAGCATTAGTATGTTGCCAAAGGGAAAGTACTGTTCCCTAGCAGATTGAAATAGGAATGCTTCTGGAACTTGATATATAACCCTAATGCTAGGAAAGCTAACCGGGCTGTCAGCTGGAAAAGAAATATAGAATTTATCATGCATAAAAACACTATTGAATTTTAAAGAACGTTTAATTAATTGACAGAACATGATAAAGAAAAGTTAGGAAACGGAATATTTTTGTAATTTGAAGTTAGCAATGTTAGCTGAAAAATTAGAAATAATTTTATATTAGGATCTTTTATCCTGTTAGCATGGTTATAAAATCTTACTAGCAACAGAATACAGTTAACAATGAACGAAGAATTTCATTTAATTTGAACAAAAAACAAAGGGAGATTATTCAATTAACATGTATCTTTATCTTCTCTTATGTCTTATATTATACATTTACAAATTCTATACTTTATATAGTTAGTTCTGAATATGTATATATAATATTTGCCAATGGATGATTCTAAGCAACCAATAATCAATAAATCATTTAAATTGTAATATCTTTTTAAGTTGCCTTTTCTATAACTATAAACATATATATAAATTATATATTTAAAATACACTTACCCAAAAGAAAAAGTTGAACACATAAAGGACGACTTTTAGGAAGTTTTCACCACACAGGTCCCTTTTTCTCCTATTATTTCCTCTAGCATTATCATTTATTTTGGCATTGATTGTAAAATCCCAAAACTAATAGAATGTTAACTTCTGTTTAACCACTGTCTGCACACTGCACACTGCACACTAACAATCTTTTATTACTGATATCATTTGCAGCTTTTTTCAAATTCAATGAGGCTATTCGTATAGATTCACTTCCCATCCATCTATTGTGAAAGAGAAAGAAAATATTACTATCAGAACAAAAAATGTCCACAGATATACTGCACTTAAAGTTAACTTTAGTTACTTTCCTGAAAAAACCAATTAGATAATTTCATATAATCTTTACTTTATGACTTTATAAAGTTTTTCTATCACATGAAAAAGCAATTATAATTTAATGCATATAATAAACATAATAAACTGCAGTCAGGGGCGTAGCTGCCGTTAGGCACTTTAGGCATGAGCCTACACATAATTTTTTCACACCTAACCCTAACCCTAACCCTAACCTAACCCTAACCCTAACCCTAACCCACAAATAATTTTTTTATTTAAAAAAGTAATAAACAATGTTATCTGTAGATGCATGCGAATTCGTCAAAACTCTTTAATTATCGAATGTCATGCGTACACTAGTCTATCATCCTTATAGAATCAGTGGCGTATTGGAACTGTATGTCATTATATTCCACCTAATATAGAAACTATAAACTAGAACTTTGGTTCAGATCATTCACTTCAATCAACAAATACTTGAATGAACCTCAACTTAGATAATGATTTTTTTTAATTAGTTGTTGTTGGCCCAAGTTCAATCTGATGCCTAGTGAAGAGAGAATGCCACGCTCTCTGCACGTTAAGACACTTGAAACAACTCTTTGAGGGGTTAGTAGTCGTCTACTGAAAGGCAAATTTCTGTTCCTATTTAATAAACCCTCATTTTCCAATGCATGGCATTTCCAAATTTCCAGACCTTCATCCTGGACGACCTCTATCTGTTTTAGTCCTGAACATGCATGAATATTTGCCACTGGACGTCTATCAGTCAATCAATCAATCAATCAATCAATCAATCAATCAATCAATCAATCAATCAACTAGCTTTCAGTAACTTCGAGTACTCTCAGATCTACATGTAATGATGATAATTATTCATATTCCTAAGCAGGTAGGGATTTTACAGTACATGATATAAGAAAATATGAATTTCTTGAATTTTGTTAGACACCGGTAGTATGAACAGAACAGAACTTCTGCATGACGTATTGACTGTGTGTGTGTATGTGTTTGTGTGGCCGGGGGAGGGTGAAGGTTTAAGAATCAAAATATGAATGGTAGATGCACCGTATTCCAAAAGTTAGTATTATTATGTAGTAGTCTCAGTGTTTACGTGCCTATTTTTTTTTTTTTAATGAAGGATCGTCAATATGTACTATCAATTGACGTATATATATATCAATTATACTCAATCAGAAACAAGTTGTGCTGCTTAATAAAGGGCTACGCTGATCCACCTGGGCAATGCATATTGGAAATATTGTTTTTTTTAATATTTCTGATTGTACTGCCGGTTAATTCATCAGTCAGATGTAATTGTAGAATTACGTTTATTTTTTCGACATTGTTTTCATGTATATTATCATGATAAAATGACGTTTTTTTAAGTTTTTTTGTACACAAAATTTTGCAACTTAAATGCTGAAAACCGTTTTCCGTCGGAGGGCTACGCCCCCAGAACCCCTTACCAGGGGCCTTATGTGGCCCCAGACCCCCTGCCACAATTTGTGCCTACAGTTTATTGGATACCTAGCTACGCCCCTGGCAGTTGTCTGGCTATGCTTCATCTCACAATATATTGTGTATACATATACACCTGGTGATACCCACCCAGATACATTATTCACATATACGACCATGAAAGACCCTCATGGATAACCAGGGTCAGTAAAAAAAAACATGTCATTCACAATATAAAAACCATACAATAATTTCTGTATTAACAGTATTTGAAATGTTATACAACAGTTTAACCAGGTATTTAAAATCTTAACCCTGTGGTTTTTAGATACAATCCAAATGGACTTTGATGCTTTGGTGTTGATATTTAAATGTCTTCTTACTTTTTGTGTCATTAAGTTGCTGTCTCATTGATATATTATACCCTTTATCTCCATTATTCAACTTTTTATCATGGTAAGCACAGGTATTTAGGCCATGTTAAATTACTGAAAGAACTTATATGTATGGGCTTTGCTCATTGTTAAAGGTTGTAAGGTGACCCGTAGCTGTTAATTTCTGTGTCATTTGGTCTCTTGTGGCTCGTTGTCTCATTGGCAATCGTACCACATCTTCTTTTTCATATTATGCAAGATAATGCCTGGTTTCCCCTTTGATTTGTTCAAATCTTCAAATATTAATGTAAACATAAAGTAACCAGATGCTCCTCAGGGTGCAGCTTTATACGACTGCAGAGGTCGAATCCTGAACAGTTGGGACAAGTATGGACACAACATTCAATCTTGATACAGCTCTGAATTTGGATTGTGATTAAATAGTTGACACAGCATAGGTTTCTGGTAGTCTAATGAACTTAAAAAAATTATTTGCTTTTGAGTAATACACTATGCTGTTGAATATTAATCCCCTCAAAAAAAAATATTTAAAGAAATCTGAAATGAGAAAAATTGTACCCCCTACCCACCCACCCCTCCCCCCCCCCCTTTTTTTTCGTCTTCTCTTTTCCCTTATTCCAATAATAATCTCAATTCAAATTTCTTATGGAGTTTTTAACAATAACTACTCATTTAATAAATACATCATAAAATATAAAAATATAAAATGACATAGTCATGGTTAAAATTAATATAAATGAATAGTATACGTATTACTTCTAAAAAAAAAAAATTATAGCTTATCATCTCAAGACAATCATCATTTCTTAATACATAATTTTCAAACAGTGTAAGGGCGGTAATCAAACATATATATAACAGTATTCTTTAAATTTGAATTGGATTACCTCCCTAACACAGCTTTTAAATTTTCTAAATTGTCCTTTAACCAGAAAAACACTTGTTTTCCCCCTTTTTTTGGCCCCTAATTGCTAAATGATTTAAGCCATAACCCCCAATAACTATCCCTTTGTAGTATGGAATCTTGTGGTATAATTTCAGAGAGATTTATACACTTAAACACAAGTTATTGACTGTAAACTACAACAAGTTATTGTCTTGAAACTAGAAAAATGCTTATTTTTGGCCCTTTTATGGCCCCTAATTCTTGCATGAATGGGACAATAACGCCCAAACTCAATCTAAGTCTTCCTTTTGTGATAAGGAACTTTGTGGTACAATATAAGAGAGATATATACACTTACACACAAGTTATTGTCCAGAAACTACAAAAATGCTTGTTTTTGGCCCCTTTTGGGCCCTTAATTCTTAACTGTTGACACCATAGACCGCAAAATGAATCCAAACCTTTTACTTGTGGTATTAAACATTATGGTACAATTTCAGAGCAATTGAAATACTTATGCACAAGTTATTATCCTGAAAGTAGAAAAATGCTTGTTTTGGGGCCTTTTTGGGCCTCTTATTTCTTAACCGGAGGGACCATCAACCCCAAAATCAATCCCAACCTTTCTTTTGTGGTATTGAACCTTCTTATTAAATTTCAAAGAGATCCATTCATGTAAACTAAAGTTATTGTCCGGAAACCAAATGTGTTATCGGACAACGCAGACGACGACATCATACCATTATACAGTCCAAAAAAAATGTTTGCAGTTAAATATATTTATCATGTGTGCCTAAAGACTACATCAGGTGCCATTTAACTAGGTGCCAATTTGACTAGGTGCTGATTTTACTATACCGGGTGCCGATTTGACCGGATACTGATTTGACTAGAACTCTGACCAATGAGCTGTTGAATACCATAAATGGGCTGTCGACATTTGATCGCGCTTCCGTTGTAAATATTGGTCACAGTGTAATTAACCAAATTGTTTTGGGACCAGATTGATTTTGGGCAAGAACAACCTGATACCCTAGTACTTTACCAGTATATAATAGAACATTAGTAAGTTAATCTGTTTATATCTAGTTTTAACCATTTACCCCCCAAAAGATATATCCTGTCATTCCTGTTGTCTAGTGTTTATTGTACTTCTTCTTCTATATTTTGTGGTTAATCTGCAGTTGAAATTTCCATAACACAGATATACTGTGCGGGTGTGTCAACCAGTACTCGCCAAGTTAAAAATAAACAAAAACTTGTGTATTTACAGGAACAAAATCAAATAAAATTATGTGAGTTTGCAACAACTGTACAGGGTTAAAATCTGGTATCAATATAGTTACGCCAGGAACTGCCACACACAGACCCGGAAGGCGTCTGTTGTGGGGGTTTGGATGGCACTTTCAGGTAATTGGTTCCAGTCAAAAATTTGTTCTGGGGATGAAACTGTATTTATAGGCATCCGTTTAAGTGCTGACTCTGGAAAACTGGTCTCTGTGCCTGTGGTATTGACTATATAAGATAAGATAAGAAAACTTTATTTTGATTCGGCATAAGTTAAAAGACACAACACAAGCTCTAAGGAGCTTTTGACCGAATATAAAAACATATACATAACATAAAAACAGTCTAATTTGACATATAAAACAACCTGTTATACGAAGTTAAATCTCACTTACATAGCATGCAATAAAAATTTAGCAACAAATTTAAAATGAAATAAAACATGCTAGACCAGAGCAAACAAAAGCAACATAAATAATAAACATCTCAAGAATTATCTGCAAGCAGAACATCGACATTCCAAACCATTCCAGGACTGAACAAGACTTTTAAAATGTGAGAAACTATTTTCAGTCCTGAAATGGTTTGGAAGGCTGTTCCATAAAGTAGCAGCAGCAAATTTGAAAGATTTTTTACCGTAACGGGTTGACTTTACCTGTGGAACATCTAGAATATTTACATACCGGAAAGAATACTTAGATTTTTTGACACTCACCAAATTTTGTAAGCACACAGGAGCTATATTATTTATAATCTTAAAAGTTTCTAGAGCCATTGTTCTAATCCGTCTAATCTGCAAGGAGGGCACCTTAGCTTTAAGTAAGAGGTCCTCGTAGGGGCTGGTAAAATCCTCATATACAAAACGGAGTGCTCTTTCCTGCACCTTTTCTAATTTTTTGGAATTTTTCTCAGTGCAAAAATGCCATGCCAAAGGACAAAAATTAAAATTACTAAGAATAAAGGTATGAAAAATAGTAAGTTTACTAAGTCTATCCAAAACTGAGCCCAAACGTTTTAAAACATTTAATTGCTGTGATGCCCTCCTACAGATTGAGCTGATATGAACATCAAAATTTAACTGATAGTCAATTTCAATGCCTAATAATTTAACTGTTTTTTCACATGTAAGGTTCGAGTTTTGAATACGTATAGATGGGTTTTGTTCAAAGGTCTTTTTGCCAACAGCCAAAACTTGAAACTTATCGGGATTTGCTTGCATTTTATTCACCCGGAACCACTCAATAAGTATTTTTGACTCAGATTCCAAAGTTGAAATTAATAAATCAAAATCTGGAGTACAGAAAGACAAAGTATTGTCATCTGCATAGTTATATAAACTACCATTTTTAACAAAAAGAAAAATATCATTTATAAATATGTTAAACAACAATGGCCCTAGTATAGAGCCCTGTGGTACGCCTTTATGGATGTCAGCCAAATCACTCAGAACATTGTTGACTTTAATTTGTTGTTTACGATTAGATAAATAGGACTTTAAAAGAGCAACTGCATGGGGGGATACACCATATGCTGATAATTTATCTAGCAAGATATTGTGAGGCAGGCAGTCAAAAGCCTTAGAAAGATCCATTAATACCGCTGCAATGTACTGGTTTTTATCGAGAGCTTCACGCCAATCTTCTAACACTCTGAGAAGTGTGGTCTGACATCCATGTCCACGTCTAAAAGCACACAAAAAAGGATTAAATATTTTATCAAAGTATTCAGTTAGTTGAATTTCATATATTTTTTCAAAGATTTTAGAAAATATGGGTAAGACACTAACTGGTCTATAGTTTGTTTTTAATAATGGGTCACTCTTTTTATGAAGGGGGGTCACTTGGGCTTCTTTAAGTTTGTCAGGGAAACAGTTATTTTCAATTGATAAATTTACAAGAGTTGTCAGCTGTGGTGCAATGTAAGATTTACAATTTTTTACTATTTTTGCTGGAATACCATCAGCTCCTGTAGCCTTCTTTATGTTTATTTTATTCAAGATTTTATTGACATTTTCGTTAGATACTTTCTTAAATTCAAAGTCAGAAACATGCTTTCTGTTACTCAAAATTTCTTTTATACTTGGGTGATTTGAGGGGTCATATACCACATCTGCTCCAATTTTGTCTGCTACTGTGGAGAAAAAATTATTAAAAACATTTGAAACTTCATTTGGACTATTTACAATTTTGTCATTTTCACACAATAAGATTTTTTGTTCTCCACAGTTCCCCTTTTTTGAGAAAAATGGTTTGACTGTTTTCCAAAACTCGCATGATTTTGACCCACCAGAGCAACGTTCTAAAAAGTATACTTTTATTGATTTTCTCTTTATCTTAGTTACCAAATTTCTTTGTTTTCTAAATTTCTCCCAGTTTTTGTCACTCCGGTTTTTAGTATATTGTGAATAAAGCATTTGTTTTCTATATATGGCCCCTCTCAGTTCTTTATTCATACATGGCAGTGGTTTTCTTCTTTGACACCTAGATTTGACAGGTGCATGTTTATTTAATATATTTTTAAAATCTTTTTCATAATCATCATAAATACTATTTAAATCTTTCTCAGTACAGTTTTCTGAAATCTTTATTTTCTGTAAATCATTTGTAAATTTGTCAATATCAAAAGTTTTGTAACTTCTATATGTTACGTCCCTGCATTTTTGTGCAGGTAAATTCCCTTTCACAACTGTAGAAATAATATTGTGACAGTCACTAACACCATTTGGACTATTTGTTGTTTTAAAACACAAATTCTTTTTACTTGTAATAATAACATCCACAAGGGATGGGTTACAACCCTTTTTAAAACATGTTGGACCTTTAACCAGTTGTGATAAGTTGAAAATATCACATATATCATGTAAAGTCTGAGATTTTTCAGCAGACAACATATCAAAATTAAGGTCACCAAAAATAATAATATTTTCATATGACACAAAACATTTATCTAGTGATTTTGTAAAATTATCAATAAAGTCATTATTTTTCATGGATGGAGGTTTGTATGCTCCCATAATAAGCCATTTGGCATCATTTATATAAATTTCATAGCAAATATTTTCAAGTTTATCAGATTCAAAACATTGTTTTCTACTGGACTATTGTCTGCATGTTGTTACAGTTGGTCTCCTGATGTAATCTGGGATAATGACTGATGCTTCTCCATGCAGGATCTTATATAGGAGTATGAGCCTGGCTCCTTGTCTGCGTGTTGCTAGTGTTGGCCAGCCAAGTGTCTGTAGGATGTTGGTTTATACAGAACCTGGTTCCCGATAAAAGGTTGTTGTAGATCAAGTCGGTTGAATTATGTAATGACAAAGCATACAATATTTGAATACTTAAATTATAAATAAAATTTAACTTCTGTTTATCTATCTTGATAGTAATTTGTGTTGTCATCTATCTAAAGCACGTGAATAAAGTAAAATCACACAACAATATTGCACTTTGGTAGAAAAGTCACGACAACAACCTAACTTCCGGTTGGTTTTGTTTAATAAACAGAAGTACTCCAGTTGCTCCGTTCGATAGCCAATGATCAGAGATATTTTGAATGAGGAAGGTTTTATCTTGGGAAATTATTATAATAACAGTTTTATTTAACATTCAAATACCAAACCTGTTTTCGTAAATTAGAACATTCTTAAAACTTATATCTGTTATGATTATTTAAAAGAAAAATCTATATGTAATATGAATTGTAACTGAACCTTGTGAAAACACTGTTTATTCTAAACTAAAGATAATGTTATTTATAGCGGGGAAATCGTGTCATTCTATAATGGGCATAAAATATGACTTGTACTCAGAGGCGTATTAAGTGGGGGACAGGGGTCCCGGTCCCCTTTGTAGGAAATTTCGTTTGACTATAAGTTATTTAGGGATCATTGAAGCATGACTGGAGTGGGCCCCCTCTTGGTCACTACCACCCCCTTTATCAAAATTTCTGGATCTGCACTGGTACTGCATACATACTTTTATCATCGTTACTTTATATTTTTCTCCTTTGCTTTGTTTTTACTTTTATATTCCGGCTCTGCGCTCAATTTAACTGTGCTTTTTCAGTGTTGCTTACAATCATGAGCACTGTGACATCTTGTTTCACTTAATAATGCTTTCACATTGATATGCATTTTATTTTATTTGCATGTCTTAAATTGTTTACATGAATTGTATACGCCTTTTATTTGTTCGTTGGTAAAAAGCTGTACAGAGCTTTTATTATTATAGGTTTATAATGTACCAATTAAATTTAATTTTCTCAACCTTGTTATGTTTTATAGTCTCACTTATGGTTACTTATTGGTCATCCCTAATGACCGACTTGTTTTGTATTTCTGTGAAGCAGAATTCCTACAAAACATTTCAAAAATAATAAATTGCTTCGCCGAGCGCAGCTAGATATACGACTGCGGAGGTCCTACCATGAACAGTTGGGGCAAAAATGGAAACAATATTCGCGCTTGGGTCTGAATATGGATTGTAATTAAATATTTGACACATAATAGGATTCTGACAGAGAATAACTGTAGTCAAGGAACTTAGAATTGGTTATATGTTTCAATTTATATTAATTTTTTGGGCTTATATGCAATACACTATGCTGTTGCGAATTGACCCCCCTACCCAAAAAAATACACCCCTTAAGCTTTGCTTTTGTGCAATACACTATGCTGTTGCGTATTGACCCCTCATTTTTTTTTTGCTCTTGTGCAATACACTATTATGCTGTTGTTTATTGACACCTCCCCTTTTTTTTTTGGCAAAAATAAATTATATTTAAAGAAAATGTCTTTTTAATTTCTGAAATTTCTGTAATCTAAAATTTAAAATTTAAAATTTAAAATTCCAAATAGAATTTGCAACCATAATTACCCATTTAAATACATCCTAAAATTCTTTTTTAAAACAGTTAGTTCTCTCTTGATGCCGATGGCTGTTTTTTTGACATTTTCACTTGTTATGTCTGTTTGATTTGTTCACACATCGTTGTCAATATAATGGAATTTGATGTGACTGTCATACAAGTGAGAGGTTTAGCTAGTTATAAAAGCAGGCTCAATCCACCATTTTCTACATAAGAAAGTGCCTGTACCAAGTCAGAATATGATAGTTGTTATCCATTCATTTGATGTGTTTGAGCTTTTGATTTTGCCATTTGATTAGGGACTTTCCGTTTTGAATTTTTCTCAGAGTTTAGTATTTTTGTGATTTTACTTTTTTCTAAAAACAAATTGGCAGCAAATCACCTCAAGACAATACATTTCGTTATACATGATTTAAAAGTAGTGTAAGGGATGTAATTCAAACGTAACATTCATGTACTTAAATAAGTAATAGTCCATCAAACAGGAAATCATTGTTTTCCCCCTAATTCCTAATTGGTTTAAGCTATAACCCTCAAAAGCCAATCCTAACCGCATCCTTTTGAGGAATGGAAAATCGTGGTCTAATTTCATACAATGTTCCACAAGTTATTGTCTGGAAACTAGAAAAATGTTTTTTTGGGCCCCTTTTTGCCTCCTTAAATCCCTAAACTGTTGGGACCACAACCCCTTAAATCAACCCCAACCTTTCTTGTGTGGTTATAAACCTTGTGTTCAAATTTCATACATTTCTATTTACTTATACTAAAGTTATTTAATTATTTAATGTAAATTTGAAAATAATTGATAATCATTATGAATGTCAAAAGTGTATATTTAATTTTGAAATGTTTTGGTTGTGTTGATAAAAAAACATGTTGCAAAAAAAGACTAGATTTGTCCAAACGACACGAATGGCCCCGTCTCAAAAAGTTGAAAAATCTGCAATTTCAACAACACATGGGATGTGAACACAAACATGATGGTAGTCTCACATATCAAAATTCTGCTCAAAATCTTCAGGCTTTAAAAAACTCCATTTAACTGTGATTTTCGACCATTTATCAAAGTTCAAAGCCTGTAATTTTGGGGAAAATTAGCAAAGCGGAACTAAACATAAACTTGATCTGTAACTCATCATGGTTAACTCACATACCAGAAATCAGCCCAATATCTGAAGGCGTTTAGAAAAAACCTGTATAACTGTGATTTTCAACAATTTATCGAAGTCCAAAGCCCGTAATTTCTGCAAAAATAGTAGAGCAGGACAAAACTCAAACTTGATCTGTAACTCATCATGGTTAACTCACATACCAAAAATCAGCCCAATATCTGAAGGCCTTTAGAAAAAAAAGTCTGTATAACTGTGATTTTCAACAATTTATCAAAGTCCAAAGCCTGTAATTTTGGCAAAAATTAGCGGAGCAGAACGAAACTAATACTTCATCTAAAACTCATTATGGTGAACTCACATACCAAAAATCAGCCTAATATCTGAAGGCATTTAGAAAAAAAAACCTGTATAATGGTTTGTTGCAGAATGACGGAATGACAGAATGATGGAAAGATGGATTGACGGAATGATGGAATGACAGACAAGGGTAAAACTATATGGCCCCGACAGCTTTGTTGCGAGGCCATATTTGTTGCGGGGCCATAAAAAGCTTCATCATGTGTAATTGCTAGTTCATGAAGATCAAAAATGTTCTCAACTTGGAAGAAAAACACAGCACTTGGTATCATTCCAACATGAACTGTACAGAAGCTGCTGCTTAATTTGATGAAAAGCCACAACTCTATCTAGCTACTGAGAAGTGCTACAATGTTTATATATAAGCAGCACATAAACAGTGACAAGAAAGGCTGTTAACCTGTGAACTTTTAGACGACAGCAATTTCTCAATATTTAAACTTATCAGATTGATGTAGAAAACAGAAACTACATGAGACAAAACAGAAACTATACTTCCAGACCAGTACACCCTGCCCTTACTATGAAATCACATTCTCTCACAGATTAACTCCCTCTCTATATTCCGCTCACAATCATATACCCTCATCCTCTCCATCATTCTATTTTTCTCCCTCCCTTTCTCACCCTTTCACCCTATCATAACACCCTTAACCACCTACCACCTAATACCCCTTCTGCTTCGTGTTAAGTCCCTATGAGAAAATTGGGTTAGTAGATGAATACGATATTATAAGATGTACCAGATATGGAAGATCTTAAATTTTAGAAATGTGAAGGAAATTTAGAACTGATTGATATCAAACATAAATATATGAACCTGAGCCACTTTTAGAAATGCAGTCTTATTTTCTACACATAATGGTCATCATAGCATTCGTACAAAAGATTAACAGCCAACGTTACAGAAAGCCAAATTGTGTAATGTAAATTTGAAAATAGAATGCTGTTTTGATTGATAAACATTATGGAGGCCAAAAAGTATATATCTCACTCTTAATTTTGAAGTGTTTTTGGTGTGTTGATTACAAAATATGTTGAAAAAAATGAAAAAAACATAAATGAAAATTGCCAAATGGTATAAATCCAAATAGTTCAAAAACACATAAAACAAAAAGCCAAACGAAAAATGCCAAAGTTTAAAAATGCCAAATGGTATTAAAAATACCTGTCTGCTTGTACTAGCCAGCCGGCCTGTGGGTTAGCTGGACTTTAAGGTGCTAGTTCACCAAGACAAATGCCCACAGTAGGTCACCTATCTTTTCCTTTTGGAGTACCAGTTTTTAAGTCTTTGATTTGACTTGGGGGCTCAACATTAAACTAAAAAAAGATAAAAAAAATAAGGTCTCCTGTATAAATTTAAAATTTGGTCTTAAAAGTAAAATATTCCCTTTGTCAACCACACCCAAATGGATAAAATAATGTAAAAAGTCTCTCATTTCCCAAATAATCATAAAATGACCTGCCTCAACTTATAAATTAGGATAAAAACAGTAAAATATCTCCAATTAAAATTTAGATAAAAACAATAAAATATCCGATTAAAATTTGGATAAATGCAGAAAAATATCCCCAATTAAAATTTGGATAAAAACAGTAAAATATCCCTCAATTAAAATTTGGATAAAAACAGTAAAATATCCCCAATTAAAATTTGGATAAAAACAAATAAAATACTTTTTCCCCATAAAAGCACGTTACAGAGATTCACATGCAGACTGAGCCACCTCACTCTCAGTTTGTTCCAGTAAAAACAATAAAAATATCCCCAATTAAAATTTGGATAAAAACAGTAAAATATCCCCAATTAAAATTTGGATAAAAACAAATAAAATACTTTTTTCCCCTTAAAAGCATGTTACAGAGCTTCACATGCAGACTGAGCCACCTCACTCTCAGTTTGTTCCAGTAAAAACAATAAAATATCCCCAATTAAAATTTAGATAAAAACAGTAAAATATCCCCAATTAAAATTTGGATAAAAACAGTAAAATATCCCCAATTAAAATTTGGATAAAAACAGTAAAATATCCCCAATTAAAATTTGCATAAAAACAAATAAAATACTTTTTTCCCCTTAAAAGCATGTTACAGAGCTTCACATGCAGGCTGAGCCACCTCACTCTCAGTTTGTTCCAGTAAAAACAATAAAATATCCCCAATTAAAATTTGGATAAAACAGTAAAATATTCCCAATTAAAATTTGGATAAAAACAGTAAAATATCCCCAATTAAAATTTGCATAAAAACAGTAAAATATCCCCAATTAAAATTTGGATAAAAACAAATAAAATACTTTTTACAATTAAAAGCATGTTACAGAGCTTCACATGCAGGCTGAGCCACCTCACTCTCAGTTTGTTCCAGTAAAAACAATAAAATATCCCCAATTAAAATTTGGATAAAAACAGTAAAATATCCCCAATTAAAATTTGCATAAAAACAGTAAAATATCCCCAATTAAAATTTGGATAAAAACAAATAAAATACTTTTTACAATTAAAAGCATGTTACAGAGCTTCACATGCAGGCTGAGCCACCTCACTCTCAGTTTGTTCCAGTAAAAACAATAAAATATCCCCAATTAAAATTTGGATAAAAACAGTAAAATATCCCCAATTAAAATTTGGATAAAAACAGTAAAATATCCCCAATTAAAATTTGGATAAAAACAGTAAAATATCCCCAATTAAAATTTGGATAAAAACAGTAAAATATCCCCAATTAAAATTTGGATAAAAACAGTAAAATATCCCCAATTAAAATTTGGATAAAAACAAATAAAATACTTTTTACAATTAAAAGCCACCTCACTCTCAGTTTGTTCCAGTCAAAACAATAAAATATCGCCAATTAAAATTTGGATAAAAACAATAAAATATCCCCAATTAAAATTTGGATAAAAACAGTAAAATATCCCCAATTAAAATTTGGATAAAAACAAATAAAATACTTTTTACAATTAAAAGCATGTTACAGAGCTTCACATGCAGGCTGAACCACCTCACTCTCAGTTTGTTCCAGTAAAAACAATAAAATATCCCCAATTAAAATTTGGATAAAAACAGTAAAATATCCCCAATTAAAATTTGGATAAAAACAGTAAAATATCCCCAATTAAAATTTGGATAAAAACAGTAAAATATCCCCAATTAAAATTTGGATAAAAACAGTAAAATATCCCCAATTAAAATTTGGATAAAAACAGTAAAATATCCCCAATTAAAATTTGGATAAAAACAAATAAAATACTTTTTACAATTAAAAGCCACCTCACTCTCAGTTTGTTCCAGTAAAAACAATAAAATATTGCCAATTAAAATTTGGATAAAAACAATAAAATATCCCCAATTAAAATTTGGATAAAAACAATAAAATATCCCCAATTAAAATTTGGATAAAAACAGTAAAATATCCCCAATTAAAATTTGGATAAAAACAGTAAAATATCCCCAATTAAAATTTGGATAAAAACAAATAAAATACTTTTTACAATTAAAAGCATGTTACAGAGCTTCACATGCAGGCTGAGCCACCTCACTCTCAGTTTGTTCCTGTAAAAACAATAAAATTTCCCAATTAAAATTTGGATAAAAACAGTAAAATATCCCCAATTAAAATTTGGATAAAAACAATAAAATATCCCCAATTAAAATTTGGATAAAAACAGTAAAATATCCCCAATTAAAATTTGGATAAAAACAGTAAAATATTCCCAATTAAAATTTGGATAAAAACAGTAAAATATTCCCAATTAAAATTTGGATAAAAACAGTAAAATATCCCCAATTAAAATTTGGATAAAAACAGTAAAATATCCCCAATTAAAATTTGGATAAAAACAGTAAAATATCCCCAATTAAAATTTGGATAAAGACAAATAAAATACTTTTTACAATTAAAAGCATGTTACAGAGCTTCACATGCAGGCTGAGCCACCTCACTCTCAGTTTGTTCCAGTAAAAACAATAAAATATCCCCAATTAAAATTTGGATAAAAACAGTAAAATATCCCCAATTAAAATTTGGATAAAAACAGTAAAATATCCCCAATTAAAATTTGGATAAAAACAGTAAAATATCCCCAATTAAAATTTGGATAAAAACAGTAAAATATTCCCAATTAAAATTTGGATAAAAACAGTAAAATATTCCCAATTAAAATTTGGATAAAAACAGTAAAATATCCCCAATTAAAATTTGGATAAAAACAGTAAAATATCCCCAATTAAAATTTGGATAAAAACAGTAAAATATCCCCAATTAAAATTTGGATAAAAACAGTAAAATATCCCCAATTAAAATTTGGATAAAAACAAATAAAATACTTTTTACAATTAAAAGCATGTTACAGAGCTTCACATGCAGGCTGAGCCACCTCACTCTCAGTTTGTTCCAGTAATAACAATAAAATATCCCCAATTAAAATTTGGATAAAAACAGTAAAATATCCCCAATTAAAATTTGGATAAAAACAGTAAAATATCCCCAATTAAAATTTGGATAAAAACAGTAAAATATCCCCAATTAAAATTTGGATAAAAACAGTAAATTATTCCCAATTAAAATTTGGATAAAAACAGTAAAATATCCCCAATTAAAATTTGGATAAAAACAGTAAAATATCCCCAATTAAAATTTGGATAAAAACAGTAAAATATCCCCAATTAAAATTTGGATAAAAACAGTAAAATATCCCCAATTAAAATTTGGAATTTGGATAAAAACAGTAAAATATTCCCAATTAAAATTTGGATAAAAACAGTAAAATATTCCCAATTAAAATTTGGATAAAAACAGTAAAATATCCCCAATTAAAATTTGGATAAAAACAGTAAAATATCCCCAATTAAAATTTGGATAAAAACAGTAAAATATCCCCAATTAAAATTTGGATAAAAACAGTAAAATATCCCCAATTAAAATTTGGATAAAAACAAATAAAATACTTTTTACAATTAAAAGCATGTTACAGAGCTTCACATGCAGGCTGAGCCACCTCACTCTCAGTTTGTTCCAGTAATAACAATAAAATATCCCCAATTAAAATTTGGATAAAAACAGTAAAATATCCCCAATTAAAATTTGGATAAAAACAGTAAAATATTCCCAATTAAAATTTGGATAAAAACAGTAAAATATCCCCAATTAAAATTTGGATAAAAACAGTAAAATATCCCCAATTAAAATTTGGATAAAAACAGTAAAATATCCCCAATTAAAATTTGGATAAAAACAGTAAAATATCCCCAATTAAAATTTGGATAAAAACAGTAAAATATCCCCAATTAAAATTTGGATAAAAACAGTAAAATATTCCCAATTAAAATTTGGATAAAAACAGTAAAATATCCCCAATTAAAATTTGGATAAAAACAGTAAAATATCCCCAATTAAAATTTGGATAAAAACAAATAAAATACTTTTTACAATTAAAAGCATGTTACAGAGCTTCACATGCAGGCTGAGCCACCTCACTCTCAGTTTGTTCCAGTAAAAACAATAAAATATCCCCAATTAAAATTTGGATAAAAACAGTAAAATATCCCCAATTAAAATTTGGATAAAAACAGTAAAATATCCCCAATTAAAATTTGGATAAAAACAAATAAAATACTTAAAAGCATGCTACAGAGCTTCACATGCAGACTGAGCCACCTCACTCTCAGTTGGTGCAAAAAATATTTTGACTGAGCCATCGCACATCAGTCAAACTGAGCCACCTCACTCTCAGTTTAACGTACTAGTAAGAATGGATACTTGATACGTATACGGGGGACGTTCCTATACCTAAAAGGGAGGTATAGTATCTGTGAACCCCAAACACAGAGCGCGGCTTAACTTCGTCATACGTATACACAAGTATCCAATGCTAACTGATACATAACGTTGTCATGTTTTTCATGTCAGTCACTGAAAATAATTTTTAAATGTTACAACTGAAATAAAAACAAAAACCTTGATTCCAAGTTGCCTGTGGTAGGAAGTGAAATAATATCAAAAACCTTGATCCCAAGTTGCCTGTGTTAAGAAGTGAAATAACTTCTCTGTAAAATATATCTAGTTTTGAAATTCTTGATAAGGATTGAAGAACATGTGGCATTCCGGTAAACACAGTGTGACAGCAACTCAACTATAAAGTAAAACCAGAAAGATATGAAAATGTAAAAAGTTGAGGTCTGGAGCTGGCATGTCCGTAACTGCTAGTAGTCTGTTGTTATTTTGTTTATTTTCTTTTGTTTCATATTCTGACATCGAACTCAGACAACTCTTAAACTGAGTTTCACTGTGCGTATTTTTGTGCGATTTTTTTTTCTACATTGGCTAGAGGTATAAGGGGAGAGTTGAGATCTCAAAAAAACATGTTTAACCCCGCCACAATTTTGTGCCTGTCCCAAGTCAGGAGCTCTGGCCTTTGTTACTCTTGTATGATTTTCAATTGTAGTTTCTTGTGTATAATTAGTTTAGTATGATGTCCATTATCACTGAACTAGTATATATGTTTAGGGGCCAGCTGAAGGACGCATTAGGGTGCGGGAGTTTCTAGCTGCATTCAAAACCTATAAGGGGCCTTCAGCTGTTGTCTGCTCTATGGTCGAGTTGTTGTCTCTTTGACACATTCCCCATTTCCTTTCTCAATTTTAGTCTTTAATCATTACTTTTTCAAATTATGACTTGGATTTAGAGTTGCCTCATTGGCACTCATACCACATATTCTTATATCTATTTAACAATGACTTGTTCTTAGGTGGAAAGTCTTTTTACTATTTATTCGAATTTCAAGATATCTCATATAATATATAAGATATGTTATATAATATATGATATCTAATATATGATATCTTATTTAATGTATAAGATATCTTATTTAATATACAAGATAGCTTATAATTCCGTTTTTATACAATATCTTATATATCAAATGAGATATCTTATATATTATATAAGCTAAAGATATCTTATATATAATATAAGATATCTCATAAAGTATAGAAGATATATTACATACTTTATAAGATATCTTCTAAATTTTATAAGATATCTCATATAGTTTAAAAGATATTTCATAAATTTTATGAGATATCTTAAAAACTATACGAGATATCTTATAAACTATATAAGATATCTTATATAATATGTGAGATATCTTATAAAATTATATGAGATATCTTATATAGTTAATGAGATATCTTATATAGTTTATAAGATATCTTATATAGTTTATTTGATATCTTATATAGTTTATAAGATATCATTGGCATTTAAGGATAGTTACTCTCATTGGCAACCCTTCAATATATCCTTATTATTTATTTGGTTGAGAGATAAATGTAGTTTCCTGTGTGTATAACTGTGCATTGAGTTGCACTTTCAGGCTAAAAATAGACTTGATAAATTTCTGGCAGCACATCTTATATATCAAATGAGATATCTTATATAGTTTATAAGATATCTTATATAGTTTATAAGATATCATTGGTATTTAAGGATAGTTACTCTCATTGGCAACCCTTCAATATATCCTTATTTTTTATATGGTTGAGAGATAAATGTAGTTTCCTGTGTGTATAACTGTGCATTGAGTTGCACTTTCAGGCTAAAAATAGACTTAATAAATTTCTGGCAGCACATCTATCAAGAATTAGCATATGACAATTTATTCTGTTATAAGTTTCAAGAAAGAAAATAAAAATTTGTCTATCTTTTATGTTGTTTTTGTTTATTCTAAACATATAAAACATTTTCATAATTCATTTAAATGCAAAAATTCTTCAATTCATACCAAGAATGTACCGTTTTAAACAAATTCTACTGAAATCTGAAGAATACCGTACAAGTTCTTCAAGTCTTTAATAGCATACAAATGTTTATCTGCCTTGTAAGCGTTCATATGAAAAATACCACATTTAGGTCATACAAATGCTAGTCCAGAATACATCCATGTAGTCTTTGAATTATTTGATTATTGTCTCATTTCTGTTAAGGATTCACTTCTAATACAATTGACCTTATTCAAAGATGACGTGTTGACAACTCCTCTTCAACCAAATTGCTTGTTTTGAACTTCTCTCAACATACTGAAAAGTAAAAATAACATTTATTATCCCTGAAGTATGCATGTTTAAGTTTAATCAGCCATTCATATGTAAAGTTTAGTTAAATCAATTTTGAATAATTGGTAAATGATTATAAAAAAGATGTGGAATGATTGCCAATGAGACAAATCTCAACAAGAGACCAAATGGCACAGAAATTAACTACTTTAAGTCACAGAACATGGTCATAGATAAAAGGCTCCAAAATTACCATAGTAAAATAATTCAAACAAGAAAACTAATGGCCTGATATAAGTACCAAACTAGAGGCTCTAAAGAGCCTGTGTGGTGCTCACCTTGGTCTATGTTCATACTAAACAAAGGACATATATAATAGATGAGAATAGAATTCATGACAAAATTATGTTTTGGTGATGATGATGTGTTTGTCAATCTTACTTTACTGAACATTCTTGCTATTTTGATTTTCTCTATCTATAATGAACTTGGCTCAGTAGTTTCAAAGGAAAATATTTTGTAAAAGTTTACAAAAATTTACATAATTTACGAAAATTGTTTAAAATTTACTATAAAAAGCAATAACTCCTTATTGACCGTTTTGGTCAAGTTGACTTATTTGTAGATCTTACTTTGCTATACATAATTGCTGTTTACAGTTTATCTTTATCTAAGATAATATTGAAGATAACCAAAAACTGAAAAATTTTCTTAAAATTACCAATTCAGGGGCAGGAACCCAACAACAGGTTGCCTGATTTGTCTGACAATTTCAGGGCAGTTAGATCTTGACTTAATGAACACATTTTTATGAATGAGATTTGCTCTAAATGCTTTGAATTCAGAGATATTAGCCAAAAATTGCATTTTACCCCTATATACTATTTTTAGCCATGTCGGCCATCTTGGTTTGTGGACGGGGTCATTGGACACATTTTTAAAACTACATACCCTTAAGATGATGATTGCCAAGTTTGGTTAAATTTGTCAAAGTAGTTTCAGAGGAGAAGATTTTTTTAAAAGATTACTAAAATTTTTGAAAAATGGTTAAAAATTGACTGTAAAGGGCAATAACTCCTTAAGGGGTCAACTGACAATTTAGGTCATGTTGACTTATTTGTAGATCTTACTTTGCTGAACATTATTGCTGTTTTCAGTTTATCTCTATCTATAATATTAATATTCAAGATTATAACCAAAAACTGCAAAATTTCCTTAAAATTACTAAATCGGGGGCAGCAACCCAACAACGGGGTGTCCGATCTGTCTGAAAATTTCAGGGCACATAGATCTTGACCTGATAAACAGTTTAACCCCCATGTCAGATTTGCTCTTAATGCTTTGGTTTCAGAGATATAAGCCAAAATCTACATTTTACCCCTATGTTCTATTTTTAGCCATGGCGGCCATCTTGGTTAGTTGGCCGGGCCATCGCACACATTTTTTAAACTAGATACCCTGATGATGATTGTGGCCAAGTTTGGTTAAATTTGGCCCAGTAGTTTCAGAGGAGAAGATTTTTGTAAAAGTTTACGGACGCCAAGTGATGAGAAAAGCTCACTTGGCCCTTCGGGCCAGGTGAGCTAAAAATAGGCACGTAAACACTGTATAATAATACTTTGCTTTGGGGTAGACATCAACCTGAACCATTGATCTTTTGATTCTTAAACCTTCACCCCAGCCACACAAACACACACACAGTCGATGCCTAATGCAGAAGTTCTGTTCTGTTCATACTATCGTAACAATATTCAAGAAATTCATATTTTCTTATATCCTCTACTGTAAAATCCCTACCTGCTTAGGAATTTGAATTAATGTGGTCATTACACGCAGATCTTAGATTACTGGAAGATAGTTGATTGATTTATTGCTAAACATCCAGTGCAAATAGTTTTGCATGATCAGGACAAAAACAAATTTACGATACTAGTAAATACAACAGTTAGCCACTAGGTCCTGTAATAGGGGTCGTCCAGGATGAAGGTCTGAACTTTTGAAAATGCCATTGGAAAATTAGGGTTTATTGATCTTTATTGGATAGAGACAGATATTTTGCCTTTCAGCAGACCCCTCAAAGAGTTGTTGCAAGTGTTATTAGTGTGCAGAGAGCAAGGCAAAAATTTATTTGGACTATTTTAAGCTTAAGGCCCACAGAGGGTCAAGGGAAACGATTTCTAACTTTTTCGAACGAATCTTTTAACTCATTGGGGAAAAATTGGTTAAACAAATCTAAAATTTCTGAACTTTTATCAATAACTTTCAGATCCAGTTTCATACACAAAGTCAATGATACACTTATTCAAAGTCAAGTCAACGTTTTTTTTCTGCCAATAAAATCAGTTATACTCTCATCAGGTGGGTATGAAGAAGGGATAGATTAGAAAGTCGCTCATCTCCCATCTCAGGTAGGACTTGATGCGTCGCATCGCACTGAAGAATCTTTCACTAGTTACCAATGAAACGGGCATTGTCAATAAAATCAAAATAATCCTATGCACCAAGGGTACAGATCGGTGTTTGAATACGGACAGGCACCGTATAAATAATAATACGCATTAGAATTACAATGTGTATTTTTTTTTTTATTCCAAAGGGGTATATAATTGGCAAATTTATGTATAGGCACGTGCCTAATCGAGCCTTAGGTAGCTACACCACTGAATGTGGCAGCCAAGCGATGCATTTACTAATAAACTGTTATCACAGAGATATGTCTCGCCTTTTTGTAATTTTGATAATGCAAATGTTGAAATTAAAATAGCAATACTTTAATATGTAAGTTATGCAAATATTCAAAGTCAATGAACCATGACTGAAGGTACATGGCTAAACAATCTCCATGGAATGAGATGTGCCAATGCTAATACAACTGCATACCAAATACCATTGACTTATTATAAGGTGTTCCCTTTAAACAAACTTAAAACAAACATTAACTTGTAAACTATGTAAAAGTTTCAAAGTCAATAAACCATGATCAGGGATGGGATTATATAATCTCCATGGAAACAATACTTGCAAATGCCAATACATTTGCATACCAAATATCATTGACTTAACATTAGCAGTTCATTTTAAACTGATCTAATCACAAACTAATACATGTAAACTATGCAAAGGTTTCAAAGTCAATAGACCATGACTGAGGGGGCGGGGCCAAATATTCTCCATGGAAATGAGATGTGCTAATGCTTATACAACTGAACACCAATTAACATTGGCCTACCACTAATGGTTACCCTTGAACTGACTTAATCACAAACTACAATGTAATACATGTTAACATAGCAAAATTCTCAAAGTCTATAGACCATGACTAAGGGGGCGGAGCCAAATAATCTCCATGGAAATGAGATATGCCAATGCTTATACAACTGCATACCAAATATCATTGACCTACCACTACTGGTACCCCATAAATTGACCTAATCACAAACTAATACATGTAAACTATGAAAAGTTTCAAAGTCAATAGACCTTGACTGAGGGGGCGGGGCCAAATAATCTCCATGGTAATGAGATGTGCCAATGCTAATACATCAGCATACCAAATATCATTGACCCTCCACTAGTGGTTCACCATGAACTAGACCTAATCACAAACTAATACATTGTTGACGCCGCCGACGCCGGAAACAGCATACCTATGTCTTGCTTTTTGACTCAGTCAAGGCGAGACAAAAATGAGTGCAAATGATTGGCATAAAAGACTAACATTGTTAGGCATAATGAATAATATACAGAATTCAATATTTCACAAGGAACAACCATGGAATTAAGGAAAACTGGGTAGCAATGTTCAAGTGCCCGGTATATGGTTTAGCAAAAATTAACACCCAGCGGCTATGGGTTTTGTAACCACGTGTGTTAAACAATCAAAATCCTATTGTATACTGAGCCAGGGATAACTTCTTACATAGATATAGGAAGATGTGGTATGAGTGCCAATGAGACAACTCTCCATCCAAGTTACAATTTATAAAAGTAAACCATTATAGGTCAAGGTACGGCCTTCAACACGGAGCATTGGCTCACACCGAACAGCAAGCTATAAAGGGCCCCAAAAAATTACTAGTGTAAAACCATTCAAACGGAAAAACCAACGGTCTAGTCTATATCAAAACGAGAAACACGTATGAACTACATAAACAGACGACAACTACTGTAATCAGATTCCTGACTTAGGACAGGTGCAAACATTTGCAGCGGGATTAAACGTTTTAATGGTACCAAACCTTCTCCCTTTTCTGAAACAATAGTATAACATCACAACATAGAAAAACACACTATAAAATATCAATTGGAAGGCTTAACTCAATCAAAAAACGTAAATTCACACATAATGAACGAATAAATTTGACCTGTGACACCTGAATGCAAATACACAGTTAATAAAAAATTACAAGGGATAAATAATTAAAGTCAAAAGTAAATAAACAGGGCCACACTTAAAAATATTTTGGTTTGCCCAAACCCTACCCAAAGGCAGAGACAGTGGGTAGGTAGGTAGGCATTTTCTTTTCTTTTTTCGGCAACGAGAAATTAAAGTGTCAGATGTTTTTTTATAATCTTTATGCCTATCTAATTAAAAAAAACTGTTTCACATCAGGACAATAAAAGATTTTGAGTAGGCAGCTATTTTCTGGGTAGGTAGGGTTAGGGCAAACACACATATTCTTTTTTATGGCCCAGGTTTAAACAAAGTTAAAGTATGATATCACTGTTATATCTATTTACAGGCTAGTGATACAGCAGTTTCACTACTTACACCATTCAGCCACCGAGGCCCCATTATGGCAGATCCAGGGGAGGGTTGCTGGGGTTGGAACCCCCCCTTTTTTTAACAATCAATGCATTTGAGGTCATATAGTTCTCTTACTTTAGATTGCCTTAACTAAATGGTATGAAAGTTATAATACACAATACTTATTACCACAAAACTCAGTTCAATTACAAATTTGGGTAGCATCACTTTTACCATTCTTCATGATCAGTTATGTCCCTTTATGCCAATATGTTTTTTCAGTAAAATACAAATCTATACAGTAGGGTCAAAATATTGACCCTAGAAACTGATGAGTATAATACCAGGTAAAATATGGAATTTATGAATATTAGTCCAATAGTCTATGTAGAATATGGAAAATGAATAATAAAAAATATATCTTGAAATTACTCCTGAATTTCAAATGGCAATTGTTCATAAAACATGTAAACCATAATGCCAAAGAAGTATAAGACCTATGTCTTCTTTTTGTTTGTGACAATGCAAACATTCTATAGCCAATGTCAATGAATTAAGACTGAGATGTAGGGTTAAATAATTTCCACGAAGACAAGAAATGCCAATGCTAATCATTCTTATACAATTTTATACCAAAACTACCATTCATTGACTAAAATTTATAAGCGGTTCCCTCTAAACTGGATAAAGCACAAACTTGAACCTATATTAATTTTTTAATTACATTTTTCTGATACTAGCGTTTCATAGATTATGAACTATGATGAGGGAACAGTACAATATAATTTCCATAGAAATGAGATGAGCAAATGCTTATAGCATGTATAGGATTGCATACCAATATATTTAACAGAAAAATTTCGATCTGATCTGGAAATTTGAGTGAAAATACAAGAACGCAAATGTTTCTATTTCTATTCAATAACTGGTCGTCTCCTGTGTAACAACTTTTTATATGAAGAATCTGCAGATGGTTTGTTGCAAAGCAAATTTTATTGCCACCACCACCTATCTTTTGTCCATAGTTCCTCCCCTCTCCAACAATTTTTACAAAATTTTTAGAAGCTAATTAAGTTATTTACATCGATTAACATTTTATATCATCTTGAATATGCATTAAACATTTGCCACATAACAGTAATTAAACAAGCAATATCTAAGCAGATGTATAGCTGAAGATATGGTATGGGTTTTGCTCATTGTTGAAAGCCATAGTAACATACCATTGCTTAAATCTGCAATATTTTGACTCTCAGGGATAGTTGTCTCATTGGCAATCATAGTGCCACATCTTTTTTATTTATGACTATTGATAAAAATCAACCGATCAAGTCTCCTACCTGTAAACTTGGATTAAATCTTCTGTGATGAATGACCTCTCCTTTATATCAATTTCAAAATTCATAACTGCTTCTCCTTATGTCAATCATTGGCTCTCTTCAAATATCCTTTCTATGCATTTAACCATGAAGATTCTTCATTTGATTCATTTACTAATACAAATTTCCTGCAAAACATAAAAACATGTCAATTAGGATAAACAAATAGGCATATTATTTTTAGAATATTTATACAAAACTGAGTAGTTTTGGTAGTATAATAAAAATAAACACATCAGATACTGACCCTGCAATTTTAATAATCAGTACAAAGAAAGATAACTCTGTTCATTTAAGATGATTGATTGATTGATTGTTGGTTGCTTAACGTCCAGTGGCAAATATTTCATGCATATTCAGGACGAGAACAAGTTCACAATAAATAAAATAGGTAGGTTCTGTAATAGATTAAGGGATTAAGGTCGGAGAAATTTAGACTGCCACGGGAAATGAGGGTATATTGGATAGGGACAGAAATTTAGCCTTGCAACAGGTCACCTACGGACCCCTCAAAGAGTTGTTGCAAGGGTTCTTAACGTGCAAAGAACGTGGCACTTTCTTTACACAAGGCATCGGATTTAACGTCCCCATTCTGACCGGACGTGGCTGCATATTTGTACATCCCGCACAGCCAAACTGACGCCCCACTTTAGCATGGGTTTTACTGCCGGTCGGAGGAAGACCAATGGTGACCATACTTCTATTCCCCAGTCACCCTTGGGGGGACATTTAAGATGACAATATCAACGAGATGGCTCTAGGGAGTGTGTTGGTTTGTGCAAACTTGTCATATAAGGGCAATCACGATTTTGGCAAAATTTGACATATTTGTAGATCTTGTCTTGCTGATCATTTTTGCTATTAAAGTGGCTTTCTATCTATAATAGTTAAATGTAAATTATTATTATTGTTTTTCAGAAAAGGAAAAAAATGATAAAAGTCATCATTAAACAGTCAATAACTCTAATAATGAGTAGCTTTAAATTTCGTTCAAGTTTGACTTGTTTGTAGATATTGTCTTGTTGATCATTTTTGCAATTTGAAGTTTCTTTAAGCTATAATGTTTAAAGGGGCGGATCCAGCAATTTCAAAAGGGGGGAGGGGGTGTCCAAACCCAGGATAAAAAGGGGGAGGGGGTTTCCAACCATATGTCCCCATTCATTTACATTAAATGTCCAAAAAAAAAAGGGGGGGTCCAATACATAATTACTTTTAATTTTTTTGGCAATAACCGAGATATTCAAATATTGTTTGGCATAAATTCTTATAAAATGATTCTTCAGACTTATCTGATTGAACCAATATTTTATAAATATGTGCTTTTGTGTTTCATAATAATCTTTCATTTGAACCTTTTATTCTGAAATCATTCATTTGAATCTTTTATTCTGAAATCATTCATTTTGACCATTCATACAAAATCATTAATGTAATACATTCATATCAGTATATTAGAAGGCATGTGAGGTATTAATTATGGAACACTGACCTTATTTGAAAAAAAATCAAAGATGTCCATCAAATTTGAATAAAATTATATAAGGAACAGCACAGCTCCAATCAGTTCAAAATATAAGTAAAGTCTGACTAAACAAAAGAATTTCCCTCCTAAATAGACACATGACTTAATGAACCAATTATCATAAAGGAGATAGAGTTTTCATAGCACAAACTAGTTAAACCTAGGGAGTAAACTAATACTCAGTGGATCAAAATTCACTGAGCCATGAAGAAAGAAGTCTTACAATAAATAAAACCACTGATGCATGACTAGAAACTACTCATTAATTACTTAGAATTAAATTTACTAAAATCTGATGTAAAATATAAAAATATCAAAGTATGATACACAAAACAGTATCCAAATTAACATACTACATGTAGTTACCATGGTTACTTGTTTGATTAACATTCAGTGGCAATAACATTTAAATGGAGTACTTCTGAGTTTTCCCCCCAAAAAAACCAAACATTTTCTTTTGAATATTAAAAAAAATATCTGAAGATTTTGTTTTGGTGATTATTTTGTGAATCTTGTCCTCATAATTATTTCTGCTCTGAATTTTTTTATTGGCCCTGCCGCAGTTGAGGGGGCATTAAGTTTTACCCTTGTCTGTCTGTACGTACGTACGTCCCAAAATTGGTTTCGGTTTTCTAACTTTAGTTTGCCTAAACCAAATGTTATGAAACTTGAACACAATGCTTATTACCACAAAACACAAGACAAGTTTGAATTTTGGTGGCATCACTTTTACCATTCAAGAGTTATGCCCCTTTAAAAATGAAAAAAAATGCTGAATTTTTTGTTCCGTTCTCCCACTGAATCAGTTTGACTCAAACAAATGATATGAAACTTATACACAATGCTCATTACCACAAAACACAGATTGAGTTTGAGTTTTGGTGGCGTCACTTTTACCGTTCAAAAGTTATGTTTTTTTTACAAATAGAAAAGTTGCTGAATTTTTTGTTTCCAACTTCAGTTTGTCTCAACTAAATGTTATGAAATGTATATATAATGCTTATTACCACAAAACTCAGTTTAAGTTCAAATTTTGGTAGCGTCACTTATACAGTTAGTGAGTTATGTCCCTTTAACGTTATATGCTAGCGGGGACATCATCTGGGTCCCTATGGACACATTCCCCATTTATTTTATCTTTTATGCATTTGATTTGTTTTATTGTCTCATACAAGAATATATATGGTATCGGGTTGGGGATCTTGACCATTTACAAGTTTTCAAAAAGAAGGGGGGTGGGGGTTACCCCAGGGGACTTTCCCTCAATTTCATTTGATTTGTTTTATTGTCCCATTCAAGAATATATATGGTTTAGGGGTGGGGATCTCGACTGTTTACAAGTTATCAAAAAGAAGGGGGGTGGGGGTTACCCCCATGGACTTTCCCTATATTTCATTTGATTTGTTTTATTGTCCCATACAAGAATATATATAGATTAGGGGTGGGGATCTCGACCATTTACAAGTTCTCAAACAGGAGGGGTGGGGTGACCCCAGGGGACTCGCCTTTTACTTCATTTGATTTGTTTTATTGTCCCATACAAGAATATATATGGTTTCGGGGTGGGGATCTTGACTGTTTACAAGTTTTCAAAAAAAGGGGATTGGGGGTGACCCCTCTAGACTTCCCCTATATTTCATTTGATTTGTTTTATTGTCCCATACAAGAAAATATATGGTTTTGAGGTGGGAATCTTGATTGTTAACAAGCTTTCAAAAAAAAAGGGGGTGGGGGTTTCCCCAGGGGACTTCCCCTCAATTTCATTTGATTTTTTTTATTGTCCCATTCAAGAATATATATGGTTTAGGGGTGGGGATCTCGACTGTTTACAAGTTATCAAAAAGAAGGGGGGTGGGGGTTACCCCCATGGACTTCTTCTATATTTCATTTGATTTGATTTATTGTCCCATACAAGAATATATATGGTTTCGGGGTGGGGATCTTGACTGTTTACAAGTTCTCAAAAAGAAGGGGGTGGGGGTTACACCCATGGACTTCCCCTATATTTTCATTTGATTTGTGTTATTGTCCCATACAAGAATATATATGGTTTAGGGGTGGGGATCTCGACTGTTTACAAGTACTCAAACAGGAGGGGGTTGGAGTGACCCCAGGGGAATCGCCTTTTCCTTCATTTGATTAGTTTTATTGTCCCATACAAAAATATATATGGTTTCAGGGTGGGGATCTTGACCATTTACAAGTTTTCAAAAAGAAGGGGGGTGGGGGTTACCCCATGGGACTTCCCCTCAATTTCATTTGATTTGTTTTAATGTCCCATTCAAGAATATGTATGGTTCAGGGGTGGGGATCACGACTGTTTACAAGTTATCAAAAAGAAGGGGGTGGGGGTTACCACCAGTAACAAAACACCAAAATAATTCTCTAAAATTAGATATGACTTAATCACTCATAAATCTCTAAAATTAGATATGATTTTATATCTATCAATTAAACACATCATTTTTCAAAACAAATAACTCAAACTTATTTACATAAACCAATAAAAAACCAGCAAAATACTTCTCTAAAATCAGATATCATGTTAAATCTATTTCCATATATATTATAATCAAATTTAATTAATAGTGGTTAATATTGTTTCTTTCATGTGTCAAAAAATAATACAGATCTGCAACTTATCAATGTCAAAAACTTTATCTCATAATAAAAATAGATTATTATCTAATTAAAAACAAGTTTAGATTCAGCACTTAAAGAACCCTATATATATTTAATTTATGTTCAAATATAACACACAAAAACTGATTAATTTTCCTATTTTCCTAGGGGACCTGCCCTTTATTTCATTTGATTTGTTTTTTTGTCCCATACAAGGATATATATGGTTTAGGGGCGGGGATCTCAACCATTTAAGAGTTCTTAAACAGGAAGAAGGTGGGAATGACCCCAAGGAACTCACCTTTTATTTCATTTCATTTGTTTTATTGTAACATACAAGAATATATATGGTTTCGCGGTTGGGATCTTGACCATTTACAAGTTCTCAAAAAAAGGAGAGTAGGGATTACCCCAGGGGACTTCCCCTAAATTTAATTTGCTTTATTTTATTGTCCCATACAAGTACATATATGGTTTAGGGGTGGGGATCTCAACCGTTTACAAGTTTTCAAAAAGAAGGGGGTAGGGTTTACCCCCGTGGACTTATCCCTATATTTCATTTGATTTGATATATTGTCCCATACAAGAATATATATGGTTTCTGGGTGGGAATCTTGACCGTTTACAAGTTATCAAAAAAAAGGGGGGTAGGGGTTACCCCAATGGACTTCCCCTATATTTCAATCAGAAAACAGTAAATTTTCAAATGAATCTGTCACTCCAATGATTATCATATGCTGAAATATTTCAAAGATCTAATTAATAATGAAAATAAATCATTATCATATGCTGAAATATTTATAATATCTAATTGAACAGAACTATGGTTGTTTAACATAGTACTCTAACGTAATTATTGCGAACCCAATGAAAGTTTTCCACAGTGCCATCTCTATCTTGACCAGGTATTTAAACTTTTGCAAGTTCACCTGTCCTATTGAATGAATACAATAGCTATTTTTCTCTGTGTAGTTTATTCACTGGGACCTTTAAATTTCTTCTAAGAGAAATCTATCATTCATTGATTAAATTACCAGTGTAAAAAAAAATTCTTATATATAGACAAAAATACTTTTTTTATACTCATTAATTGCGTGTGCTGATGTATTTATTCAATATTATAATAATATATTTTCATTCAGTTTAATATAAACATTGATTCAATCATAAAAAGTTGATTTCTAACAAAAGTTTTATCAATGTTCCTATTGAAATTTGATTTTTTTTTGTTTAGTTATAGAATACATTTAAGAAGATCTTAATTTGAAACATCATTATTTTCAAGTTCTTATTCATGTCAAACAAATTTTTTTTTAAAAGGAACAATGTTGAAAGTTTTGTCAGAAATCAAATTTTTATGATTGAATCAATGTTTATATTAAACTGAATGAAAATATATTGTTAATATTGAATAACTACATCATCACACGGAGTTAATGAGTATAAAAACAGTATTTTTGTCTATATATAAGAATTTGTTTTTACTCAGGTAATTTAATCAATGAATGATAGATTTCTCTTAGAAGAAATTTAAAGGTCCCAGTGAATAAACTACACAGAGAAAAATAGCAATTGTATTCATTCAATAGGACAGGTGAACTTGCAAAAGTTTAAATACCTGGTCAAGATAGAGATGGCACTGTGGAAAACTTTCATTGGGTTCGCAATAATAATGTAATAATCTTCAAAATGTCTAATGATATAGCTTATAATCATTACCACTTAGGAAATAGATAATTTTCAAATAAATCTGTCACTCCAATTTTTATTCTGAGATAAGACAAATCATAAAAAGATAACAACAGTAAAATATTTTAAAATTCTACTTTTGGATATTAAAAATGAAGATAACTCACAAAGGAGATATACTAAAATCTTGAAAATTAATAGAGACCTTCATTAAGTCCCAGGAAACAACATATTTAAATTTGAAAAAAATTTGTTAAAGCGTTTTCATGTTATTGTGCGGACGCTGTTTGGCAGCCGCCAGAGCCTCCCTGAGCCGCCCGCCGTATATAACCATTTTAATAACCGATATTTCCTTAAAAAATCCGGTAAAAAATGAACGAATAACAAATATGTAACACATAAACAAACGACAACCACTGAATTACAGGCTCCTGACTTGGGACAGGCACACACATACAGAATGTGGCGGGTTAAACATGTTAGCGGGATCCCAACCCTCCCCCTAACCTGGGACAGTACAATATAAGAACGAACTATAAAAATCAGTTGAAAGAGGCTTAACTCATCAGATGGATAAAATACAAATACTACAAATACAAGTGGACATGGCCGGGAAGTTGTACATCCAAACAACAAAAAGACACTAAGTACAGATCTGAGAGTACTCACAGTTGCTGACAGCTAGTTCAAAGCCACTAACAACTAATAAAAAAAAATCATGCATCTAAGACTAAATTATCAATCCCTACACATCCAACAACCAATGGATTTATTGTAAAGACGTCATAAACAGTCAGAGAAAAACATGACCTTGTGCAATGCCAAGATACAGGTATCGACAGATTGTAGATCCATGAATGTGTATATGTATATAACAATAATATTTAGTTTGCTTTTAATTTACTGATAACAAAATCAATATAAGTACCAATAAAAACAATATTTAATGATCTAATTACAGTGTTGAATTGGTAACCTTTAAGAATAAGTTTATTTAAAGGATCGATAAGTTTACCAGGATCGTTTCTAAATATCCGGGCACGGTAAACAATATTGCCGTAAAAATGAGGATGTGCAATCCCGTTTGAAAAAAGTTTTCTACAGGTACAACCAAACTTCAAAACCAAATCTTTATATCTGTGGAAGAATTTAGTAAAGGTTTTAAGTAATTTGTGGTAACGAAATCCCTGGCTTAATAATTTACCAGTAATACATAGATTACGTTCGTTAAAATCAAAAACGTCACAACAGACACAGGCATAGCAAACGAGTTGTGAAATATATACACCGTAAGATGGTGCCAAAGGAACATCACCATCCAAAAAGGGTCCAAAAATTAACAATAGGGAACGAAAAATCGTCCCTTTTGTCGTAAATTTTAGTGTGGAGTTTCCCGTGTAAAACCGAAATATCTAAATCTAGGAAAGGACAGTTGTTACCGCTTAAATTTGATTTATTTAAAGTAAGTTCCTTTGGATAAATTTTGGCAGTATATTGAGAAATTTCTTGATTATTTAACGAAAAAATATCATCAAGATAACGATAAGTGTTGTTGAATTTATCAATAAAATGCAATTTAGACGGGTCTTTACTGAGTTTGGTCATAAACTGTGATTCATAACAGTACAGAAACAAGTCTGCTATTAAAGGGGCGCAATTAGTGCCCATAGGAATACCTACAACCTGTCGATAAACTTTGTTGCCGAAACGACTGTAAAACATATCAATTTTTTCCCTTATAAACATGATAAATGAGTGGGCAAGTAATCAGTTGTTTTATCTGCTGTGGGAGTGATCAACAGTATAGACCAATGTGTGCATAATTTGCATTCTAGCATTAAGTCCAATAATTTCATTCCTCTGGTAATTCTGTTCATTTCCAATTAAAATAATGTTACATAAACAGACTAATTAAGCAACTAGCACTTCTTATCATACTATCTGAGGGGGCATATTGCAGGTTTTGTTTCAATGGGATTGCACTCTATTTTTTTAACAGTGAGACTAGTATTTGCATTTTTTATCATATATTATTAACGGGGAAAGTTTCAGGTAAGAATTCGACACAATAAAACTCCTTTTCATCAGTGAGGAAAGTTTGTTGGTTTGAGTGGTGCAGTACAAATGTATTAAACAAATTCTTATTCAGCTGATAGAAGGGGAAGGGCCCGGGAGAGTTAGGGGGGAGTCTTTCATGATGAATCAAGGTAAAAAAATCTTGCCAAATGGGGATAACAGTAATTTTTGATACATGACGATAAAATGTACAATTTCTATATGACTATAAAAAAAATAGACTATAAAGGGGGTTCGTATCCTCCAAGGCCAAACAAAAAAGTATGTGTGTTTACTGTACCCCTACCTACCCTTATTTTATCCCCTACCCTCATGTTTTTTTTGCCATTTTTGATTAAGCACTGTTAAAGTTGAAATGTTGCTCCCATAGACTCAATGTAAAAAATATTAAAAATTTTTAAAAATCCCTACCTACAAAGGCTACATGTACATTGTACCTACTATATTTTTTTTTCAGTATGTAACAGTAAACACACATACTTTTTTGTTTGGCCTTTATATATGAATATTACACATGTACTGCATAATGTATCATGTTTGTTGCTTTTGTTTTGTATGTATCATTCATAATTGTTATCTGTATCTGTAGCTTTATACAACGGGGTGCTTGTAAATGCTTCTGGTCATGTTTGCATGTGGGACCTTGAATGGATTAATACTTTTAAAAATTTGAATTTATACAGAGTAAATTTTGTGGTATGCATAAATCCATTATGGTCATATATTTATGATGAACCTAAAATAGTGATTGTCGATTGGACCAAAAGTTATCTTCATTTGGTCAGCCATCCAGCATCTTTTGCTCACTCTGTCATAGCCTATCTGTCTGACATGTTCATCTTTTAAGATTTTATTATGGTTTCGCTATATAACATAAATTTACCCAAAGCGTCCTCTAACTAATGCGTATTAATTACAGACATGCACATGTTTAAATAGGGATCATATTAGGTATATATGATTATAAAATGGCCTTAAATTTATTTGTTTCCGTTGTGCACATATTTTTGTACAATATTAACGATTTGATGACAGGTAATTTGCATTCTAACTGCAATCAGGAACATATATATGTTATACTGTTCCCAGCTGCAATGCTCCTTTCATGAAACGTGTCACCAGGTCGTTGTATTTCAACTGTTCGATAGTTCTTAACTTCTGTTACACTTGAGTCAGTGATGATTATTTCATTTTTTTTTCTTCTTCATCTTTTATAGACTTTTCTTCTATTAATAAAAGGATGCACTATTTATCTATTTACAACAAATTGAAAAGCTGCTTGCTTATGACAGCACCTTAGACAACAGAATATTTTATTCCAGTTTTCTATATTTTTAGGACCACTCTGTATTTGTCAATGTGAAATCATATAATATGTACATAAATAAACATTATTGTGACTTTTTCTTTTCTTTTCATCTTATCATTAAAATATATTAAAGAGTTTATAGAAAAAAAATCGTAAGGGTTCAGGGGAACCCAGTGTCTCCGCCTACTTTTGTTGTAAAAGTGTTATAGTAGTAGGCTCAACAAAAATGGGGAAAGTTATTGATTTTTTTCCCTTAAGATACTATCTTTTGATTCTGTCCAACTGAAGTCTGGTTAAAATCCAGGATGGTTTAAACCTAATAAATGTTTTTAAAACTTTAACTGCAGACTGTATGTAATGTTAACTGGAAGAAAACTAATTATATAAGTCCATTTATAAGTAATATACGGAAAAACAGGAAATAAATTTTTATAAAATTTCCTTCTATACTAGCTTTTGATCATAAACAAGCATCTATCCAAGTTTTAAAAACTTTTAACACACAGTGAATGTAATGCTAACTGGAAGAAAAATTAAGTCCATTTATAAGTAAATACGCATAAACAGGATTTTGTTTTTACAAAATTTACTTCTGGATACTATCTTATGATCATAAACAAGCTTCCTTCAAAGTTTGGTAGAAATCGATGATAGTTTCAGAAAGTTATTAAAATTTTAAAAACTGTAACCACAGAGTGAATATTTGTGGACGCCGCAATGTAGGATCGCTATGTCTCGCTTTTGCGACAAAAGTCGCAGTCTTGACAAAAAGAAGATGTGGAATGATTGCCAATGAGACAACTCTCCACAAGAGACCAAATGACACAGAAATTAACAACTGTAGGTCACCTTACGGCATTCAACAATGAGCAAAGCCGTAAATACATATATAGATATAGGAAGATGTGGTATGAGTGCCAATGAGACAACTCTCCATCCAAGTTACAATTTATAAATGTAAACCATTATAGGTCAATGTGCCTTTAACACGGGGCATTAGCTCACACCGAATATAGTCAGCTATAAAAGGCCCCGAAATGACAAATGCAAAACAATTAAAACGAGAAAACTAACGGTCTAATTTATGTACAAATTAATGAACGAAAAACAAATATGTACCACAGCAGTGGCAGATCCAGAACTTTTGATAAGGGGGGCCCTCTGACTGACTTAAGGGGGTTAAAAAAGGCCTCAACTCGACAGATGGAATCAAATAGAAATACATCTAACAAAAACAGACTGTACTATCTATTATCCTTTCATTTATTTAATAAACAGGATAGATCCACCCTTTGACCACAACCTGTGATATATTAATTCCAGGCGAGGATCCAGTCATTTTGAAAGCCAGGGATTCCGACTCCAGGAACACTCCCTGGATCTGCGTATGATTTCACGGGTTTCATTGTGTTTAGGTGTTTTTTTTTTTCAATTTGAGGAAATAGGCAGTAGTATTATTTGTAGGTTTTCTTAGTGTGGATTTCAATTGTGTAATCTCAGCAGGCAGATGCATGTAATGCCCCAGTCACACTAGACCACGATCGCATCACGCTCACTGCAATCTAAAATAAATTTAGATCGTGGTGAGGTCGCGATTAGAGCGGCATGAAATGTAGATTTTGTTGTTTTCGCGATGCTACTATGTCCTCATTACACTTCTACAACGATCTTGCTACGATTATACCACGTTCTCACCACGCTTTTTCTGCGACCTCACTACGCTTATCACGTTCTCATTACGACCATACCACGATTTATCCGATTGCAACACGATCTCACCACGCTTCTTCTGCGATTATAGCACGCTCTTTTCACGATCATTCTACTATATTACCACGTTTATACTGTGATCTAACTACGCCCTCAGCAATAACGTCAACATCATGATCCATATCTACCAGAACTTGTGGGCGTGGTGGTGGCGGAAAATGTAGTCAGAGGGGCCTCTGGTACAAATCCTGATCCAGTAGAGATGTCGGATCAACCAATCCAACCTGAATCACAACATATTGCTGATCTATCCAGATCAACTGACGATATTTTATTGAACAAAAGTGGGAATGGTACCCACGGGGAATGATACAGATGTGTAAAGCATGGTTGAGCTGTTGGATATTAGGGTCATGAGGTCCAAATTACATACAGACAAACAAAACATGGAGAGCTTTTATATATTTTATGTGACAATGACAAAGAGCATGGCTAGAACTCGAAATAGTCGTAGTATGAACGTAGTCAGGTCCTAAGACGGGCATGATGAGGACGGCATGAGCAGTGGCGGATCCAGAAATTTTCATAAGGGGGGCCCACTGACTGCCTAAGAGGGGGCCCACTCCAGTCATGCTTCAGTAATTCACTATATAAACAACCAAATTTTTCCCACAAAAGGGGGCCTGGTCCCCTGGAAAACCCTCTAAATCCGCCTCTGATAAGCATGCTAGAATCGTACTCAGGGGCGGATCCAGCCATTTTAAAAAGGGGGGGTGGGGTTCCAACAATATGTCCCTATTCAAATGCATTGATCGTCCAAAAAAAGGGGGGTTCCAACCCCCTGAACCCCCTCTGGATCCGCCACTGGTACTATGGTTTTGAACAGCGTAGTATAAACGTGGTATAGTCGTAGTAGAAGCGTTATTTGGTCGCGGGGAGAACATGATGGTCGTAATAACGTCGCTGTGAGATCGTAGTGCAATCTCTGACTAGATTCGCGCTTACGCTACGCTCTAGCTAAGATGGTACAGCGACCTTTGCGATCTTAGCACAACCTTACTGCGCTCTCGCTACGCTTCTACTAGGACCTGATTTCGGCACGACTGCACCACATTTGTTTTGAACATGTTCAAAGTTGGCCACGATCATCACGATCATGAAGACCTCACCACGACCTTACTGCGATCTTCACGATCGCACTACGATCGTCAAAATTTGCAGTTTTTTCAGAGATCGTAGTAAGATCGTGGCCTAGTGTGACTGCGGCATAAAGAGCACTATTAACACTTAAAACACTAAGTCAAAAACTCAAATACAAACTGTATGTACATAGTTTGAATAAAATGCTTTGCTGGGCGCAGCTTGATACGACCGCAGAGGTTGAACCCTGAACAGTTGGGGCAAGTATGGACACAACATTCAAGCTTGATACAGCTCTGAATTTGGATTGTGATTAAATATTTGACACAGCATAGGTTTCTGACACAGAAAGAATGTGGTCTAAGAACTTGATTTTTTTTAATTTACCTATTATGGTCCAATGTCCAAAATCAATATACATGGTTAGATTCAGCATATCAAAGAACCCCATATATTCAATTTTTGTTGAAATCAAACAAAGTTTAATTTTGGACCCCAACTTGGACCAACTTGAAAACTGGGCCCATAATCAAAAATCTAAACACATGTTTAGATTCAGCATATCAAAGAACCCCAAGAATTTAATTTTTGTTAAAATCAAACTAATTTTGGACCCTTTGGACCTTAATGTACACCAATTTAAAAAACGGGACCCAAAATTAAAAATCTAAATACATGGTTAGATTTGGAATATCAAAGAACCCCAATAATTCAATTTTTGATGAAATCAAACAAAGTTTAATTTTGGACCCTTTTGACCTCAATATGAACCAATTTGATAGCGGGGCCCACAAATAAAAAATCGAAATACATGGTTTGATTCAGCATATCAAAGAACCCCATATATTCAATTTTTGTTGAAATCAAAACAAGTTTAATTTTGGACCCCAACTTGGACCAACTTGAAAACTGGGCCCATAATCAAAAATCTAAACACATGTTTAGATTCAGCATATCAAAGAACCCCAAGAATTCAACTTTTGTTAAAATCAAACTAAGATTAATTTTGGACCCTTTGGAATTTAATGTACACCAATTTAAAAAACGGGACCCAAAATAAAAAATCTAAAAACACAGTTAGATTTGGCATATCAAAGAACCCCAATAATTCAATTTTTGATGAAATCAAAAAAAGTTTAATTTTGGACCCTTTTTACCTCTATATGAACCAATTTGATAGCGGGCCCACAAATAAATAAAATGCTTCGCTGGGGCGCAGCTTGATACGACCGCAGAGGTCGAACCCTGAACAGTTGGGGCAAGTATGGACACAAAATTCAAGCTTGATACAGCTATGACTTTGGATTGTCATTAAATATTTGACACAGCATAGGTTTCTGACACAGGATGAATGTGGTGTAAGAACTGGAAAAAATTTAATTTACCTATTATGGTGGAATATCCATAAACTAAATTGTTTGTTAATTTCAATATTTCAATATATCAAAGAATATGTAGAATTCAATGTTTGATGTAATGTAATAAAGTTGAAATTTGGACCGTTTTTGTTCAATTGGACCAATTTGGTAACATGTATAAATAATCAAAAATCTAAATACATGGGAGCCCATTTAAATACATCATAAAGGTATTAAAATAGAAAGTGACATCATAGTCATGGCTAAAAATAAACAAAAATCCTTAATCAGCAACATTTAAAGTAATATCTAAAAATAAAATTCCTTTGTAACCATAAAAGCCCATTTAAATACATCATAACAGATATTAAAATAGAAAATGACATCATAGTCATGGCTAAACATAGCAAAAAACCCTTAATCAGCATCATTTAACAGTAATATCTAAAAATGGAAATTACATCATAAAGGTATTAAAATAGAAAATGACATCATAGTCATGGCTAAAAATAAACAAAATCCTTAATCAGCATCAGCAACATTTTATAGTAATATCTAAAAATAAAATTCCTTTGTAACCATAAAAGCCCATTTAAATACATCATAACAGATATTAAAATAGAAAATGACATCATAGTCATGGCTAAACATAGCAAAAACCTTAATCAGCATCATTTAACAGTAATATCTAAAAATAAAAATTTCTTTGCAACCATAAAAGTAAAATAGAAAATGACATCATAATCATAGCTAAAAATAAACAAAAAATTTTTTATTGGCAAATTTTAAATGGAGTTTATTATACTAAAACAATAAATTTGCAACCATAAACATGATAAAACCCCATTTAAACACATCATAAAAGTATTAAATAATTCAACTACATCATAAGGCTATAAAAATAGAAAATGACTTCATAGTCAAGGCTAAAGGTAAACAAAAAACCTTCATCAGTAAAATTTTATATTGGCAAATTTCCAATGAAGTTTATTACACTAAAATTGTTGGCAAATTTCCAATGCATTTATTAACAATAAAGTTATTGGCAAATTTCCAATTTACATAATTTAAAAGCAGTGTAGATGAGATATTTAAATGAGTTTGAATTACCAACCTTACACTGCTTTTAAATAATGTTCTTTACTCAATTATTTGTCTATTAAAATGGAAACCCTTGTTTTTTAACCTTTTTTCCCCTTATTCCTTAAACATTAGAGCCATAACCCCCCCCCCCCCCCCCCAAAGCCAATTATTACTTTCCAATGTAACTTAAATTTCCAATATAAATAATTTTAAATTTCAATTCCTCATGATATATAATTACCGTATCATTATTATTTTCTTTCATATATAAATCTGAAACAACCATCTTTAAATGGAAAATTTTAAAGAAAAAAAAAGGAAAAAAAAAATCCTACCTCCCACACATTTTTTCAACCCCCTTTTGATTCATCATCCCCCACCTCAATCACAACCTTCAATTTGTGGTATGGTACATTGCAATACAATTTCACAGAGATCCATACACTTGAACACAAGTTTTTGTTGCAAACTAAAAAAATCCTTATTTTTGACCAATATTTGGCCCCTTATTCATAAATGTTTGAGCAATTAACCCCAAAACTCAATTCCTACTTTCTCTTCGTGATAAAAAATAACTAACTTAAAATGTAAATTTTAAACAAAAAAAAGGAAAAAAAAAATTACCCCTTTTTTGACCCCCGCCCCCCTTATGATTCATCACCCCCACCCCCCTTTCCCCCCAAACCAAGCTCAATAACAGCCTTGCCTTTGTGGTATGGTACCTTGTAATACAATTTTAGAGAGATCCATACACTTGAACACAAGTTATTGTCTAGAAACTAAAAAATGCTTATTTTAAACCCCTTTTTAGGCCCCTTATTACTAAACGTTTTGGGCAATTACCACAGCACTCAATTCCAGCTTTCCCTTTGTGAAATGGAACCTTGTAGTAAAATTTCAGAAAGATCCATACACTTACACACAAGTTATTGTCATGAAACTAGAAAAATGCTTGTTTTTTGCCCCCTTTTGGCCCCTTATTCCTAAAATTTTGAGGCAATTAACCCCAAAATCAATCCCAGCATTGACCCTTTGTGATATGGAATCTTGTGGTACAATGTCAAAGAGATCCATATGCTAACACACAAGTTATGTCTGGAAGTTACAAAAATGCTTATTTTCGGCCCCTTTTTTGCCCCTAATTCCTTAACTGTTGGTACCATAACCCCCAAAATCAATCCCCACTTTCCTATTGTGGTATTGAACCATATGGTAAAATTTCATAGAGATCCATTCACTTAAACTAAAGTTAGAGTGCGAAAACCATTGTGTATTCGGACGACGACGCCGGACGACGACGACGACGACGACGCCAACGTCATACCAATATACGACCTCAAAATTTTTTTGCGGTCGTATAAAAATCTAAATACATGGTTAGATTCAGCATATCAAAAAACCCCATATATTCAATTTTTGTTGAAATCAAACAAAGTTTAATTTTGGACCCCAATTTGGACCAACTTGAAAACTGGGCCAAAAATCTAAAATCTAAATACATGTTTAGATTCAGCATATCAAAGAACCCCCATATATTCAATTTTTGTTGAAATCAAACAAAGTTTAATTTTGGACCCCAACTTGGACCAACTTGAAAACTGGGCCCATAATCCAAAATCTTAACACATGTTTAGATTCAGCATATCAAAGAACCCCAAGAATTCAATTTTTGTTAAAATCAAACTAAGTTTAATTTTGGACCCTTTGGACCTTAATGTAGACCAATTTAAATAAAATGCTCCGCAGGGCGCAGCTTGATACGACCGCAGAGATCGAACCCTGAACAGTTGGGGCAAGTATGGACACAACATTCAAGCTTGATACAGCTCTGAATTTGGATTGTGATTAAATATTTGACACAGCATAGGTTTCTGACACAGAGTGAATGTGGTCTAAGAACTTAAAAATTTTAAATTGGACATTCACCTATTATGGTCCAATATCCAAAATCTAAATACATGGTTAAATTCAGCATATCAAAGAACCCCAATAATTCAATTTTTGATGAAATCAAACAAAGTTTAATTTTGGACCCTTTTGACCTCAATGAGGACAAAGTTGATAACGGGGCCCAAAAATAAAAAATCCAAAAATACATGGTTAGATTCAGCGTATCAAAGAACCCCATATATTCAATTTTTGTTGAAATCAAACAAAGTTTAATTTTGGACCCCGATTTGGACCAACTTGAAAACTGGGCCCATAATCAAAAATCTAAATACATGTTTAGATTCAGCATATCAAAGAACACTAAGAATTCAATTTTTGTTAAAATCAAACTTCGTTTAATTTTGGACCCTTTGGAATTTAATGTACACCAATTTAAAAAACGGGACCCAAAATAAAAAATCTAAAAACACAGTTAGATTTGGCATATCAAAGAACCCCAATAATTCAATTTTTTATGAAATCAAACAAAGTTTAATTTTTGACCCTTTGACCCTCAATGTGGACCAATTTAAAAATGGGGCCCAAAATCCAAAAACTTAATACACGGTTAGATTCAGCATATTAAAGAACCCCAAGAATTCAAGAATAAAACCCCATTGAAATTGGTCAAGAAATAAGCAATTTATATGAAGTATCTTCTTTTGCACAATACTGTGTAAATGAATATTTCTTGCTATTGCACAATTCTGCACAATTGACAATTTCTTGCTATTGCGCAATATTGTGCTATTGGATATTTCTTGCTATTGCGCAATACTGTGCAATTGAAGATTTCTTGCTATTGCGCAATACTGTGCAATTGAAAATTTCTTGCTATTGCACAATACTTATTATATAATAATTTACACATCCTGTTTGGTGTGTATCTCCTACCATATCATTATTATTTGCTTTTAAATATAAATCAGAAATAACCAACTTAAAATGGAAAATTTTAAAAGAAAAAAAAAGGAAAAAAAAAAAAATCCCCCCCCAAAATTTTTTGAACCCCCTTATGATTCATCACCCCCAAACTCAATCCCAGCCTTCCCTTTGTGGTATGGTACCTCGCAGTACAATTTCAGAGAGATCCATACACTTGAACACAAGTTATTGTCTGGAAACTAGAAAAATGTATTTTTTGGCCCCTTTTTGGCCCCCAATTCCTAATCGTTTAGGGCAATTACCCCCAAAACTCAATTCCAGCTTTCCCTTTGTGATATGGAACCTTGTAGTACAATTTCAGAAATATCCATACACTTACACACAAGTTATTGTCCGGAAACTAGAAAAATGCTTGTTTTTTGCCCCTTTTTTGCCCCTTATTCCTAAAATTTGGAGGCAATTACCCCCAAAATCAATCCCAGCATTCCCTTTGTGATATGGAACCTTGTGGTACAATGTCAGAGAGATCCATACACTAACACACAAGTTATGTCTGGAAGTTAGAAAAATGCTTATTTTTGGCCCCTTATTCCTTAACTGTTGGTACCACAAACCCCAAAATCAATCCCCACCTTCCTTTTGTAGTATTGAACCTTATGGTAAAATTTCATAGAGATCCATTCACTTAAACTAAAGTTAGAGTGCGAAAACCAATGTGTCTTCGGACGACGTCGTCGACAACGCCGGATGACGATGCCATAGTCATACCAATATACGACTGCAAAATTTTTTGCTGTCGTATAAAAAGTTATGGGGTCAAATAGCCCTCGTTCTCTTATAAACATAGTACATATTAATAACAATTACCATTTTGGTTTAAGAGGAGTTACTGAACATTACAATTTATGTTGGGGTGATTTATCACTAAAAGTTGACACAAATGGAGACGAATATCTACAGTATTGTCGTGAAAGGCAATCAAAAACAAGACAGGGTGAAAATATAACAAATCTAAGAAAATCAGGACCAATCGCAGTAGAAAAACAAAATTGACCGCACCAGATGTCCTGTGTTTCAATATAATTTAAACTTTTTCGACAAAAAAGACCAGAAACTATGAAAAAAGATGATTCCCCTTTTTATATTCAGGCTTCAACATTTCAAGATGATAAGGCCACTTTTTTTTTATTTGTTGGTTTACGGATCCGCCGACCCTGTTTTTCCCGATTTTGAAATAAAAAAAAAAACGATTTTGAAGGTTTTTTTTAATTCCACCGACCCTTTTCTATTTGAAGTAGTACAAATAAAAATAACATCATAATAAAAAAGATCAGCCTTTCTTTCTCCAGTCGGAAAACCCTCGGAGTGGATTGGACGTTTCTTCATGATCTAATGCGGTGAAAAGGAACCAGTTGAAAATGGAGGTTGACGGCAGGTCAATTAACAATTTTTTTTCAAGTGTTGATCAGAAACCCATCGAAAGGGGATCTTTTAGGGCAGTTTGTCCGCACAAAACCATTACAGACTGTAAAAGACATTATTCTTGAATGTCTTATTGAAAGCGTTTTTGTTGTTGACACCGTGAAAGCTTCCAAGAAAGACAAATTGACTGACGATGCCAGCGATGTCCCTTTGGACACACCATGTGAAGTACTAGCCAATTTCGGGTACAAATTTCTGCACGTCAGTGTTCACGAGGTGTCAAGGGAAGATGATATTACGATATTTACAAATGTCTATTATTAAATATAATTATTTTTTTTAATATATATATTATAGTTTGTAACTTTTTACACTATCTTTTCGTGCTAAGAAGATGTTCTTTTAGGATAAGGAGTACTGTCCTCCTTCTTAGTACATACTCTCTCTCTTTTGCCCAATCTTTATTGTTCTCATATAGCATTTATAAACATATAAAATGTTAATTTCTAGTGGCCATGCTGCCCAAATTTTTTTTAGATCTGGACTTCGAAAATTTTTCACATTTCTTTGGGGGGGGGGTCAATAACTTAGGAAGGCTCATTCACAATTTTGTCACTCCCTGATTTAAATTTGATAAATAAATACACAGAACAAAAAGAAATGCAATTGGAAAACACACTTCCCTTTCATCAGAGACATATATATGTATCTGCTTTCATCAATCTACATTGACATTGGACTCCTTGTAACACATTAATGAGGGGCCTGATGGGTTATTTTCGTTCTTCGTGATCGGCGCATTTTCGCTATCGTGATCCGTTTTTCTAGATTTATTTTATTTTTATATTTTCGTGATCCGTGATCATGGAAATTTATTTTCTGTGAATCGTGATTGACAAAAAAATCAACTCGTGAATCGTGATGAGACCCCCCCATCAGGCCCCTCATTAATTAAGGTTTTTGACTCCTTTTGTGGCCTGTGAATTATGAAAATTTTAAACTGCAATAGTATCAAAACAACAAAGATAATGAATAATAGAGATGGTTCATTTTGTACATATACCAAGGGGAAACTTCGTGCAAAGCATTATTATTTATAGTTTGATTGTATTTAGTAGAAAAAGAGAATTTGGTAAAAATAAAACCAAGATTTTTGTAGACAATCCACAGACTTTAATACAGAGATTTTTGTTATAAAATTTTAAACATAGATTACTCACTTATTTTTCTATGATGTGCTAGCGTTTATTTTTTACAAAAAGTCCTAAACAACCTTTAAATTCCATAACACCTCGTGCTGAGTCACTAAAGTCGAGCTCACCCTGGAAGGTGTACTTGAATTGGTCCATATTTATATTTGTTTTAACCAATATCTAAATTTATAAACTTGTTTTAAGGAAATCATTGCTAGCATTGCATGCAATAATCCACTATCTATCAAGCATCAAATTGCCAAATATGAGAGTACAAAGGGAAAGGCTATGGATTTTCTACAAAATTTCCATATGTTTACCATTGAATCAACACAAGGGTACATAATCCTTAAAACAGCAAGAATTAATACCAGTTCATGAAATGATCTGCATACATGGTTAGTATTATACTATAGAGTAATGTCATTGTTTGTTTCTCAATTTTTGGTAAAAAAAACGTACAGTATTAATTCCAATTTTTATTTTTATTTTTTTTTTCGACCTCCTACCATGCCTACCCTATCCTTTTTCATTATTTTTATATTTTTTTTCGACCTCCTACCCTACCTTTGTTTAGAAGAATCCCATAAACCAACTAATAAAAAAAAAGTGGCCTAACTATGAATCAAAAATTCTTTGATACAAAAATCTAAGACTTGGAACTAAATCAATTGCTAAAATAATAAAAGATATGGCCACGGAAGCACTACCCAATAACGATAAAAGACTCACTGGTCATAGTGCAAGGAAGGGTTCAATCCAAAAACAAAAAGACAATGGAGTGCAAGACACAGAATTTGTACAAAGAACAGGACGTAAACATGTTAACAGTTTGCTGTCGTACTCCAAAACAAGCTTGGAACAACAGAAAAAAACATCATTAATGCTATCTTAAACAAGAGAATTAGAGCATCCTACAGTTACCAAATCAGATAATAAAGAAAATACCTCACCAGTATTAGAGACAATAACATCAACACAGACTCAATCAACTGTTAGTAACAACAGTAAACAGTCAATTTACAAAGGAAATTTTAATTTTTCGAACTTACATCCCGCAATGAGTGGTCTTTTCACAAATGCAACATTCCATGGTGGAAATTTCAATTTTACCTTTACCAATAGGACATCGTCAGATCAACAACCCTCAGATGACAACAAAAAGAACAAAAGAAAGCGTCTCTGCGTAATTGACAGTGACAGTGATAGTGATTTCTAAAATATAATAATCATTCAATTCATTTATTAGTTGTGGGATTATCCAATATTTTCATTACTCAGTATGCTTTAACAACTTTTTAAAACTAAACGCAATAAATATCTGACCAACAAATGTATTTCATATATCAAATCAATTTGCTAAAATAATATGAATTTCTCCAGATGCTCTACAAATAATAAGACTCACACTGTATCAGTATCATACTACAAGTGTAAAGAAAATAAAAATAGTCTTATACTGAAAATGGGTAAAAATATTTTTGCTTTAAGCAATTATGATTAAAGAGAGCAAACTACCAAAAAAAATCATCTTGCATTTCAACCTATTATTACTAGTATTGTTTAAAGCTTCAATTTACTTCATGTAACCTGAAACCAATCTGCAAATAACAAAAAAATATGAAGATGCAATATAAAAACACCAATAATTTTCTATATCTATATATCCACAACCAGATAACATGTACATGTACATGTATAATCAATTATAAAATGAAAGGTAAGGATTTTTTTTTTTTTGGGGGGGGGGGTGCATTAACGGCTGTTTATGATTATCAATTAGCATGTATAATTTGTCAGGTTTTCTACATATTTTGATATAAAATATCAGTTGCAAGTTACAATGTTAAAACTGGTGTAAATCATAATTATATTGGCTATATGTACATTGATCATTCACATGAGATAGATTCAAGTAGGCAAAATATTAAATGATTTATACATGTTAAACATGTTAAGATTCCATTTATAAAATTGAGAATGAAAATGGGGAATGTGTCAAAGAGACAACAACCCGACCATAGAGCAGACAACAACCGAAGGCCACCAATGGATCTTCAATGCAGCGAGAAACTCCCGCATCCGGAAGGCGTCCTTCAGCTGGCCCCTAAACAAATATGTATACTAGTTCAGTGATAATGGACGTCATACTAAACTCCAAATTATACACAGGAAACTAAAATTAAAAATGATACAAGACTAACAAAGGCCAGAGGCTCCTGACTTGGTTTTTTGAAATAGTATTTACTGTTTCAGTGTAACTAAGTTAGGATTTGAACCTAAGACCTTCTCATAAAGAGATGCTCTGACCCCTGAGCTACCTAGTTGAATACACTGAAAGCATATACATTTCTCCAAGAATCATAAACATGATGTATCTTATCATTTAACTCAAAGTTACCAAAAGAATGATACATTTATATCAATGTACATGGACCAACAGTATGCAGCGAAGCAATATTGAAAAACATTTCAAAAATTCAGGTGATCTGGTTCTGTTATTGTTCCTTTAATAGGGAAGAAAATACCTGCGGAAAATATGTTTTCCTCAATGATAACATAAGGCAAAGCACTTATAGGAAATGGTACCCAAAAACTTGAACCAAATACCATCCCAATGCAATTTGGTGGGGAAGTCAGTACAAAAATAACACCTACCTTCCATGTCCTCTCTGACACGTACAAGGTGCGAGATGTCGAGGTATTACTTACAAAATGGACAATTTACCAATACCTGTCTTTCTCAAATTAACTTCTCCTTAACGAATTACGACTACTAAATATTTATGTACTCTCAGACTTGATACAAACAACATTTTGATGCAATATTTCTGGATTTTTTTTTAATTTGTGCAGCGTATACTTAGAAGTTGTTCAGCAGTCAGCGAGTAGAAATTTTCTTCTTCTGGTGATATGAAATACTACGATCTTTCAATCTATCATTAAGCCTTGTTTCTTCTTTTTTTGTATCATCTTCAAATATTATACATCCATATATGCATTATCATGTACAAAAAACATTTTTCTTCATGTAGTTAATGGGAATATTTTACCCTGCGTATTTTGGCCGCAAGGTGTTCCGTGGTTTAATATGTCGATGACGTGTGTTGCCTAGTAATAACAGAGACACTCCAGTAATAACAATTCCCACGAAATTATTAAAAAAGGTAATTTTGATCAAAAACATTGCTTTGAAAGATGATAAAAATGTTATCTGAATGTGGATTGTATAGATATTGATAAATATCAGCCCGCTCAACAGAATATGAAGCTAAATGGCTCACTCGACATTTAGCTTCATATTCTGGCTCGCGGGCTGATATTTTTCTATATCTATATATCCACAACCAGATAACATGTACATATCTCTTTCTTTCCATTCCACATACCTGTGCAATCAGATCAGCATCTGCAACAACCAAAATTTAAAGGTGTGAAAAAAAATATTGAAATTTTCAAAGTGAAATAATATCAAAACAGCAAAGATAATGAATATTAGAGATGAGCCATTTTGCACATATACATGTACCAAGGGGAAACTCCTTTCAAAGCTATATTTTATTTATTGTTTCATTGCATTAAATAGAAAATAGGGATAATGTGGCGCAAAAGGCATATAAGATTTTTGAAGAAAATTCACAGACTTTATACTGAGATTTTCTTTATAAAATTTATAACATAGATTACTCACTTGTTTGTCCATGAAGTGCTAGCGTTTGTTATTTACAAAAAGGCCTAAATAACCTTTACATTCTAAAAAACCTTGTGCTGAGTCACTAAAGTCAAGTGCACCCTAGAAGGTGTACTTGAATTGGTCCATATTTATATTTGTTCTAACCAATATTTTGATTTATAAACTTTTCCTAAGGAAATCATTGCTAGCACTGCATGCAATAATGCTCTATCTATCAAGCATAGAATGGTCAAATATTAGAGTACAAGGGAACGGCTGGATTTTCTTTAAAATTTCCATGTTTAGCATTGAAACAACAATAGGGTACATAATCCTTAAAGAGCTCTAATTAAGAGCTCATGTTCCTTGTTATTAATATTTATATATGCAACCAACTTTAAATAAAGATTACTTTGCTATACTTTACTTAAATGACTATGACATGCACATGTATGAGACAAACTTTTGATATAATCAGACATAATTGTCTCATTGGCACTCATACCACATCTTCTTATATCTATATACAAACTATATATTATTTCAAACAAAGCTGTCCAGTCTTTTGTGTTTTTTTTATGGTCATGATCATGGATTAAAAAAAATATGATTAAATATACTTAAAAGTTCATATGCGGATCCAGGGGGGGGGGCTTGGGTCAGTCAGTGGGCCCCCCTTATAAAAAGTTCTGGATCCGCCACTGAAGTTAATCACTTTAGTTGCCTTTATGAAAGGGGCAAAAATGCTTACCATGTGCAAAGATTTAATATTGACCTGACAATTAAACAATGACTGAGAGTAAATACAACAGTACAACATGGTACATTTTTGTAAAAAATATACATGACTATATCAAGCAATGTAAATTATATAATAAAATCTAGGGTGTTATTCACTTACATTCTGCCAACACTTAAAGTAGGAACTATTTCTATGTTTCGTCATGACTGTGAAGTAAACAATATGTGAGGTGGTGTTTGATTAGCATATCAATTGAACAACAACAAATTATTTATGTAAACATGCAACTGCAAACTCGTTATTTTGTTGATTGATTTAATTTTTGTCATTCAATATCGAGTAGTAGAACTTTATACACCATTTGTAATGGATAATATGTCAAAAAATAAAATAGTTTATCTTTTTATTTCATTTTCTTGAAAAAAGTTGAAATCGCAAGTATCTTGCGATTTCGTTTCAATAATTTCAATACTGACAATACTCAATAGCACAACTTTTTGGTCGTCTGGTTACAATAGTTTTTACAGTGCGATTATTATTGTCATATAGATAGATCGCAAGTTCATGTTATGAAATATTATGTGGCAGACTTACGTGTCATTCTGATATATACGATCCGCTAAATCAACCTTTTTGTTGAAAACACAAAACTCGGTCTTCCCCGCATAAACATGGCGGTTGCATTATAGTAAAGAGTTGTTTCCCCTTACTGGTTTCGAGTTCGAATGTCCTTGACCTCAATTACCTAGTATTTATTCTCGAAGTTAGTTTCGCATATCTAAAAGTTAATAATGATGAGCTTCACCATATTTGTATGAACTAAAACGATTTGTATTATTTTGTATTAATGATATTAAAATATTTATTAATAGGGTGATAAAAAAAGTAATCTTTCAAAATTTGCAAAATTTCCTAAACTATTTCTGCAAGGGAGATAATTTCGCGGACACAGTGTTCGGAAAAAAAATAGAATAGGTCATTACTGTGAAAATAAAGAAAAATGGGAGACGAAGACGGCGAAAAGGGTTATAGATGGGAAACAGAATATGAAAAGACTTGGTATATTGTCACTTCTTATTCCAAAAATGTGTCAGACAGGGAATGACATTCTTTTTATATTCTTTGCCTTTGGTGACACACTGTTCTTTGACTTAATTCCTGTACGAAATGGGACGCCCGTAAATGACACGGAAACCAGGCGTAGAAATCATACTTTAACAGGGCGTCATGGTAGTGTTACGGAATGGATGTCCAGGCGTCAACCAGGCGTAAACCAGGCGGAAACCAAGCGTAACTGAGGAGGAAACCAGGTGTAAAATGAAACCGGGTCCGTTCGCGCCCATTCACGTTCGCCCCCTTTCACGTTCGCACCCTACACGTTCGCACCCTTTTTATTGATTTTGTCTTAAATAATTTTTCAATCGTATTTTGGTTAGTGACAATAGTGTATTGCTATAAATATTTGTTTTGTTCATTGTTTTAAAATGAAGTGACTTTCAAAAAACGATTTTTGTGTTGAATAATTTTTTGGTTATTGTATTGCTATAAATAAGTTTTGTTTTTCATTGTTTCAAAACATGCAAAATAAAGTGACGTTTTTTGTGTTGAATATCTTTTTAATCGTGTTTTGGTTAGTGTATTGCTATATTTTTTTTTTTTCATTGTTTCAAAATAAAGTGACTTTCTAAAAAGGTTTTTTGTGCTGAATATTATTTTAATGTTAAGATACCAAACCGCTTTAAACTCAACAACAATAAAATTTTGAATCTTAATTGTTTTTACTCATACCAAGTTAAATACATGCTAATATAACTACATGCAGAATTTACATCAAGTTTAGCTGTGTAAACACCATATATAATTAACAGTAATCATACATAATAAACATGTAATAATTAATCATCAAATCAATTTAAAACAATATTTCATTTAAAAAATTTTTAAATTGCAGAATTTTTCTTTATTTTGAGATAAACATCTTAAAAAACATCTTATAATTCATCGGGTTTTTGAATTAAAAAAAAGGGTGCGAACGGACCCAGGGGGCAAACGTGTATTGGGCGCGAACGGACCCGATACCGTGTAAAATTAGGCTTAATATTTAAATGAGTACGCCTGGTCCACAAAAAACCAGGCGTTATATGCAAATGAGTATGCCTGGTCAATAAAAAAAACCAGGCGTAATATCCTTACATAATACTACACTTATTTCAAATCAGTGTATTACCCTAGCTGTGTTCTTTTGTGTATTTGATACAAACTTCTGTACTATTGCTTAAATTTCTCATTGTTTGACATGAAACTTGAAATATTAACCATTAATTGAAGAAGCTATATAAATAAATACATATTAGACAGACACAGTGGCTCAAATAAGTTTTAAGTTTAAATTAGAATTATGGCTATTAATTCTTCCTGAAATAAAAGCAGCATTTTAACTAAGTTTTTTTTTTAAATTAATGTTATTTGAACCAAAATATTAATGATAATACTGCAATTTAACTTAATGTGAAAGATTTTAATGTTATCATCCAAGGATGAAGGTTTTCAGAATTCAAAATTACTGTTAAAAAAAATAAAACTTAGTTACTCACATAATTATCTTTAACCATGTATATTACTTTCCTTTTATTTCACAATTTTCATTAATTAATTCGATTCCATAATTCCAATTTCAAATTCTTCCAAAAAGCACAAAACAAGCTTAAAAAAATTATCCCTGAATATATAATGCTTCCATAAGTCCAACTCTTGCAAAATAATACCAAAGAGCCAAATTTTGAAAAAAAAAATCCCATGATCCTTTATCAACAAAGCATTATGGGTATTATGATTTACGCCATACCAACAGTTTTACGCCCGTAGGAAAATTTACGCCTTGCTTATTACAATTTACGCCAGGTTTACCATATTTTCTACGCCCGTAAGGACTCCCTTACGCCTGGATCTGGACACGTAACTACCACTTACGCCTGGTTTACGCCAGATTTCCAGGCGTAATACGCCTTATAATTTCGTACGGGAATGGGTTGAATCCGGGTCCACTCGCCCTGACTTTAAAGGGTTTAGATTTCTGAGTTTTGTTTCTCATTTGACCGATTCCATGTCAGTTTGTTCCAAAATCACGTTCACTCCCATTCTCGTTAGCCCCCTTTCACTTCGCACCCACATGTTCGCTCCCATTCTTATTTGCCCCCTTTCATGTCTGCACCCACACGTTTGCACCCTTTTTAAAGGCAGTGTGTTGGATTAGTTTTTAATCCTGCTTTAGTTATTGTTTTGCTATAAAATAAAGAAAATAAGGATTATTTTTATTGATTGAAAATACATTCTTAGCGTAAACAATTTTTCTTTTGTGAATTATTTTGACGAAATGAATAATGAAGAGTGTCATTATGATCAATGACCAAGTCATTCATCCCTAAGACCTGTAAAAGAAAGGCAGAAGATTCCAAACCGCTATGGAACTGGTCACAAGCTTTTTAAAATAATTATGTCATTTTTATACGCCCGTTTACGGGACGTATTATGGTATACCGTTGTCTGTCTGTCCGTCCGTCTGTCCGTCGTCAACATGTCGGACAATAACTCAAAAACGCTTTAACCAATTCGCATGAAACTTTAATGAAATGTTTATATCTATTGACATGAGCTCCCTTTCGTTTTTTGAAAATTTTAGATTTTCAGTTTCCTAGTATTGGGCTTTTTTTCAATTAAGAAGGGGGATTTTCCAGTTTTCGGACATTAACTCAAAAACAATTTAACCAATATGCATGAAACTTTGGTGAATTGTTTATATCTATTGATGTGAGCTCCCTTTCGTTTTTTATAAATTTCGGATTTACCGTTTCAGAGTTTTGGGGTTTTATTCATTAAAAAAGGGGGGATTTTCCAGTTTTCGGACAATAACTCAAAAACAATTTCACCAATTTGCAAGAAACTTTGGTGAATTGTTTATTTCTATCGACATGAGCTCCCTTTTGATTTTTATAAATTTTAGACTATAAGTTTACGATTAATGGGGTTTTATTCATTACAAAAAGGGGATTTTCCAGTTTATTGACAATATCTTTAAAGTGCTTAGAGCAGTTTTCATTAAACTTTGATGACTGATTTATATCTATTAAGATAACCTCCCTTTAGTTTTTTATAAATTTCTGATATAACATTGAGAAATTATTAAACTTTATTTGTTTATAGTCTGACAACAGATTTACTAAGTATTGCATGTATTGAGCAACATCACAGTGTATTGCACAAGAAGAAGAAATCTTTATTTGAATATAAATTCAATTCATATAACCAATTTCAAGTTCTTTGACTACATTTATTCAGAAACCTATAATATGTTAAGTATTTAATTGCAATCCAAATTCAGACCTGTATCAAGCTTGAATATTGTGTCCATTTTTGCCCCAACTGTTCAGGGTTGGACCTCTGCGGGTGTATCCAGCTGCGCTCAGCGAAGCAGTTTATTTCATTTAAACTCTTCATTGTTTTTACTCCAATCTCTATTAAAATAATACCAATTAGCTTTGTAAATAGGCCAATTAACAGTAATCTTAAATAAATCACAATTAATCATTAATCATCTAATCACAAAAAAAATATTTCATATAAAAAATTCATGAATTTAATTTTTATTCATGAAAATATAATTAATTTGATATGTACATCTAAAAACATCTAACAATTCAACCAGTATTTGAATAAAAAAAATAGGGTGTGATCGGACGAAGTGAAAGAACATGTAGGGTGCCATTGTGTGTTGGGAGCAAATGGATCGGATCGGATCATCAGATCTATTAAAGCAGAAAAACAAGTAACTAAAACACAGACAGGACGTGGCAGGGTGTTCATTCATACCCACAACAAAAGAGACACTCAGTGTTCTCCCCAGGATTTTTGGATAGCACGAGGGTAACACGTGTGGACTTCTTGGTGAAATATTACATGCAATCAGTTGTGTCGCGTCGCATCGCTTAGCTCTAGTTACTGTAGTTTTTATGTCTCTTGTTTTGTTTTAACACTGTGGTACTGTGTTATGTAGACATTGATTCAGAAAATTATTGGTAAAAAAGAAGTAAATAAAAAAACAGTTTGTATACTTTAATATTTTTTTCAAATAAATAAATTATGATTCATAAAAAATATTCATCTGAATTTAAAGTAATTAAATCTTTTATAAAATCCAAAATCAATAAAAATAAAATATTCAAAAGTGAACAAAAATGTTCAATTTAAAAAACTTTCTAGTTTCTAGAAAAAAAGTTGTTGTATGTGAAAGGTTTCAGGGGCAAAAGGAAAAAGTATTTTGCTAAGTCAGAATAATGCATGTGAATGTGGTTAAAGGTATTTTAAGGGAATAGATATAGGAAGATGTGGTATGAGTGCCAATGAGACAACTCTCCACCTAAGTAACAATTTATAAAAGTAAACCAATATAGGTCAAGGTACGGCCTTCAACACGGAGCATTGGCTCACACCGAACAGCAAGCTATTAATAAGTGTCACTTATTAATAGCTTGCTGTTCGGTGTGAGCCAATGCTCCGTGTTGAAGGCCACTTATTAATAGCTTGCTGTTCGGTGTGAGCCAATGCTCCGTGTTGAAGGCCGTACCTTGACCCTTATTAATAGCTTGCTGTTCGGTGTGAGCCAATGCTCCGTGTTGAAGGCCGTACCTTGACCTATATTGGTTTACTTTTATAAATTGTAACATGGATGGAGAGTTGTCTCATTGGCACTCATACCACATCTTCCTATATCTACTTAAGTACAAATTTGAGAGTATTAGCAGTTTATACTGACAGCTAGTTCAAAGTCAATAACAACTAATTAAAAAAATCATGTACATTTAATGTATCTAAGGCTAAAATATCCATCTGTACACATCCAATATCCATATGATTTAGTTTTATTGTATATTTGTCATAAATATGTCCTACCAATTATGGGTTTATTATATAACAGATTACATTCATTATAGGGAAGCAATCCGTGAAGATGATGAGGGATCCCTACAAACAAGTATTGATGACATTTTACACAAGGCAAAGCGTAGAAATGGTTCCTCGAGAAAATTGGCAGTGTTACGTTAGGAATGGTTAGTATAGTGAAGGATAGAAGATACATTTTTGTAACTTAGAAAATTTAGTAGTGTTATGTTTGAAATGGGAAGTAAAATCAAAAGTAAATACTAATAGAGATTATTCTCTTGGAATTTAACACTAAATCAACTTAATTTTTTACTTAGTCAACTCCCTAGAATGTAAAAATCATGAAAGGAGAGAAATTGAGAATTTTTTTTCTGCAAACTTGGAGATTTGGCCTCCTTGTCAATAGAAAAGTTTTTAACAGAATATTTCCAAATTGAGAACCTCAAACCCATAATTTAAAAGTTGGCACCTATCACACTACGAAACCATGAAGCTATTTATTATACAATGTATTTACATTTTAATTTTGAATGAGTCATGGTTATCTTGTGTGGGGGATATACAATGTATAGTGTACCAAATAAAGTTAAATTCTGCATGCTATTGAGAAATTTAAAATGTATATGTTTGAGTACAGTATCAAAGGAAATTAATAAGAAATGCTTGAGTATCTTGTTATGTTTGACTATATGAGTAAAAGATATCAGAGAAAAATTTCAAAACCTGTTCCTACTTATAGTAAAATTCATTGAAATGAATTTATCCTATATATTAATTTCAGATGAGACATTTATTTTTGATATTGGACATGTCAGAAGCAATGCAAGATCAAGATCTGAAACCAACAAGATTGATTTCAACTCTGAAGGTATGTCTTTTAAGAACTCTTTAATTACAGTCCTGAACCATTGTTCTCTCACAGTAATTTGAATGCTGGGATTATCTGCACTACATTGTATTACAATTTACAAACTGAGCTAACCTAATGAATGTAGCAGTATGCTTTTGTCAATGAGTGAAAGGTATTGAAGAAAAACTTCAATATGAATAAAAGAACATATAGGGTATATGTCAATGTGACATCAACCCAATGACAAAATAACCAAAAGACATCTACAGGACAACATACAGCCATACAGTCTTCAATGATAGACAGTCTATGCAAAGGGTCAAGCTCTAAATTGTCATAAGACCAGGTTTAACCCACCTTTTTCTTCCGAAAAAAATGCTTGTACCAAGTCAGGAATATGACATGTTTTTCACACATCAGTTAGTTGAAAACGTTTGATTTTGTCAATTTTTACTGACTTCCCCTATTTCAATTAAATTTGGAGTTTGGTATATTTTTTTTATATTTTTTTGTCCTGATAGGTAAAATTCTACAGAATGACAAAACACTGGGAAGGAAGATGAACCCGTTACTTTTAAAATTATCCACTAACAATAAATGGTAACTTAAATAATGAAATTTTCAAATGTGTATATGTTAATCATTCAAAATACAGATTTTATTTCAAATAATTATTTTTAGCTTCTTGAACACTTTGTTGAGGAATACTTTGACCAGAATCCTATCAGTCAGCTTGGAATGATTGGGACAAGAAACAAACGAGCAGAGAAAATAGCTGAACTTGGAGGTAAGTTATTAACTCCTGTCATTATTCCTTAAGGATAAAAATGAAGATTATCATTTTAACATAGACACATTTTATGTCAAGGCTACAGTAAGTAAGGGAGCGTTATGTTTTTGAGTCTTTGCATATGTCCATCCATTCATCCGTCAGTTTATATAATGATCCATATAAAAAAGAAGATGTGGTATGATTGCCAATGAGACAACTCTCCACAAGAGACCAAACGACACAGAAATTAACAACTATAGGTCACTGTACGGCCTTCAACAATGAGCAAAGCCCACATCGCACAGTCAGCTATAAGAGGCCCCAAAATGACAATGTAAATCAATTCAAACGAGAAAACTAACGGCCTAATTTATATACAAAAAATTGAACGAATAACAAATATGTAACACATAAACAAACCAGTCTGTATTTGGTTAAATTTTATTATCAAGTTACATACCCAAAAATTGTGATCAAATCAACATGAAACAGTACATATGTTAATTTTAATGTGAAGTTTATTAAACATATGCTAGATAACGATTTTGACCCAGATTTGGTAGTTCACTGGACATGGAAATGTGATAGTGCAAGCAGGTTAGGGATGTCCTATGGACACATATTCTTGTTAGGTACTGATGTTAAATTACCTGGCTTATTAAAATGTTTTTCTTATAATCCAGGTAACCCCAGAAGACATGTATCCACCTTACAGTCTTTAGTAAAATCTACGTGTCAGGGAGAACCTTCTTTACAAACTCTTTAGAACTTGCCAGGAATACTTTGAGGTTTGTATGTTATACCTCCACAGTAAGCAACAGATATTCTGTATATTGTCATTTTCTAGAAAATATAAAATACAATAACGAGAAAGTTTTCAAAATTGTCCTGAATATGCATGAAATATTTGCCACTGTGTGTTTAGCTATTAACAATCAATAAATCAAAAATAATACTTCTGGATTTACTTACCTCAAAACTAAAATGGTTGGTATAAAAAAGGTTTTTTTGTAAATTGTGTTTTTTTCTATTTAAACATATTGTAGCTACCCTGGTCCTAGTTGTCTGTTGTTGAGAACAATGTCAATGTATATTACTATGTCAAACACTTCAAATTAGAAAACATCTTTTACAATACAGTCAAAATAATAATCTATTGTGTTTTGGAAACTTGAAAAAATAAGAATAGAGCACACAAAATAAGCACTGGAAATCATGATTCTCATAAAATTGAATTAGCAGTTGAACAATGCACATGTCTGAATGCCAATGTGAAGTTTTCCATAGTAAAATTAACTGTTTTTACATTTGCATTTATGATCTCAATTTCAGAATTATGCCAAGTCATGCTAGTCGTGAAGTTTTGATAATTTTTGGAAGTTTGACAACATGTGATCCTCGTAATGTTATGGAAACCATTCAGGTAAATGATTCTGTCTTTATATTTTTACCTTTTCTCAATATGTTTTTTAATTTTATTTATAAGACAATATTTTGATTTCATCTAGCTGTAGATTCTTCCCATCACAACATTGTACTCACAAAGTATTATAATACTGATGTCTGTATGACAGTCAGTATGTCAGTAACAATTTTTGGGGCCCAGTTAAGATAATAGCAAAGATCCTACCTGTACAAAATTTTCATAAGAGGAATGTAAATCTTATTTAGTTAAAGATCAGTGTGATTACAAAATTAAGGCATGTTCAGTCAACTCAAATATCAAAGAAAAAATGCAATTAGGAGTGTTTGATATTAAAAGGGTTTAAGTGATAGGCAGAAATATAACAACTTTTGGTGTTACTCGTGCATTTGGAGCTCTGGAACTATTACTTCAAGCTGTAGCTTCCAGTATAATCCTTAATTTAAAAATAGTAGATTTTCTAATCCTAGCCTGTTATATCCTAGATTTGTTTTGTTTTATTGTTGTTGTTTGTCCTCAGAAAGTTTAATTGTAGTTTCTAGAATATATTTCACAATATTCTACCTGTGTAGACATATCTGCTGGGTTTTCCTTTTAGGAATTTCCAATTAATATTACTTTAACTTATCTCTGTTCATTAAATTGATTTGTTACAGACAATGAAAGATACAAATATCAGATGTTCTGTGATTGGTCTTGCTGCAGAAATCAGGGTCTGTAAAAAGCTTTGTATGGATACTAATGGTAGGTGCATTTATTTAAACATTGTCACTGTTTAATATTGCCAAAAAAAAAAAAGAGAACTAATTTTACTCAGTTAATTAAAGCTAAAACATCAATTGGTCAAAACATGTATATGCAACATTTTTTTTTATAGTTTAAAATTCTGTCTTTATAAATGTATTCCTTTTAAAGAGTAAATATAAAATAGATAAAAGCCAATAAAATAAAAATAAACAGAAGTTACATCTTGACTAATAATTAATTCTTATTGAATTTAAGCATGTTTTATTAAATTACTTACTCGAATACTTTTATTATAAATTTTTGCAAAACAAATAATTACTACTGTGGATTCATTTATTTTTATAGGTACCAATTTTTGTTTATTGGGGAAAAATATTATTTTCATGGTGTTGCCAAATTATGTATGTATACATAAAATTTGTACATTGTAGGAAAAATTTTAATTTGTGGATTGCCAATACCCATGAAATCCCCCAAAATTGGTATCTGATGAATAAAAATAATGAATCCACAGTACTTATATTATAGTACAATTGATATGATTTTGCATTTTACAGGTCTTTATAATGTTATACTAGATGAAAATCATTTCAAGGACTTACTGCTACAACATATAGATCCTCCACCAGCTACAGTAAGCACTTTTAGAATAGATTATATATCTGCCAGGTTGATGTTGACATTTTATATAATTGATTAGGGCAAAAACAAAAAATATATACTTGTTTTCTCGTCTCCTGGCAGAACGATATAGGAAAGATAGGTAGGTAAAATTATTTTATTTTTAAAAATATTTTACATAGACTATATTAGGAGGTGTTCTTGACTTTAATGATACTAAGCCAAAAATGTCGGAACTTTAACAGTGCTTAAATAAATATACATGTACCTGGACGTTTACAATGCTTAACCAAAAAAAAATCTGAACTAACAGTCTTTAACCAAAAAAGTCTGAACTTTAACAGTGCTTAACCAAAAAAAAGTCTAAACTTTAACAGTGCTTAACCAGAAAAGTCTGAACTTTAACAGTGCTCAACCAAAAAAGTCTGAACTTTTACAGTGCTTAACCAGAAAAGTCTGAACTTTAACAGTGCTCAACCAAAAAAGTCTGAACTTTAATAGCGCTTAACCAGAAAAGTCTGAATTTTTAACAGTGCTCAACCAAATATTCCTGCACTTTAACAGTGCTTAACCAAAAATATCTTGACTTGAACAGTGCTTAACCAAAAATATCTGGACTTTAACAGTGCATAACCAAAAATGTCTGGACTTAACAGTGCTTAACCAAATATGCCTGGACTTTAACAATGCTTAACCAAAAAAAACTAGACTTTAATTGTGCTTCACCAATAATATCTGGAATTAACAGTGCTTAACCAAATTTTCCTGGACTTTAACAGTGCTTAACAAAAACATCTGAACTTTAACATTGCTCAACCAAAAATGTCCGTACAATGTGAAAGGGTATTATAGAGGCAGGATACACGACTATAAATAGTCGATATATGCTTGTTTGTTTCCTTTTTGTCAGTGAATTTTAATATAACTCTTTTTTAAACTATGTTAAATTCTGTATACCCTTCAAACAAATAGAAATTGGTACTTTAGTAAAAGATTGACAAGCTTATTTCAGTGCTTCTTAGAATGTTAAAATCTATAATGAAACCAATTTTGTATATACAGTCAACTCCACTTAATTGCATACCGCTTAATAGCCTAATTCGGTTAATTGCATAATTTTCTCCTGCACAAAACCATTTCCCATTCATCTAATGTTAAATTGTCCGGTTATAGGCATAGCTCTACAAGTGGCCTTTCGGTTAATTGCATAGAAAATAATCCCCAGCTAGATATGCTTAGTTAAAACTTACAATATTTTTTACCGGAAACGGCAATTTGGTGAGTATATTTTTCTTGAATGCATCATTATTTTCGTTATTATTTCATATTCACTTTTGTGTTATTTAAATAAAGTTTTAAAACAGTTTCTTTCGTGTTTATATGATGGAATTTGATTATAAAATAAGCCTCGATGTGTACACAGGTAAAGTTTCCCATGTTCTATTGTAAGCCTCGAGGTCATAAAAATGTCAAACATGTAATTGTTGTAAAAACACAACCATTCTATCTCAAAAGGTGTTAATTATTGATTGGATTTCAAACATTGACCATAGATAACATTTGGGGTGAATTTAAAAACAATAACGCATGCTAATTATCGATCATTATCCAATGTGTACTCTCGTAATTCGGCTTGGGGTGATCTGCATTTACTTTAAATATTACAGGGCATTTATATATGGTTGAAGAATTTAATACATCAATCATTTATTTTTAGTATTTTTTTAAAAGTGTTCAGCAAATAACCCATACAGGGCCCCATTACCTGTTCACTGCTTTGCATATACAAAACTAACGAGGTTAAAGAAACAGTGTTACATCACTGTGCAAGCGGTAAATACTGCATATCAAAGGCAGTTCAGTACACATTTATTTTTAAAAATGATTATAAACTGTGTAGTGTTGTTAAACAGTTTATTTTAATCAAAGCGTAACAATGTAAAATTGAGACATTGTACATAGGGGTCATAGAATTTTCGTATCCCAGGTAAAGGAAACGTCAGAACGCTTATAAACTAAAACAAAATGTGTTTATAAACTTTATTGAAAGAATACAAAATACAATATCATGTATGATACTAGATATATAACTTTTATTAGAATAAAACATCATTCAATATGTTGTAAGTTGATTATGGATGTTCATCTTTCTTCAGGGATTTCCTTTACTGTTGATGTTATTTGACTCCGTAATTTGGCATTTCGGATATAAGCATACTTCGCTTAATTGCATAATTTTGTCTGACAAATAGGCTATGCAAATAACCAGAATCGACTGTATGTATTTAACTATTAAATTCCAACATGAATGAATCAATAAAGATATATATTGTAAATTTTACAGGCATATACAGAGGCATCTTTAATAAGAATGGGTGAGTTTGATCAGACGTAAACTGAGTTCAAAAAAAGTTCAGCAACACATATTTTAAATCTATATTTCAAAATAGAGTATGCTTTAAACATAACAATTTATGGAATGTTGTTACAACAAAAATAAACCACAAGGTGCAATTTTCCCTTTGACAAAAAAAAATAATCAAAATTTATTTCTGCAACTTTGGAAATTTATTATTTAAAGTGTTATGAATAAAATATATGTTGCTAAACTTTTTTGACTGAGTATTTATACAGGATTTTTGTAAATACTTGACATACAGACAGTTTTATATTTTTACAATGAAGTTGAAAAATACAAATTAACACAGTAGAGCTTCCGAAAGATTACAATCTAACTGTGACAAAATTTTAATCTAAATGTATGTATAATAAAAGTAAATGCAATACTTCTGCTTGACATTGTTATTAGAAACATTTGTTTTAAGTAATTTATAGCTATTAATTTAATTTCCAAACTTTATATATACTTTTTATATGCCGTCAAAATTTTGACGGGACATATTATGGTATACAAATGTCGTCTGTCTGTCCGGCGTAAAAATGTCACACCGTAACTTGAGAACTATTTATCCAAATTTCATGAAACTTAATATAGTTGTTTCTTATGGTGGTCAAACGATCTGTATACTTTTTGATGAAAATAAGATTAAAACTTTTTGAGTTACGGGACTTAGTAACTAAAACAGGTGTGTGTTTTTTTTCACATGTCGCGCCGTTTCTCAAAAACAATCTATGATTATTGCTTAAAACTTTACACACTTCTTAGTTATATTAATCTTAAGATCTGTATTCTTTTTGGTGATGATTCAAAATTTTATTTTTTAGTTATTGAGTATTTTGTAAAAAAAGGGGGAGGGGTTTTTCACATGTCGCGCCGTATCTCAAAAACGATTTATGATTATTGCTTAAAATTTTACACACTTCTTAGTTATATTAATCTCAAGATCTGTATAATTTTTGGTTTTGATTCAAAATTTTATTTTAGAGATATTGATTTTTTTTTTTTTAAAAGGGGGGTTTTCACATGTCGCGCCGTATCTCAAAAACAAATTATGATTATTGCCTAAAATTTTACACACTTCATGGTTATATTAATCTCAAGATCTATATACTTTTTGGTTTTGATTCAAAATTTTGTTTTAGAGATATTGAGTTTTTTGTAAAAAAAGGGGGGTTTTCGCATGTCGAGCTGTATGTCAGAAACTATTTATGATTATTGCATAAAAATTCACACACAAGGCGATGGGTGTATCATGCACTCATGGCGCAGCTGTTTATTAAATGTACTGATTTATGCTTAGGTTTACTGCTGAGTCTGCAAAATGGGTTGTAAAAATACTTTCAATTTGTAAATTGTTGGCTGCAAAGTAAGGTTACAAAAATACTTTCAATTTGTAAATTGTTGGCTGCAAAGTAAGGTTGCAAAAATACTTTCTAAGTAGAGTCTTCAAAATTTGATGCAAAAATACTTTCACATTCAAAGTGATCCTTTTTATTTATTTATTATAGTAATTATACGACCAGAAAAACATTTTGCGGTCGTATATTGGTATGACGTTGGCGTCGTCATTGTACGAAGACACATTGGTTTTCGCACTCTAACTTTAGTTTAAGTGAATGGATCTCTATGAAATTTTACCATAAGGTTCAATACCACAAAAGGAAGGTTGGGATTGATTTTGAGTGTTATGGTACATGTACCAACAGTTAAGGAATTAGGGGCCAAAAAGGGGCCAAAAATAAGCATTTTTGTAACTTCAAGACATAACTTGTGTGTTAGTGTATGGATCTCTCTGACATTGTACCACAAGGTTCTATATCACAAAGGGAATGCTGGGATTGATTTTGGGGGTAATTGCCTCCAAATTTTAGGAATTAGGGGCAAAAAACAAGCATTTTTCTAGTTTCATGACAATAACTTGTGTGTAAGTGTATGGATCGTTCTGAAATTGTACTACAAGGTTCCATATCACAAAGGGAAAGCTGGAATTGAGTTTGGGGGTAATTGCCCAAAACGTTTAGGAATAAGGGGCCAAAAATAAGCATTTTTGTAGTTTCCAGACAATAACTTGTGTTTAAGTGTATGGATCTCTCTGAAATTGTACTGGATGGTACCATACCACAAAGGAAGGCTGGGATTGAGTTTGGGGGTAATTGCCTGATTGCCAAAAAAGTTTAGGAATAAGGGGCCAAAACGGGACAAAAAATAAGCATTTTTCTAGTTTCCAGACAATAACTTGTGTTCAAGTATATGGATCTCTCTGAAATTGTACTGCAAGGTATCATACCACAAAGGGAAGGCTGGGATGGATTTTGGGGGTAATTGTCTCAAAATTTTAGGAATTAGGGGGCAAAAAGGGGCAAAAAACAAGCATTTTTCTAGTTTCAGGACAATAAAATTATCATTTTTGTAGTTTCCAGACAATAACTTGTGTTTAAGTGTATGGATCTCTCTGAAATTGCACTGCAAGGTACCATACCACAAAGGGAAGGCTGGGATTGAGTTTGGGGGTGATGAATCATAAGGGGGTTCAAAAAATTGGGGGGGGGGATTTTTTTTCCTTTTTTTTTCTTTAAAATTTTCCATTTTAAATTGGTTATTTCTGATTTATATATAAAAGCAAATAATAATGATATGGTTTGAATAGGTAAATTAAAATTTTTTCAGTTTTTAGACCACATTCATTCTGTGTCAGAAACCTATGCTGTGTCATATATTTAACCACAATCCGAATTTCAGTGCTGTATCAAGCTTGAATGTTGTGTCCATACTTGCCCCAACTGTTCGGTGTTCGACCTCTGGGGTCGTATCAAGCTGCGCCCAGCAGAGCATTTTATTTTAATATCTATTGGTGTAGGATTTAAAATCACTGAGTCAGATCCTTTTCTTATAGGTTTTCCTCACCATCTGTTAGGAAGATCTAAAGACAAAGAAGAAATGCCTTCTATGTGTATGTGGTGAGTAAAAGATTATCGAGGAATGAGTTGTATACGTCAATGCCTAACTTCAATTCATTTATTTCTCATGATTAAGAGATGCATTTCTGAAAAAGGCCAAAGAAAAACCTATGAAAAAACAAAATTTTGGAAGAGAATATACAAAATAGGACACCCTGTAAATTTTGTCAACAGCAATAGATAGGTCAATTAAAAAAAAAAATGTTTTATATCCTGGATTTGTTAACTATTTAAAATAATCAGGCAAATCGAGTACTTTGATGTTTTTTATGCCCCCAATGTAGCGGAGGGGGCATTAAGGTTTACCCTTGTCCGTACGTACGTCCTGAAATCTATTCCGTTCTCTGACTTTAGTTTGCCTCAACCAAATGTTATGAAACTTATACATAATGCTTATTACCACAAAACTTAGATCGAGTTCGAAATTTGGGTGGCGTCACTTTTAACGCTCTTGAGTTATGCTCCTTTATAAAGTTATATGCAAGTAGGGGCATCATCTGTGTCCCATGGACACATTTTCCATCTATTTTTTGTCTAAATGATTTCTATAGATTGAGATGTATAAATGTATATTTTTATTATACTGTATTTTGATGGGGTTGATATGTGGTTTTATTGACTTTTGAAATAATGATATTCACTGAGGCCAATGGCTGAAATGAATATCAAATCTTCAAAAGTCAATAAAATAACATATAAATCAAAACAAATGACAATGACAATTGTTGTTTATTTCTATATTCCGAGAGAACAAAATGGTATTTTATAACAATTATTTAATAAGATTTTTAGACCAATTGTTTATTTATATATATTCTATTAACCATTAAAGCAGATACACTAACGAAGGATTTTGATGGATTTGTTATTTTTTCATACAATTTTTCTTTCTTTCTTTCAGCCATTTAGACAGTAAATCTAATGAAGGATTTGGAAGGAGTGGTTACTTTTGACCACAGTGTAAAAGTAAATATTGTGAACTGCCTGTGGAATGCAAAGCATGTGGTATGTTTTCTTCTTGCTTCTGACTTACACAGTTAATGTTGTCTATAACTATTTAAAAAAAAATTAATAACAAAAAATCACTCTTTAATTTGAAACAGTGTATCACTTACACCTCAAATAGTGAAAAGCAGCTTTGATTTTAGCTGAGTAAGTAAATTTTGATTTTTTATAACAGCATTTAGACCCCCAAAGAATATTTTGTAAGATAATTGTTTTATTAGATTATTCAAAGCTTATTTGGTTTGTCTAATTTTTGAGGAATCTAAACATGCTTAAAGGTGAAATTTAAAGTTCTACTATAAAAATCCCAAAACTGATAAAAAGAAAATATTTCAGCTATTGCGGACGAAATTTTGATAATTTGTTAACTCAGTTCATTAAAAAAGTTTACTCAAAAGTAGTGTATACTTGAAGAGGATATATTCTTTTTATCAATTTTGCTTATTTCTGGATTAACCTTGGTATCAGCTCCCCACCTAGCCAGATCATACCATCATTTGTTCCCATTAGAACCTTTTAAAGAAGTAACGTCAGACATGAACACAGAGTATGGAAATATGTAAGTATATTATGGATTGAAGTTCATTACAAATATCTTGTTTCATAAAGATAAGATAATTTAGTCTTGATCCATAAAGGAAAAAATAGTATTCCTGTATTGATCTCATTATAATAACTGTAAAATTAGCTTTTTTTTTGTTTGAAATGAACAAACAAGAAAGTCAATAAAATGAGTTTTACATAAGGGCTATTACATTAAAATGTATGTGGGAGGGTAGGAAGGGAAGTTTAATTATTGAATGAGGGTCATGGGTATCTTTTCAGTATGCGTCTATTACCATTATGCAAAATTATCTGAAAAATGGTTCTTGGTTGTAGGGATATTTTGAAAGTCCCTTCCTACCCTCCCACATACATTTTAATGGAATAGCCCTAAATAACAAGACTTACTCAGTTTTTTATTTTGTAGAATGCTTTTCTCGTTTAGAGTCGACTTCAAGAAGCAAACCGTAAGTAGATAATTTTTATTACCCAATTGATTCATTATGTTCATATTAATTAGTATTCTTAAATATGTGTTCTAACATTAATTACTTTGTTATACATAGGGAGCAACCATTTAACCTTGAGGGTGATGGGAGTATGGTTTTATTTTTTTCGTACCTCATGCATCAAATCATTTATTTGTTTTGCAAAGTGCGCTAAAAATTTTAGAACTTAACATTAAATTTAATGGCATATACTCTCAATCAGAATTATCTTTTTCATTCTCCCTGATCCAAATTTTTTCCTCAAAGTTTGGAATCAGAATTATTTTTAGGACCCCCCCCCCTTCTTAAAGTTAAATGGTTTTTCCTCTATGAACTTTAAATATTTTGTTATAAAGAGAATTTTCTGAATGTGCAATTAAAATGACAACACATTGTTGAACTGTAGAATTTTATATAGAATGTAAAAACATTTTGTGAGCACAACTGAATTTAGCAAAAAAAGATTGAAAACCTCTCACAAATACCAATAATTCATATTACATTTGACTTATGATTTAATATTTTGTTATAAATTCTTGTAGGTATACATGTGTGAAAAATGTCAACAAATTTATTGTGTGGACTATGACTTATTTATTCATGAGACACTTCATTCATGTCCAGGATGTGCTAGTTCAAGGGCCACTCAACAAATGTCAAAGATCGTATGATATTTGACAGAAAAAACACTAGGCAGTAAAATGCCAACTTCACTCGAACATTTGCAACTGGACGTTAAGAAAGCAACATTCAATCATGCTAACTCTATGGGCATTAAATGACTTGAAGAATCATAATCTATGTAATTTGGTCAAACTTGCGAAGATGACGTATAAAGCAGAAGAGTAAACACTCCATTTTCCACCTTCTTGAGGCTTATTATGCAGGACTGATAATTTTTACAATTTGACTTAAAAAGAGTGTTCTGTTATTATTAATTGTTAAAGAACTGGTTGGCCTTAACATCCCAGTATTCTGTTGGAGTTTAAAGATCAATGCATGTCATCAGTCTGTGTTACTGTAGACATTTTACTACTACAACAAACTTCTATATGATATTTATTTTTTTTTAAATTCAAAATGTATGAAAAAATTTACACAGAATACAAGTTCAGAATATTTGCACTGCAGACTATTATAATGCACATGTCTGCAAGATCCTGGATCTGTATTGCACAATCTTAATTTAATAAAGTTACTAAGTTGAATTTGCATGATCTGATAAAATACAAAAATGTTTTATATGAAGGAACTTATGCCTCAGTTACGAAAATGTTATTGTTGAATAATAAATTGTTATATTTGTACCAAGTTTTAGTCTCAATTCATGTATTCTCTGATACATACAATTGTAACAGCTATACTAGTGATATATGGGTGGTGTGAACAGGAGTGTCACATTTGAGTTTGAATGGGTACCACTATAATTTGCCATTAGAAGGAACATTTCCATGTCTTTTCAATAAGTTCTGAAGCAAAAGAGAAGAATACAAAAATAATTGAGTAGAATGTGAAATAAATTTTGGCAAAAAATTTCAAATTATTAATGTCAAGAGTGTGACATTGTTTTAAAGACACTTTTTAAAATTATATAATGTCAAAGTACATTGTTTATTAGTTATCTTATGTACATAACATTAATTCATATGCATTTTACTTTATTTACATACAAAATGGTATAACTGTAAATTGTTTTAATTAGAAATTTCAGACATTTTACTGATATAAATTTTAAAACTGCTCTAAAAAGTTACATCAGAGTATTTAGCTGGAAATTGTTACATTTAGTTAGACATAGTAGTCCTCCAGTTACTTTGTCTTTTTTTTCTTGTCAAATTCTGCATTATTTAAAGTTTTTCGTTAAAATAGCAATGCATGTGCAATTGTCACACTCTTGAAATTCATTGGTAAAGAATGCATAGGAATGGTGATAAATTGCTTATCTTGTAGGTCAAAATTCATATTGATGCTGAATAACCTTTCTGATAAAACCAGGCTAAAGAAAACCATCTTGATATGTATTTTCTTACTTCTTTATATGTTAACTGTACTTATGTTCAATCACATGACTTTGTATTCATTATTGACAATTGCAGGCTATTGTCATATCATATGATAGTTTGTGTGGAAATAATCTTCAAATATGAAGTTTTACTAGCTACCAGTGTAATAATCTATGAGGAATAATTGAAACCCAAGTTCAATTTGTTAACAAATAGAGAAAAGTTGGATTTTTTTGTTTCCTTTCACATCAGCATCAGGAGTGTGACAATCACATTATTTTAATACACCTACCCATACTATGACAAAAGCATGTTTAATATTAATATTAAAATGCTGTAAGAGCTGATAGTTCTGAGCCTAGTTATATTGTCTTATCATTTAAAGCATAGGCTATGGTTATATGTGTTTTTGTTTTGCTTAACACCAATATTAAATATTTGTGTGCAGTTAGATTTTAACTATACAAAAATATCAAATATGTAATTTTTCTAATACAAATTGTATTTTTCATATCTATAACCAAACACATTATAATTTTATGATGCAGTTACACATGAATAAGGAATTGTAGCATTTTGATATATACAACAAAGTGCTTAAAAAGTGTCACACTCCAGACATGAAAAATTGATCTGAGTAGCTATTTTGTGTTTAACATTGCAGGCTACTAAAATATTTTCCTTATCTTTGGTACAGATAATGGGTGAAAAAAATCAACATTTGATAGCATACTGCTGTCCAGAAAATACTTTCTTATTTTAACACAGTTGTCACACTCCTGACATTTTATGCCACTCTCACTTCCATAATTCTGGTAGACAGAGAAAGTAAACTTATTTTTTTACTGAATATACCCTGGGACTATTATACTAGTTAGTATAATAGTCCCAGATATATCAGTATTTCATCAGACCTAACATAAAATTTAAGAAAAAAGGAGTTTACTCTTTACTTAATGTAATTTAAAGTATTCATGTCAGGAGTGTGACATTTGACCAAAATTTAGCAGGTTCTAATAGCAATGGGTTTCTACTATATTTGGTCATCCACTTCTAAAATTCTTTTTGAATATCATTTCGTATGCATACATCTTTGGAAATAAATTGATATGGTGAAAAAAAACTTGTGTTTATTGTTTTAAAGAAAACTTCAATTACTAGTTGATAAAAAAAAACTTTGAAAATGAGCTATAAATTTATTATTTTTCAAATATTTTGACACAATTAAAGTAATTTTGGTATCAAAATGTTCCTCCCCGCCTTCTCGTTCATTTAGAATAATTATTTGTATCCAAAAAAAGGTACACAAAGTTCTCTTTAGCTTACAAGATTTCTACATTTTTACCTAAATTTCTTTCTTAGTTTCTTAAATATTTTTCTGATACTGTTGATATTGCTTTCTAGGCTTTTGTTTCATAAACTTATTAAATGGGTATCTGTTATTTTGTGGACCATAATTTATTTGATTTAAACCATGTTGAAATTTTACCCTCTTCGTCACACTTTTGCATCATTTTTATTGACTTCACCCATATACAATATATTTTATTGATGAGTCCATTTCATCAATTATAAAGCAGTAATTTTCTGTGTCTTATAAGATACTATTGATTCATTTATTTCTGTGAGTACCAATTTTTATTAGACCGCAAAATTTTTATTAGTATCAAGTCACAGGCGGCGGCGTCGTCGTTTGAACACATTTAGTTTCCGGACAATAACTTTAGTTGAAGTGTATGGATCTCTATGAAATATAATCAAAAGGTTCAATACCACAAAAGGAAGGTTGGGATTGTTTTTGGGGGTGATGGTCCCAACCGTTTAGGAATAAGGGGCCAAAACAAGCATTTTTCTAGTTTCAGGACAATAACTTGTGTATAAGTATTTTGATTGCTCTGAAATTGTACTACAAGGTTCAATACCACAAGTAGAAGGTTGGGATTCATTTTGGGGTAATTTGGAGGAATTAGGGGCCAAAAGGGTCTAAAACAAGCATTTTTCTAGTTTTCAGACAATAACTTGTGTTTCAGTGTATGGATGTCTCTTTAATTTGTACCACATTTTACAAAAAGAAAATATCGAAAAAAAGAAAATTTCGAAAAAAAAATTTTTGGAAAAGGGGGTGGGGGGTGGGGGGGTATATTTTTTTTGGGGGGGGGGGGGGCAATACACATTTTTTTTTGGAGGGGGGTAAAAAAAATTTTTGAGGGGTAAAAAACAAATTTTTTTGGGGGGGGGGGGGGGGGGGTCAGTTTCTTTTTCCTCAAGATTTAAGAAATTGTCAATTTCCAAAGAAAAAAATTGGGGGTCACAATTTTTTTTGTTAATACTTTGTATATAGTCTGAAAACAGATTTACTAAGTATTGCGCAACAGCACAGTGTATTGCACAACAGCAAGAAATCTTCAATTGAATATAAATTCAAATCATACAACCAATTTCAAGTTCTTTGACTACATTTATTCTGTGTCAGAAACCTATAATGTGTCAAATATTTAATTACAATCCAAAATCAGACCTGTATCAAGCTTGAACATTGTGTCTATATTGCCCCAACTGTTCAGGATTGGACCTCTGCGGTCATATCCACAGACGCTAGGAGAAGCAGTTTATTGTGAATTGAGTAAAATTAATGTTTTCATGGATATTTATTTGATATGGTAATTTTGTCGAAATCTGCATACAAGCCTAAAATTTATTTCTCATTAAATATTTAAATTTGTGGTTCATGGTATCCCACAAATAATAATGAATCCACAGTTACAGAAATTCTAAATTAATACATGTTTCATTCAGCAACTGACACACATGTAATCATTGTGGTACAAGATGAATAAAATTTTGCTGTTATGAAAAATTAATGCCCAAGTTAAAACTAGTTAGATGTTTCTGTGGACACATTTTCCTCACTTGTTTCTGAATTTAATGTATTTAATTTTATAGGGATCTGATCAGACTCCTTGAGTGCAGTGTATTTATACATGAGATTAAGAAGTCTCAAGGGAGCAGGGCTTCCAAAACGGTCATATATTCCGGACTTGACCGAAACTTTCATAAAAAGACCGGCTGCTCTCAGCCTCAAACGGTCAAATAGAATTGGTGTGGCACATTTTGTTATTCAAGGCATTTTCATGAAACGGTCATTTCAATTTTTACCAACTATCGATCGATAAAAATGTCCGTTTGGGGCTTTGGGCATGTCCGTTTGGGCATTTTAGTTTATAATTGTGGCAATCTATTTCACAAAGATATTTCGGTCATAATTGGGTTTAATAAAACAGAAGCAGCATATTTCAGATACTTTGAAGTGTCTCAGTTAGTCTAATCCTCTGGGTACATAAATGTACGGCTTGGTCTTTAGCTTGTGTACATCAATAAAAAGTAGAAAAAACACGTTTTCTTTTATTTAAATAACAACAAGCTGTCAAACAATTATCCCTTGAATAAGTTATATTGAAGCCATAAATCATTCACTGATTACAGGTTTGTTACCTTTGATGAGGTGTCCTTAGCTTATCTTTATCAATAGAATTAATGATGCATAACAATGTACATAAAGGTAATCCGGTAAACGAGGTCAAACATGTAAGCGTGTATGGAACAACATCCTATTTAATTACGCTTTATAGATATTATTTTAAATGAGCATTCAGTTTTAAAAGTATCCTGATATTTAAAAGTTATTCTTCAAATAAGGATATTTATAAATGAATAAGTATGATATATATTATTTTATTTAACACAGTACATCGTGTTAAATACTGGGGTACTCTCAAGGGGAAAATTTACTAAAATATATAGGAAAAACCAATGGACAAATTTCAGTCAATAAATGATTTAACTAAGTTAAATGGTGCCGTGATCACTTCTTAATTATATCAAGAGAACAATGCCTGCTCCGAATTTATTCAGACAATTTCCGATGTTATAGAGAAAGAGGTGATGTCCGACGTAAAGTTAAGTCCCGCCGTGGGAATATTATGATCGACTAAGGTGTAGTCTAGGTATTGACGCTTTAGATCAACTTATGAGGATAAGCTTAGTAGGTGTAGATGTTAAAGACTTTGACCCTGTTCCTGCTATCCGCAAATGGCAATCCGTTCGTAACCGCCATGTTTATCAGAACAATGCATTTAGCAAGCTCATGAATGTAAAATCTTTAATTAGACTAAATGAACTCTAATCTTGTGCTGTGATCTGTGCTTCTTTTCAATGTGCTCATTGTAATATTTATTGCGTGTGTTTGTCAGCATTGTGCTCTTCTGACATTTTATTGTTGTTATATGCTTACATAAAATATCATGTTGTTATTCATTAAATTATTTATCAACTGAGTATGTTTTTATTTATTCCTTATTTTCTAAATCAGGTTGGGAAATTGTACAAAGAAAAATGTTATCACTGTTCAGTAGATTTTACACGGTTTAAAACAATATCCTTCATCGGGCCTCCTCAATGTTATCTATAAATACCGCATCAGTTGTAAAAGTCACGTGGTCAGGTAATCAATACACAAAAAGAAAAGTATCACGTGTATTGATGATCAAGTTGTACTGCAATTAAAGCCAACATCAACAGTTTCAAATAAGATGGCCTTAATTTACAAAGTGTTAAGTACTCACAGAGAGAAGATAGATTATATAAACAGAAACAAAAACATGAGAACAGTCAGGTACTGAAGCTGATTGATGCAATGATGGTTACTGTATTACGATACACAGAAAAATGACACAATTATTTATTTTTAGAATGAAGAAAACAAAACAGTTATAAATAATTTTATTGCATATAACACTACTAATTATTTAGACACATATATCAATTTATGCATCCTCTCAGTTACATTTAAGTATACAGCTGATCATTGACCGTCAAAAATATTTCTTTGAAAAATGTCCGGCTGTCGTCAGGAAATTTTGGAAGCCCTGCAAGGGAGATGAATTTACATAATATAAAAGTTTCATTAAAAATACATGTACTTGCAATAGCTATATAGTGATTCAAAAGGCCAAACATTCACAAAATATCATAAAGCAACATTGCATTTGACCAAAAACAATTGATTGTCCATGAAATACTGTAAATTCAAAAATTATTGTGAGGTTTTTATTAATGTGAATATTGCAACTGGTTGAGTATTGCAAAAATAAGAACTCCCATTCTGATTACTGAAACATAGATCTGTATGCTGATTTTTTAGAAATCACAATAATTAAATGCGCAATTTTGTCCATTCTTGAAAATCGCAATAATAAATGCACGCAATAATTTTTGAATTTACAGTATTTGTCACTAGATAATGGATAAAAATATCCATGGGAGCTAATGGTTCTAATCCACAAGGCTTTCCAAATTTGCCAAACCTTCATAAACTTTTTTTAGCTCACCTGGCCCATAGGGCCAAGTGAGCTATTGCCATCACTTGGCAGTCATCATCATCCTTCGTAAACTTTACCAAAGAATTTCTCCTCTGAAACTACTGAACCAATTTCAACCAAACTTTGAGTGAATAATATACAATTATGGCAAGTTGAAAAGGTGAATATCCAAAATTGTCAACACAAGAAGGTTATTTCACTGAGGGCGCAGCCCGAAGTGAAATAACTTTTAATAGTTGACTGTTTTGGATATTCATCGCTTCTAAGGGGCCACAATTGTTTTATTATACCGAACTAACAGTGGAAGGGCATTTTGAATAATTGTAATAGCACTTACCCTTACTTGAGTCAGTAACAAACACAAGTTGACGTTCAAAAATACATGTAATTTGTGTCTTAGAATTTATTGTTTGACAACAAAGGTAGATTCTTTTTGTAAAATATTGATGGCCCTGAAAAGGACCGTTATTAGAGATATCATCGGCACAAGATGCACGTCAAAAAGCCTTATTTCCTCTTCTCTCCATCAATGGGCTTCCTGTAACTTGAACGTTAATGCCATTTTGTTTATTTACGTCTGTGACGTCATTTTCATGGGTACAAATCAACAAACTAAAAAGGTTAATCGACGGTGAATAATAGAGTTATTCAACGCTGGTGTAAATTTTTAGGGTTATTCGTTCTTCCTTGCAATTGAATAAAAATTAACTGAATTATTCCATGTCACGTGATAATGTTTTACCCAATAGAATTGTTTGAAATATATGCAAGGTATAATAATACTTATTGTCTAGCCTTGAGGGAGTCAAAAAGTGAGTCATAGGTATAATTTTTCAGGCAGCTGGGGCACCAACAATGTAATAGTTTTTGATTAGGTCAATGATATTTGGTATGCACTTGTAAATTGATTGGCATATCTCATTTCCATGGAGCTTATTTGACCTTGCCCGCTCAGTCATGGTCTATTGACTTTGAAGCTTTTGCGTAGTTTACATATATTAGTTTGTGATAAGGTCAGATTATGGGGAATCACTAGTGGTAAGTCAATTCCATTTTGTATGCCATTGTATTATCATTGGCACATTTCTTCCATGGAGATTATTGGGTCCCCACCCCCTTAGTTATGGTATTTTGACTTTGAAACTTTTGCTTAGTTTATATGTATTAGTTTGTGATTAGGTCAGGTTATGGGGAACCAGTAGTGGTAGGTCAATGATATTTGGTATTCAGTTGTATTATCATTGTCACATCTCATTTCCATGGAGATTATTTGACCTTGCCTCCTCAGTCATGGTATATTGACTTTGAAACTTTTGCTTTGTATACATGTATTAGTTTGTGATTAGGTCAGTTAATGGGGAACCACAAGTGGTAGCTCAATTAAATTTGGTATGCATACATATTAGCATTGGCACAACTCATTTTCATGGAGATAAAATTTGCCCTGTATCTTCAGTCATGGTTCTTTGACTTTGAGACTTTTGCATATCTTCTATGTTAAAGTATTGCTATTTTAATTTCATTTTTTGTTATCAAAATATGGGGGGAAAATGTTCAGCAAAGTAAGAACTTCCAATAAGTCGAGGCATTAATTTGTCAATTGATCCCTTATAGGAGGTATTGACCTTGAAAGACTAGTCGGGGCCCCGCCTAGTGGCGGGTCACCCTATAGTGATCAGTATGTCCTTCCATCCATAACAAATTGTGTGCGCTCTATATCTAGAGAACCATTATGATTTCATACTTTATACTTGACATGTATGTTAACTAACACCAGAGGGTGTGTCATAATGTTTGTACAACTTCCTAGGTCAAAAGTTCAAGGTCAAAAACTTTGTTTCAGTTTGTCTGTCCTTCCGTCTGTGGGATACAATTTGTGTCCGCTCTATATCTAGAGAACCATTATGATTTCATACTTTATACTTGACATGTATATTAACCAACACCAGAGGGTGTGTCATAATGTTTGTACAACATCCTAGGTCAAAGTTCAAGGTAAAAAACTTTGGTTTCAGTTTGTCCGTCTGTCCGTCCGTAACAATTTGTGTCTGCTCTATATCTAGAGAACCATTATGATTTCATACTTTATACTTGACATGTATATTAACCAACACCAGAGGGTGTGTCATAATGTTTGTACAACTTCCTAGGTCAAAGTTCAAGGTCAAAAACTTTGGTTTCAGTTGACAACCCCATGTCCTATGGTAAAGATAGTGTCTGCTGTATATCTTGAGAACTGTTATGATTTCAAAGTTTATACTTGACATGTATATTAACCAACACCAGAGGGTGTGTCATAATGTATGTACAACTTCCTAGGCCAAATATAACACTTTAACTAAAAAACATAGAATAAAATCACTCTCAGCACATAACGAGACTATGTAATAACTTAAAAAAGTGCTTCATATCAGCTTATCCATACAAATTTTTTACAACACGTTATTTAAAGTGAAAGATGAATTTGACCATATGTTTTAGTTGTTTGCAAAAACTCTAATAGATAGAGAGAAACTTTAAATGGAATATTTAAACATGCATTCATATACATTAAACAGCAAAATATTCATTAAAAAATTTAATGCTTTTGGGAGCCTCTTGTTAGGATCTTTGACAAGCTTTTGGTTTATTAAGATATAACATCTGCGTCAATATTATTAAAATACATTTTTCAATATTTTATTGATAGATGGACTTAGTTTTTTAAAGTTAATCCTTTTTGTCTTGGGTTAATCTTTTGGACATCAATAACTGTTTTCAACCTTCATGGAATGTTAAGAAACTTGCACAGAATCATCTTCATGGTAAGAAATAACATGTATTTTACTCATAATTGGACTTGGTTTTTGGTAGTCATCATGATACTTTTACACTGACTGCAGCAATCACAGTCAGGAGATGGGGTACCATTGAACCCTTTGGAAATATTTAAATTCGTGATATATATATTTGACAGGGTACAAATACATTTGTAAAATACTGTATACCCTTAGCATCTAAGACCATGATAGATAATTTTGAATAAGACAGTTTAATTTAGCAAGGTTCTGGGCTATTTTGGACTGTTCAAATATTTGCCACTGGAGGCATTATGGAAGCAACAATCAATTATCAAATATATTTATGCATACTGCATAATCCATTAATAATTACATACCTGCCAACTTTTTTATACGACCGCAAAAAAATTTTTGTGGTCGTATATTGGTATGACGTTGGCATCCTCATTGTCGTTGTCGTTGTCGTCGTCGTCCGAAGACACATTAGTTTTCGCACTCTAACTTTAGTTTAAGTGAATGGATCTCTATGAAATTTTACCACAAGGTTTAATACCACAAAAGGAAGGTTGGGATTGATTATGGGGGTTATGGTACCAACAGTAAAGGAATTAGGGGCCAAAAAGGGGCCAAAAATAAGCATTTTTGTAACTTCCAGACATAACTTGTGTGTTAGTGTATGGATCTCTCTGACATTGTACCACAAGGTTCCATATCACAAAAGGAATGCTGGGATTGATTTTGGGGGTAATTGCCTCAAAATTTTAGGAATTAGGGGCCAAAAAAGGGGCAAAAAACAAGCATTTTTCTAGTTTCATGACAATAACTTGTGTGTAAGTATATGGATCTTTCTGAAATTGTACTACAAGGTTCCATATCACAAAGGGAATGCTGGGATTGATTTTGGGGGTAATTGCCTCAAAATTTTAGGAATTAGGGGCCAAAAAAGGGGCAAAAAACAAGCATTTTTCTAGTTTCATGACAATAACTTGTGTGTAAGTGTATGGATCTTTCTGAAATTGTACTACAAGGTTCCATATCACAAAGGGAAAGCTGGAATTGAGGTTGGGGGGAAATGCCGAAACGTTTAGGAATTGGGGGCCAAAAAGGGGCCAAAAAACACATTTTTCTAGTTTCCAGACAATAACTTGTGTTCAAGTGTATGGATCTCTCTGAAATTGTACTGCAAGGTACCATACCACAAAGGAATGGCTGGGATTGAGTTTGGGGGTGATGAATCATAAGGGGGTTCAAAAAATTTGGGGGGGGGGGATTTATTTTTTTTTTCCTTTTTTTTCTTTTTTTCCTTTTTTGTTTCTTTTAAAATTTTCCATTTTAAGTTGGTTATTTCTGATTTATATTTAAAATCAAATAATAATGATATGGTAGGAGATACACACCAAACAGGATGTGTAAATTATTATATGATATATATAAGTATTGTGCAATAGCAAGAAATTTTCAAGTGCACAGTATTGCACAATAGCAAGAAATCTTCAATTGCACAGTATTGCGCAATAGCAAGAAATTTTCAATTGCACAGTATTGCGCAATAGCAAGAAATATCCAATAGCACAATATTGCGCAATAGCAAGAAATTGTCAATTGTACAGTATTGCGCAATAGCAAGAAATATTTAATAGCACAGGATTGTGCAAAAGTAGATACTTCCTATAAATTGCTTATTTCTTGACCAATTTCAATGGGGTTTTATTCTTGAATTCTTGGGGTTCTTTAATATGCTGAATCTAACCGTGTATTTAGTTTTTGGATTTTGGGCCCCGTTTTTAAATTGGTCCACATTGAGGTCCAAAGGGTCCAAAATTAAACTTTGTTTGATTTCATCAAAAATTGAATTATTGGGGTTCTTTGATATGCCGAATCTAACCGTGTATTTAGATTCTTAAATTTTGGTTCCGTTTTCAAATTGGTCTACATTAAGGTCCAAAGGGTCCAAAATTAAACTTAGTTTGATTTTAACAAAAATTGAATTCTTAGGGTTCTTTGATATGCTGAATCTAAACATGTATTTAGATTTTTGATTATGGGCCCAGTTATTAAGTTGGTCTAAATCGGGGTCCAAAATTAAACTTTGTTTGATTTCAACAAAAATTGAATATATGGGGTTCTTTGATATGCTGAATCTAACCATGTATTTAGATTTTTGATTTTTGGGCCCCGTTATCAACTTTGTCCACATTGAGGTCAAAAGGGTCCAAAATTAAACTTTGTTTGATTTCATCAAAAATTGAATTCTTGGGGTTCTTTGATATGCTGAATCTAACCATGTATTTAGATTTTGGATATTGGACCATAATAGGTGAATGTCCAATTTAAAATTTTTAAGTTCTTAGACCACATTCATTCTGTGTTAGAAACCTATGCTGTGTCAAATATTTAATCACAATCCAAATGCAAAGCTGTATCAAGCTTGAATGTTGTGTCCATACTTCCCCCAACTGTTCAGGGTTCGACCTCTGCGGTCGTATCAAGCTGCGCCCTGCGGAGCATTTTATTAAATCTCTGTGGGGGAACTTAAGTACATGAGGACCTAATGCATTGTTATTTTGTCATAAGTATCTTTAATCTGCTTCTATATTGTTTGGATGAGTATGTATGTACTTAAAAACCCTTTTGAATTTCCCTTGGTGTTCGGTATTGTTGTTATATACTTTTTTTTTTAACTCATTTGAATGCTTATTTTGAGGTGATCAGTTGATATAATATAGAATTTAAAAATTCAGGTCAACACTTTTCATAAATCGGGATAGTTGTTTGTTTTTTTGCCCTACTTAGGGGCATTATGTTTTTCAGTCTGCGTATCCGTTTGTCCGTCTGTACGTTTTTTCGTTGGTTTGTCCGTCTGTCCCGCTTCAGGTTAAAGTTTTTGGTCAAGGTAGTTTTTGATGAAGTTGAAGTCCATACATATGTTCCCTATGATATGATCTTCCTAATTTTAATGCCAAATTAGAGTTTTGACCCCAATTTCAGGGTCCACTGAACATAGAAAATGATACTGTCCCGCTTCAGGTTAAAGTTTTTGGTCAAGGTAGTTTTTGATGAAGTTGAAGTCTAATCAACTTGAAACTTAGTACACATGTTCCCTATGATATGATCATTCTAATTTTAATGCCAAATTAGAGTTTTGACCCCAATTTCACGGTCTACTGAACATAGAAAATGATAGTGCAAGTGGGGCATCCATGTACTATGGGCACAATCTTGTTTCCATCTAGTTATATGATTATCTGAAAAGTCAAAGCCCTGATTTTTATTGTCGAGCCTGCGACTTTTGTCGCAGAAAGCTCGACATATGGATAGTGATCTGGTGGGGGCGGCAGCGGCGTTAGCTAACTTCTTAAAAGCTTTATATTTAAGAAGGTGGAAGACCTGGATGCTTCATACTTTGTATATGGATGCCTCATGTTACGAAGTTTCCGTCAGTCACATGTCCAATGTCCTTGACCTCATTTTCATGGTTCAGTGACTACTCTGAAAAAAAGTTAACATTTTTTGTAATGTTAAATTCTCTCTTATTATAAGTAGTAGGCCAGGATAACTATAATTTGGTATGTGCCTACCTTGCAAGGTCCTCATGCCCGTCAGACAGTTTTCACTTGACCTCGACCTCATTTCATGGATCAGTGAACAAGGTTAAGTTCTGGTGGTCAAGTCCATATCTCAGATACTATAAGCAATAGGGCAAGTATATTCGGTGTATAGAAGGACTGTAAGGTGTACATATCCAACTGGCAGGTGTCATCTGACCTTGACCTCATTTTCGTGGTTCAGTGGTTATAGTTAAGTTTTTGTGTTTTGGTCTGTTTTTCTTATACTGTATGCAATAGGTCTACTATATTTGGTGTATGGAAAGATTGTAAGGTGTTCATGTCTAGCTGGCAGGTGTTATTTGATCTTGACCTCATTTTCATGGTTCAGTGGTCAAAAGTTAAGATTTTGAGTTTTGGTCTTCTTTTCTAATACTTTATGCAATAGGTCAACTATATTTGGTGTATGGAAATATTTATGATCTATATGTCAGACGCGCAGGTTTTATTTGACCTTGACCTCATTTTCACAGTTCATTGCTCAGTGTTAAGTTTTTGTGTTTTGGTCTGTTTTTCTTAAACTATAAGCAATAGGCCAACTATATTTGTTGTATGGAAGAATTGTTAGCTGTACATGCCTGCCTGGCATGGTTCATCTGACCTTGACCTCATTTTCATGGTTCATTGGTCAATGTTTAGTTTTCTTGGTTAATGTTAAGCTTATGTGACAGTTGTAATAAATTAAGCTTTATATTTAGGACTATCAACATAATATCAATGATTAGTAAAGAAGGCGAGACATTTCAGCGTGTGCACTCTTGTATTCCTGTAAGGAACATATAATGGTATATATATATAGTCCTGTTGTCCATCAATCCGTCTGTCCATTGGTCCATATGTCAACACCTCTTATAATATCTCGTGAAATTTTAGAAAAAAACTCAAAACATTAGGATTGATGGAAGAATCCTTTTGATTTTGATTTTTTTTGTCTGTTGTTCAAGGGACCTTATCTATTAGATTTTGAGTAATTTTTCACATATCACACATTAATTTGAGTCATCTATAACCAAATTTTTTGTGATTTTCTTCCATGTTGATCAACCAACATGAATGTCATGTCTTAAAATAGAACATAGGGGTAAAAGTACAGTTTTTGCTGATATTTCTAAAACTATAGCAATTACAGAAAAATTTACAAGGGTAAAAATGGTCACACAACAAGTTCTATCTGACTTGACAAGTGTTAACTGAAAAATGAATCAGCATGGCAAAATGTATCCACCCTAAAAATTGGAAGAGTTAGTTACTGGTTTTGAAGTAATTACCCCTGAAATATCGATTTTTCTTCCAATTTTCAGCAGTTATGAGCTGTCATCTTGAAATTATAGGAGCTAGGTTAAAATTTAAAAGTGTAAATTGCCAAAAGGATCAGCACAACATGATGTACATACCCTGAAATTGAAAAAAATCTGTCAATCTGTTTTTGAGTTATTGCCCCTAAACTCAAATTAATTTCAGTTTTTTTTGCTGTGATTGTGAAAAAAATAGGAGCTAGGTTAAAGTGTAAATTGCAAAAATGATCAGAACAAGAAGACCTATAAAGATTGAAAATTTCAGAAAAAATCTCTCAACCTGTTTTGGAGTTATTGCCCCCGAAATACACTTTTTTTTCCTTCATTTTGTCGCATTGTTATGCTGTTATTTAGAAAACTATAGGAGCTAGGTTAAAAGTTTTAACTGCAAAAATGATCAGCATGACAATTTCTATCTGCATTGAACATCACAACTATTTTAGAGTTATTGCCCTTGAAATGTTGATTTATGATGTTTTTTGCATATTTAGCTGTTATTTAAATAAAATAGGGAACTAAGTTAAACATGTAAATTGAAAAAAATTATCCGCAACATGAAGAGTAAATATAGTATGCATGTGTATATAAAAAGTCCTAATGAGCCAATTGGAGTTTTTTTTGCTCTGAGCAATACAGGCACAGGTGTGCCTCTTGTTTTATCTGATAACTTCGCTGATTGAGGCCAAGTTTGGTTTAATTTGGCCGAAAAGTTAAATTAAAAGCAGAAGATTTTTGAAAAAATTTACAAAGATTACCAATAAATCACAGAATATAACTTTAAAGGACAATAACTCCAATAAGTTGTCAATTGCCAATTGGTCATGGTTTTCGCACTCTAACTTTAGTTTAAGTGAATTGATCTCTATGAAATTTTACCATAAGGTTCAATACCACAAAAGGAAGGTTGATTCTGGGGTTATGGTACCAACAGTTAAGGAATTAGGGGCCAAAAATAAGCACTTTTGTAACTTCCAGACATAACTTGTGTGTTAGTGTATGGATCTCTCTGACGTTGTACCACAAGGTTCCATATCACAAAGGGAATGCTGTGTTTGATTTTGGGGGTAATTGCCTCCAAACTTTAGGAATTAGGGGCCAAAAAAGGGGCAAAAAACAAGCATTTTTCTAGTTTCATGACAATAACTTGTGTGTAAGTGTATGGATCTTATGAAATTGTACTACAAGGTTCCATATCACAAAGGGAAAGCTGGGTTTGAGTTTGGGGGTAATTGCCCAAAATATTTAGGAATTTGGGGGTGATGAATCATAAGGGGGTTCAAAACATTTGGGGGGGGGGGATTTTTTTTTTCCTTTTTTTTTCTTTAAAATTTTCCATTTTAAATTGGTTATTTCTGATTTATATATAAAAGCAAATAATAATGATATGGTTTGAATAGGTAAATTAAATTTTTTTAAGTTCTTAGACAACATTCATTGTGTGTCAGAAACCTATGCTGTGTCAAATATTTAATTACAATCCAAATTCAGTGCTGTATCAAGCTTGAATGTTGTGTCCATACTTGCCCCAACTGTTCAGGGTTCGACCTCTGCGGTCGTATCAAGCTGCCTATAATGGTTTACTTTTATAAATTGTAACTTGGATGGAGAGTTGTCTCATTGGCACTCATACCACATCTTCCTATATCTATATATTAAATCAAAACTGCAGATATACAGACATGCATGCATAAGACATGCATAAGAAAATTATTCTAAAAGAAACAGTTTCAGCAAAAAGGTAGTCAAGATAACCTTAGTGAGGTTTATGAAAAAATATCCACACAAACCTGGCTGAGAACAGTTATTTCATAGAGCATTTCTTATAGACAATAAAGTCAAATTAAAAAAATCCACCTGCTCTATCTCAAAAAGATTTTTACAGTGTAGTGTACTTCTATTGGGACAGATAATATCAAAATTATAGAAAAGTCTACCAGCTCTAACTCAAAATATTGACAATTCTATGTTAAGGAGGTCTAAAATTCACTTTGACAGCTTCAGACATACTAGTTTTTGACCTTTTTTGACTGGACTAAATCACTACTTAACATAAAGATTCAGCGCCCAAATGTTTTTAACATGTAATTTCATCCCCTTAAGCTTACTTAATATTTCATGCATAAAATATAAAGAAATAAATTTGGAAAGTGTATGAAAAACATTTGCAAAAGAGGGACGAAAGATACCAGAGGGACAGTCAAACTCATAGATCGAAAAGTTATACACTGTCCACACTAGGGACTATATTTGTAGACAACGAAAATCTTAAGGACAATAACTGTGTCCTCGGATCACCATCAACTGTTTACTATCTGTTTAATTCAGGGACTAGGACCGACTTGAGAAATGAATCAAGATTTAAAAATTGCTAGCCTTATAAGAAGCTGTTATTTCATTTAAAAAAAAACTTTATTTAAATTTAACATTTGAATGACTTTAATTTTGGATCAACTATCATTATGTCTACCAGCCAGATATTTCTAAGCTCAAGTGAATAGCTGAAATAGGATCCTAGTTACAGGATGAAAGTCCAGTACCCACGAATGAAGTCCCGTAATAAATCTAACATCTTTTAAATGGGATATTGTACCTAGAAAATTATGTATGGATGCTTAAATTTGTAGTATATTCAATGGATATTCATCAAGCTTTCAACTTCAGTTTAATTTTCAGTGATTCTGAAATGTACAGGGTGGATGGAGTAATTGGTTCAAATTTTATTTTCAATTTTAACCTTGAAGTTGATTAAATGACCCTATTAATACTCAAAACAGTATTGAGCTCTTAAATGCCAGTCATGGCCCTTCAAAAATTCTCCATGATACCATGAAGGGGGCTACTAGTATGAGTAAGTAATTAAAATTTGACAGTCTAATATATGGGCTAAAAATCTGCCTTTCAATTATGATAAAATTGCATTGAAGTCATAGGGAAAATAGTTGGGTCCAAATTCCATTTACCAAATTTTGGAATTTTTCGTAATCCTTCAACTTTTAAGGAGTTCTACTTGACCATTACATTTTTCACAACATTTTTTTTTTATCTTTTGCAGAAAGTATTTAAGGGAAATTGCTACTAACGTTAGGTGAACAATTATCAGAAATATGAATTTAAGACAGCCAATGAATAACTTGTATATATGGAAAAGTAGTTGAAAAAATCTGTACAGGTGGGTGAATATAAAATACAAATTCAAAAATATTCTCCTTATCACCCAGTAATATCATTTCCATAGTATTCTGTTTTATTTAAACTTTGAAAACTTGAAAATATAGCAGATAAATATCAGCATAAGAAACTAAAGGTCACATATAGGGCCTTCTAAAATGAGGTAAACAAAAACGGTAGAGTACGCTAGTTTCTACAATTGTGATGATAAACTTGAAACTCATTTAGACCTTATGATTAGGTAAGTGGATTTGAAAACCAACCTCAAATCTACAGGCATTAGTGTAATAGGATCTGATCTTCATCAATCTGATAACTTTAAATATGAAATTGCTGCCATTTAAAATTTCACAGGTTAACAGCCTTTCTTGTTACTGTTTATGTGCTGCTTATATATAAACATTGTAGCACTTCTCAGTAGCTAGATAGAGTTGTAGCTTTTCATCAAATTAAGCAGCAGCTTCTTTACAGTCTATCTTAGAATGATGCCAAGTGCTGATAGCCTGATTCTTCTGTGCTTTTCTTTCTCAAGTTGAAAAAAAAATCTTATCTTTCTATGAACTGAACTAGTAATTACGCATGATTAAGCTGTTAGTTTCTCATTGAGTCTTTTTCAATCGTGTTATATTCAGATCACTGTGACTCTCTCATTTAGTCTTTTCAATCTCGTTATATCATGTAATAGTATACTAATATATTGATTATATCAAGATTGATGTGAACTCTCTCTTTCAGTTCTTTCAAGTCACTGAAGATGCAACATGAATAATCTTTGGTGGACTGTTAACAATTTTGTCTAAACATTTATTTTCAGAAGATAAGATAAAGGTAATCCATTTTGTATTTGCAGATGCCTAATGATCTGAAGTAGTTCCATTGCACTTGACCTTATTTTCATGGTTCAATGCACAAATTGTATTACTAAGGTATTTCATGATCCAATAAACCAAATGTATTACTAAGATGTTGTGAGGTCTACCACTCTTCATTCGGGGAATAGGTCAGCTATGTTTGGTTGATATTTAAACCATGTCTATCAAATAGAAATTACCTGACCAGGCTGACCTTAACCCCATATTAACTGTTCCTTTATTAAACATAGCTTTTATGACACATGTAATAAGATTTTGATATCAAAGATTGTCTGTAGTAAATGACTATGCAGAGAAGATCTATTTGTTTATGTCTCATTGGTTTGCCTAAAGAAAAAAGATTGAAGTGTATGTGGTAGGATAAGATACAAGTGTAAACTATGTAAGTACAATTTGTATATTTTAAAGTTGTATGCAATATGACACATAATGCAAAGGATAAACTATTGACTTAAAAGTCAAGTACAAGAAGTAGTTGGATACTATTCATGATATGTATGGCGAAGTTAAGCCGGTCTCTGTGTTTAGGGTTCACAGATGCTATACCTCCCTTTTAGGTATAGTAACGTCCCCTTTCATACATATCAAGTATCTGCTACTACTTGTACGAACTGAGTGAGAGCTCAGTGAGCCTAAGCTTGGTAGCTCAGTCTTAGCCTAGCTTGGAAGCTCTGTTCAAGCGTGGTGGCTAGGTCAAAAAAAATATTTTCCTACATTTTAATTGGGGAAAAAAGGGATATTTTATCTATTTTTTATCCGGGAATGGGGGTCAGAGGGGATATTTTACCTTTTTAATGACAAAATTTTTAAATTGTACATATGACTGTTTTTATATATTTTTCAATTTTATCTCAGTTAATTTTAAGCCCCCAAGTCAAATCGGAGACTTAAAAACTGGTACTTCAAAAGGAAAAAGATAGGTGTCTTACTGTGGGCATTTGTCTTGGTGAACTAGCACCTTAAAGTCCAGCTAACCCACAGGCCGGCTGGCTAGTACAAGCAGACAGGTATTTTCAATACCATTTGGCATTTTTAAACTTTGGCATTTTTTCATTTGGCTTTTTGCTTTATATGTTTTTTTATCTATTTGGATTTTTATACCATTTGGCATTTTTTATTTATGTGTTTTTTTTCATTTTTTGCAACATATTTTTTCATCAACACACCCAAAACACTTCAAAATTAAGAGTTAAATATACACTTTTGGCATTCATAATGTTTATCAATCAAAATAGCATTCTATTTTCAAATTGACATTACACAATTTGGCTTTCTGTAACTTTGGCTGTTAATCTTTTGTACGAATGCTATGATGACCATTATGTGTAGAAAATAAGACTACATTTCTTAAAGTGGCTCAGTATCATATATTTATGTTTAATGTCAATTAGTTCTGAATTTTCTTCATATTTCTAAAATGTAAGTTCTTCCATATCTGGTACATCTTATAATATCGTATTCATTTACTAACCCAATTTTCTCATAGGGACTTAACACGAAGCAGAAGGGGTATAGGTGGTAGGTGGTTAAGGGTGGGTGTTATGATAGGGTGAAAGGGTGAGAAAGGGAGGGAGAAAAATAGAATGATGGAGAGGATGAGGGTATATGATTGTGAGTGGAATGTAGAGAGGGAGAGAAGGTGTGAGAGAATATCATTTCATAGTAAGGGCAGGATGTACTGGTCTAATGGAAGTGCAGTTTTCTGTTTTGTCTCATGTAGTTTCTGTTTTCTTCAACATCTGATAACTTTAAATATGAAATTGCTGACATCTAAAAGTTCACAGGTTAACAGCCTTTCTTGTTACTGTTTATGTGCTGCTTATATATAAACATTGTAGCACTTCTCAGTAGCTAGATAGAGTTGTAGCTTTTCATCAAATTAAGCAGCAGCTTCTTTACAGTCTATCTTAGAATGATGCCAAGTGCTGATAGCCTGATTCTTCTGTGCTTTTCTTTCAAGTTGAAAAAAAAATCTTATCTTTCTGTGAACTGAACTAGTAATTACGCATGATTAAGCTGTTAGTTTCTCATTGAGTCTTTTTCAATCGTGTTATATTCAGATCATTGTGACTCTCTCATTTAGTCTTCAATCTCGTGATATATTTGAATAGTATACTAATATATTGGTTATATTAAGATTGCTGTAAACCCTCGACTCTTTCATTTTTTTCAAGTCACTGAAGTCTCATATCTTAGAAACTGCAGTTATATAAATAGAAAATAAGGATAACTCAACATTTTTTCTTAAAATATCCTTTATCAAGTCAGGAATATGGGAGTTGTTATCAAATAGTCTGTTTCATTTATAAGCAGGACCAAAAATAACTTTGACGACGATGATGTTTAAATGTAATATACATACTCACATAGGATCAGCACACTGAGCCGACAAGACTTAAAATGTCGCATGCTTAGTGGAGAAGCAGCCAATTATAAAGTCTTTGGTTTGACACTATAGATGGACAAAAGAATTTACAATGATAAGATCACCTTCTGTCTAATAACAGCAAAACTGTAAGACAGATCCCGGATTCCTGTAGGAGTTATTGAATTTAAATAACAATTAATTTAAACATTTATGTAATTTTACCTAATATCTTGAAAATTATGATATATAGACATAAACTTTATGTAGCAAAAATCATTAGAAAGACAAGATCTACAAACAAGTCTCATGCCTGAAAACCTCAGTCGGTTCTTTATTGAAGTAACTGCATTTAATCATAATTTTGCTCCATTTTTGCGTTTTTTTGCCTATTATCTTGCCTTTTCATGACGAATTTAAACACTTTTTATATTTTAGAAACTGTTGAAAAATATATCAGCAATACAAGTTCAACAGAAAAGAAATTTTTGTCATGAATAATATTCTAGCCTAAAAATGTCGGAGAGTGTTCATTGATGAAGATGCACATTAACTTAGGCGAGTGATACAGGCCCTCTGGTTTACATTTTGGGAAACTATATAACAGAGACATATAAATTTAGTATATATGTCTCTGTATATAATAAAGACAAACTTTCTTTTTAAGCTGGCTAAATCTGACCGTTAGTTTTTCTCGTTTGAATTGTTTTACATTTGTCATTTATGGGCCTTTTTAAGGCAGACTATCATCTTTATGGGTTTAACTCATTGTTGAAGGCCGTACGGTGACCTATAGATGTTAGTTTCTGTGCCATTTGGTCTCTTATGGAGAGTTGTCACATTGGAAATCATACCGCGTCTTCTTATTTGTATGTTAACTGCACAAATGATCAGCAAAACCATATCTACTAAAATTAACAGTGTCAAAATTGTCAGTCGACTTCTCATAGTTGTTAATGTCCTAAACTATTTACCTGGTTTTAATGTCCTAAACTATTTACCTGGTTTTAATGTCCTAAACTATTTACCTGGTTTTAATGTCCTAAACTATTTACCTGGTTTTAATGTTGGGCAAACACTATAGATGACAAAGAGAAACTTTAACTGTTCAACTCCTAACATTAAGTTCTTGTGTAAAACGTTAAACACCCCTAACTAAATGACAAAATATAAAAAGCAAAAATTAACTGCAAAACTAAATTTACAGACGAAAATGTCAGTATATTTCTTATAGGAATTCGATTGTGTATCCGTTTCTGTGTTTTGGGCAAAACCTTTAGGTAGTAATTGTAAACTGGAAAAATTACCAGCGGTACAAGATCAGCCAAAAAGATTTAATTTTGATCTTAAAGAGTTTTAACATAAATTAAATCATTAACACATTTTCTGCAGTGTCTTCACATTTTATTCAATCATTGTGTACGGTCAAACGCAAAATCTTTCTAAGACTCACCATATAACTACTTATCTTACCTCCTATACATTTCTAGGAATATCATTGGTTAAAAGCAACTGGGTAGAGACCGGGTATATTGGGTCTCACTAATTAGTAGCCTGGGATCCTGGCCAACTGCTTGACAGTAGACAACGAAGTATTAGATTGGGTCAGGATGCCAGGCTAACGAAGAATAATTTAGCGACAAGAAGTATAATTTAGTGACAAGAAAACAAATTTAGCGTAAAAAATCTATATATCAATTATTCTAAATAAATAGATTAATTTTGAAACATACATTAAATTGTCTTTTTTTAATATGCGAGAAACAAGAGAATAAACTTTGTTTTTTTTTTCATTTATTTATCAAGGATATGTTTAAGATAATATACCTTAGTTTACAGCATAGTGTATAGATGAATGAATCATTATTGATGTAGAGTCGGCATGGTTGGTGTATCAAAGTTAAGATTCAAACCAACTTGATGATTATAAGGACTCAAAAGGGCAATACACATACACATGTATATATATATTTATAAATAAATGACACATTTTTTTCTGCCTAAACAGGATAAAAGGTTCATATATTTACATTATTAATGAACAAAACAAAAGGTATGCATGAATGTTCAAGGAAAAAAAAGGGGGGTCAGTTTTTATTTTTTTTTTAATTTTTAATTATTGCCATTTTTTTCTATCTTTTATAGATTTTAGTATAATCTGATGATTTATTTTCTATAAATCTATTGTTTTAAAAATAAACTTTCATGTAGCTATTTATTTCTTCTTGTCGCTAATGTTTTTCTTATTGTCGCTTCTTGACACTTCTTGTCGCTAAAATTGATCTTGTCGCTAATTAGTGAGACCGGGTACACGGTTAGCAGTGGTATTACGTCCATTCATAAAAAACAACACAACGTTGAGGAAAAATCTTTTTTAAAAAACGTTTCGCCCTGATAACGGACGAAGAAATTGATGTTGAATGATTAAAATAAATGCGGAAAAAAAACACATTAAAAGATGGTGATACAATGGTTTCGGTTCGCGATTTGCTTTTTGTCCGGTATTGCTTAAAGTCCGACACTTTTGCTTTTTGTTTGTTGCTTTTGGTCCGTTTGGCTTTTTGTCCGATTTGCTGTTCATCCGATGATTCTGCTTTATGTTCATTTTAAAACGTGCATGCATATTTTTTGTAGGTTCCATTTGAACTTCAAAACTCCTTGACATCGTTGAAATTAAATACAAACCTTATTTCTCTCTATAAATGAGTGGTACATGGGGCATCTGTTTTATCAGAGACATATAATACAATTGTATTATATGTCTCTGGTTTTATATACGTATCTGATCAATATGTTTTGAATTTACGGCTGGTAAAGCCAAGCATGCTTTAATTAACCGTACGCTTCGGTTACAAATATTTCATCATAAATATTTAGGAGATCGTTGTAATGAACATGGCAATTTCTCTATCTTTATATTTGAAAGAAGTTTCGCCTGAGAAAAAAGCCACAGTATGCGAAACAATGGGATTCAAATCCGGCGTCACTATATTTCGTTGTAGTTATTGTCTCGCCTGCGTCGAAAGTAGCGGAAAGCTGAACTAGGGGATTACCTTTCCGGCGACGACAATTTCTCAGTTTTCTGCTCAAGTTAGTTTGATAGGAACTACTTGTGATAAATAATTGTTATTTTCTATAAAGTTACATTACTATCAGTACATATCAGTTTGACGCTTATTTTGAGGCCCTATCTGCTATGTCATGGCAAGGATTTGTATAGTATTAATCTCAGTTTGTCGACCATTTTCAGTTGGTCGGGAACTACTTACAATAAACAAGGATATTTTCTATAAAGTTACATAAATGTCTATTAATCTCAGTTTGTCGACCATTTTCAGTTGGTCGTTTATTGGTCAATGCATGTTTTCATGATTCGTTTTTTTTTTTGTCTGATGCTTTTTCAGTAATTGGTGAACTGCAATTAGCGTATGCACGGTGTTATTTCTACTCGAATATTGAACGGGTTTCATTTAACCTTAACCTCATTTTTATGTTTCATTGGTCAATTCTTATTTTTCAAGTGGAATGATTATAAGGTGTACATGACAGTCGCGAATGGTTCGTCTGAAATTGACATCACTTATTACTTACTAAGCATAATAAATACAACTACAAGAGGACACCACAACAATACATTCCCGTGATTAAGTAAACACAGTCGCTGTTAGTAAAGATCAATGTACTAAAAGTATTCTTAAACATTGTCGCAAGCACGATTTTTTACAACTCCTTAGTTGATTCACAACAGTACATCCTGCAAGTCTGGAGACTTTTTATCTGCTGCTGTTGATTAGCTGTTCATTCTTGACGCAAAGCAAATTAATTGCAGATTATTTTTTCTCTGTAATACCATTTTCAACTAATAGATCAAAGTACTGAAGTACTGAAAATCGGATGACCGCAAGTTCTTGTGGATGGTCAAAAGCACTTTTCACAGAAAAAAAATCACATCTCTATACATGAAACTGAGGTTAATGTAGATATATTTTTTTCTGAGACAAGTTCGTGCGTGGATGATGAATAAATGAGTCGACAGGAAATTCAACCTCACCGTAATAACTATTATATTGTAGTGATACAAATCAGTATACACTGGTTTGTTGTTATATATTATATTAATATAACAGTTACATATATATGTATATAAATTTCATCCATTTGTATATCATTCTATTATACTATTCTAATAATAGTGCAGTGCAAGTGCATGGTGGACACTCTTCTGAAAAAATTCGATTTTTCTAAAAGATTGGATATGAGTAGGTATTCATATTTTCCCGCAAAAACAATTACAGAGTTACCGGTCCTTGCCGGGATTGTTCTTGAGATATTCTTCCGCATGCTTTAACACAATTTTTCGGTACGTGTGCATAGATATTATCAATGATTTTCTACTTATATATATATATCTATATCTACCGACAAAACATTTTCATATTATTAATTTATGTTCTAAACAAAAATATTTTTATCAGTATTTACAACAAACGATAAGGAATGTTAGTTTGCACTCGTTAATATCCGCGTATTTATCATGTTTATAGATCGGTTACAAACCCAAAACGAAAGTTACGTAATGGAAATCTAGGCGATAGCAATACATCAGAATGCCCTCACGGTCATCGCGATGTAAAAATGAAAGGATATGGAGTAAATGTACATGGGACAAAATCGCACACAATACATAGAAAACATAGAAAATTATCAATGAACAGGACTTTTATTCCTGTTCTTCATCTTGACCGAGTTGATGTAGGGTCTTCAACAATGAACGAATCATTCATACCCTACAACAAGGTCAAGACGGCCCCTAGCGTCGACTTAAGCGGTACTATTGATAAAAATAAACCACAGTTCACCTTCTTGCTTCCCACACGCCTCGGAGTGCCAACTTGTGCGATGCTTGTGTACGACGGTTCTCCAGTCGAAAGCACCCGTGAGGGATACAAGAAAAGTGCAGTAATTTTGAAAGACATCGCGGATCGCCGCTAAAATATAGTTAAACATGTCGGGAGCGGTCAATGAATTACATAATTTACAATACTGCTTTGTCTAATCTAGCTTAGACTATCTTAACCTATCAAGTTCTGACTTCCAATTTGTCAAATGTTTACTGCAATAACATATCATTCAGTTTAATCAAAGTTCTGTGGACGGATTTTCGAGTAAACCCTCTTTAAAGTGAAAATAAATGTAGTTTAGTGAAAAACGTGACAATTTATCATTGTAATCGATTTTCTGCATATACATTTTTTTATGTATGCATAATCCTAAAATAAATCTGTACACCTCATGTATTTACTTCTACTACTTAATGCTTCAGTTATAAACTAAATGTTGTTTAACATAAAAGTTTTAAGATGAAATCTGAATCAAACTGTCCAACGGTGCCATCGGTTGCACAATGTTTCCCAATTACGACAAGCACCTACGTGTACCTTATCAAAAAGCTAAATAGCGGTACTTTTTGCATTGCATTTATTTTAGGAGGTTAGCAAAGCTATATCTAATATCAGAAAATCATTGTGTTCTTTGATGTGAATGTAGATCTTCACTAAAGTCTTTTTGCCCTCTGCATTAAGCCTTTTCTGTTATTATACTGTAGTAAAATTTCACCTCCAGATTTTCTTATAGAGGACAATTGTATTGTGGAGACAATTTATTTATAGTTTCCTCAAGTTTGACGTCTTAAAATTATCTGTTGGTTTTTGACACCATCTAAAAGAGTGAAAAAGAATGTTGACTGTTAATGCCAATTTGAAATTTTACGCTTCAAAAACCTTTCTTTTTTTTTTGTGAAATCTGGTTTTCAGTATATCAGATCTCTAGAAAAATATTTTCAAGGACAACGTCAATATTTGTTAGAAATTACTGAAAAAGTTATATTTTTAGGATAAAATTAAAACTAATAAGAAAAAGATAGGAACATACAGAAGACTGAAAACATACAATTCTCTGGAATTTTTTGTACTTATTAACCCTGAGAAACGTATTGTTTCATATATTATTTGAATATTATCATGATCTGCAATAGTAAATTGTTTATTGAACATGAATGTCATCAGAATGGCCCTTTATGGAAAATAATTTGTTAGATATTAAAGACGTATTCAATTTTATCATGAAATGCAACAATCTAATTAAAATTAAATCTCTTCACTTGCTCCTCGTTGTTTATATGTCGCGCGTGGGACATATAAACAACGAGGAGCAAGTGAGGAGATTTAATTTTAATTAGATTGGAAATGCAAAGAATTACAACAAATAAGAAATATATTGGTATCTAATATTGTTAATAGTTATTATAGATGGATTTGAAGACATGTCTGAATTTGAAAAAAAAAATCATATATTGAGGAGTAACGATTTTTATAGATGTTATTAAAATTTGAATTGATTGGAACAAATCAAATAAATGATAAAAGGAAAGAGAGGCAATAATTACCGAAAAATGATTTATATCATTAATGAATAATAATACTATTTTAGTAAAAACACAGAATTTTGTACTCACATCTCAGCCTTGTAGGTCAGACTGAATAAAGTGGTGTTTTATCATATAAAATTTTTATTTTCGGATTATTCTCCAAGATTTGTCTTTTTTAATGTTTTTTTTTGCACTGTTATTTGCTACAATCGTAAGTTGGATTTTATATCAATAAAATATAATTCTTAATTCTTTCATTGAATGTCAGTGTCGTAATAAGTCTTTTTTATAGATCATAATTATAGAATGACCATCGCATGTGGTTACACGACTATGGTTGGAGCGTCCTTCCAGCTCTGGCAAAGTGGTTTAAGAGGAAATAAGCTCTGGAAATTGAAGTCACTTGACGACGGACATAGAGACGTTAGTTGAATGTGCGAAGTGATATGGCAATAATCAGATAGCTATTTGTTCCAAAATGAGCTACATGTAAAATGTCAGATAATTTCCTACAATTAAATGTGTTAAAGGCTGATTCATTTCCAATTCGACTGAAAGGAAATCAGATAATAACAAAAAATTAAATTTTATATGCTCAAAGGGAATAAAATTAATAGTAGCGTGTAAAAGGAACTTATGTTTATAATGATTTCTCCGTAAGTTTTAACCTAATCCGATTCAAGTTCATAAAATGTATGTCAGTCTATAATTGATCTAGCGTAAAAGTTAGTTGTAAAGTAGTGTCATGTGGTATTTTTAGAAACAGGTATTCTTCAGACGTTGTCGAGTATAAACAGTGTTTTGTATAAATTGATTTGATATTTACCAACAACGTTACAATTTCTTTATTGAAAGATACTTCATGGTTATAAAGGTAAGAACAATTTATTGTCGTTATTTTTGTTGTTATTTTTGTGTATAAAATTTGCAGTGAGCATGCAGATATTGTCCCCCAATAAAGAATGAACAAGTTTATGCGAGGCGCGGAAAATTATTGTAAATGTATTCCCCTCACATCAAGTCTATTTATAGCCAGTACCTCTTGATATTCTTTTTTATTGTGGCTATCAGACAACCATCCTTTGATAAAAGATTCAGAAGCGGATTTAGGGACTGGGGGCATTGACCTAAATCCCCTTAATGAGCTACTGTCTGTATATAAGATTAGATCATATTTTTATTCCAATTAAAAGGCACATGAAGAGCAGTGTGATTTAATACAATGATTTTTTAATAATTGACACAAATAATTTTGACAATCATATATAAACATGAACTAAATTTTAAGATCTTAAAGCTACATTCAAATCGGAGCCATAAGCATATGTGTAAAAAATCATTAATAAACTTTTGAAATAGATTATATATATAAGATAAGATAAGATAAGATATTTTTATTTCCAATTATGGGCCCCAAAGGGCATAAACATTACAACATCAATAATTTTTCATAATACAATACAAACAATGAGATAAAAAAAAAAAAGTTAAACGAGAACTATTTAAGTTCTTAAAGAATACGTAGATAAAGAATCTATAGTATGTTTTTTTTTAATACTAATGTATATAATATTAACAGGCAAATATTCTTAATGGGTTACATATAAACAACTGTAATATATACGGTAAAATGCATAGACATTGTATAAGTTCAATGTGTACTCCTCTCGTTGTATTGCCAGCCCCCCCCCCCCCCCACCCTTTTTCGAAATCCTGGATCCGCACCTTAGATTAATTATGGGTTTCCGTTGGTCAAAGTCAGTGGCAAATATTTCTTGGATATTCAGGGATAAAATCAATCAACCGATCTCATTTAGATAGGCTCTGATCAGATGTTGGACCAAGAGAAAAGCCGTAAAATTTAAACTGCAGCTGGAAAATTAGGGAATGTCGAATGGAATCATGTACTTCACCGCCTAACAAAAAGACTTATCCATATTTTTCTTAAAATGTTCTTTAACACGACAAGACCGTGCCATGCGCCTAGCATAGGGTCAGCCTTAATCTTTCTAATTTCAGGCTGGTCGCTTTTGATGCTCCAATTTCTCACCAAAAAAAAACCAACAAAATAATAAAAAGAAATATATAAAACTTTCATTGCTGAATATTCATGATGTGTTCAATAAGACAGGAAAACGACTCTTACATTTTTGATTATATATGTATATGAGACACCAACCAAACAAAACAACCAAAAGAAATATATAGGTAAACAGTCTTCAACAATAGACAGATTTTTATACAATGTGTCATGATCTTTAAAAATCGTTCTGGGTCTTGAAGTAAGGACAACTGCTGTCCCTTTTATTTTCCGTATGGATTTTACATAAAAAGCCATCAACGAGTCAGAATTGAACTTGCTATAACTGAGTCTTTATACGAAGTCCAAATCGAGAATTTTTTATTACCGTTCCATTAGATATACGCATATAACAGAAAATGTCAAAAACAACATAGAATTTGTGCGTCTAAAGCTTTTTGTATGGGTTTATCGTCACACCAAAAAAGAAAAATGTACACATGCTTGAATACTTGAGGAGAAGGGGACCTAAAGAGAATAGCCAACATTCACCTAGAGTCAACATTGCATAGGAAGTTGAGGAAAGTCATTTTATGAAGACTGATGCTTGACACTTGAATTATAACGAGAGCTTTTCGGTGCTTGACAGTAATTATCTTTGTTTTATGAATTACAAAGAGGTATCGTTGTAAGGCAAGTTCTTCTACCATACCCAATCACCCCTGTTGTTCGATTGCAGTTATAAAAGTTCTATATTTTAAAGTACTCCAAGCATTATCTACTATTTAATATTTTATGGAATTCAAATATTTGCCTTTTGGACGCAGAGCATTCAACCACTAAACAATCAATAATACTCAAGAAACCAAGCTTGACCAATTAATTGTTTCTTGCTTAATGTAAGCATTGAAATATGATACTAACCTAATGTAAGGTAGATCATTTTCATGCATAATCAGAATCATTACCAAGCATGTAGGTTCTGCAAAACATCTCGACCTTGATTATCGACCGTCACTCATATATATATATAAAGTGCCTAGAAAATCAACTTAACAATGTTAGAGTAGATTTAATTCTTTAATTACTCCCCGACAATGCCTGGAACCTGTACTTCTCACTTCTCACTTCTACGACATCTTACTTTTTTCAGTTTAATCTATATAGAACTAATAAAAAAGGAACATAAAAGTAAGTTTGAACCTTTTTCATGAATGTGTGTTAAATTTTTACATATATTATACTAGCCAATTGCGCCTATTGCGCTTTAAAATACCCCGTAAACTAGAGAAATACTTCGAAGAGTCTAAAAAGGTATAAGGATACGTTTAAAGGTATAAATATATTTGAACTCGTTTCAAATAACTATGTTAACTGAAAAATAGTTAAAGCTCAGCAAGATATTGTTATATGAGTTTGAGTGTATGAATGACATGAATAGAAAAGGAGTGTCAAGGTCTAGGGGCTTGACTGGTTTTTATTTAAAAGAATTTCTCTTGAAATAAATGATAAATCATTCATACCTTTGTTTTGAGCGGGTTTTCTTTGTTTGAGAGAGTGTGTGTGTGTGCGTTTATTGGGGTGTTTTGTATTTGTTTTTTGTTTTTGTTCTTATTATATTTTTTATTTAGATAAAACTGTAAGGTATTTCATGTTTTGTCCGACAATTATATTCAAATGCCGATTACCGGACCTCTGTCTGTTCTTCAAGAATCAAGATTGTATTATACATTCAGACAATATTACGAGCGTATAATTGATTCTGGATGCTGCTGCGATGATAAATACAGAATCGAAACAATAAAAAAAAACATTACTTATTTTCACATTTTAAAATTACATTTTGACCTCGAATTCATTGAAGTAATAATTTAAAGTACTTATATCAAATTAAGTTTGAACCATATTCATATCAGTATGCCACATACCAATCCGTGTTTATAGGTAACTGATCTACAGACATAAGAATGATTATGTTATTGAATACAACGCTGCAATTTATATTTTATTTAAAATGTATGACACATAAACAGCAGATAAGTGTTAGAGTAGATTAATTACGGATTAAGAATACATTGATGGGAAACCCTCCGTTTTTTGGTCAAAATTGATTAAAAGTAGAATTAAAAACTCGAAGTACTTTTCCCTTATAATTGTAAAAGCCAGATCGTTGTAACGGTGGCCGTTGTAACAAATTGCATGTAAACAAAATGATATATCAACACTGTTAATCGTAGAGGCTTTGTTAGCTAATTAATCAAAACAAATGTAACATTGATCTTTCAACGTATATTTGTTCCGCCTAACATGCAGATGTACGTTCCACTAGAAACTTTGTTATAAACAATGCCATAATATCTGTTCCTATTGGAAAAAATATTCTATACCATTTATTTCGTTAGGAACATATACTGTAATATTTATTCCGCTGGAAATAATATTCCGGAATACTTTTTCCATTTGGAACTTATATTATGAAGGAACTATTATCAAGTGGCATTATAGTACATGCCTGAATTTTTACGTCGTATGTTGGTGTTAGAAATATCCATTTGTTAAAAAAAGAAAACGTCTTTTGGACATTATTGTGTGTCCGTTTGTGTTATATAAGTTTTTGATACTTCCCCACCGATATGAACGTTTGAATCATTCTGAAGGAAGTGAAAGATTTGACACTAGTTTAAACTTATTATTTCCTTATTTGTGAACACTTTAATAAACCAGAACTTACATCTTCCTCTTAATTCTCCCAGTTGATCAGTGATTATTTGCATTCTTCACTCCGCTGATACTGTTACTTATTTGGATGGGTTTACTACGTCCGATGTTACCGTAACTTATTTGGATGCGTTCACTCCGATGTTACCGTAACTTATTTGGATGCGTTCACTCCGATGTTACCGTAACTTATTTGGATACGTTCACTCCGATGTTACCGTTACTTATTATGATGCGTTCATTCCGATGTTACCGTTACTTATTTGGATGCGTTCACTCCGATGATCCGTTATTTATTTGGATGCGTTAACTCCGAAGATCCGTTATTTATTTGGATACGTTAACTCCGATGTGACCGTTACTTATTTGGATGCGTTCACTCCGATGTTACCGTTACTTATTTAGATGCGTTCACTCCGATGTTACCGTAACTTATTTGGATGCGTTCACTCCGATGTTACCGGTACTTATTATGATGCGTTCATTCCGATGTTATCGTTATTTATTTGGATGCGTTAACTCCGATGATCCATTATTTATTTGGATGCGTTCTCTCCGATGATCCGTTACTTATCAAAGTTTGGATGCGTTCACTCCGGTGTTACCGTTACTTTTGTGGATGCGTTATCTACGACGTTACCGTTCCAAAACAGATCGACCAACCCGTGATTTTTACTTATTTGTACAAATTTCGTGTATTTAAATTAAAATAGTTTGAAGACATAATAAATCTTTATAATAACCTATACAAGGTCAAAAGGTCACAAAAACCACCAAATTGTATACGTAAGAATAAAAGGAAAATGTTAAGCTTTAACAGTTTAGCTCTATGTCTTTTTTTACATTTAAAAGTGAACAACAAAAAAAAGGTAATGTCCTGTGTTTGTATTGACTATCAGTAAACAACACAACGACCAAGAGGTAGTGTCCGATGTCGGTATTGACTATCAGTAACATGTCGGTATTGCCTACCAGTAAACAACACAACGACAAAGGGGTAGTGTCCTATGTCGGTATTGCCTATCAGTAAACAACTCATTAGACAACGACAAAGGGGTAGTGTCCTATGTCGGTATTGACTATCAGTAACATGTCGGTATTGACTAATAGTAAACAACGCAACGACCAAGGGGTAGTGTCCTTTGTCGGTATTGACTATCAGTAAATAACACAACGACAAAAGGGTAGTGTCCTATGTCGGTATTGACTATCAGTAACATGTCGGTATTGACTATCAGTAAACAACACAACGACAAAGGGGTAGTGTCCTATGTCGGAAATGACTATCAGTAACATGTCGGTATTGACTATCAGTAAACAACACAACGACCAAGGGGTAGTGTCCTTTGTCGGTATTGACTATCAGTAAACAACACAACGACGAAGGGGTAGTGTCCTATGTCGGTATTGACTATCAGTAAACAATACAACGACAAAGGGGTAGTGTCCTATGTCGGTATTGACTATCAGAAAACAACACAACGACAAAGGGGTAGTGTCCGATGTCGGTATTGACTATCAGTAAACAATACAACGACAAAGGGGTAGTGTCCTATGTCAGTATTGACTATCAGTAAACAATACAGCGACAAAGGGGTAGTGTCCTATGTCGGTATTGACTATCAGTAACATGATACGGTAGGTGAACAACTTATAAAAATAAGGAGTTGTGGTATGATTGCCCATGAGACAACTATCCACCAAAGTTCAAATAATGTGGATGTAAGCAATTATAGGCAACCGTACGGCCTTTAAGAATGGAAAAACCTATACCGTATAGTTGGCCGTAAAAGGCCCCGACATGAAAAATATGAAACAATTTAATTGAGAAAACTCACAGCCTAATTCATAACAAAACAATTTACGAAAAACAAATATGACAGACGTGAACCAACGACAACCACTGCACCGAGGCCCCTCCGTGATGAAGGTCTCTCTGTAAGTTTGAGAATAAGAACAGCAATACAGCAATACAAGCCCTGTTCCTTTCATTTTGTCTAGTGCGTATTTGTGCCATAAATAATTATTAATACACCGTATCCCCCCATTATGCCTGTAAAATATTGGAATGAGAACATTGGTAAAGGATTCTAAAAAAATATAGACCGGTAGTAACGACATCAAGTAGAAAACCTATCAATCAAGACTAAATGAATAAAGGGCGAGTATACACCAATGACACAGCATTTAGAGGTCAACATTCGCCCAACGAAAACTATACAATATGCCAAGCTCTAATCTGCCCTAGTCAAGAAAAACTATACATTATGTCAAGGCTCTTATCTGCCCTAGTCAAAAAAAAACTATACATTATGTCAAGGCTCTAATCTGCCCTAGTCAAGAAAAACTATACATTATGTCAAGGCTCTAATCTGCCCTAGTCAAGAAAAACTATACATTATGTCAAGGCTCTAATCTGCCCTAGTCAAGAAAAACTATACAATATGTCAAGGCTCTAATCTGCCCTAGACAAGAAAAACTATACAATATGTCAAGCTCTAATCTGCCCTAGTCAAGAAAAACTATACATTATGTCAAGGCTCTAATCTGCCCTAGTCGAGAAAAACTATACAATATGTCAAGGCTCTAATCTGCCCTAGTCAAGAAAAACTATACAATTATGTGAAGCTCTAATCTGCCCTAGTCAAGAAAAACTATACAATATGTCAAGGCCCTAATCTGCCCTAGTCAAGAAAAACTATACAATATGTCAAGGCTCTAATCTGCCCTAGTGGAAAAAACTGTGAATAAATGAAACAATAATGTGAATGATCTGCCAAATTTCTTAATCGAAAAACAGCATTCAGATACACTTAATTAAGTTAATCATTTTTAAAACGCAATAGGCAAATAAAAATGAAGAGATTTGATGTGAATAAAACAACTATCAATCAGAGACCAAAAGACAACGATAGGTCAACGTCACAATTAGCTTGGTGTGTTTAAATTTGCATATGTATTTTATTTTTAACTATATATACCCTTGAACTAACATTAAAAGTGTGTCTTGGCACACCTGGCATATTTTCCTATTTTAAACCTAATGGTCTGACTAAAATGTCTGCAACTGGCAAATATAAAATTCGAAAAACTAGAACATTAGAGATACTTTACAATTACAGTAAAGAAACTAAATATATATTGAGAGTAATCATTAATGTGAAGTAATTAAGAATTACCTGTTACATTGATTTCAAGCAAATTTTTGTTTAAATTGAGTTTGAAGATATATTTTATGAATGAATACGCCAAGGCTAATTCTAGAATTCAAAAGAAACATCTTCATGTATTATTTTAAAAATTGGGATCAGGAAATAAGAAATGGGAAAATACTTTTACCGTGAGGTAATTCAAACCATGCATAATTCCACCTTGACTTTTATTGAACAGCACAATAATAGATGAACCTTGTAACATTGTATGAGTGCTGTGGTTTTTATGGTAATAGAAGCTGCTGTGGTTTTTATAGTGATAGTAGCTGCTGTTATTTTTATGGTAATATTAGCTGCTGTGGTTTTTATGGTAATAGTAGCAGCTCCCTGTCCTTAAGCACAATGAGAAATTTCACATTATTTGGCGCTCACCATTAACCCTTTTATCTTCGCACAGCCGTTGAGCTAAATTCATCAAAACATGACAACATTTTCTCGGATGATCCTCAACTAAGACTTTCGTTCATAGATAGCATGTTCAACAGTTGGGTTCTGACACTTATGAAACCTATTTGTCAGTCCTTTATGTTCCTAACGGGAAAACCTGCAGACATCTTCACTAAAAAACAGAAAGCTTTCAATATGGTCATTACCTCAGAATATTATTTAACCTATATACGACCTTATTGGGAACGTGTAAACGACGTGTGCTCTTATACTATTGAAATATTGTTTATGGATGATATGGTGATCATTCCTAAAACCCGATAAAGGTTTCTATCTGAAAACAAACAAGGATTTCATCGATAAGAATGATGTAAGCAGCTTCTTTTTGTTGATCTCTTAAGAGACTTAGTGATAGTATGCACGGTAATGATTTGATATTCTAGTTGGCTGCCGCAGCAAAGCATAGTTATGATTAATAGATGTCAGTGACCTCTTGCGTATAATGATCGTGTCGAATTCGTGCAGTCCATCCTCCAGCCAGATTTTACACTATATGCTATTTGGTCTTTTTGGTGAAGTTGTATCACTCTTTCAACACCTAATGTAGATTTTTTTCAGAAATTAACTTTCCTCAAGATGTTCAAATATTCATTTTCAAGAATTTTGGACAATCAAAATAATCCAATTAGTTATACTTTTACTTCCAAGTCATGTATTTCTCTTGTAAGATGCCGACTCAATAGAGCTGCATCTAATTTAACCGGTCTGATTTTGTATGCGAATTTATAAAATTTGTTTCCAGTCAATGACAAGCAATAAAGCTTTGAATTGCAATACTGGTAAATATGCCAATTTATGATACCATATAAAAAAGATGTAAACATGTTCACACCAGTAATGTATGAAACACATTTACTATTTTTAAAATAATGAGTTCATTCAAAAACTGTAATTATATCTTTGAATATTGTTTTTATCGGTATGAATATTGATTTTAATCATTAAATTAAATTAAACCAGTAAATCAAAACCCAACTAATATTATTGTTATACACACATGTACATTCACAGTACTACAATCTGTCGATACCTATAGTTTGGCATTTCACTATGTCATGTTTTTCTCTGATTGTTACATGTAATGACGTCTTTACATGAAAACAGTTATTGTTGTTTTACACAAGCAGATAAGAGGAAATCTTGATACGTTCGTGTCAAAGCTAAATTGACCAGGTCAACCATTTTGACGTAACACACCTGTATACAGTTGAATTTTGGAGGAACTGAGCAGAATAATACTGTCGTAGAGATAGACTATTTTGCAGCAGTAACAAGTGAAAGGATCACCTCAGTCACCTAAAGTGACAGTGGAAAACATGCCTTCATTTAGTAGATTAGTGATATACTTTTGAAATATTGTAATCGACTTTGTCGCCATTGTTTTTTCTTTATACACCATGCCAGTTGTAACTAAAATTTCCGGATAAAAACCAGAGCTTTGCATCACGGGTTGCAAAGTTACTAGGGTGACATATGGGAAAGAACAAGACTAGCTTTTGAAAAAAAACACATGTAATTTGAAGCCGTATATTAAAGAGGTACAATATGTCAATTTGCTTCAAGACTCATAAACAATCGAAAATTTGTTGGGTTTTTTTTAATAGTCTTCCACCTAACAAGCTCGAATGAGAAAGTGTAATTGTCTTTAGGACAACGTATATACAATAAATACAAGATCGACCAGTAACAGATACACTTCAAACACACTAAATAGATAAACAATTTAAAAGCTCTAACTTCTGTTGTTGAGATTTTTTTTTACAAGTTTGCTTCGACTTTAAAAGGACTATTTTACATATTAACAAGCATTTATTGATTTTTCAATATTTTGTGTATGTCATACCAATATTGATATTTCTTTGGTGTTAATCATATCAAACCTATTTCACTGAGTGAATATTTATTTTTTGTTGCAGAAAATACAATGGAACACTCTATTCGTGGAAAGAACAACTTCTACCTGGAATATTGTCTGTCGGAAGTTTGTGAGGACAGATGTCAGGGGTGTTGTGACGTACCACTCCTTATATCTGTCTTCAAAATTAACCGGCTTTATACATCGATTACCATCTCCGGAAACAAAGCAGGGACCAGGCAGTTCTATTTTCTTTGACTTTAAAATATTTATTTTTTCCTAGTTTTAATTTTATTTACATTATCATAAATATCTGTTTCTCAAGTATTTATCATTCATTTGTACCAAATCATATTTCTATGAATAATATACCCTGAGGCACGGCAGCACGTGCATCCACGTCGTTTTCACACACAAAAAAAAAAGGAAAAAAAACAGAGAGAAAGAGGGGGAAAAAGTTAACATACATAGGAATTGGTTTTTCTATGTATGCATTTTAAAAACAACACAAAGAATAAAAGCAAGAGGATAAACATGCAGCGAAATTTTTAATCATGTAAGACATGTATGTGTACCATAAATACATACAACTGGTGTAAACTTTTTATATTACGGGCATTGTTTAGAAAATACCAGCTACATAGTTGTCGGTACCACCACCATAACGTATACTCGCTTTGAGTGCAAAAAAAAACATAATCCCTTTAGGGTTAACAAAAAAACTTGCAAATTATTATTTTCCGCTTCGCCCCATAGCACACATCTTACTAGAACGAAGACTCTTCAACTAGTATCGATCCGGGAATAATGACTGTTACCTTGTGAACTAGTTCAAAATTGACTTAGTATGTAGGTTTTGACAACACGAATAGTTCATTTTCACATCACGTCAACGTATTCTTGTCCTGGTGTGCATTTAATATTTGCTACCGGACATTAAAAACCATTCAATCAATCAATAGTTCATGTATTACGTTTTCATCTATTTTACAAAAAAACATCTTTTATATAGATTCGATAATTGGAAGTCGTTTCTATATGGGCCGGCTATACGAATGGTAGATTGTTAAAGCATTTAAATAAATTGTTAATTCTAACTCGTTTTACTGGACTATTTGGTAATTCAATTTTATAATGAATTTTCTGTCCGAGTCGGACACTAAACTGCTGATTCTTGTTCGAAAGATACACCAAACTTTTAATACACGTATCTTCACTGTTATCATCTAGATATTGCCATACAACTGGTCGAATGCATATGTATTTGTTAATTAGCTGGATAATAAACAAACGCAGATCATGAAAAAGATCGTGATCAAAGTACCATTCCCTATGAAAAAGTTCATTAATTTCAACTTCGACAATTCCTAACTGCGTAAAATTAGAAATGCATATCCCTCTCTCTTGTAGAGTTTACCCACAAAATTTTTAAACATCTAAATACATATGTTAAGTAAAATATTGGAGAATGTGTACACCAAGTATTTTGTATCCAATGATGTTTATTCTAACAGAAACTCCACATATAGTATTGTGTTTATGTTTATTGTTTGTTTTTTATACTTCTTTGCTCAATACAAATACTAGCATATGGAACAATTAATCTCCGTGATTTTAAAAGCTTTCACAGCGCACAAAAAACGCAAACGACAATGTTAAGTCTTCATTCGACTCGAAGTTAAACAAATATTTGACAACAAAAACACAACAAAAATGTCCAAGTTTTAATACGGTTGTGATTGTTTTGAAACGCTATATATGCGGAGCTTACGGGGGGCTTTGCCCCCCCCCCCCTGGACCCCCTACCAGGGCTTTGCCCTGGACATACTGGGGGCCTTAGGCGGCCCCAGACCCCTCGCCCTTTAGTTTGTGATTCCACTTCATTTAGAAGGTTGCTACGCCCCTGAGTCATGTTTTACTGACAATGTGCCACTCGACTATATTTGTTTCACAATTGATCGATGGATTGTTGGTGTTTAACGCCACTTTCATCCCTATTAATCACTATATTGTTGCGGTCAGTTTTTATTGGTGGAGGAACCCGGATTGCTCGTCGAAGAAAACAAACGACCTTCGGCAAGAAAACTGACAATCCTAGCTAATTAAGATGAGAGTCGAACGTGTCCATGTTGAAAGGCTAGTGATACAGTAGATGAACTACTTAGACCATTCGGCTACCGAGATTGAAAAACCGAGATATGGTGATTGATAGAGTTAACACATTTGATTAACGGTATGTAAAGGCATCATTTTATTTATGTTAATTTTTTATCGTGCAGTGAATATGAGAGTGTTCATCTAATGGTGTTCCTCCAAATCTCCTACAAGTGTCCATATAGTCCTGGTTCCTGGAGCTGGTCTGTAAATCTACAGCCTTACCTTCATAGTGCCAAGAACCACAATGATGGCAGGCACCAGCAAACTCATTAACCTTCAAAACAAATGTTTAACTGCATCATTTTAAGTTGGGCTTTGTTTTCAGTTAATAGGTATGTAAGTTTCTAGATTTATGGTAGTTTGGGTTAATTAAAACTTTTCACACAGGAAAGTTGATACACCTTATAAAGTTTATGATTTTCAAATTTCTTTGGTGAATTCTTTCTCAAGGCTATTTTGTGTCAGAACAACTCACTCTTTTTAGAAAGAGGATGGACCTTTATTTGCATACGGTTTATATCTTGCTATTTTCGAGCACTATCCCGACCTTGTTGCAAAAAATTCTTCTTAAATAAAATCAGGAGTGACACCAGATGCTCTGGAAGGGCATATTCTGTTTGCATCACTCGTTGTATTGCGCAGTAAGAGAAAATGATAGAATTGAATACCATTATAAGAGTGTTCAACTGAACATATCCCCAAACGTTTGTGTAACAATGTTATGTCCTCGTTTTCCAGACGGTCTCGTTATTAGGCACATATTTTATTGGATGTGACACCAAATGTAGCAACATCAAAGATGAACTTTGATAAAATAATAGATGTTCTTAGAAATCAACTCGGACATTTTGTTGTATGTTACATTTGACTGTGCTGTTGACTTGATGTGTAATTGACGTTTACCTTGCCTCTTATTTCCTTTTATTCATACTTACTAAGACCTTTTCTGTTCCTCTACTTCCTAAGTCATAAACATATTTCAAAAGATTTGGATTAAGACAGACAGACCCACCTGGCGCTCCACTAGGGCATTCCGAACATGTATATCTACAAAAAATACGAGGATTATTTCACATTTATTTTGATTTTATTCTGCAAATATTTACACACTTAATTTTGAAACAGATACAATTAAAGAACAGAATATTAGCATTTTGATACTAATGTTAGAAAGCATATATGATTCAAATGTAGGACTATTATACTAACGTTAATATATAATATTCCAATTTAAATGAACATGGTCTGTGCCATCATCAAAAGCGACGGATCGGACGATTGCCAATAATGGGCAAGAAACTGTTTACATTTCCAGAGCACCTACGTTTATTCCAGATTTTTGTTGTGATTCGTCTTCGGCTCGGTCTTCGGTTCTGTAGTGTTCTATGAACTGTTGTTTGACTTTTACCATTTGCTCATGGTGTAGTCTTTCTTCGACTTATGGTTTATTATTGCCTCTTTGATATCTACTTATTTTTCTCAGTAAGATACAATTTGCAAGTATTTCCTAAACGGTCTTAGGTATCATCTATCTCACAGTTGTAGTCATCATAAATTTTAGATTGTCACCAAGCTCACCTATTTCATGACTGGCCATTATGAATACAATGAATTCAACTATCGATAGCGGAAGCTGAAGTGTATCTGAATTTCTCAGAGTCCAAGGTAAATCTTTGTTCCGTCCTGGTCGCCATAATAAACTCGAACGATTACCATGCATATTTTAAATGGATGGCCACAAAACTATAATGATTTGCTAGGCGGAATGTTATTTCTGACATTCTTCTTGTGGGTATAACATTCCGTAAAGGTTTACAATTATTTCACTGTAAACATAAAATAGTTATTTGGCATGACACTTTGCTTGTTTATCCTACCACTTTCTGTTTGACACTTTGCTTGTTTATCCTACCACTTTCTGCGCCTATTTTTCGATCTATCGTGGACTATAACTCCTCAACGGTACAAGTGAAAATCATTAATATCGAACTAGACCTCCATTTACTCTTAAGTTACAACATATTAAAATTTGAAAAGTATTGGTTGAACGGTTAATGAGTTATGGCATGGAAACGACAAAAAGTACCCTATCCCAATCCATCAAGAACCATTATCTCCTGAACGGCGAAAGTGAAAATCGCCAATATCGAACTTGACCTCCATTATGTAACTAGTAACAACATATTAAAGGAAAAGCATTGGTTGAACGATTCATAAGTAGTATCACAGAAACCAAATAAAGTGCTATTTTCCAACCTATCAAGGACCATAATTACCAGTTGAAAATTGAAAATCGTCAATGTCGACCTTGACCTCCATTTAGTCATCAGAAACAACATATCAAAATTTAAAATGCATTGGTTGAATGGTTCATAATATATTGCACGAATATTGTTTGCAGCCGCCCACCCGCCGTACTTCACCATTCTTATACTAGTAACAGAATTTTTCCTTCGGAAAACCCAGTTAAACAATAAGGGAAATATGTTTAAGGCAAAACATTACCATCCCAATTGATTAAAACTTACGATGATCTTTGAGCTTTTCCTCCATTGCAGGTGTCTCGGATATTATTTATACAGAAGGCACTGTCATGCTCTTTAGATGCATGAGCATCCCAAAGACTTAGTTTTCCTGTATTATATAGCTGTAATAGCTTGCAAGCATATTCTTTGGCAACTGGATCGCATGAACCGGAACCAGAATTTTGTATTGGTGAAGAACTAGAACTAGATGTTTTGCCAGAGCCTGAATGAAAATCAAAGGATTTGATGATATTTGAACTTTTTATATTTTTGGCTATCCAAAATGATGGTATTGGTTGTTTAATTGCTAAGATAATGAATAACTAAGTGTGGCACACTAACAGGATTTGTAATTTGATATCATTGCCAACGGGTGTGTCTCAGTTTGTAGACTTTCAACTCGAAGGATTTTCCCCGGCATTCCGCAAGTAGTTAGTGTTATTCTTCTGTCAGGATGTGAATGGTAATTTTGTTATTGCAAAGTGAATCGTGATTAAACTAAAGTTGCAATTCCATAAGTTAAATTGACTACTAAGTATAATCGGTTTCGTCTGTTCTCTTTGTATCCTTTTGTTTCGTTGTTCTAGATTTTAATAGTTTCAAAAAGTTCTGTCTCGAGGCTACTTGATAAAGATCATTCAAGAGACAAGTTTCATGCACAGGTCTTAATATGGTAGATTATCTGACGTATATCCATGCACATGTCGCGCTTTGTTACATCTTACAGAGTTCTTGAAATCATTGCTCAATACTATATTTACTCCATCCTAGTTTCTATGTTATATATTAGGTTGTTTTCAATTAAATTTTGAACTCTGCATTGTTCACTAATTTTTATACTTTGTTAGTTTGATTACATGTTTATTTGCATTCAGGTGTCACAGGTCAAATTTATTCGTTCATTGTGTGTTAATTTACGTTTTTTGATTGAGTTAAGCCTTCCAATTGATATTTTATAGTGTGTTTTTCTATGTTGTGATGTTATACTATTGTTTCAGAAAAGGGAGAAGGTTTGGTACCATTAAAACGTTTAATCCCGCTGCAAATGTTTGCACCTGTCCTAAGTCAGGAATCTGATTACAGTAGTTGTCGTCTGTTTATGTAGTTCATACGTGTTTCTCGTTTCTCGTTTTTATATAGATTAGACCGTTGGTTTTTCCGTTTGAATGGTTTTACACAAGTAATTTTTTGGGGCCCTTTATAGCTTGCTGTTCGGTGTGAGCCAATGCTCCGTGTTAAAGGCCGTACCTTGACCTATAATGGTTTACTTTTATAAATTGTAACTTGGATGGAGATTTGTCTCATTGGCACTCATACCACATCTTCCTATATCTATTGTTTTATGTCTCATGCATTATACTACAATCATCTTATTGTTTTTTTATTGTTTGAGGAATTTTGTGTTAATGGAGGACCTTTTAAAGTGTCAAGGGGCAATATGCCGTGCAATATAGACATCTGTCTATTGTTGAAGACATCACATAAAAGTGTTGATGGGTTGATCTTTTTTAATGTTAACCCTACATCTGCTATTAGGTGTCATAACACCAACTTATCCACTCCAAATTAGATCATATGTCAAAGTATGCTTTTGATGTTGTTAATAAATGAAACTAAATGAATGTTAATTTTTCTGATTGAGAAATACATTTTGATACTTTTGAGCTCAAATTTACTTGTGCACTCAACACAATTTAAGGGTAGATGTGCTCAAAAATATTCTAATGAAAATTTTCATTTTTAGAAGTATAAGACTTCCCAAACATCATGTGTCACTACAAGACTTTAAGCATTTGCTGAAAAGTGGCATCTAGAAAGTTGGTACATGTGCAATTTAGGAAAACATGGTTTGCATAAAGTTAAACTTAAGATAAAATATTTATAGATCTGCGAAAATTGAAAAACAGTTGTTGAATATATCAAGGATTTAGCATTGGTGGTAGAATTGGTGGCCTTCGGCTGTTGTCTGCTCTTTGGTCGGGTTGTTGTCTCTTTGACATATTCCCAATTTCCATTCTCAATTTTATTTGACACCTTTATTCATGACACACTTTTTAACTTATAAAAAGTACATACTTTAACAAAGACAGGGAATATGTTTCCCAGATTCCATCCGTTGCTTTTATATTCATGGATAACAGGAGATGTTTACCTTGTCGATGCATGTCAGCTTTTTTCTTTCTCCGAAGTATTTCGGTTTGTTACTTGACTTGCGGTATTTTGACTGACATCTGGATACTATCTTCATATTTAAACAGACAGTTAAGAAGAATAAATGCAATCTATACCAAATATATTATGATTATTTTCACCAAATGATATCAAACAAAACTTACACATTGACTGAAACTGGTCAGCATTCCAGTCCATTCTAGTACAAACACCAGGGATACCTTTAGACACACAGTTAATATAGTCCCCGTGATTCAGATACTCTGCCTTCACGTGACACCAATCTCCATTGGCTATCAAACTCTGTGTTTTTGGTCCCATATCTCCTCGATAATAAGCGTTAACTATAGCTATTTTAACATTGAGGGGTAACTGGCAGAATGATGCTCCAAATCGGCCTTTCGGTTGTGAGACATAGTTTGCATCCAAGTCATACTGTAATAATGTACATGTATTTCAAAACAATGTTCTCATTTAATATGTAAATGTGTGCGTTGTTGTCAGAATATTTGATTTAAACAAATCAATCCTTAACCTAAAATATCCTTATTTTTTTCTAAAAACGACAGAGTGGTCGGACGGCTTAAGATTACAATTTAAAAGAAAAACGGTGGCGGGTAGCCTCTCTTCACAATTTCTGTCAACATCAAACGGAATATCGCGGCGAGTTGTCATTTAGTTTACTCTTATGTATAATGGCAGTCCTTTAGCAACATGATTGTCTGTCAATCGTAGGCCGACAACAACTGAGTAAATAGTTACTTAACACTATATCAGAATACTGACAATATACCGGAATAGGGATCTAATTATAAATAGGGACGGATCAGTTAGGGAATATAGAATTGGTTTTTTGATGCATCTACCACTTATTCACAGACCAATCTTTAACACAAAACTTTATCTGGCGTTACATTTGAAAATGCCAAAATATCTCAAGGTTGCTTCGGTGTAATAATATTGAAACTCCGGTAATACCCATATGATGCCGTAGTACTCTGTGTTCATATATAAATATATATATTAAACTTAACTGGATTAAGATATTCCAGCTAATCATGCAATTTGATTAGTTGGTATAACAAAGTCGAAGATAAGGAATGGTAATTAATGTTGAAATATAGACATTCTAGTATAATATAATTGTTATTTCGGCCTACAAACGGGACATGGGCTCATATTCCCTGTGAATATCCTGAACATATACTGTTCAAGTTCCTCTTTATTGTACGCGGGTTTTTATCTAGCACTTATAAGGTTTTTTGTGAGTTTACCCTTTTAGAGCAGCTGAGATCAACCGGATTCATGTTGCTCCGTTTAAAGGTTTAAGATTTCCTTTTTTTTATTTTTTCTTATTGAAATAAAAAAGACTTACAGCGAAAAGTTTCATACATTGCTCCCTTGTCAGTGGTTGACCGTTGTATACTGCATCAAAACTGACACCAGGTAAGGCCTTGGCAAACACGTTTCTTGCATTACCGCGTTTCAAATTAAAACCAACACCTTCGGAAATAAATAGCTTCTCGTTAGTCTTATGTTTACCTTATAGTGTTTAAAATATTTATTATTCAGTAGCCATTATCTATATAAACTCCAAAGAAATGCTTTCAGAATTTAACTTTCTAATCTTTAGTTAGATTATCTCCATTATTTTGTTAGAGAAATTCAATTATCAAGCATGTCACGCATTTAAAATATCCCCCCCCCCCGCACACAAATTAAGTAACAAATTAGAGGGTACATTAACAGTTGTAGCATTGACTCAATAGTTTATTAGTTTTCGTATAAATATAATAAATGGCATTGATAAAATTTGATAAAACAGTACTCACACACTGTCCAGTCCTTATAAGATGATTTTGGCTGAGCATCATATGCTGTTGTTCTTAGACTCTCATACTGTAGCAACTTCTGTTCAAGTGCATTCATTTCAGCTCCAGGGAAACAGTTAGACAGAGTTCCTTTAAAACAGTTTTATTATTTTTTTTGTTTGATTGTTGCCCTTTTTAGACCATGTTTAACAATAGATTGATTTGTGTAAACACTTCTTTCAGCCTTTTGAATTTCGCATGAAGACCAGTATTTGTTGTAGGGAGAAGACGGAGTTCCGTAAGAGCCTAAGAGAACCGCCGACCTTCGACAGAGTTAAAAAATAGACCGTTTATATTTGCTCGTATTATAAGTCTTTACAATGTTTCATTAAACAATAAAAGAATTAGTACTACTGTGTATCTCTCGTCAATGGAAATATAAAATACGCAAAAATAAGGCGTCTGTAATTTTGTGAAGATATAAAAGATAACGTCAACCTTACGATATTATCAAACCGATTTACTCTTTTGGAACATGACTTAATCACAGTATTTTATGGAATTGTGTCATGTTGCTTTTAAAAGCTTTAGTTTCAGCTTCAATGTATTAAAAATGCATTAAGAAATGCAAATTGATAAAATGTATGCCTGTTGTCAAACCGATACAATAGATGTTCTGATTTTAATTTGATTTGGTTGCTTCAATACTCTTTCAGTCTGCATGTATTACTAGTGAGATCAACATTTATTCAAATATTGTTTTCTTAACGTTTTGTGTATTACTTCATAGTGTCCAAAGATAACCAACCATCCCTCTCTAATATAAAAGGGAATAACAATCACTAAAATTGAGAATGGAAACGGGAAATGCGTCAAAGAGACAACAACCCGACCAACGAGCAGAAAACAGTCCAAGGCCACCAATGGGTCTTCAACACAGAGAGAAAATCTTTAAAGGCTGCAAACCTGAGGAAGCTTGCTGCTGATTACCGCTGCCACCAGGAGTAGATGTACCACTAACACTGCTAGATGAACTTCCACCAGTACTACTTGAACTACCAGAGGAGCACCTTGACCTATCAGCTACTGCTAGGTAATCTCCGGCAATCCAACCAACCTATATTTTTCAAAACAATGTAATTAATATCCGAAGTATTAATTCTTATCTTAATACTAGCGTTATATATATGTGAAGATAAATGGCCCAGAAATATACCGCTTCGTCAATTAATCTCTGAAAGACCATCAAAATAATTAAGTCATATCCATAACTTTAATATTATAAATAATAACTTTTATAAATAAATAAAAAAAACAACAAACAAAAAAAACAAACAAAAAAACTAGAAAAACCATACCTGCCCGTTTAGGGATATTTTGAACCACGCTCTTTTGTCATTAGTCGTTGCATCGTGCAAACATGGTGTGATCTTGCTTCCGGTATACGTCACACACTTCGGTTGCGATATTGAACCCAGTTTCTGTGCATTAATCCCACCTACAAGACAAAGGTACTTAGTGTACTAAAATTCACAGTTTTAATGTAGTTCTTCAAGCGTTAACACTTTCAACATTTTCTCGCGATCAGCTGAAGCACCAAAAATTAATAAATATTTGCTTAACTATAAGTTTGGATACTATCTGATACATGAAAGTAAAAAACGGATTTTAGACAGCAACGGTCATGACAGAACATGAAACGTATACGTCTATTAAGATGATAAGTTATTATCGTGAAATTTTGCTACTACCCGGATATTCGATTGCCGTTATCAAGTGGTGTGATACTTTTTAACTTGCTGTTTCTTGAGTTATGAACCAATTCAAATTCACTTTTGTTTAGCAAAGGTAAATAGCAGGTACATCATATTAAAAACAAAGTCATATTGACTGCAACCAAAGTAACAAGATAACAATACCACAGAATTGATTCTGAAATACAAACATAACTTAATTTGTTTAGTGTTTTTAGACTTTTTGAGGTTAAGATGTACGATCCATTCAAGGATATAAAGATGTACGATCCATTCAAGGATATAAAGATGTACGATCCATTCAAGGATATAAAGATGTAACATGTTCACTTTTTTTCGTTTTCATTTTCGTTAATGATGTCTTTGTACATTTTTTGGTGATAAATATTTTAAATTTGTCAAAACTGCGGTTTGGGATGTCTTCAGGCATTTATAACTTTGTTTCCTGTCTAGAAATAAGCTATAATAATATTAGAACCTAACGGGACACACATTGGTCTATAATACTATGTAGTTAAGAAAAGATGGAAATCACGTTTTAAAAATAGTCCTCTTGTGAAACTATTCAGGTGAATTGGCTCTACCTCTTTTAATCTGGACACAAAAAGGATAGATATGACAGTCCGGATTTGTTGATTGATGGTAAAATATAGCGGCAAATACTACATGCATATTCAGGAAGCCGGATAATATGTAAATGTCCAATGATCACACTCTTTGCGTATTACATAATAATGTAGACCGACATTGAAACTGTCTTCTTTATGTTATCATTATTCATAAATAGGATTTAAAAAATTGTATAAATGAAAGTATCTATTTAATAATAGACTATTTCTGTATGTCGCAAACAGAATACCAAAACAATCACTAGTATTTTATGAAAAGACATAATGTCATATACAATTTTATAAAAAAAAACTTTGGATATTTTAATCGTCTACGAATATGAACTTGATGATATCTATTGTTATGAAGGTCAACATTGGATCATTCGTCTGAGATTCTGCACATCAGTATGAAATGTAAATTATTGAATATTGAAATTGTAAACTTTCAGAATCATTTATAAAAGATTGAACATCAGTATAACTTGTTTCGCCTAAGTAAGTATTAATGTACAGCAAAATCTTGATCAGTATGTAGAGTCGAAATCACCATTAGTCAGTTTTGACCAGACAGTCAACAGGGGGATGTTAAAGGAATTAGTAAGGACAACAAAACGTCTTTTGGCAATCTTTACTTTTTGGTTTTACATTATACTTACCATTAGCATGAACGACAACGTTAGTTCCAGCCAGACATAAGCAGCTTCCAGAAGGAGGATTTTGTCCTGAGATACCAGCTTTGAAATATCAAAGAAAATGTATAATTCCTCGGTTTCGTTGCATTTAAAGTAACAGGAGACTCCTTTAGCATAACTGTCTTTAATAATAAACTGAGTACGATATGATTTAATATCATTAACTGAAATCTCATATATACTCCCTAGTCAAAAAAATTCTTTGTATAGTGAATTTGTGACTAAGAAAGGGATTTCCTTAGCATTAAACACTTTTGAAAATTTCCAACGATATTCCATATTTTGTTAGGATCTATTTATTGGTTATATTTCGTGTCATATGAACAAAATAATCAAACTTTTATCCTATATTATATCTATTTCATTTTGTTTTGCGTTTTTTTTTTACTGTAAAAAAAGAGTTCTGATGAAACAATTCAACAAAGGCACCAAATGTTATAGTTGTCTGAACGCAAGGTCACACTTGCTTGTTGTATCTTTTATTTATTTCACATATAATTAAGATATATCATTTATATATTTGTTTTCTGTCGAATATAAAAATAAGGAGATGAGCAATTAAATAAAAGGCAACCGTACGGCCTTCAACAATGAGAAAACCCCATACCGTATTGTCGGCTATAAAAGCCCCGACATAAAAAATATGAAGCAAATTCAATTGAGATCTTATAAAATCTACTTTCCTTAATTTTTTTAATATATTTTTTTTAAGTTAATTGTGTTTTCCTGGACAGCAGAACTTGTAACAAACAAATATTTAACATAATTTTGAAGTATTTCAATTTTCAATTTCCCTTGAGTATTTTTATAGTTTATATATTAATTGTTCGTATAACATACAAACCTGAAGGGGAACAACTGCTGGTTAACGTTGGAGCTGAAATGAGTTTACTGATAGTCAATGTCATAGATTCAAGGAATTATATATTTAAAATGTTTACAGCTTAAAATGTATAAAGACAAAAATATGAATATGAAACTCCGTTTTGTCAGCATAACATATATGTTACTGCCATATGAACATCTTCCGGTTTACTAACGGTAAACAGTTATGAAAAGCCGATATTATTAAATGAGCGAGAGAATGGCCTAACTGAACAACAAAAACCGTCACACACAACCTTTACTATGACGCAGTTAAATCTTTAAATTTTGTACCGTGAGTTAGCGAGAAAAGTTGAAATCCTCAATAAAAATGTCATTCCCCCTACCCCCCATATGTTCATCATTAAGATGTAAGCATTTATACTTCTACGTTTTGCAATGGTAAATTTAATAGTTTTAGGGGATTATTTTTTTCGTCGTCGAGTAGAACTGAATTTTTATTTTAAATAGCCAATTGGGAATATATTATTTTATAAAAGTTTGAAAAATTAGAAACTGCAAATGTTTACATGTATCTAAAATGAATGCTCTTCACGTTTTAAATGTGCCGCATCAGTCCTGGTAGATTAGATAGCGAGTAATGTGAAGCAGTGGTAGTGTAGATAGCGAGTAATGTGAAGCAGTGGTAGTGTAGATAGCGAGTAATGCGAAGCAGTGGTAGTGTAGATAGCGAGTAATGTGAAGCAGTGGTAGTATAGATATCGAGAAATGTGAAGCACCGTTACACATATTAATGCGAAGCAATGATGGTATAAATATCCAATAATTTGAAGCAGTTAAGTATAGAATATAAAGTAAGGAGATGTGGTATGATTGCCAATGAGACAACTATCCACCAAAGTTCAAATGAAGTGGATGTAAGCAATTATGAAACGATTCAATTGAGAAAAACTAACGGCCTAATTTATAACAAAACAATTAACGAAAAACAAATATGACAGACATGAACCAACGACAACCACTGAACTACAGGCTCCTGACTTGGGACAGGCACATAACGAATGTGGCAGGGTTAAACATGTTTGTGAACGCTCAACCCTACCCCTAAACTGGGACAGTGGTGTAACAGTACAAAATAAGTACACCTATAAAAATCAGTCGAAAAAGGCTTAATTCATCTGATGGATACAAAAAGAACTACATCTAACATAAACACAGAGTGGACGTGGACGGGTATTTATAAATCGAGTAATGTGAAGATTCAAACGAACAAATAATTCTTTATGACGGAACACGCAGATACATGGGAAGATTTCCCGAAGTGTATTTAATTTATTTGTAAGACATGTAAGAAAGTCATTTAATGGTTTTATCAATTATAATATTTATCTTCTTACCTTGAGTAGCACCGGATTTAACGGCAGTGGTACCAACAGCTGCCCCTCCTGAGTTGGTCACAGATCCCATACCAGTATTCCCAGATCCACTTCCGGAGGCAGACCCAAGCGAACCGCTTCCTGATCCCATATTTAAACCTCCCGTTCCAGACCCGCTACTAGAACCAGAAGAAACGCCCGAACCCATATTAAAACCACCTGATCCTGATCCCATATTAAATCCTCCAGAACCAGATCCTGATCCACTGCCTGATCCCATATTGAATCCACAAGAACCAGATCCTGATCCACTGCCTGATCCCATATTGAATCCACCAGAACCAGATCCTGATCCACTACCTGATCCCATATTGAATCCACCAGAACCTGACCCGCTGCCAGATCCCATATTGAATCCTCCAGAACCTGACCCTGATCCGCTGCCTGATCCCGTATTGAATCCTGATCCTATATTGAAACCATTAGATCCACCACCTGATCCCATGTTGAAACCAGTTCCAGACCCAGATCCTGAATTTCCAGACATTCCACTACTCCCTGTCATCTGGCCTGGTTTGAAATTGAAACTCCCTCCCATATTTCCAGGCTGAAAACTCGATCCTCCACCTCCCATAGCTTGTAAAAAAATGTACAGCAATTAAATCTATAGAATTCAGCCACAGGCACTTGTCTCAGAAAAAAAAATTAAGGTATATAGGGGGAAAAAATTCTCAGACAAGTGCCTGTGGATTCAGCCAATTCATTCACTCAATTTCTTTTTCAAATTGATATTAAAAACGCTGTCATAGTGTTTATTAGGGATTTATTGCATAGTTTTTTGTGTATAAATCAATCAACTAATACGTTATGTTTTACAGTTTATAGTGTCATATTTGTTCAATTCAATAATTAACCAAATTGAATAATTATTATTACTCACAATTTGCAAATTGCTTGAATTGGTCTAATCCTGCCTGGGAGACGAAAGTAAGGGGATTGTAACCAGTGCCTAAACATATGTTCAAACAGAAAATAATATTAAGATCAACAATTACCAAATACTGAAAAAAATACGATGAAACTGAATCAATTTGAATAAAAGAGTTAATAAACGACAAAAACAAAAACAAATGTTAACTTCAAAGTCAGGCGTTGTACATTCGCGTAAGCTTTATTGAATTCTCTGTTTGTTATTCCAAACTCATTGAATTTGATCTTCGTTGTAACTAAGACATTTGGTTTGTTTTATGTCTAACCATTTAGAACAACACATTTTTTTGTAAAATCAATGAATCTCTTTTCGTCTTGAAAGACGCTATTTATTTTATACATATCTAATGTCAACGCCAAGGGAGCAGTTCTCGTAAACTGCAAATCTTGCCATCTCAACTGATTATATACCCAACTGAATTATATGACTTATATTTAGTCATCTAATAGCTGTTTCTATGTATAAGTTATCAACTAATATGACGATGTCGGTATATTCATATTCAATCAGGCAAATGACGGTTAGAACTACTATTGTCACTTTGATGACACAGAACTGATATTTCACAGACAGATACATTCCAGGAGTTTAAAAAGGACGATAATCCAGAAGAAACGCGCGTCTGGCGTACCAAATTATTAACTTGATATCTATATGTATAAATTCTTATATATAATAGAATTTTCCACCGTTCTACGATTCTGAAAGATACCATATACTCACCACTACCACCACTACTTCCTCCCGGTTGTTTCAACCCTGCTGACAATTGTCCGTTCTGTACGTTGACACTGGCTTGACCACCATTACCCAGGTTTATATTACCACCTCCAGATATTTGACCATTCTGAAGATTTGCATTTACACTAGATCCACCAGGTAACTGTAGTGTCCCACTTCCAGAAACCTGTCCGTTTTTAAGATTTGCATTAACACTAGATCCTCCAGGTAACTGTAAATTCGCGCTTCCCGATACCTGGCCATTTTGATTTACTCCGACATTCACATTTGAACCTCCTGGTAATGCAACGTTTGCACTTCCAGACAATGTCCCATTCTGGAGGTTAGCATTTACGTTAGAACCTCCTGGAAGATTTATATTTCCGGTTGCCGATACTTGCCCGTTTTGGACACTTAATCCAGCGTTGCCTACACTACCAAGATTTAAACTGCCACTTCCAACTAAACGTTTACCTAAGAAAATACAAAAATAACACATATAAAATCTGTAAATGTTAACCTTTTGAAGGAATTAAATAAAATTGAGAATGGAAATGGGGAATGTGTCAAAGAGACAACAACCCGACCAAAGAGCAGAAAACAGCCGAAGGCCACCAATGGGTCTTCAACACAGCGAGAAAATCCCGCACCCGGAGGCGGGCTTCAGCTGACCCCTTAACAAAAATGTGTACTAGTTCAATGAAAATTGACGTCACACTAAACTCCAAAACATATAAATGAACTAATATTAAAAAACATACAAGACTAACAAAGGCCAGAGGCTCCTGACTTGGGACAGGCGCAAAAATGCGGCGGGGTTAAACATGTTTTGTGAGATCTCAACCCTCCCCCTATACCTCTAGCCAATGTAGAATAAAGAAACGCAGAGCAATACGCACAGTAAAACTCAGAAGTATATAATGCATCTTTTCGAAGTAAAACTTATGTGTCATTCTACTTGCTCAATTTTACAATATTTTGATTCTCATATTTGGATCAGAATATTGCCTTTTCGTTTGAAAACACCTCAATTCACTTTGCAGGGCATTTCATCGTTCATAACATTAAAACATTTTCACAGTTTTAGTTCTATACAAACACGTATGAAAAGGCAATAAACATATGTAAAAAGTAGGATTCTTATTAAAGCCTTACAAAGAAATATGTAACAAATTAAAACAGTTTTTGAGACTATGAGTTTAAATGTATCGTAGTGAAAATCTGCGGACTACGAAACCATATTTTGTATGTTCGTTTGTTGATGCTTAATACCACGTTCAACTACACACCTTTGCTATATAGTGTCAAACAGTTTTCATTGGTGGAGGAAGCCTGAGTGTCGGAAGAAAACCAACGACTTTCGACTCGGAAAAAAACTGACAATCCTGGTCAATAAAGAGCGGTTTCACCCATGTATCATACATATATATATTCTATATTGTTTATCAATGAAGTGATACTAATCATTTTTGAACACAATATGTAAGTCATCCTGATATCAACAACTCAAAATTGTGTCAGTAATGATAACAATCTGTTATTTAAAGTATATTATTATGCATGATATGTACTTATGGTTTATTCTGTGGTATTAAAAAAATCTACTAGTAATAGAATTAGAAACTTAGATACGATTACCTTTACCATAACCATGTACTATGCCTTTAATAAAGAGTAACGTCACAAGAAATTTAAATATAATTCCTTGGACAGCCATACTTTCTAAAGATAAGGTCAATCTCCTTTATTCTGATAAGGTATACTTTGACATGTCCGTGTGTGTGTGTGTGTTTATCATCCTCCTATAAATACACAGTAATTTACTTTGATTCGATATACCATATAAGCCTGGAAGACGATTCGGTGAAATGTCATATTTTCGTGCACTCTCACTTTGAAAATCCAATATATTTGTTTTTATTGCGACTAAGTTGTATTGTCCAGGTCTTTATAATTTAATATGATAAACTTTCATGACCTTACTTATCATAAACTTAAGTTTATACTAGAAGAGGCAACTTAATGAGGTATAGGTTTTGCTTACTGTTGAGACCGTTTGTTGACCTATAGTTGCTAACCTTATCCGTCATTTGGTGTCTATTGGAAAGTTGTCTTATTAATTGGCAATCAAACCAACATTTGGGCTGCAGAATACTCATTTTCATCCTGTCTTGTGCACAGTTATTTATTTTTAGTTCTTTCCCGGCCAAGATATTTATCATACATACTGTAATCCTCCCGACGCCTTCCAGAAAATGAAATTGCAATCTCGTAAGTTTCAAAACAGAGAATGTGTGTTTGAAAACATAATAACCACGTGCTGCTGTAACTGTTAATGTAATTGCAAGTCTTACTTGTATTGAATTATATCATTTCATTTGACACAATATCAAAGTCTTATTCGTAAAAAAGTACTACAAAGAGATGTCGTGCGAATAAACCCCGCTCCGCCACTAACCCTCTACCCGCTCCTTTTATTTTAGACCAAACAACAAGTCTTGAAAATAAATAGTTGTATTTTTTTCTTTTATCTGTGACTATTTGTATTTGGTTACCACACATTTATAGTCTGCCATAATAGTAGTTTGGATTTGTAACGTCCTAAAAAAGAACTAAATGTTCTAAGTTGGCGATCCCTTTGCGGATTTTTTTTTTCATTGAATTATTATGATTTAGGCACTGACTGTTCCTTTTTTCCGGTACATGGTTTTTCTCTCGTGACAAAAATCGCGTTGATATATATGTTGTGTACAAGATGTAAGTTTGTACAGGGTTTTTGTACAAGTTATACGTTTTTTGACACATACCTTTTTGCACCAGGTTATAAAAGTTTATCTTCTAAAATATATCAGTTTAATGTCTTAAATTCAAATTTATATACTTCAGCCCAACATTTAGTGCTATTCTCCTTGTCCTCAAACTGGAAATAAGGACACCTGAATGGCTTAAGTTCTAATTTTATTTTTCTCCTTATACCAAAATCATATCCATTAAAAGTCTTTTTGTGATCTTATAGTGTTTTTTGTATCAATGCTCAGTATGAGACTGTATCATGTAGTCATGGAAATATGACAGAAATATGCGAAACAAAAGACTATGTGCTTGCATCATCCATTTGTGATAAGCGATTCATAAAACAGTGATAACTTGTACAAAAAATCTGAACAAATAATAATTTGTACAAAATTACAATTTGTACACAACATATATATTAGAACCATCGGTTTACTTTAGAAAGTATCAGAGGATTTATAAAAAGCTTCGGTGCACTTTTTAAAACGTATCAGTATACTTATAAAAAGCATATGTATACTCTTATCAAGTATCAGTTTACTTCCTTAAAAGCATCGATATACTTTTAACAAGTGTTAAAATTGAGAATGGAAATGGGGAATGTGTCAAAGAGACAACAACCCGACCATAGAGCAGACAACAGCCGAAGGCCACCAATGGGTCTTCAATGTAGCGAGAAACTCCCGCACCCGGAGGCGTCCTTCAGCTGGCCCCTAAATAAATATGTATACTAGTTCAGTGATAATGGACGTCATACTAAACTCCAAATTATACACAAGAAACTAAAATTATAAATGATACAAGACTAACAAAGGCCAGAGGCTCCTGACTTGGGACAGGCGCAAAAATGCGGCGGGGTTAAACATGTTTTTTGAGATCTCAACCCTCCCCCTATACCTCTAGCCAATGTAGAAAAAACAAACGTACAACAGTACGCACAGTAAAACTCAGTTCAAGAGAAGTCCGAGTCCGATGTCAGAATAGGAAACAAAAGAAAATAAACAAAATGACAATAATACATAAATAACAACAGACTACTAGCAGTTACTGACATGCCAGCTCCAGACCTCAATTAAACTGATTGAAAGATTATGTCTTCATCATATGAATATCAGGCACAATCCCTCCTGTTAGGGGTTTAGTATTATACCATTATAAAATATATGAGAAGAACATAACCCGTGTCATGCCAACAACTGGTTTTAGAATAAATATGTTTAATTCCGATGCAAAGACCCTATAAGTGAATCAATATTAAAGCCAAAATATGCAATCTTTAATGACCTGACAACAGTATCGTAACTATATCCCTTCTTAATAAGTCTGTTTAAAGGTTTTGTTAGCTTTTGAGGTGAATACTGACATTTTTGTGCTTTGTAAAGAATATTACCATAAAAAATTGGATGTGAAATACCCGAACGTATAAGATGTCTGCATGTTGAGTTATATTTACGAATGATGTCCTTATACCGATGATAAAATTTAGTAAATGTTTTGACTAGTTTATGATATCGAAAACCCTGGTGTAATAATTTTTCAGTAATACATAAATTTCTCTCGCTAAAATCTAATACGTTGTTACATACACGAGCGAATCGTACAAGTTGAGATATATAAACACCATATGAATTGAAAAATCATCTCTTTTATCATAAATTTTTGTATTAAGCTTCCCGTTAATGATATAGATATCAAGATCGAGGAAAGGACAGTGGTCATTGTTAGTATTAGCTTTATTTAAAGTAAGTTCAACAGGATAAATTTCTTTAGTATACATACTGAAATCGTCATTATTGAGAGCCAATATATCATCCAAATATCTAAAAGTATTGTTAAATTTTTGTATCAGATGTTGTTTCGATGGGTCTTTGCTGATTTTAGTCATAAATTGTAACTCATAACAATACAAAAACAGGTCCGCAATAAGTGGTGCACAGTTAGTCCCCATCTGAATTCCGATAACTTGACGATATACGGAATCTCCAAAGCGAACAAAAATGTTATCAAGTAAAAATTCAAGGGCAGATATAGAATCAAAGCATGTCCAATTGACATAGCTCTTTTGTTTGTTGCTACTGAAAAATGACCTAAAAGAGTTTGAACATATGTATTCGCATTCCGACTTTTTAAATGCCCATTTAATTAGGTGCGTGAATTTTTTCTTAATAAGAATATGAGGCAAAGTGGTATATAGGGTAGAAAAATCAAAACTTTGAACAGATTCAAAATCACCAATATATGCATGCAATTTATCAAGTACTTCCAACGAGTTTTTGACACTCCAAAAGAAGTTAATTCCACTATTTTCAAAGGCCTTATTTGAACAATTTATTATCAGGTTTTTGATTGTACCAAGTGTACTAGTAAGTAGAATAGACAATTTAGTAGTGGAACAATGACTTGAAGACGAAATAAATCTATATTTGTAAGGTGATTTGTGTAGCTTTGGAAGCCAGTACATAGTTGGGACTTTCATTGTATTTGGTTCTGCTTGTAAAGAAGTAGCTAATAGTTTATGGTTGTTACAGATATCGTTTTCTGAAAATGAAGTCAGTTGGAATGTTGGTGAATTCGTGATTTCCTTTTGCAGAACCTCAATGTAAAATTTACGTCAAACTATAATGACATTATTAGCAGCTTTATAAGCCGGGACAAAAACAAATTCCTTGGCTAGTTCTTTTAGTTTATGTTTGATACGAGAAATAGGATTTTTATGGTTGTTGTTAAGAGTAAAATGTTCTTTAAAATGTTGTATACGTATATCAACTATCTTCATTACAGAATTAAAAAAAGAGTCCAAAGACTTTTTGTCAGCTTTTTCCCGTTTTATCCATAATTTCAAACAGTAAGCACGAAGTGAGTCGTGGATGATATTACGACACTCATTCCAATTAATAATTGACGGGGGACGATATTTAGGTCCTTTACTGAGGAATGATTTTAACTCTCGGTCGCGAACGATGTAAGAACACTTATCAAAAGCATAATCTGTAAAGCTGTTGCAACTTTTCACTTCTGATTTTAGACAATTAATTATGACAGATGTGAGATTCAGTTATTCACTCTTACGTTACAAGGAAGATTGCCGGAACTGTCCAATTAAATTGTAGAAAAATCACTCCCAAATTCTGTGTCAACAAAACGACCTCTAGATCATGATATATATATGTTCAGTTTCGATAAGATCCTGTTCGTTCTTTTGACAAGCTGCGACAAAGCTAACATGAAGTTCAGTGTCGCTCTATTTGTGTTTGTAGCCATCATTTCAACGACTAGGGCTTTTTTAGAAAAAGTCTGTGTTTGTATAAATGATAACGGTAGGTGTTTTTTATACGTTATATTCCAAACTAGATGTTCCAGGATGTGATTTGCTATGACCACTTGTCATAATACTTCTAGTAATTAAAGCTGCGCAGTAACAGTTTAAATTTTATCCGTATAAAGTGCTCAGACCGAAATAGTTGACACAACGTGAATGAGACTAAAATAAGAACTACTACTATGAACTGGTTAACGTCCTGAAATACCAATGGAAGTCTCGCACGGACGGCTGGTAGATTAGTTTTTGGAAAACATTCTTGTATGTTTGATGGTTAATAAGCATAATCATCAGTTGAAGTTGGTTGTGATGCCTAATACATGTAGCTGTTAGGCAGGGGCTTGGTTTTGTTTTGATTAAGTTTAATATTTGGTATATTGGTACCAATGAACACCAATTATGCACTGTCAGTAACTGCGAGTACTCTCAGATCTACAGGATGTATAGATACGCTGCCACGTCCGGTCTGTGTTTTCGTTATATGTTTTCTGCTTTGTGTCGATCTAATGAGATAAGCCCGTTTCAACTGATTTTTATAGTTTGTTGTTATGTTGTACTGTCACACCGCTGTCCCAGGTTAGGGTGAGGGTTTGGCGCCACCAATCTAGTTAAACCCCGCCACATTCTGTATGTGCCTGTCCCAAGTAATGGGCCTGTAGTTCAGTGGTTGTCGTTAGTTCATGTCTGTCAAATCTGTTTTTTTGCAAATTGTTTTGTTATAAATTAGGTTAGTTTTTTCATTTGCATAGCTTCATTTTTTTCATGTCGGGGCCTTTTATAGCCGACTATACGGTGTGGGTTTTTCTCATTGTTGAAGGTCATACGGTTGCCTATAATTGCTTACATTCACTTCATTTGAACTTTGGCGGATAGTTGGCAATGGCAATCATCTCCTCATTTTTATATTCATCATATTCTAGAAATTGTTCTTACAGCTGTCGAATCAAGGTTTTTTTCCCTCAACTTTAAGAGGAAGAAAAAATAATATTCTTTGCATTAAACATGTAAATGATAATGATATTTAAAAAAAAACCAACCACGACAAACTACCGAATAATAAATCAACACAGCTCACAGTTTGTTTAAAAAATAATTTCTTTTCCATTTACTTAAGTTTGCAACCTTCAGACCTAATTCCTATTTATCTTTCACCTGGTTTATCCCAAACTTTACCTTCAACTGTTAAACTGTTATCTAGATCAAGCATTGGCAAAATTACATGATCTTAAAAATGACCTATATAAAATACTTTTATTTCGAGACTAAAAGGTTTAAACATTTAATTGAACAGTTCTCTAAGGAGGCAAATCTTGAAGTGAGAGTAATATCAAGTTTTATTTATAAAATTTTTTTCCAGTCAAAATTGTTCGCGATCTGTGAGATTGAAAGCTTACGCAAATATCCTCTTTTCATCAACAACATTTATTCTGTCACATGTGGAGATGATCTGCCTACCCTTTTTAGCATAGAATTGCCAGTTTCTTTTCAGTTCATCTATCCACCATGCCTGTTCCAAGTCGGCAAACTCTTCTCTTTTTCCACAATTTATGTCTCAGGTTTTTTTGTCCCTTAATTTTTTTTCTTTGTTTCTGTAGAAAGAATGAGGAACCCCGTGCAATTACCAAAAACACATTGGAAAAATATTTTCATAGGGACATTTTATATTAACAAATGGATAGGATGTTCAGAACTGTATATTGCTGTTAAAGACAATTTAGAAACCACTTTGCTTATTGCATATGTTTAATCGAAGGATATCCTGAACTTATCCAGTTTTGCCCTCGGCTCCCTCGCTTTTAAAAGTCCTGGATATGCCACTCCACTTTTTTGAAGGAGGGGCGTTGGACCTACGGAATATATAGAAATTTACTCGGAGTAAGTTTATACCGTATATATTCATATAAAAATCGAAACTTGTAAAACGGATCTGTTTCTTGTCATAATTTGTATTACATTTGCCGAAATTTACGAATCTTGTGTTAATAAATTTAACACTTGTGCCTTGCAGAAAATACAAAAAAAAAATGCGAATTAATGCTCTTTTTAATGGAGGCCTTTTGTATGAAAAAGCTCTTTACATATACTGACTCATCTTTTGGCTCCTGTCACTTTTGAAAGGTTTTGATTTAAACATAGCATAGTGCAATCAAGATTTGCTTTCGTTTAAAAATGAAAGTATACTGCGAGAACTCTTTGACCGGTACTCTGTTTTGTTTTTGTTTTGTTTTTAGTGTTTTGTTGTGTACTTAGTGCCGATCTGATGAGTCAAGCCTTTTCGAACTGATTGTTTGTTCTTGTGATCTCATGTCCCGTGTTATGATAGGGTTGAGCCCTTACAAACATGTGAAACCCCGCAACATTGTTTGTGTGTCTGTCCTTAGTCAGTAGCCTGTAATTCAGTGGTCTTATACTTTGTGTGTCTGTCCTTAGTCAGTAGCCTGTAATTCAGTGGTCTTATACTTTGTGTGTCTGTCCTTAGTCAGTAGCCTGTAATTCAGTGGTCATATACTTTGTGTGTCTGTCCTTAGTCAGTAGCCTGTAATTCAGTGGTCTTATACTTTGTGTGTCTGTCCTTAGTCAGTAGCCTGTAATTCCGTGGTCTTATTCTTTGTGTGTCTGTCCTTAGTCAGTAGCCTGTAATTCAGTGGTCTTATTCTTTGTGTGTCTGTCCTTAGTCAGTAGCCTGTAATTCAGTGGTCTTATACTTTGTGTTTCTGTCCTTAGTCAGTAGCCTGTAATTCAGTGGTCCTTTATATATAGTTGGTCGCTGTCTACCTTCATTGTCTTTCGTTTGTTTTTAGCATAAATCAGTTCGTTAGTTTTCCATCTTTAAGTGTTTGTCATTGATTCATGCCGGAGACTTATATAGCTGACTATACGATATGAGTTTGGTTCATTGTTGAAGGTCGCACAGTGCTTTATATTTTTTTACATCCTCGTCATTTGGTCTGAGATAGATCATCTCTTTATTCTTATAGATATAGACGTACATTGTATATTTCTGTATTATTGCGTTGAGCAATTATAACACACTGTTTTATTTCTTTTGGTTAGACTATAGAGCCACCTGTTACTCCTATGGAGGGTTTGTACTAAGGAATAATGTATTAATTGCTGTTTTAAAGGATGACTCGGTAAGGATTTCTCTCTTTTTTTAATACTTGATTTGCCATGGCATTTCCAGCTTTATTTGAAGTGTTATATCATTGTTAGAAAGAGGACAAGTTGAAAATGCTTCAAATTATGTATGGGCCAAATGGTACATTTCTATTATATATTAAAAGCATTGATGTTTTTCAACATTATATTTGAAAAGAAATATAACATATGCATAAGAAACATCTAAATTAAAAAGAAAACGAATGTATTTAACAGCAAAATTTGAAAAACTAAAACTTTGTTTTTACCATATTCTTTTCACGACGCCATCACGTTATCTGAATACCTCTAGTAATGGACTTCTGATAATACATATTATATCACCACCAACGAGTAAGCTTTATAAATACTGATTCATGACGACAATTGTATCTAGAATTAATAACTACAATTAAGCACCATTATATCATTTTTGAAATATTTGTTCTGGACATTATGCAGACAATAATTGGAAATTTCAACCTTTTTATGTCGTGTTTGTTGTTCAACCGTTTGTTTGTGAAAAGGCGCACATTGTATATTTGAACAAAAAGAATAGCTTACTGCCTAACATACTTTATACCGGTATTTGAAATTTTATCTCAAGGATAAGATGTCATCTGTAAATTCGAGTTTAGAAAGTTCACGAAAATTGTTGCTGTGCTGGATGCGTCAACATTTGTCAGACATACAATTAAGAGTTAATCATACAAGTCATTGTCCACAAACGACGTTTGTGACAATATAAAGCCTGAAAAGAAAATATATGTATACACAGACACATATCCTTTTAGTGCAATATATATCTGATTAAAATTCATATCTATCTTAATTCACGTGCTCGTAAATATAAGCTCATATGAGGATAACGAAATCAGATGTTTTAATTAGATTGTCTTTCCGTGTTGTGTGTTGCTTTTGCTCTGTGCTGTATTTGTGCTATTCTATTTTTAATGTTTGTGTTGTCTCTATGGGTTACGGTCTTTTCTACCCTTTGTTCATAACAAAACTTTATTTCAATTTCAAACATATACTGGAGTTAGAGTGTTTACATATGCCAAAGGTTTATAAGACCTAGTGTCGAATTTAGCGGAAATGTCATAATGTTTTATTGGCATAGAAAAAAGATGGAATATACCAAAATAAAACCATATTTCGAAGAACGACATACAAAACAATGACCTAAAAAAAAAGATGAAAGACAAACATAAATCCCCAAACACTCAACAGAATGCTAGATTGAGCTTGAGCAGCACGAACCCCGATAAAAACCGGGAAATGGTATTCTCCACTACCGGCTTCTTGGATAACAAGATAATCATGACAATATTTCGCTTCCGTATCATGACAACAATATCATCAGGCATGGATTGATTTATTTTTTACTTCAAACAAGTAAAACGAGATGAGAGTACATACGTCAATACGACAGCAACCGAAAGACACAAAACCACCTAAAATCATCTAGGTGTCAACATAATTTCCAACAATAGAAAAATGACTATACATAACATGTACAATACATAAAGCTCTAAATCGTTCCGAGTCTATAGGAAAGTTGTAAATAAATTAAAGAGACTATGAACGAGATAACATTAGGACAAACATATTTGTTCGCTGTGTTGAAGACCCATTGGTGGCATTGGGCTGTGTTCTGCTCTTTGGTCTGGTTGTTGTCTCTTTGACACTTTCCCCATTTCCATTCTCAATTTTATATTGTCATTCGTCATAGATCTTATTGTGTGATTCGGGAATGTTATGACAATATCATAAACAGATGTTGCTGCAAAAGGGTATTATCTTTAAAGATTGATTTCAAAGTAAGCAGAACTTTCCAAATATTTCAAAATTACTTTCTTACTTTCATAGATCATTGCAATTCCATTGTCAAGTTCAAAGGTCATGGCAGGTGGTAACTGTGTTGGTGCTACACGAACGATTCGTCCATCAAAAGGTATGACTTTTATGGTTAAAATTTCTTTTAGTCCTGAAATTGTACAGCCGTAGAGTAGTCGATACTACGTATGAACAACTATTGGCTATTTCACATTCAAAACTGCAAAACAAACTAATGAACTTTGTGCGACCTCATCATTTCTTACTTCCAGATCAAATCAAACAAATTGTTAAAAATGTTGTAAGTGGCAAAAAGATTGATGAAAAACTCATAACTTTCTTGACTCAATTCTTTTCTTGATTTAACACTGCCATTTTAATTTGGAACTTTGTAATAAAAAAGAAAATTATAATCGTTAGATAAATAAAACTTCATCTTTTTGACCATTTACGGCAGTTTTTATAGCTTTTATAATTCTAAGTAGTATCTACTTATATAAAAAGCTATGACAATGATGTTTACTGCAAAAGGAAAAACATTGAAAAATATGCCTTGTAAAGCAGTAGAAAATTATGAATAAAAGAGACATTGGGTATACATATACACCAATGATACAGCAACCCAACGGAAAAAATAAGCAAGAGACATCTAGACTGAGTCAACATAAGTCAAGATCAAGATCTATATTCCTTCGATTCGAAAAAAAGTTGTAATTTCAACAGAGACGATCGAAGAAATACCACCAATTTTGAATAAGTGATAGAGTTTTTCATTATTTCTGTATTTTTAAAAACATTTTTGTATTCTTTTTATTATTTGCACATTATTTTTATTTATATTTAAGCGCCCAATTATTCTCTAAATTCTTTATATTTTGGGGTCTATTTTATTCTTTTCATTATTTTTTTGTCCTTTTCTCTGTAGAATTGGTTCATTATTCTCTTTTCTATAAACCACACTCATAAATGCAAACATTGAAAACATGACCATAGGATGGACGTTATAGAACAAAATAAGACTTATAAAGTTATGTCAGATAATTCATGTTTTTTCTGACATTTTAACAAATCTCTAAAATGCAAAGTTTCTGTTTTGGTAAAAAAAAGCGTCCTTAAAAACTATGAAATATATGAGGACAATTTATAATTATTCAAAATACAAAATGTACAATTGTTTGTTTGTTGACGTTTTAGATAAAAGATTTATAATACCACATTTGATAGACATTGACATTGGAAAAGATGGATTGAAAGTAGACACTGCAGTCGGTGGGGTTGGTGTAGGAAAGGATGGCCTTAATGTGGACACAGTAGTCGGTGGTGTGGGTGTAGGAAAGGATGGCCTTAATGTTGACACAGCAGTCGGAGGTGTAGGGATTGGTAAGGACGGTGTCAAGGCCAAATTGGACACTCCACTTGGTGGATTTAATGTTTCGGCTGGGAAAGGTGGCTTCAGTGCTGGTGGAAAAGTTGACGTTCCTGCCGTTGGTAGTCTAGGTGGTGCCTTGAATGTTGACAATAGTGGTAAAGTTAGTGGCGGTGGAGAGGCTTCTGTCAATGTCTTAGGTGCTGGCGAAATTGGAGGTCACATGAACGTAGATAAGAACGGCAAAGTAAGTGGCGGTGGTGAAGTTGGGATAGAACTTGGTCCTCTTGCTCACGCTGGAGTTCATGTTGATGTGGATAAAAATGGTAAGGTTAGCACTGGAGTTGATGCAAATGCAAATTTAGGTCCACTTGGCAGCGTGGGAGCTCATGTCGATATTGACCAAAATGGCAAAGTATCTACTGGTGTGAATGGACAGGCCAATTTAGGCAAGCTTGGAAGTGTAAGTGGGCATGTGAATGTTGATCAAAACGGGAAAGTAAGCGGTGGTGGGAGTGGACAGGCTCAATTGGGCTCTCTTGGAAGTGTTGGTGGCAATATAAATGTAGACAAAAATGGACAAGTGTCAGGCGGTGTTCACGGAAATGCAAATCTTGGAAATGCAAGTTTGAGCGGCAATGTCAACATTGCAAATGGACAAGTTGGTGGAGGGGCCCAAGGTCATGCAAATCTCGGTAATTTAGGAAGCGTCGGTGGCAATATAAACATGGCAAATGGTCAGGTTTCTGGTGGGGTACAAGGGCAGGCTAATATTGGATCTCTTGGTAGTGTTACCGGAAGTTTGACAGGTGGTTCAGGTGGCCAAACTGGTGGTGTAAACCTTAATCTCGGAAGTCAAAGCTCAGGGTCTCAAACTGGGTCTAGTTCTGGGTCCGGTTCAGGATCAGCAAGTTCAGGTAGAGGTGGCTCTTCTGCTGATAAACTCACACAGACAATGAACGGAATGTTTGGAAATTTCATAAGTGGATCTAATTTTGGTCTCAATGCAATGATGGCGAACGGAGGATTCGGTAATATGTTTGGCGGAAGTGGTGGCGGCAGTGGAAGTAGTAAGTAGCTATAGGGATATAGATGTGATGCCTCAATAAATTAATAGTAAATCTAATGTTTAAAATTGCAATAATGGAATACGGGATGGTAAACCAAGAAGATTGAAAGGGGCCTACCACTTTCAAATTACAGCACATTATAGTGAAACAAGACTGTAATAGGTACAATTGAATTATATAAGAAATGCGTATGAATGTATTGTACTACATTAAACAATGAATAGTATATCTTAATTACAGTTCACTATATTCTTTATTTATTTGATTCACATGGGAATGAACAATGTGCGGACAGTTTGGTTAACGGAGAATCTGCAGGTTCCGAGACTTGTAATGGTAAAATTTCTATATATCATGGTTCCATTCTGTCCCTTTAATGAAATAGATCATTCAAGTTTTTAAAGGTAACTTATAAACAGGTTCGAATTTCTCGCTGCATTGAAGACCTGTTGGTGACCTTCTGCTGTTGTCTGTTCTATGGTCGGGTTGTTGTCTCTTTGATTCATTCCCCATTTCCATTCTCAATTTTATCGGCTAAGAGATGACACTTACTAGTACATGCCTATTGTTATGTTTTGTAAAAATGGCTTTGGACATATCGTTTTTAATTCCATTACGTAAGCCTTACGTAATGGAATTAAAAACGATATGTCCATTTTCATCTTAAATATGCTAACGTTCGTTAACCAACTAGATAGTTACATTAAAAGAGGATTCAGTTGGACAATATGTTTCTGTGGTTACTGTATGTGTTTTAAGAATATTAAATAAACTGCTTCGCTGAGCGCAGCTGGATACAACCGCAGAGGTCCAACCCTGAACAGTTTGGGCAAAAATGGACACAATATTTAAGCTTGATACAGGTCTGAATTTGGATTGTAATTAAATATTTGACACATTATAGGTTTTTGACACAGAATAAATGTAGTCAAAGAACTTGAAATTGGTTGTATGATTTGAATTTATATTCAATTGAAGATTTCTTGCTGTTGTGCAATACACTGTGCTGTTGCGCAATACTTAGTAAATCTGTTTTCAGACTATATACAAAGAATTAGCAAAATAAATTGTGACCCCCAATTTTTTTCTTTGGAAAATTGACAATTTCTTAAATCTTGAGGAAATAATTGAACCCCCCATAAGAATTTTTTTACCCCCCTCCCTCCAATTTTGAAGAAATTTTCTTTTTGTAAAATGTGGTACAAATTAAGAGACATCCATACACTTAAACACAAGTTATTGTCTGAAAACTAGAAAAATGCTTGTTTTAGACCCTTTTTGGCCCCTAATTCCTGAACGGTTTGGACAGTTACCCCCAAAGTGAATCCCAACCTTCTACTTGTGGTATTAAACCTTGTGGTACAATTTCAGAGCAATCAAAATACTTATACACAAGTTATTGTCTTGAAACTAGAAAAATGCTTGTTTTGACACCTTTTGGGGCCCTATTTCCTAAACGGTTGGGACCATCACCCCAAAAAACAATCCCAACCTTCCTTTTGTGGTATTGAACATTTTGCTTAAATTTCATAGAGATCCATACACTTAAACTAAAGTTATTGTCCGGAATCCAAATGTATGATTTGAATTTATATTCAATTGAAGATTTCTTGCTGTTGTGCAATACACTGTGCTGTTGTGCAATACTTAGTAAATAGAAATAGGAAGATGTGGTATGAGTGCCAATGAGACAACTCTCCATCCAAGTTACAATTTATAAAAGTAAACCATTATAGGTCAAGGTACGGCCTCCAATCTGTTTTCAGACTATATACAAAGAATTAGCAAAATAAATTGTGACCCCCAATTTTTTCTTTGGAAAATTGAGTTTCTTTCTTTATACATAATTTAAAAGCAGTGTAAGGGAGGTAATCAAAACGTTGTGTTTGGATTACCTCCCTTACACTGCTTTTAAATTGTCTTAATTGTCCATTTACCAGGAAACCCTTGTTTTTTCCCCCTTTTTTTGCCCCTAATTCCTAAACGGTTTGAGCCATAACCCCCCAAAGCAAATCCTAACCATCCCTTTGTGGTATGGAAACTCGTGGTATAATTTCAGAGAGATCCATACACCGTTCCACAAGTTATTGTCTGGAAACTAGAAAAATGCTTATTTGGGCCCCTTTTTGGCCCCTAATTCCTAAACTGTTAAGACCATAACCCCCAAAATCAATCCCAACCTTCCTTTTGTGGTCATAAACCTTAAGTTTAAATTTCATAGATTTCTATATAATTATACTAAAGTTATTGTCCGGAAACCAACTGTCTTCGGACGACGACGACCTGATACCAATAACGACCTCAAAATTTTTTGCGGTCGTATTAAAACCCAACATACAAATGCTGCACTTCCTGGAAGTGTAATTATGATATACTTGGGATACACAGCCAGAGAAAGGGATATATCTTTGAATCCGTGATTTAACATTAGAAAGTTTTTAGCTTTTAATTTTGTGGGAGTTGTTTATGCTTGATTTCAGGACAGCTAAACGATCATTGTAGAACCTTGTTTTTTTACATGCATTCGCCTCGGTAGCCAGTGGTTTGGTGTTATCTATATAATACTTGTAGATTAGAAATTTCAGTTCATTATAATATCAATGTGTAAATGCTATTTTTTCACCTGAATGTAGCTAGTTTTTTGGTATCCTTTTGTATATTGTCTTTAGTGCACCTATTCTGCAGGAGTCCTTTTGGATAATGGCGGTAGTGTGCTTCTTTTTTAATTTTCTACATTTGGTTTCGAACACTACTGATAAGAAAAATTGTTTTGAAATTAATATAAGTATCTTGCAATTTTGTATTTGCATCTGTGCCACACTGTTATCTTTAATTGTATATGTTCTTCTTTCCAGATCCAAATGGATTCAGTCCACAAACACTAAATCAGCAAGGTTTGTACTCTAGTTCAAAATTTTTTTATGAAGAATTTATTCATTTGTTATAATGGGCATGCAACAACTAACGGAGCAAGAACCGCTAAACGTTCGCAGCATCCGATTTCACCTTCGAATTTTAGTGATGTTCGTGTTGATCTACTTTTGCATTCTGTGTTATATTTCGTTACAATGTTGTATTTTTGTCTGTTTTCTACAGATCATGGAAACTGTTCTTTTTGTACTTATATACTTATAAGACCCCCCTTTTTTGGTATCTGAATATTTTTCAAAAATATAGCCGATGCTGTATAGTCTTATTTTGTTTTTTTATCTACAGAAATTTCTGTACCAAGTTTCTTGGCGGGGAAACCTATATTGATATAAATTTTCTAGAAGTAGTCTACACCTTTCTCGTCCTCTATATGCATGAAATACTTGCCATTGTATGTTAAATAAACCACAGTCAGTCATTATTTAGCATAATAGTTAATAAAAGACATAAAAAGATGTTCTGTATTTAAAATTCCGAACAGATTTCTGGCAAATTCACATTTTGATTAATACATTTTGATTTGATATTTAGACGAATGTAAAAACCATATTTTTTTTAATATCAACAAGTTTTTCCAAATAAATACATTGTACCATGGATAATCTTCTAATTGTATTGATTGTAATTTGTTCTCCCCCTAAAATATACACTGAACGTTAAGCAACTAACGTTCCATTTAGCCATCAATTATTCATTATGAGTATCAATTTTTCATAGTACACACTAAGCTCGTTGGTGAATGGCTGCCAATGTTCAATACTTAACTAAATGGGAACAGTATTCTAGGAATATGTCAAAAGATATTCGTTCGGTCATTTTACTGTCAACATTGTCTGTAACATGTTAACTGTTATTTTCTTTTTTTTAAAATTCAAGTTGGTGTACAACAGTTCCTACAGAAAATGCAGCAAGGGAGAAGGCGACGATTCAATCTGTAACTACGTGTACAGTGGTAAATACATATATTAATCTATAATAAATTATTTTTTTTAAGTGAAAAATACCATTAAAAAGCCTTGTAAATACTTTCACGCTTCATAATACAAAATATGCATGTTTCTGTCAAAATTTTTACACGCATACATGAATATTACCGAGTGTGTAATTTGCAAACTGGAATGCAAAAAATGAAGATATTTTTTTTAAAATATTATTCTTTTAATACGGAAGCCGATAAGGACCATTCAAAAAAAAAAATTATGTCGTAATTACGACATAAAATGTCGTAATTGCGACATAACATGTCGTAATAACGACATCACTATGTCGTAATTTCGACATAATATGTCGTTATAACGACATCGCTATGTCGTAATTTCGACATAACATGTCGTTATAACGACATTGCTATGTCGTAATTTCGACATACCAAGTCGTAATTACGACATCACTATGTCGTAATTACGACATAGCTATGTCGTAATAACGACATCGCTGTATATATAAAAGAATATGTATTAGGATTACCAACAGACTAAATGACACAGAAATAAACAACTATAGGTCATCATAATGCCCTCAATAATGAGAAAAGCCCCCGCATAGTCATCTATAAAAGAGGGACGAAAGGTACCAGAGGGAGAGTCCCCGAAATGACAGCTGTTTAACAATTTAATTCAAACGAGTGAAAATAACGGTTTTAATAATGTACAAACAAAGACCGAAACACGAATATGTAACACAGCATCAAATGACAACCACTGAATTACAGACTCCTGACCGCTATCTGATAATAACGACAACCTTATAGTTTAACTTTTCACTTTTTGAAGCGATAGGAATTTCGTAATGGTCGCCAGTAAAGGCAAAGTTTGTATCGTAAACAAATTCATCTTTTTTTTCTGAGAATATTGAACACTTCATGCAATCAAGCTTAATTAAAGTTATTCACTAGCACCTCAGACTTGCACATACTAGAAATTTATTTATAATCAAGTCAAATGAGACCCAGTTGAATAGGGGAGCAATTCAAGCTCCCTGGAGCCTCTAATTATGTTTGGCATTGCAGGTTCTGAATAAGATGAATTTTAAGCTTTTCCCAATAAAGACTATGTTAAACTTTGGACTCATAGTGCTCAGACCCACGGATCTCTGTACCTTCATTTTTACACACTTGTATCTTAATGTACTACTGAGTCTTGATGCAAATTATAACTGCAATGCTATTGTTGGTTCTTAATGAGATTCTTCAAGCGTCCTCCCCATTGAAGCCCTATTATAACTTTGTACCCCAAGTTCTTTTAACCACTGTTCCCCGGGACAACTATCTTGTTGAGAGTTGCGTTTTTGAACAAACCAGCGTATCCCAAGGCCTTGATAACCTCTGTAGGCCCCAATTAAAACAAAAAAAACTTCAAAATTGGAGAGAAAACTGAAAAAAATGGTTTCTAACCTCAGAAATATTAACCCTTGGCTATCTTAGATTTAATGCAATCAGTATGCATCAGCATCAGGGTACAGCTCATTTGCATATCATTTGCATATTTTTACAAATACTTGAAATTTAGACAATTTCTGATAACAATTCAGCATGCCAAGGGTTAATATCCCTGAGGTTAGAAACCATTTATTTTCAGTTTTCTCTCCAATTTTGATGTTTTTTCGTCTTATTTGGGACCTACAGAGGTTATCAAGGCTTTGGGATACGCTGGTTTGTTCAAAAACGCAACTCTCCACAAGAAACCAAATGACACAGAAATTAACAATTATAGGTCACCGTACGGCCTTCAACAATGATCACAGCCCATACCGCATAGTCAGCTATAAAAGGGCCCGAAATGACAAATGTAATACAATTCAAACGAGAAAAACTAGCGGCCTATTTTATGTACAAAAATTAACGAAAAACAAATATGTAAATTAAAGATTGGGACAGACACATACATTAAGAATGTGGCGGGGTTAAACATGTTAGCGGGATCCCAACCCTCCCTCTAAGTTTGTAGGAATAGTTGTCCTGGGGAACAGTGGTTAAAAGAACTTGGGGTACAAAGTTTTAATAGGGCTTCAATGGGGAGGACGCTTGAAGAATCTCATTAAGAACCAACAATAGCAATGCAGTTATAATTTGCATCAAGCCTCAGTAGTACATTAAGATTCAAGTGTGTACAAATGAAGGTACAGAGATCCGTGGGTCTGAGCACTATGAGTCCAAAGTTTAACATAGTCTTTATTGGGAAAAGCTTAAAATTCATCTTATTCAGAACCTGCAATGCCAAACATAATTAGAGGCTCCAGGGAGCTTGAATTGCTCCCCTATTCAACTGGGTCTCATTTGACTTGATTATAAATAAAGTTCTAGTATGTGCAAGTCTGAGGTGCTAGTGAATAACTTTAATTAAGCTTGATTGCATAAAGTGTTCAATTTTCTCAAAAAAAAAAGATGAATTTGTTTACGATACAAACTTTGCCTTTACTGGCGACCATTTTGAAATTCCTATCGCTTCAAAAAGTGAAAAGTTAAACTATAAGGTTGTCGTCATTATCAGATAGCGGTCAGGAGTCTGTAATTTAGTGGTTGTCATTTGATGCTGTGTTACATATTCGTGTTTCGGTCTTTGATTGTACATTATAAAAACCGTTATTTTCACTCGTTTGAATTAAATTGTTAAACAGCTGTCATTTCGGGGACTCCCCCTCTGGTATCTTTCGTCCCTCTTTTATAGCTGACTATGCGGGGGCTTTTCTCATTATTGAGGGCATAATGATGACCTATAGTTGTTTATTTCTGTGTCATTTAGTCTCTTGGCAATCATAATACATATTCTTTTATATATATAGCGATGTCGTTATTACGACATAGCTATGTCGTAATTACGACATAGTGATGTCGTAATTACTACTTGTTATGTCGAAATTACGACATAGCGATGTCGTTATAACGACATGTTATGTCGAAATTACGACAAAGCGATGTCGTAATAACGACAGGTTATGTCGAAATTACGACATAGCGATGTCGTTATAACGACATGTTATGTCGAAATTACGACATAGTGATGTCGTTATTACGACATGTTATGTCGTAATTACGACATAAAATTTTTTTTTTGAATGGCCCTTATCGGCTTCCGTATTTTAACTTGTTTAGCTTATAAATATTTTAATGTAATAGTTTAATAACTGAAATCTACAATCAAAATATATCATTAAATTACGGAAGCCGATAAGGGTCATTCGAAAAAAATAATTTATGTCGTAATTACGACATAGCATGTCGTAATAACGACATAACTATGTCGTAATTTCGACATAGCATGGTGTAATAACGACATCACTGTCTCGTAATAACGACATCCTTATGTCGTTATAACGACATCGCTATATATATAAACAAAGAGTATGTATTATGATTGCCAAGAGACTAAATTACACAGAAATTAACAACTATAGGTCATCATAATGCCTTCAATAATGAACAAAGCCCCCTCATAGTCAGCTATAAAAGGCCCCGAAATGACAAATGTTAAACAATTTAATTCAAACGAGAAATCTAACGGCTTTATTAATGTTTGACCGGCAACCAACAGCATGGACACTGTTACTAAATAAAAGCAACAGTAGTATACCGGTGTTCAAAGGTCATAAATCGATTAAGAGAAAAAAATCCGGGTTACAAACTAAAACCGAGGGAAACATATCAACTGTAAGAGGAAAATAAACGAACAGGAACACTAAAGTGAACAAACATAAACCCTTAACATACATAGAACGAACTATTTGATAACAACTGTCATATTCCTGAATTGGTACAGGACATTTTAAGAACAAATGGTGGGTTGAACTTGGTTTAATGGCTAGCCAAACCTCCCGCTTTATGACAATGTTAAAAATGTCGCTGAAATGATAACACTACGTGACAGAAATACAGATCAAACACACGCAATAAGATTCATCACAGAGAAACGCACAAACAAATAATATACTACAGAGTAGTAATAGTCGCAAAACATGTAAACTGCAGAACAACAACGAACATATTTCATCAACGACAAACACCACAGGATATAAGAAACAGTTACGCGCTTACGTAAACCACATGCAATCTCGAACTTTATGCAATTATTTCCACAATACTATACAAATAGACCACATAGCGAAATAACAGATTTTTGCCTCGCCTGCGATGAACGTCAAAAATAACAAAACAAAGGAATTGATTTTTCGGCGACGGCGGCTAAACTTTAATCAAAATTTTGTGATTTTTGTAATCTTTAATAAAAGTTTAACGGTAATTACAGACGACAAGCGATTGCAATAGCACACATAGTCCTTCGGGTACTAAACACATCTTCTTGATGTGATCTACATACATGCCAAATATAAATAGAGGCTCCAAGGAGCCTGAATCGTTCACCATTTCAATGGGTCCCATTAGACTTGATCATGAAATAAAGTTCTATTATTTGCAGACATATGGAGTAACTTACTTTAATATTAATTAAGCTTGATTAAATTCAGTGGTTATCATTCTCAAAAATGAATATGTTTACGATAGGGTTTTGATACAAACTTTGCCCTCACTGGTGGCCATTTTTAACTTCGGATCAGCTCAAAACGTAAAAACTCTTTTTAAGGACCTGGATACTAGGTATACATTGTATATTTATACTAAGTTTAAAATCAGTCATTTCAGCGATCTTGAGAAGAAGATTTTGAACATTGATTTTTTTTAAAGTCCCTTGTCGGTCATGTGTTTTAACCAATGGGTAACTAAGAAGCAACACTTGAATAGGACCTTATAGTGCACACGTATATCAAGTTTGATTCAATTCTGATAAGTGGTTCTTAAAATAAAGATGCAAATGTTGTTTCCCATAGTGTGTCGATGCTCACAAAGTAGCAATTCTAAGGTTGTCGTTATAGATGGTATAGCGATGTCGTAATTACGATATAGATGTCGTTATTTCCACATAATATGTCGTTATTACGACCTAGCGATGTCGTTATTTCCACATAATATGTCGTTATTACGACATAGCGATGTCGTTATTTCCACATAATATGTCGTTATTGCGACATAGCGATGTCGTTATTACGACATACCGTAATTACGACATAAATTATTTTTTTTGAATGACCCTTATCGGCTTCCGTATTAAATGGATGCTAACTGGTTAAACATTTTATCAATAAAGAACTAAATACCTTTTTTTTCTTTTTTAAAGTCTTTTAACAAACTTCTTTTCTTTTTGTTTCAGAACTCCAGATGAATTATGTACACCATAACGGTCGTGGAGTTATTTTTGAATATTTCTTATATTAATATTTAATGCATTAAAGGGATTCCTTAAACAACCTGCGAATTTATATTGGTCTCCAGCCTACATCGTAATTTGAAATTTGAAACATAAGGTTGTCAATATGAAATTAGTTGATTAGATTTCACTAAAAACTTAATTGTTGAAAAGGAATCACAATGTGTATCTCTAGATCTTTCTGCACTGCCGCACTTATGAATTTTCCAGGACCTCATCCTCTCTTGTATGGCTGCATGAGATATTTTCTTGATTGGTTGTTAATTTCTGCGGGGTTGGGGACTCCTTCAAACTTTAAATAATGGTATGCAGATCATAAAATAGTATCAATATCATATAGCTATATTACCAATCTAATTAAAATATAGATCTCGGATTTCGTTATACAACGTTATACCTCGTATGTAGTATAACGTAGTATAACGTAGTATAACGTAGTATAACGAAATCAGAGATCTATATTTTAATTAGATTGCTATATTACATTATTCATATGCTTCATAAGAGACGATATCGGATGTGAATGTAAAACTAAAATTTCAATGTTTGAGTTCTGTAAGGAAAATTCTGCTATAGAAACACTAACAGTCAATCATGTGCATGTACCCTTCAGGGCAAAAAATAGGTTACAAAAGAGAGGCGAAAGATACCAAAGGGACATTCAAACTCATAAGTCGAAAGTAAACTGACAACGCCATGGCTAAAAAGAAAATGACCAACAGACAAACAATAGTACACAAAACACAACATAGAAAACTAAAGACTGGGCAACACGAACCCCACCAAAAACTTGTGGAATCTCAGGTGCTCCGGAAGGGTAAGCAGATTCTGTTCCACATGTGGCACCGTCCTGTTACTCATGTTAGTACAAACCCGGTAATAAGTCTAATTCGGTAGGTCACATTCGGAGAAAAATGAGACGGGATTGTAGTTACGACATTTGGAACATATCCGTTATCATTTGTGAAACGGATATCCAAAACTGTCTACCAACTCGTGATGGCGTCCGTAAAATTTACGGAGGGATGATTTCAACTTCACCACTTGAACTCTTGGTTTAATAGCTTCCTTGTGACAGCAACCCTCTATCAAGGAAATCATGATAGAAAATATCGTATCAACTGGGAGATATATACTCCGTATTCAGGCGCTGCTGGAATGTTGCTACATAGAAATGGAAAATTCAAAATTGGAAAGCTAAAATCATCTCTTTTGTCGTAAATTTTTGTTTTCAACCGACCCTCATTGCCAATTTCTAGATGTAAGTCAAGATATGAGGCAGACTAAACTGTATCTGTTGTATCCTTATATCAAGTTCGATGGGATAGATGCGTTCAACATAGTCACCAAATTTTGAATTATTTAGTGAGAGAACATCATCTATATAGCGGAAAATAAAGTTAAAGGATACTGCTAACTTCTTTTCTTTCTTCCTAAGAAGCTTCTGTATGAAGTTAGCCTCATGTGAATAAAGGAACAAGTCGGCAAGAAGAGGGTCACAGTTGGTTCCCATGGGAATGCCGATGGTTTGTGGAAAAACACGTCTTCCAAATGTAACAAGCATCTTGATAATGTCAGTTTTTACAATTGCCTTTCTTAGAAAACGCTCCAAAGACTTAAATCATGGGCAGTAACTGAGTGTTCTCTAACAAATGTTCCAACGACTAAAAATATAAATCTTTAAACATGGTACCAAGCTTTAAAGATCAAAGGATTTTCCCAGGCTTTTTATCATTTTCGTGAATTTCAAGGCCATTTCAAGACATAGAATGATTGAAATAAAATTACCGGCTTTTCTAGTTCTCAAAGAAGGGTAGGAACCCTTTAAAAAAGAACTGCAAGACTTGTAAGTATAAAGATCCATTAACTTGTGAATTTTGCTGAAATTAGTTTTTAAATAATTTGACACACTGTGGCATAGTTAAGACAATTGAATTTGGCATATTTGATATAATTGATTTTCCTGATAAAAGAACAACGTTTTAATTCCGGAAGTTCCTTACCTTTAGAATAAGTCAAAAGTATTAAACGTGTGTTTGATCTTTTGTTTTAAAGAGCATATGTCTGCAACTCCAGTGAATGTCTTGAACCATTTTAAGATTTATTCCACGTTATCATATTAAGCGAAACATGGAATACAGTGACATAGCATATATACAAAAACAAGCTGTGTTATTCTCTAAGCCAATGTGAAACTCTCCTCAATATTGATTTTCTTTAAATCTGACAATGCTAATTTTCATTTATGTAATGCCTTTTTTGTTCAAGTCTATGAGTAAATATCCTCGCATTATAATTTTATTATGAATTATAAATGATAAATTTACAATAATTTAAAAACCGTTTCCAGTAACAAAACAAGTATCACAGAGTATTCAAAATCACAGATAACAGTTAACAAACTCTCATGGATATATCTAAGGGTTCAGTAAAGAATAAAGTTTTGTAATTATCATTTACTGATACAATAAGATGTTCGGCATCTGTATACACTTACAAAGTATACCGTCAGTACAGTCAAGCTTTATATGGAAATAAACATTAACATACTCAAGTAATAACAGCATGTCACGCAGTATTAATATGTGTAAATGTGAAGCGAACAATGTAAGTATCGAAAAAAATATTTTCTCGAACTTCGTTATGATATATCTGGTATAAATGGCAAAACGAACAACGTTTATATAGTTAGTCAGCCAAATACCACAATATGGAGGGAGTGTAATAAATGTAGTAAAGTCTAAATGGCAATACAGATGCTTTACTTTATCTGGTATCATGCATCAATTATGCAGACACAAATGTCGGGCTTGGTATTGCGTTTTCTAGATCTGCAACCTGTCCGACGTTTGCTGTACTACAATCATAGAACACGTTGTGGTTCACTATGTTTTTGTCGTTTTGTAGTTCACTTTCCCCAGTGAGATTTGTTACATTCTCCTTCTTATCATTTTCTTCGTCGTCACATTGATCGTTGCTTTTGTCTCCAGCTTCATATCCTCCTGAATTCACGTTTTTCTGCGTCGATAGAGCATCAAGACAAATGTAGGACAATTTATGAGGATCAAATACTGGGTATACGTTGGGTGGCACACGTTTCTGTCCATAACAAGCTTTTGTACTACCTAAAATGAAACAAATAAAGGTTCATTTGTGTCATTTTTGTTTTCAAACAAATAAATATGGCAAATTTCTAAGGGAGCTCCCATTTGATTTTTATGGGGGGGGGGGGGGGGGGGGGGGGGGGGGGCTAGGATGAAATTTGAAAAAAATAGGCAGGACAGGAGTTTTGAGTAAAAAAAAAGGCAGGATGAGATTATTTGCAAAAAAAAAAGGCAGGATGACAATTTAGTTAAATAAAAAAAGTCAGGATAAACTTAAAAAAAAGGCAGGACCGAATAGAGTGAAAAATAAAAAGGCAGGACCGAATAGAGGGAAAAATAAAAAGACAGGACAAAATTTTTCATCCTAGCCCCCCAATAAAAATCAAATGGTAGCTCCCTAAAGTCTTTCATTCATTTCTAAAATTCAGTGTGACAGTTTAATAAATATACGTACTTCAAGGTTATGGTTTTGTAACCCAATTTATAAAATCATTAAAAAAACTCAAACATACAACTTTGATAGATTTTGGCAAATTTCTAGTATTTGTCTTTTAAAATAACTAATACAAATAAGATAGAATATAAAAACAAAGGATATCGGGTATCCATCCATGACACAAAATCAGTACATGCACAACAAAAACACATTAAAAGCAAAGGAACAACGGGTTTGTTGCTGTTCTTCATCTCAAAGTCACAGTGAGGACTTCAACACGGAGCAAAACAACTCTAACCTCACTGCAAATTTAAGACCATTTTAGGCATTTTTACCCAAAGCAAAATTCAGATGAGACAGAAATAAATTCATGTTGGTTAAGGATACCCATCCATGCATTTTTTTTATGACAAAAAACATGAAAATTTGCCATATTGTATCAAAACTGTTTTTAACAACAATGAATATAGGCTTAGGTATATCACTAAATAACATTTTGTTCCGTTGATAAGACACTGATATTCGTATTTTTTTCCTTAAATCTTTAATATGTTGTAGAGTATGATTTAACCACTTCGGGAATTCAACCGTCAGTGAAATGCATTCAGGGGAAATTGACCTTACCTTGTATCTAGTGTTTTCCCTTTTGTTTTTAATAATTCGTTTCGATATAAAGCATCCCCCTGATTGCACGCGTGTTCAATTTTCTCACAACTTGTTTAACCTTTGAGACATTTATGCTGCATATTGAAATGTGTGTCCACCGACCGTACGAGAGCCTCATGGGTAGTCAGGGTCGTTAAACACCCCCTGGTAGTAGTGTCCAAAAACGTTTGTCCTGAACAATTGGTGAGCAATTGGAAGTGATTTAAATGTATAGTTTCCACCAGTTCTGAACAAGTAACAGGACAATTTATCAACATCCCAACTAGCAACAAGAATTTTATTCATTTTACACGCTTGTTTGGTTTGGTAAGAAGTGTGGCCTCTGAAAAGTACAAGATGCTACTAAACGAAGTTTTTCGGTTAACGGTTCTATGTGCTGTTAAACCGTTAATGATCAACATAAGGTAAGGGCTATTCCATTAAAATGTATGTGGGAGGGTAGGAAGGGACTTTCAAAATATCCCTACAACCAAGAACCATGTTTTAGATAATTTTACATAATGGTAATAGATACATACTGAAAAAGACCCATGACCCACATTAAATAATTAAACGTCCCTTCCTACCCTCCCACATGCATTTTAATGGAATAGCCCTAATATGTTATATAGTCATTTTGTCAAAACATACCAATATTGAAGACCTGTCTACTGACAATGTCGGAGTCTACAGATTTATTTGGCAGATAACTAGCCATGTCACATGATAAAACATCAGCTACATTTTGGAGACGTTCAACTTCTTCAGCTTTGCCATTATCTGTTTCAGATGCTTCTTCGGGCTATAAATCAAAACATAATCGTACAAATTAATATTGTTACCTTTAAGTCTTAAGTAATACAAATTATACCATCTCAATCTCCACAGCTAAGTTATTTCTATGTCGTTTAAGGAGTATAGTTATATGATAGCAAACATGATTATAACTACTCTGTTTCCATTGCTAACAAAGATGATTATAACTACACTGTTCCCATTACTAACTCAGTTAGAGTTGTACACAAAAATAAAATAAACCATAAATATGAAATGTGAAAGAATCGTTTGCAAGAATCTTGAACAAAATTGTACTAGTTTCAAACCACGAGTACTGTATTTTCAGGAATATTTTATTTTAATCGTAACAATAGGTTAGTTTTCAAAAGGGCTACAATAAAATGTTGAGATTGATGAATAAAAAACGACAGAAATATCAAATTTCTGAAAAACTATATACATATTATCTTACATAAGGTTTAGCATACAAGACGTCTCTGATAATGCTGTTCAGTTCAGCGTTCTTTAGTTGTAATCTCTGGATGTATCCCTGCTGTTGTATGATCAGTAACTTTAACTCTGAAATCTATCAATAGAGAACAATTAGTTATAAAATTGAATGTAATTTTAAACATGGATTCAATGGATTCACGCTGTTTTATGAAAAATAAAAAGATTAAACCGTTACATTTTAATAACTGTTAATGTGGAAACCAAGATAGAATTTATATTAGTATCATATCGAGAGAAAAAAACTAGTGACACGGCTTGTTATTCAGACTTCTTGATACCTGATTAAAGCTTGCGTTGTCTTTCAAATTAAGTCCGGTAATATAATATCTTCCTCTTATAGCTGCCACGCGTGTACCTTACCTTGGCCTGCCTAGCAAAGTCTAGTGACATCGCTTGTTCTTCTTGACACCGTCTCTTCATCAGGACACTATTAACGACGTCTGCTGTTTTGTGTTTGTCATTGTGTCTTCTAGGAGTATCTGGTATGTCTATAAAGGGAAATGTAGGGTGAATGAGCAAATCAATGTGACTTTTACATACCAGATGATCTTAACCAGAACAAATATGTTGAGGTCAGCATACAATAAAAACATTAACCAAACAGTCAGCGTGGTAAAAATAACGTTGACGTTCTGGATAAAACTTGAAGACAGTAGGTCACAATATCATTTTTTTCTCTTTTTGCTGACAATGTATGTGGGAGCCACCACGGGAATGTGGTAAAAATATTGACTCATATAAATAAAGAAATGTTGGTCTTTTATTTTTTAAACATTTGAAATCTGTTTTATTTGAACTTCTGTTTTTCGAATTCTTTTTCTACTTGTGAGAATGCACCGTGCGAGATTATTATATCAAAGCAAGCTTCCATACACACAAATTGTATATTAAGAACAATTTGTGTAAAGTGCAAAACTGAAAAATCGTGAGAAACTTTTTTTTCTTTTCTACCTGGTAGATATAATTGACAAAATATATTATCCTCTACTTCCGCTTTCCATCTTACTTACCATTATATATGTGCAATCTTTGTTACTTACCATTATATATGTTCAATCTTTGTTACTTACCATTATATATGTTCAATCTTTGTTACTTACCGTTTTATATGTGCAATCTTTGTTACTTACCATTATATATGTTCAATCTTTGTTACTTACCATTATATATATGCAATCTTTGTTACTTACCATTATATATGTGCAATCTTTGTTACTTATCATTATATATGTTCAATCTTTGTTACTTACCATTATATATGTGCAATCTTTGTTACTTACCATTATATATGTGCAATCTTTGTTACTTACCATTATATATGTGCAGTCTTTGTTACTTACCATTATATATGTGCAATCTTTGTTACTTACCATTATATACTTCAATCTTTGTTACTTACCATTATATATGTGAAATCTTTGTTACTTACCGTTTTATATGTGCAATCTTTGTTACTTACCACTATATATGTGCAATCTTTGTTACCTACCATTATATATGTGCAATCTTTGTTACTTACCATTATATATGTGCAATCTTTGTAATATGTTGGTAATTTGTTGTCCTTGTCGTACTATTTCTGATTGATACTGTTCACGTGTTTCAACCCAGTCGGTCTCCCTTTCCTCCAAGTACGCCTATCATAAATAAATATTATGCTTACAAGAAAACAAATTATAACCTCAAATTTATGGTAATTCCATGTTCATTGACGTTTGATGAATGAAACCCATTTTCAATATATATTTAAAGACTTTTGAAATTCATTAAAGTAACATTCTTAATTTCTTTACTATTTTAAATCATTTTCACCCTTTTGTACGTATTGTTCCTCTTATCTTTACGATTAAACAAAGTATAAAACACTATTGATATGTCATACTTAGTCTAGTAAAACCATTTTTTTTAAATCATTATTGACTTGTGTGGTCATTTCTGGTCGTATTTAATGAAGTTACGGTAACTTACCAATAGAAGCAAAATTGTCACAGGTTTATTTGGTTATAATTTTGTTACTGCAACGTTAGTATTTTAATTTTCTCGTGAAATAAATACAAGTAGTATTTTTGTCCGGAAATTTGCTACATATTCCATTCAAATGAAATTGTCACATCATGTGAAACAAAAACAACAGAAGATAAAATTGTGACCAAATTAAAGAAAAACTGCAGACAATGCTGCATAGATCTTTCAACACCAGGTTTGATAAAATCAAACCATAAAAAACTTCAATTTTTTTTTAAACATGTGTTTTGTATGAAATATATAGCAACTAATTGCAGTTGATGAATATATGTCCATGCACTTTTTGGGTGTACCTTCATTTTTTGATGATCTGCATAAATTTTCTGGTAAGTCTTTTGCACCTCTGCTCCCCATTGATCCACCCTTTGTGCATGTCTGACAGATAGAGCACCAAGATGTACAATTTCTGTAAAAAAAAATAAGAGCAATAAAGTAAAATAAATAAATAAAAATAAAACCTTTATGAATTGGACAAGAATTCAAACTTGTTGATCAGCTGAAATAAGCAGGAACAGTATACAGTCTCTCGAGCTCACTACTATCAGACTGCTATTCACGATTGACTCGTTAAAAAGTTTATTTTTATTGTTTCTTAGTTTTATCATTGATGCAACGTTAGAAATTGAACGCATGCATTAAGGAAATTTAAATAATGTTGAATATAATGATACTGAGTCCCCCGATATTATTTCATGCTTCGTGATGTGGCAATATCGGGGATAACATTTATTTTATTAGAGAGTTCAGCTTGCAAAAAAAATTAACAACTACGACCATTCCTAGCAGCTTCATAGCCTCAAGGACGTATATTAGTTATACGTCCTTGATAGCCTTTAGAAGTCTCCCAATAAAAGAGAAAATAATTTGGTTAATGTCCTCTGAAGACACATTAGTCATTAACAGATTGATTATTTCAATATTTGAAACTGGCTTTCCTGCTTGAAATAATATTTTAATATTATAGAAAATATTTTTGTATTTATGCCCTAAATGGACACAGGATTCTTTTAAGGGAGAATAATTGTATACCGCCATCATGGATTGTAAAATACTAAGCAGCACAAAATTGGTCTAGTTCTTTGCTTATATCTGCAAAGTTTGAGACAGAACGGCAATTTATGTGTAAGACTATTTATTCAAATAAAGAAAAATTAGTAATTTATAGTTACATAGAGACTGTTTTTACACATACCAATTATTTGTTTTTGTTCGATTCAAATTTTCAACTTAGCCATATAAGAGGAGATCACTGTTCCCGTAAAACAAATATTTAGGAATGAAGAGAATTTTTTGACTAAAGTTTTTTTACTTGAAGCATGAAAACAAGTTCGGTGACACCAATTTTTCTATCTATTTCCTAAAAGCATATTACAAAACCTATCTTGTCATATTTTATATATGCAGATGTATTCATCGGACAGCTGTTCTTATTACTGTCATTGATAACATGTTTTTGCTTTTGAAATATTTTCATTGTATGCAAGTCTAATTTGAAAATTTGTGAAGTGTACACTGCACTTAACAAACGTTTCTGTGATATCATTAGCTGCACAATATAATGAACAAAGTCAAGTTAACACTTACCACTAACTTCACCTATAAATTTTTCAAATCTGTCATGTAAAACTTGTAATATTTCAGTAACCATTAAAGCTTTTTCTTGCATTTTCTGGGGTTCTTTTTCAGCAGTGAGGTTGGTGAATTTTATATCTTTGTCGCAAACTTCTGCAATTCGATTATTTTCGATTTCTGGTGTTGGATCTTTTTCATATGATTTGCAAGGCTGTGCATCCTGTACATTTTCCGGATTTTCTACTTTTGTTTCATCAGATTTGAGATGTTTTGCGTTTCCGTTAGTAACTTGTTCTTCGTCGATTTCTTTTTCTGTTGGCATGTCAACCAAATCTAAGACATGGAGTTTGAGCATTTCAAATGATTCCTCCACAGCCATATCACAATATTCAAGAACATCAACTTTCAATTCAAATTCGCGGAAAAAGTCAAATTTGTCCTCCTCTGGTTCAATTTCTTCTTCAGATGATGACGAGGATTCAAACTCCGCGCTTTCATCAAGTGCTCGGCGTCGATCAAGGTCGCGCTTAATTTCTGGACTGCTTTTCTCGCTTTGAAAATTTGGGAAAAGTTCTTCAGGCATTTCTTTTTTCATAATTTCGTGTCTTTTTAAAATAATGCTTTCGTCACTCACTGCTTTTCTCAAGGAACTTTTATCTACATTTGAGGAATCTTCATTATCAGATATTTTTTGGCTACTACTGCAACTCACATTTGAGACATTATGTCTGTTCAGATTCAGGTTTCCGTAAGTTACCTCCGTTGCACAAACTGATATGTCCCCTACTTCTTTGTAGCATATCCCAGACACGGGTTTCCAAAATTCATCTCCCGTTTCTGGTACATCTTCATCTGAATCCATGAGAGCATGCTGTATAACATATCCTACCAATGAATCGGTCTGTTTAGATGGAATGACGTCTTCTGACGAATCTGTGTCAAGAACATCCGCCATTGTTCAAAACGCAACGTAGATGACGTCATTTTTAAATATTGATTTATATGACGTCACAGACGTTCTTTTAATAACGGGCACCTGTAGATCATAGAAGCAATTCAAAAAAGATTATTTATTTATTTTTTTTTTTAAATTCTATTGCCATATGAATCATTTTAAAAAGATTTGTGACATTAACATACAAAAAGATAACAATATAAACATTATATCAATGCAAACATACACAAAAAGACAAAAACAAACCCATAGGAAAACATATCCCATAAAACATGTATATAAAGTAAGAACTACGAAAATGTTAAATACTTCCGCAATTTGTTGTAATATACAAATACAGGTAATTCTAAATCCTAAATCGAACTCTTCCAGCTCAATTTATAAAGCAGTCGTACGACATATAAATGTCATTCAACATCGGTTTATTTTTATTTTTCGAAGTTTGCTTGATTGTTTTTGTTTTTGTTTTTTTTTTTGTATTTTTGTATGTAAATTTTTTTTTATCGTGACCCATATTAAAGTCACTGCAGAAATAAAGAAACAAATAAGAAAACATATATCTTCTTTGTGCTGAAATGTTATTAAAAAAGTGACTTTTTTGAATTGATGATAAAGGCAGCTTAAAATGGTTAGACTGAGCACTGAGATATTGCAGGTTCGTTTGATGATATTAAAAAAAAAAAAAAAAAAACAGTGCCTCAAGTCTTTGATAATTTAATAAATTCCCTTTTCTAGAATTCTCTTAAAGTGTGGACAAAAGAAGATGTGGATAAGTAAATTTACGTCAACATCGAGACACCACCTAACGACAAAAAAAGATATCTAGAATACGAAGCCAAATGTTCGTAGATGAAGACGTTTCAACAAAGTCTGAACGAAGAGCGGCTATACAGAACAAAACAATGTTCCCACTATGTATTGAATCCCTTAAACTTTACAAATATCTTGTTATATCTGCCTCCAGTAAATGCTCAATTACACTTTCCTTCCTCGTATACCGTTTTAACATTTACCAACGTTGAAGAACATGTTTTCAAATATAGGGACAATGCTTAAAATGTTAATTTATTTCCGGAGAATAAAGTCTTGGATACACAGTTTTCACTTCCTCTACTGTTTATTACGGTATTTACCCTGAATAATATAACAATTTGAAATACATGTAAGCACACAGACATCTGGAATTAAACTTTTAATTCACATGGATCTTGGAAAGATCATATAATGATGTCATTTCCAAAGCCTGTTGCGGATGTTAAAGCACAAACCTATAAAAAATCAGTGTAAAAACATTATTTGGGTTCACATTTTTTGGATTAAGGAAATGTGATATGGGATAATTGTAAATTGAATAGGTACAATATGAAGCGGGTACATCTAGATTAAAATTATATAAACTGCTTTGATTAGACTCCTAAATATTGCAAGACTTAAATAAAAAATACACTGATGTATAAAGCTTTGCAAGGTTAGTCTACTATACTTTCAAACTCTATATTTCTGTATAGGTGATGTCACATATAGTTAATAGGAATGGGAACTATATGCTCGGAAACCCATGGTTTTTCAACCGATCTTTAGTGCATACAAAGTCTAAGCGACTTATGTTTTTTTCCCATACATACATGTGCCCTGAATTGTTTAGTGACTTGGATAACTATACTAATCTTACTTATCTTTTTTCAGTTCGTAATTAAGTTTGTTATTTAAATCTCACTTTGTCAGTCTTATTTTCAGAGCTGATGGTATGCATGTATGACGATGCCGTAGCGTAGGGATGACATTGGTGAAGACTTTTACTTTTTTATGATTGTCCTTTTTCAATAAGCATGGGAGCGCAGTCTGCTACTCCGTGAGCTGAATATCATGATCATTGTGAGTCTTCAGAGTTAAAACACCCCTTTTGGCTCTTTTGAAATATGAAGATGGTAACCAGTGCCTAAACATATGTTCAATCAGCAAATGATATCAAGAAAACAATTGCGAAATAAAAAAGGTGAAGCAAAATCAATTTGAATTAAAGAAGAAACGACAAAAAAATCATTAACATTGATTGATTGATTGATTGATTGATTGTTGGTGTCCCATTTTAGCCACTTTAAACATTCTTGGATATATTGTGACGTCCAGTTTTTTTAGGGGGTGGGGTGGAGGAGAGAACCTGCGACCTATCTACATCTACATGGGTAATCCGTAAAGAGTCGGTTGACTCATCGCACGAATATGTAGACATAAAGTTGTGGTGTCATCCAAAATGTGCTCTTTTAAAATCATATGTACAGGTATTCAATATATATATATATAATAGGTGCCAGTGCCCAATAAACATTTGTGTGTTGATTTACACTGGGATATCTGTGTGCTATGAAGTGCATTGGTCTTGAATGCCTCATAGTCATCAATGTCCAATATTATTCAATAAAATAATGCATCAGTATTGTAAATAAAAAGGTTGGGAAGTTATTTGTGACAACAGGGATCTTTAGATATACCAGTTATGGTCTCATTGACACTCACCACACCTTCATCAGCACATTGTTCCTAGGCTTTATTTAAGAAGTTACATTGTAGTTAATTTATTTCAGATTAAAATACTTTCCTGGAAGAACATATTGAAACTTAGGATTTTTTCTGAACAATTGAGCCGAGCGGAGCGAGTCAAATTTTTTAAAATGTCTTGCCTGCCAAAAAAACTCACAAATTTTTTTTATTAAGGGGAAGCATTGGATTTGGGTCGCCTGACTCATTCCTTATTAAGGGGAAGCATTGGGTGTGGGTCGCCTGACTCATTCCTTATTAAGGGGAAGCATTGGGTGTGGGTCGCCTGACTCATTCTTTATTAAGGGGAAGCATTGGGTGTGGGTCGCCTGACTCATTCTTTATTAAGGAGAAGCATTGGGTGTGGGTCGCCTGACTCATTCCTTATTAAGGGGAAGCATTGGGTGTGGGTCGCCTGACGCATTCTTTATTAAGGGGAAGCATTGGGTGTGGGTCGCCTGCATCATTCTTTATTAAGGAGAAGCATTGGGTGTGGGTCGCCTGACTCAATATCTGAAGGTCATAAATTAATTATTCACGTTAAGACATATTAAAATGCCACACTTGACTCCAAGATATCACCTTGAACCATTGAAATATATGCTCAATCATGATTTTTGCGATTAATCATGTAAGGAAACAACTCTTAATATTATCAGTGCTTTTATTATATGGAAAGGGGTATAATATTAAGAAAACCTTCGCGAAAAACCTACAAAAACTGAAAGACATCAAACCATTATTCCCTTGTATTGTCATTCTTCATGCCCAACAAACAAAGTTGAAACAGAAGATGGTCATGACTCAAATGAATATAACATTTAACACTGAAATGAAATTTGAAACCAAAATTTATAACTCTATAGTTATATATATGACATCTGAATTAAGTGTTATACACTTCTGTTGAATAATCAGATACAGATTTGGAGTATTCGTCATATTAGCTATATGGTTTTGCATATTTGAAATACAGAATTACTCAAATCTTGTAATTTTTTTTTCAATGCCCCCCTCCCCCATCTGAAGTATTGATAAATTGAAACCCCCTTTTTATTCCCAAATTTTTTCAAGCCTTCCCCTTATTTTTTCCCCAACCCCCTTCAGGTTACAAATGACCAGTCCCTTAGGACTGAGACTGCCCCTCATGAGGGTGTCCAAGTAATCACATAATCACAATTTTTTTGCCAATATAATCACATAATCATCAAGTTAATTATTTTTTCAAACAAGATAATCAAATAATCAAAAATACAGTCCTAGATTATCAAATATTCAAATAATCATGAAATATTGGTCTGGTAATCAAATAATTCCTATAAAAACGGCCAAGTAATCACATAATCAAAGACAACATGTGACAAAATTTTCCGAGATTTTCCGTAGTCATTCCGTTACCAAATTGTCTTTTACTGTTGCAAATCGTACATCCTGTTATTTTTTTCTATTTGTTGTGTTGGTTTTATTTTCAGCTATTGCTGATTCAAACATTGATATGTTTTGATATTATGAAGAAATATGCCCAGATTGAGACAATCGTCCATGAAAAAATGCTATACAAGTTCCCAATCAGGTACCCCAATTTGGTCGATTGCGATATCACCGGAAAGAGTTACAAAATGTAAATATGTGATTACGCAACCGATTGTAATGTATTGTAAGGACTATTTTTAAAAGCAGTATAAACACAATTATTGTTTTGTAAGGCTTTTACCAGTTTCATTGTATGTTCAGATTTATTCATTACAAGGTAGGAAACAGGTATTCATGGTCTTTGAATTGACGGAATCACGGATTTTAAAATTGAGAATGGAAATTGGGAATATGTCAAAGAGTTGTTTATAAATGGCTTGACAGTGGCAGATTTAGGGGGCAGGGTGTCAGAACCACTTATGGAGCTACATTATGCAATCTTTTTACCTATTCCACTCCAAACGTTGCCTTTTTCAAAATCCTGGATCCGCATCTAGTAACAACAAGGCATAATATATTTATTATTTAATCATGTTAATTATTTAATTACTTTTTGGCTGACTTGTAAAGTGAACCTACAAAAACATATACTGTTGTATACACACAGGACATTACATTCATCTGTTAATATGATTCATCACATAACAACTGAGACAACTTTCAAGTCTAAATATAAATAGATGTTGTATGATTGCCAAGGAGACAACTATTCACTAGAGACCAAAGGACAAGTACGTTAACAACTATAGGTCACCAAATGGCCGTCCTCAACATATCTTAAGGTTCATCATAACAAATGGACAAATATGGCCGTATTTTCACCTCAAAAACTACTCTGTGTACAGACTTACCTGTGCATTTTGGAAAGTTTTAAGGCCTGGCATCCACTTGATATATAAAAGTTTATTTCATTTTGCATATCAGAAAGATAAAATCTTTTTTGGATTATGATGGGCATTTTTTTTCGTTCCTGCAGGAGGTGTAAAAATTAACTAAGTTGGGATACAACTTTGAGATGCTCCCTCTCAGGTAACAACTGGTTTGTATTGTATTGATTGTCCTTGATTGGCATGGGCAATAGATATCTACACATCTATAGGTGAGGTAAAGGTAGAAACTGAGTGGACAGTATCAAATGCAATTCAGGTGTTTGTTTATTTTTACACCTTCTGCAGGAAGGGAAAAAAATGCCCATCAAAATCCACAAACGATTTTATCTTTCTGAAATGCAACATACATTTAACTTTTATATATCTAGTGGATGCTAGGCCTTAAAACTTTCCAAACTGCACAGGTAAGTCTGTACACAGAGTAGTTTTTGAGGTGAAAATATGGCCATATTTGTCCATTTGTTATGATGAACCTTAACAGTACAAAAAAAATGTACCGTAAAGGAATTCAGTGGTTATACATGTACATTGTTACTTATACAAGTGTTTGTATTTACTGGTACAGTTTATTATGGAGGTAGCTATATAGACTACTTATATTCCTTATACATTCAGATTTTTTTTACTTATAAAAGTTAAAAAGTCTTATTTTGCTTGAATTTCTCTTGACTTTATTATAAGTAGTCTAAAATAGTGTGTAATTGTCTGTCATTAATAGTCTTTAAATATTCATAAAGGTATAATTTTGTGGACATGAAAACCTCATTTGTCTGTTTTCTTCAAAGTACTGCTCATTTACAAGCCTCCAGGGATAAACTTAAAACTTTTGAAGGCCTTGCACAGCATGCACAGTAACTAAAAAATTGAGCGCAGTATATCCATTGTATTTTTGTTAGTTTTTGAGATCAATGATTGAACTCTAATTAAAAATAATTTTTTAGCAAACCAGAATGATATTGTTTCGACATGTATTTTTTTACCTCCCAAAATTTAAGAATTTAACAGGTTGTAAAAAGAATATTACCATACCTGCCAACTTTTCAAAATCTCAATGGGGGATTTTAAGTGCAAAAGGATGTTTACAGATGTATATAAATAAAGAATTTCAAAATTCAGGTCAACACCTCTCATAGGGAATATCCCCTATAAACTGATAAATCTGGATAGTTGTCAGGTCTGTATTACATGTACACATGTAAGTAAATTTTTGGAGAAGAATAAGGGGAGATAATTAAAATCTTAAAAATTTATTTATATGATTATATATAACTTTACTGTATACATCTTAAAGTAAATAAACATGACTTGTTCAAGTTTTATTCCTGACTGTTATATTAAGCTATATATATAGCTACTGTAACCAGAGAGCATGATTCTACATACAAAATCACATGGTGTCCTGCAGGATTGAACCAGGATCTCTGTGTTACAAGGCAGTGTCCTAACCAACTGAGCAAAAGAAGTACTTCTGTAGCTCAACCACTTGGGGCTAAGTATCTACACATGTACTAAGGGAAGCAATCTCGTCACACTTCCTCCACCTCAAGAATCATCATACCATTTTGACTCAACACATACCCTGGCTAGAAATCCTCTCTAACCACCATGGTTTTTTTTGTTCTGAGCCAAATGTTAGCGGAGATCATGATTTTCATCACAAAATCACAATGTCTCCACCGGGACCCATGTGTTACAAGGCAGCACTCTAACCAACTGAGCTAAAGAACTACTTCCCTAGCTCAACCGTACAGCTGGCTAAGTACATGTACATTGTATCTACAACATGTATTAAGGGAAGCAATCCCATCACACTGAAATGTACATGTATAAAAAAAACCCAGCATGACAAGATGTGAAACAATTCAAAAGAGAAAACTAACTGCCTAATCTATGCTAAAAAATTTAAACAAGAAACAAATATGGAAGTCACAGCAATGCATAACAGGCTCCTGACTTGGGAGAGATTCTTAAAGAATGTGGCAGGGTCAAACATGTTTATTAGAGCTCAAACCCCCACACCTAAACCTGCCACAGTGGCATGACAGTACAACATGAGAACAAACTGATCTAATTGTTCATTCATTTTTAACCGGATTTTCGAGAGGAAATATCTGTTATTGATTTGGGGATGTACGGCAGACGGGCGGCTGCCAAACAGTGTCTCTTCAATAACATGAAAACGCTGTGATGATTTTTTTCTTCAAATTTAGATATGTTGTGACTGAATGAAGGTCAAGTTCAATTTTCACGATTTTAGTATTTCTCCTTTTTGAGTTATTGCCATTTTTAATATCCAAAAGTGGTATTTTAAAATATTTTTCTCTTGTTATCATATTATGACTAAGCATAGTAAATGTCTTATCTCAAAATAAAAATTGGAGTGACAGATTTATTTGAAAATTTTCTGTTTCCTAATAAGATCTGTAGGACTGTATATATAAACTTTGAAATTTACTAGTAGGACTGTATAAATGAAGTTTGAAATTTATTGTTCATTATTAGACATTTTGTAGATAATTAGTCTCCCTAAACCATATATAGTCTTACCCCCACCCCCCTTCAATTTGAGAATGTGCTTTTATCTTGTAAACAGTCGAGATCCCCACCCCTAAACCATAAAATCTTGTATGGGACAATAAAAAAAATCAAATGAAATATTGGGGAGTCCCCGGATTCACCCCACCCCCCTTTTTTTTGAAAACTTGTAAACGGTCAAGATCCCCACCCTAAAACCATATATATTCTTGTATGGGACAATAAAACAAATCAGATGAAATAAAAGGCAAGTCCCCTGGGGTCTTTGAGAACTTGTAAACGTTCGAGATCCCTACCCCTTAACCATATATATTCTCTTATGGGACAATAAAACAAATCACATGAAATATAGGGGAAGTCCAGGGGGGTCACCCCACCCCCCTTCTTTTTGAAAACTTGTAAACGGTCAAGATTCCCACCCCAAAACCATATATATTCTTGTATGGAACAATAAAACAAATCAAATGAAATAAAAGGTGAGTCCCCTGGGGTCACCCCCACCCCCTCCTGTTTGAGAACATGTAAACGGTCGAGATCCCCACCCCTAAACCATATATATTCTTTGATTCAACAAAAATTGAATATATGGGGTTCTTTGAAATGCTGAATGTCCAATTTCAAATATTTCAGTTCTTTGACCACATTCATTTTGTGTCACAAACCTATGCTGTGTCAAATATTCAATCACAATCCAAATTCAGAGCTGTTTTAATTTTTTTTTAAACTCGCAGTTATATTACTGAAAGCTGGTTATGGTTCAGTAATCAGTAATGAGTATAATCTATTGACTTTTCGTGTGTACAGTTGAAATAACATGAATGAGATATCAGCAGCTAATTACCAAAACTTATGCATTCAACTTAATGGTGAATGTTTTATTTTGGTGTTTATTTTTACACTTTTATCACAGGTACCATATTATTAAAGAAAATATTTCTATGGATCTTTGTCATGTTTTTATGCCGTTTAAATGATAATCCCATTTAAACATTAAGTTACATTTGATTTGTATAAACATGTACATTATATGCATAATAGATTCATTCTTATATTTTTCAGACATAACACTGAAACATTATGCTGATGCAGAATCTCAAAAGTTGAAAGTTTCTAAAGGTGCTGCAAATGCTATACATAATGAAGGCAAGTTGGTACAACGGCTTTTATATATATACATTTTTATACATTAAGTGTTACCCTTAATCGTCCGTCTTTCAGTCTGTTTGTCTCATTTTCGTTTGTTTGAAGCTTGAGGGGGGCATTTGTGTCCTCAGACACATTCTTCTTTTTATGCCCCATCATGCCATGGTAGGTAACAGGGCATTAAGTGTTACCCTCTTTCTGTCTTTTCGACTGTCGGTGCGTCCCATTTTCGTATGTTTAAAGTTTGAGCAGGGGCATTCGTGTCCTCATCAGACACATTCTTCATTTGTTCTTCTTTTATTTGTATGTACATGTATGTAGCTATTGCATAAATCATGTTTTCCATAAATGTCAAGAACGAAGGTGATCAATTTCTGAAATTAAAAAAGTTGTACATTTGTATTTTGAAGGACTACTTTTTACAGAATTTTAAAGATCTACAGGAATATTATTAGTTTTTCCACTGTAAACACCCTGGTTTTTTTTGTGCAATCATTAAGTAATACATATTTGTTAGATTTGTTTATTTATCAACGTTTTGGTTTCTGTGTGACAGATTTTTATATGGCTGCAAACATTTTTTTGCGTTCGTATAATGCTATCATGTCGTCGTCTTCCGAAGACACATTTGGTTTCCGGACAATAACTTTAGTTTAAGTAAATGTATCTGTATGAAATTTTACCAGAAGGTTCAATACCACAAAAGGAAGGTGGGGATTGATTTTGGGGGTTATGGTACCAACAGTTTAGGAATTAGGGGCCAAAAACTAGCATTTTTATATGCCCGTTTACGGGACGTATTATGGTATACCGTTGACCGTCCGTCCGTCCGTCGTCAACATGTCGGACATTAACTCAAAAACGATTTACCAATATGCTTGAAACTTTGGTGAATTGTTTATATCTATTGACGTGAGCTCCCTTTCGTTTTTTTATAAATTTCGGATTTACCGTTTCCAAATTTTGGAGTTTTATTCATTAAAAAAGGGGGGATTTTCCAGTTTTCGGACAATAACTCAAAAACAATTTCACCAATTTGCAAGAAACTTTGGTGAATTGTTTAATGCTATCGACATATGCTCCCTTTTGATTTTTATAAATTTTAGACTATATGTTTCTGATTTATGGGGTTTTATTCGTTACAAAAAGGGTGATTTTCCAGTTTTCGGACAATAACTCAAAAATGCTTTCTGCATTTTTTATGAAACTTTGGTAAATTGTTTATATCTATTGTTGTAAGCTCCCTTTTGATTTTTATAAATTTTAGATTTTATGTTTCCGAGTTACAAGATTTTCATAAAAAAGGGGTGATTTTCAACTTTTTGGACAATATCCTTAAAGTGCTTAGAGCAGTTTTCATTAAACGTTGATGACTGATTTATATCTATTAAGATAACCTCCCTTTAGTTTTTATACGACCGCAAACAAATTTTGTGGTCGTATATTGGTATGACGTTGGCGTCGTCGTCGTCGTCCAGCGTCGTCGTCCGAAGACATACTGGTTTTCGCACTCTAACTTTAGTTTAAGTGAATGGATCTTTTTGAAATTTGACCATGAGGTTAAATACCACAAAAGGAAGGTTGGGATTGATTTTGGGGGTTATGGTACCAACAGTTAAGGAATTAGGGGCCAATAAGGGGCCAAAAATAAGCATTTTCTAGTTTCCAGACAATAACTGTGGAACGGTGTATGGATCTCTCTGAAATTATACTACAAGTTTCCATACCACAAAGGGATGGTTAGGATTTGCTTTGTGGGGTTATGGCTCAAACCGTTTAGGAATTAAGGGCAAAAAAGGGGGAAAAACAAGGTTGTCCAGGTTAATGGACAAATACTTTTGTACAAAACATAATTTAAAGCAGTGTAAGGGAGATAAATCAAATACATCATTGAGATTATCTCCCTTACACTGCTTTTAAATTATGTATAAAGTAATGGTTAATGAACAATAAAGATAATTTAAAACAGTGTAAGGGAGGTAATCAAAATACAACGTTTTGGTTACTTCCCTTACACTGCTTTTAAATTATGTTTAAAGAAATGCATATCTATAAAGGAAGACCAGTAAAAATATCTGCAAATGTTGCATCTTTTTTTTTTACAAAAAAATCCATATGAAAGATTTGACAGTATATTTTTAATTCTATTATAAAATAGATTAAGTTAGCACTATGGTAAATTTAAATGGGTAATTATGGTTGCCAACTCCATTGGAAATTTTAATTGAGATTATGACCATATCTTGAGGGAAAGAATTTTTTGGGGAAAAAAGGGGGGGGGGATAAAAAGAAATTGTGGGGGGGCAATTTTTTCTCATTTTAGATTTCAGAAATTAAAAAGAATTATTCTTCAAATATTATTTTTTTTTCAAATTTCAAATATTGAAAAATTTCAAGAAGTAATCTTTAATTGCACAGTATGGCGCATTAGATTTGTAAAATCTTTGATCACATTTATTTATTTGTTATGCCGAATCTAACAGTGTATTTAAATTTGTAATTTTGGGTCCAGTTTTCAAATTGGTCTACATTAAGGTCCAAAGGGTCCAAAATTAAACTTAGTTTGATTTTAACAAGAATTGAATTCTTGGGGTTCTTTGATATGCTGAATCTAAACATGTGTTTAGATTTTTGATTATGGGCCCCGCTATCAAATTGGTTCATATTGAGGTCAAAAGGGTCCAAAATTAAACTTTGTTTGATTTCATCAAAAATTGAATTATTGGGGTTCTTTGATATTCCAAATCTAACCGTGTATTTAGATTTTTAATTTTTGGTCCTGTTTTTTAAATTTGTCTACATTAAGGTCCAAAGGGTCCAAAATTAAACTTAGTTTGATTTTAACAAGAATTGAATTCTTGGGGTTCTTTGATATGCTGAATCTAAACATGTGTTTAGATTTTTGATTATGGGCCCAGTTTTCAAGTTGGTCCAAATTGGGGTCCAAAATTAAACTTTGTTTGATTTCAACAAAAATTGAATTCTATGAGGTTCTTTGATATGCTGAATCTAACCATGTATTTAGATTTTTTATTTGTGGGCCCCGCTATCAAATTGGTTCATATTGAGGTCAAAAGGGTCCAAAATTAAACTTTGTTTGATTTCATCAAAAATTGAATTATTGGGGTTCTTTGATATGCCAAATCTAACTGTGTTTTTAGATTTTTAATTTGGGTCCTGTTTTTTAAATTGGTCTTCATTGAGGTCCAAAGGGTCCAAAATTAAACTTAGTTTGATTTTAACAAAAATTGAATTCTTTGGGGTTCTTTGATATGCTTAATCTAAACATGTGTTTAGATTTTTGATTATGGGCCCAGTTTTCAAGTTGGTCCAAGTTGGGGTCCAAAATTAAACTTTGTTTTGATTTCAACAAAAATTGAATATATGGGGTTCTTTGATATGCTGAATATAACCATGAATTTAGATTTTTTATTTGTGGGCCCCGCTATCAAATTGGTTCATATTGAGGTCAAAAGGGTCCAAAATTAAACTTTGTTTGAATTCATCAAAAAGTGAATTATTGGGGTTCTTTGATATTCCAAATCTAACCGTGTATTTAGATTTTTAATTTCAAGTCCCGTTTTTTAAATTGGTCTACATTAAGGTCCAAAGGGTCCAAAATTAAACTTAGTTTGATTTTAGCAAAAATTGAATTCTTGGGGTTCTTTGATATGCTGAATCTAAACATGTGTTTAGATTTTTGATTATGGGCCCAGTTTTCAAGTTTGTCCAAGTTGGGGTCCAAAATTAAACTTTGTTTGATTTTAACAAAAATTGAATATATGGGGTTCTTTGATATGCTGAATCTAACCATGTATTTTGATTTTGGACATTGGACCATAATAGGTAAATTAAAAAAATTCAAGTTCTTAGACCACATTCTTTCTATGTCAGAAACCTATGCTGTGTCAAATATTTAATAACAATCCAAATTCAGAGCTGTATCAAGCTTGAATGTTGTGTCCATACTTGCCCCAACTGTTCAGGGTTCGACCTCTGCGGTCGTATCAAGCTGCGCCCCAGCGAAGCATTTTATTTTTATAAATTTCTAATATAACATTGAAAAGTTATTGAACTTTATTTGTTTATAGTCTGACAACAGATTTACTAGTATTGCGCAACAGCACAGTATATTGCACAACAGAAAGAAATCTTTAATTGAATATAAATTCAATTCATATAACCAATTTCAAGTTCTTTGACTACATTTATTCAGAAACCTATAATATGTCAAATATTTAATTACAATCCAAATTCAGACCTGTATCAAGCTTGAATATTGTGTCCATTTTTGCCCCAACTGTTCAGGGTTGGACCTCTGCGGGCGTATCCAGCTGCGCTCAGCGAAGCAGTTTATTGTAGTTTCCGAACAATAACTTGTGTATGAGTGTATGGATCTCTCTGAAATTGTACCACAAGGTTCCATATCACAAAGGGAAGGGTGGGATTGAGTTTGGGGGTAATTGCCCCAAACGTGCAGGAATTAGGGGCAAAAAAGGGGAAAAAAATAGCATTTTTCTAGTTTCCAGACAATAACTTGTGTATAAGTGTATGGATCTCTCTGAAATTGTACTACAAGGTTCCACACTACAAAGGGAAGGCTGGAATTGAGTTTGGGGGTAATTGCTCCAAGGGGGGGTTCATAAAGTTGGGGGGGGGGATTTTTTTCAATTTTTTTGGGGGTTTCATACTTTTTTCAAAATTTTCAAAATTTCAAATTTTTTCAAAAAAATTTTTTTTGGGGATTTTTTTTTCATAATTTTTTGGTTTTTTTTCCTAAATATTTTCCATTTTTACATTGATTATTTCTGATTTATATATAAAAGATAAAAATACTGATATGGCAGGAGATACACACTAAACAGGGTGTGTAAAAGTATTGAAACGCTGCCTCCCTGGCGCTAGAGTCGGCCACCAGAGAACACAGGGTCACAAAGAAAAGGAGAGTAAAATGATCTATAAAGTGTTAGGTTTGACGTCCACTGTTTACCGTCGGACCAAAACACGTTACAGAAAGGGAAATCGTATACTTGTGTTTATATATATATTCTCAGTTGTGAAATAAAATATCTGAATAAAATAAAGTTTCATATTTTATTAATATCAAAAATAATCCTCGATGGAGAGAATGGGTCTTGCCGGCTCTCTCACTGGTCTGGCCAGGATCCCGGTAATGGTTGGTCTTACATATACAAACAAAACAGTCAAGTAACAAGGTTGTCACTTATTTAGCATCTTTCTATAATCTCAATTTAAGGATATTACACCCTACTACATTATAGAAGACAACAACTTAGTATAACAAATTAAATGACATATTAATCATGTCAGAACCACCAACAGAACACTTAATGTGCACCTTCAATATCACTTCAATAGCACCGTCACCGGTACCGACAACAGTATTTAGCACCGTCACCGGTACCGACAACCGTATTTAGCAACGTCACCGTCACCAACAATCTTAAATTAAAACAAAGTTAACTTTCAACACCTGTCTGTATTTCTCAGACATATTCCAGCTTCTATTAAAGTTTGTCACTTCCCATTCTTTGTTAAACCAACACTCCCCCGGTTCTGTTGTTGCTTTTGCTTTTATACTTCCGACTGACCAGTGACAGAGCTTGTTACATATTGTTACCAATCGGCAACCATGGATCACATAAGGGAAATTCCCGTTATGTTGATATTGTTTGTAAACATGTATTGATCTCATTCAATAAAGATGGGTTTTGACTTTAAATTTATTAGTAGATCATTAAAAGAGTTTTATTTGAGTTTATAGTCTAACAAGATAATTACCGCGAAAATATGGAATCAGTACGTGAAATAAAACTTCCTAACATACACAAATCTGTCGTATCCTTGAAACAACAACCAAAATAACAAATTACAGGTCTTTTATTATTTTCAACATTGGACATCTCACTAACATCTATCCTTTATCCTCAATAATTTCCAGAAACTATACAGACATAGATTTACTATAAAAAGGGGGGAAGGCCGGCATTACAGAATTGTGCAACAGCACAGTTTTGCGCAATACCACAGTATTGCGCAATAGCAAGAAATCTTCCCAATTGCTCAGTATTGCGCAATAGCAAGAAATCTTCAATTGCAAAGTATTGCGCAAAAGCAAGAAATCTTCAATTGCAAAGTATTGCGCAATGGCACAGTATTGGGCAATAGCAAGAAATCTTAAATTGTACAGTATTGCACAAAAGCACTTTATTGCGCAATAGCAAGAAATCTTCAATTGAAAATAAATACAAATTTTTTAACCAATTTCAATGGGATTAATTTAAAGTCTTAAATTTTTGGGGGTTCTAACCTTGTATTACTATTTTGGATATTGGGCCCCATTTTTGGAATGTTTGCTATAGCTTGCTATAGCAATATACTATCCTAAGGCATTGGCCTCACACCGGAAGTTGGACAGACTATAGCAAGTGTTCTACTCCTAGATAATGTAGTACGTATACTAGTGTTTGAATACTAATTCTAGGAAGATGCTTTTGAAATTTTGAGTTACTTCTATTTTGATTAGCTTACAGCTTTTAATTAAAATGTACTGAATGTTCATCGATAATTCAAATGAATTCAACTTCATTTTGAAAATGGCTATCACAAACACTACTTTGCAGATCTGCGCTGTGCGGAAATTTAAATCAATACACATCTACACGAGACAGCAGTTTCTACGTTATGCTTTTATCGGTATTCCCCAGACATGCCTGAGATCCATATATGGGTACCTTCCGACGGGAGTACAATAATCCTGGTTTCAGGGGTTTCCTCCCGTCCTCCGGTTGAAGAGAAAATAAATACCGTGTTTAAATATTTCATGAATGAACATTTTTCGACGCTATTTTTACTACGATTATTACAAATGTTTATTAAAGATGTAAAAGCCCGAGTGTATCGAAAGTAACCTGGTATCTCATCTCGGCCCATAATAGACTCAGACTATAACAAACTCGGCCTATTACAAAATCGGACTATAACAAAATTTGTATATACTATTTGTTATTAAGTCTCCCAAACAAAGTTTGGAGACTTATTGTTTTGCTCAGTTCTTATTATTTTTCTTCATGGGGTTTATTTATGGGTATTTTGAGGGGCCTACAGAATGGAAGGATTTACTAAAGAACCCTATGGGATTTTATTTTTTTAAATTTTCAAATGACTATAACTTGAGAACAGTAAGTGATAGACACACACGGTCTTCAGTAATGATCACAGGACAATAAAACAAATCAAATAAAATATAGGTTGAGTCCCTGGGGTCACCCCCATCCCCCACCACCCCATTCAATTTGAGAATGGGCTTTTATCTTGTAAACAGTCAAGAACCCAACACCTAAACCATATATATTCATGTATGGGATAATAAAACAAATCAAATGAAATATAGCAGGAGTCCCTCTGGGTCACCCCCACCCCTCCTGTTTGAGAACTTGTAAATGGTCGAGATCCCCACCTTGAAACCATATATATTCTTGTATGGGAAAATAAAACAAATCAAATGAAATATAGGGGGAGTCCCTGGGGGTCACCCCCACCCCATCCTGTTTGAGAACTTGTAAACAGTAGAGATCCCCACCCATAAACCATATATATTCTTGTATGGGTCAATAAAACAAATCAAATGAAATATAGGGGAAGTTAACGGGGGTCACTCCCACCCCCTTCTTTTTGAAAACTTGTAAATGGTCGAGATCCCCACCCCAAAACCATATATATTCTTGTATGGGACAATAAAACAAATCAAATGAAATATAGGGGGAGTCCCATGGGGTCACTACCACCCCATCCTGTTTGACAACTTGTAAACGGTAGAGATCCCCACCCCAAAACCATATATATTCTTGTATGGGTCAATAAAACAAATCAAATGAAATAAAGAGTCCCTTGAGAATCAACCCCACCCTTTTTTGAGAACTTGTAAACGGTCAAGATCCCCACCCCTAAACCATATATATTCCTGTTCATGATTTCAAGAAGATTTGAATGACATACAGGGTTAATCCCTAGGCGTCACTTATGCATATCACTTTATTAGACCAAACCAAATTGTACTGGACTTTGCCCAATATCAGGCAACCATGGGAATGACTTATTATGGGAGCTTTGTTTGGGAGACTTTGTAACAGCATCCTGTTTCAATTATTTCTTGTATTAAGTAAAAAATTTTAGAAGTCGGAAAAAACCGTTAACCACACAATCTACTAATCGTTTGTTCAATATATAACAATTCGAACTAGAAAACTAACTGCTTAATTAGTAATAATACAATTTACTACAAACAATGATGAAGGACCTTAATCAATAAAAAATACTTAATCACAGGCCCTTTACATGGGATAGGCACAAAAAGAAATTAACAGAGCTTTCTGTATATTTTATTATTTTAAATCTACAGTTTAAGGTTGCAATAGAAATTATCAAAATTTTACATGACAAACATATTGATTTTTGATAATTGCTGATGAGACAGTGGTTTAGGGAAAACACTTAAGCTGTGATTAAATACATATTTGAAATAATACACATCTACAACCTATTTGAAATAAAACACATCTACAACCTATTTGAAATAATACACATCTACCATTGCAAACTTTTCACAGGTGCTATCCAGCACTTTGATTAAATTGGTCTACATTGAGATCCAAAGGGTCCATAATTAAACTTTGTTCATCAAAAACTGAATTTTTGCGGCTCTATGATATGCTGAATCTTATTGTGCATTTAGATTTTTTATTTTGGGCCCTGTTTTCAAATTAGTCCATATTAAGGTTTGAAGGGTCCAACATTAAACTTTGTTTGATTTCAACTAAATTTTTGGTGTTTTTTTAAATGCTGAATCTAACCAAGTTGTTAGATTTTGGATATCAGACCATACTAGGTAAATTAAATGTCCCATTTCAAATATTTAAGATCTTTGACCACATTTATTTTGTGTCAGAAACCTATATTATGTCAAAAATTTGATCACAATCCAATTTTAGACAGTATCAAGCTTGAATATTGTGATCAAACTTGCCCCAACTGTTCAGGGTTCGACCTCTGCGGTCGTATCTGGCTGTGCTCAGCGAAGCATTTCATTTAATTATATCCCAGCTCCGAAAGGTGGATGGTAAACAAGATTGTGATCATCTGTCTGTTCCATGAAATTATTTGTCACACTTTTCTTTTGAACTACAAATCAGAGCTTCCTGAAATTTGTTAACAAGCCTCATGTGAGCATGTTATATTTGTTTTCACATTCATCAGTTGTAAACTTTTTTGTTTACATATGAAATCTTACACATATTTACCATGTATGAAATTTTCGTTGCATTTTTTGCAGGAACTTCAAATAGATTGGTTTTCTTAAATTTAGAATCCAGCTTCATATGAGCATAAGCATATTGTGCGATGCATTTTCCAACTTCCTATATTCATTTTCAGTTTTTAGTTAAACACAATCATTTGAAAATATTTTCAGCTTGAATTTATTTGTATATATTTTACAGTTAGAAATATGCAAATGACCACCATAGACAAAACTAAACTTGAGAAGGAGGATGTCAGCTGGTTTGACAAAGATATTGATGATTTAGAAATAGGGGAGCCAGTATCTGAAGAACCTCAGGACATCGACCAGAATCAAGGTAGAGTGAAGTTGACATAATATATATTTGAATTTTGAATTTATAATTTTTGTCTCGCCTTGACGGAGTCAAAAAGCGAGACGTAGGTATGCTGTTTCCGGCGGCGGCGGTGTCAACAATGTATTAGTTTGTGATTAGGTCTAGTTCATGGTGAACCACTAGTGGTAGGTCAATGATATTTGGTATGCAGTTGTATTAGCATTGGCACATCTCATTATCATGGAGATTATTTGGCCCCGCCCCCTCAGTCAAGGTCTATTGACTTTGAAACTTTTCATAGTTTACATGTATTAGTTTGTGATTAGGTCAATTTATGGGGAACCACTAGTGGTAGGTCAATGATATTTGGTATGCAGTTGTGTAAGCATTGGCATATCTCATTTCCATGGAGATTATTTGGCTCCGCCCCCTTAGTCATGGTTTATAGACTTTGAAAATTTTGCTAAGTTAACATGTATTAGTTTGTGATTAGGTCAGTTCAAGGGGAACCATTAGTGGTAGGCCAATGTTAGTTGGTGTTCAGTTGTATAAGCATTAGCACATCTCATTTCCATGGAGAATATTTGGCCCCGCCCCCTCAGTCATGGTCTATTTACTTTGAAAGATTTGCTTAGTTTACATGTATTAGTTTGTGATTAGATCAGTTTAAGATGAACTGCTAATGTTAAGTCAATGATATTTGGTATGTAAATTTATTGGCATTTGCAAGTATCATTTCCATGGAGATTATATAGCCCCACCCCTGATCATGGTTCATTGACTTTGAAACTTTTACATAGTTTACAAGTTAATGTTTGTGTTTAGGTTTGTTTAAAGGGAACGACTTATGATAAGTCAATGGTATTTGGTATGCAGTTGTATTAGCATTGGCACATCTCATTCCATGGAGATTGTTTAGCCATGTACCTTCAGTCATGGTTCATCGACTTTGAATATTTGCATTACTTACATGTTAAAGTATTGCTATTTTAATTTCAACATTTGCATTATCAAAATTACAAAAAGGCGAGACATATCTCTGTGATAACAGTTTATATTGATTAGAACATTTTATTCTATAATACAAAAGACTGTTGAAGGATATTAAAAAGGAAAAAAAACATATACATGTATTAAGGTTGAGTGTTACCCTGTAAGTAATTTTGTTACTGCTTCTTTTAAAAGTTTATTTTATTCCAGAAATCCTACCTTTGTAGGTCTCAAATCTTCAAATGTCAGTTGGGCCTCCAAATATTTTTTTGATTGGAAATCTACCTCTTAAGTCTAGTCTCCTGACATGGAGGTCAAACCTCTCTCTTAAGACCAGTCGCCTGACATCAAGGTCAAACCTCTCTCAAGACCAGTCACCTGACATGGAGGTCAAACCTCTCTCTTAAGCCCAGTCACCTGACATGGAGGTCAAATCTCTCTCTTAAGACCAGCCACCTGACATGGAGGCCAAACCTCTCTCTTAAGACCAGTTACCTGACATGGAGGTCAAATCTCTCTCTTAAGACCAATCATTTGACATGGATATCAAATCTTCCTCTTAAGACAAGTCTCTTTACATGGATGTTAAATCTCTGTTTTAAAGGAAGTCTCTTGATGTGGAGGTCAAATTTCCAGAAACTTAACAAATGGTTATCAAAGTATTGTTTATGTACACAGTATATATTGGCCAAGCTACATGATACTTTGTTGTAGCTTAAAAAGTTGCATAATGATTTACTGAAATAGAGTTTTGCTCAGATACAAATTAAAATTCACCAAATAGGCTTATTGTCTACAATTCATGCTGAAATTTTTGGGTTAAGATTGCATAAAATGCAATCAAAACCCTAAGGTACTGACTTGATATCTTAATCTTCCAAGGTTTATCACTACCTTTGAGATACACAAAATATAGTGCATTGATCATAACATTCTATACATCCTATCCATGAACATTTCCAGAAATTATCAATGAAATATATGCTCAGATACTCAAGTCACAAAATGATGTTATACTTGTCAAAAAAATTACATAACGTTTGCAAGGTGCAGGAATCTAATATCTGTTCTAAAAATACCAATGATGTCATTGTTAAAGTCATCTCTAAAAATTAGAGTTATCTTCCTTTGTCCAGAATTGTAGTTGAATCAACTGCAACGAAGCTTTATACAATGCAATATTTAATTTTTCTGCCACTGAAATATTAAAGCAATCTTTACCCTTCAGTGCTTACATGCACTTTGATTTTTCAAAGTTATTTGATAAATTCAATCTTATCAGGTTGACTTATGGAATTTTGGGATCACCTGTTTGCAGTGCTAATGTTTTGATGACTTAATATGAAAATAAGGAGATGTGGTATGATCTAAATTAAACTTTTGTTTAATTTCATAAAAAATTGAATTCTTTGGTTCTTTGATATGCTGATTCTAACAATGTTTGAGTGTTAAATCATATCTAATTTTAGAGAACTTCGTCATCATTGGTTGTTGTTATTATATTATTGATTATAATTTGAAAATTTGCATCATATCTTATTTTAGAGAACTATTTATCCAGTTTGAGTTATTTCGCGTTGCACAGAAAATATTATGGATAAAATCAACCTGTGTTTCATTTCAACATAAATTAAATATATATAGGGTTCTTTCAAATGCTGAATCTAAACCTGTATTTAAATATTAGATTTTTGGGCCCAGTTTTCAAGTTAGTCCAAATCAGGGCCCAAAATTAAACTTTGTTTGATTCAACAAAAATTGTATTTAAGGGGTTCTTTGAAATGCTGAATGTACAATTTCAAATATTTCAGTTCATTGACCACATTCATTTTGTGTCATAAACCAAAGCTGTGTCAAATATTCAATCACAATCCAAATTCAGAGCTGTTTTAAGCTTAAATGTTGGGTCCATACTTGCTCAACTGTTCAGGGTTCTACCTCTGCAGGAAAATCCGGTTTGTTGTCACTCTGACAGCCTCTTGTTTCAAAATAAACTCATATCATATTTTTCTATATTATTTTGTAGTACAAAGATATCAAAGACCAAAGAGAGAAAGTTCCTCAGGAGCAATAAGATTTCCAATAGATTTATGGGTAGCTTTATCATGTCAAATAGCACCAGAGCAGATTTTGACGTTTGCTCAGATCTGTAGGGCATCAAATGCTGTATTGCATACAGTACAGTTCTGGAAACATTTATATAATAGGTAGGCATATTTTGTAATATCATGATAATACTTTCTTCTCTGGATTTACCTTCATTAGGAATGCTCAAATCTCAAAATTATGAGTTCAGATATGGGGTGGATTACATGAGACCAATATCTTTTGAAATATTACATTCCACATTTTCCACACAAAGTTTTTCCCTCTTGATGCTGATTTTTCACAGTGAATGCTGGTGATCATGTAGATTCACTCTTAAATATCTCTGTGTATATAACATGAACATATATAATAAAGGACAGAGTTCAACATATCATAAAGGTTAAAAGTAATGTCATGCTGCAATAGTTATATTATACATTTGTTTACAGAAAATAATTTTGCAGTTGATTTATAAACATGATTATTACAAAGCATAAACAAGTATAAACAATGGAGGATTAGTCTTGGTTTGTTTGTAAATGTTGGGTATACATCAATCAGACAGCTACCCAAAACCATAGAAAAGCACAAAGACCTAGATGTCATTTAACAGTCTTTAACAATAGACATGTGTCTATGTAATATGTAAAGCTGTTAATTGAGAGATAAGAAATGAACAAAAATTAACAGAGACTATCAAATATCTGCCAACAACACCAAATTCCCTTAAATAACAGAAACACACATTAAAAAGGAGATAATATAAAAACCACCACCTATAAGGTTCTAACATAGGATGGCCACATAAACATACACAAGGGATAAAGGAGGTTATTTATACGCCCGTTTACGGGACGTATTATGGTATACCGTTGACCGTCTGTCTGTCTGTCCCTCGTCAACATGTCGGACATTAATTCAAAAACGCTTTAACCAATATGCATGAAACTTTGGTGAATTGTTTATATCTATTGACGTGAGCTCCCTTTTGTTTTTTATAAATTTCAGATTTACCATTTCTGAGTTTTAGGGTTTTATTCATTAAAAAAAGGGGGATTTTTATACGACCGCAAAAAATTTTTGCGGTCGTATATTGGTATGACGTTGGCGTCGTCGTCGTTGTCGTCGTCCGGCGTCGTCCGAAGACACATTGGTTTTCGCACTATAACTTTAGTTTAAGTGAATGGATCTCTATGAAATTTTACCATAAGGTTCAATACCACAAAAGGAAGGTTGGGATTGATTTTGGGGGTTATGGTACCAACAGTTAAGGAATTAGGGGCCAAAAAGGGGCCAAAATAAGCATTTTTATTATACGACCGCAAAAAAATTTTGTGGTCGTATATTGGTATGACGTTGGCGTCGTCGTCGTTGTCGTCGTCGTCGTCGTCCGAAGACACATTGGTTTTCGCACTCTAACTTTAGTTTAAGTGAATGGATCTTTTTGAAATTTGACCATAAGGTTAAATACCACAAAAGGAAGGTTGGGATTGATTTTGGGGGTTATGGTACCAACAGTTAAGGAATTAGGGGCCAAAAAGGGGACAAAAATAAGCATTTTCTAGTTTCCAGACAATAACTGTGGAACGGTGTATGGATCTCTCTGAAATTATACTACAAGTTTCCATACGACAAAGGGATGGTTAGGATTTGCTTTGAGGGGTTATGGCTCAAACCGTTTAAGAATTAGGGGCAAAAAAGGGGGAAAAACAAGGTTGTCCTGGTTAATGGACAAATACTTTAGTACAAAACATAATTTAAAGCAGTGTAAGGGAGATAAATCAAATACATCATTGAAATTATCTCCCTTACACTGCTTTTAAATTATGTATAAAGTAATGGTTAATGAACAATAAAGATAATTTAAAACAGTGTAAGGGAGGTAATCCAAATACAACGTTTTGGTTACTTCCCTTACACTGCTTTTAAATTATGTTTAAAGAAATGCATATTTATAAAGGAAGACCAGTAAAAATATCTGCAAATGTTGCATCTTTTTTTTTTACAAAAAAATCCATATGAAAGATTTGACACTATATTTTAAATTCTATTATAAAATAGATTAAGTAAGCACTATGGTAAATTTAAATGGGTAATTATGGTTGCCAACTCCATTGGAAAAATTTGAATTGAGATGATGACCATATCTTGAGGGAAAGAATTTTTTTGGGGGAAAAAGGGGGGGGGGAGATAAAAAGAAATTGTGGGGGGTCAATTTTTTCTCATTTCAGATTTCAGAAATTAAAAAGAATTATTCTTCAAATATTATTTTTTTTTTCAAATTTCAAATATTGAAAAATTTCAAGAAGTAATCTTTAATTGCACAGTATGGCGCATTAGATTTGTAAAATCTTTGATCACATTTATTTATTTGTTATGCCGAATCTAACAGTGTATTTAGATTTTTAATTTTGGGTCCAGTTTTCAAATTGGTCTACATTAAGGTCCAAAGGGTCCAAAATTAAACTTTGTTTGATTTTAGCAAAAATTGAATATATGAGGTTCTTTGATAGGCTGAATCTAAACATGTATTTAGATTTTTGATTTTTGGCCCAGTTTTCAAGTTGGTCCAAATTGGGGTCCAAAATTAAACTTTGTTTGATTTCAACAAAAATTGAATATATGGGGTTCTTTGATATGCTGAATTTAACCATGTATTTAGATTTTTTATTTGTGGACCCCGTTATCAAATTGGTTCATATTGAGGTCAAAAGGGTCCAAAATTAAACTTTGTTTGATTTCATCTAAAATTGAATTATTGGGGTTCTTTGATATTCCAAATCTAACCGTGTTTTTAGATTTTTAATTTTGGGTCCTGTTTTTTAAATTGGTCTACATTAAGGTCCAAAGGGTCCAAAATTAAACTTAGTTTGATTTTAACAAAAATTGAATTCTTGGGGTTCTTTGATATGCTGAATCTAAACATGTGTTAAGATTTTTGATTAAGGGCCCAGTTTTCAAGTTGGTCCAAGATAGCGTCCAGTATTTAAACTTTGTTTGATTTCAACAAAAATTGAATATATGGGGTTCTTTGATATGCTGAATCTAAACATGTATTTAGATTTTTGATTATGGTCCCAGTTTTCTAGTTGGTCCAATTGGGGTCCAAAATTAAACTTTGTTTGATTTCAACAAACATTGAATATATGAGGTTCTTTGATATGCTGAATCTAACCATTTTTTAGATTTTTTATTTGTGAGCCCCGCTATCATATTGGTTCATATTGAGGTCAAAAGGGTCCAAGATTAAACTTTGTTTGATTTCATCAAAAATTGAATTATTGGGGTTCTTTGATATGCCAAATCTAACCGTGTTTTTAGATTTTTAATTTGGGTCCCGTTTTTTAAATTAGTCTTTATTGAGGTCCAAAGGGTCCAAAATTAAACTTAGTTTGATTTTAACAAAAATTGAATTCTTGGGGTTCTTTGATATGCTGAATCTAAACATGTGTTTAGATTTTTGATTATGGGCCCAGTTTTCAAGTTGGTCCGAGTTGGGGTCCAAAATTAAACTTTTTTTGATTTCAACAAAAATTGAATATATGGGGTTCTTTGATATGCTGAATCTAACCATGAATTTAGATTTTTTATTTGTGGGCCCAACTATCAAATTGGTTCATATTGAGGTCAAAAGGGTCCAAAATTAAAATTTGTTTGATTTCATCAAAAATTGAATTATTGGGGTTCTTTGATATTCCAAATCTAACCGTGTATTTAGATTTTTAATTTTAAGTCCCGTTTTTTAAATTGGTCTACATTAAGGTCCAAAGGGTCCAAAATTAAACTTAGTTTGATTTTAGCAAAATTTGAATTCTTGGGATTCTTTGATATGCTGAATCTAAACATGTGTTTAGATTTTTTATTATGGGCCCAGTTTTCAAGTTTGTCCAAGTTGGACTCCAAAATTAAACTTTTTTTTATTTCAACAAAAATTGAATATATGGGGTTCTTTGATATGCTGAATCTAACCATGTATTTTGATTTTGGACATTGGACCATAATAGGTAAATTAAAATAATTCAAGTTCTTAGACCACATTCTTTCTGTGTCAGAAACCTATGCTGTGTCAAATATTTAATAACAATCCAAATTCAGAGCTGTATCAAGCTTGAATGTTGTGTCCATACTTGCCCCAACTGTTCAGGGTCGACCTCTGCGGTCGTATCAAGCTGCGCCCCAGCGAAGCATTTTATTGTAACTTCCAGACATAACTTGTGTGTTAGTGTATGGATCTCTCTGACATTGTACCACAAGGTTCCATATCACACAGGGAATGCTGGGATTGATTTTGGGGGTAATTGCCTCAAAATATTAGGAATTAGGGGCCAAAACAGGGGCAAAAAACAAGCATTTTTCTAGTTTCATGATAATAACTTGTGTGTAAGTGTGTGGATCTTTCTGAAATTGTACTACAAGGTTCCATATCACAAAGGGAAAGCTGGAATTGAGTTTGGGGGTAATTGCCCAAAACGTTTAGGAATAAGGGGCCAAAAAGGGGCCAAAAATAAGCATTTTTCTAGTTTCTAGACAATAACTTGTGTTCAAGTGTATGGATCTCTCTGAAATTGTACCACAAGGTTCCATATCACATAGGGAATGCTGAGATTGATTTTGGGGGTAATTGCCTCAAAATATTAGGAATTAGGGGCCAAAAAAGGGGCAAAAAACAAGCATTTTTCTAGTTTCATGATAATAACTTGTGTGTAAGTGTGTGGATCTTTCTGAAATTGTACTACAAGGTTCCATATCACAAAGGGAAAGCTGGAATTGAGTTTGGGGGTAATTGCCCAAAACGGTTAGGAATAAGGGGCCAAAAAGGGGCCAAAAATAAGCATTTTTCTAGTTTCCAGACAATAACTTGTGTTCAAGTGTATGGATCTCTCTGAAATTGTACTGCAAGGTACCATACCACAAAGGGAAGGCTGGGATTGAGTTTGGTGGTGATGAATCATAAGGGGGTTCAAAAAATTTGGGGTTTTTTTTTTTTTTTTCCTTTTTATTTTCTTTTAAAATTTTCCATTTTAAGTTGGTTATTTCTGTTTTATATTTAAAAGCAAATAATAATGATATGGTAGGAGATACACACCAAACAGGATGTGTAAATTATTATATAATAAGTATTGTGCAATAGCAAGAAATTTTCAATTGCACAGTATTGCACAATAGCAAGAAATCTTCAATTGCACAGTATTGCACAATATCAAGAAATCTTCAATTGCACAGTATTGTGCAATAGCAAGAAATATCCAATAGCACAATATTGCACAATAGCAAGAAATTATCAATTGTACAGTATTGCGCAATAGCAAGAAATATTCAATTGCACAGTATTGTGCAAAAGAAGATACTTTGTATAAATTGCTTATTTTCTGACCAATTTCAATGGGGTTTTATTCTTGAATTCTTGGGGTTCTTTAATATGCTGATTCTAACTGTGTATTAAGATTTGGATTTTGGGCCCCGTTTTTAAATTGGTCCCCATTGAGGTCCAAAGGGTCCGAAATTAAACTTTGTTTGATTTCATCAAAAATTAAATTATTGGGGTTCTTTGATATGCCGTATCTAACCGTGTATTTAGATTCTTAATTTTTGGTTCCGTTTTCAAATTGGTCTACATTAAGGTCCAAAGGGTCCAAAATTAAACTTAGTTTGATTTTAACAAAAATTGAATTCTTAGGGTTCTTTGATATGCTGAATCTAAACATGTATTTAGATTTTTGATTATGGGCCCAGTTTTCAAGTTGGTCCAAATCGGGGTCCAAAATTAAACTTTGTTTGATTTCAACAAAAATTGAATATATGGGGTTCTTTGATATGCTGAATCTAACCATGTATTTAGATTTTTGATTTTTGGGCCCCATTATGAACTTTGTCCACATTGAGGTCAAAAGGGTCCAAAATTAAACTTTGTTTGATTTCATCAAAAATTGAATTCTTGGGGTTCTTTGATATGCTGAATCTAACCATGTATTTAGATTTTGGATATTGGACCATAATAGGTGAATTTCCAATTTAAAATTTTTAAGTTCTTAGACCACATTCATTCTGTGTCAGAAAGCTATGCTGTGTCAAATATTTAATCACAATCCAAATTCAGAGCTGTATCAAGCTTGAATGTTGTGTCCATACTTGCCCCAACTGTTCAGGGTTCGACCTCTGCGGTCGTATCAAGCTGCGCCCTGCGGAGCATTTTATTCAGTTTTCGGACAATAACTCAAAAACAATTTCACCAATTTGCATGAAACTTTTGTGAATTGTTCATATCAATTGAAGTGAGCTCCCTTTCGTTTTTTATAAATTTCGGATTTACCGTTTCCGAGTTTTGGGGTTTTATTCATTAAAAAAGGGGGGATTTTCCAGTTTTCAGACAATAACTAAAAAAAAATTCACAAATTTGCATGAAACTTTTGTGAATTCTTCATATTTATTGTTATGAGCTTCCTTTCGTTTTTTATAAATTTTGGATTTAACATTTCCGAGTTTTGGGATTTTATTCATTAGAAAAAGGGGGATTTTCCAGTTTTTATACGACCGCAAAAAAATTTTGCGGTCGTATATTGGTATGACGTGGCGTCATCGTCGTCTGGCGTCGTCCGAAGACACATTGGTTTTCGCACTCTAACTTTAGTTTAAGTGAATGGATATCTATGAAATTTTACCATAAGATTCAATACCACAAAAGGAAGGTGGGGATTGATTTTGGGGGTTCTGGTACCAACAGTTAAAGAATTAGGGGCCAAAAAGGGGCCAAAAATAAGCATTTTTCTAGTTTCCAGACAATAACTTGTGTTCAAGTGTATGGATCTCTCTGAAATTGTACCACAAGGTTCCATATCACATAGGGAATGCTGAGATTGATTTTGGGGGTAATTGCCTCAAAATATTAGGAATTAGGGGCCAAAAAAGGGGCAAACACAAAGGGAAAGCTGGAATTGAGTTTGGGGGTAATTGCCCAAAACGTTTAGGAATAAGGGGCCAAAAAGGGGCCAAAAATAAGCATTTTTCTAGTTTCCAGACAATAACTTGTGTTCAAGTGTATGGATCTCTCTGAAATTGTACTGCAAGGTACCATACCACAAAGGGAAGGCTGGGATTGAGTTTGGTGGTGATGAATCATAAGGGGGTTCAAAAAATTTTGGGGGGGATTTTTTTTTTTCCTTTTTTTTTTCTTTTAAAATTTTCCATTTTAAGTTGGTTATTTCAGTTTTATATTTAAAAGCAAATAATAATGATATGGTAGGAGATACACACCAAACAGGATGTGTAAATTATTATATAATAAGTATTGTGCAATAGCAAGAAATTTTCAATTGCACAGTATTGCACAATAGCAAGAAATCTTCAATTGCACAGTATTGCGCAATAGCAAGAAATCTTCAATTGCACAGTATTGTGCAATAGCAAGAAATATCCAATAGCACAATATTGCACAATAGCAAGAAATTGTCAATTGTACAGTATTGCGCAATAGCAAGAAATATTCAATTGCACAGTATTGTGCAAAAGAAGATACTTTGTATAAATTGCTTATTTCTTGACCAATTTCAATGGGGTTTTATTCTTGAATTCTTGGGGTTCTTTAATATGCTGATTCTAACCGTGTATTAAGATTTGGATTTTGGGCCCCGTTTTTAAATTGGTCCACATTGAGGTCCAAAGGGTCCGAAATTAAACTTTGTTTGATTTCATCAAAAATTGAATTATTGGGGTTCTTTGATATGCCGAATCTAACCGTGTATTTAGATTCTTAATTTTTGGTTCCGTTTTCAAATTGGTCTACATTAAGGTCCAAAGGGTCCAAAATTAAACTTAGTTTGATTTTAACAAAAATTGAATTCTTAGGGTTCTTTGATATGCTGAATCTAAACATGTATTTAGATTTTTGATTATGGGCCCAGTTTTCAAGTTGGTCCAAATCGGGGTCCAAAATTAAACTTTGTTTGATTTCAACAAAAATTGAATATATGGGGTTCTTTGATATGCTGAATCTAACCATGTATTTAGATTTTTGATTTTTGGGCCCCATTATGAACTTTGTCCACATTGAGGTCAAAAGGGTCCAAAATTAAACTTTGTTTGATTTCATCAAAAATTGAATTCTTGGGGTTCTTTGATATGCTGAATCTAACCATGTATTTAGATTTTGGATATTGGACCATAATAGGTGAATGTCCAATTTAAAATTTTTAAGTTCTTAGACCACATTCATTCTGTGTCAGAAAGCTATGCTGTGTCAAATATTTAATCACAATCCAAATTCAGAGCTGTATCAAGCTTGAATGTTGTGTCCATACTTGCCCCAACTGTTCAGGGTTCGACCTCTGCGGTTGTATCAAGCTGCGCCCTGCGGAGCATTTTATTCAGTTTTCAGACAATAACTCAAAAACAATTTCACCAATTTGCATGAAACTTTTGTGAATTGTTCATATCAATTTAAGTGAGCTCCCTTTCGTTTTTTATAAATTTCGGATTTACCGTTTCCGAGTTTTGGGGTTTTATTCATTAAAAAAGGGGGGATTTTCCAGTTTTCAGACAATAACTAAAAACAAATTTCACAAATTTGTGAATTCTTCATATTTATTGTTATGAGCTTCCTTTCGTTTTTTATAAATTTTGGATTTAACATTTCTGAGTTTTGGGATTTTATTCATTAGTAAAGGGGGATTTTCCAGTTTTTATAAGAATTTTGCGGTCGTATATTGGTATGACGTGGCGTCATCGTCGTCGTCGTCCGAAGACACATTGGTATCGCACTCTAACTTTAGTTTAAGTGAATGGATATCTATGAAATTTTACCATAAGGTTCAATACCACAAAAGGAATGTGGGGATTGATTTTGGGGGTTATGGTACCAACAGTTAAGGAATTAGGGGCCAAAAATAAGCATTTTAGTAACTTCCAGACATAACTTGTGTGTTAGTGTATGGATCTCTCTGACATTGTACCACAAGGTTCCATATCACAAAGGGAATGCTGGGATTGATTTTGGGGGTAATTGCCTCCAAATTTTAGGAATTAGGGGCCAAAAAGGGGCAAAAAACAAGCATTTTTCTAGTTTGATGACAATAACTTGTGTGTAAGTGTATGGATCTCTCTGACATTGTACTACAAGGTTCCATACCACAAAGGGAAAGCTGGAATTGAGTTTGGGGTAATTGCCCAAAACGTTTAGGAATAAGGGGCCAAAAATAAGCATTTTTCTAGTTTCCAGACAATAACTTGTGTTCAAGTGTATGGATCTCTCTGAAATTGTACTGCAAGGTACCATACCACAAAGGGAATGCTGGGATGGATTTTGGTGGTAATTGCCTCAAAATTTGAGGAATTAGGGGCCATAAAGGGGCAAACAAACAAGCATTTTTCTAGTTTCAGGACAATAACTTGTGTGTAAGTGTATGAATCTTTAAGAAATTGTACTGCAAGGTTTCATATCCCAAAGGGAAAGCTGGGTTTGAGTTTGGGGGTAATTGCCCTAAACGTTTAGGAATTTGGCGCCAAAAAGGGGCCAAAAAACAAGCATTTTTCTAGTTTCCAGACAATAACTTGTGTTCAAGTGTATGGATCTCTCTGAAATTGTACTGCAAGGTACCATACCACAAAAGGAAGGCTGGGATTGCCTTTGGGGGTGATGAATCATAAGGGGGTTCAAAAAATTTTGGGGGGGGGATTTTTTTTTCATTTTTTTTCTTTAAAATTTTCCATTTTAAATTGGTTATTTCTGATTTATATATAAAAGCAAATAATAATGATCTGGTTTGAATAGGTAAATTAAACATTTTTAAGTTCTTAGACCACATTCATTCTGTGTCAGAAACCTATGCTGTGTCAAATATTTAATTACAATCCAAACTCAGTGCTGTATCAAGCTTGAATGTTGTGTCCATACTTGCCCCAACTGTTCAGGGTTCAACCTCTGCGGTCATATCAAGTTGCGCCCCAGCGGAGCATTTTATTAGACAATAACTCAAAAATAATTTCACCAATTTGCAAGAAACTTTGGTGAATTGTTTATTTCTATCGACATGAGCTCCCTTTTGATTTTTATAAATTTCAGACTAGAAGTTTCCAATTTATGGGGTTTTATTCATTACAAAAAGGGGGATTTTCCAGTTTTCGGACAATAACTCAAAAATGCTTTCAGCATTTTTATGCCCCCGCCGTAGCGGTGGGGGCATTAAGTTTTACCCTTGTCCGTCTGTACGTACGAACGTACGTACGTACGTCCGTCCGTACGTCCCAAAATTGGTTTCCGTTCTCTAACTTCAGTTTGCCTCAACCAAATGTTATGAAACTTATACACAATGCTTATTACCACAAAACACAGATCAAGTTTGAATTTTGGTGGCGTCACTGTAACCGTTCTAGAGTTATGCCCCTTTATAAATGGAATAATTGGAAAATTTTTAGTTTCCGTTCTCTAACTTAAGTTTGCCTCAACCAAATGTTATGAAACTTATACACAGTGCTTATAACCACAAAACACAGATCAAATTTGAATTTTAATGGCGTCACTGTAACCTTTCTAGAGTTATGCCCCTTTATAAATGGAATAATTGGAAAATTTTTAGTTTCCATTCTCTAACTTAAGTTTGCCTCAACCAAATGTTATGAAACATATACACAGTGCTTATTGCCACAAAACCCAGATCAAGTGTGAATTTTGGTGGCGTCACTTTTACCGTTCTAGAGTTATGCCTCTTTATAAATGGAAAAATTGCAAAATTTTTAGTTTCCGTTCTCTAACTTAAGTTTGCCTCAACCAAATGTTATGAAACTTATACACAATGCTTATTACCACAAAACACAGATCAAGTTTGAATTTTGGTGGAGTCACTTAACCGTTCTAGAGTTATACCCCTTTATAAAAGAAAAATTGCAAAATTTTTATTTTCTTGTAAATATCAAGTAATTTATATTAAAATTGGAGTTATCTTTCTTTGTCCATGATTATAGTTGAATCAACTACAATCAATGCTTTATACAATGCAATGTTTAATTTTGACTTCCACTGATAAAACACAGATCAAGTTGAATTTGGGTAGTGTCACTTTAACCATTATTGAGGTATGCCCTTTATAAATCGAAAGATTGCAAAATTTTTAGTTTCCATTCTGTTACTTTAGTTTGCCCCAACCAAACATTATGAAACCTATACACAATATTCATCACCACAAAACTAAGATCAAGTACAAATTTTTTGTTTCCGTTTTCTAACTTTAGTTTGCCTCAACCAACTGTTATGAAACTTATACACAATTCTTATTACTACATAATACAGATTAAGTACGAAATAAGGTGGCGACACTTTTACCATTCTTGAGTTATGTCCCTTTATAAACATTAAAATTGCTGAATTTTTATACGACCACAAAAAAAATTTTGTGGTCGTATATTGGTATGACGTTGGCGTCGTCGTCGTCGTCGTCGTCGTCGTCGTCCGAAGACACATTGGTTTTCGTACTCTAACTTTAGTTTAAGTGAATGGATCTTTATGAAATTTTACCACAAGGTTCAATACCACAAAAGGAAGGTTGGGATTGATTTTGGGGGTTATGGTAATAACAGTAAAGGAATTAGGGGCCAAAAAGGGGCCAAAAATAAGCATTTTTGTAATTTCCAGACACAACTTGTGTGTTAGTGTATGGATCTCTCTGACGTTGTACCACAAGGTTCCATATCACTAAAGGAATGCTGGGATTGATTTTGGGGGTAATTGCCTCCAAATTTTAGGAATTAGGGGCCAAAAAAGGGGCAAAAAACAAGCATTTTTCTAGTTTCATGACAATAACTTGTGTGTAAGTGTATGGATCTTTCTGAAATTGTACTACAAGGTTCCATATCACAAAGGGAAAGCTGGGTTTGAGTTTGGGGGTAATTGCCCTAAACGTTTAGGAATTTGGGGCCAAAAAGGGGCCAAAAAACACATTTTTTTCTAGTTTCCAGACAATAACTTGTGTTCAAGTGTATGGATCTCTCTGAAATTGTACTGCAAGGTACCATACCACAAAGGGAAGGCTGGGATTGAGTTTGGGGGTGATGAATCATAATGGGGGTTCAAAAAATTTTGGGGGGGGATTTATTTTTTTTTCCTTTTTTTTCTTTTTTTCCTTTTTTGTTTCTTTTAAAATTTTCCATTTTAAGTTGGTTATTTCTGATTTATATTTAAAATTAAATAATAATGATATGGTAGGAGATACACACCAAACAGGATGTGTAAATTATTATATAATAAGTATTGTGCAATAGCAAGAAATTTTCAATTGCACAGTATTGCACAATAGCAAGAAATCTTCAATTGCACAGTATTGCGCAATAGCAAGAAATCTTCAATTGCACAGTATTGCGCAATAGCAAATTGGTCTACATTAAGGTCCAAAGGGTCCAAAATTAAATTTAGTTTGATTTAAACAAAAATTGAATTCTTAGGGTTCTTTGATATGCTGAATCTAAACATGTATTTAGATTTTTGATTATGGGCCCAGTTTTCAAGTTGGTCTAAATCGGGGTCCAAAATTAAACTTTGTTTGATTTCAACAAAAATTGAATATATGGGGTTCTTTGATATGCTGAATCTAACCATGTATTTAGATTTTTGATTTTTGGGCCCCGTTATCAACTTTGTCCACATTGAGGTCAAAAGGGTCCAAAATTAAACTTTGTTTGATTTCATCAAAAATTGAATTATTGGGGTTCTTTGATATGCCGAATCTAACCGTGTATTTAGATTCTTAATTTTTGGTTCCGTTTTCAAATTGGTCTACATTAAGGTCCAAAGGGTCCAAAATTAAACTTAGTTTGATTTTAACAAAAATTGAATTCTTAGGGTTCTTTGATATGCTGAATCTAAACATGTATTTAGATTTTTGATTATGGGCCCAGTTTTCAAGTTGGTCCAAATCGGGGTCCAAAATTAAACTTTGTTTGATTTCAACAAAAATTGAATATATGGGGTTCTTTGATATGCTGAATCTAACCATGTATTTAGATTTTTGATTTTTGGGCCCCGTTATCAACTTTGTCCACATTGAGGTCAAAAGGGTCCAAAATTAAACTTTGTTTGATTTCATCAAAAATTGAATTCTTGGGGTTCTTTGATATGCTGAATCTAACCATGTATTTAGATTTTGGATATTGGACCATAATAGGTGAATGTCCAATTTAAAATTTTTAAGTTCTTAGACCACATTCAATCTGTGTTAGAAACCTATGCTGTGTCAAATATTTAATCACAATCCAAATCCAAAGCTGTATCAAGCTTGAATGTTGTGTCCATACTTCCCCCAACTGTTCAGGGTTCGACCTCTGCGGTCGTATCAAGCTGCGCCCTGCGGAGCATTTTATTTTGTTTGTTTCAACTTAATGTTATAAAACTTATACACAACCGTTCTAGAGTTATGCATGTTTACAAATAGAAAAATTGCTGAATTTTTAGTTTCTGTTCTCTACTTAAGTTAGCCTAAACCAAATGTTATGAGACTTACACACATGCTTATTACCACAAAACTAAGATCAAATTCAAATTTGGGTAGCGTCACTTTTACCGTTCTTCAGTTATGTCCCTTTATAACTATATGATATGCAAGCGGGGGCATCATCTGTGTCCACATGTGGACACTATCCACATTTATTTATGAAACTTTGGTAAATTGTTTATATCTATTTTTGTAAGCTCCCTTTTGATTTTTATAAATTTTCGATTTTATGTTTCCGAGTTATAAGATTTTATTTGTTTATAGTCTGACAACAGATTTACTAAGTATTGCGCAACAGCACAGTGTATTGCACAACAGCAATAAATCTTTCATATAACCAATTTCAAGTTCTTTGACTACATTTATTCAGAAACCTGTAATATATCAAATATTTAGTTACAATCCAAATTCAGACCTGTATCATGCTTGAATATTGTGTCCATTTTTGCCTCAACTGTTCAGGGTTGGACCTCTGCAGGCGTATCCAGCTGCGCTCAGCGAAGCAGTTTATTTTAGATCTCAACCCCCCCATTTTAATGTTGATCAGACAACTAAAAAACATGTCAGTACATGTTTTAATCAACCTGATGTAAGAACAATATATATCCATTGAGGATGTAGCCAGAGGTTAATGCACTTTGGATAACAAAACCACAGGTACAAGCAATACAATGGCATTTTGATGAAGTCAGTGCATGATATAGTAATGATAAACAAATACTGTATCAAAGACTGCTCATAGTTACTGATAATAAACTCAAAGTGCTTAACTTGCTAATTAAATATAAAATCATGAGCTACACTCTAATAACATAATAACATGTTGTACATTTTTCCTTTAATTGTAATTACAGATTTTACCATGAGAAAAGTGAACTCCCAGAATGTCTAAGAATAGAGAATCTAGAGAGAATAAATGGACTTCGACAGAGAGTTATTAGATCATTGTATTACATTTATCCTCCTTTTGTAGCAAAGATCAAACGGACAATGCCATTCGAGGATGAACCACATTTTTTTGTCGGCCAAAGATGCATATTTACTTGGCATGAAAAAGTGAAAAATGTGTATAAGTTTAATTTCAAATTCAAAAAGGAAAGAATATATGAAATTAACAAACTGAAATATTTTAGAGAAACAGCTGACTTGAAAAATGGCTACAGAGATTTATATTTCAATGATGAAAATGATTATTATGTTTTAGAAGTGACTTGTCAGACTTTCTTGTCAGTACCTTCTGTGATGGGACTTGTTTTAAGTAATGTTTATCTCAAGTTAAGTAGTGGCATGAGATATCATTGTTTAAAGCTAGTTTTTGATACTAATATAAAAGGCATTCCTGAAGGTAGCAGAAAGGGCATTGAAGATACTGTTATGATTTTAGATCCTGTCTTAAATGTAAAAATATATCCTTGGTGGCATCCTAAATATCCATTCCTTAATAATTAGCAAATTTATTGTAATCATTGTAGCAGTCATTTAACAGTAAACATGTGTCAAACAGATTAAACATAACCTTAGTAAAAACAATGAATTTTCAAGTCACAATTAGGAAAGAAGATTTTCAGTTATTACATTTGTTTTAAAACTTTTAAAGCTCAACTTTGGCTTGGTTAGCTTTTATTTTATTTTTGCTTATTTTAAAAGTCCAAAAGCTTTTAAAGTTTGTGAAATAAAGCTTTTTAAATGGTATGAAATTTTTTTTTTTTGTAAATTTAGAAATGTTTTGACTTTTGCAATATTATGACAGGTCATTTGTTGTACATATGTATTAATAAAAAAACAGATTTTTTTTTAACTTATTCAAAATGATAGGAAATACTGGACAAATAACTATTCAGATACTTACTTAACCATGTATGTTTTAAGGATTGGATATGAATAAATGAATATTTTTGCTATTTTAACTCTCCCTAGTACATAATTCTACTACCTCAACATGCTTTCAAAGAGGTACCAGTTTGGTTTCAGACTTATGATAATGCATGTCAAGTGCCTATTGTGGCAAAATTTGATCAAGAAATATTGCACATAGGTAGAAGTTAGCTCATAGGTTCTTTTGTTCAAATCTGAGCTGTAGAGAATGCAAGAAAATGTAGAGATTTGCAACAAAAAGCCCCCTGGACTATAATTCTTCTCTGATTAGGATGTGTATAATTTTTTTCCTGTTCAAGTATAAAGATTTCTGATAAGGGCATTTATGACAGCACATTAATATTTTGAATGCTGTTACATTAGAATCAAGACATTTTAGTTTTTAGCAAAGTATGAAATTAAACTCATTAATCTTGCTTCCACAGTTTTGAAATTTTAACTTGATTGTTTAAATGTTTTGTTATTAAAATTTTGTTATAACATGTTTATTTTAAAGAAGTTATATTTTGCATTCATTTATTTCAGTCTCAAGTTGAACATGAGGCATGTTAGTTAAGGGTTCTGAAATGGTCACATTTTCTAGTCATGACCAATTCTTTAAGGCCCATGACCAAAATATTTTTGGGATTTTAGGTCTAGAACAAAAATGAAAATTTACAAATCAGACATAATTATCAAGGCCCTTATGTCAGAAAGTGCAATTTTTTTTTGCAAGTTAAAACATGTAAATCTTTATTGCAATTCTTTTCCAGTTGTAAAACTGCCACACTGTATTTTAATATAATCCACAAGTTATTGTTTAATGCCCCTGGGAATAATTGGTTGATACTCTGTTATCATATATACCAGTGTTGGCACCTGAAGCAGAACATTTTGATCAAGAACAGACCATGGATTGTTATTTCATGCCAAATACACAAGTTATATGATTATCATTCACTTTTACAAGTATGATTATCAAGAAAGTTGATTTACTGCCAATTAATGATCAGAAGAAAAATCTGTATCATAAACCCAATTTTAATTGTAATACAATTAATATAGGCTAATATATTTACAAATATGCTGGAATATTGCTACAAAGGAACGGGAAGTTGATTTCAAATTAAGGAAGTATATCAACAAGGGTACACTGAAGCGGAGCATTACCTAGCAACAAAAAAATAGCGATTTACCATGTTTTTTCATGCCCCTGCCGTAGCGGAGGGGGGATTAAGTTTTACCCTTGCCCGTCCGTCCGTACGTACGTCCCAAAGTTGGTTTCCATTCTCTAACTTTAGTTTGCTTCAACTAAATGTTATGAAAAATATACACAATGCTTATTACCACAAAACACAGATCAAGATTGAATTTTGGTGGCATCTTTTTAACCGTTCTAGAGTTATGCTCGTTTACAAATGGAAAAATTGTTGAATTTTTATACGACCGCATTAAAATTTTTGTGGTCGTATATTGGTATGACGTTGTCGACACATTGGTTTTCGCACAATTACTCTAGTTTAAGTGAATGGATCTCTATGAAATTTTACCATAAGGTTCAATACCACAAAAGGAAGGTTGGGATTGATTTTGGGGGTTATGGTACCAACAGTTAAGGAATTAAGGGCCAAAAATAAGCATTTTCGTAACTTCCAGACAATAACTTGTGTGTTAGTGTATGGATCTCTCTGACATTGTACTACAAGGTTCCATATCACAAAGGGAATGCTGGGATTGATTTTGGAGGTAATTGCCTTAAAATTTTAGGAATTAGGGGCAAAAAAGGGGGCAAAAAACAAGCATTTTTCTACTTTCCTGACAATAACTTGTGTGTAAGTGCATGGATCTTTCTGAAATTGTACTACAAGGTTCCATATCACAAAGGGAAAGCTGGAATTGAGTTTGGGGGTAATTGCCCAAAAGGTTTAGGAATAAGGGGCCAAAAATAAGCATTTTTCTAGTTTCCAGACAATAACCTGTGTTCAAGTATATGGATCTCTCGTAAATTGTACTGCAACATACCATACCACAAAGGGAAGGCTGGGATTGATTTTGGGGGTAATTGTCTAAAAATTGTAGGAATTAGGGGCCAAAAAGGGGCAAAAAAACAAGCATTTTTCTAGTTTCAGGACAATAACTTGTGTGTAAGTGTATGGATCTATATGAAATTGTACTTCAAGGTACCATACCACAAAGGGAAGGCTGGGATTGAGTTTGGGGGTGATGAATCATACGGGGGTTCAAAAAATTTGGGGGGGGGGATTTTTTTTTTTTTTTTTTTTCCTTTTTTTCCTATTTTTTTCTTTAAAATTTTCCATTTTAAGTTGGTTATTTCTGATTTATATATAAAAGCAAATAATAATGATATGGTATGAATAGGTAAATTAAATTTTTTTTTAGTTCTTAGACCACATTCATTCTGTGTCAGAAACCTATGCTGGGTCATATATTTAATCACAATCCAAATTCAGAGCTGTATCAAGCTTGAATGTTGTGTCCATACTTGCCCCAACTGTTCAGGGTTCGACCTCTCTGGTCGTATCAAGCTGCGCCCAGAGGAGCATTTTATTCGTTTCTGTTCTCTAACTTAAGTTTGCCTCAACCAAATGTTATGAAACTTATACACAATACTTATTACCACAAAACTCAGATCCAATTTAAATTTTGGGGGTGTCACTTTTACTGTTCTAGAGTTATGCCCCTTTACAAACGGAAAATTTGCTGAATTTTTCGTGTTCGTTCTCTAACTTAAGTTTGCCTAAACCAAATGTTATGAAACTTATACACAATACTTATTACCACAAAACTCAGATTAAGTTCACATTTGGGTAGTGTCACTTTTACCGTTCTTCAGTTATGTCCCTTTATAACTTTATATGATATGCAAAAGGAGGGGGGTGATCATCTGTGTCCCATGGACACATTCCCCATTTATTTACCTTTTAAGTCAATAGGTTTCTAGCCTTCTCTATATTGAGTGTGGTGAAGACCGGTCGAGAACTATGCCATACAGGGTCGTCAAATGTCAGTATTACGGATGGACGGACGGATTGTCATAGAGATATGGGATACAACAGCTACAGTTAAGTCTGCCTCATAACTTAGACTTACATCTAGAAATTGACAATGAGGGTTGGTTGAAAACAAACTTTAAGACAAAAGAGATGATTTCATCTTCGTAATTTTGAACAGCAGCACCTGCATACAGTGTATATATCTCGTAGTTGATATGATATTCCAGGGTTTGTATTTCCCATCATGAATTTCTTGAAAGAGGGTTTCTGCTCACAAGGAAGTTGAAATCATCCCTTCATAAATTTTACGGACACCATCACGAGTTGGTTGACCTTTATGGAACATTTGTTTGACAGATGACGGATATTTTTTAATTTTCGTTACAAAATGTGTCCTCTTTTTCCTGAATGTGACCTACCGAATTAGACTTACCAGCGTGTTTATACTTACATGAGCAGCACGACGGGTCACATGTGGAACAGGATCTGCTTATTCTTCCGGAGCATCTCAGATCATCCCCTGGTTTTGGTGGGGTTCGTGTTGCTCGGTCTTTAGTTTTCTATGATGTGTTTTGTGTACTGTTGTTTGTCTTTCTCTTTTTTGCCATGGTATTGTCAGTTTATTTTCGAGTTTGAATGTCCCTGTGGTATCTTTCGTCTCTCTTTCACACTATCCTCTCCAATCTTCGGCACAGAGATATTCGTTTCGGTCTACACTACGTAACATTTAAGTCAAAGGTTTTTTTTTTTCTTTCGCCTAATTTTTTTCTTGCGCTGTATTTTTGTTTCAAAAGATGTCACTTAGATTTTTTGTATATGACATCATACAGTCTATACGCTTTTGAAACTGACCCTGTTTAACCGAACACTTTTCTTTGTAAGAGTTATCTCCTAGAACACTGTTTTTCTTGTTATGACATCTCCTTCGCAACCATAAAAGAAAGCAACACATTTATTTTTCAAAATTGCTAGTTATATCCTCAGAATGTTACGTTTAATTTTGACAGAAGCGTTACAGACTCCATATGAGAGTTATTCCCCCTTATGCTTTTGAAATAAGTGATATGTATTTGTATGAGTTTGCTATGAGTTATGAGACTCGGAGGTAAAGAAAAAGGCTAAATGAAAAAAAAACACCTTGTATAGATTATAACCATGAATTGGAGAAATAAAGTATATTTATTAACTCTTATTGGTGTTTTGTAGATGAAGACGTAAACAGGTCATATATTTAAATTGAAAATGTTGTTCGCGCAAAATCTCCCCCTCAGCTGCCATAGCTAAGGGGGAGATCTCCCTCTTTAAAGGTTTCAGAGGTTGGCAGTTATGGGTTACAGATATATGACCTTGAAGAAGGTCAAACAGATGTGACCTTTTGTAAACCGGAAGAAGCTATTTTTGCATTATTTTCATGTACAATTTACGAGAACTTTATATCTTTGGAATAAGTGTGAAGTTGGGTTCAAGTGTATCCGGAATTAGCTTTTTGTAAACCTGAAGTACCTACCTATCTCCCTCCCTTATTTTTAACAAAAGTATATCAAAACCATAAATTTTCGAAATCAGCATAAACTAAGCTATTGTCTGACACCAGAATTAACATTTTAAACTGAAATTGAATATTTTCCTATCTAGATATGTCTATTTGGGGTGGAAAGACCTTCAATTGTTCTCTGAACAATTGGTTTTTATACGACCGCAAAAAAATTTTTGTGGTATATTGGTATGACGTTGGCGTCGTCGTCGTCGTCGTCGTCGTCCGGCGTCGGCGTCGTCGTCCGAAGACGCATTAGTTTTCGCACTCTAACTTTAGTTTAAGTGAATGGATCTCTAGGAAATTTTACCATAAGGTTCAATACCACAAAAGGAAGGTGGGGATTGATTTTGGGGGTTATGGTACCAACAGTTAAGGAATTAGGGGCCAAAAATAAGCATTTTCTAGATTCCAGACAATAACTGTGGAACGGTGTATGGATCTCTCTGAAATTATACTACAAGTTTCCATACCACAAAGGGATGGTTAGGGTTTGCTTTGGGGGTTATTGCTCAAACCGTTTAAGAATTAGGGGCAAAAAAGGGGGAAAAACAAGGTTGTCCTCATTAATGGACAAATACTTTAGTACAAAACATAATTTAAAGCAGTGTAAGGGAGATAAATCAAATACTTCATTGAAATTATCTCCCTTACACTGCTTTTAAATTATGTATAAAGTAATGGTTAATGAACAATTAAGATAATTTAAAACAGTGTAAGGGAGGTAATCCAAATACAACGTTTTGGTTACTTCCCTTACACTGCTTTTAAATTATGTTTAAAGAAATGCATATTTATAAAGGAAGACCAGTATGGCGCATTAGATTTGTAAAATGTTTGACCACATTTATTTATTTGTTTTCCCGAATCTAACCGTGTATTTAGATTTTTAATTTTGGGTCCAGTTTTCAAATTGGTCTACATTAAGGTCCAAAGGGTCCAAAATTAAACTTTGTTTGATTTTAACAAAAATTGAATATATGGGGTTCTTTGATATGCTGAATCTAAACATGTATTTAGATTTTTGATTTTTGGCCCAGTTTTCAAGTTGGTCCAAATTAGGGTCCAAAATTAAACTTTGTTTGATTTCAACAAAAATTGAATATATGGGGTTCTTTGATATGCTGCATCTAACCATGTATTTAGATTTTTTATTTGTGGACCCCGCTATCAAATTGGTTCATATTGAGGTCAAAAGGGTCCAAAATTAAACTTTGTTTGATTTCATCAAAAATTGAATTATTGGGGTTCTTTGATATGCCAAATCTAACCGTGTATTTAGATTTTTAATTTTTGGTCCCGTTTTTTAAATTGGTCTACATTAAGGTCCAAAGGGTCCAAAATTAAACTTAGTTTGATTTTAACAAAAATTGCATTCTTGGGGTTCTTTGATATGCTGAATCTAAACATGTATTTAGATTTTAGATTTTTGGCCTAGTTTTCAAGTTGGTCCAAATTGGGGTCCAAAATTAAACTTTGTTTGATTTCAACAAAAATTGAATATATGGGGTTCTTTGATATGCTGAATCTTACCATGTATTTAGATTTTTTATTTGTGGGCCCGCTATCAAATTGGTTCATATTGAGGTCAAAAAGGTCCAAAATTAAACTTTGTTTGATTTCATCAAAAATTTAATTATTGGGGTTCTTTGATATGCCAAATCTAACCGTGTATTTAGATTTTTAATTTTGGGTCCCGTTTTTTGAATTGGTCTACATTAAGGTCCAAAGGGTCCAAAATTAAACTTAGTTTGATTTTAACAAAAATTGAATTTTTGGGTTCTTTGATATGCTGAATCTAAACATGTGTTTAGATTTTTGATTATGGGACCAGTTTTCAAGTTGGTCCAAGTTGGGGTCCAAATTTAAACTTTGTTTGATTTCAACAAAAATTGAATATATGGGGTTCTTTGATATGCTGAATCTAAACATGTATTTAGATTTTAGATTTTTGGCCTAGTTTTCAAGTTGGTCCAAATTGGGGTCCAAAATTAAACTTTGTTTGATTTCAACAAAAATTGAATATATGGGGTTCTTCGATATACTGAATCTTACCATGTTTTTAGATTTTTTATTTGTGGGCCCGCTATCAGATTGGTTCATATTGAGGTCAAAAGGGTCCAAAATTAAACTTTGTTTGATTTCATCAAAAAATGAATTATTGGGGTTCTTTGATATGCCAAATCTAACCGTGTTTTTAGATTTTTAATTTTGGGTCCCGTTTTTTTTAATTGGTCTACATTAAGGTCCAAAGGGTCCAAAATTAAACTTAGTTTGATTTTAACAAAAATTGAATTCTTGGGGTACTTTGATATGCTGAATCTTAACATGTGTTTAGATTTTTGATTATGGGACCAGTTTTCAAGTTTGTCCAAGTTGGGGTCCAAAATTAAACTTTGTTTGATTTTAACAAAAATTGAATATATGGGGTTCTTTGATATGCTGAATCTAACCATGTATTTTGATTTTGGACATTGGACCATAATAGGTAAATTAAAAAAAATTGAAGTTCTTAGACCTCATTCTTTGTGTGTCAGAAACCTATGCTGTGTCAAATATTTAATCACAATCCAAATTCAGAGCTGTATCAAGCTTGAATGTTGTGTCCATACTTGCCCTAACTGTTCAGGGTTCGACCTCTGCGGTCGTATCAAGCTGCGCCCAGCGAAGCATTTTATTAATTATATTTGTAATTATTTACATCTGATAAACCTTTTTCAATCTCTTCTATATGTGTTCCATTTTCAGGTTCTTTCCAATCGACCCGAGACTGGGTTTTCAGTTATAGCGTCTAATATTTTTTTTATAAAATTTTATTCTAAATTCACAATGAATTTTCCTAACACTAATGTTGCAATTCCTTCCGGCAAGGTTGACTTTAAATTATAGACAGTTTTGGTCCATTTGTTTGATGATTACTATTATTATACTTCATGTCAAAATTACTATTATTATGCTTCATGTCAAAATGCCAGATTTTGATTGGTAAATACGAGGGAGACAATGTACTCTATCCCATGGCAAATACTCTATTACCCTTCACGGAGACGCTTGCTCAAGTGTGCGCTTTAATAAATACGGATGATTGTTATGTACAAGACGACATAGTTTATTACTTTGAATTTGAAATTTAATAGACAGTAATAACAGAACATTCACTTTAATAAATTAAATAACACATGTCTGAGAGTGATAGAGCAGATTGTTACCCCTCGAAAAGACATTGTCAACCTTGGCTTCGCCTCAGTTGACCATGTTTTCTCGGGGTCACAATCTGCTCTATCACCCTCTCAGCTAGCCTATGTGTTATTTATATAATGTTTTATGATCTCTTCGGCTAACATATAATACGTTCATCGGCTGTGCCTTTTTTATGTGCTGATTTAGGTTGTTTTACGTATTCGTTTTTATTCTGTAGTTAGTCACCACTTCGGTGTTAACATGTATATCTATTATATAGTCATTTTATAAATTTACTGTTTGCAAAAGTATGAATTATTCTAAATACTAAGGATTTTCTTATCCCAGGCATATAACCTTAGCCGTATTTGGAACAACTTTTTGGAACTTTTGGTCCTCAATGCTCTTCAACTTTGTACTTGTTTTGGCTTTCGAACTTTTTTTATCTGAGCGTCACTGATGGGTCTTATGTAGACGAAACGAGTGTCTGGCGTATTAAATTATAAGCCTGGTACCTTTTGATAGCTATTATTTGTGTATGTCTCTGTCCTGTATGTTCTCCCATTTATTTGTATTGTAGTCCTGTCATGTAGTCTTGTCATTTTAATGTTATATTTAACATTGCCATAAAAGCGGGATGTTTGGCTAGCCACAAAACCAGGTTCAACCGACCATTGTTTCTTAAAATGTCCTGTACCAAGTCAGGAAAATGGACATTGTTATATTAAAGTTCGTTTCTGTGTGTGTTGCATTTTAGTGTTGTGTTTCTGTTGTGTCGTTGTTCTCCTCTTATATTTGATGTGTTTCCCTCAGCTTTAGTTTGTAACCCGGATTTGTTTTTTTCTCAATCGATTTATGAATTTCGAATAGCGGTATACTACTGTTGCCTTTATTTATGAATTTCACTTATACAAAAATGAATCTTGAAAGTATCCAGAAACACGTGTTGTTGGCATCATTGGTATTTGGGTAGAGGACATTTTTTCTTTGCCCTCCCCCTTTTTCCCCATAATCCGTTATTATACGACCGCAAAAAAATTTTGCGGTCGTATATTGGTATGACGTTGGCGTCGTCGTCGTCGTCGTCGTCCGAAGACACATTGATTTTCGCACTCTAACTTTAGATTAAGTGAATGGATCTCTATGAAATTTTACCATAAGGTTCAATACCACAAAAGAAAGGTTGGGATTGATTTTGGGGGTTATGGTACCAACAGTTAAGGAATTAGGGGCCAAAAAGGGGCAAAAAATAAGCATTTTTGTAACTTCCAGACATAACTTGTGTGCTAGTGTATGGATCTCTCTGACATTGTACCAAAAGATTCCATATCACAAAGGGAATGCTGGGATTGATTTTGGGGATAATTGCCTCAAAACGTTTAGGAATAAGGGGTCAAAAAGGGGGCCAAAAATAAGCATTTTTCTAGTTTCCAGACAATAACTTGTGTTCAAGTGTATGGATCTCTCTGAAATTGTACTGCAAGGTACCATACTACAAAGGGAAGGCTGGGATTGATTTTGGGGGTAATTGCCTCAAAATTTTAGGAATTAGGGGCCAAAAAGGGGCAAAAAACAAGCATTTTTCTAGTTTCAGGACAATAACTTGTGTGTAAGTGTATGGATTTTTATGAAATTGTACTACAAGGTTCCATATCACAAAGGGAAAGCTGGGTTTGAGTTTGGGGGTAATTGCCCTAAACGTTTAGGAATTTGGGGCCATAAAGGGGCCTAAAACAAGCATTTTTCGAGTTTCCAGACAATAACTTGTGTTCAAGTGTATGGATCTCTCTGAAATTGTACTGCAAGGTACCATACCACAAAGGGAAGGCTGAGATTGAGTTTGGGGGTGATGAATCATAAGGGGGTTCAAAAAATTTGGGGGGGGGATTTAATCACAATCCAAATTCAGTGCTGTATCAAGCTTGAATGTTGTGTCCATACTTGCCCCAACTGTTCAGGGTTCGACCTCTGCGGTCGTATCAAGCTGCGCCCAGCGGAGCATTTGATTTTTTATCTTTTAATTTCAGTTATTTCCGCGTATTCTATGTTAGACTATAAAATATCTATGGTTAGACTTACATAGGTATACAAGAAGTAACATATCTTTACTATATAATTACTATCAATTGTTTGTTTATTATCCTCAGCGGTCACTGATATATATAATAGATTATAGATTACCTTAGTCGTATTTGGTACAACTTTTTGGAATTTTGGGTCCTCAATGCTCTTGAACTTGTTTGGCTTTATAACTATTTTGATCTCAGCGTCACTGATGAGTCTTATGTAGACGAAACGCGCGTCTGGCGTATTAAATTATAAACCTGGTACCTTTGATAACTATTTACACCACTGGGTCGATGCCACCACTGCTGGTGGGCGTTTCGTCCCCGAGGGTATCACCAACCCAGTAGTCAGCACTTTGGTGTTGACATGAATATCAATTATATGGTCATTTTAATAAATTTCCGGTTGACACTAATTTAAATTTTTCGAAAAACTAAGGATTTTCTTATCCCAGGAATAGATTACTTTAGCCGTATTTGGCACAACTTTTTGGAATTTTGGGTCCTCAATGCTCTTCAACTTTGTGCTTGTTTGGTTTTATAACTATTTTATCTGAGCGTCACTGATGAGCCTTATGTAGACGAAACGCGCGTCTGGCGTATTAAATTATAATCCTGGTACCTTTGATAACTATATATACAAATTTGGTGCCACGATATCTCAGTAGCAAGAGTTCGAATCCCGGCCAGGGAAGAACAAAACATTTGCTTCTGCAAATTTACAGATCTAGCATTGTTGGGCTGTTATTTCGACGAATTATGTATACATAATGTGTTTTTAGCCTTGTATCACCATCACTGGTGATCCGATGGCTAACATCTGTCTTGGGGTTGTCACTGGTTCAGACGTTCTTATATACATAGGTTTGAACGTTGTTTTCAATTTAGACTTGTTTATATTTTTTCGTTTGGACTTGTGTTATATTTGCCTTCGGATTTATATGATCCGTTCATCCTATTTCGACTCTTTAAAATTCAAGAGTCTATCCTAAATTGAGGTATATCATATGGCCTTCCAAATACCGTTTCGATACTTAACATCACTGAAGAGACATTAATTGTCGAAATCCGGATATGGTGTACTAATTTTTGCAACTTTTGATTGCGGTATACCATCTTTTCTGCAAGTTTATTGTTTTCTGTTTGGTATTAAATTAATAAATAAGATCCATTTTGTTACATCTGGTTATCCATTTATTTGGCAATCGCCAATGGCAGTCAGCAGGGTTTAAGAACATCATTTGTTCGACCTGCTATTCAAATGCGTTTTGTTAAAATATACTTTTTCACTTTTTTGGTCTTTTGGAAAATGTTGTTTGTGCTGTATTTAGACTCCTCTAACAAGAAATTTGTTTTGCATGCACACGTATAAAAATTGCGGTTTTTATCCAACGCAATCATAGGTTTGAACGTTGTTTTCAATTTAGAATAGTTTATATTTTTTCGTTTTGGCTTGTATTACATTTGCCTTCGGATTTATATGATCCGTTCATCCTATTTCGACTCTTTAAAATTCAAGAGTCTATCCTAAATTGAGGTAAATTATATGGCCTTCCAAATACCGTTCGATTCCTAACATCACTGAAGAGACATTAACTGTCGAAATCCGGATATGGTGTACTAATTTTTGCACCTTTTGTTTGCGGTATACCATCTTTTCCGCAAGTTAATTGTTTTCTGTTTGGTATTAAATTAATAAATAAGATCCATTTTGTTACATCTGGTTATCCGTTTATTTGGCAATCGCCAATGGCAGTCAGCAGGGTTTAAGAACATCAGTTGTTCGACCTGCTAGTCAAATGCGTTCTGTTAAAATATACTTTTTCACTTTTTTGGTCTTTTGGAAAATGTTGTTTGTGCTGTATTTAGACTCCTCTAACAAGAAATTTGTTTTGCATGCACACGTATAAAAATTGCGGTTTTTATCCAACGCAATCATAGGTTTGAACGTTGTTTTCAATTTAGACTTGTTTATATTTTTTCGTTTTGGCTTGTATTACATTTGCCTTCGGGTTTATATGATCCGTTCATCCTATTTCGACTCTTTAAAATTCAAGAGTCTATTCTAAATTGAGGTAAATTATATGGCCTTCCAAATACCGTTTCGATTCCTAACATCGCTGAAGAGACATTAATTGTCGAAATCCGGATATGGTGTACTAATTTTTTGCATCTTTTGTTTGCGGTTTACCATCTTTTCCGCAAGTTTATTGTTTTCTGTTTGGTATTAAATTAATAAATAAGATCCATTTTGTTACATCTGGTTATCCATTTATTTGGCAATCGCCAATGGCAGTCAGCAGGGTTTAAGAACATCAGTTGTTCGACCTGCTAGTCAAATGCGTTCTGTTAGAATGTACTTTTTCACTTTTTTGGTCTTTTGGAAAATGTTGTTTGTGCTGTATTTAGACCCCTCTACCAAGAAATTTGTTTTGCATGCACACGTATAAAAATTGCGGTTTTTATCCAACGCAATCATAGGTTTGAACGTTGTTTTCAATTTAGACTTGTTAATATATATATATGCTGTATTTAGACCCCTCTACCAAGAAATTTGTTTTACATGCACACATATAAAAATTGCGGTTTTTATCCAACGCAATTATAGGTTTGAACGTTGTTTTCAATTTAGACTTTTATATATATATATATATATTATCAATGACCACTGTTGATAGTAAAACGTGTGAAATGAATATTTAATACACAACATTTATGATAGTTAATCCATTATATTTCCACTAATTCAGAATTAGTGTTTGATATTTTATAGTTATTTTAATAAATGCGTTTTAATCATTGTTGAAAGCCGTACGATGACTTATAATTGCTAACATCTGAGAAATTTGGTCTCTGGTTGATAGTTGTCTCATTGACTATCATACCACATCGTCTCAATTCTATGTTACTTCGGTATTTGGATTTACTAACGTACAAAAATGTAATAAACATAACAAGTTATATACAGTAAGTAAATTTCACAAATGGATTGGGTAATTTTTCTTTCAAATAGTTCTCAAATCTTTCGTTGTCTGTTACAGTAAACCAATTCTTCCAGTCACCAACTGCACCTGAATTACAAAAAACGTAGAACTTTGATATTATACACCACATCAAAATAATATTTGAAGAATTTCAAACAATTTTAACATAATTCATAAATTCGAAATATTATTCTAAACCAAAATGTAGTTAATGAATCTGTAAGACATTTTATAGTACAAAGTTTAACGTTCGATCAAAGTGTATGTGATGTCCTTCTAATTGATGTATTGGATAAATGCTCAAAAGCTTCCAAAATCTTCCAAAACAGTTTTTATCTATTATTTAAGAATGCATAATTAGTGACATTTTCCTGAGACGACATAAAATTCTTAATATCTCGAAAGACACAGTCACACAAAGCTGTGAAAATGTAAAATTAAGTATTTGAAAACTCCAAAAAATGGTGTAGAAAATCCAGGTAATCTTGACAGAATATGGTGATCAGTTATAAAAAATATCGCTCCCACAGCTTTTTCTAGTTTTCTCAATTTCTTTCATTTGCTTGTGGTGAATAGTTCTTTTTTCAATTTATCAGTATAATGACAATTTGAAATTATCTGAAAATTGTTTGTCAACGAAATTTTGCATTCTATTCAAACTAACTGACTAATAGATAGCATTTAAACTAAATATTTCATCCATAATAATTCTTGTTGATATAAACATAAAATTTGTGAATGCACAAATGACGGCCGTATGACGGTGTGTCATGAAATTTTAATATATAAAATTCAAGTTGGCATCAACAGCGGAACATTAAGTGGCGTTCCGCCATTTAGCTGGACCATTTTTAGTAGCGCTTAAAAATCATAGCTGCTATCAAGTTTCACAACAACAAAAAAACAAACGGGATGGGTATTTAGTGGAGTGCATTAACATTTTGTTGATACTTATGAAATATTCAGGAAACAAAACCTGTTAATTAGGTTGATTTCTAATGGCACCAGTCAGATAAAAAGGTGCGCAATTCTTTTACTTCTGAAAACCCTTGTAAAAAGACTTTATATAGATTTCAAAGAATAAAAAACTTATTTCCAAACGGGACTAACAATAAAATAAATGTTCGTTATGAACTGTAAATGTTGTATCATAAACATTATAAATGATGACAGCTTGAGATCAAAGAAAAAAAACCAACAGTGCACACGCTGAAATGTATCACCTGCTTTACTTAGTGTTGAAAGTCTGTAAAATGAAGGTTTTACTACGCTTAACATTAATATTATCAATGATCCATGTAAATGAAGTCAAAGTCAGATGAACCCTGCCAGACAAAAATGTATCCTTTACAATCATACTATACAACAAATATAGTTAATCATTTCATACACCAAGTTCACTGGCCAAATTGCTTATGGTATCTGAGAAATAGATCAAACCACAAAAGTTAACATTGGCCATTAAAATGAGTTCAAGGTCATGTGACACTTGCCAGTCTGACATGTACACCTTACAATTATTCCATACACCAAATATAGCTAACCTATTGCTTATAGTATCTGACTTGACCACGAAATTCTAACCTGATCACTGATCCATGAAATGAGGTCGAGGTCAGGTGAACCATGTCTGACGGACATGTAGATCATGAAAGCATCTCGTATACCTAATATAGTTATCATAATCATAATAAGTCCAGTAATTCACTTGACAAAAAAATAGTTTACGCCGTCGCTGTCGCCGCCGTAATGTAATCCTTATGTCTCGCATTTAGCGAACTTCGTAGCAGGCAAGACAAAAACTGCTCCGAATGAGAAAAAATTCAACAATAATATGTATGTCAATAAATTTTTACCACTATTGCCCCTTTTAAAAAACAATTAGCACCAGAATAATAAAACCGATGCGAGTTTTTATATCTAATTGAAAAAAATAACATCGTGTTTAAATTTGATGAAGAACAAAATTATCACACAGTAATCCAAGTGTCCACATAAGATATAAAACGGTTTTTTTTTTTTTTAATTTTATCATTTTAAACAAACATACATCTATTCTGAAGAATCGTTCCATAATATGAACTATCGTACATAGATGTTTAATTCCCAAGATTTAGTGTCTAATTTGGTAGCTCTGTTTGTTAATCTGAATTTTTATAATTTTTTTATAAGTTTTCCAAACGTTTATTTTTCATTTATCTTTTGCAATATCTGTATTGCTACAATGCTAACATGCCAATAACAGATAAATCTTATTCATTTTCTGTGAATAAAAATGTAATTCTTGTTACAGAACTGTGTTTTCGCCTGTAACTCATATCACTTTCACGCACAACGAAAGGTGCATGTATGCACTATATTCCAAAGTACTACATCCTAATATGCTTACCTTTTCTAAAGATAAAATGAAGGTTGTTCCGTTTTTTATATGACTGTTTAAGTTCAGAAAAGGAACACTTTTCTAATACTTTACAGTAAAAATCTTCAGACTTTCGAACGTCCAAAAAGGTAGCTATTCGATCTATTTCTCTCATTGGGTCCTGTAATAATTAATCTGAATTAAATGCAAGGTCATACACGCTTAATGATTTATTCAACATAATATGAAATATACCTACATAAGGTAAGCGTTAAACTACACTCCATTAGATGAAAGAGATAGGGCTAATTTCCCCTGTATTAGTTTCAATCACAAGGTCAACATCTAAAAGTTGCCAAATCCTATTGAAAATTGAATATCAAAGAGTTTATATAATATCATTTAAAAATATTTTAAACGATTTTACATATTTCCTTAAAATAAAAAATGTTATAAACAGCTTCAGGTTGAAGCTGAAGGCATTTTGATAAAAATAAATTTTATATATTTTTTGTAAATTTGGCATTAAAGGCCGTCGCTAACCAAAATAAATTACTTTGTCAGAAAGACAATACATGTATTATATTGGCTTTGAACTAGCTGTCAGAAACTGCGAGTACTCTCAGATCTGTACTCTTGTTTTTGGGATGTATAAGTACCCGTCCATGTCCACTCTGTGTTTCTTTTAGATGTATTTCTATTTGTATCCATCTGATAAGGTAAGCCTTTTTCAACTGATTTTTATAGTTTGTTCTTATGCTGTACTGTTACACCACTGTCCCAGGTTAGAGGAGGGTTGAGCGCTCACAAACATGTTTAACCCCGCCACATTCTTTATGTGTCTGTCCCAAGTCAGGAGCCTGTAGTTCAGTGGTTGTCGTTGGTTCATGTCTGTCATATTTGTTTTTCGTAAATTGTTTTGTTATAAATTAGGCCGTTAGTTTTCTCAATTGAATTTTTTCATATTTTTCATGTCAGGGCCTTTTATAGCCGAACATACGGTATGGGTTTTGTCTCATTGTTGAACGCCGTACGTAAAATTGCTTACATCCACTTCATTTTTGGTGGATAGTTGGCTCATTGGCAATCATACCACATCTCCTTATTTTTATATGTATATTTTTTACTTCCAACCCATTCCAAGGGTTCAACTTGATTGGGTTATAGAAATATAGCATTACATATTAGCCCTTTGTCTTCTTCCAACAGGCACTAAACACTTTCCAAACTCTATTTAGCTGTTCGATGTAAAAACTGGGAGCCGAACCCTTGTAGCAACTCTTTGAAGGGTCCGTAGGTGGCATGTTGCAAGGCTAAATTTCTGTCCCTATCCAATATACCCTCATTTTCCAGTGGTATTCAAAAGTAAAATCACAAAAATACTGAACTCCAAGGAAAATTCAAAAAGGAAAGTCCCTAATCAATTGGCAAAATCAAAAGCTCAAAGTGTCCCACCCATCCTCCTGGTCGATCCTCGATTTCAGGACCTACCCATTGTATTTATTGTTACTTTGTTCTCGTCTTGCATGAAATATTGGCCACTTGGTGTTTCCTTAGCAAACACAAATCACTCAATCAATTTACTGTAAACATAATTTTGGCTTTGATTAAGGATCGATGTCCTCTTTATTCATTTTTGGAATAAATATCTTAAAATTTACGAAAATCTGTCTGTGGGGTTTTGGACTATCTTCAAGCGGTAAAAATGATTTGTTTAGAAACTGAACACACTATTTACAGAACCTCAAAGTGCACATATGAGCTATGCTTCTATGAATTTAAGTAAAGATTTATATTTTTTTCAAAGTGTACCTGGTGTTAAATTTATCCAGGGGAATTGACCTGTAATATGAGATAAGAAAAGAGAAACATCTTTATTCGCTATTTATATAAATACTAAAAATCAAATGTACTTACTTTGTGTAAATCTTCATAGTTGACATACAATACTTGAAGCTCTGGGTGTTGTTTGAATACTCTTTCCCAGTCCAGCATGTATTTGTACCATGCGCAGTGATAAACTGAAAAAAAATAAGTCAGTCCTTTCATATGTTCTTTTTGACCTCCATTACAGTGTAACCTTTATGTTATGTTTAATAAATATTTACGAGAATGATTTGATTTTTTTGCTTCTAGATTCGAAGCTACATCAATAAATACTATAAACACTCCATCTTGAATTTATTACATATATAACAAAAGTTAGTTCTGATTGGTTCCTTGATGATGTTGCTTAGATTTATTGGCTTTAATGAGTTATATAATTGGGAACAGGTGGTTAGGCCTTATATTATTATGCATTTCATTTGCTTAATCTGCAATTTATACACGATTCAGATTCGTGTTATTCACATCATTTCCTATGTATGATGTTTATAATAACATATCACCAGTAATTGTTCATAATACTAGTACTCTAAATGAGTTACAAATAGCTCAGTTCACTGATGCATTTAGTCAGTGTTGACCGATGTATATTTATTAGATATACTTGCATATGTTATAAACAATTTGGAAGTCTATCGTTGCATACGATTTTTGGTGGAACGTATGGGTCTAGAACGCACACTTACTGAGAAGTTCAACAAAACAACACGCAAGTAACGTCAACGATGTTTCTGTTAACCTCGAGACATAGTTAATTTAATTTTAACGCATCAATGTATGTGACCCCAAGGGTGACTGGGGTATAGAAGTATGGTCACCATTGGTCTTCCTCCGACCGGCAGTAAAACCCGTGCTAAAGTGGGGCGTCCGTTTGGCTGTGCGGGATGTACAAATTTGCAGCCACGTCCGGTCAGAATGGGGACGTTAAATCCGATGCCTCGTGTAAAGAGAGTGCCACGCTCTTTGCACGTTAAGAACCCTTGCAACAACTCTTTGAGGGGTCCGTAGGTGACCTGTTACAAGGCTAAATTGCTGTCCCTATCCAATATACCCTCATTTCCCGTGGCAGTCTAAATTTCTCCGACCTTAATCCCTTAATCTATTACAGATCCTACCTATTGTATTTATTGTGTACTTGTTCTCGTCCTGAATATGCATGAAATATTTGCCACTGGACGTTAAGCAACCAACAATCAATCAATCAATCAATGTATGTGTAATTCTCGCTGTGTACGTTAGCTGACGATGAAGTCAATAGTAGTACTTTAACCTGAAACAATTTATCTAAAATATTTCAGAATTAATAATATCGCGTGTCAGTTTTATAAAAGAATCCGAATATAACCTTCTAGGTCTGATGAACAAGTTATACTAAGACATATATGTTTCTGGATATATATTATCTTCCCTACTGTGTAATTTATTTTCCTTTCACAGTCTAGCCTAATTCGTGACCCTCAGAACGGATGACGCTCATCTTTGCTAATGAACCTGTTCCCTATTAGGTCTCACTTTATGTCATATTACTAATGATAATGTATCTGAAACCCAAATATAAGAGTACTAAATCCAAATATGATCAAATAAAACTAATAAATACTTATGAAATTTAAATGAACACTTCCTCTTCGCTACAAATAAAAAAAAACACAAAAACAAAAGCTGACGTGATGTGGAGCACTCATTATCCTTTTAATAGTTTAAACTTGTACATAACAACTTTCAATTTTGAGCTAGGTTCAGTTGTCATAGCAGCCATTATCATAATCATAATAGTTAGTCAGCTGGTCTCTTGACTGAGTTTTGTAACAAAAAGTGGACTTCGAAATATGCAAACCATTTTTGATTGGGTAGCAATATTATCAATTACACACACAAAAAATCAAACCGTTAATTGCGATAGGCGGAGCCTACGAGCGATGATAGTATCATTAAAACTAGTCTTAAAGGCTTTAGGTCAGCAACTCTCAATTGTACTTAGTTTAGGTATGCGCAACGAAAAACATAACAAGCTCACCTCTTTCCGACATGAAGAAATCTAAAAACTGACTAAATGTGCCTTTATAATCAATAGTATGTTGGCAATGATGGTAGAAAGATACTGCCACATCTTTTGGATTACGGTTTACAAATATAATCTTATTTTTCTTCTGCAGTATTTCTTGTGGTAAGTGTTTAAAATAACAATGGCTATTTATAAGTCTGGGTGACGGGAGCTCGTCAATTTTTTCTGGTGGTTTAAATGGAAGCATTGCTACTCCTTTGGATAGTTTTTGTTCTTTGCCGTCCTGCATCAACATGGTAGTAACTTCCCATGTCCAGTGCGTACCTGAAAAATAGCCGTGTCATATTTACTTTTTGAATACATCCCTGAAGTTAAACAGGCAAGTAGGACATTTTTGTTTTGTGAAAATTGGACTTGTACAAATGATTAATTTATGTTTTGAGTTTTATGTTTTTGAAATAAAAATAATTTTAGCAGGGTTAATTTTAGGGACAAATAAATAGTGTATTTATATAGTATACCAATGTTCAGCATTAAAAAATGAAAAAGAAAAAAAGCTGACAACAAATAAAGATAGCAAGAGAAAGAAAGGAGAACACCCGCAGGTACTCAGAGTAATATGATTTAAATGATGGTATAATCACTATATACTAAATTCATCGCTAGTGCCAATGGAAGGTCACGGAATTGTCAAAATGTGTGAAAAATACCTGTTTTGTATAGACATGTAAATGTGTATGATGTTGTAAATCATTTATTGCATGACTAGGAAATAAAAACTGAAAAGTTAATGTAGGCAGTTTTGAAAACAAATGACGCAAACTGTCAGGGAAGAATAAACCCGAAAATACATACGAATTAAACATGAATAACACAACGATACAACACACGACAACTGAAATGAACGTCAATATATCAATGATAATAGCTTACTAGCTATCGTCTTAGAACAGCAAGCAGTGAAACATAAGAATAAAAGACTTAACCATACTCGTTTATCACGAAATATACTTTTTTTTCAATTTCTGAAGAAGAAGAAAAGCGTTGACAAAATTGCTTAGTAATTATGCGTGAGCTTGTGTTTATATATAAACTAACAAGTTTACTACTGACCTGCTTTTGGGTAAGCTACCAAGAATACATCGTCTGGTCTGATATGCATTTTGATTATATTTGGTATATTAATTCGATGGTCTGCAATATGTCCCTTCTCTATTGCCTTTTTTGACAGATAGTATCCATCATATTCAATGACACTCACGCTGTTGCCATTATTGTCACTGAGAACAGTGACTTCTTCATCCTTGAAATTAACTAAATTAGAAAAATTGAAAGAAAAAAATGCTTATAAATATCTACAAACAGTTGAAAATGACGCAAAACAAAAATCAATTTGGAAAGTTCCCATTTAAATTTTATATTACAGGCGTACAAATATTTGTATAACAGACAACAAAAAACACAACTTCAAATAAACAAAAAACAATGACTATAGATCTAAGTTACTAAAAGCAAGCTTTAATGTGATTCATTATGTGACAAAAAAATTAAGCCGTCGATCACTCTTATACCGACCGCTGTACTTTCAATTATATTGCATACATTGTCGTCATTGATAGAACGATTTGAAGCAGTGGTTTAACAATTTTTGAGGTAAATTTTGCCAACGGAATTTCATTACAGAGACGAGTGAATACGCTGAGATGACTCACCTGCTTTATACAAGGTCTGTAAACCGTGAAATTTTGATCAAAACCGTAATTTGGCACTTTAATCAAAAAGCTCTTATCCTAATAAACGTGTGTACTAAGTATCAAGTTGATGTAAACACAACTTCATTGTGAACTACCTTAACCAAATAACTTGAACCTGATACGAGACGGACGAACGGACAGACATAACACCGAACGGACGCACTCAGACCAGAAAACATATAAGCCCCTACTTCCATACGCGGTGTTGGATTTAGTGAGAGTCATGGTCAGGTTTATAAATTTCAGAATATTTTGAAGAGAAAAGAGTGTGTATTCATATCCCTTTTGATGTGTGATCCAGGCATGGGTTTTTAAATGTTTTTACGATAGCCACCATGGCCACAAGACTGTTGGGTTGCTCGGAGGCTAATTTCATAAAGGAAGTTCGTATTTTCTCGAACTGAGAGTGTGTATGTATGTTTGTTTGATGGTGCTTAACGCCATTTTCAGCTACCTTGGTTATATAATTGCGACCACTTTTTATTGTTGGAGGATGCAGCAGTACTCGGTGAGAATCAATTTGAAAGAATTGGTCCTGCATTGTTTCATTTAAAAGGATGTCTAATGTAGATACAATTATTTTGTTTAACATGTTTAAGAGAGCCATCGTACTTTGTAAAAAAAACTCTGATCCAACAAAAATATTCTCTGAAAATGACATTATCAAGATGCTTGATTGTTTTATTGACAACATATTTGCTACGTTCGGAGGAGGACGTGTTTTTCAACAAACAATCGGCATTTCCATAGGAATCAACTGTGCTCCTCTTTCTGCCGCATTGTTACTTTATTTATATGAGGCATACTTCATACAGGATCTTCTGATGAAGAATGAAAAGAAGCTAGGATTATCCTTTAATTCACGTTCCACTTTAAAGATAATGTCCTCTCACTGAATGATTCAAAATCTACAAATATATCCCATCGAACTTGAAATAAAGGATACAACTAGGTTTGTACTTATATTAGCAACACGATGGGTGCCACATGTGTAGCAGGATCTGTTTACCCTTCCGTAGAACCTGATATCACCCCCTGATTTTGATGGGGTTTGTGTTGCTCAGTCTTTACTTTTCTGTGTTGTGTTTTGTAGACTGTTGTTTGTTTTTTAGTCGTTTTTCGTTTTTTTGTCATGGCATTGTCAGTTCGTTTTGGACCTAGAGTTTGACTATCCCTTTGGTATCTTTCGCCTCTGTTTGATAGAAGAATATAAAATAACGGTTTTGAGGTAAATCTATTCAGTTTTCTATGAAATGTACATTTATAATTATATTAAATACAGGCGGACGAAAATGGTTTGAATAAGTATACTCATTCCTCCGGTGATAGCTGCAGTCAACGAGTTTCATTTTCTTGAAATATTAATAAGCCTGGAACCATATCAAAATTGTATTTACTTCGCTTTGGCAATCATTGCTTTTCTTCAAAAATCTTACATATTTGTACATATACAAAAAACTAATCGTACTGTACATTTTCAAACTTACCATGTGGGAATTCAGATTCATCCATCGTCTGAAAAACAAGACAAACATTATTGATTTAATTTAGTGAATCTTCAAATTTATCCAATAAAATCATCACATATTGCAGTGCATTATGTCCAAATTACTCCGTCAAAAATCGTTTCGACTCGATAGTTTCCAAATTACAGTACGGTGACGAACAAGCAAAAAGTAAGATATATGTTTACCTATTTGTTATTTGCATGCAACTGAATAATATAAATATATAATAAATTTCCATTGTCGAAAAAACATATCTGTACGAGCTTAAGAAACAGACATCCGCAAAATAAGAAATTTGATTAAAGCGACAACCAATCGAGTTGCAATGAATTTTCAAGCAAATGCAGAGGGGAAATTTGCGGTGTCCTTAAAGTAATAATTATATTAATGTTGTCACCATCAGTGGTTTATTCAGGTTTCTCCAACTATTAAAACAATCCATTCACGTTTATCCAACTTGTGTCGAACAAAATGTGAGTTTTGCTTATACAACCATCAAAATTGTTTTATTGACATTGTACAATGAGAGCTGTATAATATAATTTTCATAATCTATTATATTACTAGTAATAACTTATTTATATGTGTTGTAAACTTTTACGAAGTGTTGTATAAGAAAGATATATTTCAACAAGAGTGCACACGCTGAAATGTATCGCCTGTTTTACTGACCATTGATTTTATGTTGAAAGTCTTAAAGAGAAAGGTTTTACTATTGAAAGCATTACAGGAACTTATCATTTTTTAAAATCTATGACAATAAGGTCAAGGTCAGATAAACTGTGTCAGACAGACATATACACCTTACAATTTTTATACACAAAATATTGTTGACCTATTGTGTATGCTTATTGAAAAACAGACCAAAACACAAAACCTTAACATTGAAATGAATCATAAATATGAGGTCAAGGTCAGAGGATACCTGCCAGACAGACATGTGCACCTTACAATTATTCCATATAACAAATATAGCTGACCTATTGCTATTAGTATTTGAAAAACAGACCAAAACACATAAATATAAACTTTGACCATTGAACCATTAAAATGAGGTCATGGTCAGATGATACCTTCCAGACAGACATATACACCTTACAATCATTCCATACACATACTAAAGTTGACCTATTGCTATTAGTATTTGAAAAACAGACCAAAACACAATAAATTGCTTCGTCGAGCGCAGCTGGATACGACCGCAGAGGTCCAACCCTGAACAGTTGGGGCAAAAATGGACACAATATTCGCGCTTGATACAGGTCTGAACTTGGATTGTAATTAAATATTTGACACATAAAAGGTTTCTGACACAGAATAACTGTAGTAAAAAAACTTAGAATTGGTTATATGATTTGAATTTATATTCAATTTTTTGCTTTTGTGCAATACACATTGTTGTTGCGAATTGACCCCCCCCCCCCCTTTCCCTCCAAAAAAAAATTACCCCCCCTTTTTTTTTTTGCTTTTGTGCAACACACTATGCTGTTGCGTATTAACCCCCCCCCCCACACACACTTTTTTTTTGCAAAAAAAAAAATATTTGAAGAATTTTTCTTTTTAATTTCTGAAATCTGAAATGAGAAAAAAATTGACCTCCAACAATTTCTTTCCCCCCCCCCCCCTTTCCCCCCAAACAAAAATTCTTACCTCAAGATATGGTCAAAATCTCAATTCAAATTTCCAATGGAGTTTGCATATATAGTTGACCTATTGCTTATAGTGCTTGAAAAACAGACAAAAGCACAAACACTCAACATTGACCAATGAACCATGAAAATGAGATCAAGTTCAGATGATACCTGCCAGACAGACATGTACACCTTACAATATTTCCATACACTAAATATAAAAGACCTATTGCTTATAGTACTTGAAAACATACCAAAACACAAAAACTGAACATTGACCAAAGAACCATGCATGAAAATGAGGTCAAGGTCGGAGTAAACCTGCCAGACTGATATGTACCCATTACAATCATTCCATACACTAAATACAATTGACGTACTGCTTATAGTATTTGAAAAACATACCAAAACACAAAAACTTAACATTGACCAATGAACCATGAAAATGAGGTCAAGGTCGGATGAAACCTGCCAGACTGATATGTACCCATTACAATCATTCCATTCACTAAATATAATTGACGTACTGCTTATAGTATTTGAGAAACGGACCTAATCACGTAACTTTAACCTTGATCACTGATCCATTAAATGAGGTCGAGGTCAGGTGCACTCTGTCTGAGAGACATGTAAACGTTGCAAGGAACCCATATACCAAATATAGTTATCCTATTACTCATAATAAGTGAGAAATTAACATGACAAAAACCCTCATTTTTTTTTCAAGCAGTCGCTTTAAAACCTTTAAAATAATGTAAACTCGATTGGTGCCTAGGATACTGAAAACTGATCAGCTTGACTACTCTCATCCGACAAAAAAAATATATTGGGTATACAATTAATTTGGGGAGAGTGCCTTGCAAACTGCCCGTTCAGAACTCTTTGTGACCTATTGGTATTGGACAAAATGAAACGAAGAAACGATTCTTCCTAAGACTTTCCTTTGCTAACAAAGATCCTTCTTCATTAATCATTCCAATCGGAAATACTTTCCTACTTAAAAGATTAGTCTGTTCTTATCAAGTCATATCTCTGCTAGTTCTCCATTTATATATTATCCGGCTGACCACATCATTACTGGTGACTTGACCGTTTTCAATAAAGCTTCTCTGCAGAAATGTGTTAACCAAAGAGCCGAAATACCACTAGCCTTAATCCATAAATTGGAAACACAACTTTATAATACTAATGAATTCACCAAGGAATAATGCCAGGCAATAGGCTAAACATGAAAAAGAAGATGTAGAATAATGAGATACTCCTTTGGAATTGGTTTAGGATGTCATGTCGTTGATACAAATCAGAATTTGAAAACTTTAAAATGGGTCTATAAAAACACATCAGCTTCAAAGACCCGAATGGTGCAAAGTACCTATTCTACCTCTATAACAAACATGTTGTTGTCCCCACAGGTCTAGAAAGTTTCATAAAATTCTATAAACGTTTGACAAAATTTTTAAAGTCTAATAAACTAAAATCCTCGACAGTATCTTAATTCTTACCATGTTTTAACTTTCAAAACAACTTAATCGTGGAAAATACGGAAAAAAGAAAAAAAATCTAAATTTGCTTTGGTTGATCATAAAAACCTTTTGTCCAAGTTTCGTAAAATTTTACGAAGACGACTAAGTAATCGATGTCTAAAAAAAATTAACCTCTGACTGAACCTGAAATTTTGACGTTGACGACGGACCAAATGCCGCAGTATCGACAAAAATCAATAAGTTGGGGAAACGTGAACAAACTCCCTCGGCAGGTGAATTTGTGAGAATTCCCTTATAGAAAGGTAACGTCCGTTATCGATAGGAGGCTGAACGAAATAACCGGCTAGGCTAGTTGATAAAACATATCGTCGTGTGAATCTTATAATGATGTATTTCCCATTTTGTAGTAGTGGTAAAAATCTAAATCATAGATTCAAAGCTCAATATCATAAATATTTGATTGACTGAGACATAAAACGTTATATAGAAATCGAATTTACGTACATGATGATGAAGAGTAACTCTTTGATCGATTGATTTTTTTAATAGACAAGCAACTTGGATATATAAAGCATACCCTTTTTTTGGAGATAAAGCATTTCACTTCAAACAAGTGTGAGATAGAACAGCGTAGTTCCGACAAAAACTCGTAGAGAGTAGAAATCTCGTATTATAGTTGTATAGGGAGATAGACCATTGCACTTGGATGTCAAATATAATGAATGTATAGCTATCTCAATTTTTATCAAAGTGGACATATAACACTATATAAGATTCACACGACGATATATCGGGATAACTATATAATTCATCCATCCATCATGAACCTACTTTTACGTCAGTTGGTCTCTGGTGGAGATTTCTAACCGTGACATCTTATTTTTATATTACTAGGTAAACATAAACAGTAGAGATAAACTAGTCATACAAAGAACACATCAAATAACACGTTTATACCTTGACAGTTCTGGAACGAAAGGACTTGCCTACCATCTCTAGTTGTGACAAATAGAGTATGTTGGGTTTATTTTCCAAAATTGAATTATGATTTTCCCAAAGACTACAGACTGTTCCAGAACAGTTCTCCTGACAGTCCTGGCAGATTTTTTTTAAAAAGGTTCATCGGAAGGAATTGTCAAATATGCCACCGTGTTTATCATGTTTATATGTAACAAAATTTTCTCTGAGGAAAGACATCCTAGTACCTGTGTAAATTCAAATGCATTGCATGTGTCAAAAAATTAAAAGGATTTCCTGGATTGAGTGAGGTTTGATCCAACTGCAAGGCTCAGGCTGGCATATGCGTACATAAAATACATGTAAGAATAGAGGGCATCATATATATACATATATTATTATCATATTATCATATATCAGAAGTCCATTACTAGACGAAGTGTGCAACCCGCTATATAGTAAGGCGATCACGTTGTCCCCGTACTTCCAACTGTGATTGAAACGGGATTTGAGCGAGATTGCTATTAATAGTAACAAAAATCAATGGCCAAAGTTTTTGCGATGCATCCTGGGTAGAGATAATTTATGCAAAACACCCTATAACTTAATTAGCACACAGTTGAAAATAATGTTTGACTATCGACGTGTTAATGAATAGCAGATCCTAGCATATTATATCAGTGTCATGAGTCGTTATGATGGTTTTGATATTAAATGATAAATATGTTTGTATAATTTATCAATTAAAAAACTACAGTTATAACCGTAGAAAAATTGTCAGACGGAATTAAAAAACTCACTTGTTAATTATTGTGAAAAAATTGCCATTAAAAAAAGTTGGCAAGGAAAAATTAGGTCGGAGAATTGAGTATCCATATACAGTACACGTAACACTGGATTAGGAATGAGTTTAATAGGAATAAACATTCTGTTATATTTATTTTAAGAATATATGTTACGAATTACAAATTTCAAGAAATAAGTTTTTTTAAAAGTTACACGGGAATTCTGCAGATATAACCATTTTTAGCAAAATTAACAAATTGTACCCTCAATTTTGAAAAAAGAGGGGAAATTGAATTGTATACCTTTCTTCAATTTCGAATATCTTCGATCCTGCGTAACTGAGATCTTGACGGTAATACTACCTCGGATGATGGTGTGGACGAACAAAGGTTATCTTTTCAGTCAGATCATGGAAGTAATATTTAAAAGGAATAACAACGTCGTCACTTCAAATGTTTTATCTGCGTTACCGCCCATCTTTCGATAACTCGTTAATTGGTTTAATATCTGGCATGGAAGTTGATTCTCCGCATGTGATCGATCAAATCACTGACACTTTTCGGTCATTTTCGTGTTCACGGAAAACTACGAACAGACACGTTTTTGTCGTATATACGTGCGAAGTAACCCGAATAGTCCATTCGTTACATTCCGTTGATGTACGCTGCCGAATAGAGTCATTCGTTCAATTTTTATTTAAGTCCAATTTTCCTATTTCTGGTTAGTTCGATCTAAATAGTACCGACAGCTATCACATATGAAATTGGAGAACAAGGCTGGGTCATTTTCAATTTTAATATTTACAGACAGTTAAAAAGCCATTTCCGTAGGTTAAGAAGATGATTGTACAAAAAATACGTTTGGACCCCCTTTTATTAAATACGAATAATCTAAGTCTTTCGTGTATTAGTCAATTAAAATATTCACAATTCTAAACGGTTCTATCCTTTAATTTATAGTTCTTGATATATAAACTAATTCGTGTAAAGATGAATTTGCCGTAAGACAGATAGCGTCAAGCTCATTTTGTCGGTTTGTTTTAATTTTTGCTGTAGCTTGTTATATTAATACAAGTATTCCACAATAAACACTTTTTAAAAAAATATATGTTTACGACCATATTATCCCTATTTTAGCTGTCCAGTTTCAATAATATACTTCTCGATAAACTTTGCACATTTCAACAGTAAAAAAATCTATGTCTAGATTTGTCTACATTATTTTGATAAACATCATGTAAATTCTAATCGATTCATCGGTATTTAACTGTTTTACTCGGGATCCGCTTTTAACCGAAAAAATACTTTTAGAACAGTTTAAAACAAACGGTAAAAAGCAAAAATATGCTAAATTAAATACAATTTTCCATGCTAAACTGTTGTAGGTTGAACAATTCTCGTCCGTTTTTCAAGTTTTTAACATCATACGACTTCTTTCTGAAGGTAGAGGTTTTATATGATACAGCGCCACCTTCTTATTTATAAACCTCTGATTTCACACAGGTGCTTTATAATTACCGGACTCGATAAAATCACGTGACTGATAAGAAATTCCAGATGCCATTTTACAACCGCGGTATCACAGATAGTAACCAAAGGGGTCTTGCCGCTGAGACTATAATTGGATAAAATCATATGACTTTAGTACAGAGCTCTGCAGGCTGTAACGTCTCCGACATATTTAGAAAACTACCGCAAAGGGGTCGGGATTTCCGGAGGGAAATGTTTCCGTAAGTCTTGCATAACTCCCAAAGGGTATAAATTAATAACGGCAACAAGACGATATATAAGTTGGTTTAGTAGCGAGTCTGCTGCATTTTGTGAAAAAAACCCAGTTTTTTAAATTTTTTTTTATATTTTTTTTTACCGAGGCGGTTGCCTCAACGTAAGCTACGCCAATGCTGTTAATACATGCTAATTAGTTTAAATATTACTTCCATGGTCAGATATTGTTACATTTATCCGTTAAAATACATGTAAAAAATGCCGTTCACAACACGTACGTTCGACGTATAAATACTATAGGTTAAAATTGTAGGACAAGTTGCGATCACGATCTTTGTAAACAAATGAGTAATAAATATATATTCTTTATTTAAGTAAATTCATACAGAAATATGACGAAGTCTTACTTCAAAAACCTATAGCTGTAGTTTAATTTGTTCAAATACTAAATCAATCTCAAGGGTTAAGTTGGGCCGTAAAGAAATAAAGTATTCCCTGGAATTTTCCGGTTCCAACAGTAAAACCCTTTCTTACAAGTGTGGGATGTATACATTAATAGCAGCCGCGTCAGGTCGGATTAGGAACTTTAAATGCAGTACCTCTCGTATTCAGGATGAATGTTACGATCTCTGATATTAAACATAACACTTGCGACAACTCTTTGATGGGAAATGCATGACATATTTGCCACTGAACGTAAAGCTAGCAACACACGATAAATCAAAACGTTAATCCGCATGATCTACAGATGACTTCAGTCTTGTGAGTATAAAAAAAGGACTATTACACGTTGCAACACTGACTCACGTATGTATCTTATGAAGGCGAACGTATTGACGGACAGACAGAAGAAGAGTATGTCTCTTAACTTAAATTAGATAAAAAAAACAAGAGACTTTTGAAATTCGAAATTGTTTCGAAGTCATCTGAAGCAACAAATGGTCGGATATTTTTGACAAATGTATTTCGGTAGAAGCGAAGAAAAAATCCCGTCTTTTGCTTATTCATCACCGTATATAGCTTCCTTAAGTAACCGAGACATAATTCGTCAACACAACGTTCTATTTACAAAAACAGCTATATCTTTTAAATAGACGATACATTTTAGTCCGATACGACAGATTTTATAGTTCTCTTTTGCCTTTGCGCGATGAAAAATGGTACCAATGTATTCGTTTATAAAATTTTATATCATTTTCTAAATGTTGAATAATTAAAATGAAGTTAAATACTTGGCAATAAGAAACCACCGCACTAATTCGGCTCACTTCATTTACAACAAACTGTTTATTAATCAAACACTCAAGGAGACCAATTAACAGCTATCTGTTTGATGATAATATTTGTACCCATGATTCCATAGTTGGGTCATTTTAAAAAAATGTCGAATTTTGAAATCGAAAAATTTATTAAAAGTTACTTATTCAAAAAACCCTCTACATAAGCAAATCAAAACAAACAGTACTTATAGAACAACATATTAAAAGATGCAATCTTAATAATGTCAAACAAGAATATCTTGAAACATTTTTTGATAAGTGGTACAATATTTTGTCTCTCCTGTTACCATTTTCAAAAGAAATTTTGGGTTATCAAGAAAAGGTTTAGATAAAATTTTAAGCTTGTTTTTCGTAGCCAATTAGATGGTTTTCAGGAGAATAAACTTCTATATATATTCATTTTGTGAAATAATAGATTATTTGCCAATTTTCCAGGTTGTACTGAAAAATGCCTCTAAAAATTTGTTTTCAAAGGTTGTAAAAATTACCACCAGTAATGCAAGTCTAAGATAGCAATTCATATTGTTCGGCATTTTTTCTCTCTTTCAAATAAACCCAACATCAAGTAAATCCCTCACATGTTAGTTTACTTTTGTCTTTATTTCATTGGTAACAGGAACGTACGTTAATGATATATCACTATATAAAGTTCTATCCTGTTACCTTTTTGTCTATCCTGTTACCGATATCAGTATTGCACCTGCAAATGCTAAACTGGGAAGATTAAGACGTTATAACCTTAAGATGAGTTCAAACAACGAAAGATTTCATTCTGTTTGCAACTAAATGTTATGATAAACTTTTTAACGACGTTTCTGTCTACAATTGTCTATCCTGTTACTGTAACCATAGCAACCATAGTAACAGGATAGACAAATTTCTTCATTTTCGAATGCTGTTGTGAAATAACTACTCCCTTTGGTGAGGTGATAATGTTTTTCTGTTGTGAATTTGGTTTCCAACACGTTATTGCACTTTTTACAAGTATACTTTTGGTGTAATTAATCAAAATTGTTGGTAACAGCATAGACATGAAAAAAAGTACCCTCTATTTTTTTTCATAAATGTCTTGAAATTTCTTTTCTCTACACTGTCGTTCAAGAAACGTGCTGTGTTAAATGTAAAGGTTACTTTGCACTTTTGAAATCAACACCGACTAATTCAATATTCATAGGGAGAATAATTTAACGGCTGATTTAAGTAGCGGTAACAGGATGGACATGAACTTCATGTACGCGGATTGAATTAAGTTTGTAGATAAAATGTTACATATAATGATAAAGAAGCTACGATTTTTCGTTAGAGTAATTATTAACGTTCTTAAAAAGTCCCTTTTGCAGATATCAAGGCGATCAGAAAATCGGAAAAAAATCATTTGAAATGTGTTTTTCTGAAACTGTACGCACACAAATTACCCAAAAATCGGACTTAAATATATTTTAATCTTATGAAAATAGATGTAAATCGTGTTTATTATTAATGTTCTGAATCATAAATCCTACAAGCTTTCATTTAAACAATAACAACTGAAATTTCCATTAGAAATAAAAAATTTAGCATGGGTGTACTGAAAATTCGACATTTTTTTTAAATGACCCAGTTATAAAACGAGATTTGGGAGGACCACCTAAGGGGCTTTCCACTGATAATGGGGACATCGTGATCGCCTAGCTTACTTTATAGTACAGTTTGCACACTTCGTCTAGTAATGGACTTCTGCATATATAGATATCATTATTAAAAAAATTAAATTAAAAAAAATATACTTGGACAAAATTCCCCAAGAGCCTGTGGAGTATACCATTGCATATAATTGACTTACATTTCGTATAATTATTCGACAACAGGCTGTATTTGAATCAAACTACGAGTTTTAATCACAAGATAAATGTATTCGAAGGTCATTATATAGGACAAAATATTGAGGATAATAGTTTTAAAGCCGATGTGGGAAATCGATGTTATAATATATCCGGAAAATGTAGTTAGAATGCAGTAAATTATAAATCTCAATATCCTAATTTTATTAATCCCTAATACGACTAGTAGAAAATTATAACCGTGCAGGTAATTTCAAGTAACTGTAGTCAATCTTCCTAACAAATTTCCGTTAAAGTAAAAGTAGAGATTATCTACACAGATGCATTGTTTCGTTGTAGGCTACTATACTTATATGTCAATTCTTTAGATTATGCATTAATAAACGAAAGTCGCCTGTCCTCAGTGAAATACTTTAAAACTGATGATTTTACTTACTTGTCAGATCATGTACAAATTCAGTTAACTTTAAATTGTAATATAAAACAAATTTTTGACCTTAAAAGTCATATATTGGAACTGTACACGTATACCTAACAACAAAATTATTTTCATTTACCTGTGTTTAAAGTAATTGCAAATGGCTGATATTTTTGTTCGAGCATATTGTTTTTCTTAAATTGTTTAACATTTTATACCGATATAACATGCTACTTTTATTATTCTTCCCTTAGTTTATTTATTTTGTATTTAGTACATTGTATCATAGGTCAAATTTATTTGTTCAGTGTATGTTCACTGATGTTAATATGTCCTTTGATTGAGTTAAGCTATTTCAGTTGATATTTTATAGTGTGTCTTTCTATGTTGTGATGTTGCACTATAGTTTCAGAAAAAGGATGAAGGTTTGGTACCATTAAAACGTTTAAACCCGCTGCATTTGTTTGCACCTGTCCTAAGTCAGGAATCTGATGTTCAGTAGTTGTCGTTTGTTGATGTGGTTCATAAGTGTTTCTCGTTTCTCGTTTTTTATATAGATTGGACCGTTGGTTTTCCCGTTTGAATGGTTTTACACTAGTAATTTTTGGGGCCCTTTATAGCTTACTGTTCTGTGTGAGCCAAGGCTCCGTGTTGAAGACCGTACTGTGACCTATAATGGTTTACTTTTATAAATTTTGACTTGGATGGAGAGTTGTCTCATTGGCACTCATATACCACATCTTCTTATATCTATATAGAAAAAATGGAAAGATTTGAAAAGGTATAAATGGACTGAAAAATCACGAACATGCTACTCAAAGCTGTTACGTCAGAGCATATAAAAAATTATATATATAATTTTTTAATTAAATGAGTATGAAGAAAATCAGAAGGGGGTTGATGGTGCAACTGAAAATATTTTTGAAAATATCTCTGAGATTACTTGGAAAATATCAAAAAGAGAAAAAAGAAAGAGAAAAAAATATAGACAGGTATGGTCAAACAATTGGGCCTATGAGACAAAGAAAGAAATAAAGTTGGATGGAAATAAACTTAGAAAATGTCCAAATAATCAACTTAAACAGAAATATTTTGAAATGTTAAAAAGTTTTAAAAAAAAGTTGAAATTTAAAAAAGCACTATCATGACAGAGAGAAGATATTTAACTCGTTGACAGATAGTTTTAATAAGAAACCTAAAAATTATTGGGAAATACTTAAAGGATTGAAAAATAAAAAAAATTGTTGGTAATGAAGTACCGGAAATTTTAAAAGACGAAGAAATAATTACGAAGCATATTCAGGACCAAGGAAAAACCCACATTTGTAAATATAAAATGGAAAGAGGAAATAGAAAAACAACTTGTTAATATTGAAAAAGAACATTACATCCAATAGAGAAACAGATGCTCCAATAAAAAAAAACGTTATTAGTAAGCTTAAAAAAGAAAATGCTCATGGCCAGATACCATTATTAATGAAATAGTAAAACTTAATAAAAATGTATCTATCAAAAGCATTGTTAAACTGTTTAACCTAATTTTGAATACAGGTATTTACCCATCAATATGCAAATACTCATATTTAATTTTATAACATAAATCAGGGAAAAAAGTGATCCTAATAATTACAGGGGAATATCCCTGATAAGTTGCTTACCAAAGTTGTTTAATGCTGCATTAAATGAAAGATTGATTAAACTGATGGAAAATACTATCAGTAATACTCAATTTAGCTTTAGAAAAAAATCATAGAACCTCTGATAGTATATTTGTTCTTAAGTCTTTAATAAACAAATACTTACACAAAAATAAAAAATAAATATATGCCTGCTTTGTAGATTTAAAAAAGGCATTTGATTCTGTCTGTAGAAAAGCCTTACTTTATAAACTATAACGACAGGAGCACGGAATATTTAATATTATTAAAGGACAGTATACGGAAACAAAATCTGCTGCACCAAGAGTGGCACTCGGCATATTTTGAGGATTCACAAGGGTTTAAGCAAGGGGATCGAGTCCTACTCTATTTAATTTATTCATAAATGATTTAGATGCAAAGTTTTCAAATGAAAAAAGCTGTCCATTGGAACTGATTGGTACTAAAGTAGTATCTTTACAATTTGCTGATGACCTTTTAATCATGATTATCTGAAAGTAAAGAAGGCCTACAAAATAGTCTGAACAACTTAGAAAAATATTGTGAAAAGTGGCAATTGACTTTAAATATTAATAAAACTAAAGAAATGATTCTGCAGCAATATAATCGAAAAGTGGGCGGCCATCTTTTGCAAACTATAAAAATGAAAATTTGACAAATGTTTCTGAATATTCTATTTCTTGGAATTCTTGTAAAAACAAATGGAAACTTATTGCATAGCTCTGAAGAACCTCTAAATAAAGCAAGGAAAGTGATGTTTGCCATTAAAACTTATACTGGTTCTTTAAATAATCTGCCAGTTAAAGTAGCTTGTAGTCTTTTTGACTCTATAGTTAAACCAATAGCCACTTACAATTTGTTATCCTCTTGTAGCACCATACGTGTGCCTAAGTTGTAAATAAATTGTATTGTATTGTATTGTATTGTAGAAATTACTTATATCGATACATATGTTTCAAAATTTAGAGCAGAAAAACGTGCAATTATCTCCAAAACAAATATAGACCTCCTTAATTTTACTGATAAATCATGTTTAGAAAAATTACAGTTTGTCTTTCTGTAAGTATATCCTCGGAACAAGAAAATCTTCATTAAACATAGCCGTGAGAACAGAGCTAGGGAGATACCCACTAGTGATGCATATACAAACTCGGAGTATACTTTACCTAACAAGATTACTAAATTCTGAAATTAATCCATTATTACATGAATCCTTTTTACTTTCTAAAAGTATGGATGAATCAGGTTGCTATACCTGGTTTACATATGTTAAACATATTTTGAAAGAGGTAAACATAGAATTACCCATTCTTGAGGGAAACAAAGGAAAAAATTACTCAAAGTTGTTAACAAAAACCTTAAAACACCTATTTTTAAATTTCTACAAAAATATATTTGAACAGAAATTTGAACAAATAGATAAAAAGTAGAGCTTTATTTATATAAAAGTTTGAAGCAAAATTTAGAAATGGAAAATTACCTAAAGTGATAGTCTTTTGAAAAGAGAAGTAACATAACAAAAATGAGAATTAGCCACCATAATTTATTGATAGAAAAAGGAAGACATTTAAAAATACCTAGAGAAAAAAGACTATGCCCAACCTGAAATACATTGGAGGATGAAGCTCATTTTATTTTATACTGTAAATAAATTCTAAACTAAGAGAAAGCTTTTAAGGAAATGTAGTTAAACATATGCCAGATTTTATGTCCTGGCAAGAAAATGAGAAAATTTAATATCTTACTTTCCCATCAACCTCAAAAGAAGTAGAAGGCCTAGTGTCCTTTTTTAAACAGGCATTAGAACTGAGGACAGGGGACTCTTGATTTATTTATATACATATATATAGATAGTTTTGCATTTTTACTTATACATGTTTTATGGGATATGTTTTCCTATGGGTTTGTTTTTGTCTTTTTGTGTATGTTTGCATTCATATAATGTTTATATTGTTATCTTTCTGAATGTTAATGTCACAAATTTTTTTAAAATGATTTATATGGCAAAAAAATTAAAAGTTAGTTAAAAAAAGTTGTCATTAACCGTTAGACTATGACAAACTTGACAGTCATGCTAAATAAGATCAAGTCATTCTAAGGACAGAAAAATATTTGTTTCCTCCTTTCAGAAGATACTTGGCTAATTATTCTGTGCCAATTTTGACAAAATATAATTCACGAGAGTTTTTTTAATCACTTAACATTTTTATAGCTAGTAGTACTTTGACAATCTGACGAAAAGTTAGTATGCGTAAACATTGAAATCATTAAAACGCGGGAACCATTCAGACAGAAGCCAATGCTTAAGTACTGATATGGTGTAAATATTTTGTTTGAAAATTTTCTGTATATAAAAGAGAGGCGAAGGATACCAAAAGGATATTCAAACTCAAAAGTCGAATATAAACTGACAACGCCATGGCTAAAAAAGAAAACAGACAAACAACAGTACACAAAGCACAACATAGAAAAACCAAAGACTGAGCAACACGAACCCCACCAAAATCTGGGGGTGATCTCATGTGCTCCGAAAGGGTAAGCAGATCCTGTTCCACATGTGGCACCCGTCATGTTGCTCATGCTAATACAAACCCGGTGACAAGATTAATTCGGTAGGTCACGTTCGAGGTAAAGGGGACGGGATTGTAGTTACGACAATTGGAACATATCCGTTGTCATCTGTGAAACAGATTTTCCGTTACGGTCCACAAACTCGTGATGGCGTCCGTAAAATTTACGAAGGGACGATTTCAACTTCATTACTTGGAACTCTTGGTTTAATAGCTTCCTTGTGAGAGAAATTTGATAGTGTATATAAATAGTGATAGTTCCAACTTCCTCGAGTAAAGTTGACCTTAGTCTAATTGTGCTTTTCTGTTTAGGTCCAATTTTGACACTTTTAAATGTTAAATTCATAATATTTAGTTTTCAAAACTTTTTGGGCTCGATCATTCATGATGAAGATAACAAAAAAAAGGTGCTCATTTAAATCGGTAAAAATCAACAATAATGAGTTTAAGCAGATGACGTAAACATTCCACAAACCTGCATTCCGGCTTTCACGGCGTCTAAAACGCTTTACGAAAACACATTATCAAATGTCACAAGCAAGGCTTTATCAGGCCAGAGACTATGTATATGTAAGAGATAGATCAATTTTGGTGAAAATGTGTCCGGGCGGACACAAATTGCTAGTCATGTCCATGGTTACAGAATTTACTAGTATATTTAGTCCGATGTCAACAAATATTGTCCACAGATAAATCCTAAGTTTATATGGTCAACGCATTTTGATTTGGCAAAAATGATCGCTTCGCCTCAGTTGACAATGTTGTCTCGGGGTAACAATCTGCTCTATCACCCTCTCAGCTATGTGTTATTTATATACTGTTATATCTTTGTTAAGTACATTTTGTTGAGCTCGAGCGAGCTATGAAACAGGTTGACGCAAAAAAATTAAACCAATGTGTTTTATAAATTTATGCATTCTGATCTGTCCTAATGAACTGACGTTGACAATTTAGTGTGCACAAATGAACTTTAAAAAAGGTTGGCGCGAAAAGAAACATGCCATCAATGTTTTAATTAACGTTTCAGAGACTTGTGTACTATTTAGAGACTTATTTTTGTTGTGTTTTTTTTTGCGTATGATTGTTTTTTGTTTGTTTTTTGAAAAGTCCAACAGTCTTATTTTACATCTAGTCAGAAGTGGTCTGCTCCTCCTCTTTGAAAGAGAGACGGACGATACCAAAGGGATATACAAACTCATATAAAAACGAAAAACGACCAAACACTATACAAAACACTACATAGAAAACTAAAGACTGCGCAACACAAACTCCACCAAAACCCGGTGGTGAACTAAGCTTTTCCAGCAGATCAAGCAGATCCTGCTCCACATGTGGCATTCGTGAAATTAGCCTTTTACTAAATGAAACGACACAGAGAAATACTGACCATAGACAACTGGGTTTATTTGCATATTTCATATCTATTTTATTTATTCTAAAAAAGTATAAGAGAAAAAAAAAACAATAATAGTTGAATAACTAAATTTTATTCTTTGACACTGTACGTAAATTTCCATGACGAATTTGATAATTTTTCGGTAATGTGTTTATCAAATTCTTCATTCTGTGCCACTGTAAACCAATTCTTCCAATCTCCAACATCACCTAAAACGCAGTTATAAGTTTGATATTATAAGCATGCACTTCACCTAAATATATGATTCTATGAATAGACTACATTTTTACAGATTTCGTGGTCAATTATGAACTCGTTCAGGACCGTAATTTCGCTAGTTCGATTTTCTCCATAGATCCGTTTTACCTACGAAAACTATGATGTATGAAACCAATGTGTGAAGAAAAAGCCGCGTGGTATTATGCATATTGTCGATCGTCTTTTAAAATATGTAAATAGACTGGATATGGACAGCGTTAACGATTTTATGACAAAGTGTACCAGAACTCAACTATTCAAGAGGAAAGAACGGAAACATTTGGTAACAATGTATTGATAAAGTAATATTGACGTTTTGCAAGTTTAAATAATTATTGATAATTACATTACATTTTTGATTTATAAGAATCCGTATTTTTGATTGGTTGACAACAATCGCGAGGCATTCCAAAATTGTATTTTATTTCTCAATAAAATGCAATATTCTTGACTGCACGTGCTTCCCATGACAACGTCACAACAATGCTTGTAAAACATACGAAAAACTTGATATGTCACGTTATGTTATGGTTGTAGTATCATATAAATGTAATTATATAGAATTTTATTCTTAATTGTAATTTTATAAAGTTGAAAAAGCGCACAGTACTAGTATGAAGCGCTTCCGCGTGAAGTTAAACCACAATGTATACTATAGGTGTATTATTTTTGGTATATTTTTATACGACCGCAAAAATTTTTTGCGGTCGTATATTGGTATGACGTTGGCTTCGTCGTCGTCGTCTGAAGACACATTGGTTTTCGCACAAAACAACTTCCATTTGCATTTGATTGTTTCCAAATGATCAAATTCTCGATCTAGCAAGTTAAGAAAGAGACAATTTCTAACTAGTAACTATAAGAACGTTGATTTTCAAAGAAGAATTGTCACATGATAGTTATGATTCTGTGTACTATACTCCTTAGATCTATTCCACTACTTGCATATCAGTTTTACATAATTTAACACTTCTTAAAAGCTGTAAATGGTATCCAAATTTTGCTAAGATCCCTTGATTTCTTACCCAAATTAAACTTTAGAGGCTTTAACAGAATTCTGATAAAGTTAAACTATGTATTTAAGAAACAATCATCTTATCAGAATTATGTTTAGAACAATATCCCCAAAGAGACCAGCTTAAATGCTACAGACATATAAGAATTTTTTTAGAAGGCCATTGCTACAAGATGCTACTAACTTATCAGAATTCGGTTAAGAAGGCTTTTGGTATAAGATGCTACTAACTTATCAGAATTCTGTTAAGAAGGCCATTGATACAAGATGTTACTAACTTATCAGAATTCTGTTAAGAAGGCCATTGATACAAGATGTTAGTAACTTATCAGAATTCTGTTAAGAAGGCTTTTGGTATAAAATGCTACTAACTTATCAGAATTCTGTTAAGAAGGCCATTGATACAAGATGTTACGAACTTATCAGAATTCTGTTTAGAAGGCCATTGATACTAGGTGCTACTAACTTATCAGAATTCTGTTACAGTCTTATTAGAATTCTGTTAAGAGCTACATTGGTATAAGATGAGAAAGACTTATCAGAATTCTGTTAAGAAGCCAATTGGCATAAGTTGTGACAATCTCATTAGAATTCTGTTAAGAATACCGTTTTTATAAGATGCGACAGTCTTGTAAGAATTCTGTTGAGAAGGCTATTGTTATGAGATGCGACAGTCTTATCAGAATTCTGTTAAGAAGACTTTTTATCATATGCGAGTCTTATCAGAATTCCGTTAAGGGTTTCATTGGTACTAGATTCGAGTCTTATCAGAATTCTGTTAAGAATTATATTGGTATCAGATGCGACAATCTTATCAGATTTCTGTTAAGGACTAAATGTATATTGAAATGTTGGCATATCATTATTCTGAACAGATATATCATGTTAAGGAGGGGTATTTGCGAAAAATACCTGTCGAGAGAATGTTAAATTTCGCGAGCCGTAAGACTGGTATTTTTCGCAAATACCCCTCAAGAACATGCTATATATGTTTAATTACACCGAATGTTAACGTACAAAACGCATTGAGGATCGTAACATTACAAGCGTCCAGTCGGATAGAGTATTTTTGGCTACCACGGCAGAGAGGGTAAAAAAGGCATATCCTTTTTGCATACCCCGGCGCTGTTTAAAAATGAACGATATTCATTTGATAAAAGTAAATTGGTGAAAAATACACTGGCTATCAACCAATCAAAACCCAGGATTCTTACATAAGGTGTAATTATACAATAAACACAATTATGTAAAGGACATGAAGAATATTGACATGTATATCTATCAGAGTTCTGACCAAAACACACAATATAGTGTTATCAGAATTATGTTAAGGACATTATTGTTAACAAGGTAAACAAAACATAGACATATATATAACGTATGAAAAAAATACCGCATTTAATTTAAAAGTAATATAATGATAAATGAACTAAGTTTATCGTACTTGGTGGCCTTGCAGTGAGGTGAGAGTTGTTGCTTTATGATAAAATCTTCGTAGAATAACAAATTGACAAATGATTGGTAAACATTTTCCTGTCCTTTTCATTACAATAACAACACATTTTGATAAAACATTAATAAACTCCCTTAAGCACATCAAATACATTTTAATTTGTAGCTACTGTCTGCTTAAAATACACACATACAACAACAATACATGTTTTCATGTGTCCAATTAAAATTAGGAATGCTTACTGAAAGATGCAAACGGAATTGAATTTGACTTAAAACGTCATGAAAAAAATCATCATAAGTGGAAACTTTGTTACACTTCTTTAAATATTATAGTAATTAAGATATTCTGCATATTGTAATTGACAATTTTGTACAATATTCACACTTTTAGGATTTGTTAATCTTATCCTCAAATATATATATTGTTGATTATATCCTAATACATGTAATAGCTAATACTCCTTGGAGTTATTTTGAGTCCCACACATACATGTAGAAGCACTATATATAACAGTTTTTTAAATGTTGTAGAGCATTTAGTTTCCTTTCCAACGTCAACTTTTATTTATCCACCAACAGGAGAATAAATGTGTGGTGTTGTCATAATTCTATATCACAACATGTACAAACAATATTGGTGTTTCAGTTTTTCTCTGAACCAGGAAATGTTGCCTGAAAAAGAAAGAAAATGAAACTTCAAAACACTGTTTTAGAGTTTCTTTGATACATTAAGTATGAATAAAAGGAGGAGTGAGGTACATGTCAATGAACCAGCAACCTAACCACATCTCAAATGTCAAAATACCTGTTCAACAAAAGAATGTATAGTTAATATCGTCCGAATTCTAAGCAAATGAGTATAGATTATTCAAACTTCCAAACATTTGCACTTAACACCAAAATATCCGAACAATAAAAATCAATACAAGAACCACTGACGAGGTTACTGGTTTGAAGCAGGAATATAAACTTGGGTCGGTAAAAAACAAAATTTCACGTCATCCAGCTTTTATATCAAAACCAATGACTCTTTAGTTCATAACAAGAAACACAAGCGATCTTAAAGTCAATCGTCTTAAGATTATGTAATGCATCACATGCACCGATAATTTGACAGTCACTGATTTGAAGATACATAAGTACACCATAAACACCGAGATCTTGACAGTCAAACATTTTTCGATACACAAAAGCAACACAAGCACCGATAGCTTGACTGACACTGACTGATACACCACAAGCAACAAAATCCTGATAGACACTGATATTGAGATACAGTAATGCACCAAAAGCAACGAGAGATCTTGACAGTCACTCATCTTGTGACACAATAATGAATCACATGCACCGAGATCTTGACAGTCACTCATCTTGAGAAACAGTAAAGCATCACAAGCGCCAAGATCTTGACAGTCACTCAACCTGAGAAACAAAAAAGCATCACAAGCACCGAGATCTTGACAGTCACTCATCTTGAGATACAGTAAAGCAACACAAGCACCGAGATCTTGTTAGTCACTCATTTTGAGATACAATAATGGATCACAAGCACCGAGATCTTACAGTCAATCATCATGAAAACAATAAAGCAACACAAGCACTGAGATCTTTACAGTCACTCATCATGAGATACAATAAGGCAACAGAAGCATCAAGATCTCACAGTCACTCATCTTGAGATACAGTAATACACCACAAGCAACGACAGGTATTGACAGTCACTCATCTTGAGATACAATAATAATTCACACGCACCGAGATTTCACAGTCAATGATAATGAGAAACAATAAAGCAACACAAGCACTAAACTCTTGACATTCACCCATCTTAAGATACAGTTATGCAACACTGGCACTGAGATCTTGACAGTCACTCATCTTAAGATACAATAATGAATAAAAAGAACCTAGATCTCACAGTCACTCATCATGAAATACAGTAAATAAAAACAACACCGAGATCTTGACAGTCACTCATCTTCAGATACAGTAATGAATCACAAGCACCGAGATCTCACAGTAACTCATCTTGAGAAACAGTAAAGCAACACAAGCACCGAGATCTTTTGATAGTCACTCATCATGAGATGCAGTAAAGCAACACAAACACTGAGATCTCACAGTCACTCATTTTGAGAAACAATAAAGCAGCACAAACACTGAGATCTTTACAGTCACTCATCTTTATAAACATTAATCCCAAAGCAGATTTTGATATCATTTATTTTTGAGTATATCCATACACCACAAGCATCGAGATCTAGACAGTCACTCATTTTGAGAAACAGTAAAACAACACAAGCACCAAGATCTTGACAGTCACTCGTCTGGAGAAACAGTAAAACAACACAAGCACCGGGAACTTAACAGTCACTTATCTTGAGACGTGTTCGTACACCACAAGCACCGATATGTTGACAGTCACTCAACATAAAGATGTGCATACACCACAAGCATCGATAACTTGACAGTAACTCACTTGAGATATATTCATACACCACAAGCATAGCGATCTTGACAGACACACATCCTGAGATATTGACATACACCCTCCATAAGCACCGATATCGTGACAGTCACATATCCTGAAATATTAACATACACCCTCTACAAGCAACGAGATCATGACGGTCATTCACTTTAAGATACAGTAATGAACCACAAGCACCTTTGCCTTTTATGGAAATAGAACATTTGATTAAAACACATTACCAGTGTCTCTGCAAAGATACTAGGCAAGTTATTTTAAAGTTGGTATATGGTATAGATGGGTAAAGCAGAAATTTTGTGCACACGCAACACTAATTTACAAAATGTCCTGCCGGAAGCAAATTCTTCTATCTAGACCATGTGTTGTTTTCTGCTGTTTGTCTGTGTACATGTATTTACTCGTAGGGGTCAGGTCTTCGTTGTGATTCTTCTATCTAGACCATGTGTTGTTTTCTGCTGTTTGTCTGTGTACATGTATTTACTCGTAGGGGTCAGGTCTTCGTTGTGATTCTTCTATCTAGACCATGTGTTGTTTTCTGCTGTTTGTCTGTGTACATGTATTTACTCGTAGGGGTCAGGTCTTCGTTGTGATTCTTCTATCTAGACCATGTGTTGTTTTCTGCTGTTTGTCTGTGTACATGTATTTACTCGTAGGGGTCAGGTCTTCGTTTTTGTGGTCTGATGTACGAAGGAAAGCGATATTCAGGTAGCACAATCTGACGATTTATCAAAATTTCTTTTCCAGTTGCTTTTAATACCCAGTAATATTTTCAACTCCAACGACAAATATGCTTCCATAAATTGCCCTGTTAATGAATTTTGATGATGATCAGTTTTACTCCCTATTTGGAAATATTCCACTGGAAAAATATTTAACCCGACAAGTTTGTTTTAAAATAAAATATACATGTACCGAGTTTCTGTCCTCGAAAAGTATTCAGATCCTTGTTGCATTTCATAAAATTGTGGCTTTAAATCGAAATAAAACCGGGTCATGCAAAACACAAAACTGGGTCCTCATGTGGTAAACAACATTTATAAAATTGAGTCCTTTCATTTTGACATGAACCACTTCTTTTGGATCCTGCCTAAAAATACAAATATTAAGGTGCCAAAAGTGACTAAACTTGCAATGTCCTTGTATATATTTATCTTTTCATACAATCGTGCCCAAACGTTTTTGCCGGAGTCGTTCAAACACAGTGTGGAGAACTTTGATTCCATTTGTTTCTTCGCTCAATAAAAAACTAAAAGCAAATTTAATTGACAAATGCTTTACAACCAAAAACAAGAACATGAACAGTGTTCTTGTTTCATATTTTTCTGCTTTGTATCGATCGCAGGTTAGGGGAGGGTTGAGCTTACAAACATGTTTAACCACGCCACATTCTTTATGTGCTTTCCCAAGTCAGGAGGCTGTAGTTCAGTGGTTGTCGTTGGTTCACGTCTGTTTTCGTATATTGTTTTGTTATAAATTAGTCCGTTAGTTTTCTCAATTGAATTGTTTCATATTTTTCATGTCGGGGCCTTTTATAGCCGACTATACGGTATGGGTTTTTCTCATTCTTGAAGGCCGTACGGTTGCTCATAATTGCTTGCAACAACTTCATTTGAACTTTTTGGTGGATAGTTGCTCGCTCTTACAATTTTCTCATCAATAGTTTACACCACAAAGTTTTGTTTCTAATTTCTGAATTATTTTCTCCCTTCTAAATGTGCATCAACATAATACCATGTAATTTGTACTACAATTAGTTTGTTCGATGTCACTGATGGTGGAGTGCAGTTTCACGATGGTCGTTATTTGCCCTGCCCAGTATCAAATACTTTTGTACGAGCACCAATAATGAGAAATGCTCATATCGTGCATCAAATTAGAGTAGGTATCTTGTAATATTCCTTAAATCTAAATGTAACAAAATTCCAACTGCAGTTTGATCATCAAACACTGTAATACTAATGCGTAAAGGCATTTTTTTGTCCTGCATTAATGCCTCATATATCTTGTATTTCCATATGATATGTTTTTGATGCCGACAAGGAATTTAACATTTCTATGTTATGTTTCATTCGACTGAAATCTGTTTAAAATGCGATTCTAATGTTGCAACATCGATTGTTATAATAGCACTGCATAATTGCTAGATTTGATAGATTTTATTCTACAGATCAATTGCAGTTTTACTGCTGCAGTTACAGACTTGGAAAGTAAAAAGAACTGTTCCAACTAGATAACGCGACGGGAAATCATTAAATTATTATTAAACGAGCTTGATTTGTGGATAATGAAATTATTATATATATATATTCTGCATACTGCAAATATTGTTACACATTCGGAATGAAACGGAACATTATATTTTTGTGTTTATTGTGGAAATATTCGGACGCCGTATCAGGTTATTTTTGTTATGTTTAAATATTATTTTGTTTTTATCATTTAGATCTTTGATATGAACCGATTAAAAAATACTCTATATTTGTTTTAGGGGAAGATTTATCAAACATTTCGAGCATTGATTGCTCTAAAAATGACATATATTCAAAAGATTTTTTAAATGTAAAACATTTATACTACCTTAGTTTTTGTCCAGTTATTTTTCATTTTTGAAAGACATATATATGTTAGCGGCAATAAGTGAAATTAGGCATTAACGGCTTAAATCCTAGGCAATAAGCTAACGCCTAGGCAGTAATTCTATTGCATTAATGATGTTAGGCATTATTCTTGAATCCTAGGATTTAAGCTTAAATCCTGCAAAATGTGTCCAGGCATTAATCTTAATGCCTAAAATGTAAATGCGAGAAAATAAAAAGATATCTATTCAAGGTTAAAATGCATTAATATTATTTCTTATATTATTCACACACTGTAAATTAAAATTTATGTGTGTCTTGGATGTGCACTAGTGAATGGTAAATATTGATACGTTTCTGTGTGACTTAACATCAAGAATTCCATTATTATGGAATCGATCACCTTTGTACACTTCGGTATCTAAATAGAGGGTGGTAATAAAAAGGGGAGGGGGGGGGGGGGGTCTCAACACGGAAACACGTGAAATAACAAATCGCAAAAACGTTGCACGGAATAAAACACTCTGGAAAAACGAAGCCAAGGAATAAAATCGTAAATATTTAGGGAAAAAGTACCAAAAGTTATTACTCAGCCGTTCTTGGAGATCATGCAGTCATTATAAATTGACATGGCGACCCTGCATGAGGTCACTTTTTTAGCGTCCTCTAGTTGCATACGATTTATCATAGTAATACAATAGGCTATTAATAAATATCTTGGGACAAGTTAATTAGTTTATAATTTAAAACAATATCTGGGCTGACTTTGAGGTAGTCCCGGTTTATTTTTAATCAAATGCGGGACATGCACGAGAAAATAAGAGTACCGACACGAAACACGGAAAATAATTAAGGGAAAACACGAAGCACGCACGTCGAAACAAACACGAGAAAACGAGAAATAAAACGTCGAAACACGAAATCACGTGAAATAAAAAGGCCGAAAACGTTGCACGATAATAACCATTTACCACCCTCTAAATAGGTCATACTTGATGTCGACACCTCATATTAGAACTTAAGTAGATGGTCAATTTCATTTGCTAGGTTAATGAAATCTTCAACTTACTCTTATTTGCCTGTGAAGACCATAAAACCGTCATCCCTATTGACAGTGTAATTTGATGTTTTCTCTCCATTGGAACTTATCTAAGATTTTAATGAATAGGGCAGACAGATGCAGATCTATGCATGTTGGTGACAATGGGCGCTCCTATAATGTGTTTGTATAACAGTCCATTAAACTCAGATTCATTGTTTCTAAGAATTAATTTAACAAATGCAGTTAAATCTATTTTGTTGAGAATCTTTAATTAAAAGTATATTCTCCTGTGTGTCATTAAATTCTAATGCATTGATAACAGATTCTTCTAAATTATCAATGATCATATTTGTGTACATTGACGTACATCATAGGCAATAAGAATGCATACTTTTTAACCTCGTGTGACTCTATTTTATTAATGATTTTTTTTGTATCTTGAATGTAAAAGTTATGCCTCTTCAATAATTGGATGTTGGATGTGTACTAATTGATAATTTAGTCTTAGATGCATGATTTTTTTTATTAGTTGTTAGTGGCTTTGAACTAACTGTCAGTAACTGCGAGTACTCTCAGATCTGTACTTAGTGTCTATTTGTTGTTGGGATATACAAGTATCCGGCCACTTCCACTCTGTGTAGTATTCTGTTTGCATCCATCTGATGAGTTAAGCCTTTTTCAACTGATTTTTATAGTTCGTTCTTATGTTGTACTGTTACACCACTGTCCCAGGTTAGGGGAGGGTTGGGATCCCGCTAACATGTTTAACCCCGCCACCTTCTGTGCCTGTCCCAAGTCAGGAGCCTGTAATTTAGTGGTTGTCGTTTGTTGATGTGTTACATATTTGTTTTTCGTTCATTTTTTGTACATAAATTAGGCCGTTAGTTTTCTCGTTTGAATTGTTTTACATTTGTCATTTCGGGGACTTTTATAGCTGACTATGCAGTATGGGCTTTGTTCATTGTTGAAGGCCGTACGGTGACATATAGTTGTTAATTTCTGTGTCATTGTCTCTTGTGGAGAGTTGTCTCATTGGCAATCATACCACATCTTCTTTTTTATATTTATAATTAGATCAAGTAAGTATCTCTCGCGGGAGAGTTACACTTATTGATAATTGGTCGGTAACGAACATTAATGTGTCCTGCTAGCTGACCAGTTCGCAATGCCTCATTACTTATTTCTAGATTAATTTTATGAATTTTTGGAAGAAGGTACATGTGTCCTCCATGTTTTGAATTATTATTATTCTTTCAGAAATTATACGTCTGGGAATCTTTTTTTTTCTCTCATTGCTTTATATTCAACACTTCTCTCAACATGACAAAATTGATTTACAATAAAAAGAAAATATTATCCTCCACACACATGGCCAAGATAACACTGATATATAATTTCTTATTCAGTTGAATTAATAATTAGAATAAAAAAGTTCTAAGATTCACGTATTGTCTTTTTTTTTTCAAAGCAACTTGTTTTATGAATTTTTGGAAGAAGGTACATGTGTCCCCCATGTTTTGAATCATTATTATTCTTTAAGAAATTATACGTCTGGGAATCTATTTTTTCCCTCATTGCTTTATATTTAACACTTCTCTCAACATGCCAAAATTGTAATGATTTACAATAAAAAGAAACTATTATCTTCCACATACATGACCATGCAAACACTGATATATAATTTCTTATTCAGTTGAATTAATAACTAAAATAAACAAGGTTCACGTATTGTCTTTTTTTTTTTTAAGAAATCAACTTGTTCTGTATTTTTTCATGAATATTTAACGTTCGTGCTTTATACAGCTATTCATAAAGGAAACTGTAAGGTTAAAATCCGGGTCATTGAATTCGTTAGTATTATTGACATACTATAAAATGTAAATTTACTTTTTGATATGCATAACGTACACTTTGTGGCGTACATGTGACTTTATGCTGGCTATGCATATTCCTTTTCAGTTTCTTGGCGCAAATCATAGCACTGAAACTTTTAAATTTCACAGTTGCTGAAGAGGTACCCATTAGTTACTGCACTAACAACTAATGATAAGACACCAGTTAATCTGATTTTGGAATTCCTGCTTTTGTCCATATTCAAAGCCTCTAAGAATGGCAATATACAATACAACACACATTTTTTTTTACAATTAAGGAATCACACGGGGACATGACAATTGGCAATAATAATTCGAGACATGCAAAAATATAGAACTGGTCACTAAACAGAATAAAGATTCACAACGTTCTGTAGAAAAAACAGCATGACTGTTAAAATAAATATTAATAGAAAACGAATTCGTAAGGAAATCCAGGCGTGGAGAAAGGAATATAAATACTATAAAACTTCAAGTTTCTGATTATTTTTGCCATTTAAAATGTCTATCAATCTATTAAAGTTTTCCAGATTATAGGCAAAAACGCAAAATAATGGTAAATATCGTCATTAAAGAGCAATAACTGACGATTTCTGCCATGTTTGACTTATTCATAGATCGCGCCTTGTCGATAATTTTGCTGTTTAAAGTGTCTATATATCTATTATAGTTATCAGGATAAGCAAAAAAAAAAAAAAAAACACACACAAAAAGTATGTAAAAATTAGTTTTTAAGATTAAAGGTAAAAACGCACATATTGGTAAAAATTGTCATTAAAGGTCAGTAACTCTTATAAGGGGTCGACTGGCGATTTCGGCCCTGTTGATTCTGTTGTGGATCTTTTAGTATAAAAAGTGTCTATCTATTTATTATAGTTTTCAAGAAAGCAAAAAAAGAAAAAAAAAATCGTAAAAAGAGTCGTCATTAAAGGGCAATAACTTCAACAAGAGTCGTATAAAGATTTCAGCCATGTTGATTTATTTGTATATCTCGTCTTGCTGATCATTTTTTCTGTTTAAAGTTTATCTCTATCTATTATAATTTTCAAAATAATAGACAAGATGATTTTTTGTTCAGTGAAATTCGTCTTTGAAGGGCAATAACTACGTTAAGAAGTCGTCTGACAGTTTTGATGTAAATAGACAGTAGGTAGGACTCATCATTCTAAAATCATATTTTCTATATCTATAGCTGTTATAAGATGATAGACAAAGCCTGCATTTTATCCCTATGTTATATTTTTAGCCAGCAGGCGGGGTCATCGGACACATTTTTAAATTGTATATACTATAACGATGATTATGGCCAAGTAATGTTGAATATGGCATATTAGTTTCAGAGGAGAAGAATTTGGTAAAAACCCTTTTGGCCAGGTGAGCTAATAAAAAGGATGAACATCGATCCAAAGACAAAAAAAACCTAAACCAATAACGACAAAAAATCTACACAATGTCTTCGACAATGGACAGAGTGATACAAAAACAGGTACATGTATACTATAGAATACAGAATGGAAGCGGGAAATGTGTCATAAGAGACCAAAGAGCAGAAAACAGCTCAATGCCACCAATGGGCCGTCAACGCACCGAGAAATTCCCGCACCCAGTGGCGGGCTTCAGTTGGCTCCTAAACAATGATGTATACTGGTTCAGTGAAATGGACACCACACTAAACTCCGAAACATACAAATTAACCATAATAAAAAAAAAACATACAGGGCTAGCAAAGGCTAGAGGTTCCTGACTTGGCATAGGCGCAAAATTGCGGCGGGGTTATACAGGTTTTTTGTTATACTAAGTATCTTAACCTATACTTCTAGCCAATGTTGAATAAACAAACAGACAGCAATACGCAGAGTAAAATTCAGTTTAAAAGAAGTCAGAGTATAATGTAAAAAGGTAACAGAAGAAACTAAGCAAAACAATAATGATAACATATGATACGGATAGAGATCGACCTTATGCAAATGAATATCAAACATTTACATCTGTTAACTTATTTCGAGTTGAAAAAATCTCTATGCAAAGTCTGTAACTGTTTGAAAATTGAGTTGATATAAGAACCCTACAAAACACCCAAAATCATCTTTTATTTCGTATTTGAATGTTCTGACATCAATCCAAGTCTTATACATATACATGTATACGTGTACTTGCATAAGGTCGATTTATATCCGACGCAGCTCATATTATTTAATAAACAAAGGACTACTACCAGTACTGCCATGCCATTTCTAGGCATTGATTAAACTGATCGAAAGATTATGTCTTCATCATATAAAAATCAACCACAATCCTTCCCGAGATACAAATAACCCTAGTCTTGAAAATATTGTCAGAATAAGTTTAACAGAGAGTATCCCTATCAAAGGTCTACAATCAACATAAAACCCCCGAAGTATCTTTTTGGTTTATAGCTCTTCAACGTTTTCGGTCCTTACACATCCTTGGCTTTCAAATATTCGGCTTTGAGCGTCCTGATGAAGGTAAATCCAGAAAAGCGCTTCTAACGTGTTGTTTTCATTTTTTAACAGCACTGAGTCGATACCTCTGCTGGTGGACTATCAGTCTCCGAGGGTATCATCAGCTCAGTAGTCAGTACTTCGGTACTGACATGATTTTTAACAGACTATCTAAAATTGCCCGTTTATAAATTTTGAAATTATACAGAAACTAAGGTTTCAACTCACTCAGGCAAAGTTTTTGGTTATTTTTTTTAGGTCCTTTTTGGTTTATAGCTCTTCAACGTTTTCGGTCCTTATACATCCTTGGCTTTCAAATATTCGGCTTTGAGCGTCCTGATGAAGGTAAATGCAGAAAAGCGCTTCGGACGCATGACATTTATAACGTGTTGTTTTCATTTTTTAAATACAACCATTGAATTTTCTGCCTTGAAACAACCACATGACAAGAACTCGTGCAGTTACTGAATTCAATAGATATAAGAAGATGTGGTATGAGTGCCAATGAGACAACTCTCCATCCAAGTCACAATTTGTAAAAGTAAACCATTATAGGTCAAAGTCATATTTGTATGGACCCGGGACGATTTAGAGCTTGACATGTTCTAAAGAAACTTGTATGTAGCCCTATAGTGGTCTTTAAATTATTTTTATCGTTTGTTTGCTGTCTCATTAACTTTCATTTTTTATCTCCTTGAAATGCTAAAATCATGTCACCCCGCACTAATAACCGCGTATCTGGCCGACTCAGAAATGTACATCCTATAAGGAGGAGCTAAAAGGGGGAAAAAAACCTCAATGAAAGTCACGTTTGTCATAATTATTTATGAAGATTATCATGAGAAATTGTAGCAGCAAGTTCTTAAAAAGTACAATGCAATTGCTGGTGAATGCCACATTTTTATTCTAAATTCACAATGAAATTTTCCTAACACTATAGTTGTGATTCCCATCTACATGCCATAAAGCGTTTGGACCAGAAACTTGGTATGATCTTCTTCGTATCGTTCGGCACCATCGTATTGCTACTCCGGCTTCGTCAACTCTGATGAGGGATTCTGCTACTCTTCGTCTTTGCAAAACGATTCCTTCTGTTTTCAAAATTCCTTGGACCATTCGTTGACCTAACGATCTGTTAAACGGGGTTATCCTCCTTACATGATTATCTAAATCGGCGTCACTATTGACTGCATAACGTCTCCTTATGAGTATTCTGTAGTCCCTGAAAATAATTATTTTCTATGTTATTTAGAGTATGTTCGGGATAGTTTACTTAGGTTTCACTGAACATATCAATTATTTTTATAAGTCTATTCAATTATCGAATATATATATCAGAGTAGTTTACATGCAATGGGTAACTCCACAGATACCACTTGCACTTAAGAGTATCAAAAACTGCTAACCCTTCTGATGCAAATGGGATAGAACCGGTTTTTTCGTTCGGTTAGTGTTGTACAATATTTAGTTTTCTTTCAAATGTTTTGTTATTGCTGTTTGCATGTTTGTCCTTATTTACTTTGGAGATGGTGTTGTCTTTTTCTTAAGATTTGTTTTATTCGCCCCCCCCCCCCCCCCCCCCCTTATTATTTAGTTATATAATCTAAGATATATAATCTTTATTGCAAAATTACACCCACAAGGGTCAAAATACAAACAATTATACATTTTAAATACAATGCAATACAATGTATTACAATCAGGCATGGGGCGAATTACATTGCAATGTAATGCATTATATTACAATTACTTTGACCAAACCATGCATTATATTACAATTACAATTACATGCATTTATCAAAGTAATGCATTATATTACAATTACTTTTGCAAAGTAATGCCTTGAATTACACATTACATTTGAAAATTTTATTAGTGAATAGAAAAATTAAACATTTTGAAAAACAACTACAAGTCACAAAAGATTCTAGCATATGCAGTAACTGTTCCATGAATTGAATATAAGTATACATGTAAAAAGTCTATTTAATTTGACTTTTACAATTTTTAATTATTTTAACTTAATGTTGACTTTACTTTTATAAATATATTTTTTGTTGTTTTTCTTTAAATTTTAAACAAAATATTTAATTACTGTGAACTACTTCCCTAATTATAAAATAAACATAGACCTTAATTAAAATTAACATATTCTTAATTAATCAAGAAATCTTAAATTTGGTTTAGTTAAAACTCCAACAATATGTTAAAGATGTAGTATGTGAAAAAAGAAATGACATGTAATGCCATGTAATGCATGAAATTACACAACTTTTTGCTAAAGTAATGCATTATATTACAATTACATGTAATGCACAAATTGCTGCATTACACATTACATGCAATTACTTGGAAAAATGTAATGCATTACCATGCATTACAATTACAAATTTGCATTACCCCATGCCTGATTACAATACAATATAATAGAACATATTTTAAAAGTTCAATTTTAAATTTATGTAAAAAACACAATCATGAGCTTGTCTGACATGGGTCTGACCCCCTCAGTTCTAAAGACTGCTTAATAAAGACTCCAATATGACAAACAAGTTCAGGGATGGGGTTTAGAATGTGTTTTAGTTTATTAAAAGCATCAAGATGTTGAAATAATGGTACATAGTCTTTTAGATAAGCAAAAAAATTGGAACGCAATGATATGTTAATGTCACAATACAAAAAGAAATGAAATTCGTCATCTAGGACTCCACATTTTTTACATAATCTTTGTGCTCTTGGAATGTTTCTGTACCTTCCCAATTCAATGCCTAGGGAATGATCATTGAGTCTAAATTTTGAGAGAAACTGCCTATGTATAAAATTATTGCAATTTAAATATTCCTCAGACTGACAATTAGTTTTTAATTTCCCATAGAGACAAAGTTTGGATGAGAAATCCAATTTTGAAAGTTTATTTCATATTCCTCTGAAACACACTTTTTAATATTACATTTTAACACGTTTTTTGATTGTTTAAAAGGTACATTAATATTAGAGTAATTTTCTGGGTTTATTTTCATATCTTTAAAATTTTTATCTGCAAATGAGTACCAAGAATAAATTCCTGCCGAATGTAAATTTATGTTTGTTTGTAGAGATTCTTTAACCAGGGGATTAATATCATTACAGTTTATTCTATAAAAATACATGAGTGTTTGAGTTTTTATATAAGAGTCCAAAGAAAATCTACCTAATTCTGATCTAGCACCTATGTTAGTGGCTGTCTTTTTCAGTCCTAATACTGCTTTACAAAATTTAGAATGAACCTTCTCAAAAGGATATTTTTCTGCTAATGCAAGAGTATCATAAAAAGTATTATTTACAGCAGCTTTATTAGATGCCCTAAAAGCTGACTGAAAATTATCCATAAACCAAATTTCAGAGTTGTATGTCAAAATAGGTCTTATAAGAGTATCAAATAATTTACATGACAAATTATTGGGAACAAAATTAAAATTGGATATATATTTTCTCAATAAAAATAAAACTTTAATACCTTTTTTAGACAGCTCTTCAGTAGTTTTTGTAAAATTTCCCCTATAGTTAATAATATTCCCTAGAAATTTAAAGTCCTTAACTTCAGTCAAAAATTTATCATTGAACAAGAGGGGTGGGGATTGTTTATAAATATTCTGAAAAACTAGAATTTTAGTCTTGTTTGTATTTACACTCAACTGCCATTTAATGCAATATTTATTTAGTGTGTCTAGCGCATTTTGAAGCCCCTGGTGTGTCTCAGACAGTAACACTAAATCATCTGCGTAACTGAGAGTTTGGATACTTGAAGTATCAAGAACTGGAGGGTTACAAGTTTCATCAAAAATTGAATGTAAATCATTAATATAATAATTAAACAAAGTAGGACTTAAACTGTCCCCTTGTCTTACACCTCTAATATTTGGAAAAACAAAGAGTGTTCATTACCAATCTTCAGTGCAGACTGGGATAAGCTATACATATTTTTCAAAGTAGTATAAAATTTCACACCAACACCATCATTTATCAATTTATACAACAGGCCATTATGCCAAACAGAGTCAAAAGCACCACGCAAATCTACAAAACAAGCAAACAGCTTTGTCTTATTTTTTTTCAAGTATTTGGTGACAAGAGTTTTTAAAATAAATATGCTATCAGACGTTTTATGGTTTGAACGGAATCCAAATTGATGACTGGAGAACTTATTTTCATAATGCTTTATTAGTCTTTTATTTAAAATAGAGCTATATAATTTTGCTAGACAGTTTAAAACCTCTATAGTTACATATGTCTTCTTTATCTCCAGACTTATGGATTAAAACAATAAAAGCTTTTCTCCAGCTGGTGGGGTAAATACCAGATGATAAAATAAGATTAAAAAGTTTAACTATGGCTGTAACTGTTACAATGCTACTACATTTTATTATTTCATTAGATATTAAGTCAGGTCCAGCGCTTTTCCCTGATTTCAATTCTTTTATACAGTTCTTTACTTCTGATATTGAAATTGGACTATCAGTACAAATATTATGTTCTAAAGTACTCTCAAGCATATTTAAATCTTTTTTTACTTTTTCTTTAAAAGAGTTATCATATGTTTCAGCTTTACCAAGATTTTGAAAATGTTCTTCATAGTTATTTAAGTTAATATTTGAACAAGCATCCTGTTTAGTGTCTTCATTTTTTAATTTTTTAAGGAGTTCCCAATATTTTTTGGGGTCCTTTTCTTACAAATTTGTTAATGTTTCAAATAAGTTCTTTTTAAATATAATTTTCTTTCTCTTTACTAATTTTTTAAGTTTTTTAGCATGTGTAAAAAAATTACATTTAAGCTCTAAATTAAATGGTTCTCGTCTGAGTTTAGCTCCTTTTGCTTTGATAGTTTTTTTAAGATCACGTACTTCATGGTCTACCCATGGTTTTCTGTTTAGTATTTTTTGTTTAAATTTTTTATATCTTATAATTTTACAGGCTTTATTTGCTAGGCTCTCAAAAATATTTTTTATATTAGCCTTGTCAATTCCTGAAAAAGTTTGTTCAAACTATGAGTCTTCAAAATCTCTAATTTGTTGTATAATAAAATTTTCCCCTAGTACTTCAATCATTTTGTCTCTTGATGTATTCTCCCATCTATATTTCACTCCTATCTGAGTAAAGTTTTTATGACTTTTACGTTCTGTATGACATATATTACATTTAAGTATTACAGATATAGTGACATGATCTGACAAATATGTTAGTTCGCCAATATAAAAATATTCGATAGAGGACATCAAATCCATGTCAGACAAGGCATAATCAACAGTGCTGGAACCATTATGCTTATAACATGTTACATTACCGAAAAGGTCACCTGCAAATCTACCATTAAGTATTCTGAGCCTGGAGGCAATACATAGATCAATTAGTTGTTTTCCATGAGAATTTAATACTTTGTCTAAAGAATTTCTATATATATGTGAATCACCCAGATAGTCATCTGGCAATAAATTTAAAAGATCATCATGAATATTATTTTCATCAGAAATAAAATCTAAATGATTACTGACTCTAGCGTTAAGATCTCCAATAATAAGAATATTACCTTTGGATGACAGCTTTGAGATTTCATTTTCAAGTAATATAAAGTCATCATTAAAGTATGTAGATGACAATGGTGGAATATAACATGCACACACATATATATCTTTTTTTAAACCAAAGAAAAATTTATCAAGCTTTAACCATAGCCTGTTGTCAGATTTTTTTACATTTAAAACTTCTGATATACCTTTATGTAAGGTAGATTTATAATATACAACGATACCTCCACTGTATCTTTTGGATCTTAATTTCTTTTTTCTAGATTTCTGAACATAATTAAAATGTATAATGTTTGTACTAGAATCAGCGCCCTTCCAAGTTTCCATTAAAATATATATGTCATATTTTAGACTAGATAAAAAATAGTCATCTTCTAATTTACCTCCCAGGCCCTGAATATTCCAACTACCAATCGACAAATTTGTTTTCATTTTGAAATCAATTTCTGGTGTAAAGCAAGATATCAATGAAATTCACTGGGCAAAGGGAAGTAACTCGAATTTTTCCCAGATGCAGAACTTTCACTTTTAATAAATATTTACTCTTTTTTTTCCTTTCCTTTTCTTTGTTTCTTTCTTTGATGCTGCATTAAGATAAATTTAAACTATGAAATGATATGTAGAACAAATAAAATTAACTAGACAAAGGGAATTTTCTCTTTAACCCCTCAATAACATTCAATGAAAATTTAAGGAAACTCATCTTTTTTCCCTTTCAGTAAATATATACCAACAAACTTGAAAAAATTGTAATACATGGTATGGTACATGAAAACTTTCATAATTTTTTGATTACGAGAACAAATTTTAAAATAAGAAACATAAAAAAAACAATTCCACAGTTCTACTCTTATCTAGAAGACTTTCATTGTAATTTTTTTTTTTTTTTTTTTTTAACCAATCATTAATACAAAATGCTATTTATAAGAATAGTAATCAAAACATTTTAATGGTAACAATTAACAGTACATTATGGTGCACATGGTCAGTAACCAAAACATTTTAATAATGCAAGACTTCAAGAGCCCAGCGTAGCAACTTGAGATTCATGTCTGAATTACGAAGACTTGTTTGGTGGTAGTCATTGAAGTTGTTGTTTCTGAATTTGTCTTGCCACTGAGAGGAATGGTCCTGATGTTTGTCCCACGGATTTCTATCAAATGTGTAATGACGCTCATGTTGCTGATTTCTCCAATTACTCTGTCTACTTTCGGTATATTGTGGATTTACGACTCCCACAAGAGGGCTTACAATGCTTTTCAAATTTCTCACATAAATTCCGATTCCTGCATATACATCTAAGTGAATGCCATCACTAAAGTGAATTTGTGTTAGGTTTCTATGACATACAAATTTCAAGTTAAATTCTGTGCATAGCTTTGCCAATAATGCATTGCAATCTAATCTTTTAACTTCATAGTCTTCAGTGTGCTTATAATTATTGTAGTATCTAGGTAAGAGTTCATTAATTATAATATTTGAGCCAGGCACCAATCTTTGTGTGGTCAATACCAATTTTTTCATATCACTTACAACTTCTTCTGCAGACTTCTCGTCTGAGTCATTTGATCCTACTTGATATGCGATATTATCAGCTTTCAATTTTCCAGTTTCAAGGAAAATATAAGATTGCTTGCTGTATCATAAATTGTTAGAATTGAATTTGATATTTACCTCAATCGACGCTTTATGCTAGATACTGATACACGTAGAAGACTTGCCATACATTTTCTAGAAAATCCAATCTCAACCAAAAATTCCAATTGTTCACGAGAGATGTGGTACCTGGGGCGTCCTATTCCGCCATATTGAGATAGCCTTAATCCAATATGTTCTGTTTCCGACCTGTAAAAGAGCGATGAATAAATCTAGTATCCAGATCCATCTCCTCGTTTTACTATTGACAGTTTTTTTTGTGAAGTAGAGTCCTGTAGAGAGTCTATAACAAAACTCTGCATTCCCCGCCTACGACAGTAGAGGGGGCACAATGTTTAGGTATGGGTGTCCGCCCGTTCGTCCTTTTGTTCGCCTCGTATCTGGTTAAAGTTTTGGTTTAAAGTTGAGTAATGTTTTGGTTTGAAGTCCTTTTGGTTATAACAACTTCACACTTAATACACAGATGAGTTAATGCCACAACCTCGTAACGGAAAATGTGTCACTTTTCAGAAAATGATATACAAAGTTTGAATGCCAATATAAATTTCATTTTACTTCAAAAATGTATCAAATTAACTTTGATTGCGCAAATACTCCTAATGGTTATAATTTTATAATTTGATGCTAATTGGATGGCAGATAACCGATACAAATGCTTTTGAAATGTTTAACGGATACTAGTATATAGGCATTCTATAATGATTAAATTTAATGCAGATGTGTTTGCCATGAGGTCATAGCTAGTGATAACATGAAAAAATGGATCAAATTTAGCAGTTAGAAAAGAATTAAGTCGCTATCCATTAGAATTAAAAATAAAGGTCCAAAGTTTACTATATTTAACAAGACTTCTAAATAATTGTATAAATCCCTTATTGTATGCGGCTTTCACTCTATCAAAGAATCTAGACTCAGCAGGATGTTACACATGGTTTACGTATATAAAAAACATTGCAAAGGAAGCAAATGTAGATTTTAAACATATTGAGGAGTGTAAGAATCTAAACCAAATAAAAACACTTAAAACTGAATTAAAAGTTAAACTACTTAATCATTATGAAAAATTATATAAACATAAATTTGAGAAAATAGATGATAGCAGTAAACTTCTATTATATAAAACATTAAAACAAAGTCATAAAATAGAAACATATCTGAATTCTAATATATTTGAAAATAGACGTAATATCACTAAATTAAGATTAAGTGATCATAAATTATTAATAGAAAAAGGGAGACACCTAACAATCCCTAGGGAAAACCAGTTGTGTCAGTCCTGCAATACAATTGAGGATGAAAAACATTTCCTTTTGTATTGCAGGAAAAACGCTTCCATTAGACCAGTTTTTATTGAAAAATTAACAAAGGCTAAAAATATAGAAAATTTTAATAGCCTCAATGAAAATGAAAAAAATGATAAATATTCTTTGCCCATCAACACAAAAACAGGTAGAAAGCGTAGGTTCTTTTATTAAAAAGTCATTGGCACTAAGGATAGGGGACTCATAATTGAATTTTGAACTATTTTCATTAGTTTGTTTAATATGATTATACATGCTTTTTTCTTGTCATTATGTTAATGTTGTTTTTTCACAAATCGTATAAGTTGGTTTATATGGCAATAAAAGTTTGATTTGATTTGATTTGATAACAGGTATCCGCTCTTAGGTATATCATATTTTAAATTTTGTTTGAAAAGCATCATTGCATTTGCAAGCAATGAGAGATTGTGGAATTTAGAATATGAATAAATATAACTGAATGAATTTTATTTACTTTAAACGTTATATAAATTTAACAATGATATACATACACACAATGTTATAAAGCATTGTTAAGGAAAAAAGATGATGTAAAGCAATACAGTAGATGAAGGAATTATGGAAAATGGATTTAAACTGAAAAATATTATTCAATTCGCAATTTCCTCAACCAATAAGAGATGGTTACAAAATTTCTGAAACATATGTCATTGTCTTCATAATACTTGTTTGACCTTTATAACACATAATACTATCTACACAAAGACCTTGGCTTGATGAATTTATTGTGTGAATTAGTATTCATTGAATCTTAGACATAGAAAAGCAATAAAATGTATCGAAATTCCAAAAGAAAATATAGTGTTATAGCTGTGTTTCACAAAAGAATATACAGTAACCCCAAATAAGATTGAAATCATAATCCAACAATGTTTGTTGGTTTTTCGAAATCGTTAATATCATTTAGCTCGTATGAAAGAAAAAAAATACTGAATTAGAATTTCCTTTCAGTATATTTCTTTTCCACCAAAGCCAAGTTATCTTGATTGTTTTCTGTTTATATTATATGATTTTCTTTTAGAATAGACTTTAAAACTTACTTACTGCACTATTTATCACACTATAATATACCATAATATACCATGACAGATTTACCAAAAAGTATGATAAAATACAAAACACAATTATGTAATACAGTTTATGTAATGCATACCGCATTCGGTATATGCTAGAAAAGGAGCAAGTCTCAATATAACTTAAGGTTTTATTATATCTGATAATCCTCATATGCATGGACATTGTAAGATGTTGTTTTCCAAAAACAGATCAGGGTGTAAGTCTGGGGTGGTGTTCTCGAAGCTATCTTAGGATTAGGACGTGACTGTCCTAAGACCATCTAATTACATGTCTTATTTTTATAATTTATTATTTTTCTTCATGAATTTACAGGTATCAACATATATTTATCTTGTGGTACAATAATCAAGCAAGTGAAATAAATAAGCATGATAAGCATTCTATGGACTAACACTATGAAATCTATGGATGAAGTATAGTAATAACATTTTCATTAATATAGTAATAATAGTAATAGTAGAGCAAGAAATATATGAGCATGCATATGGTATAACTACTAGTATACAAGTTCTTTCAAATATTCATGTATATACACATATGTATATACATTAACCTAATTTAAATTTAATTAATGATCTTAGCCCAGGGGTTCCAATACAAGTTGTGTTCTTCCATACTTAAATATTTTGAAGAAATATGTTTCTCTAAAATCAAGTTTTCTTTTATGTAATTTTGGAGACCTTTAATATGAGGTTTTATATCTTGCATCTTACATCTGTAAATGAAATACTTTGTCAGTAAGATAACTTTATTTTTAATAAAATTCAATTTATAATTTTCATAGAGGCCAAAAATGACAATTTTCAAATTTAGTGGAATTTCTATATGAACTATATCGAAAATCCAAGAATTTAGATTGTGCCAAATGTTACAATATGACAACCCCAAAGTAAATGTTCTATAGTTTCAGGCTCTTCCTAGCAAAATGTACACAAATTACAGTTAACAAGTTTCATTTTAAAGAGTAGAGCATTAGTCCCTAAGATATAATGAATAATTCTATATTGAAACCAACATAATTACACGTCTTTGTCTTAAGTCGTGATCTCGAAGCTCTCTTAACTTAGGATACATTGCATTTTTCGTCCTGGTGTTTTTTTGTGTCAGATAGTAATCCTATGTAGAAGCTAAGTTATTGTCTTGGAATAACACCTGACCTCGAGTTAACAGTAAATGCTTAAGCTGGTACAGTCTGTTTAACTTTGCATTATCTTGGACTGTCCCTCCATCAAATTGTTGGACGACCATATCTGGGGTGGTGTTCTCGAAAGTATCATAAGATTCAAATTTAGGATGGATCATCTTTGGACACTCTTATGGTAATGATATACGGTTAAAAAATGCACTAAAGTTGCGATTACAAGACCAATACAAACAGTTGTGGAATACTCAATAACAAGAGTCTACAAAAGCAGTAAATAATATAATTTTTAAGTTAGAATTGAATTTTGAAAAATATTTCGATATCTTGGATTTGCACGAAAGTATTATTTTATGTAGATATAGAACCACAAACCACAGACTCCCAATAGAAACAGGGAGATGGAATAATATTAATAGAGATGAAAGAAAATATAATTTTTGTAATATTGGTAGTATTTGGAGACGAATTTCATTATCTGCTAGAATGTCCATTTTTTTTATCGACAGTAGAAAATTATACCTTGATAAGTACTATATATTTTGCTCTTGTTAATACACTAAAGTTTAGAAAATTGATGAGCAAATTAAACAAAAAGTCAGATCTAAAAAGATTATGTAAGTTTATAAAGTGTATAAATAAATATGTGGGTCCTCCTGGCTAAAATGTATATTATTTTGAAAACCACTGTATTGTATATATGTTTTGTAAATAGATGCATATTCATGTACATATTTTGCACCCTCTCTGTACCTATGTATCTGCAATGGTTATGAGAATAAAAATATTGCTTAAGTTGTGTCTTGAAGCTATCTCAGACGCATCTTATTTAAGGACGGCCTAAACATATCCTAACTTTAAAGTGCGAAATTTCAATTTGTTTAAGTATTTTTTTTTATAAAACATTTATTAATGACGAAACCAATTAATAAAATTGTTTACAAATTTTATAATGACATGTACATGTATACTATTAAATATAAAAAAGAAGATGTGGTATGATTGCCAATGAGACAACTCTCCACAAGAGACCAAATGACTCAGAAATTAACAACTATAGGTCAATGTACGGCCTTCAACAATGAGCAAAGCCTATACCGCATAGTCAGCTATATAAGGCCCCGAAATGACAAATGTAAAACAATTCAAACGAGAAAACTAAAATTGGATGATCTTAAGTCACTAAATTATGTGTTCTAAAATGTGATAAATCCTAAGTTAAGGGAGCTTCCAGAACATGACTTAGGACTTACATATCATAAGATGGTCTTAATTATGTAAAAAAGGATTGTAAACTGGAAAACAATTTGTTTTGAAATGAGAATTAAATTTTTAGTATCATCGTATCGTGAAACACGAAGTTCAAAGTTTAAAAGCCAGCACAATCTCTTTATATACAAGTTAATAACCGATGGTGCGTTTTATTTCATGTTTATCTACACGTAAAAATTGAGCAAAAAGTGAAATTCAAACTTTATTAAGTTAGAATGAAGAAAGGATGATCTTAAGACACCTAATTAGGTGTTCGAAAGTTAAGACGAAAAATGCAATATATCTTAAGTTAAGAGAGCTTCGAGAACACGACTTAGGACAAAGAGTTGTCATAAGTTGGTCTTAGGACACGTCCTAATCATAAGATAGCTTCGAGAACACCACTTCTTTGGTGTTTTCTGTAACGGTCATCTTTACGAATCGGGTCATTAAATTTATAGTTAAAGGATATGTGATTCAGGTCTTTTCAAATCTCCACTATTTCAGCAATGTTATTGTCCTCTTTTAATGTTTCGCACGAATATTTTCAAAATTGTATGTCGAAATAAATGAATGTTCTCGTCTTAAGATTTCCCTTATGTGAATGAAATACACAATAAAGATATTTTGTGTATTCGAAGCGCTTAACTTTCGAAATCCGTGAGTATTTAAATAAATATAATGTTATGATTATGACCAAAAAGGACCGTTAAACCGAAAGGACCAAATATTTCTAAATCGTGCATATATTTAAAGTGCTGTTTTTGTATAAGTAATACATTTCATAGAAATGTCTTTAAGTTTTCGTTTGCTGTTAGTCTATTATGAGGTGATATTTTGTTTTTTTTCCCTAAGTTTTGAAATATTTTAATATATTTATATTATCTTTTATACAATAGAAACTACAGAAGCCGATAAGGGTCATTCGAAAAAAATAATTTATGTCGTAATTACGACATAGCATGTCGTAATAACGACATCCTTATGTCGTTATAATTACATCGCTATATATATAAACAAAGAGTATGTATTATGATTGCCAAGAGACTAAATGACACAGAAATTAACAACTATAGGTCATCATAATGCCTTCAATTATGAGCAAAGCCACTGCATAGTTAGCTTTAAAAGGCCCCGAAATGACAAATGTTAAACAATTTAATTCAAACGAGAAAACTAACGGGCTTTATTAATGTACAAAAAATGAACAAAAAACAAATATGTAACACAGCAACAAACGACAACCACTGAATTACAGGCTCCTGATCGCTATGTCATAATTACGACAACCTTAGCGTTGTCACTTTTTGAGGCGATAGAAAATTCAAAATGGTCGTCAGTGAGGGCAAAGTTTGTAGCGTAAACAAATTCATCTTTTTTTGGAGAATAATGAACACTAAATGCAATCAAGCTTAATTAAAGTTATTTACTTGCACATACTAGAACTTTATTTTATAATCAAGTCAAATGAGACCCAGTTGAACAGGGGAGCGATTCAGGCTCCTTGGAGCCTCTAGTTATATTTGGCATGTACAGATTCGTGTAAAATATGACTGCATTTCCATTGCAGATTCTGAAGAAGATGAATTTTAAGCTTTTCCAAATAAAGACTATGTTAAACTTTGGACTCCCAGTGCTCAGACCTATGGACCTATGTACCTTCATTTGTACACAATTGCATCTTAATGGCCTACTGATGCTTGATGCAAATTATAACTGCATTGCTACTGTTAGTTCTTAATGAGATTCTTACAGCGTCCTCCCCATTGAAGCCTGTATTAAACTTTGGACCCAAAGTTCTTTAAACCAATGTTCCCCAGGACAACTATTCCTACAAACTTAGGGGGAGGGTTAGGATCCCGGTAACATGTTTAACCCCGCCACGTTCTGTATGTATGTGCCTGTCCCAAGTCAGGAGCCTGTAATTCAGTGGTTGTTGCTTGTTGATGTGTTACATATTTGTTTTTCGTTTATTTTTTGTACATAAATTAGGCCGTTAGTTTTCTTGTTTGAACTGTTTAACATTTGTTATTTCGGAGCCTTTTATAGCTGACTATGTGGTATGGGCTTTGCTCATTGTTGAAGGCAGTTGGTGACCTATAGTTGTTAATTTCTGTGTCATTTGGTTTCTTGTGGCAATCATACCACATCTTCTTTTTTTATATTTAATCCTCATCATATAAGGATCATCCATTCTCTAAGATTGATCCAATATGGCCTGGTAGTTCTTAAGGAGAAGATTTTCAAAGCTTTTTCCATTGGGCCCTATATTAAACTTTGGTCCCCTAATAATCGACCCTAATGGATCCTCTGACCTTCACCTATCACCTAAGGAAGTTGTGTCTCGTACTCGAAGTGGTATGAGAGCGATTGCCATCGTTTGTTGTCCGTCGTCATCTGTCTTAAGCGTGTTTTAAAAATCTCCTTTGAAACTAATGTGCAAAATTCTTTAAAAGTTAGTTTGATTTTTCCTTGTTTAATGTTTCCTTCACAATGGTCACACATTAGTTTTTTTGATAATGTCTCGAATATCGTTACATTTATCTCAAATCTGTTGAGGGTTCATGATGACAAAATGGACCTATGCCGAAAATTTCAGAAAGATCAGTTTGACCAATACCTGAGTTGTGTCCTCTAAAACATTTTTTGGGATAGCTACATTTACTGTCATCACTTGAAGTCCGTCGATTTTGACCAGCAACCAACTGCATGGACACTTTTACTAAATAAAGGCAACAGTAGTATACCGGTGTTCAAAGGTCATAAATCGACTGAGAGAAAACAAATCTGGGTTACAAACTAAAACCGAGGGAAACATATCAACTGTAAGAGGAAAATAAACGAACAGCAGGAACACTAAAGTGAACAAAAATAAACCCTTAACATACATAGAACGAACTATTTGATAACAACTGTCATATTCCTGAATTGGTACAGGACATTTTAAGAACAAATGGTGGGTTGAACTTGGTTTAATGGCTAGCCAAACCTCCCGCTTTATGACAATGATAAAAATGTCGCTGAAATGATAACACTACATGACAGAAATACAGATCAAACACACGCAAGAACATTCATCCCAGAGAAACGCACAAACAAATAATATACTACAGTGTAGTAATAGTCGCAAAACATGTAAACTGCAGAACAACAACGAACATATTTCATCAACGACAAACACCACAGGATATAAAAAACAGTTACGCGCTTTCCACAATACTATACAAATAGACCACATAGCGAAATAACAGATTTTTGCCTCGCCTGCGATGAACGTCAAAAATAACTAAACAAAGGAATTGATTTTTCGGCGACGGTGGCTAAACTTTTATCAACATTTTGTGATTTTTGTAATCTTTAATAAAAGTTTAACGGTAACTACAGACGACGACGGACGACACGCGATTGCAATAGCACACATAGTCCTTCGGGTACTAAACACATCTTCTTGATGTGATCTACATACATGCCAAATATAAATAGAGGCTCCAAGGAGCCTGAATCGTTCACCATTTCAATGGGTCCCATTAGACTTGATCATGAAATAAAGTTCTATTATGTGCAGACATATATGGAGTAACTCACTTTAATATTAATTAACTTTGCCCTCACTGGTGGCCATTTTTAACTTCGGATCAGCTCAAAACGTAAAAACTCTTTTTAAGGACCTGGATACTAGGTACACATTGTATATTTATACTAAATTTAAACTCAGTCATTTCAGCAATCTTGAGAAGAAGATATGACATAAGGATGTCATTATTTCCGCATAATATGTCGATATTACGACATAGCGATGTCGTTATTTCCACATAATATGTCGTTATTTCCACATAATATGTCGTTATTACGACATAGCGATGTCGTTATTACAACATACTATGTCGTAATTATGACATACTATGTCGTAATTACGACATACTATGTCGTAATTACGACATAAATTAATTTTTTTGAATGACCCTTATCGGCTTCCGTAAGAAACACATTTTGTTTTGAAAAAAACCCAATTATTTGTTTGAAGTTTTGTATGTTTGAAATCTTACTGAATACTTCATTTGTAAATTTTAGAAATCATAATTACATTTAAAAAAACACATCTATATAACAGCAAGAAACAAAAACAACGAAATCATGATATTAATGCAAATTAGTTGATTGAAATTATACAAAATATGTAATTTTCCTAAAAAGATTTTTTTTTTATATAAATATTATGTTTCTTGAATGTTTTGTAACATTGCAAACTCATATTACAGGCATGTATAACAATAACATTGTTATTATATCATGTATATAATTCAAAATAAATTCTTTTAATTATAATATTCAAAATATAAACCAATTTATACATACACCTTTCTAAATTATCTGAATATGAAAAATTCTATATCAAGAACCCATTTAAATCATAACAATTTAATTTACACTATATATACTATGAGGTCATGTCAGATACACTTAATTGATGACCTGCTGATATTCACTTCATCTTTGCAGCTGTAACCCATTATCTGATGTTGATGGGGATGTGGTTTAAGGTGTCAAGATAAATCAATTAAAATGTCAAATGCAATAACCAAGGAATTCGAACTTCTGTGTTATTGCATTCGATTTTGCAAACGATATCAGTGGCAGGTATAGAACTTTTTGTAAGAGGGGGGAGACACTGACTGACCTAAAAGGGGCGCTCCAGTCATGCTTCAGTGATTCCCTATATAATCAACCAAATTTTTTCCACAAAAGGGAGGGCTTGGGCCACACAGGGCCACCACCCCCCCCCCGGATCCACCTATGGATATTTGTTATTAGGAATGCAACAAAACTTATCTATCGTAACCGTGTTGTGGTTTTGGGGCAAGCTATTTAATAAAAAGTATATTACCTGCATTAATTTTATAAAGTAATAAGAGATAAGTCTTTCCTGCTGCCAGACTTTCTATATCAAACTGATAATACATTTGTCGTACTGACTTTTCTGCTGCGTCTGATGACTTTTAGCGCCTGGTGTAAAACAAGAGAAAGTTCTAGTAAATATAGATGTTTATTTCTTGAAATCAGTAATCAAAGTGCTACAGATTTTACACAATAAAATAGCAAGTCTCACTTGATAATAAATTTAGAATTTCACAACTGAACTAAATTAAGGGACATAACTCTATGCAAATTTTAATCAATTAAATAAAAACTTGCCCAAACTCTATTTTATCAAGTGAAACAGCTTTACAAAACTTTACGTACAGGTTAATGCATAATACAATATGTTAAATAAACCGAATCGTTTCTACTTAAATGGATACTTAATTTCAAATGTTTTGCATAATTATTTGTTGCTATGGAAACAATAAACTTTTAAAATTAATAAAATCTTTGTCATACTATCTTAATATTTAATCGCATAAAATCTAATACCAAATACAACTTATTTATGAATAAATTGGTATGTAAAATAACCTTGCATAATGCTTAAACAGCATTTACTCCTTTTGCAAAATATTAAAATAAGGAATATACCCATGTTGCTAAGCAACAAACATGTACTTCTGTCACGAGTTCCGTGTATGTGTGTAATACAATAAATTAACTAAATTCAACTTAGATATAAGTTCTAAAGTCAATTCAAATGTTCAAACAATTTTGTTAACAAACTGAAAATGTGAAATCCTGCGGACAAGTGTCGCTTTCCAAAACCTAATTTATGAATCTATATACAAAATATAAAAACACAACTTACAGAATAATGAAGTAGAAAATAAGGTTTCATGTCTTTGTTATTTAGCTTTCGATAAAACTCTATAATCATTGCTTTATCAACAAAAGACATTTCTCCCGGCAAATAAAAATTACAAACTATCTCCCCTGGACATTATAACACTTAAAAGTTACTACGGATACAATGTGAAATATTTCCGGACTTTCAATAAACTTTTGAAAATAACTATTATAAAATTAACTAAATATTTCTAAACATAGAATAGATATATATTAAATAAATTCTCGAAACGTTTATCAATTGTTTACATAAACTAAAAGTGACTCGTCCTAAGCGTAACCAACACAAAAATAATATTAATCACAATGGAAACGAAATACAATCTATACAAAACTATATACAATTAGTTTAAGTGAATTTCTTAAATGAATTTTAACTTTCGTTAGCTTTTCCCAAAAATTTAAAGTAATTTAAACTCTTTAATTTAAATAAAACAAAAATACAAAAAATAAAATTCAACTTACCTGGTGTAAAACAAGAGAAAGTTCTAGTAAATTTAGATGTTTATTTCTTGAAATCAGTAATCAAAGTGACCGTTGAAAACATAAATTGTTTCCATGCGGGCGTGGTCACATGATCACTGATTTCTTAACTTTCTCCTGTTTTCACCAATCAAAAAGTACCTTGTGAAGCTCCCTTGACCACAACCTATTTTCACTGGTTGGCCAATAATCAAGTCATGGGTGACAGGTGTTATTAACAATTTCACACATGAGTAATAGGAAAAGGTTGTTTAACAAAAGCCTTAATTTACATGTAAGGTACATAATCCAAGTAAATAATTTAGCGCTTACATGTCTCTTTGTTATCCGTCTTAATTACGTAATCTAAATATTCAAGTTGTATGTCATTCTTCTTTATCAAAATTTAACATTCCAAAAATAATGTAACTTACATAAGGAGAAATTTTAGAAATAAAATAAAAAATTTAAACTTCAAAATACTTTAACTTAAATTGTAAAAATTGAATAATTTTCACTTTAGTTTGGTCAGTAAAATTATGAATTGCCAAAGACAAAATTTTAATATAACACATTGATGAACATGTCAATTAAAATTTTACTGTATATCCAATTGCTCTAAAAAAAAATGTGAAAATATTCTTTAATACCATTACGTTATTTAAAAAATAAAAAAATCTCAAAACTGCAAAATTTTCAGTTAAGTGGTTGTTGCATTAAACCCTCGATATGACCGATATTTCAAGGTTCACTTATATGGACTCACAAACTTATTTAACAAAGTTTCAGATAAAAAAATCATATCATATCTTATTTTCATCAACAAGTTCTATACTTTTTGTCGTAATATATTTTATTGCATATAAAGGGAATATTGTATGGTAAGGCTTTTTAAATATCGCACCCGTATAAACCCGAAACGCCAATATAATCCCGAAAGGTGAGCGTTAATATAGAGTGCATTTCTTTCGCACACGTTTAGATCATTTGTTTCTAACATACGTTTGCAAAGACTGCATAAACTTTGACAAACTATACACTCGCTGATAATGCGTCTACTGTTTGTAGTTCGTCTTTTGTTAGTGCAAACGCTGCATTTTTTTTCTAACTTTACATTTAATGAATTATCTAAACATATTTTTCCAACTAAAAAAGAGGTTTTATAACTCAAAGCAATGTCTAAAATTATTCAAATTTAGGTATTGCCGTCCTTTCTTTCATTGCTGATATTTTCAATAAAAAGGCTTAATCATCACTATCTTCATACATTCATCTGATGAAGACAATGAACTGACAATAAAATTAAATATGCATAGAGGATCGATGTCCTCTGTGTCTATAACATCTTATACAGAAGCTATTTTCCCGCGTAATAAGTTTAAATACCAACAACATGTGCATTTTTGACAGTTCAAACAGGTTTAGTAATCAATGATTAAACGATGCATTTCTTTCTACATTTGTAACGTTTAACAAACTATAACAAACGACACACAAAAAGACAGCTTCCCAAATCACTTTATAACGCCGTATTTGCGTGAAAACAATCGCATTACATAGTCGTAAACTTTTCCTCCAAAACTACTGAACCAAATGTTTCCAAACATATCATATTTGTTTTTCGTTTATTGTTTTGGACATAAATCAGGTCGTTAGTTTTTCGTTTGAATTTGTTTACGTTTTGTCATTTCAGGGCCTTTCGTGGCTTACTATGCGTGTATGTGTTTTGCTCATTATTTCCGTATGGTAATTATTCATGGTTTTTAACTTCTATGTTATTTGTTCTTTGGTGGGGAGTTGTCTCATTTTGGTTATCATACCACATCTTCTTATTTTTACATGTTCAGGTATATTTATAAATCTCCTGAAACAAGATTATCTACGTTTCTCATGCAGAACATGTGGACTGATTTAAGGTGTGGATCCTCAAACAGAATTGTCTTATACTTTTCCTAAATGTAGATTTGATCATGCTTTGTTCAAGCTACAAGTCATGCAAAATTGGGAAAGGAGTATAGGTCCGGTAAGTGCCGATTTTGGCCTCAAATTTCAGGTTCATTGCTCTTCTCTGTATATTTTTGTGTAAAGATTAAGCTAATGCGGCAACAAATACCGCAAATGCTACATTAATTACCGCAAATGCACCAGATGAATATATGAGGTCCGAGTACACAGTTATTTCGTAGTGCATTTCTTTTAGACAATAAATGAAAATTAAAAAAATCACATCTGCGCTTTCTCAATAATATTTTTACAGTGTGTTGTACTACTTTTGGGACAAATTATATCAAAATTATAGAAAACTTCATCAGCTCTAACTCAAAATATGGACAATTTCATGTTAAGGGGGTCTTCAAATCTTTTGACAGCTTCAGAAGTGCTAATTTCTAACATTTTTCAGCTGGACCAAATCACTACTTTACTTTAAAATTCATGACCCAAATTGTTTTACAGTGTCATTTCACCCCCTACTTACTATTTGAGTCATAAAACATGGAGAAATAAATTTGGAAGGGGTATAAAAAAAATCGACAAGTAACACACTGTCCACACTAGGGACTATATTCGTAATCAAAGGACGATAACTGTGTACCCGGACCTAATAGGGTAGAAAAAGTTGACCAATCTTAATGAAACTTGGTATGACCAAAGCTTATTAAATTATAAGACTGCTTACAAAGTTTCATGGCAATAGGATTTACATTATAGACAATATGACTAATTCTATATTCAACTTTGCATGTTAAATTTAGACGTTAAAATTGAAAATTTTCAACTATCAACATTTGGGGCTTAAAAAATTAAAATATTGCAAAAAAATACTTTTGAAATGCCTTAATATATAATATATTATGTATTAAAAGCAATAGAGTACTCATTTGATTTATCAGACTTATCATAATTATTAAAAAGTCAAATTTATATGAGCCTGTGGCTAAAAATGGAGGTTTTCCAATGAAGGGGGCCTTACATGAAGATGTAATATTTTCCAGCAATTTTAAATTTGTAAAGCTTTTTGGTTATAAATAATCCTTACATATGTATTTAATGTACTTTAAATGGAAAGAAAACTTACAAATAACATATCACATTAGTTTAAAAGGGTCTTAGGCCAAGTAAGACTGAAAATAATTTAGGGTCAATTTAGGCCGTATCACATATTTACATTTAAAAATGCATATTGAATCTATAGGAAATAAAATTTTGTGTCTTTTCTATCATTTCTATACTCAGGTGACATGATACAATAAATCTGAGCACAAAAAGACTCTTGCATTCAACTTTTTTTGCAGACAGTATGGTCTGATACAAAGATTTTTCACTTTTTAGTGAAAAACATGCATGCAATTTTAGTCTCAACAGGCTTATATTTGAACCACTTGCTATCCTACAGAAGAAAAGAAAGATATTATGTGACATAAAACAGGTACAAAAGACATTGTTAAGTGCTTTTTATACAAATTTAGTGAGGTCTTTATAATGGACTTCAACTTTTATGTTCCAAGCTCCTCACATTTAACTTGATCCAAACAGGGCGTTAGACAAGGATCATATATACAACACATTTTGCACATATTGTCTGAGATAATCTTCTTTTCTGTAGATTCAGAGTTCACAAATGAGTAATACAACTGGATTGAAGCATAGAAACACAAATATTGACACATAAAAACCTGTCAGATAGAAAGTCAGAATGCCACTTATGCATCAAAATTGAAAAAGCTATGAAATGCTTATTTTGACCATAAAATGCCAAAATTGGTCATTTTTGCAGAAATTCTATCATAAAAAAGTTTAAATCCTTTAGTTTTATGCTATTTGATAAATTGACACCATCAAATCATTCAGGGAAGTTGCCAAAGTACAGATTCTATATTTCCTGATTTCACCTCTTAGGTCCGAGTACACAGTTATTTCGTAGTGCATTTCTTTTAGACAATAAATGAAAATTAAAAAAATCCCACCTGCGCTTTCTCAATAATATTTTTACAGTGTGTTGTACTACTTTTGGGACAAATTATATCAAAATTATAGAAAACTTCATCGGCTCTAACTCAAAATATGGACAATTTCATGTTAAGGGGGTCTTCAAATCTTTTGACAGCTTCCGAAGTGCTAATTTCTAACATTTTTCAGCTGGACCAAATCACTACTTTACTTTAAAATTCATGACCCAAATTGTTTTACAGTGTCATTTCACCCCCCTACTTACTATTTGAGTCATAAAACATGGAGAAGTAAATTTGGAAGGGGTATAAAAAAAATCGACAAGTAACACACTGTCCACACTAGGGACTATATACGTGGACAACGAAAATCAAAGGACGATAACTGTGTACCCGGACCATGAGCCTAATGGTATGTTAGCCGATAGGATTTGCTACGAAATATTACAAGAAGCGCAAAAGCTACAATTATATAGCATTTGCAACATTAAATATAGCATTTGCAATAAATTAGTGCTTTTGCATGAAAAAATTACTTTTGACCCTTTTGATAATTTGGTTGATTATGTAGGGAATCACTGATGCATGAATGGAGCGGGCCCCCTCTTTAGCAGTCAGTGGGCCCCCCTTTTGAATTTTTTTCTGGATCCGCCACTGGTTGAGACATCCCTGTGCTGTATGATTATTCTATATTTGTATGCATCCTTTTAACATTGTCCTTTGTTGGATAGTGGTCTCATTGGCTTTCATACCAAAGGTCATTATTTTATATTTAAAAGAAAAAAAATTGCAAAAACAGGTCATATAATTAAGTTATGGCAAAACACTCTTAAACATTTATTTTTAGCCCTCATGTTGGCTTACATACATAGTTGACCTATTATTCATTACAAATGAGATACTGACCTATTTGTGTCTTAAAAGGGTTTTGTATCGCTCCCATAGAATTTTTGCATAAAATTGATATTTTGCAATAAGAATAATTATGATTGTTTCTGGGCAATTAAGTCCTTAATAAAGTTGAATGCTAATTTTGGCCATGTCAATTGATTGGAAAAAATAATCCTGATTGTATTTTTTGCTGTTTCAATCTACTGTAGTTTCACTGACAAATAAACTGTTAACACAGAGATATGTCTCGCCTATCTGTTATTTTGATAATGCTAATATTTGTTGAAATTAAAATAGCAATACTTTAACATGTAAGTTATGCAAATATTCAGTCAATGAACCATGACTGAAGGTACAGGGCTAAACAATCTCCATGGAAATGAGATGTGTCAATGCTTATACAACTGCAAACCAAATACCATTGACTTAAACAAACCTAGTAAACACAAACAGTAACTTGTAAACTAAGCAAAAGTTTCAAAGTCAATAAACCAAGACTGAGGGGTAAAGACCAAATATTCTCCATGGAAATGAGATGTACTAATGCTTATACAACTGCATACCAATTATCACTGACCTACCACTAACAGTTCCCCTTAAACTGACCTAATCACAAACTAATACATGAAAACTAAGCAAAAGTTTCAAAGTCAATAAACCATGAATGAGGGGGCGGGGCCAAATAATCTCTATAGAAATGGGATATGCCAATGCTTATACAACTGCATACCAAATATCATTGACCTACCACTAGTGGTTCCCCATAAACTGACCTAATCACTAACTAATACATGTAAACTGCGAGTACTTTCAGATCTGTACTTAGTGTCTTTTTGTTGTTTGGATGTACAACTACCCGGCAACGTCCATTGTATTTGTATTTTATCCATCTGATGAGTCAAGCCTCTTTCAACTGAATTTTATAGTTCGTTCTTATATTTTACCGTTACACCACTGTCCCAGGTTAGGGGGAGGGCTGGGATCCTGCTAACATGTTTAACCCCGCCACATTCTGTATGTATGTGCCTGTCCCAAATCAGGAGCCTGTAATTCAGTGGTTGTCGTTTGTCTATGTGTTACATATTTGTTATTCGTTAATTTTTTGTACATAAATTAGGCCGTTACACCACTGTCCCAGGTTAGGGGGAGGGCTGGGATCCTGCTAACATGTTTAACCCCGCCACATTCTGTATGTATGTGCCTGTCCCAAATCAGGAGCCTGTAATTCAGTGGTTGTCGTTTGTTTATGTGTTACATATTTGTTATTCGTTAATTTTTTGTACATAAATTAGGCCGTTACACCACTGTCCCAGGTTAGGGGGAGGGCTGGGATCCTGCTAACATGTTTAACCCCGCCACATTCTGTATGTGTGTGCCTGTCCCAAATCAGGAGCCTGTAATTCAGTGGTTGTCGTTTGTTTATGTGTTACATATTTGTTATTCGTTAATTTTTTGTACATAAATTAGGCTGTTAGTTTTCTCGTTTTAATTGTTTTACATAAAAACTTTGAGAAAATAAGGATTTTACAAGATTTTCAAATATGGCTTTTGAAACTAAATGTTATAAAATTATGAAAAGAAAAGTAGGGCTTAGTGGGCAAAATGTTTTAATGGCACTATACATGGATAAAACCAGAGGATTACGAATATCTGACAAAAATTCAAAAACAAGAGCGAACATCTGAAATGTCTGGCCTGCTTTAAAAATACTATTTATAATTTATTTTATGCTGATAGTTTTGGGTCATGTTCAGATAAACCAAGCCAGAAAGACACCTTACAATCATTACAAACACCCGGGGTGGGGGGAGTGTTACTTCCTATATTTTTAGTGGTACGAGTGTGGATCGAGCAAAACAGGGTCGCTTTTTCATGCCCTGTTGGTTAGAACAGGGTCCCTTTTCATGTCCTGCTGGTTAGAACAGGGTCGCTTTTTCATATGCCTTTCTGGTGAGAACAGGGTCTTACAGGGCCTTTTTTTTAAACAAAGTATTCGTCTAGACCAGGATCGCTTATTTAACTGCTTAAGATACAGTCTAGAACCCGGGTCTAGAACAGCATCTATTCTACATTTTCTTGAACATGTCTAGAACAGGGTATGTTTTTAAATATTTCTGTTTAGAACAGGGTATATTTTTCAATGTTTTCTGGTTAGAACAGGGTATGCTGTTTAGAACAGGGTATATTTTTCAATGTTTTCTGGTTAGAACAGGGTATGATTTGGCAAGTGCTGTCGGTACAGTTAAACCAGAAAGGATAGTCAGTAACCCCACCCGGGCAAACACCAAATATAGTTGACCTATTGCTTATATAGTATACAAGAAACAGACCAATTAATATATATAATTAAATCATGAATACTAGACATCGATATTTGTAATAATGATAATAATAATAATTTATTTATATTCAACAAAATGTGTTTAAATAGTTTTAAGTATTAATTGTTTTGATGTTCTTAAAGAAACTGATCCAGTTAAGTAGTGCCAGTGTCAAAGGCGAAAAATATAGTTCAATGGTTCGTTGTTAAAAACTTGGACTAAGAAAAATGTCCACTTCTATGTATTTAACTGCACACCTCAGTACCCTTATTACTGTCATTATACTTTGAACAATGAATGAAGTGATTCCTATTACCAAATTTGTTTTGGGTGAAAAATTTAAAACTTCGGATGTGTTTAAATCGAAACTAAAACAAAAATCTAGACTCAAATTTTTATCTTCAAAAAAGTGCAGAATGGAATTGAACTATATGCAATACAAACGTGTGAAATGACGCATCACTGGTTTGTAATGGCTGCTTGGATCGAGTGGTTTCACCAACAATGCGTCGGACTAAAACTGTGACTGAGATGACGAAAAACAATTAAAGCTCTCTTCCTTAGACTTTCCCAGGTTAGGGGAGGGTTGAGCCCTTGTTAAACCCTGCCACATTCTTTAAGTGCCAGGTGTGAGGAAGTCAGGAACCTGTAGTTCTATGGCTGTTGTTGGTTCATGTCTCATATTTGTTTTTCATAAATAGTTTTGTTATAAATTAGGTCGTTTGAATTGTTTCATATTTTTCATGTCAGGGCCTTTTAAAGCAGACTACACGGTATGGGTTTTTCTCACTGCTGAAGGCTGTACTATTGCCTATAATGCTTACACCCACTTCATTTGAACTTTTGTTAGTTGTCTCATTGACAATCATACCATATCTCCTTATTTTCATATTAACCAGGAAAACTTAACATTCAGACAAAGAAAATGAGGTCAAGGTCAGATAAAACCTGCCAGACTGACATGTACACCTTACAATCATTCCATACACCAAATAAAGTTGAAATTCTGCTTACAGTATCTGGGAAGCAGATCAAAACATGTGACTTTCACCTTGATCAATGAGGTTGAGGTCAGGTGAACCCTGTCTGAAGAACATATAGACATTGCAATGACCCATATCAAATCCTATTTCTCATCATTGAGAAATTCAAATAAAAACAAATCTTTTTTTAAGCAGTTGCTGAACCATGAAAATAAAATCAAGGACAACAGACATGTGACAGACGGAAACTTCCAAACATATGGCATCTGTCTGTATTAATGGTATGATTAAATCCTCCAAGCCTATCAATTTCTGAAATATAAAGCTTAATACAAATAGTTTCTGCCGCTGCCAGATCCCAATGTCTTGCATTCTGAAGTTTTCGTGGCAGGTGAGACAAAAACATTTTATACAAACATCTTTAATAACAGAGAATAACCAGAAAAATTTGCATCACATATTATTTTAATACTGAATGGAATTCAAATGTTAAAAGTTAAGAGTTAACAAAGACATTCAAAATCATAATATTGCAGAATTTAAGACACTGTTATACACAGTATAAATATATACCGAGATGATAGGTTTTATCGCAAAACATCTAAAATTGAAAGAATTCTACTTCCATTTAAACATTCAAACTTTAAGGCCATTTAACAATTCAAAATATACCCACTTTTTACACCACCCTTAATGTTTATTATCTAGAACTCTGCAATTTTGTTTTCATATTATTATTTTTTTTTTTTTTTTACAGAGCTCTAGATGATAAAAATATTGGATGTCTAAGGTTAGAGGTATAAGCAAAGACATTGCAAATCTAAGACACTGTTAAGGTGAAATATACAGAGAAGATTGGCTTTGTCTCCAATATCTAATAATAAAAAAATTCTTCAAAGCCATTTTCAATACCCAAGAAAAATGTACAGCTTGAAAAAAACATTTTTTTAAAATACACTAATGAAAAGAAAAAACTTATTCAACACAAATCATTTACCAATAAATATCTCTTGTATTTTATTTCGTAAATATATTGGGGAGGGGGAGAATTCAAAATATAAAAAATATAACCACTTTTTACACCACCCTTAATGTTTATTATCTAGAACTCTATTTACAATTTTGTTATTTTTTTACAGAGCTCTAGATAATAAAAATATTGGATGTCTAAGGTTAGAGGTATAAGCAAAGAAAATCAAAATAAGAATATTGCAAATTAATGACACTTTTAGAGTGTAATAAATGGAGAAGAATAGGTTTTGTCCCCAAATATCTAAAATCAAAACAATTGTACGTCCAATTAAACATTCTGACTTTAAAGTTTTAAATTTCATAAATACATTGGTGAAAAAAAGAAAATTTAAAATATGCCCACTTTTTACACCACCCTTAATGTTTATTATCTAGAACTGTTTAAATTTTGTTTTCATATTATTTTTTACATTTTTTTTTAAACAGAGCTCTAGATAATAAAAATATCAGATGTCTAAGGTTAGACACATCAACACAAGCCATGAGTTTGGTTGAAGACAAATTTACCGGTTGCAATAATTGTTCTCTATTTCTCCCCACTCATCATCATAAGTATTCTCCCTCTCCCACTCTGACCATTCTACATCTTTCTCTCTCTCCCACTGACCATATACAATTATGAAATTTCAGTCATATATTTTCATTGCCAAGAATATTTTGTCTCTGAAGTGTTCATTGTTCAACTATGCTGATAATCTGTTAAGTGTGTTATAAGTTCATCATTTGAGTCAGTTAGAGACCTAACCTCTGAGATGGTGATGAAGCAGCTGTTATGTTGATTATTGCTTTTGTTAATTTCAAAGTGTTGATAGTTTCGTCTACCCTTTACTCTATGAGTTAATCTTTCTCTTTCCTTATTCTATGTGGTCTGTTTTTACCCTTTACTCTATGAGTTAATCTTTCTCTTTCCTTATTCTATGTGGTCTGTTTTTACCCTTATCTCTATGAGTTAACTCTTTCTCTTTTCTTATTCTAGGTGGTCTTTTTTTCTTATGTATACCTTTCAGATGTTTCCAAGTTTATCAGTTCAAAGTTCATCAGTTCAACTGTTCCTCCTCACTACAAACAACAATTTAATTAGTTAATTCAATTGGATAACAAAAATTTCAAAAGAATATGGGACCAGCACTTGAATTTTGAACAAAAAGGTTTTACAGCAATAATGGAGAGCAGTTCAGTACTATTCTGAAAATTAATGTCACTACCATAGAAATATTTTCCCCAATTTAGGTCCCTCAAGCAGGCTTAGATTAAAAACTCTCAAAACAGCGTCGTTTTGTTCTAATTTCAGATATGATACAAAAAAGTGAGGTATACGGACAAAAACTAAAAATAACCAAAATACATCGACAATTATTTCATTCTTTTGACGTCTAATAATCTTTTCATAAAATTTTCCTATTTGGTCTCTTTATTTAATACAGTTGATACCTCCAGTTGGAGTCATGTTACCATTATTGCACATATAATGTTCAAGTTGACCATAGGGGGCATCTTGACATTGTTATTAAGTATAAACATTTCAGTTCATAGGTGAATACTCTACAGCAACTGTTATGATGAAGAACAATAATTAAAGTAGTTACTTTAATCAACTGGTTATTTCCAGTACATCATGTTCATAAGTTGACTGAGTGAAACAGTTCTTAAGCAGCTCTGTCACATTGCCAACCGAGAAAGATATATTTGTAAACTTCCACATCATTTGGTCTCTGGTGGAGAGTTGTCTCATCGCCAATCAAACCACATCTTCTTTTTATTAGAACATTGTGACATCAGATGGACAGATAATTAATTCGCTAAGGAAGTAAGAATACCAACCTTGTATGAGGTGAGATCCTGCTCCTGTTTTACTCCCATCAAATAATTCTGCTGGTATGATACTTGTAGCACGATTTGTCGTACATCTGAAACACAGAAAATATGTCTTAGTATTTTGGATCATCTGCATGAACAATATTTATTTATACTTTATACCTTTAAGAATTTTACAGTATACCCTTACAATATTAGAAACAACTTGAACTTATTATTTGGTCCAATACATCTCACATTTACCCCAGTAGTACTTTTTTATCAATCCGATCAATTTGCAAAACAGAATGACAGAATTACAAGAAACTACTAGGTTTTTTGAAAATTGACTTTTTTTTGTTTTGAATATTATTATTAATCCGATCAAATTTGTAAAACAGATTGACACAATTTCAAGAAATTACTAGGTATTTTGAAAATATTTTGTTTTTGTTTTGAATATTGAAAGCATATGCTGGCTGCTATTAGAGTGCTGTACAATGGTTCCAATTCCATATTAATTCATATCAGGTGATTGTATGCATCACAATCAACCCACCAGATTCCTTAAGGTAAACACTTACCGTTAATTTATCAGAATATTCTTCATAAGTCTAATATCCATATTGTGATGGATCCTTGATATGAGATGTCCAGCATAAATTTTAAGAATTTCTCCTTTCAGGTTGAACATTGAAATCTGGAATATAAAAATAATTCATATTTATGAATTGGCAGTCACATACTTCACATGAAATAATCATTTAAATTAAAACTATTTCATTAAGATTTTTGTATGTTTTTTTTTTAAATTTTATAAGAAGATAATCAAACTAATTGATTTCATTTGGTCACTGCTATATAGATTTCTCCATTGTCAATCCTACCACATCATCTTAATGTCATAGCTAATATGACATTATTGTTAAATACATTTTTTTCCCTTTTCTATCAATATATCTATGGCTGTTATTACCCTCCATCAGTGTTATTCAATAAATGATTGTAAGAAGATTCTCATTTTGCAAAGAATTCTCTCAGTTGTATGCTTGGTACAGTTGTTACTTTTAAGCTTTTTTCAAGTGCTCACTTGTATTTTTCTTTCACAATTTGATAAACTATTTCCCCTTGTTAGCATTCAATTATTATTTTTTTACTTTGTAAAAAGTTTTGGCTGATTTTACAAATAACCAACAAATCAAAATAACATGCTGCCTTACAATAGATTCTAATGAAATATTAAGCTATTATTTTTATAGGCATTTTCAATGTTTTCAACTGAGGAAATATCAATGTCTTCATCTAAGGAAATTTATTGTCAAAAAGTATTTATTGGCAGTTTTGATATAACTTTTCTTTTCGATACTAAGTATCTATATCAAGTCATACAAATTTCATAATTCTTCATGTTCAACAATAAAAAAGAAAACCAGAAAAAATTACAAAACATTATCAAAAATATATTAGCCACGAAAAATTAAATATTCAAGAAGCATCATAAATCAGGAACAAGAAAATCATAAAATAAATACACACTAACAGGTTTGGCCATTAAAATTCAAAATTTAAATTCTGTGCAAATAATACACTTTTTACAGACTTGAACTATATCAATACCTTGTGTTTTTCTTGAGAAAATGTCAGGTATGTAATGAACTGGAAATCTAATCAACTATGTGTTCTGGATAATTTCATTGCAAAAGGAAACTCTGTCTGTCTTCTGAACACTTCATTGCAACTTAGGAACATCTGTTTGTGCTATAGAATATCTGTCTTCACTATAGAACAGTATGTAGGAACATGTCTGCACCTATAAGACATTATGTAGGAACATGTCTTCACTATAGAACAATATGTAGGAATACGTCTTCACTATAAGACATTATGTAGGAACATGTCTTCACTATAGAACAATATGTAGGAATATGTCTTCACTATACAACATTATGTATGAACATGTCTTCACTATAGAACATTATGTAGGAACATGTCTTCACTATAGAACATTATGTAGGAACATGTTTTCACTATAGAACATTATGTAGGAACATGTCTTCACTATAGAACATTATGTAGGAACATGTCTTCACTATAGAACATTATGTAGGAACATGTCTTCACTATAGAACATTATGTAGGAACTTGTCTTCACTATAGAACATTATGTATGAACATGTCTTCACAATAGAACATCTGTCTTCATTAATGTTATTATACAAGTCCATAATTTTATTTTAATAGCTATTTAACTTTTAGCTTGAGTGTGCCAGTTGTCTGACTGTACATAATCCACCAATCTCATAGAAAACCTTTTAGTATTTCTGTCTTTTGTCTCTTTAGATATCATTGAAAACTTTTGTTGGATCTTTCTTGATATAAAAAAGTCATTTTCTACACAGAGCTATATTTAATTGTCCTCAATTGCCATGACAATCATTGAAGACTGAATATAGACATCTCAAATAAAAACAGTTCTAAAGTTTCACAATTTTCCAAGACTTCACAATAAACATTTTTACAAATTATACAGTGCACTATTCATAATAATAAACAAAATTTTAAATATGCCTACTTTTTACAACATCCTCAATGTTTATTATCTAGAACTCTGTTTACAAACGATTTTGTTTTCATATTTTTTGGTATTTTCTTTTTTTATTTTTTTTTTCATATTTTTTTACAGAGCTCTAAATAATAAAAATATCAGATTTTAAAGTTTAGAGGCAAAGTCATTCTAAATCAGAATATTGCAAAATTTTAATGTTAGTTGATTTTCTCATTGTTGAAGTCCATACAGTAACCTATTTTACATCAACATCATTTGGTCTCTGTAGGATAGTAATGTCTCGCATCTCTTCATTTCATAACAAATCAATTTGTAGGTTCTATAAAAATTGGCTGATGATGAAGGTAGGGGAAATTTTGACTGCCAACTGAGAGGAGGATATGTTTGGCAGTAATTAAGCCTTGCAACAGGCCACCTACTGACCCCACAAAGAGTTGTGGCAAGGGTTCTTTAACATGCAGAGTGGCACTGTCCCTACACATAGGAACTATACTTTTTAAATTGCCATTCAAATTTTTGTTTGTTTTAAATATGATAACTTTAGAAGACTTTAAGGTGGGGGTCATAAAAAATATTACAATAATCCCACCTTTTACACCACCCTCAATGTTTTTTATCTAGAACTCTGTTTACAAACAATTTTGTTTTCATATTATTTTTTGGTATTTTCATTTTTTATATATTTTTTAAATATTTTTTTACAGAGCTCTAGATAATAAAAATATCAGATGTTAAAGGTTAGAGGTATTAACAAAGTCATTCTAATTCAGAATATTGCAAAATTTTAATGTTGGTTGATTTTCTCATTGTTGAAGTCCATACAGTAACCTATTTTAAATCAACATCATTTGGTCTCTGTAGGATAGTAATGTCTCGCATCACTTCATTTCATTAAAGTGGGCCGATGATGAAGGTAAGGGAAATTTTGACTGCCAACTGAGAGGAGGATATGTTGGACAGAAATTAAGCCTTGCAACAGGCCACCTACTGACCCCTCAAAGACTTGTGGCAAGGGTTCTTTAACGTGCAGCGTGGCACTGTCTCTACACATAGGAACTATACTTTTTAAATTGCCATTCCAATTTTTGTTTGTTTTAAACATGATAACTTTAGAAGACTTTAAAACGGGAGTTATAAAAAATATTACAATAATCCCACCTTTTACACCACCCTCAATGTTTATTATCTAGAACTCTGTTTACAAACAGTTTTGTTTTCATATTATTTTTTGGGATTTTCATTTTTTATATATTTTTTTTATATTTTTTTACAGAGCTCTAGATAATAAAAATATCAGATGTTAAAGGTTAGAGGTATTAACAAAGTCATTCTAATTCAGAATATTGCAAAATTATAATGTTAGTTGATTTTCTCATTGTTGAAGTCCATACAGTAACATGCAACTTCATTTGGTCTCTGTAGGATAGTTGTCTCGCATCTCTTCTTTTCATAACAAATCAACTTGTAGGTTCTATAAAGTGGGCCGATGATGAAGGTAAGGTAATTTTGACTGCCAACTGAGAGGAGGATATGTTGGACAGAAATTAAGCCTTGCAACAGGCCACCTACTGACCCCTCAAAGACTTGTGGCAAGGGTTCTTTAACGTGCAGAGTGGCACTGTCCCTACACAAAGGAACTATACTTTTTAAATTGCCATTCCAATTTTTGTTTGTTTTAAACATGATAACTTTAGAAGACTTTAAAGCAGGGGTCATAAAAAATATTACAATAATCCCACCTTTTACACCACCCTCAATGTTTATTATCTAGAACTCTGTTTACAAACAATTTTGTTTTCATATAATTTTTTGGTATTTTCTTTTTTTATATTTTTTTTGATATTTTTTTTTACAGAGCTCAAGAAAATAAACATATCAGATGTAAAAGGTTAGAGGTATTCACCAATTCATTCTAATTCAGAATATTGTAAAATTTTAATGTTAGTTGATTTTCTCATTGTTGAAGTCCATACAGTAACATGCAACTTCATTTGGTCTCTGTAGGATAGTTGTCTCACATCTCTTCATTTCATAACAAATCAATTTGTAGGTTCTTATTATTATTATAAAGTGGGCCTATGATGAAGGTAAGGGAAATTTTGACTGCCAACTGAGAGGAGGATATGTTGGACAGAAATTAAGCCTTGCAACAGGCCACCTACTGACCCCTCAAAGACTTGTGGCAAGGGTTCTCTAACGTGCAGAGTGGCACTGTCCCTACACATAGGAATTATACTTTTTAAATTGCCATTCCAATTTTTGTTTGTTTTAAACATAACTTTAGAAGACTTTAAAGCGGGGGTCATAAAAAATATTACAATAATCCCACCTTTTACACCACCCTAAATGTTTATTATCTAGAACTCTGTTTACAAACAATTTTGTTTTCATATAATTTTTTGGTATTTTCATTTTTTATATTTTTTTTTTTTATATTTTTTTACAGAGCTCTAGATAATAAAAATATCGGATATTATTGATTGATTGATTGTTGGTTGCTTAACGTCCAGTGGCAAATATTTCATGCATATTCAGGACGAGAACAAGTTCACAATAAATACAATAGGTAGGTTCTGTAATAGATTAAGGGATTAAGGTCGGAGAAATTTAGACTGCCACTGGAAATGAGGGTATATTGGATAGGGACAAAAATTTAGCCTTGCAACAGGTCACCTATGGACCCCTCAAAGAGTTGTTGCAAGGGTTCTTAACGTGCAAAGAACGTGGCACTTTCTTTACAAGAGGCATCGGATTTAACATCCCCATTCTGACCGGACGTGGCTGCAAATTTGTACATCCCGCACAGCCAAACGGACACCCCACTTTAGCACGGGTTTTACTGCCGGTCGGAGGAAGACCAATGGTGACCATACTTCTATTCCCCAGTCAGCCTTGGGGCTATCGGATATTAAAGGTTAGAGGTATTATCAAAGTCATTCTAATTCAGAATATTGTAAAATTTTAATGTTGGTTGATTTTCTCATTGTTGAAGTCCATACAGTAACATGCAACTTCATTTGGTCTCTGTAGGTTAGTTGTCTTGCATCTCTTCATTTCATAACAAATCAATTTGTAGGTTCTATAAAGTGGGCCTATGATGAAGGTAAGGGAAATTTTGACTGCCAACTGAGAGGAGGATATGTTGGACAGAAATTAAGCCTTGCAACAGGCCACCTACTGACCCCTCAAAGACTTGTGGCAAGGGTTCTTTAACGTGCAGAGTGGCACTGTCCCTACACATAGGAACTATATACTTTTTAAATTGCCATTCCAATTTTTGTTTGTTTTAAAAATGATAACTTTAGAAGACTTTAAAGCGGGGGTCATAAAAAATATAACAATAATCCCACCTTTTACACCACCCTCAATGTTTATTATCTAGAACTCTGTTTACAAACAATTTTGTTTTCATATCATTTTTTGGTATTTTCATTTTTGATAATTTTTTTTGTATATATTTTTTGGCATTTTCATTTTTTATATTTTTTTTGTATATTTTTTTACAGAGCTCTAGATAATAAAAATATCGGATGTTAAAGGTTAGAGGTATTAACAAAGTCATTCTAATTCAGAATATTGCAAAAATTTAATGTTGGATGATTTTCTCATTGTTGAAGTCCATACAGTAACCTATTTTACATCAACATCATTTGGTCTTTCTGTACGATAGTAATGTCTCGCATCTCTTCATTTCATAACAAATCAATTTGTAGGTTCTATAAAGTGGGCCTATGATGAAGGTAAGGGAAATTTTGACTGCCAACTGAGAGGAGGATATGTTGGACAGAAATTAAGCCTTGCAACAGGCCACCTACTGACCCCTCAAAGACTTGTGGCAAGGGTTCTTTAACGTGCAGAGTGGCACTGTCCCTACACATAGGAACTATATACTTTTTAAATTGCCATTCCAATTTTTGTTTGTTTTAAAAATGATAACTTTAGAAGACTTTAAAGCGGGGGTCATAAAAAATATAACAATAATCCCACCTTTTACACCACCCTCAATGTTTATTATCTAGAACTCTGTTTACAAACAATTTTGTTTTCATATCATTTTTTGGTATTTTCATTTTTGATAATTTTTTTTGTATATATTTTTTGGCATTTTCATTTTTTATATTTTTTTTGTATATTTTTTTACAGAGCTCTAGATAATAAAAATATCGGATGTTAAAGGTTAGAGGTATTAACAAAGTCATTCTAATTCAGAATATTGCAAAATTTTAATGTTGGATGATTTTCTCATTGTTGAAGTCCATACAGTAACCTATTTTACATCAACATCATTTGGTCTCTCTGTAGGATAGTAATGTCTCGCATCTCTTCATTTCATAACAAATCAATTTGTAGGTTCTATAAAGTGGGCCTATGATGAAGGTAAGGGAAATTTTGACTGCCAACTGAGAGGAGGATATGTTGGACAGAAATTAAGCCTTGCAACAGGCCACCTACTGACCCCTCAAAGACTTGTGGCAAGGGTTCTTTAACGTGCAGAGTGGCACTGTCCCTACACATAGGAACTATATACTTTTTAAATTGCCATTCCAATTTTTGTTTGTTTTAAAAATGATAACTTTAGAAGACTTTAAAGCGGGGGTCATAAAAAATATTACAATAATCCCACCTTTTACACCACCCTCAATGTTTATTATCTAGAACTCTGTTTACAAACAATTTTGTTTTCATATCATTTTTTGGTATTTTCATTTTTGATATTTTTTTTGTATATATTTTTTGGTATTTTCATTTTATATATTTTTTTTGTATATATTTTTTACAGAGCTCTAGATAATAAAAATATCGGATGTTAAAGGTTAGAGGTATTAACAAAGTCATTCTAATTCAGAATATTGCAAAATTTTAATGTTGGATGATTTTCTCATTGTTGAAGTCCATACAGTAACCTATTTTACATCAACATCATTTGGTCTCTCTGTAGGATAGTAATGTCTCGCATCTCTTCATTTCATAACAAATCAATTTGTAGGTTCTATAAAGTGGGCCTATGATGAAGGTAAGGGAAATTTTGACTGCCAAATGAGAGGAGGATATGTTGGACAGAAATTAAGCCTTGCAACAGGCCACCTACTGACCCCTCAAAGACTTGTGGCAAGGGTTCTTTAACGTGCAGAGTGGCACTGTCCCTACACATAGGAACTATATACTTTTTAAATTGCCATTCCAATTTTTGTTTGTTTTAAAAATGATAACTTTAGAAGACTTTAAAGCGGGGGTCATAAAAAATATTACAATAATCCCACCTTTTACACCACCCTCAATGTTTATTATCTAGAACTCTGTTTACAAACAGTTTTGTTTTCATATAATTTTTTGGTATTTTCATTTTTTATATTTTTTTACAGAGCTCTAGATAATAAAAATATCGGATATTATTGATTGATTGATTGTTGGTTGGTTGCTTAACGTCCAGTGGCAAATATTTCATGCATATTCAGGACGAGAACAAGTTCACTATAAATACAATAGGTAGGTTCTGTAATAGATTAAGGGATTAAGGTCGGAGAAATTTAGACTGCCACTGGAAATGAGGGTATATTGGATAGGGACAAAAATTTAGCCTTGCAACAGGTCACCTATGGATCCCTCAAAGAGTTGTTGCAAGGGTTCTTAACGTGCAAAGAACGTGGCACTTTCTTTACAAGAGGCATCGGATTTAACGTCCCCATTCTGACCGGACGTGGCTGAAGATTTGTACATCCCGCACAGCCAAAGGGACGCCCCACTTTAGCACGGGTTTTACTGCCGGTCGGAGGAAGACCAATGGTGACCATACTTCTATTCCCCAGTCAGCCTTGGGGCTATCGGATATTAAAGGTTAGAGGTATTATCAAAGTCATTCTAATTCAGAATATTGTAAAATTTTAATGTTGGTTGATTTTCTCATTGTTGAAGTCCATACAGTAACATGCAACTTCATTTGGTCTCTGTAGGTTAGTTGTCTTGCATCTCTTCATTTCATAACAAATCAATTTGTAGGTTCTATAAAGTGGGCCTATGATGAAGGTAAGGGAAATTTTGACTGCCAACTGAGAGGAGGATATGTTGGACAGAAATTAAGCCTTGCAACAGGCCACCTACTGACCCCTCAAAGACTTGTGGCAAGGGTTCTTTAACGTGCAGAGTGGCACTGTCCCTACACATAGGAACTATATACTTTTTAAATTGCCATTCCAATTTTTGTTTGTTTTAAAAATGATAACTTTAGAAGACTTTAAAGCGGGGGTCATAAAAAATATAACAATAATCCCACCTTTTACACCACCCTCAATGTTTATTATCTAGAACTCTGTTTACAAACAATTTTGTTTTCATATCATTTTTTGGTATTTTCATTTTTGATAATTTTTTTTGTATATATTTTTTGGCATTTTCATTTTTTATATTTTTTTTGTATATTTTTTTACAGAGCTCTAGATAATAAAAATATCGGATGTTAAAGGTTAGAGGTATTAACAAAGTCATTCTAATTCAGAATATTGCAAAAATTTAATGTTGGATGATTTTCTCATTGTTGAAGTCCATACAGTAACCTATTTTACATCAACATCATTTGGTCTTTCTGTACGATAGTAATGTCTCGCATCTCTTCATTTCATAACAAATCAATTTGTAGGTTCTATAAAGTGGGCCTATGATGAAGGTAAGGGAAATTTTGACTGCCAACTGAGAGGAGGATATGTTGGACAGAAATTAAGCCTTGCAACAGGCCACCTACTGACCCCTCAAAGACTTGTGGCAAGGGTTCTTTAACGTGCAGAGTGGCACTGTCCCTACACATAGGAACTATATACTTTTTAAATTGCCATTCCAATTTTTGTTTGTTTTAAAAATGATAACTTTAGAAGACTTTAAAGCGGGGGTCATAAAAAATATAACAATAATCCCACCTTTTACACCACCCTCAATGTTTATTATCTAGAACTCTGTTTACAAACAATTTTGTTTTCATATCATTTTTTGGTATTTTCATTTTTGATAATTTTTTTTGTATATATTTTTTGGCATTTTCATTTTTTATATTTTTTTTGTATATTTTTTTACAGAGCTCTAGATAATAAAAATATCGGATGTTAAAGGTTAGAGGTATTAACAAAGTCATTCTAATTCAGAATATTGCAAAATTTTAATGTTGGATGATTTTCTCATTGTTGAAGTCCATACAGTAACCTATTTTACATCAACATCATTTGGTCTCTCTGTAGGATAGTAATGTCTCGCATCTCTTCATTTCATAACAAATCAATTTGTAGGTTCTATAAAGTGGGCCTATGATGAAGGTAAGGGAAATTTTGACTGCCAACTGAGAGGAGGATATGTTGGACAGAAATTAAGCCTTGCAACAGGCCACCTACTGACCCCTCAAAGACTTGTGGCAAGGGTTCTTTAACGTGCAGAGTGGCACTGTCCCTACACATAGGAACTATATACTTTTTAAATTGCCATTCCAATTTTTGTTTGTTTTAAAAATGATAACTTTAGAAGACTTTAAAGCGGGGGTCATAAAAAATATTACAATAATCCCACCTTTTACACCACCCTCAATGTTTATTATCTAGAACTCTGTTTACAAACAATTTTGTTTTCATATCATTTTTTGGTATTTTCATTTTTGATATTTTTTTTGTATATATTTTTTGGTATTTTCATTTTATATATTTTTTTTGTATATATTTTTTACAGAGCTCTAGATAATAAAAATATCGGATGTTAAAGGTTAGAGGTATTAACAAAGTCATTCTAATTCAGAATATTGCAAAATTTTAATGTTGGATGATTTTCTCATTGTTGAAGTCCATACAGTAACCTATTTTACATCAACATCATTTGGTCTCTCTGTAGGATAGTAATGTCTCGCATCTCTTCATTTCATAACAAATCAATTTGTAGGTTCTATAAAGTGGGCCTATGATGAAGGTAAGGGAAATTTTGACTGCCAAATGAGAGGAGGATATGTTGGACAGAAATTAAGCCTTGCAACAGGCCACCTACTGACCCCTCAAAGACTTGTGGCAAGGGTTCTTTAACGTGCAGAGTGGCACTGTCCCTACACATAGGAACTATATACTTTTTAAATTGCCATTCCAATTTTTGTTTGTTTTAAAAATGATAACTTTAGAAGACTTTAAAGCGGGGGTCATAAAAAATATTACAATAATCCCACCTTTTACACCACCCTCAATGTTTATTATCTAGAACTCTGTTTACAAACAGTTTTGTTTTCATATAATTTTTTGGTATTTTCATTTTTTATATTTTTTTACAGAGCTCTAGATAATAAAAATATCGGATATTATTGATTGATTGATTGTTGGTTGGTTGCTTAACGTCCAGTGGCAAATATTTCATGCATATTCAGGACGAGAACAAGTTCACTATAAATACAATAGGTAGGTTCTGTAATAGATTAAGGGATTAAGGTCGGAGAAATTTAGACTGCCACTGGAAATGAGGGTATATTGGATAGGGACAAAAATTTAGCCTTGCAACAGGTCACCTATGGATCCCTCAAAGAGTTGTTGCAAGGGTTCTTAACGTGCAAAGAACGTGGCACTTTCTTTACAAGAGGCATCGGATTTAACGTCCCCATTCTGACCGGACGTGGCTGAAGATTTGTACATCCCGCACAGCCAAAGGGACGCCCCACTTTAGCACGGGTTTTACTGCCGGTCGGAGGAAGACCAATGGTGACCATACTTCTATTCCCCAGTCAGCCTTGGGGCTATCGGATATTAAAGGTTAGAGGTATTATCAAAGTCATTCTAATTCAGAATATTGTAAAATTTTAATGTTGGTTGATTTTCTCATTGTTGAAGTCCATACAGTAACATGCAACTTCATTTGGTCTCTGTAGGTTAGTTGTCTTGCATCTCTTCATTTCATAACAAATCAATTTGTAGGTTCTATAAAGTGGGCCTATGATGAAGGTAAGGGAAATTTTGACTGCCAACTGAGAGGAGGATATGTTGGACAGAAATTAAGCCTTGCAACAGGCCACCTACTGACCCCTCAAAGACTTGTGGCAAGGGTTCTTTAACGTGCAGAGTGGCACTGTCCCTACACATAGGAACTATATACTTTTTAAATTGCCATTCCAATTTTTGTTTGTTTTAAAAATGATAACTTTAGAAGACTTTAAAGCGGGGGTCATAAAAAATATAACAATAATCCCACCTTTTACACCACCCTCAATGTTTATTATCTAGAACTCTGTTTACCACCAATTTTGTTTTCATATCATTTTTTGGTATTTTCATTTTTTGATAATTTTTTTTGTATATATTTTTTGGCATTTTCATTTTTTATATTTTTTTTGTATATTTTTTTACAGAGCTCTAGATAATAAAAATATCGGATGTTAAAGGTTAGAGGTATTAACAAAGTCATTCTAATTCAGAATATTGCAAAAATTTAATGTTGGATGATTTTCTCATTGTTGAAGTCCATACAGTAACCTATTTTACATCAACATCATTTGGTCTTTCTGTACGATAGTAATGTCTCGCATCTCTTCATTTCATAACAAATCAATTTGTAGGTTCTATAAAGTGGGCCTATGATGAAGGTAAGGGAAATTTTGACTGCCAACTGAGAGGAGGATATGTTGGACAGAAATTAAGCCTTGCAACAGGCCACCTACTGACCCCTCAAAGACTTGTGGCAAGGGTTCTTTAACGTGCAGAGTGGCACTGTCCCTACACATAGGAACTATATACTTTTTAAATTGCCATTCCAATTTTTGTTTGTTTTAAAAATGATAACTTTAGAAGACTTTAAAGCGGGGGTCATAAAAAATATAACAATAATCCCACCTTTTACACCACCCTCAATGTTTATTATCTAGAACTCTGTTTACAAACAATTTTGTTTTCATATCATTTTTTGGTATTTTCATTTTTGATAATTTTTTTTGTATATATTTTTTGGCATTTTCATTTTTTATATTTTTTTTGTATATTTTTTTACAGAGCTCTAGATAATAAAAATATCGGATGTTAAAGGTTAGAGGTATTAACAAAGTCATTCTAATTCAGAATATTGCAAAATTTTAATGTTGGATGATTTTCTCATTGTTGAAGTCCATACAGTAACCTATTTTACATCAACATCATTTGGTCTCTCTGTAGGATAGTAATGTCTCGCATCTCTTCATTTCATAACAAATCAATTTGTAGGTTCTATAAAGTGGGCCTATGATGAAGGTAAGGGAAATTTTGACTGCCAACTGAGAGGAGGATATGTTGGACAGAAATTAAGCCTTGCAACAGGCCACCTACTGACCCCTCAAAGACTTGTGGCAAGGGTTCTTTAACGTGCAGAGTGGCACTGTCCCTACACATAGGAACTATATACTTTTTAAATTGCCATTCCAATTTTTGTTTGTTTTAAAAATGATAACTTTAGAAGACTTTAAAGCGGGGGTCATAAAAAATATTACAATAATCCCACCTTTTACACCACGCTCAATGTTTATTATCTAGAACTCTGTTTACAAACAATTTTGTTTTCATATCATTTTTTGGTATTTTCATTTTTGATATTTTTTTTGTATATATTTTTTGGTATTTTCATTTTATATATTTTTTTTGTATATATTTTTTACAGAGCTCTAGATAATAAAAATATCGGATGTTAAAGGTTAGAGGTATTAACAAAGTCATTCTAATTCAGAATATTGCAAAATTTTAATGTTGGATGATTTTCTCATTGTTGAAGTCCATACAGTAACCTATTTTACATCAACATCATTTGGTCTCTCTGTAGGATAGTAATGTCTCGCATCTCTTCATTTCATAACAAATCAATTTGTAGGTTCTATAAAGTGGGCCTATGATGAAGGTAAGGGAAATTTTGACTGCCAACTGAGAGGAGGATATGTTGGACAGAAATTAAGCCTTGCAACAGGCCACCTACTGACCCCTCAAAGACTTGTGGCAAGGGTTCTTTAACGTGCAGAGTGGCACTGTCCCTACACATAGGAACTATATACTTTTTAAATTGCCATTCCAATTTTTGTTTGTTTTAAAAATGATAACTTTAGAAGACTTTAAAGCGGGGGTCATAAAAAATATTACAATAATCCCACCTTTTACACCACCCTCAATGTTTATTATCTAGAACTCTGTTTACAAACAGTTTTGTTTTCATATAATTTTTTGGTATTTTCTTTTTTTATATTTTTTTTGATATTTTTTTTTACAGAGCTCAAGAAAATAAACATATCAGATGTAAAAGGTTAGAGGTATTCACCAATTCATTCTAATTCAGAATATTGTAAAATTTTAATGTTAGTTGATTTTCTCATTGTTGAAGTCCATACAGTAACATGCAACTTCATTTGGTCTCTCTGTAGGATAGTAATGTCTCGCATCTCTTCATTTCATAACAAATCAATTTGTAGGTTCTATAAAGTGGGCCTATGATGAAGGTAAGGGAAATTTTGACTGCCAACTGAGAGGAGGATATGTTGGACAGAAATTAAGCCTTGCAACAGGCCACCTACTGACCCCTCAAAGACTTGTGGCAAGGGTTCTTTAACGTGCAGAGTGGCACTGTCCCTACACATAGGAACTATATACTTTTTAAATTGCCATTCCAATTTTTGTTTGTTTTAAAAATGATAACTTTAGAAGACTTTAAAGCGGGGGTCATAAAAAATATTACAATAATCCCACCTTTTACACCACGCTCAATGTTTATTATCTAGAACTCTGTTTACAAACAATTTTGTTTTCATATCATTTTTTGGTATTTTCATTTTTGATATTTTTTTTGTATATATTTTTTGGTATTTTCATTTTATATATTTTTTTTGTATATATTTTTTACAGAGCTCTAGATAATAAAAATATCGGATGTTAAAGGTTAGAGGTATTAACAAAGTCATTCTAATTCAGAATATTGCAAAATTTTAATGTTGGATGATTTTCTCATTGTTGAAGTCCATACAGTAACCTATTTTACATCAACATCATTTGGTCTCTCTGTAGGATAGTAATGTCTCGCATCTCTTCATTTCATAACAAATCAATTTGTAGGTTCTATAAAGTGGGCCTATGATGAAGGTAAGGGAAATTTTGACTGCCAACTGAGAGGAGGATATGTTGGACAGAAATTAAGCCTTGCAACAGGCCACCTACTGACCCCTCAAAGACTTGTGGCAAGGGTTCTTTAACGTGCAGAGTGGCACTGTCCCTACACATAGGAACTATATACTTTTTAAATTGCCATTCCAATTTTTGTTTGTTTTAAAAATGATAACTTTAGAAGACTTTAAAGCGGGGGTCATAAAAAATATTACAATAATCCCACCTTTTACACCACCCTCAATGTTTATTATCTAGAACTCTGTTTACAAACAGTTTTGTTTTCATATAATTTTTTGGTATTTTCATTTTTTATATTTTTTTACAGAGCTCTAGATAATAAAAATATCGGATATTATTGATTGATTGATTGTTGGTTGGTTGCTTAACGTCCAGTGGCAAATATTTCATGCATATTCAGGACGAGAACAAGTTCACTATAAATACAATAGGTAGGTTCTGTAATAGATTAAGGGATTAAGGTCGGAGAAATTTAGACTGCCACTGGAAATGAGGGTATATTGGATAGGGACAAAAATTTAGCCTTGCAACAGGTCACCTATGGATCCCTCAAAGAGTTGTTGCAAGGGTTCTTAACGTGCAAAGAACGTGGCACTTTCTTTACAAGAGGCATCGGATTTAACGTCCCCATTCTGACCGGACGTGGCTGAAGATTTGTACATCCCGCACAGCCAAAGGGACGCCCCACTTTAGCACGGGTTTTACTGCCGGTCGGAGGAAGACCAATGGTGACCATACTTCTATTCCCCAGTCACCCTTGGGGCTATCGGATATTAAAGGTTAGAGGTATTATCAAAGTCATTCTAATTCAGAATATTGCAAAATTTTAATGTTGGTTGATTTTCTCATTGTTGAAGTCCATACAGTAACATGCAACTTCATTTGGTCTCTGTAGGTTAGTTGTCTTGCATCTCTTCATTTCATAACAAATCAATTTGTAGGTTCTATAAAGTGGGCCTATGATGAAGGTAAGGGAAATTTTGACTGCCAACTGAGAGGAGGATATGTTGGACAGAAATTAAGCCTTGCAACAGGCCACCTACTGACCCCTCAAAGACTTGTGGCAAGGGTTCTTTAACGTGCAGAGTGGCACTGTCCCTACACATAGGAACTATATACTTTTTAAATTGCCATTCCAATTTTTGTTTGTTTTAAAAATGATAACTTTAGAAGACTTTAAAGCGGGGGTCATAAAAAATATAACAATAATCCCACCTTTTACACCACCCTCAATGTTTATTATCTAGAACTCTGTTTACAAACAATTTTGTTTTCATATCATTTTTTGGTATTTTCATTTTTGATAATTTTTTTTGTATATATTTTTTGGCATTTTCATTTTATATATTTTTTTTGTATATTTTTTTACAGAGCTCTAGATAATAAAAATATCGGATGTTAAAGGTTAGAGGTATTAACAAAGTCATTCTAATTCAGAATATTGCAAAATTTTAATGTTGGATGATTTTCTCATTGTTGAAGTCCATACAGTAACCTATTTTACATCAACATCATTTGGTCTCTCTGTAGGATAGTAATGTCTCGCATCTCTTCATTTCATAACAAATCAATTTGTAGGTTCTATAAAGTGGGCCTATGATGAAGGTAAGGGAAATTTTGACTGCCAACTGAGAGGAGGATATGTTGGACAGAAATTAAGCCTTGCAACAGGCCACCTACTGACCCCTCAAAGACTTGTGGCAAGGGTTCTTTAACGTGCAGAGTGGCACTGTCCCTACACATAGGAACTATATACTTTTTAAATTGCCATTCCAATTTTTGTTTGTTTTAAAAATGATAACTTTAGAAGACTTTAAAGCGGGGGTCATAAAAAATATTACAATAATCCCACCTTTTACACCACCCTCACTGTTTATTATCTAGAACTCTGTTTACAAACAATTTTGTTTTCATATCATTTTTTGGTATTTTCATTTTTGATATTTTTTTTGTATATATTTTTTGGTATTTTCATTTTTTATATTTTTTTTGTATATTTTTTTACAGAGCTCTAGATAATAAAAATATCAGATGTTAAAGGTTAGAGGTATTAACAAAGTCATTCTAATTCAGAATATTGCAAAATTTTAATGTTGGATGATTTTCTCATTGTTGAAGTCCATACAGTAACCTATTTTACATCATCATTTGGTCTCTCTGTAGGATAGTAATGTCTCGCATCTCTTCATTTCATAACAAATCAATTTGTAGGTTCTATAAAGTGGGCCTATGATGAAGGTTAGGGAAATTTTGACTGCCAACTGAGAGGAGGATATGTTGGACAGAAATTAAGCCTTGCAACAGGCCACCTACTGACCCCTCAAAGACTTGAGGCAAGGGTTCTTTAACGTGCAGAGTGGCATTGTCCCTACACATAGGAACTATATACTTTTTAAATTGCCATTCCAATATTTGTTTGTTTTAAAAATGATAACTTAAGAAGACTTTAAAGCGGGGGTCATAAAAAATATTACAATAATCCCACCTTTTACACCACCCTCAATGTTTATTATCTAGAACTCTGTTTACAAACAATTTTGTTTTCATATCATTTTTTGGTATTTTCATTTTTGATATTTTTTTTGTATATATTTTTTGGTATTTTCATTTTTTATATTTTTTTTGTATATTTTTTTACAGAGCTCTAGATAATAAAAATATCGGATGTTAAAGGTAAGAGGTATTAAAGTCATTCTAATTCAGAATATTGCAAAATTTTAATGTTGGATGATTTTCTCATTGTTGAAGTCCATACAGTAACCTATTTTACATCAACATCATTTGGTCTCTCTGTAGGATAGTAATGTCTCGCATCTCTTCATTTCATAACAAATCAATTTGTAGGTTCTATAAAGTGGGCCTATGATGAAGGTAAGGGAAATTTTGACTGCCAACTGAGAGGAGGATATGTTGGACAGAAATTAAGCCTTGCAACAGGCCACCTACTGACCCCTCAAAGACTTGTGGCAAGGGTTCTTTAACGTGCAGAGTGGCACTGTCCCTACACATAGGAACTATATACTTTTTAAATTGCCATTCCAATTTTTGTTTGTTTTAAAAATGATAACTTTAGAAGACTTTAAAGCGGGGGTCATAAAAAATATAACAATAATCCCACCTTTTACACCACCCTCAATGTTTATTATCTAGAACTCTGTTTACAAACAATTTTGTTTTCATATCATTTTTTGGTATTTTCATTTTTGATAATTTTTTTTGTATATATTTTTTGGCATTTTCATTTTATATATTTTTTTTGTATATTTTCTAACAGAGCTCTAGATAATAAAAATATCGGATGTTAAAGGTTAGAGGTATTAACAAAGTCATTCTAATTCAGAATATTGCAAAATTTTAATGTTGGATGATTTTCTCATTGTTGAAGTCCATACAGTAACCTATTTTACATCAACATCATTTGGTCTCTCTGTAGGATAGTAATGTCTCGCATCTCTTCATTTCATAACAAATCAATTTGTAGGTTCTATAAAGTGGGCCTATGATGAAGGTAAGGGAAATTTTGACTGCCAACTGAGAGGAGGATATGTTGGACAGAAATTAAGATTTGCAACAGGCCACCTACTGACCCCTCAAAGACTTGTGGCAAGGGTTCTTTAACGTGCAGAGTGGCACTGTTCCTACACATAGGAACTATATACTTTTTAAATTGCCATTCCAATTTTTGTTTGTTTTAAAAATGATAACTTTAGAAGACTTTAAAGCGGGGGTCATAAAAAATATTACAATAATCCCACCTTTTACACCACCCTCAATGTTTATTATCTAGAACTCTGTTTACAAACAATTTTGTTTTCATATCATTTTTTGGTATTTTCATTTTTGATATTTTTTTTGTATATATTTTTTGGTATTTTCATTTTTTATATTTTTTTTGTATATTTTTTTACAGAGCTCTAGATAATAAAAATATCGGATGTTAAAGGTTAGAGGTATTAAAGTCATTCTAATTCAGAATATTGCAAAATTTTAATGTTGGATGATTTTCTCATTGTTGAAGTCCATACAGTAACCTATTTTACATCAACATCATTTGGTCTCTCTGTAGGATAGTAATGTCTCGCATCTCTTCATTTCATAACAAATCAATTTGTAGGTTCTATAAAGTGGGCCTATGATGAAGGTAAGGGAAATTTTGACTGCCAACTGAGAGGAGGATATGTTGGACAGAAATTAAGCCTTGCAACAGGCCACCTACTGACCCCTCAAAGACTTGTGGCAAGGGTTCTTTAACGTGCAGAGTGGCACTGTCCCTACACATAGGAACTATATACTTTTTAAATTGCCATTCCAATTTTTGTTTGTTTTAAAAATGATAACTTTAGAAGACTTTAAAGCGGGGGTCATAAAGAAAATTACAATAATCCCACCTTTTACACCACCCTCAATGTTTATTATCTAGAACTCTGTTTACAAACAGTTTTGTTTTCATATAATTTTTTGGTATTTTCATTTTTTATATTTTTTTTTTTAATATTTTTTTACAGAGCTCTAGATAATAAAAATATCGGATATTATTGATTGATTGATTGTTGGTTGCTTAACGTCCAGTGGCAAATATTTCATGCATATTCAGGACGAGAACAAGTTCACAATAAATACAATAGGTAGGTTCTGTAATAGATTAAGGGATTAAGGTCGGAGAAATTTAGACTGCCACTGGAAATGAGGGTATATTGGATAGGGACAAAAATTTAGCCTTGCAACAGGTCACCTATGGACCCCTCAAAGAGTTGTTGCAAGGGTTCTTAACGTGCAAAGAACGTGGCACTTTCTTTACAAGAGGCATCGGATTTAACGTCCCCATTCTGACCGGACGTGGCTGCAAATTTGTACATCCCGCACAGCCAAAGGGACGCCCCACTTTAGCACGGGTTTTACTGCCGGTCGGAGGAAGACCAATGGTGACCATACTTCTATTCCCCAGTCACCCTTGGGGCTATCGGATATTAAAGGTTAGAGGTATTATCAAAGTCATTCTAATTCAGAATATTGCAAAAATTTTAATGTTGGTTGATTTTCTCATTGTTGAAGTCCATACAGTAACATGCAACTTCATTTGGTCTCTGTAGGTTAGTTGTCTTGCATCTCTTCATTTCATAACAAATCAATTTGTAGGTTCTATAAAGTGGGCCTATGATGAAGGTAAGGGAAATTTTGACTGCCAACTGAGAGGAGGATATGTTGGACAGAAATTAAGCCTTGCAACAGGCCACCTACTGACCCCTCAAAGACTTGTGGCAAGGGTTCTTTAACGTGCAGAGTGGCACTGTCCCTACACATAGGAACTATATACTTTTTAAATTGCCATTCCAATTTTTGTTTGTTTTAAAAATGATAACTTTAGAAGACTTTAAAGCGGGGGTCATAAAAAATATAACAATAATCCCACCTTTTACACCACCCTCAATGTTTATTATCTAGAACTCTGTTTACAAACAATTTTGTTTTCATATCATTTTTTGGTATTTTCATTTTTGATAATTTTTTTTGTATATATTTTTTGGCATTTTCATTTTATATATTTTTTTTGTATATTTTTTTACAGAGCTCTAGATAATAAAAATATCGGATGTTAAAGGTTAGAGGTATTAACAAAGTCATTCTAATTCAGAATATTGCAAAATTTTAATGTTGGATGATTTTCTCATTGTTGAAGTCCATACAGTAACCTATTTTACATCAACATCATTTGGTCTCTCTGTAGGATAGTAATGTCTCGTATCTCTTCATTTCATAACAAATCAATTTGTAGGTTCTATAAAGTGGGCCTATGATGAAGGTAAGGGAAATTTTGACTGCCAACTGAGAGGAGGATATGTTGGACAGAAATTAAGATTTGCAACAGGCCACCTACTGACCCCTCAAAGACTTGTGGCAAGGGTTCTTTAACGTGCAGAGTGGCACTGTCCCTACACATAGGAACTATATACTTTTTAAATTGCCATTCCAATTTTTGTTTGTTTTAAAAATGATAACTTTAGAAGACTTTAAAGCGGGGGTCATAAAAAATATTACAATAATCCCACCTTTTACACCACCCTCAATGTTTATTATCTAGAACTCTGTTTACAAACAATTTTGTTTTCATATCATTTTTTGGTATTTTCATTTTTGATATTTTTTTTGTATATATTTTTTTGTATTTTCATTTTTTATATTTTTTTTGTATATTTTTTTACAGAGCTCTAAATAATAAAAATATCGGATTTTAAAAGGTTAGAGGTATTAACAAAGTCATTCTAATTCAGAATATTGCAAAATTTTAATGTTGGATGATTTTCTCATTGTTGAAGTCCATACAGTAACCTATTTTACATCAACATCATTTGGTCTCTCTGTACGATAGTAATGTCTCGCATCTCTTCATTTCATAACAAATCAATTTGTAGGTTCTATAAAGTGGGCCTATGATGAAGGTAAGGGAAATTTTGACTGCCAACTGAGAGGAGGATATGTTGGACAGAAATTAAGCCTTGCAACAGGCCACCTACTGACCCCTCAAAGACTTGTGGCAAGGGTTCTTTAACGTGCAGAGTGGCACTGTCCCTACACATAGGAACTATATACTTTTTAAATTGCCATTCCAATTTTTGTTTGTTTTAAAAATGATAACTTTAGAAGACTTTAAAGTGGGGGTCATAAAAAATATTACAATAATCCCACCTTTTACACCACCCTCAATGTTTATTATCTAGAACTCTGTTTACAAACAGTTTTGTTTTCATATAATTTTTTGGTATTTTCATTTTTTATATTTTTTTTTTTTATATTTTTGTACAGAGCTCTAGATAATAAAAATATCGGATATTATTGATTGATTGATTGTTGTTTGCTTAACGTCCAGTGGCAAATATTTCATGCATATTCAGGACGAGAACAAGTTCACAATAAATACAATAGGTAGGTTCTGTAATAGATTAAGGGATTAAGGTCGGAGAAATTTAGACTGCCACTGGAAATGAGGGTATATTGGATAGGGACAAAAATTTAGCCTTGCAACAGGTCACCTATGGACCCCTCAAAGAGTTGTTGCAAGGGTTCTTAACGTGGCACTTTCTTTACAAGAGGCATCGGATTTAACGTCCCCATTCTGACTGGACGTGGCTGCAAATTTGTACATCCCGCACAGCCAAAGGGACGCCCCACTTAAGCACGGGTTTTACTGCCGGTCGGAGGAAGACCAATGGTGACCATACTTCTATTCCCCAGTCACCCTTGGGGCTATCGGATATTAAAGGTTAGAGGTATTATCAAAGTCATTCTAATTCAGAATATTGCAAAATTTTAATGTTGGTTGATTTTCTCATTGTTGAAGTCCATACAGTAACATGCAACTTCATTTGGTCTCTGTAGGTTAGTTGTCTTGCATCTCTTCATTTCATAACAAATCAATTTGTAGGTTCTATAAAGTGGGCCTATGATGAAGGTAAGGGAAATTTTGACTGCCAACTGAGAGGAGGATATGTTGGACAAAAATTAAGCCTTGCAACAGGCCACCTACTGACCCCTCAAAGACTTGTGGCAAGGGTTCTTTAACGTGCAGAGTGGCACTGTTCCTACACATAGGAACTATATACTTTTTAAATTGCCATTCCAATTTTTGTTTGTTTTAAAAATGATAACTTTAGAAGACTTTAAAGCGGGGGTCATAAAAAATATTACAATAATCCCACCTTTTACACCACCCTCAATGTTTATTATCTAGAACTCTGTTTACAAACAATTTTGTTTTCATATCTTTTTTTGGTATTTTCATTTTTGATATTTTTTTTGTATATATTTTTTTGTATTTTCATTTTTTATATTTTTTTTGTATATTTTTTTACAGAGCTCTAGATAATAAAAATATCGGATGTTAAAGGTTAGAGGTATTAACAAAGTCATTCTAATTCAGAATATTGCAAAATTTTAATGTTGGATGATTTTCTCATTGTTGAAGTCCATACAGTAACCTATTTTACATCAACATCATTTGGTCTCTCTGTAGGATAGTAATGTCTCGCATCTCTTCATTTCATAACAAATCAATTTGTAGGTTCTATAAAGTGGGCCTGTGATGAAGGTAAGGGAAATTTTGACTGCCAACTGAGAGGAGGATATGTTGGACAGAAATTAAGCCTTGCAACAGGCCACCTACTGACCCCTCAAAGACTTGTGGCAAGGGTTCTTTAACGTGCAGAGTGGCACTGTCCCTACACATAGGAACTATATACTTTTTAAATTGCCATTCCAATTTTTGTTTGTTTTAAAAATGATAACTTTAGAAGACTTTAAAGTGGGGGTCATAAAAAATATTACAATAATCCCACCTTTTACACCACCCTCAATGTTTATTATCTAGAACTCTGTTTACAAACAGTTTTGTTTTCATATAATTTTTTGGTATTTTCATTTTTTATATTTTTTTTTTTTATATTTTTTTAGAGCTCTAGATAATAAAAATATCGGATATTATTGATTGATTGATTGTTGGTTGCTTAACGTCCAGTGGCAAATATTTCATGCATATTCAGGACGAGAACAAGTTCACAATAAATACAATAGGTAGGTTCTGTAATAGATTAAGGGATTAAGGTCGGAGAAATTTAGACTGCCACTGGAAATGAGGGTATATTGGATAGGGACAAAAATTTAGCCTTGCAACAGGTCACCTATGGACCCCTCAAAGAGTTGTTGCAAGGGTTCTTAACGTGCAAAGAACGTGGCACTTTCTTTACAAGAGGCATCGGATTTAACGTCCCCATTCTGACTGGACGTGGCTGCAAATTTGTACATCCCGCACAGCCAAAGGGACGCCCCACTTTAGCACGGGTTTTACTGCCGGTCGGAGGAAGACCAATGGTGACCATACTTCTATTCCCCAGTCACCCTTGGGGCTATCGGATATTAAAGGTTAGAGGTATTATCAAAGTCATTCTAATTCAGAATATTGCAAAATTTTAATGTTGGTTGATTTTCTCATTGTTGAAGTCCATACAGTAACATGCAACTTCATTTGGTCTCTGTAGGTTAGTTGTCTTGCATCTCTTCATTTCATAACAAATCAATGTGTAGGTTCTATAAAGTGGGCCTATAACGAAGGTAAGGGAAATTTTGACTGCCAACTGAGAGGAGGATATGTTGGAAAAGAAATTAAGCCTTGCAACAGGCCACCTACTGACCCCTCAAAGACTTGTGGCAAGGGTTCTTTAACGTGCAGAGTGGCACTGTCCCTACACATAGGAACTATATACTTTTTAAATTGCCATTCCAATTTTTGTTTGTTTTAAAAATGATAACTTTAGAAGACTTTAAGGCAGGGGTCATAAAAAATATTACAATAATCCCACCTTTTAAACCACCCTCAATGTTTATTATCTAGAACTCTGTTTACAAACAATTTTGTTTTCGTATTATTTTTTGGTATTTTCATTTTTGATATTTTTTTTGTATATATTTTTTGGTATTTTCATTTTTTATATTTTTTTTGTATATTTTTTTACAGAGCTCTAGATAATAAAAATATCGGATATTAAAGGTTAGAGGTATTAACAAAGTTATTCTAATTCAGAATATTGCAAAATTTTAATGTTGGATGATTTTCTCATTGTCGAAGTCCATACAGTAACCTATTTTACATCAACATCATTTGGTCTCTCTGTAGGATAGTAATGTCTCGCATCTCTTCATTTCATAACAAATCAATTTGTAGGTTCTATAAAGTGGGCCTATGATGAAGGTAAGGGAAATTTTGACTGCCAACTGAGAGGAGGATATGGTGGACAGAAATTAAGCCTTGCAACAGGCCACCTACTGACCCCTCAAAGAATTGTGGCAAGGGTTCTTTAACGTGCAGAGTGGCACTGTCCCTACACATAGGAACTCTACTTTTTAAATTGCCATTCCAATTTTTGTTTGTTTTAAACATGATAACTTTAGAAGACTTTAAAGCAGGGGTCATAAAAAATATTACAATAATCCCACCTTTTACACCACCCTCAATGTTTATTATCTAGAACTGTTTACAAACAATTTTGTTTTCATATTATTTTTTGGTATTTTCATTTTTCATATTTTTTTGGATATTTTTTTACAGAGCTCTAGATAATAAAAATATTGGGTGTTAAAGGTTACAGGTATTAACAAAGTCATTCTAATTCAGAATATTGCAAAATTTTATGTTAGTTGATTTTCTCAATTTGTTGGAAGTCCATACAGTAACCTTTTGTACATCAACATCATTTGGTCTCTCTGTAGGATAGTAATGTCTCGCATCTCTTCATTTCATAACAAATCAATTTGTAGGTTCTATAAATTGGGCTGATGATGAAGGTAGGGGAAATTTTGACTGCCAACTGAGAGGATATGTTGGGCAGAAATTAAGCCTTGCAACAGTCCACCTACTGACCCCTCAAAGACTTGTGGCAAGGGTTCTTTAACGTACATATATAGTGGCACTGTCCCTACACATATAGGAACTGTACTTTTTAAATTGCCATTCCAATTTTTGTTTGTTTTAAACATGATAACATAAGAAGACTTTAAGGTGGGGGTCATAAAAAATATTACAAGAATCCCACCTTTTACACCACCCTCAATGTTTATTATCTAGAACTCTGTTTACAAACAATTTTGTTTTCATATATCATTTTTTGGTATTTTCTTTTTTTATATTTTTTTTTATATTTTTTTTTTACAGAGCTCTAGATAATAAAAATATCAGATGTTAAAGATTAGAGGTATTAACAAAGTCATTCTAATTCAGAATATTGCAAAATTTTAATGTTAGTTGATTTTCTCATTGTTGAAGTCCATACAGTAACATGCAACTTCATTTGGTCTCTGTAGGATAGTTGTCTCGCATCTCTTCATTTCATAACAAATCAATTTGTAGGTTCTATAAAGTGGGCTGATGATGAAGGTAGGGGAAATTTTGATTGCCAACTGAGAGGAGGATATGTTGGGCAGAAATTAAGCCTTGCAACAGGCCACCTACTGACCCCTCAAAGACTTGTGGCCAGGGTTCTTTAACATGAAGAGTGGCACTGTTCCTACACATAGGAACTATACTTTTTAAATTGCCATTCCAATTTTTGTTTGTTTTAAACATGATAACTTTAGAAGACTTTAAAGCGGGGGTCATAAAAAATATTACAATAATCCCACCTTTTACATCACCCTCAATGTTTATTATCTAGAACTCTGTTTACAAACAATTTTGCTTTCATATTATTTTTTGGTATTTTCATGTTTTATATTTTTTTACAGAGCTCTAGATAATAAAAATATTGGATGTTAAAGGTTACAGGTATTAACAAAGTCATTCTAATTAAGAATATTGCAAAATTTTAATGTAAGTTGATTTTCTCAATTTGTTGAAGTAAATACAGTAACCTTTTTTACATCAACTTCATTTGGTCTCTGTAGGATAGTTGTCTCGCATCTCTTCATTTCATAACAAATCAATTTGTAGGTTCTATAAAGTGGGCTGATGATGAAGGTAGGGGAAATTTTGACTACCAACTGAGAGGATATGTTGGGTAGATATTAAGCCTTGCAACAGGCCACCTACTGACCCCTCAAAGACTTGTGGCAAGGGTTCTTTAACGTGCAGAGTGGCACTGTCACTACACATAGGAACTATACCGTAGTGCATAGTTCTGAATCTCGGTCAAGGTTTTACTATATTTTTGGTTTAAAGTTCTTAAATGATTGTATTGGGTTCTTGACTTTCCAATACTTTAGCCTCAAATATCACTGTCTGGAGAGATTTTGTTGAAATAATTTCAAAATGAATTTCTCAAACGTTTTCTGATCATTTTTGGTTAAAAAATATTCATATTTCCTTAAATAACAGTTTTGTTGACTGAGTGCTCACGTCAATAGATATAAACAATTCACCAAAGTTTCATGGAAATTGTTGAAAGTGTTTTTGAATTAATGTCGACGACGGACGGACAGACAGAGAGACAGATGGAAGGACGGACAGACGGTCAACGGTATACCATAATACGTCCCGTAAACGGGCGTATAAAAAGTCAAAAAGAAACAGTGAACATTGCCTTGATTCCCCAAAAAAGTAAAACATTTGTATAAATTTTAAAACTAGACACCATCAAATTAAATGTTGAGAATATGGCCTCTAAAGTCTGCAGATGTTCATATCAAATGATGTACACATAAATATAAAAAAAAAGTCTGCAGATGATCATATCACATGATGTACACATAAATATAGACAAAAACATGCAATGGTATAGTACCATTTGAATTAGTCGGTTTGATTTCACGTCAAAGATTAAAAATTTCATAAGGGGTTTAAAAATTTCATAAGGGGTTGTGTGGAACCTAATGTATTGCCTGCTATAGCCGCTGTCAGTGTAATATAGAATTTAAAAATAGAGAGAGTCTATTTATCAGTAAAATACAGAAATTAAAAAAAGATCAAACTTTGGTCTTAGATGCTGTTTAATTTCTAAATAATTTACAAACTTATATTTGTATCTATCATACACCATTATAAGGATTTAATATTTGAATAATTTTTTATTTCTAGAATTTTGGTTAATCATGAATAAATCATACAAAGAAATGAACATGCACAACAAGGTCATGGTTTTCTCCAACTGTTAATGATGTCTTTACACTCAATCCATTGGTGTGGATGTGTACTGATTGATATTTTAGTCTTAGATGCATAATTTTTTTATTAGTTGTTATTGTCTTTGAACTAACTGTCAGCAACTACTTAAAGCTTGTACTCTTATCAGATCTGTACACGGTAGTTGCGAGAATGTATAAGTACCCTTCTCCTTCCGGTCAGTTTTGTGTATTTGTTAGTGGTATTTCTGCTTTGTATCAATCTGATGAGTTATTAGCCATCTTCAACTGATTTTAATAGTTTGTTATGTTGTTCTGTTACACAACTGTCTCAGGTGAGGGTACTGGAACCGTCAAACTAGTTTAACCCCAAACCCCTTGTTCTGTATATGGCTGTCCCACGTCAGGAGCCTGCAATTCAGCGATTGTCATTTGTTCATGCTATATATCATGTTTATTTTTCTTTCTCGTTTTAATTATTTTATAGCTGTAATTTCAGGGCCTTTCATAGCCGACTATGCTCATTGTTGAAAAATTTCACATTTACAAAGGTAAAAGTGACGACAAACAAATTAAAACTTGATCTACGTTTTGTAGTAAATTAATCGTTGTGTACACATTTTATAACATAAGGTCCAGTCAAGCTAAAGTTAGGAGAATGGAGACCAATTTTGGAATGAATGTACAGCGGGTGAATAAATAATATTTAAAATAATCCCACTTTTTTGTGGAGAGTTGTCTCATTGGCAATCATACCACATGTTCTTGTAATTATGTTTACAACTTTTATCATTAAGAACCCTTGGTTCAGTGATATCCTTTAAAAACAGCAAACATTTTATTAAGGAAAAATGTCCTACAGCACATGCAAAGAGTGGAATAATCAACATGGTGATACAAAATCCATATATACAAGTATACCTGGATTCATGCTACATAGTAATAGAAGGTTCACAATAAGAAAAAAGAAGTCTCCTTTGTTGTAATTTTTTATAGTTCCCAACTGACCTCACCAACAACCCCCAGGCTAAGGTCAAGATATGAGCCAGTTCCTGTATCGGATGCTCCTTATAACTAGCTATGTAGGAATTACAGAAGGATCGAATCAATAATGTCAACAAACTTTGAAAAAAGAAATGCCTAAATTGGGAAGTGTGAAGTAAAAGTACAATGTAAGTTTCTCTGTCATCCCCAAGAAGCCCCTGAATAAAGTCTACTTCATATGTAAAAATGAAAGATAGGGTGGATATCTAAAACCAGCAGCATACTTGTCCCAATGGCAATCATACCACATCTGATGTTTATATGTAAATGTGATTTGAATATGAAATATTAGGTCGTTGCTCCATTGTTAAAGACCCTGTATCAATCTCTGTCATTTGGTCTTGATGAAGAGTTTGTCTATTGGCAATCATATCACATCTCCATATTTGTATTCTAGAACAGCATTTTATTGTTGAAGACAGTATGTTAACCTAGTTATTATGTGTCTTGGCCATATTTTGTTGTTGGTGAGTAAATGCTGTCTCATTGACGTTAATTATCCCACATATCCTTTTATACATATGCTGAGTCATTTTTAGAACAATTACTAGATAAGATAAAGACTCCTTAAGAAAAAGATCTAGTTTTTCTTCAAAGCCAACTTGTCTTTGCTCTTTCTCTTTAGGTTTTTTTGGGTAGTGAAGGAATATAGCAATACCAGTTTTGAAGTCTCTACCTTTGACTCAGCTGGGGCGGGGAATAAAGGATTATTTAGACTGCTACAGGGGGATGACCAAGACTAGAAGAGGAGCATACTGTGAACCAACTCATTTTTCGGACAATTTATTTAATAGACTTCAAAGAAAAGAAGTAAGCCGAATATAAATCACGAGAATTTCAAAATAGAATTGTCTGTTGTATGAAATAACCCGAAAAATTAGATAATCACGAAACATATCCGTGAAATATGCTAAAAATGGCTATATGGTCGTTAAGTCTTTTCGTTTGAATTTTTTCACATTTGTGATTTCTGGGCCTTTTATAGCTGACTATGTGGTTTGGGCTTAGCTCATCGTTGAGGGCCGTACAGTTATCTATAGCTGTTAATTTCTGTGTCATTTAGTCTCTTGTGGAGAGTTGTCTCATTGGCAATCATACCACATCTTCTTTTTTTTTATATACATGTAAGCAGAAAAAATCCTATGTGAAATATGAGAGAAATGGCGATACGCGAAAAAAAATATCAGCTGCAAATTATGATAGAAATGTCTATATGGTCGTTAGTTTTTTCGTTTGAATTGTTTTACATATGTGATTTCTGGGCATTTTAAAACTGACTATGTGGTTGGGGCTTTGCTCATAGTTGAGGGCCGTACAGTTACCTACAATGTATAGCTGTTAATTTCTGTGTCATTTAGTCTCTTGTGGAGAGTTGTCTCATTGGCAATCATACCACATCTTCTTTTTTATATATACGTGGAAAAATTCCTATGTGAAATATGATAGAAATGGCGATACGCGAAAAAAAATATCAGCTGCGAAATATGAATGAAATGTTGCTACGCAAAAAAAAATATCAGTTGTGAAATATAATAGGAATGGCGCAACACAAATAAAATGTCCATAAAATAAGTTGGTTTACAGTAGTTGGTTCCTATAGAAATGTCAACTGTGTTACAAAAATAGGACATTAAATTGGTGATAAACTGAGTTTAAAAGGAAGGTGGTCATTAACTGTTCCCCATTAAATTGAAATTTGAATATTATAATAATGGTCAATCGAAATGCAAAGAACAAATGTTAAAAAAAAATTCTAAACGTGAAATTCAGTCTGAATTTTACATTTCATCACCCCAAAGAGATTCCTTATTTAACTGTCCCATTCTGAATTTTAGGTATTAGGTACATATTTATCTGAAGTTATAATCATGTTAGACTAAATTTATGGCACTTTTTCTTTTTTTGAAAGTTATTTACTAACGACAGTAAGTCTCAGCCCAATAAATTCTATTGTGCACACATACTTAATAAATACAAAGCAACCATATCCCTCCATCTGGTTAGTACCCCAAACCCTTATTAGAATGTCATACATCAATCTCTCTCTCCCTTGCGCCATCTATCACGCCACTAATACCTAACAACCTATTTAGGAAGTATCATGTTAGTAAACCCCCCAGGTTAGTGTTGATACTTCAAAAAATAAAAAGATTTTTAAATGAAGTACTAGACATGGAGGGACAAGTATAATTTTTTAAAGAAATTAAAATATTTCATAAACTTAAATGAATGGATGTTACAATTTTCAGTGTAGCCAACTGGTTAGTGGAATAACCTTCATTAAGATTGCCTGAGAGACCAAAACTTTGTGGAGCCAAAAACAAAGTTTTTCATGATCATTAAAAAGCCAACCAAAAAGAGATATTTCATTATCTCATAATTAATAAACTGGAAATTTAGAAGAATAAAAATAATAATTTAAATTTCTAAAAGCATTACTGCAGACCTTAATACTGATTCAGAATGAGAAAAAGGTTATAATTAATTAAATAATGAAATAATGTTGAAGAAGGAGAATTTTTTTTCATCTGAAAAAAGGAAAAAATGGCATAAGAAAACTATTGAAAAATTTAAAAAAAGAACTAAAACAAACTAGAGGCTCTCAATAGCCTGTGTCGCTCACCTGATTCTACTTTGGTTTGGGAAATCATAACGGATACCCTAATGATGATTGAGGCCAAATTTGGTTTAATATTGGCCCTGTAATTAAATAAAAAATCTTGGGGTATGACTTATGTTAAACTAAGTCCCCTGCTGGTAGCCATCTTGAAGGATGGTTCGGCTACAAAGTAACAACACTTAGTCAGCACCTCATTAGAAACATTCATGCCATGTTTGGTTTCATTCTATTCTGTGGTTCTCTAGAAGAAAACATTTGTATGTATAATTCCCATAGGGTCCTATGTTAAACTTACTACCCCTGCTGGCATCCATCTTGGATTACAAATCAGCTACAAAGTAACAACACATGGTCAGCACCTCTAAAGAAACATTCATACCATGTTTGGTGTCAATCCATTAAGAGGTTGTCTAGAAGAAGACATTTGTATATATTTCCCATAGGGTCCTTTGTTAAACTAAGTCCCCCTGCTGGCATCCATCTTGGTTGATGGATTTGCTACAAAGTAACAACACTTGGTCAGCACCTCATAAGGAACATTCATGCCATGTTTGGTTTAATTCCATTCAGTGGTTCTTCAAAAGAAGACTTTGTATGTATTTCACATAGCTAGTGTCCTTTGTTAAACCAAGTTCCCTTCTGGTAGCCATCTTGGATGATTGCATGGCTACGAAGTAACAACACTTGGTCAGCACCTCATAAGGAAAATTCATGCCATATTTAGTTTCATTCCATTCAGTGGTTCTCTAAAAGAAGACATTTGTATGTATTGTCCATAGGGTCCTATGTTAAACTAAGTCCCTCTCTGGTGGCCATCTCGGATGATGGATCGGCTTCAAAGTATCAACACTTGGTCAGCAGATCATAAGGAACATTTATCCTATGTTTGGTTTCATTCCATTCAGTGGTTCTTTAAAAGAAGACATTTGCATGTATTTCCCATAGGGTCCTATGTTAAACTAAGTCCCTCTCTGGCGGCCATCTTGGATGACTGATCAGCTTCAAAGTAACAACACTTGGTCAACACCTCATAAGGAACATTCATACCACATGTACCATGGTTTGGTTTAGTTCCATTTAGTGGTTCTCTAAAAGAAGACATTTGTATATATTGTCCATTATGGTCCAATGTTAAACAAAGTCCCCCACTGGCGGCCATCTTGGATGATTGATCACCTACAAAGTAACAACACTTGGTCAGCACCTCATAAGGAACATTCATGCAATGTTTAGTTTCATTCCATTCAGTGGTTCTCTAAAAGAAGACATTTGTAAGTATTGTCCATAGGGTCCTTTGTTAAACTTAAGTCCCACGCTGGCGGCCATCTTGGAAGATGGATCGGCTTCACAGCAACAACACTTAGTCAGCACCTCATTAGAACAATCATGCCATGTTTAGTTTCATTCCATTCAGTGGTTCTCTAAAAGAAGACATTTGTATGTATTGTCCATAGGGTCCTATGTTAAACTAAGTCCTACTCTGGCGGCCATCTTGGATGATGGATCAGCTACAAAGTAACAACACTTGGTCAGCACCTCATAAGGAACAATCATATTATGTTTGGTTTCATTCCATTCACTAATTCAAAATGTAAAAAGTTAATGACGACGACGGACAACGACAACGGACGCCAAGTGATGAGAAAAGCTCACTTGGCCCTTTGGGCCAGGTGAGCTAAAAATGTTGACATTGCTATGGGAACCCTGCCCCTTTTTAAGACAGACTTCATACAGGCACTTATCAAGGATAAAAAGAATCAAGCATTAAGGGATATCCCTTAATTTCACATTCCACAATGTAGGCAATCTCTTTTAATATAGATAACTCAAAAGTTGATCACACCTAACCCACTGAACCAGAAGAAGGATACAACAGATACGGCACACTGTGCATCAACACTTGCCGTTGCCCAGAAACTATCAGCAAGGACCAGCTGAGAGCTAATAATTTGACAAAAGAGACTTCAATTTCCTGATTGTGAACTTTTCTTATGTAGCAGCAATCCAATTATACCTGAAAATGAATTTCATGTCTCCTTGCTGATTATTCCACTCTTTGCATCTCATTCATGTAGGTATTTCCTTTAAAAAAAAACAGTTGCTGCTTATGCTTAAAAAGAAACTTCTAAAACAATGGTTGTTAATGATCAAGTTGATTGAAAGTCACTCTTTACATGATTTATTGATTACAAAAATTCTAGATGTGAAAAAAATAATCATATACAGTCAAACCTGCCTTAAGGTCACCCACCACCTTGTTTAAGAGGTCAACTATCTCTAACGGTCTCTTGGTGACCCTCTCAAGCATTTTCTCTATATATTTAACACATTTCAGTGGTCACCTGTCCGATGCGGTCACCTTATTTTATGCACGAAATCATCATTTTACTGTTTTTAATTATAATTATAATCATGATGAAAAATATGTGTGTTCAGTATCGAAATCAAAATTAGAATCGGAACCCGTTTCACGGTTTGCAACATAGATCTTGCAATAGGAAGTAAATTTGTGAATCCTTGTATTCCACTCCCTTCAATTAATACCATTGAAAAGCATTTCATAGACTTGTTTATCCAATTATATCAACACCTTTAAATCAATAAATGTCTTCTTCAAATTGACAGTGCAAGAGTCCACCCTTTAATATTTGTCTGCTCACACAAACTAACAAACCATAAATCTTCCAACTAAAACACTAAACCAAGTTGCATTCCCAGCCACAGAAACTCTTTTTAAAGGTCACTTTTCTCAAGCCGTCCCTTTTGATACTTCCCATGAGTGACATGCTTAAAACAGGTTTGACTGTACAAGATCCTTAATACTTATATCTTTATATTCAAATTTTATAAAAACTCAAATCCCACAAATTTTCAGCAGTATCATATTTTTTTCTCCATCTTTTTTTTCTTAAATATACTGCCGTCCCAACAAAAGATGTGTAAATTATAAAGACTAGATTCATGGGAAATACTAAAATTTCATATTTTATCAAATTTTTTACCTTAATTGCAATGGGCCTGTTTAAAAAGAATCTACTGAATAAATAAATTATAATTAGGGTTTAAAAGATAAAGTTGAAAGTCAATTCTTCCCATGATTCTAAACTAAAATTCTGTATGTGGTTAAACTGCAATGAGTCATCTGCAGACTTCCTTTCTGGGAGCATGTGTATTAAAAAATAAAGGAAATAGATCTTCAGCCTAATAAAACATATTAAAAAGGTCTTATTTAACAAATCTCATAACCAATTTCTTTTAACTCAAATTTATAGAGAAACTCAAACCTCTTTATCACACAGGTTTTCAGCAGTATCATAATTTTTCTTCAGTTCTCCACATTTTTTTTTTTACTTTTTTCATTTTTTCTTAAATATACTGCCATGCCAACAAAAGATGTGTATTAACATAAAGGCTATTTATTCATTGGAAATTCTAAAATTTCATATTTTATCAAAATGTTTACCTTAATTTCAATGGCTGTTTAAAAAGAATCTACTGAATAATTAGGGTTTTTAAAGATAAAGTTGAAAGTCAATTTTTCCCCATGGTTCATAAACTAAAATTCAGCATGTAGTTAAACTGCAATAAGTCATCTACAGACTTCATTTCAGGGAGCATGTGTATTAAAAAATAAAGGAAATAGATCTTCACCCTTATAAAACATACTTTAAAAAATAAAGGTCTAATATAACAAATCTCATAACCAATTTCTTTTAACTCAAATTTAGAGAAACCCAAACCTCTATATCACACAGGTTTTCAGCAGTATCATATTTTTTTCTTCAGTTCTCCACATTTTTTTTATTACTTTTTTCATTTTTCTTAAATATACTGCCGCGCCAACAAAAGATGTGTAATATAAAGGCTAGAGTTTTTTGGGGAAATTCTAATATTTTGATATTTCAGCATAATTTCACCTAAATTTTGGTGGCTACTTAAAAAGAATCTACTGAATAATTTAAGGGTTTTTAAAGATAAAGTTAAGGTCGATTTTTCCCATGATTCATAAACTAAAATTCAGCATGTAGTTAAACTGCAATAAGTCATCTGCAGACTTTATTTCTGGGAGCATGTGTATTAAAAAATAAAGGAAATAGATCTTCATCCTTATAAAACATACTTTAAACAATAAAGGTCTAATATAACAAATCTTATAACTAATTTCTTTTAACTCAAATTAAGAGAAACTCAAACCTCTATATCACACAGGTTTTCAGCAGTATCATATTTTTTTCTTCAGTTCTCCACATTTTTTTTTTTTACTTTTTTCATTTTTCTTAAATATACTGCCGCGCCAACAAAAGATGTGTGATATAAAGTCTAGAGTTTTTTGGGGAAATTCTAATATTTTGATATTTCAGAATAATTTTTTTTTTACTTTTTTCATTTTTCTTAAATATACTGCCGCACCAACAAAAGCATGTGTATTAAAAAAATAAAGGAAAGAGATCTTCACCCTTATAAAACACACTTTAAAAAATAAAGGTCTAATATAACAAATCTTATAACCAATTTCTTTGAACTCAAATTTAGAGAAACTCAAACCTCTATATCACACAGGTTTTCAGCAGTATCATATTTTTTTCTTCAGTTCTCCACATTTTTTTTTTTACTTTTTTCATTTTTCTTAAATATACTGCCGCGCCAACAAAAGATGTGTGATATAAAGGCTAGAGTTTTTTGGGGAAATTCTAATATTTTGATATTTCAGCATAATTTCACCTAAATTTTGGTGGCTACTTAAAAAGAAAAATAACTCAATAATTAGGGACTTTTTAACGGTAAAGTAGAAAGTTGATTCTTCACAGGATTCTGGATGTAGTTAAACTGCAATAAATCATCTGCAGACTTCATTTCTGGGAACATGTATATTTAGAAAATAAAGGAAATGGATCATCAGCCCTTAAAAACATCCTTTTTTTTTTAAATGTCTAATTTAACCAATCTCATTACCAATATCTTTAAGTCAAATTTAGAGAATCTCAAACCTCGCTACATCACAAAACTCTCAGCAGAACTGTCTTTTCAGTACAACATTAGATCTTCCATCTCAAAAGTTTCATCTACGGCTGTCCCCTCCATTATAGTTCCGCTCTATACCAAAAACATCATCTACAATATAAAAATAATTCAATTATTGAAAACTTTAGATTTGTAAACTACTGATATAATTGTAATAGGTGCCATATCCAACTTAGGATAAGCATCCAATATCATATAAAGTAAACAATATGTTTAAGCCTATCCATGTTAATAATGACTACACATTTTATAAAAACTTAATTGATCAATTTAAACAGAGTTAAAAGTATATGTCAAGTTTGAAATGATCTCAACACTTACAGATATTTAAACTGTGCTATGATATGAAGAGCCTTCGATATACCAAAGTCAATAAGGGAAATAACACATGTATTTTTTTTATTTCTAAGGTACGTTATGCTGGTTTCTGCAGTTGGGCCAAGTTTTGCTAAAAAATTTGAGACACTCATGTGCAATGCTCAGAACCAAAACTCGTAAAAAGTGTTCGAATTTGAGCTGTGAGTCACTTATTGTTCTAGAATTATGTCCCTTTATAACCTGGAAAATTGCACACTAATAGTGACATCAAATGCTCTCAAAAAGTATATTTGCTTAATCATAAACACGAAATATGTGAAAGTTTTGATTGATAAATACTCTTCATTAGCCAGAGACAAGAATAAGTCAGTTTTAGACAAGCGTAATAAGAATAAATATGAAAATCAGAAGAAGTGGTATATTGCCAATGAGACCATTCTCCACTAGAGACCAAAAGACATAGAAGTTAACAATAATAGCTATATTGGTCACCAAATAGCCTTCAACATTATGACAAATGTAAAACAAAAAAATTTAGATGAGAAAACTTGCAGCCTGATTTATATGTACAAATTTAACAATAGATGATAAAACAAATATGATATACAGCAAAAAAACAACCACCCCTATATTACAGGCTCCTGACTTGGGACAAGCACATTAAAATGCAGTGGGGTTAAACATGTTTGCTGGCATCCAATCCTCCCACTTACTTAATTGGGACAGTGGTTTAACAGCATAACATTATTATATTAAGAACAAGCTATAAGTGGTTTAACAGCATAACAAGAACAAACTATAACAAGAAATGATTGTAACAGGATGCTGTTACGAAGTCTCCCAAACGAAGCTACCATAATTCGTAATTCCCAGGGTCGCCTGATATTGGGCAACGTCCAGTGAAAATTGGTTTGGTCCAGTAAAGTTATATGCATTAGTGATGCCTGGGGACTAACCTTGTATATCATTCAAATCATCTTGGCATGACAAACCAGAATATATATGGTTTAGGGGTGGGGATCTCGACTATTTAGAAGATACTAGAACATTGGGGGTGGGGGGAACCCCTGGGGACTGACCGTATACGTCATTCAAATGTTCCAGACATGACAAATAGGAATATATATGGTTTAGGGGTGGGGATCTCAACCATTTACAAGATATTAGATCTTTCTCAAATGGCAGGGGGTTGGGATGACCCCTGGGGACTAACCCTGTATATCATTCAAACCATCATTGCATGACAAACCAGAATATATATGGTTTAGGGGTGGGGATCTTGACCACTTACAAGATATTAGAACTTTCTTAAATGGCAGGGGGTGGGGGTGATACCTGGGGACTAACCCTGTATTTCATTTGATGTGCTTTATCATGACAAACCAGAATATAAATGGTTTAGGGGTGGGGATCTCGACCATTTACAAAGATATTAGAACTTTCTCAAATGGCAGGGGGTCGGGATGACCCCTGGGGACTAACCCTGTATATCATTCAAACCATCTTAGCATGACAAACCAAAATATATATGGTTTAGGGGTGGGGATCTCAACCATTTACAAGATATTAGAACTTTCTTAAATGGCAGGGGGTGGGGGTGACCCCTGGGGACTAACCCTGTATTTCATTTGATGTGCTTTATCATGACAAACCAGAATATAAATGGTTTAGGGGTGGGGATCTCGACCATTTACAAGATATTAGAACTTTCTCAAATGGCAGGGGGTCGGGATGACCCCTGGGGACTAACCCTGTATATCATTCAAACCATCTTAGCATGACAAACCAGAATATATATGGTTTAGGGGTGGGGATCTCAACCATTTACAAGATATTAGAACTTTCTTAAATGGCAGGGGGTGGGGGTGACCCCTGGGGACTAACCCTGTATTTCATTTGATGTGCTTTATCATGACAAACCAGAATATAAATGGTTTAGGGGTGGGGATCTCGACCATTTACAAGATATTAGAACTTTCTCAAATGGCAGGGGGTCAGGATGACCTCTGGGGACTAACCCTGTATATCATTCAAACCATCTTGGCATGACAAACCAGAATATATATGGTTTAGGGGTGGGGATCTTGACCACTTACAAGATATTAGAACTTTCTTAAATGGCATAGGGTGGGGGTGATTTCTGGGGACTAACCCTGTATTACATTTGATGTCCTTTATCATGAAAAACCAGAATATATATGGTTTAGGGGTGGGGATCTCGACCATTTACAAGATATTAGAACTTTCTCAAATGGCAGGGGGTCGGGATGACCCCTGGGGACTAACCCTGTATATCATTCAAACCATCTTAGCATGACAAACCAAAATATATATGGTTTAGGGGTGGGGATCTTGACCACTTACAAGGTATTAGAACTTTCTTAAATGGCAGGGGGTGGGGCTGACCCCTGGGGACTAACCCTGTATTTCATTTAATGGGCTTTATCATTTAGAACATTTTAAAAAAAAATAAAATCCCATAGGGTTCTATAGTAAAACCCTCTTTTCTTTTTGCCCCTCAAAGTACCCCTTTATAAACCCCATTGCACAAACAAAACCCTGATTGCACCACTAGACATGTTAGTCTAACATATTGTGAAACCCTAAGTTAATCTGACAAGTGGTTTTGGAGAACGGGTGCGGACAAGTTCAAATTTAAAAGCGGCAGAAGAAGAAGAAGAAGAAGAAGAAGAAGAAGAAGAAGAAGAAGAAGAAGAAGAAGAAGAAGAAGAAGAAGAAGAAGAATAATAATAATAAGAACTGAGCAAAAACAATAAGTCTTCCCAAACTTCTTTCCAAATTTAAGGGCAACAACTCCTGTAAAGATTTAAAGTCTACTAATTATATCAGCAAAATTTGACTTGTTAGAAGGTCTTGTCTTGCTAATCATTTTTGATTATTTAAGTTTCTATCTATTATAATTTTTATCATATAATGCAAAATGCCAAATAAATGGTAAAATTCGTCATCAAAGGACAATCACTCCAATAAGGAGTATTTGGACAACTTCCGCCATTCGTCTTAATTGTAGATCTTGTCTTGATGATCATTTTTTGTTTATATAAGTTTCTTTTTATCTATTATAAGTTATAAGATATAAAACAAAAACGCAAAAAAAATTGTACAAATCGTCATGAAAGGGCGTTAACTCTAATCAGAAGTCAAATGACTATTTCATACTACCCTTCTGATCATTTTTGCAGTTTAAAGTTTCTCTCTGTCTATATAGTTTTCAATATAATAGGCAAATATGAAAAAATTCAAAACAAGAGGCTCTCAAGAGCCTGAATCGCTCATCTGTATTTTTTTGCTTAAATCTTTCATCAATGATTATTTTTGCTTTTCAATATATATTAATGAATGGCTTAAAACTTCCATTGAAATGTTTAAGTATCTGTCATATTTTCTTCAAAATCAAACAAACACATTTTACACAGATGTTTCAATTTAGCCACAGTGGCAATGTTTCTTGACGTACAAGAAAATAAAATACAAAATTTATACTAGATACTCTGAAACTCATTCATCCCAAGTTTGGTTTCAAAGGAGATTTTTTAAAGTAAGCAAACATTATCACTGAACTAGTATACATATTTGTTTAGGGGCCAGCTGAAGGACGCCTCCAGGTGAGGTAGTTTCTCGCTGCATTGAAGACCAATTGGTGGCCTTCAGCTGTTGTCTGCTCTATGGTCGGGTTGTTGTCTCTTTGACACATTCCCCATTTCCATCCTCAATTTAAAACTAAATAAATAAATTGTGAAAAATTGATTTTAAAGGGCAATAACTCCTTTATCTTTATCATTAATAATATTCAAGAAAATAACCAAAATCTGCAAAATTTCCTTAAAATTACCAATTAAATGGCAGCAATCCAACAATGGGCTGTTAGATTCATCTGAATATTTCAGGGCTGACAGACCTTGGCCTAATAAACATTTTTACCTCTCGTCAGATTAGCTCTAAATGCTTTGGTTTTTGAGATATAAGCCAAAAATTGCATGTTACCCCTACGTTCTATTTTTAGCCATGGTGGCCATGTTTTTTAATGAAACAGAAAATAAAACACAAACTTTCTTCTATTCTTTTATTTTATTTTTGGTGTTTTAAGGACACTTTTAAGCACTGCTTTTGGGCTATTTCGTGGCGGCCAGTTTTTATTGGTGGAGGAAGCCGGAATGCCTGGAAAAAACCACTGACCTTCGATAGGAAAACTGACAATCCTAGTCAATTAAGATTGGAGTCCAGTGCACCTGCACGAGCGGGGTTCGAACTCACAACCTCAGTGTTGACTGGCTAGTGATTACAGTAGTAACTACTCAAACCACTCGGTCACCGAGGCCCCCCAAACTTTCTTCTAGACACCCTTAGTATCATTCAGTTTAAGTTTGGTTGGAATTGGTTCAGTAGTTTCAAAGATGATGATTTTTTTAAAGAAAACATGACAAATAAATTGTGTAAAATTGTCCTTAAAGGGCAATAACTCCTTAAGGGGTCAATTGACAATTTTGATCATATAAACTTATTTGTAGATCTTACCTTGCTGAACATTTTTGCTGTTCACAGTTTATATTTATCATTAATAATATTCAAGATAATAACCACAAGAGTGCACACGCTGAAATGTCTCGCCTTCTTTACTAATCATTGATATTATGTTGATAGTCCTAAATATAAAGCTTTATTACAACTGTCACATAAACTTAACATTAACCAAGTAAACTAAACATTGACCAATGAACCATGAAAATGAGGTCAAGGTCAGATGAACCATGCTAGGCAGGCATGTACAGCTAACAATTCTTCCATACAACAAATAGAGTTGACCTATTGCTTATAGTTTAAGAAAAACAGACCAAAACACAAAAACTTAACACTGAGCAATGAACCTTGAAAATGAGGTCAAGGTCAAATAAAACCTGCGTGACTGCCAAATAGATCATAAAATATTTCCATACACCAAATATAGTTGAACTATTGCATACAGTATAAGAAAAACAGACCAAAACACAAAAACTTAACTATAACCACTGAACCATGAAAATGAGGTCAAGGTCAGATGACACCTGCCAGTTGGACATGTACACCTTACAGTCCTTCCATACACCGAATATACTAGACCTATTGCTTATAGTATCTGAGATATGGACTTCACCACCAGAACTTAACCTTGTTCATTGATCCATGAAATGAGGTCGAGGTCAAGTGAAAACTGTCTGACGGGCATGAGGACCTTGCAAGGTACGCACATACCAAATATAGTTGAACTATTGCACATAGTATTAGAAAAAAATACCAAAACTCAAAAACTTAACTTTGACCACTGAACCATGAAAATGAGGTCAAGGTCAGATGACACCTGCCCGCTAGACATGTACACCTGACAATCATTCCATACACCAAATATAGTAGACCTATGGCATACAGTATAAGAAAAACAGACCAAAACACAAAAACTTAACTATAACCACTGAACCATGAAAATGAGGTCAAGGTCAGATGACACCTGCCAGTTGGACATGTACACCTTACAGTCCTTCCATACACCGAATATACTAGACCTATTGCTTATAGTATCTGAGATATGGACTTGACCACGAAAACTTAACCTTGTTCACTGATCCATGAAATGAGGTCGAGGTCAAGTGAAAACTGTCTGACGGGCATGAGGACCTTGCAAGGTACGCACATACCAAATATAGTTATCCTATTACTTATAATAAGAGAGAATTTAACATTACAAAAAATCTGAACTTTTTTTTCAAGTAGTCACTGAACCATGAAAATGAGGTCAAGGACATTGGACATGTGACTGACGGAAACTTCGTAACATGAGGCATCCATATACAAAGTATGAAGCATCCAGGTCTTCCATCTTCTAAAATATAAAGCTTTTAAGAAGTTAGCTAACTCCGCCACCGCCGCCGCAGCCGCCGGATCGCTATCCCTATGTCGAGCTTTCTGCGACAAAAGTCGCAGGCTCGACAAAAAACTGTAAAATTTCCTTAAAATTACCCATTTAGTGGCAGCAACCCAACAATGAACACTTAAACCTATGTCAGATTTGATCTAAATGCTTTGGTTTTTGAGATATAAGCCAAAAGCTGCATTTTACCCCTATGTTCTATTTTTAGCCATGGTGGCCATGTTGTTTGACGAAACAGTAAATAAAACACAACCTTTATTATAGATACGCTAAGCATCATTCAGCTTAAGTTTGGTTGGAATTGGTTCAGTATTTTAAGAGAAGATGTTTGAAATAGTTTACACCAGACGGACGACGACAGATGACGACGGACGCCAAGTGATGACAAAAGCTCACCATTCCAAGCTAAAAACTGCAAAATTTCCTTAAAATTACCAATTCAGGGGCAGCAACCCAACAACAGGTTGTCGAATTTGTCTGAAAATTACAGGGCAAATAGATATTGACCTATTGAACAATTTTACCCTGTCAGATTTGCTCTAAATGCTTTGGTTCAGTGAAATAAGCCAAAATCTTCATTTTACCCTGATGTTCTAGTTTTAGCCATGGCGGCCATCTTGTTTGGCGGGCTAGGTCATTGGACACATTTTTAAAACTAGATACGTACCCAATGATGATTGTGGCCAAGTTTAGGTAACTTTGGCCCAGTAGTTTCAGAGGAGAAGATTTTTGTAAAAGTAAATGACGGACGACAGACAACCAACACATGTTGATTAAGGGGGTGAACTCATCAGATGGATACAAAGCATGAAAACACTAAAGACACAAACTACAGATCTGAGATTTATCCTAATTACTGAAAGCTAGTTCATAGCCAATAACTTTATAAATAAACTGCATGTTGACACAGATATGTCACCATTTTTGTAATTTTGATAGCTAAATGCAAATGTTGAAATTAAAATGGTTACCGTTAAAAGGCTTGTATAGTCTGCGGTTTTATTCTCCAAAATTGAACCTGCCGGACAAGGGTGCGGACTATAGAGTACAATAAGCAAGAAATAAAAAAAAAAAAAATGAATTCGCGAGGTGGCTTATGTTCCGCCATGTTTGTTTTTGATATTGTAGAGGGCACTTACTTTTCATTTTTAAAACTAATAATTTTACCTTATCTATATTAATAAGTTATTTTTAGTCAATATCAAATTAATACTGATAAATTTAAAAATTAAATGCTTCATTACGAATTTCTCGTTTCTTTTCACTGCATTGCTTAATATAAACTGGAATCTGCTTGAATGAAAAAAGGGAACGAAAAGAGTAAAAAAAGTCAACCGTAAACCAGCTTACAATGTGTAAACTACAAAAACGTAATCGGTTATTCTAATCCGTTTGACTTCTATAAATCTTCAGGCAGAAAATAATTCTTAAAAATTCATTTTTACAAATAAACATTTTTTTCTTGATGTATGTTAATGTATGATATATACGAACTCTGACTATGAATATCATAATTTTAGGCCAATAATCAAAAATGTTACCCATTAGGTCTCTATGTTACTCCTATTTTCTTTATATAAAATACTTGATGGGAGTATTAGTATGAATAGTGTAACAGCTTTCCATTCAAAACAAAAACATAAGACATGTGCTTTAAACCTGTTTCATAATATACCATGTGACTTTTCTCATTTAAATAACGCTGACCAGCAAACAAACTTGGACTTCATTGAAGTTTTATGTCATGTGATTACTGAACTTATTGTATACATGATTTTGTATTTTTCATTGTTCAATTTCTATGAGTAACCTTAGTAATAAAAAAATATTTTCCACTAGACATTACTAGTATAACATTTTTAAAAACTACAAAGTAGTTTTATGCAAAATTCAGTTTAGTAATTTTATTGAAAAGTTCCCCTTTTAAACAGTAAAGTTCTTTATGATTATATTTTATCTAGTTTTATTTTCATATTTTGAAAGTCATAAGCTGACTGTTTTTTCATGAAAAAAGTAAATATTAAATGTATATTCTGTAAATTATGACTTATTGGTGAAACTTTTTAGAGGCTCTTCATTTTGTTAATACTGTCATCATGCTTTAAGCATGAAAAGCTTGCTTATATTCTTTTATAAGATAAATATATAAATATATAATCAAATTAAGGTAACAAAAATTAAAAATTTGGTAAGAAATAAAAACAAAATAAAACATCTGATTATAATATTTTCCCCCACAAATAGCATATTAATCCAGATACACTTGTACTGGTCCCACCCACCTCCTCATGGGTTTCTGAGAGAATTACATGTAATGAATGTGTGTATGTGATATGCATCCAGCAGGCAAAGGCTATACTCTGGTCCATGCCCATAACACAATTGGATGTAAGACCAGACCCTGAAGAGCTCATGTTTACTGAAGCCAAACAGAATCTCGTACCTTAACCGTTATGCACAGGCTGGACCAGATAAACAAATATAAGTTGAAATGAGACAAAATACTGGTTTGGGCAAACTAACCACAGTTTTATTAATTTCTTTCATTATATAATAAACAATGCCAATGAACAATGAAAGAATCATAAAAAGTTAATTGTTTCGCAAATATCAATTCACTGATAAGTCTGTGGTACTCCATACAAGAAGCTAAAGGCAAACAACTGTGGTTATCAATATGAAAATGGAAACTAAACTATCAATACACAAATAAAAAAAAACAAAAACAAAAACAAAATCTACAAATAGGTGCCACATATAATGAAAACATATAGTCATGAAAAACAAAATCAACATACATACAAGTATTGCGAGGGATGTGGCGGGTGGGAGTAAAATTGAATTGTAACTGGAATATGAAAAGCAGCCTGCATACGCTTTGCAAATTCAAAAGTGATCAAGAGCGCGCTTGTGGTAAAACAAAGACTGCAATTAACAATCTGATTGGACAATTTAAATGAATCAAGAACAATGATTGGCTAGCATCCTAGATACCAATCATACCAATTAGTAAAAGATTAGGGCTGCAGAAATTATGATTTCAATCATGATTGGATAAAGGGAACTTCCTGGAGACGGTAATTAAATAAGTAAGCAAAATGCTATATCCAAGTTCCCTCTGTATTAATACTTAATTTAATGAAAATATCACATTAATCCAGATACACTTGTACTGGTCCCACCCACCTCCTCATGGGTTTCTGAGAGAATTACATGTAATGAATGTGTGTATGTGATATGCATCCAGCAGGCAAAGGCTATACTCTGGTCCATGCCCATAACACAATTGGATGTAAGACCAGACCCTGAAGAGCTCATGTTTACTGAAGCCAAACAGAATCTCGTACCTTAACCGTTATGCACAGGCTGGACCAGATAAACAAATATAAGTTGAAATGAGACAAAATACTGGTTTGGGCAAACTAACCACAGTTTTATTAATTTCTTTCATTATATAATAAACAATGCCAATGAACAATGAAAGAATCATAAAAAGTTAATTGTTTCGCAAATATCAATTCACTGATAAGTCTGTGGTACTCCAAACACTTGCCCAAACCAGGTACAATGTAGGAATAAAGTAGTGATATGTTAAATAGAAAGTTTAAGTGCATTAGCAAAAGTTTTCATAACATGCAATCTGTAGGAAGGAGAGGGGTCCAAATAACCCTTATATGCATCACTTTTCCAGTCTCCCTGAGACTGAATTAGTTCCCCTGGAACACCACACTGAAAAGCAAACGTGGCACCTCCTCTACGAAAACTATGTCCAGAATAAAGCGAGGCGTCAAAACCAATAACTGATAGGACAGTTTTAAGCCTAGCCAAAAACACTGCATAGGTTAAGGGGATAGTATCTTCCCCATGTCGATATAAAAAGGCCGGAGTAGGGGTTTCAATCTGATTGGACAATTTAAATGAATCAAGAACAATGATTGGCTAGCATCCTAGATACCAATCATACCAATTAGTAAAAGATTAGGGCTGCAGAAATTATGATTTCAATCATGATTGGATAAATGGAACTTCCTGGAGACGGTAATTAAATAAGTAAGCAAAATGCTATATCCAAGTTCCCTCTGTATTAATACTTAATTTAATGAAAATATCACCTTTGTAGATACATTGCAAGTTCATTTATAAAATCATATAAAACCAGTTTTCATGACATGTACAATGTATGATGTCCTTTGATATTTAAATGACTTAAGTCACATGGTACAATGAAACAGGTTATTAAAACACATGTCTAATGTTTTTGTTTTGAATGGAAGGCTGTTACACTATTCATACTTACTCCATCAAGTATTTTATAATTAGACAAAAATAGAAGTAACATAGAGACCTAATGGGTAACTTTTTTGATTATTGGCCCAAAATTACAATATTCATAGTCAGAGTTTGTATATATCATACATTAACATACATAAAAAAAAAACTGTTTATTTGCAAAAATGAATTTTTAAGAATTATTTTCTGAAGATTTATAGATTAGTCAAACAGATAATATTCGTTCCGTTTAGGTGTTTCATACAGACGAATATGTTTTGTATTAGCTTAAGACCCTTCAAACATTAATGTGATAGATATATTAAACATTGTTTTACACAAGGATATGCATGCATGGAACTGCTTTACTTTCAAAGTTGTATTATAGTGATATCTGTTAAGTACGGATTTCGACTCACACTGTTTTTATTTTCTTTTACATGTGCTATTCAAACTTCCGGTTTAAACATACACAGGTTTCTAAATTGTTTATTGTGTGATTTTGACTTACTTTACCGCAGTTTCATTAGACATTTTCCAACAGTTACAAATAGTTTTTTTTACCTGAAATTTAGTGAGGAGAAGGGGGTGTGGACAATGTACCAGTGCAAACATGACTGAAGGTGCAGGGCCAAATATAAACCTCCATGGAAAAGAGAAATGCTAATGCTTATGTTAACTGTTGACACAGAGACATGTCTTGCCTTTCAGCATAAAATTCAGAAAAAGACAATTTGATGGACAGCAAGATTGCTTATTAAATCAGTCACTAGACCAAGATCAAGTGGGCAGGGCTTGGAAATGGTCGACAAACACAGAGATGGACAGACAGTTATGTAACTTTATAGAAAATATCGTTGTTTATTGTAACTTTGAATTATTTAGCAATTTTCAACGTTCGTTTTTCTGCTTAAGTTACACATATATATATATATATATTGATAGGAACTGATAGAAATGCGACTTCATACAAAATATCATTGATGTATCACAAATAGATCTTATATCAAACTGACTTAAGCAGAACAACTTAACATTGAAAATTGCTATATTAATTCAAAGCCCCTAGGAGCTAGGGTCAGGGCCTCAAAATAGTCGTCAAACTGATATATGTACTGATAGTAAAGCGACTTCATACAAAATATCATTAATCTAGCACAGTTAGTTCCTTTCAAACTAACTTCAGCAGAAAACTTAACAATTGTTGACGCCAGAGCCGAAACTGTCATTGTCGCCAGAAAAACAATCCCTGTGTTTTACTTTCCATGACTTTCGTCACAAGAGAGGCTTTAATGCACATTCACAGATAAGACAAATCAACTGTGCAAAATTTTGTTGGGTTTGGTTTGTGCATTCACAGAAAATTGTGGACAAAAAACACAGATGGACAAATTGAAAAATAAAGGGATCCCTCGTCCTATTGGAAGCTAGGCCCTAATAATAGTTTACACTTCTCTGTATTGCATGCTCAATTGAAGCTTGATACTGTCTAAATTTCAGAATTAAATTTGGTATTCCAAAAACTGATGAAAACGAGGACTCAGATGAACTGACATATTCAACCAACAAACCCTCCTTCCTTCCATTGGACGTGGAAATAAATTCATATTTAACACTTTAATAATATACCATAAATGAGTAAATAGAGAGATTGTTACTCATTTAAAGTATTATATACCCTTTTTGGCAGGTTGTCCCTGCTGCTATTACTGACCAACCTGGAAGACTTTGCATTTAAAGTTAGGAGACAATGAGTGAATTACAAAAGATGCTTACCATGAAACAACCTGCCATTTCCATCATCTTTTATAGTGTTGCCTGCCAGTGTTTTGTTTAATGTGGCTCATTACAAACACTGAACTGGAAGCCTGAAAACAATGATTCAAACAGTCAGTAAATATTGACACAAATAATGAAATTATTCTATTATTATACAATTGGAGACAATTCTTTAATTTCCAACACTCTGTAAAAGGTTGGGACCAAACCCCATATATGGTGACATTATTTGTATAGTGATCGATTTCCTTAACCTCCTACAGCTGATTAAAATTATCCCTCTGTAATGAGATATATTTGTTGAGCCTGTATTTAAGCAGAAAATGGCAAAACAAGAGCATTTTCTACTTAATATGGCAATAACCTGCCATATTCGATGCACCAATTGATGTATACCTACTTTATTTAATATGCACATGTCTATTTTACTGCTAAAGTGACTGAAAATACAATTTATTTTTCACCACATATCTGTTATGATCAGGTAAATTCTACTCAGTTATGCCTCAATGAACAAATTTCTATTGTTAGATTTTGAACAGATATATCATGTTTAGGAGGGGTATTTGCGAAAAATACCAGTCGAGAGAATGTTAAATTTCGCGAGCCGTAAGGCGAGGGAAATTCATTCTCAAGACTGGTATTTTTCGCAAATACCCCTCGAGAACATGCTATATCTGTTTAATTACACTGAATGTTAACGTACAAAACGCATTGATGATCGTGACATTACAAGCGTCCAGTCGGATAGAGTATTTTTTGGCAAATACCACGGCAGAGAGGGTAAAAAAGGATTATCCTTTTTGCATATACCCCGACGCTGTTTAAAAATGAACAATATTCATTTGATAAAAGTAAATTGGTGAAAAATACACTGGCTATCAACCAATCAAAACCCAGGATTCTTACATAAGGTGTAATTAAACATAAAATTCAATGGTCAACTTTATATTTCCCTATTGTTGTTGGTTAGGTGTTCAGGTACAATAGATTGTAAGTTAATGTTTTCACGTTAGCTGAAAACTAGTGGTCCAAATTTGTAGCAACCTGCAATAATTGACCGGTCAATAATTGATACCTTTTCATAGACTAACTGATACAGACAGAGATTGTAGCTAGAAAAGCACTTTAGCCATTTTTCTGCTTTAAATCAACTTTAAACAAATATAGGTATATACCACCATTGAATTTCCCCTATTAGTCTTTGTTAAATTTGCACTTTTCAAAAAATTGTGCAGAATTTTAATATCTTTATTTCAAATAAAAAAATACTTGGCATGAGAAAAGTTTTATCCTGTCCAGTACTATAGAAAAAATTTCAAATAACATTTCAATGCGTATAAGAAAATAACCATCACCAGTGATCAGGAAGGACGTGCGCCTTGCGCCAATCGACCAGAAATGGCGCATAGAGTGACAAATGTAAGCGCCCGCGTGGCGCATGATATTTTTCACTTCGTTTTGAAACGTAGTGATATCGTCAAATGGATTTCCGATCGTATTTCGTGCCGCCATGTGTGAGTACACAACTGTGTAGTGTTTACTCCAATGATAGGAGCACTTATATATTTTTGGGACGTCTCGGGTGTTTTCCTATGGTAATAATAGCAACATTAAACAACTTTAAATTTGTGAAGATTGGCTAGTACAGGCGAGAATTATTCTCATAATAATCTTTTAAGTAAGCTTGCTATTATTTCGATTGAAAAACCCAAAAGCTTTTTTATGAATGGTATAGTATTTGTCTCCATAAAAGGGGCTTAACTGTCCTTGACAATTTTTTTGGTCTTTGGCTCATTTTGACATTTTGTAAACATGCCTTCAGCAAATTGTTGTTGTGTCTTATCAATTAACGTTGCTCTGTACTGTTATTCTTGTCATCGTGATGAAGTAATAATAATACAAGTGCAGAGGAAATGCCAGAAACGTCCTTTAATTCGGAACGTCTGGAATAAGTATGGTATCGACGAAGACCCAAATTTAATGTAAAAAAAACATGAACATGAACAAGGGAACAGTACCAGTTTTAACATTGTAAATAAAGGTTATCGTAGATATTGCCCGGTTTGGAAGAAGTTATTGTATATTCATTGAAATTGAAATTACAAAATCACAGGAACAATATCCATGATATTAATTAGAATCATACTTGTAAGTACAGTGAAATATACACTTTTTAAATTTTTTTTTATTGTAAAAGAATGGCCCACTCATTTGACAACATGGCCCATTGATTCTAAAAATGGCCCATTGAATTTATTTTTGGGGAGCCCTGGGCCCATAGAGAAAAAATCCTTCCAGATCACTGCATCACTGGAAGTTAAACAATCAAATTTTCACCTCTTTTTTTCCTCATGTACAAGCTTTAGTAACCATGTAACAGCCAGTTTCTAAAATATTCAATAGAAACACCAAATAAAAAAAATAATGGTGCTTTGAAACAGCCAAGATATATGTTTATGACTCAGACATTTTTTATTGCAATGAGATGTAGGATTTATTTCCTTCAACTGTCAAATTCAAGGGATTATTTTTATTTCCCTTTTTCATATATGCAACCAGATGAACCATGATTTGATTGTTTTAAACCTTTATACCTCCAGCCCTCTAAAGAAGGATAATTTTATTCACTTATGCAAGTATTATCACCATACAAGTTGTTTGGTCCCAACATGTGCAAGACAAAAAGAAGCTAAGTGTTTATTTCCCTTAGTCCCTTAGGGAAGATAGATACTAGACGAACTGATGACTATATATATTATAACGCTTTTCATTGTGAAAATCAAATAATCCTGGAGTAACATTCTTTACTCACAAAAGATTTAGAAATTACAAACTAAAATTGATCTTGTCTTTATATTGCTGCAGTGTCACATCACTCAAATGACACTACTGCATGTCCAGATTTTTAAACAAAATTAATTCTAGGATTTCTAAATAAATATATATACATGTATATCTTACATTTGATTCTTTTCGTAAGCATAAATAATGTAATTTTAGATCATATATGTTTTCAACAATGTCGAACAAAGTGAACTTTTCAATTTTAAATCATTATTTAACTGTTAATCATCCAAAGTCTATAAAAGTTATGAATATTAACAGAAAATAAACAGCTGCGCCATAAGCGCATGATACAGCTGTCGTCTTGTGTGTGAATTTTTATGCAATAATCATAAATAGTTTCTGACATACGGCGCGACATGCGAAAACTCCCTTTTTTTTTAACAAAAAACTCAATATCTCTAAAACAAAATTTTGAATCAAAACCAAAAAGTATACAGATCTTAAGATTAATATAACTAAGAAGTGTGTAAAGTTTTAAGCAATAATCATAAATTGTTTTTGAGATATGGCGCGACATGTGAAAACCCCCCTTTTTTTTACAAAAAACTCAATATCTCTAAATAAAAATTTGAATCAAAACCAAAAAGTAAACAGATCTTTAGATTAATATAACTAAGAAGTGTGTAAAATTTTAAGCAATAGTCATAAATCGTTTTTAAGATACAGCGCGACATGTGAAAACCCCCCTTTTTTTTACAAAAAAATCAATCTCTCTAAAATAAAATTTTGAATCAAAACCCAAAAAGTATACAGATCTTTAGATTAATATAACTAAGAAGTGTGTAAAATTTTAAGGAATAATGATAAATCGCTTTTGAGATACGGCGCAACATGTGAAAAACCCCTCCCCCTTTTTTTACAAATACTCAATAACTCAAAAATAAAATTTTGAATCATCACCAAAATGTATACAGATCTTAAGATTAATATAACTAAGAAGTGTGTAAAGTTTTAAGCAATAATCATAAATTGTTTTTGAGATACGGCGCGACATGTGAAAAAAAAACACACACCTGTTTTAGTTATTAAAGTCCTGTAACTCAAAAAGTTTTTATCTTATTTTCACCAAAAAGTATACAGATCGTTTGACCATCATAAGAAACAACTATGTTAAGTTTCATGAAATTTGGATAAGTTGTTCTCAATTAAGTTACGGAGCGATAGGTTTAAGCTGGACAGACGGGCGGACAGACGACATTTGTATACATAAAATTTTGACATGGGGCGTATACAAAGAATCAAATGTTTGCTCTGCCATAAAAATCCAATTTTCCAAATTGAGAAACATTAAGATAGGACATAGGACCAAAGAAGCACCCGTCTTGGGACAGGCACATTAAAATAATATAAGAGTTACCAACTTACATGTACCACACTATTATCATAGCACACTGTGGACAGTAAGCTAGCAAATGCCCTTAAAGTGCTATGAGATGCACCAACATTGTACTTGAAGAATGAAAATATGATGAGTACAGTTCACAAAACAAAATGTACATGAAAGGAGAAGGCCGGGGCATTAAGACCCGGTTTTGCCCCAAAAAAACTATTCAAATTTAATTGCACATGTTTGGGAATGCATAAAATCAAGAAATATAAATGAATTATATTAAGATTTTTGATGTTATGACGTCACATTTTATGAAAACAAAGAAAACTGCTAACTTTGTGCAGTTTTCCGTCAATATTTCCTTTAAAGAAACATCATACACAGGCAAGAAACAATAAAATAATTTGAGAGAAGCTCTATCATAACCATTGACATATATTCTAACCAAATATAAAGTTGTTTCTTGGATAGATATAAGATATGTGGTACGAGTTCAAATGAGATGCACACAATTATCATGCATATACTTTCCCTATCTTATATTGACTTAAAAGTTGATGTAAAACAAGGAAAGTCAAGAAATTGTACAAAATATATACATTTAGTCTGAGTCTACTATAACACGTGTTACGGTAGGTCTTTTCATCACTGAACACCACCGCACACCGCTGAACACATTAAAATACCATCTAACACACATAAATATATTGTTTTCATCTTTATTTATATATTTGATAAATTCTGAACGAGAATGGATATGTTTATACATATATATACTCAAATTAATAAGAAATGATAACAAGAGAACCAAAAAGAACAGTCTTGCCGGGCTGTTGTCAGAACAGATACTTTCAAGTCTAACAGTTTTTATATATAATTATTGTGATAATTTCAAATTAAATAAAATGTTTTAACTTATTTGAACAATTTACATCTAATTATTGAAAAGTAAAGACCATAAGATAATAAATTACAAGGAAATACAGACAATGTAAATCTGGAAAAAAATATTGCTGGATCCGGAAGTGTTTTTTTTTTTTATTTGTTTTGATTCTCAACTTAAAACATCACTAATGCACATAAAAATGTGAAGAACATGACCGTAGGATTAAATTTTACGCAATTTAATTGATTTTATTGTGTAACATTACTATTTTTCTTAAAGGGTTAGTGGTCTTTTTGGGAGTTCGGTGGTGTTTGATGGTGAAAAGACCGACCCAATGTGTTATAGTATTCTCAGATGTAGTTTGTTGGCATGGTAACTCGTTAAATGTTGAATTTGTTAATATTATTTTCACTTTCAAATTTGTACACCTTAACAAATGATAAAGTTTCCTGCATTTTGAGTTTCAGAATAGCTGAAATTTTTATCTCGTCGTGTGCAAGATTATTTACTTTCAGCTTAACCAGGCCAGGATTTTCATTTTCAAAATCCTTCTGCCCCTGCTGCGGGACAGAGATTACAACTAAAAAAAATGCAGGACAAAATTTTTCATTCTAGTCCCCCATAAAAATCAAATGGCAGCTCCCTTAGAACTTTTAGCTGATCTATAAACTTTTAGTTTTGAGATGAACATTAAAAATAAACAAAGTTGTCAAAACATTGGATGTTGCAATGGTAAAATGTTCCCTTTCATTTAATAAACTCACTGTAACTATGTATTTGTCACTGAATCTTCGTCATAAAACTTTTTATCTAGGAGCAAAAGGTATAACATCTTTCTCGTATGTCATGAAATACAATATGGACGACGTTTAAAGCGCGCGAAACAGGACAGCCCGGGGCTAGATTTAACCAAAAATTTTATTAATTACATTCATTGATTTTAACCAATAATAAAAAAATACAAAATCAATCATTTTTGCTCACACATATTTTATATTTTTTAAATCGTTTCTTTCTTCTTTTTTTCATCGTAAAAAAATATAATTTAGATTTGACCTTGAACTGTGCACACAGCTCACCTGTGCTATGTTGTCGTTGTTAAGAAATCGCAATTTATCCAGGGACAACCTTCTTTGGTCTATGGACATTGGTTAATTGTTCCTTCAGCCATGAGGGACAAGCTAGGCGAGCGTAAAATGGGAGTAACCGACCATTTATCTTTTAAAGGGCATGGGTTTGTTTTGAATAATTATTTCTTGACGGAGAGAAAAAAAAATGCAGAAGGGATGCATTTCCATCGAAAATTACGGAAATAATCAGTAAGGTGTAAATCACTCACCTGCTGATACGGCACCTGCTGATTTTGCAACATCAGCTGGCGATACGGCACCTTTTGGGAAAAATTTGATTTGCCTCCCTTTGCACAGTATCTAAGTTTTCAGAGAATAACTAAACGAGATGTGTGCTCCCACAACCATTTTGAAATTACAAATATATCCACAAATGTATTTTTCACAAAAAGATTTAATATACATCTCTTTTCTTCTCATTTTAAACTTATTCAAATTGTTTTTGGTCAGGATTTATATGAACTAAGATGGGGGGGGGGGGGTAGGAGGGGTATTGATCCCGAAATCCTGGGCTTAAAAACATGGAATCCCGAGGTCCCGAATTTAAAATTTTTTTAATCCCGACATCCCGAAATTCGAAAAAAGAATTCCCGGATCCCGAAAGGATCAATCCCGAAATCCCGAGCTTAAAAACACCCAACCCCGGAGTCCAGATAAAGGTCCTACCCCCCCCCCCCCCCCAAATTAATATTTAGAAAATGTAAGTATTTTTCATTGGCTTGGTAGTTTAAATATTATGTAAACTATAAGCTAAAAAGACTAAGATATAAATTTTGTTTTAAATATATTTTTATATAACTATACAAATAATGATGCCTGCCGTGTCATATGCATAATGAAGTTTTGGACGGAGTTTATACAATAGAGAATAATAGACAAAGACCACAGAATAGACACACAAAAAAAGGAATAAAAATAATAGGATAAAAATAGAGATTAATATGTAAACTAAAACAAAAAGAATTAAAATGTAAATTTCGTTCTGAATTTTTTTATCATAACTAGACAAATCGTGATGCCTGTCATATACATGAATGAAGGTTTGGGTAGGGTGTTGAGAGAGAATAATGTTAAAAAGACTACAGAATGGACTAAAAATAAACAGAAAAAAAGAGAATAATGTGATGCTGAAATTTGAAGAATAGAGAATAAATAATAGGGTACTAACATATACAGAATAGAAAAAAAAACTGGGGTGCTAAAATACAACGAACATATAGATAGAGCAGGAGCGATTTTTTTTTCTATTTGAATTAATTGTCCAAAAAAAAGAATTGCTCTACGAAATAACTGTGTTCAATTTATTTTAGAATTCTTTGACTGCACTACCTAGTACTCATCCCGTTATTATGATCCAAATTCAAAGGCTTTGTCTTTCGGCCTCTTTTATTTATCTTCTTTTAAACTATGATAATAATGATTAAAAAAACGGTAAAATAACTAAAAAACTCTCTGTGTATGACACTTCGAATAAAATTATATTCACCTGCTTAAAAAATCGCGTTTATAATATAAATTCCACTTCCGCTAATCGAAATTGAACGTAAAAACTTAACACATTTCGTAATCACGACAATTGTGTTAAAAGAGGTAAAAATCTGAAGCTCAGTAGATTGTTCAACAAAAACACACTTGTATAGATCCACAAATATTTCCGTGTAATGAAAACCAAAAATGGACTTCTGTGATTTACCTATTCCATTTGAATAATACATCAAGACAAATTTAAAAATTTAGATTTGTCATTGAATGTCTTTTAATTTTACACCCTTATCATCAAGTTTAGTTCTACATTAATTAGAAAAGGCTTGCAATCTTCGATGTATTAAAGACATTTAAGAAAAAATATATACCATCTTTTATTTCTTTTTTTGCAGTTTTAAATCTTTCAATAAAATTGAAAATGAAATGGGGAATGTGTCAAAGAGACAACAACCCGACCAAAGTGCAAAAACAACCGAAGTCCACCAATGGGTCTTCAACAAAACGAGTAAATCCCGCACCCGAAGGCGTGCTTCAGATGGCCCTTAAACAAAAACTAGTTTAGTGAGAATGGAGGCCATATTAAATTCAAGACATACAAATAAACTAAAATTCAAAATCATACAAGACTAACAAAGGCCGGAGACTCCTGACTTGGAACAGGCGCAAAAATGCGGCGGGGTTAAACATGTTTTGTGAGATTTCAACCCTCCCCCTATACCTCTAGCCAATGTAGAAAAAACAAACACACAGCAATACATACAGTTAAACTCATTTAAAAAAATCCGAGTCCGATGTCATAATAGGTAACAAAAGAAACTAAGCAAAATGACAATAATACATAAATTAATAAAGAACTACAAGAAGTTACTAACATGCCAGCTCCAGACTTCAATTAAACTGATTGAAAGACTTCATATGTCTTCATCATTTCAATGTCTATTTCTAATTAATGTGCAATTATAGTCGACATTTAAAAATCTTTAAATAAGAAGACAATCGAAATAAATCAAGACCAATACATTAGGGGTTATAGTTAAGTCCAGGAAAGTAGCTAATAGATATAAGAAGATGTGGTATGAGTGCCAATGAGACAACTCTCCATCCAAGTCACAATTTATAAAAGTAAACCATTATAGGTCAAAGAACGGTCTTCAACACGGAGCCTTGGATCACATCGAAATATAGGCTATAAAGGGCCCCAAAAATTACTAGTGTAAAACCATTCAAACGGGAAAACCAACGATCTAATCTACATAAAAAACGAGAAACGAGAAACACTTATGAACCACATCAACAAACGACAACTACGGAACATCAGATTCCTGACTTAGGACAGGTGAAAAGAATTGCAGCGGGTTTAAACGTTTTAATGGTACCAAACCTTCACCCTTATCTGAAACAATAGTGTAACATCACAACATAGAAAGACACACTATAAAATATCAATTAAATTGGCTTAACTCAATCAAAAGACATATTAACACAACAAGTCTTTATAGCGAGTTAGCTAAGTCGTTTTAACGAGTTAGTTAAGTTGTTTAATCGAGTAAGCTAAGTCGTTTAAACGAGTTAGCGGTGTTGTTAAAACGAGTTAGCTAAGTCGTTAAAACGAGTTAGCTAAGTCGTTACAACGAGTTGTTAAGCAATTATAACGAGTAAGATAAGCTTAGTTGTTATAACAAGTTTGCTAAGTCGTTATAACGAATTAAAATTAAAACTTCACCTTGACAGAACCGGCTTCCGTAGGCTTTCATACTGCGACATATGTACTTTCACGGCACTACAATCTGTCGATACCTATATTCTGGTATTGCATAAGGTCATGTTAATGACGTCTTTACACTAAATCCATTGGAATTTGGATGTGACCTAATTGATATTTAAGTCTTAGATACATGAGCTTTTTATTAGTTGTTATTGGCTTTGAACTTGATGTTAGTAACTGTGAGTACTATCAGATCTGAGTGTCTTTTTGTTGTTAGGGATGAGGGATGGATAAATACCCTCCCGCGTCTGGTCTGTGTTTTTGATTGATGCTTTTCTGCATTGTATCGATCTGTTGAGTTAATTCTTTGCAACTGATTTTTCTAGATTGTTCTTATGTTGTGCTGTTACAACACTGTCCCAGGTTAGGGGAGGGTTGAGCTCTCACCAACATGTTTAACTCATCATATACTCTATGTGCCTGTCCCAAGTCAGGAGTCTGTAGTTCAATGGTTGTCTTTGGTTCATGTCAGTCTTATTTGTTTTTCGTAAACGCGAAGTCGAAAATGCGAAAATGCAAAGTCGAAAATGCGAAAACGCGAAGTCGAAAACAGAAATTTGAAAACACACGAAAACGCGCAAAAACACAAAGTCGAAAACGCGAATGGTTTCACAAAACGCGAATGGTTTCACCAAGCGATTTTTACGTTTTTGCGTTTTAGCTTTTTCTTGTTTTCGTGTTTTAGCGTTTTTGCATGTTTGACTTCGCGTTTTCGCTCTTTACAATATGAAAAGCGAAATCACGAAAACACGAAATTGCCTTAACTGGCCACCATACCAATGAAACAACTCTCTACAAGAGACACAGAAACTATCAACTACTTTAGTTGTAATTTCTCGAAACAGTGCCACACACGTACCTCGTGAAAAAAAAAAATGCGGTTTCAATACGTTAGTTTACGCAATGGGTGCATGAGGGTGATGGAGAGTCCTTCAATTCTGTATTCTTTAATTTTCTATGCCATTTTTCTCTATTCTTTATTCTTTCTTTTTTAATAAGGAGTGACAAAGGGACAACTATCAACGCGATTTCAAATGAATTGGACGCAAACAATCATAGGCAACCATACGGCCTTTATTCTCTATTCATTATAATTTAGCAACTCGTTATTCCCTAGTCTGTAAACCCCCCATCCACATCCTCATAACTTGTTCCAAAAATGCCAAGCATGATATTAAGTCGCAAAATAAATCTTACCATAATCATAAAAATGTAAGTATATAAGGATCTATGGTATATTAGACAAGATAACCGGTGCATTTGCTTATAAATGGCACCTAGAACCAGATGCATTTCTTTGACAGAACAAGTGTATTATACATATACAGACATCCCATGCTTCCTATATTTCATTGTCCATTTTGAAATGGTAAATAGTTAAAATCCGAATGTAATCTGTGTAAAAAGTGAAAAGTTCTGAAATCTAATCAAAATTTACGTGAACGACTTCGCGTATCGTTACCATTGGTAAACCGAACATTTCAATATTTTCATCAAATCACGTTCACGGTTTAAAGTTTTTAGTTTACATTTTTCAAGCAGAATAAATTATCACCCCCCCCCCCCCCCCCGCGACTAAAAAAATCATTGTTACATTTCTGTATTCTTTAATTTTTGGGCCGTTTTTCTCTAGTCTTTATACTTTTTATCCATCATCCTCTATTCCTCATATTTTAGCTTCTAATTATTGTCTATTCTCTATTTGTTTGGTCTATTTTTTTCTCTATACTTTATATTTCTTTGTCCATTCTTCTCTTTTCTGTAAACCCTTGCCAACACCCTCGTGTGCCTATTAATCAAATTTGTTCTGATTGATTGATTGATTGTTGGTTGCTTAACGTCCAGTGGCAAATATTTCATGCATATTCAGGACGAGAACAAGTTAACAATAAATAAAATAGGTAGGTCCTGCAATAGAGGCCATCCGGAATGATGGTCGGGGAAATTTGGACTGCCACTGGAAAATGAGGGTATTATGACCAGGTTGTTGGTCACCTCTGTCATATTAATTAGTTTCGGGGGAAACTAGCGGTAGTTTAGATAAAGTCCAAGTCGCTGGAAAGTTTACATATTTATTTCGCATCCATATATTTCAATCATAAAAACATAACTGAATAACAACATAAAAGCAAATATAAAATACAAATTCAAAAGCCTGATTGACATGCGTAAAATGAACCAATCAAAATATCTTTTTATCAAATAATATAAATTCGCGTTTTGCAGAAAGCGGGGATTACGGATTAAAAACATGTTTCGTATAAGTTTGTCAAGAATGGCTTTCGGCAGTTATCACTTAGTGTCAATTTATCTATATTCTTTGTTACACAATCTTTTATCATAAAGACGGATATAAATCTTTGATAATTAATTTAAATGAAAGGATTATAGTTAAGTGTAAAATACAAGTAACTTTTGAATAGTGTACTATACAATGAACTATTGAATTATTAAAAACCAATGACGACTCGGAATGATATAAAAAGCATGAATTATAAAAATATACCAAATCCTAAATGTGAACTTTGAACGAACAATTGTCGGGTCATATTACCCCGTCGCTCCCTATCTGATACTCCCGTATCAGCATGTATAAATTATTAACGAATACTATTTCAAAATGCAAAAAGAAAAATATAAACGAACAATTATATGTACATCTTATTTACAAGCGCGCTATTACGAACATTTGTCGAAATTTCTTTATAAAGTACATGTAATTGAACCAAGTGTGTCTGAATACCAACACAACTTTTTCACGAAGCAATATGTATAAAACGAAAATTTGTCTATATGCAGGTATGTAATATTTGCCACCAAGCAAATAACGAATGAACACTGTCTTTCTCACAGAAATGTGATATTCGAATCTATATAGGAATATAAAAAAATCATTAAAAAACATTGTCATAGCATAAAATCATTGTTCTGTCAAATAAATCTGTTTTCATCACCAGCTCTATTTCCACCTGGAATGAATATTAAGAATATCACGGCGAATCTTTCCAATTTGAACTCTGTTACTACATATTTTAAGTTTCAGGAACATTTGTCCAAACTATCTCTGTAGTACTATATAGATATTTATGTACACATCTTTGTTCTTTCACATTGAATACATCTAATTGAATGTGACCATTTTTTAAATGTCGCTTATACTCGATATCTATTTCAACAAAAACGCAAAGTGTAGATCATTTCGATACTTGAAAAGGCATTGTATGGAACATTGTTGATAATATTGATTTTAAAATTAAAAATATATATTTGCAAGTAAATAAACTCTCAACAAACTCATCTAAAAATATTATGATAACTTGGCTACTAATATGAAATGCTGGTAAAAAAAGGGGGGGGGGTCAAACTGTTGAACTTCAAATTGAGAAAATAAGAAAATAAGACATAAGAACGAAATACGTATAAAATTCAAGTGTAAAAATCTTTCTGGTTGTATACGTGCTGTGTATTTTTTTTAAAACAAAACAGGTTCTAATGGAATTTTTAAGATACTATTTTGTCTAAATAAAGCAATTCCTACTTATATTATGATAAATGCAAATGACATTGTGTTGTGGTGTTGTTTAAAAAAAAAATGCATGTTTAGAAGTAAAATACATGTTTAACAATGGTTTCTTTAAATGCAAAAGCAGTTAAAATGATTTTTCAAGGTTTTATCGTTTCAGCATAGGATCGTCACTCCTATATTGAAACTCCTTTGAACACGAATTGGGTGACGAGTCCAAGTCATGATCGAAAGGGGTCGAAAAAAATGCCAAACGTTTGGTACGACTGTACCCCTTATACCATTGTTAGAACGCGAAAATAACACCAATTTTGTTATTGCTGTTACTTGATGTATGAATTGTCACTGATGTTTGTCTGATAATACGACCATTAACTTGTGTAAAAACACTAGGTCCAAACTTACGACAAATATACTATGACAACCCAATATAAATTTGAATGTTTTTATAATTACATTACCGTTTGAGAAAAAAAAATGACTTGTTTTGTATATAAATTTCTTGATTATGTTAATATCTATCAAACTGTGAGAGAGAAAAACGGCTTGAATGTAAGTTTTGCTATTTGACTTGAAAAGTGATGTGTAATTATAAAGTGTAAATCTACAGAAGAATAAGGAAGGGGGGGGGGGGGGGGCTATTTCTATCTCTTTGATTTACGTGCTTTTATACGTTTAGTTTGATCCATGCGAACTTTAAATTCGTGTCTTAATTCTGGAGGAATATTTTCTTCCGGTTCCCATGAATTGCTTCTGTTACCAAAACCTAACCATTTTATGTAATAATGCTTTGTATTGTTTATACGTTTTGCTTTTACTATCCGTTCTACTAGATACAGATCTGAATCATCGTTATTTCGGTCATCATTTGTGTGCCGTTGTACCTGAGTATCGTTTCGTATAGGGTCATTAGAGTCTGGCTGTGTATCAGTTTGAACAATTTCATCGTCATCTTCAGCATTTTCCTCTTCATTGTCATCATCGTCTGACATTTCGTCGTCAGTTGGAACATCCACATTGTTTGTAGGCCTGTCTTGTGGATCGTAAAACTTCTTTAGTCTGTTGACGTTGATAAGTCCTTTAATGGGTACATCGTCAGAACAGCGCCGCAGTCTATAAGTGCTTCTACCTTTAACTTCGGTTATGTAATACGGGCCTTGCCATTTATTACATAGTTTTCGGGATAACCCAACCTCCGTTTTCTTAGTATCCAGCCATACTTTATCACGAATGTTGTAAGAAATTTCTCTTGCTCTTTTATCGTGCTGTGCTTTGTACTTCTTTTGCGCTTCCAGTGCGTTTTCTCGCGCTATTGCTCTAGCTAAAACTAAGTGTTCATGTACCTTGTCTATATATTGCTTAGCGACTGGTCCGACTTTGGAGGGTTCTGTTAAAACTGTGTCAATAGGCGTTCTGCATTCTCTTCCAAATACGAGGAAATAAGGAGTGTACTGTGTTGATTCGGTGCATACCGACGTGTTCATAGCATGAGCAATACTTGGTAATTTTTCCGGCCAATTCAATTGGTTTGCATCAATGCATGTGCGAAGTTTTTCCGCTATTGTCTTGTTATTCCGTTCGCATGTACTGTTTGTTTGGGGTCTGTAACTACTTGTATTTATCTTTTGGATTTCGAAGATATTGCAAACCTCCTTCAATATATTCGACATGAAGTTTTGTCCTTTGTCTGTCAGGATCGCATCAGGCGCTGAATAACGGCATATCCACTGATTATAAAATAGGTCCGCTACATCTTTCGCGCCTGTATTTTTCATAGGGAGTATTTCCATAAATTTTGTGAATGAATCGACTATTAGTAGAACGTGTGTGTAGTCGCCGGAACTTTTTCTAAATGGTCCTAAGATGTCCATGTGTACTCTTCTAAATACGTCCAGCACAGGAAGTGGCTGCAGTGGTGTCGGGCGCTTATGGGCGTCAGGTTTAGCTCTTTGACACTGTATACACGTCTGTACGTATTGTTGAATGTCATTGTACATACCAGGCCAATAGTACTTATATCGTATTGTATGGTAAGTACGTTCAATGCCATTGTGTCCACCGAGTAAGCTGTCATGGTATGACTTCAGGATATCGTCTCTTAGGGTTAATGGTACTGCCAATCGTTTAACTATCCTATCCGCTCTGTGACCTTTTCCCTTCGGGTAGTATAAATGAAATAATACGTCATCGTCTATAATATAATCTTGTGATTCAATAACAGTTTTTCTCGCTTGTCTGGTCTTATCGGGAAGTTCTTTATCTAATATGTATTTAATGACATCTCTGAAATTTTCGTCTGTCCGTTGATCATTTACGACTTTTTCTTTTGGACTTGTGGTTATTTCGCAAATGGACGCATATGGGTCTAACTCGATGAAAGTGGCTTCTGTCTGTGTTGACGATTCGACTGTAGCTGTTGTAATAGTAACTATTTCGGTATCATATGGTCTTCTACTTAACGCGTCAGCGTTACCATTAGCTGTTCCCTTTTTGTGGATTATTTCATAATCATAGCTTTGTAGGAACATAGCCCATCTAGCAAGTCGGCCTGTGATTTTCTCCTTCGTAAGTTTCTGGGTGTGTAGAAGTGCTTCATGATCTGTATATATTGTGAATTTTCGGCTAGCCAAATAAACATGATATTGTTTAACTCCTTCAACCAAAGCTAAATATTCAAGATCCCTGATACAGTAGTTCTTTTCGGCTCCTCGTAATGATCGTCCACCATAAGCAATGACTTGTTCTCTGCCTTTATGATCTTTTTGTCCAAGTATGTAACCAATAGCGATCTGTGAAGCGTCCGTGTAGAGGATAAAATCTTTTGAAAAGTCTGGAAATGCGAGTATTGGAGATGAAATTAAAAGTTTCTTTATTTCTTCGAATGACTGTTGGCAGCTCTTGTCCCAAATAAATTTAGCTCCTTTTACAAGTTGTCTGTGTAACGGGTTAGCAATTTTAGAAAAACCTTTAACGAACTTCCTATAGTAATTTGCAAGTCCTAAAAATGCTCTGACATCTGTTGTATTTTGGGGAACTGGAAATGTTTTTACTGCATTTGTCTTGGTTGTGTCAACAGCTATTCCATCTTTGGACAAAACGTGGCCTAAAAACTTTACTTCTTTTGCAGCGAAAGTACATTTTGTAGGTTTAAGTTTTAGATTGGTTTCCCGTAGCTTTTGGAATAGAATCGTAAGGTGTTGCAGATGCTCTTCAAATGTTCTTGAAAATACGAGTACATCATCCATGTAGACTAGTGCACTTTTCCAGGTTATATCACGTAAGGCTTCGGACATGACTAATTGAAAAGTGTGCGGACTGTTAGAAAGGCCGAATGGTAGTCGGTTAAATTCGAAGATTCCTTCGTGACATGTGAATGCGGTTTTGTGTTTCGTTCCTGGATCGAGCTTTATTTGATGGAATCCATTGAACATATCGACGGTACTATAGAATTTCGCCTTCGCCTCGCCTAACATATCAACAATATCGTCCATTTGAACAATCGGGTGCACCTTTTTAGTTGTCAAAGAATTCAGGAGTCGAAAATCAACGCAAAACCTATACTGGGGCGTATTGGGTGTTGACGATGCTGACTTTGGACTCTTCTTCAGGACTAAACAAATGGGACTGGCCCATTCACTTTGTGACGGTTCTATAATATCGTATTTTAACATCTCTTCTATATGTTTGCTGGCTTCTGCTTTAATGGCTGGTGATTGCCTGTAGAACCTTTGTCTTACAGGTGGCGCGTCGCCTGTTTCAATACGGTGGGGATGGAGATCTGTACAACCAAGTTCGGATAAATTCATAGCAAAAACGTCCCTATTTGTACCTAACATCACCATTAGTTTTTGTTTTTGTTCTGTTGTTAAATCAGAGTCAGAAAAATTGAAATTTAAACTTTTAGCTATTTCGATGTACTTTGCTTCATTATTTTTATTTTGTGTACCCTTATCTATTGAATTTATTTCTATTGTGTCATCGGTGATTTCACTTGAAATCGAGTTCTCTATAATTTCACTGAACTTGCCTATTTTTGTATGCTTCGATAACCGTACTTTGGCATTTGTAGGATTAAGAACTTGTAAAAATGTTTTATTGTTTCTTATTTGTACAAGACACGTGGCACCTACAATATTCTGTTTACCAACCAAGGCTGGGTTCGGTTCAATAATACCTAATTTAGATTTTATACTTTTGTCAACAGTTTGAACGGGGATAATGACTTCTGACCTACTGGGAATTACTTCATCGTTAACTAAAGAAATAAAGCATATACTCTTGTCATTAATATCACCATTAGTAAGGGGAACTTCAGTAATACCAGACTGCAGTACAAGGGTTTTGTCATTAAAATTAAGCCTAGCTTTTTGTTGATCTAAGAAATCTAAACCAAGAATAATTGAATGTGCGAAATTTTCAAAAATATGAAAGGTTTGTTGCATGGTTAAACGACCTATTTCTATAGGGACATCAATTGTTCCTATTCCTCTTAAAGATGCTCCACTTGCTCCTGTTGCAAGAAGCGATGCCTTTTTAAGTGTAACCTTCTTATGCAAATTTGCATAATAAAAATCTGCCGAAATTGCGCTAATAGTAGCTCCAGAATCAACCATAGCCATACCAAAATGATTTGCAACCCGAATTTTAATTAAATTTGATACTTTTGTGTTATTTAAACCTGTTGCCGAAATAAATTTTGTTGGTTGCGCCAAAAAATGTTTTTGTTTTGATCTACACATTTTTGCTTTGTGGCCTATGGATTTGCATTTATTACATTTTATTCTAATAAAGCGACATTGAGATGGTATATGGTCACACTCACCGCATCTGTGGCATGGGTTACGTCTGCGTTGTCGTCTTGGCGTTCTGGTACGATGTTGAACTTTGCGAAAATCAAGAAGAGGTTCCACCATTGTCGGACTTGCAGTAGGTTGCTGGAGCGCTTTGCTGTTTACGGCACTTATTTGTTGTAGCATCTTCTCCATTTCCGGTTGCAGTTTTGTGACGATATTATCCTGCATTCTCTTCTGGTCTTCCTCTCGTAGACATTTGGATGTCGCTTCGACAGAACGAAGTCGATTTTCTGCTTCCGCCACTGTCTCTGGCCATTTACCGAAGGCCATTTGTCGCATAAGCTCAGGTTTACATTCATTCCGAAGTTTCCATAAAGTAAATTGTTCTCCATAATTGTGGTTTTCCGATAAAACATGAAGCCGGTTGATATATTCTGACACTGATTCTTCCTCGTGCTGAGATATGTTTATTAATTCGGTACTTGTCTGAAAATTTTGTCCAGAAGAAAATTCGTATTTCTTTAAAAATTCACACTTTAAATTGTTTCGACATTTTGTAACATCTTCTGACAATCTGTTATACCATATTTGTGCGTTTTCTTCTAGAAATAGTGGAAATGCATTACAAAATTTAGATTCATCGTAATATAAAGAAACGAAGTTTTCGAATAACTTCCACCAACGACTTGGGTTTTCGGTAAAGTCACCTTTGAATTTCGCTAGTATTTTCGTAGGGTCCATTTTGAAATTAGTTGTACAGATCTAGATTATATTATTAAAAGTTCAGCATAGTTATGTATGATAAGAATATGTCCAATGTAAAGAATAACACATTTTTCTCTTCTTCCGTCGTTTCATTTCTCTCGCTGTAATTTTGTTCTATAGCACTAATAACAAAAATCTGTTAATAAAAGTACATTTTGTCCCTCGCTTGGCTTTTGAGGTACTCTTCTGAGATCACGGGTCGAAATCCACCACATATGACCAGGTTGTTGGTCACCTCTGTCATATTAATTAGTTTCGGGGGAAACTAGCGGTAGTTTAGATAAAGTCCAAGTCGCTGGAAAGTTTACATATTTATTTCGCATCCATATATTTCAATCATAAAAACATAACTGAATAACAACATAAAAGCAAATATAAAATACAAATTCAAAAGCCTGATTGACATGCGTAAAATGAACCAATCAAAATATCTTTTTATCAAATAATATAAATTCGCGTTTTGCAGAAAGCGGGGATTACGGATTAAAAACATGTTTCGTATAAGTTTGTCAAGAATGGCTTTCGGCAGTTATCACTTAGTGTCAATTTATCTATATTCTTTGTTACACAATCTTTTATCATAAAGACGGATATAAATCTTTGATAATTAATTTAAATGAAAGGATTATAGTTAAGTGTAAAATACAAGTAACTTTTGAATAGTGTACTATACAATGAACTATTGAATTATTAAAAACCAATGACGACTCGGAATGATATAAAAAGCATGAATTATAAAAATATACCAAATCCTAAATGTGAACTTTGAACGAACAATTGTCGGGTCATAGTATATTGGAAAGGGACAGAAATTTTGCCTTGCAACAGGCCTCCTACGGACCCCTCAAAGAGTTGTTGCAAGAGTTTTCAACGCGCAAAGAGCATGTCAATCTCTTTACACGAGGCATCGGATTTAACGACCCCATTCTGATCGGACGTGGCTGCAAACTTGATACATCCCGCACAGCCAAACGGACGCCCCACTTTGGCAAGCGTTTTACTGCCGGTCGGAAGAAAACCAAATGACCATATTTCTATTCCCCAGTAGTGTTTTATCTCAGAACTGAATAAAGGCATGGTATTTTGTTTACCAAAAGGGCACTTTGCGCGTCGACTATACCAAATAGGGCACATAAATAAACTAGTAAGTTACACATATTCCGTGTTTCTCATTAAAAGATATATAAATTAACAAAGTTAAGCTGAAACATTGTATAATGATATAAGTATAATAGTCCCAGAGTTGAGCAACTTTAATAAATAAATTGAAACAATGCATATACATGGAAATATATACATTAATCAAGTTGATCTAAATAAAAGTATGTTAATGCGTGTAGAATGCGTAATTTATCCTTTCGTGATCAATATTCTTCCGTCAGCTGTGCCATTCATGCGTCCTTAGTCATTATCGTAAAGATCCGGATTTCGTTCATAGCTGGTCCTTTTCCCGACTCCGATAAACATTTCAATGGCGGACGAGGAAATTTACAAAAAAAAATGATGTTAGGCACGCAATTTGGAAAGGAATATGACGTTTTAAATGCAATAAATGAATAACAAATTTATTTCATGCAACTTTCACCACGTTCTTACGAAGTAACCGACTTATTAGGTCGAAATTAAGAATGATTTGACGTACGCTCTCGAGTATCGCGGACGTGATAAATACTGTCTTCATGAAATAACAGGCAACTTACTTTAGACGATTTGTCGCCTTTCGATCAGCTAAAAAAACCCAATACCGCGATCCGATCTCGACCCTTATTACGCTTAAGGACAAATGGCGTCAAATTTATCAGAAGAAAAAGGGCATGGCGTCCGATAAAATGGGCATGGCGTCAGGAAAAAAGGGCATGTCACCCTTGGGGGTGGGGGGGATTTGTTCTGTGATCGGTCCGAAGACATGATATTGAGTGAACTGAGGACTGTTTTATCCTACGATGCCGAGCATGTACATCAATGGGTTTTACAGAATAGAGAATAATGACCAAAAAAGTAAAGAATAGAGAAAAATGAGGTGCTCAAATATAAGGAATTTAGAAAAATGTGGTGCTAAAATATAAAGAATATTCTGTAAAAAATAAAGAATAAGGAAAAAAATGATTTAAGAAATAAATGATTAACAGAAAAATAATGAATGTAAGTTTCGATCGGATGAGTTAAATTCTTTTGAACTGCTTTTTTATAGTTTGCTCTTATGTTGTACTTTTACACCACTGATCCAGGTTTGTGGAGGGTTGGTGCCTTGAAAGATGTTTAATCCCGCCACATTATTTATGTGCCTGTCCCAAGTCAGGAGCCTGTAGTTCAGTGGTTGTCGTTGGTTCATGCTTGTTATATTTGTTTTTCGTAAATAGTTTTGTTATTATTCACCCCGTCCTGCGCCCCCAAACTGCATTATTAAAGTGGCATGTTTTTTTCTAGATTTCAAAATAAGCTCAGGATATAAAATCGGTACCCCTTCATATATATTGAGTGTAATCCCTATGTCTGATCGACCGTTATTGTAGGTGCTGCGTACTGTCTCCGTATTTCGTGAATTCGTATTTTCGAACATGACATTTATCAAACCGCAATTTAGGTGTCTTGATAGCAGCTAGAGTTACTAATCTGTTCGGAGAACATACATGTACAGTTCGTCCTATATGTTCTATTTTTTTATGGGCCCTGGGTTTGTATTTGTCTGGTAATTTTTTTCATTTTTAACTGACGCTTCATTTGTTTTTTTCCGTGACAAAATTAAAAAAAAGCTTAGTTGTGTGATACAAGTTGTTAAAAGTGTTACAACCAAAGAGGGCGGGTAGGGTAATCCAACTCTGGTATATTTACTTATGTAGTTAATAGCGGTGAAAATACGAAAGGGGGAAACTGCTAATCTAGAAGGTAAATCAAGACACATAAACAAATCCGGGAACTAGATCAGCACTGAATGACAATGGACACACAAACTCCGAAAATTAAAGACAAATAAAATACCCGGACCAGACCCGTAAAACGAAATGGGGGACCATAGGATAAGGACCGGGCAGTTGCAATAAGCATGTGTATTAACTCCAAGGCACTGAGACAAATATCCCACATGAGAGTAGTTGGGTCTTTTTGGAGAAAATTTACCCATAAACTTATGACAGATGCAATGTCAGAATAATGAGATGTCGGAATAATTAGCTGTCGGAATAATTGGATGTCGGAGTAGTGGGTTGTCGGAATAAGGAGATGTCGGATTAATGGGCTGTTGAATTATGGGATGTCGAAGTAAGGGGATGTTGGAATAATGGGTGTGTCGGACTAACGGGATGTCATCGTCTTTTTGGCTCTGACAGATAATATTGTGTGATTTTTTGGGGAAAATATATATTTTGATAATTGCCAAAAAAGTAAAACGCTAGTACATGTATCTGATCGTATCTGTAGGAGTCGTATAAAACATTTATGACATCATATACACCATATAAGATGTTATCACCATGTCTTGCAAGTTTAATCAGGTCTCTATTTAGTTCTTTTTTGTTTTCCTCTGCTTTGTCTCAGTGTTTTTTGTTTTTGTTTTTTTTATCTTCTTGACTGACGTTTTGGTTTTTATTGTTTTTCTCTATTTAATAAATAGCTTAAATTGCGTCTGACTGTCTCTTTTTGGAGTATTTTAAATGTTACAAATAACATTGAAAAAATACTGCTTACCCTTCCGGAGCACCTGAGATCACACCTCTGATTTTGTTGGGTTTTGTTTTGTTTTATACGCTTAACAAAACGTATTTTGGTAACCATTGTTCGTCTTTCCGTCCGTCCGTCGTCAACACTTCGGACAATTACTCAAAAACGCTTTCACTAATTTTCCTGGAACGTGTTGTTTTCATCTTTTGGTAGACTATTAGAGGATCTTACGTCAATAGATATATAAAAAAAATTAAAACGACACATTATAAATTCAATGCCTAAGAGCGTTTTTTGGATTTACCTACATCAGGAACGCCCAAAGCCGAATTTCTGAAAGCCGATGATATACAAGAACCGAAAAATTTGAAGAGCTACCCCACCAAAAGAATCGGGTCTTTAGGACAGGACCCTATCTGGAGCTCCTATAGTCCCTGCCCTTTATTATTATAAATCCCCGATTTCTGATATATATTATGTATTTGTACAGGGGTATAAAAACAGCACAAAATAACATTTTCCAAAAGACCAAAAAAGTGAAAAAGTATATTTTAACAAAACGCATTTGACTATCCATTTTGTTACATCTGGTGATCCGTTTATTTGGCAATCGCCAATGGCCGTCAGCAGGGTTTAAGAACATCCGTTGTTAGACCTGCTTTTCTTTTCCTATCTTTGAGTGCATTTCTTTCTAACACAAACGATACAAACGGCTAAGCGCGCACATGGTTTGATAATTTGTTTCTAACATACGTTTGCAAAGTTTACCTAAACTTTGACAAACTATGCACTCGCTAAAACTGCGTCTACAGTTTGTCGTTCATCGTTTGTTAGTACAAACGCTACATTTGTTTCTAACTTCAGCCTGATTAAACGATGTGTTTGTTTCAACTTTTGTAATAAATCTGTTTACCAACAACATTTGCATGCATTATTGAAAGTTCAAACAGGGTCAGTAAACACTGATCAAACGCTGTATTTGTTTCTACTTTTGTAGCGTTTGTAAAACGATAACAAACGGCACACAACGTTTACAAAATTTTGGTTAGAAAGAAATGCACCCTTTATTTCACATAATAAAAAATGATTTCTTTTTTAAAACATTACAGCATCCTTTTCTTGCAAATCTCGATGATCCACACACGTTGATTTATTTGATGGTAGCATACTCATTAAAAATAAGAATAATCTTGTCGTTAAATGTAGAGTATCCTTCTTCTCAGTATGTAGTCCGAGATTACTCTGACGTCCAACGGCTGTTTTGCCAGACAAGCTGGGGCCGTGGGACGTCAGAGCTCGTCCCATATCAAAAAGTGGATATTTGCCCGTCCAAAATAGATGCGCTGCTTCGTCGCTTCTGGTGCCAACGGACGGCCTTGGAAATATATAAATCGGGTATCAATTTGTTCATTTTTCATTTATCTCTTCATTTATGTAAGTTTCACCTACCTGCCACCCTTTATTTTCTCATATTTAGACAGTTTTCACAGTGACCCACCGATTCTGGCATTTTGACTTTCATTTTGAAAGTTTGTCATGTGATCACGAGAAAAAAGTAAGGCACAATGGACTATGGGAAATGATGTATGCATATGACCCTAGGTCAATATGAATATATAATCTAACACCTCGCTCATTTACGATGCAAGCAATGTAATATCCAAGAGCTTCCGAATGTTATCGTGGTTGGCACTAAATGCTTAATACCGATCTCCTGTAAAGGAGGTGAAAAATCGTGGTTGGCTACTAAATGTTAAATATCGATCTCCTATAAAGGAGGTGAAAAAGGTATAAATATTTGCATATTTGAGTCTCGAGGTCGCGAAATCTCTCGTAACTTGACGTCCATTTGAAATTAAAAGTAAAAATGTCTGAATCGATGGGTCACTGTGAAAACTGTCTAAATATGAGAAAATAAAGGGTGGCAGGTAGGTGAAACTTACATAAATGAAGAGATAAATGAAAAATGAACAAATTGATACCCGATTTATATAATTCCAAGGCCGTCCGTTGGCACCAAAAGCGACGAAGCAGCGCATCTATTTTGGACGGGCAAATATCCACTTTTTGATATGGGACGAGCTCTGACGTCCCACGGCCCCAGCTTGACTGGCAAATCAGCCGTTGGACGTCAGAGTAATCTCGGACTATCAGTATGGAACGCCACAGCTGTCTTATGTGGAACTCTGATATTACGTTATGTTGATCTATTATTACTTGATGATAGTTTGTCTTTACATAATATGGTTTTGACATTACGTAATGATGTTTTGATATAACTCAATATGGAGTAGTCATTACATAATGTTATTTCGATATTACATGCTATGGTTTCGTATTGACTTGATATAGTTTTGTCGTTACTTAATATGGTTCTGTCATTACTCGATGTGGTTTCACCATTATTTAATGTGGTTATGTCATTAAGCAATGTGGTTTTAACATTACTTGATGTGTATGTGACATAACGTAATGTAGTTGTTTCATTACATGATGTGGTTTTGTTATTTCGTACTCAGTCTGATGATGATTTGTTAATTCTTTATATGGCTTTATTACATTACGTAATGATGTTTCACAATTTGACGATTTTACACTACATGATGTGTTTGTTTCAGTATTTGATGTGGTCAGAGACCTATAATACAAGAGATTGGCAACTCGAGTAGAATCTAAGTAACGACCAATGAAATGACGTGGGTACCGGAAGTAATTGGGATGATGATGTGACCTGGGATGAAGAAGAGAAAATTCCGCCATTGTTATTAAGAGAGACGATACGCTTAAAAAATTTTCTTGTATTATATATCTCTGATGTGGTCATGTCATTCTTTGATGTGGTTATCCCTTTACTACTACGAGGTAAAACCACGTGACCATTTTGGAAAAAAATATGTTCTATTTTTAGACCGATTTCCATATGTCGTTTGTGTAATGCGCTTTGGATGAGAACTCTATTCATTAAATTAAAGTTCAAATTAAAGTTCAAGTTGTTGTTCATAGTTATTTGGTATGAAAAAGGGGAACGACAGACAAAATTAAGAAAAAAAGTACTTAAACATTTACAGTAATTCGGACATAAGGGGGATATCCCAAAACCACTTGCCGGTTTTTCCTTAGTTCTCAAATGGAAGCAGAATTATAATAAACTCGTAAATGATTCCAAGGAACACTGCTTTATCTTGGTCTTGAAGAATAACTCCTATACAAGTTTTATAACAATTCATGGATTTTTACAAATTGATCATGTCAAAATAGTTTAATTCGGTAATATTCAATGCAAAAAAAAAACCTAACATAGAAATACAAAAAATGTGGTATGATTGCCAATGAGACAACTCTCAACCACATACCAAATGACGTAGAAGTTAACATATATGTGTGACTGTATGGTCTCATACCACATAGTAAGTTTAAAAAGGTCGCGAAATGAAAAATATAAAGACAGTTCAAACTAGAAACCTAACAACCTAAATGATGAAAACGCCGACGATACTTCCGACGACGGCATATAGGTTTGTTGTATCTCACTGTCGCTACATTATTGTCACAGGTACGACACAAATCAAAAGACTTGAACTGTATTTTCAACAAATGAGACACTTTAAATCAACTCGCACTAAAGTTAAAGGGAAATGGTGTGGGGGGGGGGGGGGGGGGGGGGGGGGGGGCTCAGCAACAAAGCATCAATTCTATAAAATAAGAATTCTCCATGTTTTTTTAGCGGGTATGTTCATTTGAACATATGAATATTAAACTTTTTTTTATTAATTGCAGTTTCTGATATACCACGCACTAATTGAAAAAAAAACATTTTGAAATATCTGTTTCACAGGTGACGACCAATAGGTTCCAGTTGTCGTAATCACAATCCTGTCATCTTTTCCTCGAATGTAAACTACCAAATGAAACCAAATCACTGGGTTTGTACTTTCACGAATAACACGACGGGTGCCACAAGTTGAGCAGAATCCGCTTACCCTTCCAAAGCACCCGAGATCACGCTGATGGATTTATGTTACCCAGTCATACTGATCTATTTAGTTGAGCCAATCTAAACTGTCTTTACATTTTCTTCTTATGCTGTGCTATGATACACTAGATTAAGATAGGGATTAGCGCTTACATATACATGTTAAACTCCGCGGCGTGCACTTTCTTTAAATGCCTGCCCCAAGTCAGGAACCTGTAGTTCAATGGTTGTCGTTGTTTCATGTGTGTCATATTTGTTTTTATACGCCCGTCAAAATTTTGACGGGACGTATTATGGTATACAAATGTCGTCTGTCCGTCTGTCCGTCTGTCTGTCCGGCGTAAACATGTCGCACCGTAACTTGAGAACGACTTATCCAAATTTCATGAAACTTAACATAGTTGTTTCTAATGATGGTCAAACGATCTATATACTTTTTGGTGTAAATAAGATTAAAACTTTTTGAGTTACGGGACTTAGTAACTAAAACAGGTGTGTGGTTTTTTTTTCACATGTCGCGCCGTATCTCAAAAATAATTTATCATTATTGCTTAAAACTTTACACACTTCTTAGTTATATTAATCTTAAGATCTGTATACTTTTTGGTGATGATTCAAAATTTTATTTCTGAGTTATTGAGTATTTTGTAAAAAAAAAGGGGGAGGGGTTTTTCACATGTCGCGCCGTATCTCAAAAACTATTTATGATTATTGCTTAAAATTTTATACACTTCTTAGTTGTATTAATCTAAAGATCTGTATACTTTTTGGTTTTGATTCAAAATTTTATTTTAGAGATGATTTTTTTTTTAAAGGGGGGTTTTCACATGTCGCGCCGTATCTCAAAAACGATTTATGATTATTGCTTAAAATTTTACACACTTCTTAGTTATACTAATCTAAAGATCTGTATACTTTTTGGTTTTGATTCAAAATTTTAATTTAGAGATATTGAGTTTTTGTAAAAAAAAAAAGGGGGGGGGGGGGGGTTTCGCATGTCGCGCCGTATTTCAGAAAGTATTTATGATTATTGTATAAAAATTCACACACAAGACGACGGGCGTATCATGCGCTCATGACGCAGCTGTTTATTCGTAGATTGTTTAGCTATAAACTAGACCGTTAGTTTTCTCGTTTGAATTGTTTCACATTTTCACGTGGTGGTCTTTTGTGGCCGACTATATGGTGTGTTGAAGGCTGTTAGGTTGCCTATGATTGCTTGCATCCACTGCATTTAAACTATGGTGGATAATTTTCTAATTGGCTTCACACCACATCTAACTTTATTTCAATTTCTATGTTGTGTTTTGTATGCTGTAAAATTGTTTATCTTTTGTACGCATACCTACCTCTGAACCCTCTTTTCGGAAGCTCGAGCAAAAGCCCTTGATCCACGATAAAAAAAATAGAACTCATATTAGATAACTCGAATTTCAACTCTTAATCTTAATCTAAATGAGACTCAAATAAGGGTTTACCTCGAACTCTAAATCAAAAGGTGACTCAATTTAAAAGTTGAAGTACAATTGTAATTCGGAACTCTATCTTTAAATGTGACTCAAACTCGAAATTTGGTATGTGGTTGAGAGTTGTCTCATTGGCAATCATTCCACATTTCTTTATTTCTATATAAGGTTTTTTTAATGCATTAAATATTACCGACTTAAACTGTTTTGACATGATAAATTTGTAAACCTCCATGAATTGTTAAAAGACTTGTATAGGAGTTATTCTTCAAGATCAAGATTAGTCCGAGATTACTCTGACGTCCAACGGCTGTTTTGCCAGACAAGCTGGGGCCGTGGGACGTCAGAGCTCGTCCCATATCAAAAAGTGGATATTTGCCCGTCCAAAATAGATGCGCTGCTTCGTCGCTTCTGGTGCCAACGGACGGCCTTGGAATTATATAAATCGGGTATCAATTTGTTCATTTTTCATTTATCTCTGCATTTATGTAAGTTTCACCTACCTGCCACCCTTTATTTTCTCATATTTAGACAGTTTTCACAGTGACCCATCGATTCAGACATTTTTACTTTTATTTTCAAATGAACGTCAAGTTACGAGAGATTTTGCGACCTCGAGACTCAAATATGCAAATATTTATACTTTTTTCACCTCCTTCATATGAGATCGATATTTAACATTTAGTAGCCAACCACGATTTTTCACCTCCTTTACAGGAGATCGGTATTAAACATTTAGTGCCAACCACGATAACATTCGGAAGCTCTCGGATATTTACATTGCTTGCATCGTAAATGAGCGAGGTGTTAGATTATATATTCATATTGACCTAGGGTCATATGCATACATCATTTCCCATAGTCCATTGTGCCTTACTTTTTTCTCGTGATCACATGACAATCTTTCAAAATGAAAGTCAAAATGCCAGAATCGGTGGGTCACTGTGAAAACTGTCTAAATATGAGAAAATAAAGGGTGGCAGGTAGGTGAAACTTACATAAATGCAGAGATAAATGAAAAATGAACAAATTGATACCCGATTTATATAATTCCAAGGCCGTCCGTTGGCACCAGAAGCGACGAAGCAGCGCATCTATTTTGGACGGGCAAATATCCACTTTTTGATATGGGACGAGCTCTGACGTCCCACGGCCCCAGCTTGTCTGGCAAAACAGCCGTTGGACGTCAGAGTAATCTCGGACTAGATCAAGATAAAAGCATCTACAGCAAAACATGTTTTCCTCCGTTAAGTGTACCGGTTAATGTACAGTCAGTCAACACTTAATTTCAAGTGACGCTTTTACACTGACAGCAGAATTATCCGGCGAGACACAGGGTTAATAAGAATCTTTAATTAATTTATTAATTTACAGCTTCCATTTGAGAACTAAGGAAAAAACGGAAGGACCAAATGGTTTGGGATATGTCCGAATTACTGTTAATTTTTTAGTACTTTTTTTCTTATTTTTGTCTGTCGAAACCATATCAGGTAATATAGGAATATCATTAAGTAATGACTTTTCCATATTGAATTATATCAAAACATAATTACGTAATGTCAAAACCATATTATGTAAAGACAAACTATCATCAAGTAATAATAGAACAACATAACGTAATATCAGAGTTCCACATACGACAGCTGTGGCGTTCCAAATTCTTCAATAATTTCATTACAACGTTAATCGTGAAACGCATGCTTGAAAAATTCCCGCGAAAATGTGTGTAATCGTTGTTAACATAAGTTACGTATCGGACATAAGAACTTCTGGATAATTTTAAATCTCGATCTTTTTCTGAAATTATTTCTATTAAAACTTTTGATTTTTCAACCCTGTATACCACAATTCCCCATGCGAAATTGAAAAATCGTTTAAAAGAAATAATCCACAATGCTTTTCAACATAAAAATGGTAGCATACGCTATAAATTTATTTCTTTGGGATACCATACGGCATATTTTGTTAATAATGAACAAAAAGGTAAAACATGCTACACAGAGAAACAAGTGATCAGTATGCTGGAGTTTCTTCTTCTTGACAACATATTTGTTAAATTTGGAGGTAGACTTTTTCAACAAATTCAATGTCGGCATTTCTAGGGGAACGAATTGTGAGCCTCTCCTTGCCGACCTCTTCTTATTTTCATATTAACCGGAGTTCCTTCAGACACTTGTCAAAAATAAGAAGATCAAAGAAGCCAGGTCATTTAATTACACATTCAGATATATTGATGATGTTCTTTCAATTAACAATCCAAAATTTTATGATTGGCTTCCATTAATATATCCCCCAGAACTATAAATTAAAGAAACAACAGACACGGCTTCCTCCGCCTCATTTTTAGACTTATACCTCGAATTTGACATACACAATGTACACGGTCATCTCAGTACCAGAATCTATGACAAATGAGATGATTTTAATTTCGAAATTATCAATTTCCCCAACCTTAGTAGCAATATACCAACTTCACTTGCATATGGAATATACATTTCCCAACTTATTCTGTATTCGAGGGCATGCAGCAACTACTCAGACTTTTTAAAACGTCACCAGTGTTTGAGCAGAAAGTTGATGAACAAGGGGTGTGTGAAAGAACGACGGTCTCGTCCTTTTTCTAAAAAAAGTTCATCGGAAGGTATCAAGACCTTGTTGATAAATATTCCGTATCAACTTCACAAATAATACACGATGGTCTTGAAGTAAAGATTCTGGTAACTAACTTTGTTTATCTTCTTAATAACGTGTTATAGTTTTCTGTTATTTGTCTTTATGAATATTACTTTTACTGTTTAGTCTGTTTTTAGTGGTATCCGTTTGACGTGGCTCTGTACTTATACATCCCGTCATTGTGATATTGTTCTATGATAATTTTTGTATTTTTGTCTTTCTGACTTTTTTTTTTCTTTGTTACATATGACGTGGCTCTGTACTTATACATCCCGTCATTGTGTTTTTGTGCCATGGTAAATGTTTGTTTAGATATTTCTTTGTTTTTCTAGTGATTAAGATAATATCACAATGTTGACTGCTGTACCCCTATTTTTTGACATTTTTATCTATTATGTCTGTTTGTTTTGTTCACACATCGTTGTCAATATAATGGTCTTTTATGCGACTGTTATACAAGTGAAAGGTTTAGCTAGCTATAAAACCAGGTTTAATCCACCATTTTCTACATCAGAAAATGCCTGTACCAAGTCAGGAATATGACAGTTGTTGTCCATTCGTTTGATGTGTTTGAGCTTTTGATTTTGCCATTTGATTAGGGACTTTCCGTTTTGAATTTTCCTTTGAGTTCAGTATTTTTTTGATTTTACTTTTTTTTATATGCAACTAGTTTTCTTTATTTTCATATATTAAAAGCGTGTTTCAGTTGCGACATGTTTAAATTTTTTAAAGAAATGTTTTATTCAGACAAGAATGATGTTTTACCGGATAAAACAAAGATTCTAAGTGTAATCTTGGAAATGTAGTACATGCTCCCTTTACGTTCGTTCGAACCTTTTGTCAAAATGTAAGAAAGCTCTATTATCCCAGATTTCTAAAGTATTACACAGAAATTGAAATAAATAAAAATTTTCCGTGTTAAGTTTTAATCAGATATTAATTAAAATAAATTCAAGGTGTCCTTTGTGAAGTAAAGTCATGGATAGGGGATAGGGTCGCCATACCTCTACTTTGAACACCATTAGCGCATGACAAACCACCCACCTTTGATTGGAAAATGTATATTTTTCAGCCCCGATCGGCAGTATCTATATACGTTTTCAGGATTTACATCCCCCTTGATAACATTCTCAATGTGACGTCGAGTTGAGGTTAGCTCTGTTAAAGCACAATTCGCGGAGCACACACAATAAATAATCACTTGTCAATAATAACAATCTACTGAAGGTTGAAACAGACAAGAAGAAGAATCATCATGTAAAATTATGATATTACTAGAAACTTGCATAATTTTATAAGAAATGGTGAAATAATTTTGAGTGAGTTAATTCAAAGTGTCAAAGAGCACATACGTTGAAATATACGAGTGAATATGAGCACAATAATGGAACCAAACTTTACATATTCAGAACAACAGACTCCCCTGAATGCATTTATGACAGTATTTGTACATTACGGAATAAAGAGTATAGAATATTTGTTCCAACAGGAACACATATTATATATGGCATTGTTTCTTCCAAATATCCAAGGAAACTTTTTTAGGTGGAACAAATAGACGTTGACAGTGGAAACGCATAAATCATTACCTTTTAGTGAACTCTCCTTTGCAATGTTGCGAATAATAGTGCTTAAAGGGGAAATTGAGATTCAAATTAAGCAACATCAAATGTATCCTTAAATTAGGACCATATTAAAAAGACCATCCTTAGACACCTAAATTAATGTCGTAACTTAGGATAATTCCTATGATATATTCTAGGTTGCGACACGTTTGATACACCCACATAAGATATGTCTGTCATTCGTTATATCGAGAAAAAATATCGTAAAAGAATACGTAACGATTGGATCGTGAAAGCTCTGGTATAGGATCGGGAAGGAAATCTTATCGAGAAGACATATGCAAGGTCAATTACTTATCTAATTTAATGAATTATACGGACAAATTTACCAAAAAATAAAACTGTCTGTCAAAATGGTTCAACATTATGATTAGTATCTGAGAAATTCAAGGTTTAAAAGTAAACCGTTTTTACAAAACTACGAAAGGCAGATTGCTCCTCGACATTTAAATGATATTAAATATGGAAACAAACAAGATTTTTTTTTCATAATTCAAATTACTAACCAACTTTTTTTTCTGAAACATGCCATTCCATTTTCATGATTTAAATGGTTCCTAAAGTTATCTTGTGTTAGCATAATCAGACATTCTGCAAAAAATGAAATATTTACAAAACATTGATTTTTATGATCGTGAAAGATCGCGTATCGCTTTTCGAAGATCGTGAAAAGGATCGTGGAAGATTTGATGGCACGAAAACGTTCAAACCATTATTTAATCATATGATGGTTTATATTTCGAATTGGTATAGCAAATATTGGATTTGCATGACTCATTCCTGTTCTCTTTTGTTGGTGAATAGGGCTATACTCGTTCAATGCCATATGATCTGATTATTTTATACAAATTAAGATTGAGAATAGAGCCTAATCTAAATTACAGTTCAAGCATGGCATCAGGCAGAATCTAAAGCGATGTTTGTTGATTGGTAATTTGTCACAAACTTAATGTTTAAAGTTTATATGGCAATAAATATTTGAATTGGTAATTTCGCCACTAAGTTGGGTACAATGACGTATCGATATTGTGAACACACTGATCAAATAATCAAGTAAAATAACGTTATCTTGGTACCTTTTCAGTTTATGCCAGAGAATCCACGAAATAAACAATAAATAAGTCAATATTATATAAATAACACATAGCTGAGAGGGTGATAGAGCAGATTGTTACCCCGAGAAAACATTGTCAACTGAGGCGAAGCCAAGGTTGACAATGTCTTTTCGAGGGGTAACAATCTGCTCTATCACCCTCTCAGATATGTGTTATTTAATATATTATACTGAATGTTCTTTTCTTACTGTCGATTAAATTTCAAATTCAAAGTAATAAACTATGACGTCTTGTACATAACAACCATCCGTATTTAATAAAGCGCACACTTGATCAAGCGTCTCCGTGAAGGGTAATAGAGTATTTGCCGTAGGATAGAGTCGTATTTAATAAAGCGCACACTTGATCAAGCGTCTCCGTGAAGGGTAATAGAGTATTTACCATAGAATAGTATATAAATAACACATAGCTGAGAGGGTGATAGAGCAGATTGTAACCCCGAGAAAACATTGTCAACCGCGGCGAAGCAACACTTTTTAAAAGTAAACAGGTACAGCAAGTCGTTTAAAAATAAAAATTGAAACAAACTTAAAAAAACTATGATGGTACAGTTCCTCGACTATTCATTAACAAAATAGCCACACGACTGAGGAATATAGTTTCTAATTCTAATCCACTAGTAAGAAAGCTTATTAAAGAATTTCGATCAAAATTTAAATGATCCATCCATAAAAATTTTTTTCCATCGTTTAACCAGAAACGTGTACTATATATTTTTTTAAAATATGTCTGGATAACCCGAATATTTTTTTTTCTGATTTTGTCGTTTGTTCGGAAGAACTTTCAAAGAATATGTGAACATCTTTTCATGACTTTGGTAAATTTCTAAAGATTACATGTAAACTATTATGGGTAAAAAGCGCAAATGTCTTGTCAATTTTATTCAGGTGTGTCAAAGTCTAAGGCGCAAATGTTCTTTATAGTGCTATAGGTAAAAAGCAAAAACGTCAGGTGCGTCCGTCTGGTCACGCCATTTTTTTTTTTCACGATGAAGATTATGCGTTGTCCGATCTTTCATGATCAATTTTGATAAAAAAAACAAAATGAACGGTTTCAAGGGGTAAAAACTTATTGTTTACTGTACTATCTGACACATCAAAGATTCAGTTTCAAATATACCATTATATATTGGAATGTGACCACTATAGGTACACACCGTGTTTTGTTTCAATACATCCAATATACTTGTGTTGCGCCTTTTGTTTTTTCTCATATTGTACTGCATATTTTATTAATCTTATTACACAGTATTATTGAGAAAGTTAAATCATTTTGACAGACAATTTATTTGTCCGGATTTGTTCCGCGTTTTGAAAATACTGTCGATTTTTTCACAGATTTTGAAGTAGAACTATTATTAATTACATTCACAATCCGATACCAGATCCTCACGATCCGATCGCAATGCTTGACCACCATTAGGTATTCTTTCACGATCATTTTCTCGATATACCGAATGGCAGCCGTGATGATGGCCATAGGCCATATTATAATCACAAGACTGCTTCGATAAACAGGCATTAGCAATATAACTTGACACTATAATTCATGTTTAAATCAGTGTACAATACAGAACTGTCTTAAATCTAACGACTGCAAAATAAGATAATGGCATCTATCAAAAAAATGTAAAAATGTAAACAATCCTAAAATTGCAGTTTTTACATTCAGTAAAAGTGTTCTTTTTTCTATTGACCGTTTGTTTAATGTAAATACCCAAACGTATATTCGCATTCTTTTTTTATACTATTATTGTGCCAAAATTATTTCAGCGTTTTTTTTACACCAAAACATTAACACAAATCGAAAGTTTCCATAGAAATATAAAAACTGAATCCTTTATGTTTACGACGGTGAATTATTGGAAAATTCGATGATGTTTTGTTTTATTTTAAAAAAATGTAAAAGTGCTGCATAAAGGGGGCTCCCACAGGGTACCCCCCTCAGGTCGCAAGGTCGCTTTTAAATTCGTGGCAAGGTCGCGAGGTCGTTTTTAAGGGAAATGTACAGGTCGCAGGTCGTTTTTTCCAACATAGAGGTCGGAAGTCGTTTTTATATTTAAAGGATCCATTTAAGTCATTGTTGTGTCGATTGTTGTGTTATTAAACCAGGGACATATATGTTCCTGGTTAAACCTTTTAGTTTTAAATTAAATATTTGGACATTTTGCAGTGCCCTTGGGTTCGGTTGTTCTTGTTTTGTTTGAGGCCACTCAGAGATGGCCGTCTGTAAGTGGGAGGTTCCTGTTCTATTGAAGTTCGTGTCGTCAGCTCTAGATTTATTTTTGTGTGGCATTTAATGATCAATATGTGATATCTTCGTGCCATTAACCCATATCCGTTCTTTTCCATATTGAGACCAAAACAGGACTTGAACTTTTCGATTTTTCAGAACAGAAGTTTCAACCAAACATTCAGTATTTCACTAATCCAACACAATATTCATATTGAGCAAGTCCCCAGAACTCTTATAAAATCATCGGTGATGTAGAGCTGGATTTACCTACTGAGATATTTTGAACACGATCTATAGACTGATGGCAAAAAGGAAATGTCTTGAAGACAGGGGTGTCCCGCTCTGCGCTTATTTCCATTTTCGATGGAACTCCCCCATGTTTACACAGTTGTTAGTCCATATCATGATAAATAAAGAGCGGTACAAAATTTCATGAAGATTCGACTTGAAACTGTTTGGGAAATCATCTTAAACGCAAAGGTAAACCAAAGTGTAACTGACGAACGAACGGAAGGACGAACAGACCGAAAAAATATATTTACCGCAACAATGTTGTCGGGACATAAAACATGAAACTGATCATCAACCTTACTTGGATATATTTGTCTCTTTGGAGCACACACACAGACGCTAGTAGCTAGTGCCCTATGCGCTAGTGATGACCATCGCCCACAGTGTCCATAGTGTATTTAAAGCAATAACCCAGACCAACTTAAATCTTTTTTAAGAAACAAAAATGGTCCAAAAATGATCATAACTTGACAATTTGATAGCTTATCAGGCTCTAGAAACAAAGAAACGAAGATTTCTAACCGACTATAGATACAAAAAGGGTCACGAATAGTTCAAAATTGATTATTTGAAAACTGCATGTTGATTTAAGATGAAAATCGAACTTAATTTGTACTTTATAGTGCTTAACAATTGGGAACAAATGAAATAAATCTTAGATCCGTTCTCAAGTTTTTATCTGGATACCACCATGGGACGGTCAGACAGATGGAAGTACGGACGAATACCCATCCATGTAATACTTCTCTACTGCGTGTAGTGGAGTATGAAAAAGTAGACAAAAGTGTGACAGATGGCCGGAAAAGCAGTACGGCTGACCATGGTTGGTGGGACCAACAGTCAGCAGTTTATGTTTAATAACAGACATGTGATTTGGGCATTTTATTTTCTCAGATCTACCATCATAATGGGTCATGACGCCAGCCGATTGTTCTTCCCGATCTAGTTCTACTGGTGGGAAGAACGTTGTTTTCCGACACAATTCTCTGAGGAACAACTCGGTCAACATTGTCAGTCTCATTTTCGTCCTCGTCGGATTCTTCTTCAGGGCGAACCAATTGACACTGATCAAGAAGAATGTTGTAGTCATCTTCATTAAGATGGAAATGGTCACAATCTTCTTTGTTCATTATAGTATACTCTGATTTGTCAAGTTTCCGGATTATCGAATCTTTTGTAGTTTTCTCTGCGATATTTGTTGATGGTTTTAAAAATTTAAAACATGATTCCAAAATGGCAAGGTCGTTTTTAGCGTGGGTGAAGTCGGAGGTTGTTTTTTCCCAAATTTTACAGGTAGCAGGTCGTTTTAGAAGGCCCTCAGGTAGGAAGTCGGCTCTAAAAAGCCCGGAGGTCGCAGGTCGTTTTTGACCCTGCGGGAGCCTCATATAGCCTAGAATTTGATATAATCTATATATTTTATTTTTATTTTTGTCATTCTTTAATTAACAACTCAAATATCGTTTGACATGACCGGCTGATATATCAATTTAAAACAAAATATAAATAGATTATCAGTTGGTGTCCCAACTATTTTTGATTTTTTTTTCTATTTCTTATAAGATTGCATGGATTAAATATATACAGTTATTTTATCAGAGGGGAAAATATTGGTGAATAATCGTTATATTGTCTTATAACATGATAGGATAACTTCACTGACGGTTAATTATCTGTGAAGATTCCATGAAATAAATATCTCAATAAAGCAATTAAATGTAAATAAAATGCAATCTAATGTCTAAATACTGTTAATATCAAATGACACGAATGCAATAAAGATGTCATTGAAGTAATCTCTTCATGGGCTGACAACTGTAACAGGTGCTCATCTCTGACCGCTATGATAAGCACCGCGTATACATGCATTATCATCATAAATATCATGGTTCTATTGCGTATAATTATGATCTGATTTAAATTCCCTAGATTTTGCTGTTATCAGAGAAGCTACCTGAATGTGCAGTTGGTATAAAAATAAGAAGATGTGGTATGATTTCCAATGAGACAACTCTCCACAAGACACCAAATGACATAGAAATGAAAAGTCTACATTATTTATGTGTTAAAACTTTAAACTAAATGCGTCCTTGACCATACAGTTAAACGTACACCGTTATATGATAATTAAGTGTGGAGAATGTTTAACTAGCGTTCAAATCTAAATTAAGGAATGGCCTGATGTCCTTTTACCGAATGTATGACAAACGTTTTGCAGAAAAAAAGCATTCGTAAATTTATTCTTAGTACCCACCAAAAGCAACACATATAGCTGTTTAAATGGATTAGGAAGAATTCCTTTATATTGCGATATTGTAAAAGATATGGATATACCTCATTTGAAGTTAAAGTGCAGGTGATGTTATAAGTAAAGAAAGGGTCAATAGATACATTTTCTATGGTGCCTATAGGAAGGGGTCATATCAGCAGGTGATGTTATAAGTAAAGAAAGGGTCAATGGAGACACTTTCTATTGTGTCTATAGGAAGGGGTCATACCAGCAGATGATGTTATAAGTAATGAAAGGGTCAATAGAGACACTTTAATTTCTATTGTGTCTATAGGAAGGGGTCATATCAGCAGGTGATGTTATAAGTAAAGAAAGGGTCTATAGAGACACTTTCTATGGTGCCTTTAGGAAGGTGTCATATCGGAAGATGATGTTATGAGTAATGAAAGGGTCAATAGAGACACTTTCTATTGTGTCTATAGGAAGGGGTCATATCAGCAGGTGATGTTTTAAGTAAAGAAATGGTCAATAGAGACACTTTCTACTGTGCCTATATATAAGAAGGGGTCATATCAGCAGGTGATGTTATAAGTAAAGAAAGGGTTAAATAGAGACACTTTCTATGGTGCCAATAGGAAGGGTCGTATCAGCAGGTGATGATATAAGTAAAGAGAGGGTCAATAGAGACACTTTCCATGGTGCCTATAACAAGGGGTCATATCAGCAGGTGATGTTATAAGTAAAGAAAGGGTCAATAGAGACACTTTCTATTGTGTCTATAGGAAGGGGTCATATCAGCAGGTGATGTTATAAGTAAAGAAAGGGTCAATAGAGACACTTTCTATTGTGCCTATAGGAAGGGGTCATGCCAGCAGATGATGTTATAAGTAAAGAAATCGTCAATAGAGACGCTTTCTATTGTGCCTATAACAAGGGGTCATATCAACAGGTGATGTTAAAAGTACAGAAAGGGTCAATAGAAACACTTTCTATTGTGCCTATAGGAAGGGGTCATATCAGCAGGTGATGTTATAAGTAAAGAAAGGGTCTATAGAGACACTTTCTATGGTGCCTTTAGGAAAGGGTCATATCAGCAGGTGATGTTTTAAATAAAGAAATGGTCAATAGAGACACTTTCTACTGTGCCTATAAGAAGGGTCATATAAGCAGGTGATGTTACAAGTAAAGAAAGGGTCTATAGAGACACTTTCTATGGTGCCATTAGGAAGGGGTCATATTGGCAGGTGATGTTATAGGTAAAGAAAGGGTCAATAAAGACACTTTCTATGGTGCCAATAGGAAAGGTCGTATCAGCAGGTGATGTTATAAGTAAAGAGAGGGTCAAAAGAGACACTTTCTATGGTGCCTATAGGAAGGGGTCATATCAGCAGGTGATGTCCTAAGTAAAGAAAGGGTCAATAGAGACACTTTCTATTGTGTCTATTTGAAGGAGTCATATCAGCAGGTGATGTTTTAAGTAAAGAAAGGGTCAATAGAGACACTTTCTATTGTGCCTATAAGAAGGGGTCATATCAGCAGGTGATGTTATAAGTAAAGAAAGGGTCAATAGAGACACTTTCTATTGTGTCTATAGGAAGGGGTCATACCAGCAGATGATGTTATAAGTAATGAAAGGGTCAATAGAGACACTTTAATTTCTATTGTGTCTATAGGAAGGGGTCATATCAGCAGGTGATGTTATAAGTAAAGAAAGGGTCTATAGAGACACTTTCTATGGTGCCTTTAGGAAGGTGTCATATCGGAAGATGATGTTATGAGTAATGAAAGGGTCAATAGAGACACTTTCTATTGTGTCTATAGGAAGGGGTCATATCAGCAGGTGATGTTTTAAGTAAAGAAATGGTCAATAGAGACACTTTCTACTGTGCCTATATATAAGAAGGGGTCATATCAGCAGGTGATGTTATAAGTAAAGAAAGGGTTAAATAGAGACACTTTCTATAGTGCCAATAGGAAGGGTCGTATCAGCAGGTGATGATATAAGTAAAGAGAGGGTCAATAGAGACACTTTCCATGGTGCCTATAACAAGGGGTCATATCAGCAGGTGATGTTATAAGTAAAGAAAGGGTCAATAGAGACACTTTCTATTGTGTCTATAGGAAGGGGTCATATCAGCAGGTGATGTTATAAGTAAAGAAAGGGTCAATAGAGACACTTTCTACTGTGCCTATAGGAAGGGGTCATGCCAGCAGATGATGTTATAAGTAAAGAAATCGTCAATAGAGACGCTTTCTATTGTGCCTATAACAAGGGGTCATATCAACAGGTGATGTTAAAAGTACAGAAAGGGTCAATAGAAACACTTTCTATTGTGCCTATAGGAAGGGGTCATATCAGCAGGTGATGTTATAAGTAAAGAAAGGGTCTATAGAGACACTTTCTATGGTGCCTTTAGGAAAGGGTCATATCAGCAGGTGATGTTTTAAATAAAGAAATGGTCAATAGAGACACTTTCTACTGTGCCTATAAGAAGGGTCATATAAGCAGGTGATGTTACAAGTAAAGAAAGGGTCTATAGAGACACTTTCTATGGTGCCATTAGGAAGGGGTCATATTGGCAGGTGATGTTATAGGTAAAGAAAGGGTCAATAAAGACACTTTCTATGGTGCCAATAGGAAAGGTCGTATCAGCAGGTGATGTTATAAGTAAAGAGAGGGTCAAAAGAGACACTTTCTATGGTGCCTATAGGAAGGGGTCATATCAGCAGGTGATGGCCTAAGTAAAGAAAGGGTCAATAGAGACACTTTCTATTGTGTCTATTTGAAGGGGTCATATCAGCAGGTGATGTTTTAAGTAAAGAAAGGGTCAATAGAGACACTTTCTATTGTGCCTATAAGAAGGGGTCATATCAGCAGGTGATGTAATAAGTAAAGAAAGGGTCTGTAGAGACACTTTCTATGGTGCCAATAGGAAGGGTCATATCAGCAGGTGATGTTATAAGTAAAGAGAGGGTCAAAAGAGACACTTTCTATGGTGCCTTTAGGAAGGGATCATATCGGCAGGTGATGTTATAAGTAATGAAAGGGTCAATAGAGACACTTTCTATTGTGTCTATAGGAAGGGGTCGTATCAGCAGGTGATGTTTTAAGTAAAGAAAGGGTCAATAGAGATAATTTCTGTAGCGCCTATAGGAAGTGGTCATATCAGCAGGTGATGTGATAAGTAAAGAAAGGGTCAATAGAGACATTTTCTATGGTGCCTTTAGGAAGGGCTCATATCAGCAGGTGATGTAATAAGTAAAGAAATGCTCGATAGATATTTTCTTTATGGTGCCTATAGGAAGGGGTCATATCAGAAGTTGATGTCCTAAGTAAAGAAAGGGTCAATAGAGACACTTTCTATGGTGCCTATAGGAAGGGGTCATATCAACCGGTGATGTTATAAGTAAAGAAAGGGTCAATAGAGACACTTTTTATGGTGTCTTTATGGAGATTTATATCAGCAGTTGATGTTATAAGTAAAGAAAGGTGACTCAGGGACAGAAAATATGATCACGTTTGTCTTTGAACCGACAGTAAAGTCCCTTATATTGTTGCTTTAGTTTTGGTCATGTTGGATGATAAATACGCAGACACGTCTGGTAAAAAAAAAGATTTCTCATCTTTTGTCTCGTGAAGAGATAGAGTGCCAGGCTCTCTGCACGTTAAAGACCCTTGAAAGAAATCCTCCTTGAAGGGTCTGCAGGTGGGCTGTTGCAAGGCTAAATTTCAATTTCTCTATCCAGTATACTCTCATTTTCCAGTGGTATTTCAAATTTCTCGACATTCATTTCGATTGAAGACCTTCCGTTTTATTCATTATTAAAATTGTTATGACCATTAGCATGCGTGAAATATTTGACACTGGACGTAAAACGAACCACAATCAATAAATTTAATATTACTCTTAATATCAGTGTAAATTAAATATTCTTCTTCTGCTAGTGCTATGGGGGTATATGTTGAATAATTGAAAAATTAGTAATTGATAAAGTTAATCTTGGTACACAAAGTTGAATCAAATTAACACTAGTGATATAAAAGTTCCTACAGAAGCGTATATCGGTCACGCGTTATTTAGTAATTTCGACATTAACTTGTGTTATTTTATGAGAATTAATGCTTTATAAGATGATAATATTGGACTATCATTAAGCGATCATGCCATGCTGCTTTAGTTTTCATTGGGTATTACTTTATAATATTAAAAACAATTTAATTTAACTGTCATTGTTACAAAAGTCTTTTATTTATTCCTGGCTAAAATCTCATCTTTATATTCTTAATAAGAAATATATGTAGTAATGCACAATGCATTAACCCATTTTAAAAGTTATACATAGTTAAATTAGTAAAGATACGCATAGTCAGGAAGTTACGATTACTACAGAACAGAAAAAAACTCAAAGATGGACGCAATGATCGGGAAGCGAAATTTAAAATTATAAAGAAATTGATAAATATATACAGAATGTGTTTTCTTCGTTAATAGATTAGTCGTGCAATCTGTGGCCACCACCTGTAAAAACGACTGGTTTGGTTCCAACATAATGCACTTATTGTGAATGACTTTTTTTATCCTCCCATTCCTTGTCCAACAGAGTACGGGGTATACGGGTAACTGCATGTGTATCTGTCCGTGCGTCCGTCCGTAACAACATTTTTCTCAGCAACTATTCATCACAGCAAAATACTACTCAGTTTCCTACTTCCTGTTTCCCCAACTCTTTTTATTTTCGTACATATGGAAGTTTTGATGGCATTTTCTCAGAAACTATTTCCGGCAGAAATCTAATATTAAGTAGCAAGCTTCATGAATTTTTTACCTGTCAGTTCCCTTCCTACTTCTTATCTTCCAACTGAAAAAGTAAAATAACAAAAATTCCGAACTCAATGGGAAATTTAGAACGGAAAGTCCTGGTAAAATTTAATGCTCAAACACATCTAACGAATGGAAAACAACTGATGCCACTTTGTTATGTATGGGTTGTACTTATTGTTGATAGCCGTACGGTGACATATAGTTAATAATTACTGTGTCATTTGGTCTCTTCTGGAGAGCTGTCTCATTGGCAATCATACCACATCTCCTTATTTTTATATCTACTTTCCTCAATACAAATACTAATATATGGAACAAATCTCCATGATTTTAAAAGCTCTCACGGCGAACAAAAAACGCACATAACAATTTTAGTCTTCATTCGACTCGTATATGTCGAAGTTAAACAAATAACTGACCAAAAAACCACAACAAAACTACAAATTTTAATACGGTTGTGATTGTTTTGAAACGCTATATATGCGGAGCATCCGGGTGACTTCGTCCCCTGCCCCCTACCAGGACTTTCAACGGCCCTGGACCAACTGGGGGCCTTAGGCAGCCCCCATATCCCTCGCTTTTCAGTTTGTGATTCCACTTCATTAACAAGGTAGCTACGCCCCCGATTAAATTGTTTTTAATATTGTAAGTAATACCCAATGAAAACTAAAGCAACATTATAATTAATAATGGCATAATCGTTTTATAATAGTGCAATATTATCATCTTATTAAGCATTAAATTCTCATAAAATGACACAAGTTTACAATTATAATAATATCAACAGTTAAATCAAATTTGTTTAATATTATAAAGTAACACCAAAAGAAAACTAAAGCAACACTATAGTTAATAACGACATATTTGTTATATAATATTCCTATATTTTCATCTTTTAAGGCATTAATTATCGTAAAATAACACAAGTTTACATCAAAATTACTAATAACGCTTGACCGATATACGCTTCCGTAGGTACCTGTATCAAAATATATGTGATTAAAATAAGTAATAAAATGGTTTGTATTTATACAAATTATAAAATACATTTACACCATGATTACATTGAAAGTATAAGGATACCCTACATTTATCATGATAATCATGATCATCATAAACGTAGTCAAATTTCAGAATGACTACCCCCCCCCCCCCCCCCCCCCCCCCCCCCCTTTTACCTCTGGTAAATTACTGAAATATATCGTTTTGCATTAATCATAAAATCATTGTGAAATTATATTATGTATGCTTAACTTCTATTAGTGGGGTCCAAACAGTCATATAAGTTATTTTCCTGCTACATGTAAAAGTTTAAATAATTTCATTTCACTATTTTTTTTAACTTTGCAAGATTAATAAATTATTGTTTTCCAAATTAATATATGTATTCAAGGATTTGTATAGTACGACTATACAAATCGTTGATATATTCTTATTGTGAACTATAATAAAGGCAAAATGTTCAACAGTGTATTCAAAATTATACAAACCATTTAAATTATACTTTCCTGCGATTTTACATAATTAATTTCTAGCTGTTATTTATCTTAACTTAATTAATAAAGTAACATGACATTAATTTTCAATTTAAAATCGGTTAATGTACAAAAGGAAGTAACTTTAGTTGTTCTACATAGGGGCAAAATTGGCAGGTTAATGGTGCAAAATCAGCAGGTGCCGTATCAGCAGGTGAGTGATTTAGACCCGTCTCACTATATCAATTAAAAATTGAAGGGTTTGAAAAAATGATGTTCTTATTATTATTGAAACACAACTACAGTCACTGTGATGATTTTCAATAATCAAGTTTGAAGGTGTTTTATATTTCCTATGTTTTTTTTTAACTTATCCCTTTAATGGATAATCGAGGTCCTGTCAAGAATAAGCCATGGTAGAACTGCATCTTCTTGTAAACTAGGCCTGTTTTAATTGAAAATGTGTAAAAACTGTAAGAAAATCTTTTTTCATATAATATATTGATATTCTGGAGGAACCAGGAGGAATATTTTCCCAGATTGATCATTATTTTCATTTGTTGCTTCGCATGCTTTTTTTCCACGACTTTGCAGCGCGAAAATTTATTTTCACTTTTGTGTGTACACATTTTTTCCTGTATGTTGTGTTGCAGAATATTCATTTTTATCCTATGAAAAGTTATTTACTTTCCAGTTCTCACCAGGCCAAGTCATTAATTTTCAGAATCCTCCTCCCCCCTAAAAATCAAATAGTAGTCCCTCAAACGAATTTTATCTTGCATCGTCTGCATATTTACTTAATAAGAATAAAATTGTTTCCACATTTGCTTTCTTTACTAAGCAGTTTTAAAATGATAGATTAAGTAATTAGTTGGCGAATGAATGATTGTTGCGAGTTACAGTTTTATTAACTTTCAGAAATTCTAATGCTGTATCTGTACTTCGTTTATAAATAAACTTTCGAATATTTGGTTCTGAGCGTTCTTGATAAAGATAAATCCAGAAAAGCGCTGTCAAGTATTATTTTCATTTTTCTTTTAGGATCATGGTTCAAAAAGGGAAGTCAAATTGGCAAAATAAAGAAGGGATTTGTTAACTTACTTACCTGTAGCTAAGGATATCTTGTTCTGTATTTTTTCCTGAATATTTAACATTCGTGCTTTATACAGCTATTCATAAAGGAAACTGTAAGGTTAAAATCCTGGTCATTGAATTCGTTAGTATTATTGACATACTATAAAATGTAAATTTACTTTTTGATATGCATTAAGAACACTTTGTGGCGTACATGTGACTTTATGCTGGCTATGCATATTCCTTTTCAGTTTCTTGGCGCAAATCATAGCACTGAAACTTTTAAATTTCACAGTTGCTGAAGAGGTACCCATTAGTTACTGCACTAACAACTGATGAAAAGACACCAGTTAATCTAATTTTGAAATTCCTGCTTTTGCCCATATTCAAATCTAAGAATGGTAATATACAATACAACAAACATTTTTTTTACAATTAAGGAATCACACGGGGACATGACAATTGGCAATAATAATTCGAGACATGCAAAAATATAGAACTGGTCACTAAACAAAATAAAGATTCACAACGTTCTGTAGAAAAAACAGCATGACTGTTAGAATAAATGTTAATAGAAAACGAATTCGTAAGGAAATCCAGGCTTGGAAAAAGGAATATAAATACTATAAAACTTGTCTTCAAGTTTCTGATATTATTTTTGCCATTTAAAATGTCTATCAATCTATTATAGTTTTACAGATTATAAGCAAAAACGCAAATAATGGTAAATATTGTCATTAAAGAGCAATAACTAAAATAAGGAGTCGGCTGACGATTTCTGCCATGTATGACTTATTTATAGATCGCGCCTTGTCGATAATTTTGCTGTTTAAAGTGTCTATATATATCTATTATAGTTATCAGGATAAGCAACAACAAAAATACACAAAAAGTTGGTAAAAATCATTGTTAAAGAACAGAAACTCCAATAAGGAGTCAACTGACGATTTCGGCAATTACATTTATTTATAAATCTTGTCTTGGTGATAATTTTTACTTTCAAAGTTTCCATTTATCTATTATAGATAGTAGTATTTAAGATTAAAGGTAAAAACGCACATATTGGTAAAAATTGTCATTAAAGGTCAATAACTCTAATAAGGGGTCGACTGGCGATTTCGGCTCTGTTGATTCTGTTGTGGATCTTTTTGCTATAAAAAGTGTCTATCTATTTATTATAGTTTTCAAGAAAACAAAAAAGAAAAAAAAATCGTAAAAAAGTCGGCATTAAAGGGCAATAACTTCAACAAGAGTCGTATAAAGATTTCAGCTATGTTGATTTATTTGTATATCTCGTCTTGCTGATCATTTTTGCTGTTTAAAGTTTATCTCTATCTATTATAATTTTCAAAATAATAGACAAGATGATTTTTTTTCAGTAAAATTCGTCTTTGAAGGGCAATAACTACGTTAAGAAGTCGTCTGACAGTTTTGATGTAAATAGACAGTAGGTAGGACTCATCATTCTAAAATCATATTTTCTCTATCTATAGCAGTTATAAGATAATAGACAAAACCTGCATTTTATCCCTATGTTATATTTTTAGCCAGCAGGCGGGGTCATCGGACACATTTTTAAATTATATATACTATAACGATGATTATGGACAAGTAATGTTGAATATGGCATATTAGTTTCAGAGCAGAAGAATTTGGTAAAAACCCTTTTGGCCAGGTGAGCTAATAAAAAAGATGAACATCGATTCAAAGACAAAAAAACCCAAACCAATAATGACAAAAAATCTACAGGTTAACACAATGTCTTCGACAGAGTGATACAAAAACAGGTACATGTATACTATAGAATACAGAATGGAAGCGGGAAATGTTTCATAAGAGATCAAAGAGCAGAAAACAGCCCAAGGCCACCAATGGGCCGTCAACGCACCGAGAAATTCCCGCACCCAGTGGTGGGCTTCAGTTGGCTCCTAAACAATGATGTATACTGGTTCAGCGAAATGGACACCACACTAAACTCCGAAACATACAAATTAACCATAATAAAAAAAAACATACAAGACTAGTAAAGGCTAGAGGTTCCTGGCTTGGCATAGCCGCAAAATTGCGGCGGGGTTATACAGGTTTTTTTTAATACTAAGTATCTTAACCCTCCCATATACTTCTAGCCAATGTTGCATAAACAAACACACAGCACTACGCAGAATAAAATTCAGTTTAAAAGAAGTCAGAGTATAATGTAAAAAGGTAACAGAAGAAACTGAGCAAAACAATAATGATAACATATGAACTGCGACGGATAAAGATCGACCTTATGCAAATGAATATCAAATATTTACATCTGTTAACTTATTTCGGGTTGAAAAAATCTCTATGCAAAGTCTGTAACTGTTTGAAAATTGAGTTGATATAAGAACCCTACAAAACAGACCCAAAATCATCTTTTATTTCGTATTTGAATATTCTGACATCAATCAAAGTCTTATACATGTACATGTATACGTGTACTTGCATAAGGTCGATTTCTATCCGACGCAGCTCATATTATTTAATAAACAAAGGACTACTAGCAGTTACTGACATGCCAGCTCTAGGCATCGATTAAACTGATCGAAAGATTATGTCTTCATCATATAAAAATCAACCACAATCCCTCCCGAGATACAAATAGCCCTAGTCTTGAAAATATTGTGAATAAGTTTAACAGAGATTATCCCTATCAAAGGTCTACAATCAACATAAAACCCCCGAAGTATCTTTTTGGTTAATAGCTCTTCAACGTTTTCGGTCCTTACACATCCTTGGCTTTCAAATATTCGGCTTTGAGCGTTCCTGATGAAGGTAAATCCAGAAAAGCGCTTCTGACGCATGAAATTTATAACGTGTTGTTTTCATTTTTTAACAGCACTGAGTCGATACCTCTGCTGGTGGACTATCAGTCTCCGAGGGTATCATCAGCTCAGTAGTCAGTACTTCGGTACTGACATGATTTTTAACAGACTATCTAAAATTGCCCGTTTATAAATTTTGAAATTATACAGAAACTAAGGTTTCAACTCCCTCAGGCACAGTTTTGGTAATTTTTTTAGGTCCTTTTTGGTTTATAGCTCTTCAACGTTTTAGGTCCTTATAGATCCTTGGCTTTCAAATATTCGGCTTTGAGCGTCCTGATGAAGGTAAATGCAGAAAAGCGCTTCGGAAGCATGACATTTATGACATTCCGGAGCACCTGAGATCACCCCCAGTTTTTGGTGGGGTTCGTGTTGCTTAGTCTTTGGTTTTCTATGTTGTGTCATCTGTACTATTATTTGTCTGTTTGTCTTTTTATTTTTGGCCATGGCGTTGTCAGTTTGTTTTCGATCTATGAGTTTGACTGTCCCTCTGGTATCTTTCGTCCCTCTTTTATAACGTGTTGTTTTCATTTTTTAAATACAACCATTGAATTTTCTGCCTTGGAACAACCACATGACAAGAACTCGTGCAGTTACTGAATTCAATAGATATGAGAAGATGTGGTATGAGTGCCAATGAGACAACTCTCCATCTAAGTCACAATTTGTAAAAGTAAACCATTATAGGTCAAAGTCATATTTGTATGGACCCGGGACGATTTAGAGCTTGACATATTCTAAAGAAACTTGTATGTAGCTCTCTAATGGTCTTTAAATTATTTTTATCGTTTGTTTGCTGTCTCATTATCGTTCATTCTTCATCTCCTTGAAATGCTATAATCATGTCACCCCGCACTAATAACCGCGTATCTGGCCGACTCAGAAATGTACAAGAAGGAGCCAAAAGGAAAAAAACCCTCAATGAAAGTCACGTTTGTCACAATTATTTATGAAGATTATCATGAGAAATTGTAGCAGCAAGTTCTTAAAAAGTACAATGCAATTGCTGGTGAATGCCACATTTTTATTCTAAATTCACAATGAAATTTTCCTAACACTAATGTTGTAACTCCCTCCGGCAAGGTTGACTTTATAGAAAGTTTTGGTCCTTTTGTTTGATAATTTCTTATGTATTATGAATTTCATTTATAAAAATTGAGTCTTGAAAATATCCAGAAACACGTGTTGTTGGCATCATAGTTATTTGGGTAGAGGACATTTTTTCTTTGCCTTCCCCCTTTTTCCCCATAATGCGTTATTTTTTTCTTTTAATTTCAGTTATTTCCGCGTGTTCTATGTTAGACCACAGAATATCTATGGTTAGATTTACATAGATATAGTAGAAGTAACATATGTTTACTAGTTACTATCAATTGTTAGTTTATTATCCTCAGCGGTCACTGATATATATATATATATATATATATATATATATATATATATATATATATATATATATATTATCAGTGACCACTGTTGATAGTAAAACATGTGACCAATTATGATTGAAATGAATATTTAATGCACAACATTTATGATAGACAGTCCATTATATTTCCACTAATTCAGAATTAGTGGTTGATATTTTATAGTTATTTTAATGAATGCGTTTTAATCATTGTTGAAAGCCGTACGATGACCTATAATTGCTTACATCTACGAAATTTGGTCTCTGGTTGATAGTTGTCTCATTGACAATCATACCAGATCGTCTCATTTCTAAGTTACTTCAGTAATTGGATTTACTAACGTACAAAAATGTAATAAACATAAAAAGAATCATAAACAGTAAGTAAATTTCACAAAAGGATTGGATAATTTTTCTTTCAAATAGTTCTCAAATCTTTCGTTGTCTGTTACAGTAAACCAATTCTTCCAGTCACCAACTGCACCTGAATGTTAACATAATTCATAATTCATAAATTCGAAATATTATTCAAAACCAAAATGAAGTTAATGCATCTGTAAGACATTTTATAGTATAAAGTTTAACGTTCAATCAAAGTGTATGTGATGTCCTTCTAATTGATGTATTGGATAAATACTCAAAAGCCACCAAAACCTTTCAAAACTGCAGTTTTCATCCATTATTTAAGAATGCATAATTAGTGACATGTCCTAAGACGACATAAACTTTTTAATATTTCTAAGGACACAGTCACACAAAGCTATGAAAATGTAAAATTAAGTATTTGAAAACTCCAAAAATGGTGTAGAAAATCCAGGTAATCTTGACAGAATATGGTGATCAGTTATAAAAAATACCGATTTCATAGCTTTTTCTAGTTTTCTCAATTTCGTGATTTTCTTTCATTTATTAGTGTTGAATAGCTCTTTTTCAATTCATCAGTGTGACCATTTGAAATTTTCTACCAATGAAATTTTGCATTCTATTCAAACTGACTGACTAATAGCATTCAAACTAAATAATTCATGCATAATAATTGTTGTTGATAACAGTTTTATGAATTTGTGAACGCGTGAATGACGGTATGACGGTGTGTCATGAAATAGATATCTAAATTCAAGTTGGCATCAACAGGGAACATTTAGGGGCGTTCCACCATTTAGCTGGACTATTTTAGTAATGCTTAAATAATCATAGCTGCTATCAATTTGTAATGAACATTCACAACAAAAAAACTAAACTGGATGCCTATTTAGTGGAGTGTCCCCTTCATCATTAGCCATTCACATGTTGTTGATACTTATGAAATTCACAGGAGACAAAACCTGTAAATTTGGTGTGTTTCTAATGGCAACATTCAGATACAACGGTGCGTAATTCTTTTACTAGGGAAAGCCGCTCGTAAAAAAAATTTATAAAGATTTCAAAGAAAAAAATCCTCATTTCCAAACGGGACGACTAAAATGAAACTAAAATTATCGGTGCCCTATGATCATCTATACTTTATAAGCTGTAAATGCTATATCATAAACATTATCACTGATGGCATCAGTAGATCAAGAAGAACACGAGTGCACACGCTGAAATGTCTCGCCTGCTTTACTTATGATGATTGAATTTTTGTTGAAAGTCTGTAATATGAAGACAGAATGAAAAATGAGAACTGGGAATGTGTCAAACAGTGAACAACCCGACCAAAGAGCAGAAGACAGCCTAAGGCCACCAATGGGTCTTCAACGCAGTGAGAAAATCCCGCACCCGGAGGCGGGCTTCAGCTGGCCCCTAAACAATTATGTTTACTAGTTCAGCAAAATGGACGCCACACTAACCCCCGAAACATATAAATGAAACAAAATTAAAAAAACATACAAGACTAACAAAGGCCAGAGGTTCCTGCTGGGAACAGGCACAAAAAGGCGGCGGGGTTAAACATGTTTTGTGAGATCTCAACCCTCCCCCTGTACCTCTAGCCAATGTGGAATAAACAAATACACAGCAATACGCACAGTTAAATCAGTTTAAAAGAAGTCCGAGTTCGATATTAAAATAGGGTTTACTACAAGTATCATATATACTTAACATTATCAAAGATCCATGTAAATGAGATCAAGGTCAGATGAACCATACCAGACAGACATGTACACCTTTCAATCAGACTATACAACACGTATAGTTAGCCTAGTACTTAAAGTATCTAAGAAACAGACCTAGATGTCGTTGGTTCATGTCTATTATATTTGTTTTTCGTAAATTGGTTTGTTATAAATAAGGCCGTTAGATTTCTCAATTGAATTGTTTCATATTTTTTCATGTCGGGGCCTTTTACAGCCGACTATACGGTATGAGTTTTTCTCATTGTTGAAGGCCATACGGTTGCCTATAATTGCTTACATCCACTTCATTTGAACTTTGTTGATCATACCACATCTCCTTATTTCTATACTAATTACGAAAATTGTACATTGACCAACAAACCATTAAAACAAGCTGCTTTCTTTAAAAAAAGAAATGCAATCGTAAACCCAAATGCTTGTTTGGCATTAGATATAAGATAATTGTTTAAAAAAAAAAAAATTATTGTTTTATATCATTTTTGTTATATAAGAATTAGAAACTGACAGTGACTGTTTACTTAATGTAAATACTGTTCAATGTGGGGTGAAATATTCTTGTTAAAGGAATATTTTTTTCTCTCCTCTCTCCCAAAAGACATCATGTTAAGTCACCCACTTGATGTTCCATTCTAAGATGCTGGTTTTTGTTTTTAAATTAGAGTTAGGTTTTTGGCTAAAGTTCAAATAAAAATGTGAAGAAATTTAATCAATTAATGATTATATGTTCTTAAGAAATGCAATACGTGCACCTGTAAAATAGCCGTTTTTATTGGAATTTGAGATATGTTCATTGTTATTTGAACAATGGCTTGATATTGATCATTATTAAGATCCTTACACCTGCTATGCAAGGTTTTTTTTGCTTAGGGTAGCAAGCATTGGCAATTTTAAGTTCTGTGCTTTGTGTATTCTCTTAAAGGTTTTAGATGACAAACCTCTTTTGTTAAAAACAAACACTTTTAAAACCTTTAACTCGCTTTGAAGATATTTTCCGGATGTCCCTTTTTATTTTGATGTTTTCTTATATTTTAAATTGTGGGTCATGAAAAAAGCCTGCAAGTTTAATTGTAAATATATACAATTTGAATCGCACTGTATCCTCTTCACCTTGATGACCGAAACCAATTCATTAAAAAAGATATTTATAGCCTAGACAAAACAGCTTACACCTTGTGCTTATAAACAAACAAACAAAATTGAAAACAACAAAAAAACTAACATGGTCAAACCTGAAATTACCACTGATAGTATACCCATCACCTAAATATGAGTTTGTTTAAAGGTCACATTTATGTATTGTTGTAAGGTGTTCATTTTTGTCGAGCCTTCGACTTTAGTCGAAAAAGCGAGACAAAGCGATTCTACATTCCGTCGGTGTCGTCGCCGGTGGCGTCCACAAATATTCACTCTGTGGTTAAAGTTTTTGAAATTTTAATAACTTTCTTAAACTATTCTGGATTTGTACCAAACTTGGACAGAAGCTTGTTTATGATCATAAGATAGTATCCAGAAGTAAATTTTGTAAGAATAAAATTCCATTTTTCCTTATTTTACTTATAAATGGACTTAGTTTTTTCTGCTGGGAAACAATACATTCACTCTGTGGTTAAAGTTTTTTAAAATTCTAATAACTTTCTTAAACTATCCTGGATTTGTACCAAACTTGGACAGAAGCTTGTTTATGATCATAAGATAGTATCCAGAAGTAAATTTTGTAAAAATGAAATTCCATTTTTTCCGTATTTTACTTATAAATGGACTTAGTTTTCTGCTGGGATACAATACATTCACTCCGAGGTTAAATTTTTTTAAAAATTTTAATAACTTTCTTATACTATCCTGGATTTGTACCAAACTTGGACAGCTTGTTTATGATTAAAAGCTAGTATCTAGAAGGAAATTTTTTGTTAAAAATTTGTACCTGTTTATCTGTATTTTACTTATAAATGGACTTAGTTTTTCTTCCAGTTAACATACATACAGTCTGAAGTTAAATTTTTTAGATTTATAAACTATCCCGGATTTTTACCAAACTTGGACAGAAGCTTCTTAAAATGAAAAAAAAATAGTATTGAGAGGAATATTTTTATTGTTGTTTTTCCTCATTTTTGTTGAGCCTGCGATTTACAGTAAAAGTAGGCGAGACACTGGGTTCCGCGGAACCCTTACGATTTTTTTTATCTGAACACGATTTTTTCATTAAATATTAAAGGGTGTCTTTTACATGGTAAAATTACACTACTGTCTTATGGTATGTAAGTAAATTCTTTTAAACCAGGTGTATTCATAAGCACATGTCCCAAGTCCGAAGCATGCTGTTAAGTGGTTGTCTTTTTTTGGTGCAGTTCATATTTGCTTTTTGTTTCTGGTTTGAAGTTAAATTAGATCTGTTTGTTTTTTCCTGTTTAAATTGTTTTATAACAGTGTTTTGGGGCCCTCGGTAGGATGCTGTCCAATGTGAGCCAAGCTTTTGTGTTGAAGGTTGAATTATAACCTATAATTGCTAATTTTGACTACACTGTGTTTTGATGGAGAGTTGTCTTCCTACCACATTTAAAAAGATATTCCCTGACATTTGACAAATCCATTAGAATAATCGAGATATTGAAATTGAACTGAAGTTGCCTAGTAGGTTTCTTACATTGATCCGGCTATCCCTTTTCTCTCTTGCTGGATAGTTTAATACTGGTCATTTGGGGGCACTGTGTAGCCTACTGATCAGTGAGATGGCTTAAAATCTTCTTACACTATTTTACATTTTCGTACTTAATATATTAAAACCGAAAATTCATCATCTGATCGTCTTTATGAAATAATAATTATCTATTTTTATTTTGAGGAACATTTTGAAGAGCATTAATTACTACAGGCCGAACATATACTAAGTAGTTAGATAATCTGTTCCTTGACCAAGATAACTATAAATAGAAATTAATTTTATTTAATTTTTCTTATCACTGCCTGCATCTGTCATCACTCGGTGTCTATTAATTAATAGACATTTGATAAGGAAATAACGTTGCAATATTTAAACAAAGAATATTGCAATTTTAAAGAAAATAAAAACTATTCAAGGACGTATATCAATTTAGAATATATACGTCCGTGGTCTATCCTAGACGTAAAATTTCAATAAAGTGCAAGAAAGACTTCATTTTAATTTCAGTATTGTCCTTTAGTTAGTCCCACAAAGACGTTGAGGTATGAAAATTATGAAATAGCCTGCTTCGTACATTATGTACATTTTCCCTAGACTCGGAATCTTAAGTGAAATGCTAGTAATACTTCTTTTATAGATTTTAGTTTTAACAAATCTCGTTTCGAATATAAATCGCATTGTTTACGTGAAATCTTATCTCATATCTAAACACAGCTGGTTTCAACGTCTGACTCGAATTAGAATAACACGTATATGTAAGGTAAATATTAGCAGCTCCACGGTATTTGCGTGCAAGGAAGTATTCAAATGCTTATTAAAGTAGCTTGCGTCATAATAAATTTCGCATCATATGTAACATATCTCTATAGCAACTTTAAGATGCCAATGATTCAACAGGTCAAATAATAAGCTATTGCGCATGTATATGAAAGGTGGCCATAGAAAGAAACAGATGTATTCCGAATAACATCCGGTTTTCCGAAAGACTACGGACATCGTCCAATATATACTGCGTAAACCCTCAGGGGTTTACGCAATGAGGTCACGGTCAGATGAACCCTGCCAGACAACATGTGCACCATGCAATCATTCCATACACCAAATATAGTTGACCTATTTGTTATAGTATCTGATAAACAGACTTAACCATGAAAACTTAATATTGACGAATGGACCATTAAAATGAGATCAAGGTCAGGTTTGCTTTTAATTCTTCAAGGTTTATTTTCTTATTTATTTTTTGCAACATCTGAAATGCTATTTGAATAACATGCCAATATTAAACAGATAAATTGTATTTACTTTCTGTGAATGAAAATAAAATTCTTGTTTCAAAACTATGTTTACACCTGTAATTCATATAACTTTCATGTATATAGAGGCAGTATTCAAACACTCTGAGAATTCACTTCAAAAGCATAAAATGAAAGGTGCATGTGTGTATGCATCATATCTCAAAGTACTACATCATAATATGCTTACCTTTCCTAAACATAAAGTCCATGTTGTTCCGTTTTTTATATGACTGTTTAAGTTCAGAAAAGGAACACTTTTCTAATACTTTACTGTAAAACTCTTCAGACTTTCGAACGTCCAAAAAGGTGGCTATTCGATCTGTTTCTCTCATTGGGTCCTGTAATAATTAATCTCGAGTTAAATACATGTTCATAGCAACTTTGAGATTAGTCAGCACAATAAGAATATATCTACATCAGGTAAGCTTTTAAAATAATAAAAGTTACAATTCGTGGAATAAAATGGATTAGAATTCGAATGATATATGATTTAAGATCAAAATGTTATACAGAGCAGTTGCTGTTAAAGGCATTTTGATAAAAAAAATAGGTAAGATTATTGACATTTTGAAGTGTGTCTAGTATGGAATTAGCACTACTTCTTTATACAGCCATGCTAGTAATATCAGACAAGAAAAGATTCGCTATTTATATAATACTCAAATGTACTTACCGTGTGTAAATCTTCGTAGTTGACATACAATACTTGAAGCTCTGGGTGTTGTTTGAATACCCTTTCCCAGTCCAGCACGTATTTGTACCATGCGCAGTGATAAACTGAAAAAAAGTCAGTCCTTTTGTATGTTCTCTTTGATCTCCATTACAGTGTATCCTTCATGTTATGTTTAAAAGATATTTACGAGAATGATTTAAGTTTTTGCTTAACGGTGCGAAGCTACATAAATTCATACATCTTTAAATCATAACCTAACAAAAGTTAGTTCGAGTTCTGATTGGTGTATATGTATATGCATATGTTATAAATAATTTGGAATTCTATCATTGCATTCAATTTCATTGGAAAGTATGGGTCTAAAACGCACACGTACTGGGAGGTAAGTACAACAAAACAACACGCAAGTATAGTTATTAACAATGTCAACAATGTTTCTGTAAACCTCGGGACATAGAAAATTTATTTGTAACTCACGCTGTATACTTTAGACGACGCTGAAGTCGAGAGTATTACTTTTACCTGAAACAATTTTCTAGTAATTCATTGGAGAGAGTAAAAATATTTTGAATTCAAGATATCGCGTGTCAGTCTTATAAAGGAATCCGAATATAACCTTTTAGGTCTGATGACTAAGTTTTATTTTGTTTTCCCTATTGAGTATTTTATTTTCCTTTCAGTCTAGCCTAAATCGTAACCCTCAGAACGGATGGCGCTAATCTTTGCTTCACGATCTTTCCTATTATGTCTCACTTTGTGCCAAATAACTTATAATACTGTCTCTGAAACCCAAATAAGGGTACTAGATCCGAACATAATCAAATAAAACTAATAAATACTTGTGAGATAAATATAAAAACTTCCCATTCTGCCCTAAAAATTCAAAAGAAACACAAAACAAAAGCTACCGATCAACTTCTGCATTCTGATATTTTCGGAATTGCCCTATCAGATACTCTGTTTTTTTTAAAGAGTGTTCTGTCGATAAGTAAAGTAAATACACTGTACACTAAAGGTTTTTGTTCCCCGATTTGTTTCTGACAATCGAAACTCATGTTTGTGTTTTGACGCAACTTTACAAACTGCCTTAGGCCGTACGGTTGCCTATAATTGCTGACATCCACTTCATTTGAACTTTGATGGCTAGTTATCTCATTGGCAATCATACCACATCTCCTTATTTTTATATTAACTTATTAAAGTAAAGCGATCGCTATTCTGAAAAATTGGGAAACAGAATATTATTCGCTCTTCAAAATTCGTAATTAAGTTACATGGATGCCTTAAGCGATTACGGGATTCTCATGGAGACTTAATATGGTTTTTTTAGAATTCAATATGAAAAATATATAACTCAAAATAACAAATGAGCTCAAATTTAATAACTAGCGACTTATCTTTTATGAATTATCTTTATATCTACATGTGTGACCTGTAAAAGTGCGCGCAAATGTAATACAAAGCTGCGCGCAAACGTACAAACAACTTTAATCCCCAAATGCACGCAAATGTAATGCGCCCATCGAACTAGTCTAAAAGGCTATAGACCGGCAAGTCTCAATTATAACTTCGTTCAAGCATGCGGAACGAACAAATAACAAGCTCACCTTTTTCCGACATGAAGAAATCTAAAAACTGACTAAATGTCCCCTTATAATCAACAGCATGTTGGCAATGATGGAAGAAGGATACAGCGACATCTTTTGGATTACGGTTTACAAATATAATCTTATTTTTCTTCTCCAGTATTTCTTGTGGTAAGTGTTTAAAACAACAATGGCTGTTTATAAGTCTGGGTGATGGTAGCTCGTCAATTTTTTCTGGTGTTTCAAATGGAAGCATTGCTACTTCTTTGGGTAGATTTTGTTCTTTGCCGTCCTGCTTCAACATGGTAGTAATTTCCCATGTCCAGTGCGTACCTGAAAAATAGCCGTGTCATATTAACTTCTTAGCGTACAACCCCAAAGTTCAGCAGACAATAAGTTCATTTTTGTTTTGTGTTTTATGTTTTTAAAAATAGAAATAATTTTAGCAATTTAGGGACAAATAAATAGTGTACTTATATAGTATATCCCAATGTCCAGTATTTACAAATAATAAAGAAAAAACCGCTGACAACAAATAGAAATAGCATGATAAACAAATGAGAACACCTGCACACATGGGTAGTCGTGTTGGTATTCGATCTACTTAGAGTAATAAGAATTACATGGTGGTTTAATCACTATATAATAAATTCATCGCTAGTTTCAATGGATGTTCACGGAGAAATTAAGAAATTATTCATGGGATTGAATTTATATATTGAATTTATCACGGGTTGGCCCTTTATACCAAATATTTTACCGCGCGAGATAGCGAAAATGACACAACATACATGTAACATCACAAGGAACAGAAATAAACATCACTATATCAATGATGACTTAACTTCATAGAAAAAAATGAAAACAACAATTTATAAATTTCATAGCTATCTTCATAAAACAGCAAGCAGTGAAACATAAGAGTAAAAGACGAAGAAATTTGTAGATCATATTAACAATCAAATAACTTCATATTAAACAAGAAATGATTGTAACAGGATGCGGTTACGAAGTCTCCCAAACGAAGCTCCCATAATTCGTAATTCCCAGGGTCGCCTGACATTGGACAAAGTCCAGTGAAAATTGGTTTGGTCCAGTAAAGTTATATGCATTAGTGATGCCTGGGGACTAACCCTGTATATCATTCAAATCATCTAGGCATGACAAACCGGAATATATATGGTTTAGGGGTGGGGATCTCGACCATTTACAAGATACTAGAATATTGGGGGTGGGGGGAACCCCTGGGGACTGACCCTAAACGTCATTCAAATGTTCGAGACATGACGAACAGGAATATATATGGTTTAGGGGTAAGGATCACGACCATTTACAAGATATTAGAACTTTCTCAAATGACAGGGGGTCGAGATGACCCCTGGGGACTAACCCTGTATATCATTCAAACCATCTTGGTATGACAAACCAGAATATGTATGGTTTAGGGGTGGGGATCTTGACCATTTACAAGATATTAGAACTTTCTTAAATAGCAGGGGGTGGGGGTGACCCCTAGGGACTAACCCTGTATATCATTCAAACCATCTTCGCATGATAAACCAGAATATATATGGTTTAGGGGTGGGGATCTCGACCATTTACAAGATACTAGAACATTGGGGGTGGGGGAACCCCTGGGGACTGACCCTAAACGTCATTCAAATGTTCGAGACATGACGAACAGGAATATATATGGTTTAGGGTTGTGGATCTTGACCATTTACAAGATATTAGAACTTTCTTAAATAGCAGGGGGTGGGGGTGACCCCTAGGAACTAACCCTGTATATCATTCAAACCATCTTAGCATGACAAACCAGAATATATAGGGTTTAGGGGTGGGGATCTTGACCACTTACAAGATATTAGAACTTTCTTAAATGGCTGGGGGTGGGGGTGACCCCTGGGGACTAACCCTGTATTTCATTTGATGTGCTTTATCAAGACAAACCAGAATGTATATGGTTTAGGGGTGGGGATCTCGACCATTTACAAGATATTAGAACTTTCTTAAATAGCAGGGGGTGGGGGTGACCCCTGAGGACTAACCCTGTATATCATTCAAACCATCTTTGCATGACTAACCAGAATATATATGGTTTAGGGGTGGGGATCTTGACCACTTACAAGATATTAGAACTTTCTTAAATGGCAGGGGGTGGGGGTGACCCCTGGGGACTAACCCTGTATTTCATTTGATGTGCTTTATCATGACAAACCAGAATATATATGGTTTAGGGGTGGGGATCTCAACCATTTACAAGATATTAGAACTTTCTCAAATGGCAGGGGGTTGGGATAACCCCTGGGGACTAACCCTGTATATCATTCAAACCTTCTTAGCATGACAAACCAGAATATATATGGTTTAGGGGTGGGGATCTTGACCACTTACAAGTTATAAGAACTTTCTTAAATGGCTGGGGATGGGGGTGACCCCTGGGGACTAACCCTGTATTTCATTTAATGTGCTTTTTCATTTAGAACATTTTCAATTAAAAAGATTGTGTCTATCACAAACGGTTTTCAATTCATAATCATTTGAAAATTAAAAAAAATAAAATCCCATAGGGTTCTATAGTAAAACCCTCCTTTCTTATTGCCCCTCAAAGTACCCCTTTATAAACCCCATTGCACAAACAAAACCCTGATTGCACCACTAGACATGTTTGTTTAACATATTGTGAAACCCTAAGTTAATCTGACAAGCGGTTTTGGAGAACGGGTGCGGACAAGTTCAAATTTAAAAGTGGCGGAAGAGGAAGAAGAAGAAGAAGAAGAAGAAGAAGAAGAAGAAGAAGAAGAAGAAGAAGAAGAAGAAGAATAATAATAATAATAATAATAATAAGAACTGAGCAAAACCAATAAGTCTTCCCAAACTTCGTTTGGGAGACTTAAATATTAAAATTTTTATTTAGCGAGAAAAAAATATTTTTGAGGGTCTATATTTTATTTAAAAGTTATTATGTAAAAATAATAAAAAATTAAATAATAATAAAAAGAGCAAAATGTTGCCCTAATCATACGAAATTGTCATACAACTAATCAATAGGGTGCGCATTTAAAAGTTGATTTAAAACCTGACTTTTATAAACTCATGTTTAATTAATAAATGAAAAATATTTTTGTTTTGGTAGATCGATCAAATATTTTTGAAGTGAATAAATGACATGGCTCCACCAAAAGCAATACTTGATAAAGAGAATGATTTCTTTCACACATTTACCCACACACAGTTGGCTAATGGATAAAATGCTGTGTGAAGACCATTACTTTTATGATAACAGATCTACCAAATTCTTCAACACCTTAGTTTAGTGAAATGTTACAAAGATATCAACTTATAGAAAATACACGAGGCAATTTTTTGAAAAAGACACACACACACACACTTATCAACAAATGTAAGAAGTTATCGAAAGCTATTGCAACCATACTCTTTTATCACGAAATAAACTATTTTCAATATCTGAAGAAGTAAAAGCATACCAAAGACTACCTGAAGTGTTGCCACTTTTACTTAGTAATTATGCACGAGTTTGTGTGTGTTAATTTGAAAACTAACAATTTTACTACTCACCGGCTTTTGGGTAAGCTACCAAGAATACATCGTCTGGTCTGATATGCATTTTGATTATATTTGGTATATTAATTCGATGGTCTGCAATACGTTCCTTCTCTATTGCCTTCTTTGACAGATAGTATCCATCATATTCAATGACATTCACGCTGTTGCCATTATTGTCACTGAGAACAGTGACTTCTTCATCCTTGAAATTAACTAAATTAGAAAAATTGAAAGAAAAAATGCTAATCAATCTACAAACAGTTGAAAATGACACAAAACAAAAATCGATTCGGAATATTCCTATTTAACTTTTATATTACAGGGGTTACAAATATTCCTATCACAGACGACAAAAACACAAAGTTCAAATAAACAAATAACACTGACAATAGATCTAAGTTACTAAAAGCAAGCTTTAATGTGCTTGATTTTGTGATAAAAAAATTAAGCCGTCGATCACTCTCATATGACCGCTGTACTTTCCATTAGATTTCTTACAGTGTAGAACAAGTAGAGACGATTTTGAGCAGTGGTTTAACAACTTTTCAAGTAAATTTTGACAACGGAATCTCATTACAGATAAGGAAAAAAAACTAGAGTGAATACGCTGAGATGACTCACCTGCTTTATACAAGGTCTGTAAACCGTGAAATTTTGATCAAAACCGTAGTTTGGCATATTAATCAAAAAGTTCTTATCCTAATTAACGTGTGTACTAGGTATCAAGTTGATGTAAACACAACTTCATGGTAAACTACCTTAACCAAAAGCTTGAAACTGACACGATACGGACAAACGGACGGACAAAACAACGAACGGATGCACACAGACCAGAAAATATGATAGCCACTACCACCCTACGTGGTGTATAAAAAGGACAACGTTAAAGTTTACCGTTGAATTTAGTGAGAGCCATGGTCAGGTTTATAAGTTTCAGAATATTTTGAAGAGCAAAGAGTGTGTAATCATATCCCTTTTGATGTGTGATCCACGCAAGATTTTTTTTAAATTTAAAAAAAAATAGTTTTACGATAGCCACCATGGCCACAAGACTGTTGAGTTGCTTGGAGGCTAATTTCCTAAAGGGAGTTCGTATCTTCTCGAACTGAAAGTGTGTATGTATGTTTGTTTGATGGTGCTTAACGCCATTTTCAGCTGCATTGGCTATATAATGGCGACCACTTTTTATTGTGGGAGGATGCGGCAGTACTCGGTGAGAATCAATTTGAAAGAATTGGTCCTGCATTGTTTCATTTAACAGAATGTCTAACGTAGATACAACTATCGTGTTTAACATGTTTAAGGGAGCCATCGTTCTTTATAAAATCCACTCTGATCCAAACAAAATATTCTCTGAAATGGACATTATCAAGATGCTTGATTTTTTTATTGTTAAAATATTTGTTACGTTCGGAGGACGTGTTTTTCAACAAACAATCGGCATTCCAACGGGAATCAACTGTGCTCCTCTTCTTAACGCATTGTTACGTTATTTATATGAGGCATACTTCATACAGGATCTTTTGATGAAGAATGAAAAGAAGCTAGGATCATCCTTTAAATTCATGTTCCGCTTTATAGATAATGTCCTCTCACTGAATGATTCAAAATCTACAAATATATCCCATCGAACTTGAAATAAAGGATACAACTTGGTTTGTACTTATATTAGCAACACGATGGGTGCCACATGTGTAACAGGATCTGTTTACCCTTCCGTAGAACCTGATATCACCCCCGGATTTTGATGGGGTTTGTGTTGCTCAGTCTTTACTTTTATGGGTTGTGTTTTGTAGACTGTTGTTTGTTTTTTAGTCGTTTTTCGTTTCTTGTCATGGCATTGTCAATTCGTTTTCGACCTAGAGTTTGACTATCCCTTTGGTATATTTCGCCTCTCTCTTATTACAGAAGAATGTAAAATATCGGTTTGGAGGTGAATCTAGTCAGTTTTCTATGAAATGTAAATTTATAATTATATTAAATACAGGCGGACGAAAATGTTTTAAATAGAGTATACCCATTTCTCCGGTGATAGCTGCAGTCACTGAGTGTCATTTTCTTGAAATACTAATAAGCCTGGAACTCCATAGCTGGAGATGCACAAATTTCCATATCAAAATTGTACATGTATTTACTTCGCTTTGGAAATCATTGCTTTTTTTCGAAAAGATTACATATTTGTACATATATATATATATATACAAGTCTAAATTGAAATCAACGTTCAAACCTATGATTGCGTTGGATAAAAACCGCAATTTTTATACGTGTGCATGCAAAACAAATTTCTTGGTAGAGGGGTCTAAATACAGCACAAACAACATTTTCCAAAATACCAAAAAGTGAAAAAGTATATTTTAACAAAACGCATTTGACTAGCAGGTCGAACAACGGATGTTCTTAAACCCTGCTGACTGCCATGGCGATTGCCAAATAAACGGATCACAGATGTAACAAAATGGATCTTAATTTTAATCTAATACCAAATATAAAAAACAAAAAACTTGCGGAAAAGATGGTATACCGCAAACATGAGGTGCAAAAATTTGTACACCATATCCGGATTTCGACAATTAATGTCTCTTTAGTGATGTTAGGAATCGAAACGGTATTTGGAAGGCCATATAATTTACCTCAATTTGGGATTGACTCTTGAATTTTGAAGAGTCGAAATAGGATGAACGGATCATATAAACCCGAAGGCAAATATAATACAAGCCCAAACGAAAAAATATAAACAAGTCTAAATTGAAATCAACGTTCAAACCTATGATTGCGTTGGATAAAAACCGAAATTTTTATACGTGTGCATGCAAAACAAATTTCTTGGTAGAGGGGTCTAAATACAGCACAAACAACATTTTCCAAAATACCAAAAAGTGAAAAAGTAAATTTTAACAAAACTCATTTGACTAGCAGGTCGAACAACGGATGTTCTTAAACCCTGCTGACTGCTATGGCGATTGCCAAATAAACGGATCACAGATGTAACAAAATGGATCTTGATTTTAATCTAATACCAAATAGAAAAAACAAAAAACTTGCGGAAAAGATGGTTTACCGCAAACATGAGGTGCAAAAGTTGTACACCATATCCGGATTTCGACAATTAATGTCTCTTCAGTGATGTTAGGAATCGAAACGGTATTTGGAAGGCCATATAATTTACCTCAATTTGGGATTGACTCTTGAATTTTTAAGAGTCGAAATAGGATGAACGGATCATATAAACCCGAAGGCAAATATAATACAAGCCCAAACGAAAAAATATAAACAAGTCTAAATTGAAATCAACGTTCAAACCTATGATTGCGTTGGATAAAAACCGCAATTTTTATACGTGTGCATGCAAAACAAATTTCTTGGTAGAGGGGTCTAAATACAGCACAAACAACATTTTCCAAAAGACCAAAAAGTGAAAAAGTATATTTTAACAAAACGCATTTGACTAGCAGGTCGAACAACGGATGTTCTTAAACCCTGCTGACTGCCATGGCGATTGCCAAATGAACGGATCACAGATGTAACAAAATGGATCTTAATTTTAATCTAATACCAAATAGAAAAAAAAAAAAAACTTGCAGAAAAGATGGTATACCGCAAACATGAGGTGCAAAAATTTGTACACCATATCCGGATTTCGACAATTAATGTCTCTTCAGTAATGTTAGGAATCGAAACGGTATTTGGAAGGCCATATAATTTACCTCAATTTGGGATTGACTCTTGAATTTTGAAGAGTCGAAATAGGATGAACGGATCATATAAACCCGAAGGCAAATATAATACAAGCCCAAACGAAAAAATATAAACAAGTCTAAATTGAAATCAACGTTCAAACCTATGATTGCGTTGGATAAAAACCGCAATTTTTATACGTGTGCATGCAAAACAAATTTCTTGGTAGAGGGGTCTAAATACAGAACAAACAACATTTTCCAAAAGACCAAAAAGTGAAAAAGTATATTTTAACAAAACGCATTTGACTAGCAGGTCGAACAACGGATGTTCTTAAACCCTGCTGACTGCCATGGCGATTGCCAAATAAACGGATCACAGATGTAACAAAATGGATCTTAATTTTAATCTAATACCAAATATAAAAAACAAAAAACTTGCGGAAAAGATGGTATACCGCAAACATGAGGTGCAAAAATTTGTACACCATATCCGGATTTCGACAATTAATGTCTCTTTAGTGATGTTAGGAATCGAAACGGTATTTGGAAGGCCATATAATTTACCTCAATTTGGGATTGACTCTTGAATTTTGAAGAGTCGAAATAGGATGAACGGATCATATAAACCCGAAGGCAAATATAATACAAGCCCAAACGAAAAAATATAAACAAGTCTAAATTGAAATCAACGTTCAAACCTATGATTGCGTTGGATAAAAACCGCAATTTTTATACGTGTGCATGCAAAACAAATTTCTTGGTAGAGGGGTCTAAATACAGTACAAACAACATTTTCCAAAAGACCAAAAAGTGAAAAAGTATATTTTAACAAAACGCATTTGACTAGCAGGTCGAACAACGGATGTTCTTAAACCCTGCTGACTGCCATGGCGATTGCCAAATAAACGGATCACAGATGTAACAAAATGGATCTTAATTTTAATCTAATACCAAAAAGATAAAACAAAAAACTTGCGGAAAAGATGGTATACCGCAAACATGAGGTGCAAAAATTTGTACACCATATCCGGATTTCGACAACTAATGTCTCTTCAGTGATGTTAGGAATCGAAACGGTATTTGGAAGGCCATATAATTTACCTCAATTTGGGATTGACTCTTGAATTTTGAAGAGTCGAAATAGGATGAACGGATCATATAAACCCGAAGGCAAATATAATACAAGCCCAAACGAAAAAATATAAACAAGTCTAAATTGAAATCAACGTTCAAACCTATGATTGCGTTGGATAAAAACTGCAATTTTAATACGTGTGCATGCAAAACAAATTTCCTGGTAGAGGGGTCTAAATACGGCACAAACAACATTTTCCAAAAGACCAAAAAGTGAAAAAGTATATTTTAACAAAACGCATTTGACTAGCAGGTCGAACAACGGATGTTCTTAAACCCTGCTGACTGCCATGGCGATTGCCAAATAAACGGATCACAGATGTAACAAAATGGATCTTAATTTTAATCTAATACAAAATAGAAAAAACAAAAAACTTGCGGAAAAGATGGTATACCGCAAACATAAGGTGCAAAAATTTGTACACCATATCCGGATTTCGACAATTAATGTCTCTTCAGTGATGTTAGGAATCGAAACGGTATTTGGAAGGCCATATAATTTACCTCAATTTGGGATTGACTCTTGAATTTTGAAGAGTCGAAATAGGATGAACGGATCATATAAACCCGAAGGCAAATATAATACAAGCCCAAACGAAAAAATATAAACAAGTCTAAATTGAAATCAACGTTCAAACCTATGATTGCGTTGGATAAAAACCGCAATTTTTATACGTGTGCATGCAAAACAAATTTCTTGGTAGAGGGGTCTAAATACAGCACAAACAACATTTTCCAAAAGACCAAAAAGTGAAAAAGTATATTTTAACAAAACGCATTTGACTAGCAGGTCGAACAACGGATGTTCTTAAACCCTGCTGACTGCCATGGCGATTGCCAAATAAACGGATCACAGATGTAACAAAATGGATCTTAATTTAAATCTAATACCAAAAAGATAAAACAAAAAACTTGCGGAAAAGATGGTATACCGCAAACATGAGGTGCAAAAATTTGTACACCATATCCGGATTTCGACAATTAATGTCTCTTCAGTGATGTTAGGAATCGAAACGGTATTTGGAAGGCCATATAATTTACCTCAATTTGGGATTGACTCTTGAATTTTGAAGAGTCGAAATAGGATGAACGGATCATATAAACCTGAAGGCAAATATAATACAAGACCAAACGAAAAAATATAAACAAGTCTAAATTGAAATCAACGTTCAAACCTATGATTGCGTTGGATAAAAACCGCAATTTTAATACGTGTGCATGCAAAACAAATTTCCTGGTAGAGGGGTCTAAATACAGCACAAACAACATTTTCCAAAAGACCAAAAAGTGAAAAAGTATATTTTAACAAAACTCATTTGACTAGCACGTCGAACAACGGATGTTCTTAAACCCTGCTGACTGCCATGGCGATTGCCAAATAAACGGATCACAGATGTAACAAAATGGATCTTAATTTTAATCTAATACCAAATAGAAAAAACAAAAAACTTGCGGAAAAGATGGTATACCGCAAACATGAGGTTCAAAAATTTGTACACCATATCCGGATTTCGACAACTAATGTCTCTTCAGTGATGTTAGGAATCGAAACGGTATTTTGAGACCATATAATTTACCTCAATTTGGGATTGACTCTTGAACTTTGAAGAGTCGAAATAGGATGAACGGATCATATAAACCCGAAGGCAAATATAACACAAGCCCAAACGAAAAAACATAAACAAGTCTAAATTGAAATCAACGTTCAAACCTATGATTGCGTTGGATAAAAACCGCAATTTTTATACGTGTGCATGCAAAACAAATTTCTTGGTAGAGGGGTCTAAATACAGCACAAACAACATTTTCCAAAAGACCAAAAAGTGAAAAAGTATATTTTAACAAAACGCATTTGACTAGCAGGTCGAACAACGGATGTTCTTAAACCCTGCTGACTGCCATGGCGATTGCCAAATAAACGGATCACAGATGTAACAAAATGGATCTTAATTTTAATCTAATACCAAAAAGATAAAACAAAAAACTTGCGGAAAAGATGGTATACCGATAACATGAGGTGCAAAAATTTGTACACCATATCCGGATTTCGACAATTAATGTCTTTTCAGTGATGTTAGGAATCGAAATGGTATTTGGAAGGCCATATAATTTACCTCAATTTGGGATTGACTCTTGAATTTTGAAGAGTCGAAATAGGATGAACGGATCATATAAACCTGAAGGCAAATATAATACAAGACCAAACGAAAAAATATAAACAAGTCTAAATTGAAATCAACGTTCAAACCTATGATTGCGTTGGATAAAAACCGCAATTTTAATACGTGTGCATGCAAAACAAATTTCCTGGTAGAGGGGTCTAAATACAGCACAAACAACATTTTCCAAAAGACCAAAAAGTGAAAAAGTATATTTTAACAAAACTCATTTGACTAGCAGGTCGAACAACGGATGTTCTTAAACCCTGCTGACTGCCATGGCGATTGCCAAATAAACGGATCACAGATGCAACAAAATGGATCTTAATTTTAATCTAATACCAAATAGAAAAAACAAAAAACTTGCGGAAAAGATGGTATACCGCAAACATGAGGTGCAAAAATTTGTACACCATATCCGGATTTCGACAACTAATGTCTCTTCAGTGATGTTAGGAATCGAAACGGTATTTTGAGACCATATAATTTACCTCAATTTGGGATTGACTCTTGAACTTTGAAGAGTCGAAATAGGATGAACGGATCATATAAACCCGAAGGCAAATATAATACAAGCCCAAACGAAAAAATATAAACAAGTCTAAATTGAAATCAACGTTCAAACCTATGATTGGGTTGGATAAAAACCGCAATTTTTATACGTGTGTATGCAAAACAAATTTCCTGGTAGAGGGGTCTAAATACAGCACAAACAACATTTTCCAAAAGACCAAAAAGTGAAAAAGTATATTTTAACGAAACTCATTTGACTAGCAGGTCGAACAACGGATGTTCTTAAACCCTGCTGACTGCCATGGCGATTGCCAAATAAACGGATCACAGATGTAACAAAATGGATCTTAATTTTAATCTAATACCAAATAGAAAAAACAAAAAACTTGCGGAAAAGATGGTATACCGCAAACATGAGGTTCAAAAATTTGTACACCATATCCGGATTTCGACAATTAATGTCTCTTCAGTGATGTTAGGAATCGAAACGGTATTTGGAAGGCCATATAATTTACCTCAATTTGGGATTGACTCTTGAACTTTGAAGAGTCGAAATAGGATGAACGGATCATATAAACCCGAAGGCAAATATAATACAAGCCCAAACGAAAAAATATAAACAAGTCTAAATTGAAATCAACGTTCAAACCTATGATTGCGTTGGATAAAAACCGCAATTTTTATACGTGTGCATGCAAAACAAATTTCTTGGTAGAGGGGTCTAAATACAGCACAAACAACATTTTCCAAAAGACCAAAAAGTGAAAAAGTATATTTTAACAAAACGCATTTGACTAGCAGGTCGAACAACGGATGTTCTTAAACCCTGCTGACTGCCATGGCGATTGCCAAATAAACGGATCACAGATGTAACAAAATGGATCTTAATTTTAATCTAATACCAAAAAGATAAAACAAAAAACTTGCGGAAAAGATGGTATACCGCAAACATGAGGTGCAAAAATTTGTACACCATATCCGGATTTCGACAATTAATGTCTCTTCAGTGATGTTAGGAATCGAAACGGTATTTGGAAGGCCATATAATTTACCTCAATTTGGGATTGACTCTTGAATTTTGAAGAGTCGAAATAGGATGAACGGATCATATAAACCTGAAGGCAAATATAATACAAGACCAAACGAAAAAATATAAACAAGTCTAAATTGAAATCAACGTTCAAACCTATGATTGCGTTGGATAAAAACCGCAATTTTAATACGTGTGCATGCAAAACAAATATCCTGGTAGAGGGGTCTAAATACAGCACAAACAACATTTTCCAAAAGACCAAAAAGTGAAAAAGTATATTTTAACAAAACTCATTTGACTAGCAGGTCGAACAACGGATGTTCTTAAACCCTGCTGACTGCCATGGCGATTGCCAAATAAACGGATCACAGATGTAACAAAATGGATCTTAATTTTAATCTAATACCAAATAGAAAAAACAAAAAACTTGCGGAAAAGATGGTATACCGGAAACATGAGGTGCAAAAATTTGTACACCATATCCGGATTTCGACAATTAATGTCTCTTCAGTGATGTTAGGAATCGAAACGGTATTTGGAAGGCCATATAATTTACCTCAATTTGGGATTGACTCTTGAATTTTGAAGAGTCGAAATAGGATGAACGGATCATATAAACCTGAAGGCAAATATAATACAAGACCAAACGAAAAAATATAAACAAGTCTAAATTGAAATCAACGTTCAAACCTATGATTGCGTTGGATAAAAACCGCAATTTTAATACGTGTGCATGCAAAACAAATTTCCTGGTAGAGGGGTCTAAATACAGCACAAACAACATTTTCCAAAAGACCAAAAAGTGAAAAAGTATATTTTAACAAAACTCATTTGATTAGCAGGTCGAACAACGGATGTTCTTAAACCCTGCTGACTGCCATGGCGATTGCCAAATAAACGGATCACAGATGTAACAAAATGGATCTTAATTTTAATCTAATACCAAATAGAAAAAACAAAAAACTTGCGGAAAAGATGGTATACCGCAAACATGAGGTGCAAAAATTTGTACACCATATCCGGATTTCGACAATTAATGTCTCTTCAGTGATGTTAGGAATCGAAACGGTATTTGGAAGGCCATATAATTTACCTCAATTTGGGATTGACTCTTGAATTTTGAAGAGTCGAAATAGGATGAACGGATCATATAAACCTGAAGGCAAATATAATACAAGACCAAACGAAAAAATATAAACAAGTCTAAATTGAAATCAACGTTCAAAGCTATGATTGCGTTGGATAAAAACCGCAATTTTAATACGTGTGCATGCAAAACAAATTTCTTGGTAGAGGGGTCTAAATACAGCACAAACAAAATTTTCCAAAAGACCAAAAAGTGAAAAAGTATATTTTAACAAAACGCATTTGACTAGCAGGTCGAACAACGGATGTTCTTAAACCCTGCTGACTGCCATGGCGATTGCCAAATAAACGGATCACAGATGTAACAAAATGGATCTTAATTTTAATCTAATACCAAATAGAAAAAAAAACAAAAAACTTGCGGAAAAGATGGTATACCGCAAACATGAGGTGCAAAAATTTGTACACCATATCCGGATTTCGACAATTAATGTCTCTTCAGTGATGTTAGGAATCGAAACGGTATTTGGAAGGCCATATAATTTACCTCAATTTGGGATTGACTCTTGAATTTTGAAGAGTCGAAATAGGATGAACGGATCATATAAACCCGAAGGCAAATATAATACAAGCCCAAACGAAAAAATATAAACAAGTCTAAATTGAAATCAACGTTCAAACCTATGATTGCGTTGGATAAAAACCGCAATTTTTATACGTGTGCATGCAAAACAAATTTCTTGGTAGAGGGGTCTAAATACAGCACAAACAAAATTTTCCAAAAGACCAAAAAGTGAAAAAGTATATTTTAACAAAACGCATTTGACTAGCAGGTCGAACAATGGATGTTCTTAAACCCTGCTGACTGCCATGGCGATTGCCAAATAAACGGATCACAGATGTAACAAAATGGATCTTAATTTTAATCTAATACCAAATAGAAAAAACAAAATAACTTGCGGAAAAGATGGTATACCGCAAACATGAGGTGCAAAAATTTGTACACCATATCCGGATTTCGACAATTAATGTCTCTTCAGTGATGTTAGGAATCGAAACGGTATTTGGAAGGCCATATAATTTACCTCAATTTGGGATTGACTCTTGAATTTTGAAGAGTCGAAATAGGATGAATGGATCATATAAACCCGAAGGCAAATATAATACAAGCCCAAACGAAAAAATATAAACAAGTCTAAATTGAAATCAACGTTCAAACCTATGATTGCGTTGGATAAAAACCGCAATTTTTATACGTGTGCATGCAAAACAAATTTCTTGGTAGAGGGGTCTAAATACAGCACAAACAACATTTTCCAAAAGACCAAAAAGTGAAAAAGTATATTTTACCAAACGCATTTGACTAGCAGGTCGAACAACGGATGTTCTTAAACCCTGCTGACTGCCATGGCGATTGCCAAATAAACGGATCACAGATGTAACAAAATGGATCTTAATTTTAATCTAATACCAAATAGAAAAAACAAAAAACTTGCGGAAAAGATGGTATACCGCAAACATGAGGTGCAAAAATTTGTACACCATATCCGGATTTCGACAATTAATGTCTCTTCAGTGATGTTAGGAATCGAAACGGTATTTGGAAGGCCATATAATTTACCTCAATTTGGGATTGACTCTTGAATTTTGAAGAGTCGAAATAGGATGAACGGATCATATAAACCCGAAGGCAAATATAATACAAGCCCAAACGAAAAAATATAAACAAGTCTAAATTGAAATCAACGTTCAAACCTATGATTGCGTTGGATAAAAACCGCAATTTTTATACGTGTGCATGCAAAACAAATTTCTTGGTAGAGGGGTCTAAATACAGCACAAACAACATTTTCCAAAAGACCAAAAAGTGAAAAAGTATATTTTACCAAACGCATTTGACTAGCAGGTCGAACAACGGATGTTCTTAAACCCTGCTGACTGCCATGGCGATTGCCAAATAAACGGATCACAGATGTAACAAAATGGATCTTAATTTTAATCTAATACCAAATAGAAAAAACAAAAAACTTGCGGAAAAGATGGTATACCGCAAACATGAGGTTCAAAAATTTGTACACCATATCCGGATTTCGACAATAAATGTCTCTTCAGTGATGTTAGGAATCGAAACGGTATTTGGAAGGCCATATAATTTACCTCAATTTGGGATTGACTCTTGAATTTTGAAGAGTCGAAATAGGATGAACGGATCATTTAAACCCGAAGGCAAATATAATACAAGCCCAAACGAAAAAATATAAACAAGTCTAAACTGAAATCAACGTTCAAACTTATGATTGCGTTGGATAAAAACCGCAATTTTTATACGTGTGCATGCAAAACAAATTTCTTGGTAGAGGGGTCTAAATACAGCACAAACAACATTTTCCAAAAGACCAAAAAGTGAAAAAGTATATTTTAACAAAACGCATTTGACTAGCAGGTCGAACAACGGATGTTCTTAAACCCTGCTGACTGCCATGGCGATTGCCAAATAAACGGATCACAGATGTAACAAAATGGATCTTAATTTTAATCTAATACCAAATAGAAAAAACAAAAAACTTTCGGAAAAGATGGTATACCGCAAACATGAGGTGCAAAAATTTGTACACCATATACGGATTTCGACAATTAATGTCTCTTCAGTGATGTTAGGAATCGAAACGGTATTTGGAAGGCCATATAATTTACCTCAATTTGGGATTGACTCTTGAATTTTGAAGAGTTGAAATAGGATGAACGGATCATATAAACCCGAAGGCAAATATAATACAAGCCCAAACGAAAAAATATAAACAAGTCTAAATTGAAATCAACGTTCAAACCTATGATTGCGTTGGATAAAAACCGCAATTTTTATACGTGTGCATGCAAAACAAATTTCTTGGTAGAGGGGTCTAAATACAGCACAAACAACATTTTCCAAAAGACCAAAAAGTGAAAAAGTATATTTTAACAAAACGCATTTGACTAGCAGGTCGAACAACGGATGTTCTTTAACCCTGCTGACTGCCATGGCGATTGCCAAATAAACGGATCACAGATGTAACAAAATGGATCTTAATTTTAATCTAATACCAAATAGAAAAAACAAAAAACTTGCGGAAAAGATGGTATACCGCAAACATGAGGTTCAAAAATTTGTACACCATATCCGGATTTCGACAATAAATGTCTCTTCAGTGATGTTAGGAATCGAAACGGTATTTGGAAGGCCATATAATTTACCTCAATTTGGGATTGACTTTTGAATTTTGAAGAGTCGAAATAGGATGAACGGATCATTTAAACCCGAAGGCAAATATAATACAAGCCCAAACGAAAAAATATAAACAAGTCTAAATTGAAATCAACGTTCAAACCTATGATTGCGTTGGATAAAAACCGCAATTTTTATACGTGTGCATGCAAAACAAATTTCTTGGTAGAGGGGTCTAAATACAGCACAAACAACATTTTCCAAAAGACCAAAAAGTGAAAAAGTATATTTTAACAAAACGCATTTGACTAGCAGGTCGAACAACGGATGTTCTCAAACCCTGCTGACTGCCATGGCGATTGCCAAATAAACGGATCACAGATGTAACAAAATGGATCTTAATTTTAATCTAATACCAAATAGAAAAAACAAAATTTCTTGCGGAAAAAATGGTATACCGCAAACATGAGGTGCAAAAATTTGTACACCATATCCGGATTTCGACAATTAATGTCTCTTCAGTGATGTTAGGAATCGAAACGGTATTTGGAAGGCCATATAATTTACCTCAATTTGGGATTGACTCTTGAATTTTGAAGAGTTGAAATAGGATGAACGGATCATATAAACCCGAAGGCAAATATAATACAAGCCCAAACGAAAAAATATAAACAAGTCTAAATTGAAATCAACGTTCAAACCTATGATTGCGTTGGATAAAAACCGCAATTTTTATACGTGTGCATGCAAAACAAATTTCTTGGTAGAGGGGTCTAAATACAGCACAAACAACATTTTCCAAAAGACCAAAAAGTGAAAAAGTATATTTTAACAAAACGCATTTGACAAGCAGGTCGAACAACGGATGTTCTCAAACCCTGCTGACTGCCATGGCGATTGCCAAATAAACGGATCACAGATGTAACAAAATGGATCTTAATTTTAATCTAATACCAAATAGAAAAAACAAAATTTCTTGCGGAAAAAATGGTATACCGCAAACATGAGGTGCAAAAATTTGTACACCATATCCGGATTTCGACAATTAATGTCTCTTCAGTGATGTTAGGAATCGAAACGGTATTTGGAAGGCCATATAATTTACCTCAATTTGGGATTGACTCTTGAATTTTGAAGAGTCCAAATAGGATGAACGGATCATATAAACCCGAAGGCAAATATAATACAAGCCCAAACGAAAAAATATAAACAAGTCTAAATTGAAATCAACGTTCAAACCTATGATTGCGTTGGATAAAAACCGCAATTTTTATACGTGTGCATGCAAAACAAATTTCTTGGTAGAGGGGTCTAAATACAGCACAAACAACATTTTCCAAAAGACCAAAACGTGAAAAAGTATATTTTAACAAAACGCATTTGACTAGCAGGTCGAACAACGGATGTTCTTAAACCCTGCTGACTGCCATGGCGATTGCCAAATAAACGGATCACAGATGTAACAAAATGGATCTTAATTTTAATCTAATACCAAATAGAAAAAACAAAAAACTTTCGGAAAAGATGGTATACCGCAAACATGAGGTGCAAAAATTTGTACACCATATACGGATTTCGACAATTAATGTCTCTTCAGTGATGTTAGGAATCGAAACGGTATTTGGAAGGCCATATAATTTACCTCAATTTGGGATTGACTCTTGAATTTTGAAGAGTTGAAATAGGATGAACGGATCATATAAACCCGAAGGCAAATATAATACAAGCCCAAACGAAAAAATATAAACAAGTCTAAATTGAAATCAACGTTCAAACCTATGATTGCGTTGGATAAAAACCGCAATTTTTATACGTGTGCATGCAAAACAAATTTCTTGGTAGAGGGGTCTAAATACAGCACAAACAACATTTTCCAAAAGACCAAAAAGTGAAAAAGTATATTTTAACAAAACGCATTTGACAAGCAGGTCGAACAACGGATGTTCTCAAACCCTGCTGACTGCCATGGCGATTGCCAAATAAACGGATCACAGATGTAACAAAATGGATCTTAATTTTAATCTAATACCAAATAGAAAAAACAAAATAACTTGCGGAAAAAATGGTATACCGCAAACATGAGGTGCAAAAATTTGTACACCATATCCGGATTTCGACAATTAATGTCTCTTCAGTGATGTTAGGAATCGAAACGGTATTTGGAAGGCCATATAATTTACCTCAATTTGGGATTGACTCTTGAATTTTGAAGAGTCGAAATAGGATGAACGGATCATATAAACCCGAAGGCAAATATAATACAAGCCCAAACGAAAAAATATAAACAAGTCTAAATTGAAATCAACGTTCAAACCTATGATTGCGTTGGATAAAAACCGCAATTTTTATACGTGTGCATGCAAAACAAATTTCTTGGTAGAGGGGTCTAAATACAGCACAAACAACATTTTCCAAAAGACCAAAAAGTGAAAAAGTATATTTTACCAAACGCATTTGACTAGCAGGTCGAACAACGGATGTTCTTAAACCCTGCTGACTGCCATGGCGATTGATAATAAACGGATCACAGATGTAACAAAATGGATCTTAATTTTAATCTAATACCAAATAGAAAAAACAAAAAACTTGCGGAAAAGATGGTATACCGCAAACATGAGGTTCAAAAATTTGTACACCATATCCGGATTTCGACAATAAATGTCTCTTCAGTGATGTTAGGAATCGAAACAGTATTTGGAAGGCCATATAATTTACCTCAATTTGGGATTGACTCTTGAATTTTGAAGAGTCGAAATAGGATGAACGGATCATTTAAACCCGAAGGCAAATATAATACAAGCCCAAACGAAAAAATATAAACAAGTCTAAACTGAAATCAACGTTCAAACTTATGATTGCGTTGGATAAAAACCGCAATTTTTATACGTGTGCATGCAAAACAAATTTCTTGGTAGAGGGGTCTAAATACAGCACAAACAACATTTTCCAAAAGACCAAAAAGTGAAAAAGTATATTTTAACAAAACGCATTTGACTAGCAGGTCGAACAACGGATGTTCTTAAACCCTGCTGACTGCCATGGCGATTGCCAAATAAACGGATCACAGATGTAACAAAATGGATCTTAATTTTAATCTAATACCAAATAGAAAAAACAAAAAACTTTCGGAAAAGATGGTATACCGCAAACATGAGGTGCAAAAATTTGTACACCATATACGGATTTCGACAATTAATGTCTCTTCAGTGATGTTAGGAATCGAAACGGTATTTGGAAGGCCATATAATTTACCTCAATTTGGGATTGACTCTTGAATTTTGAAGAGTTGAAATAGGATGAACGGATCATATAAACCCGAAGGCAAATATAATACAAGCCCAAACGAAAAAATATAAACAAGTCTAAATTGAAATCAACGTTCAAACCTATGATTGCGTTGGATAAAAACCGCAATTTTTATACGTGTGCATGCAAAACAAATTTCTTGGTAGAGGGGTCTAAATACAGCACAAACAACATTTTCCAAAAGACCAAAAAGTGAAAAAGTATATTTTACCAAACGCATTTGACTAGCAGGTCGAACAACGGATGTTCTTAAACCCTGCTGACTGCAATGGCGATTGCCAAATAAACGGATCACAGATGTAACAAAATGGATCTTAATTTTAATCTAATACCAAATAGAAAAAACAAAAAACTTGCGGAAAAGATGGTATACCGCAAACATGAGGTTCAAAAATTTGTACACCATATCCGGATTTCGACAATAAATGTCTCTTCAGTGATGTTAGGAATCGAAACAGTATTTGGAAGGCCATATAATTTACCTCAATTTGGGATTGACTCTTGAATTTTGAAGAGTCGAAATAGGATGAACGGATCATTTAAACCCGAAGGCAAATATAATACAAGCCCAAACGAAAAAATATAAACAAGTCTAAACTGAAATCAACGTTCAAACTTATGATTGCGTTGGATAAAAACCGCAATTTTTATACGTGTGCATGCAAAACAAATTTCTTGGTAGAGGGGTCTAAATACAGCACAAACAACATTTTCCAAAAGACCAAAAAGTGAAAAAGTATATTTTAACAAAACGCATTTGACTAGCAGGTCGAACAACGGATGTTCTTTAACCCTGCTGACTGCCATGGCGATTGCCAAATAAACGGATCACAGATGTAACAAAATGGATCTTAATTTTAATCTAATACCAAATAGAAAAAACAAAAAACTTGCGGAAAAGATGGTATACCGCAAACATGAGGTGCAAAAATTTGTACACCATATCCGGATTTCGACAATTACTGTAAATTCAGAAATTATTGCGATGTTTTTATTATTGCGAAAAATGCGACAGGGTTATAATCGCAATAATTTAAACTCGCATTTTGAAATTTTTTATATGAATTAAACAGGATTTTTCTCAATATCGCAAAAATTAAAATCGCATTTTAGTCTAAAATGATAAAATCGCAATAATAAATGCACGCAATAATTTCTGAATTTACAGTAATGTCTCTTCAGTGATGTTAGGAATCGAAACGGTATTTGGAAGGCCATATAATTTACCTCAATTTGGGATTGACTCTTGAATTTTGAAGAGTCGAAATAGGATGAACGGATCATTTAAACCCGAAGGCAAATATAATACAAGCCCAAACGAAAAAATATAAACAAGTCTAAATTGAAATCAACGTTCAAACCTATGATTGCGTTGGATAAAAACCGCAATTTTTATACGTGTGCATGCAAAACAAATTTCTTGGTAGAGTGGTCTAAATACAGCACAAACAACATTTTCCAAAAGACCAAAAAGTCAAAAAGTATATTTTAACAAAACGCATTTGACTAGCAGGTCGAACAACGGATGTTCTTAAACCCTGCTGACTGCCATGGCGATTGCCAAATAAACGGATCACAGATGTAACAAAATGGATCTTAATTTTAATCTAATACCAAATAGAAAAAACAAAAAACTTGCGGAAAAGATGGTATACCGCAAACATGAGGTGCAAAAATTTGTACACCATATACGGATTTCGACAATTAATGTCTCTTCAGTGATGTTAGGAATCGAAACGGTATTTGGAAGGCCATATAATTTACCTCAATTTGGGATTGACTCTTGAATTTTGAAGAGTTGAAATAGGATGAACGGATCATATAAACCCGAAGGCAAATATAATACAAGCCCAAACGAAAAAATATAAACAAGTCTAAATTGAAATCAACGTTCAAACCTATGATTGCGTTGGATAAAAACCGCAATTTTTATACGTGTGCATGCAAAACAAATTTCTTGGTAGAGGGGTCTAAATACAGCACAAACAACATTTTCCAAAAGACCAAAAAGTGAAAAAGTATATTTTAACAAAACGCATTTGACTAGCAGGTCGAACAACGGATGTTCTTTAACCCTGCTGACTGCCATGGCGATTGCCAAATAAACGGATCACAGATGTAACAAAATGGATCTTAATTTTAATCTAATACCAAATAGAAAAAACAAAATAACTTGCGGAAAAAATGGTATACCGCAAACATGAGGTGCAAAAATTTGTACACCATATCCGGATTTCGACAATTAATGTCTCTTCAGTGATGTTAGGAATCGAAACGGTATTTGGAAGGCCATATAATTTACCTCAATTTGGGATTGACTCTTGAATTTTGAAGAGTCCAAATAGGATGAACGGATCATATAAACCCGAAGGCAAATATAATACAAGCCCAAACGAAAAAATATAAACAAGTCTAAATTGAAATCAACGTTCAAACCTATGATTGCGTTGGATAAAAACCGCAATTTTTATACGTGTGCATGCAAAACAAATTTCTTGGTAGAGTGGTCTAAATACAGCACAAACAACATTTTCCAAAAGACCAAAAAGTGAAAAAGTATATTTTAACAAAACGCATTTGACTAGCAGGTCGAACAACGGATGTTCTTAAACCCTGCTGACTGCCATGGCGATTGCCAAATAAACGGATCACAGATGTAACAAAATGGATCTTAATTTTAATCTAATACCAAATAGAAAAAACAAAAAACTTTCGGAAAAGATGGTATACCGCAAACATGAGGTGCAAAAATTTGTACACCATATACGGATTTCGACAATTAATGTCTCTTCAGTGATGTTAGGAATCGAAACGGTATTTGGAAGGCCATATAATTTACCTCAATTTGGGATTGACTCTTGAATTTTGAAGAGTTGAAATAGGATGAACGGATCATATAAACCCGAAGGCAAATATAATACAAGCCCAAACGAAAAAATATAAACAAGTCTAAATTGAAATCAACGTTCAAACCTATGATTGCGTTGGATAAAAACCGCAATTTTTATACGTGTGCATGCAAAACAAATTTCTTGGTAGAGGGGTCTAAATACAGCACAAACAACATTTTCCAAAAGACCAAAAAGTGAAAAAGTATATTTTAACAAAACGCATTTGACTAGCAGGTCGAACAACGGATGTTCTTTAACCCTGCTGACTGCCATGGCGATTGCCAAATAAACGGATCACAGATGTAACAAAATGGATCTTAATTTTAATCTAATACCAAATAGAAAAAACAAAATAACTTGCGGAAAAAATGGTATACCGCAAACATGAGGTGCAAAAATTTGTACACCATATCCGGATTTCGACAATTAATGTCTCTTCAGTGATGTTAGGAATCGAAACGGTATTTGGAAGGCCATATAATTTACCTCAATTTGGGATTGACTCTTGAATTTTGAAGAGTCGAAATAGGATGAACGGATCATTTAAACCCGAAGGCAAATATAATACAAGCCCAAACGAAAAAATATAAACAAGTCTAAATTGAAATCAACGTTCAAACCTATGATTGCGTTGGATAAAAACCGCAATTTTTATACGTGTGCATGCAAAACAAATTTCTTGGTAGAGTGGTCTAAATACAGCACAAACAACATTTTCCAAAAGACCAAAAAGTCAAAAAGTATATTTTAACAAAACGCATTTGACTAGCAGGTCGAACAACGGATGTTCTTAAACCCTGCTGACTGCCATGGCGATTGCCAAATAAACGGATCACAGATGTAACAAAATGGATCTTAATTTTAATCTAATACCAAATAGAAAAAACAAAAAACTTGCGGAAAAGATGGTATACCGCAAACATGAGGTGCAAAAATTTGTACACCATATACGGATTTCGACAATTAATGTCTCTTCAGTGATGTTAGGAATCGAAACGGTATTTGGAAGGCCATATAATTTACCTCAATTTGGGATTGACTCTTGAATTTTGAAGAGTTGAAATAGGATGAACGGATCATATAAACCCGAAGGCAAATATAATACAAGCCCAAACGAAAAAATATAAACAAGTCTAAATTGAAATCAACGTTCAAACCTATGATTGCGTTGGATAAAAACCGCAATTTTTATACGTGTGCATGCAAAACAAATTTCTTGGTAGAGGGGTCTAAATACAGCACAAACAACATTTTCCAAAAGACCAAAAAGTGAAAAAGTATATTTTAACAAAACGCATTTGACTAGCAGGTCGAACAACGGATGTTCTTTAACCCTGCTGACTGCCATGGCGATTGCCAAATAAACGGATCACAGATGTAACAAAATGGATCTTAATTTTAATCTAATACCAAATAGAAAAAACAAAATAACTTGCGGAAAAAATGGTATACCGCAAACATGAGGTGCAAAAATTTGTACACCATATCCGGATTTCGACAATTAATGTCTCTTCAGTGATGTTAGGAATCGAAACGGTATTTGGAAGGCCATATAATTTACCTCAATTTGGGATTGACTCTTGAATTTTGAAGAGTCCAAATAGGATGAACGGATCATATAAACCCGAAGGCAAATATAATACAAGCCCAAACGAAAAAATATAAACAAGTCTAAATTGAAATCAACGTTCAAACCTATGATTGCGTTGGATAAAAACCGCAATTTTTATACGTGTGCATGCAAAACAAATTTCTTGGTAGAGTGGTCTAAATACAGCACAAACAACATTTTCCAAAAGACCAAAAAGTGAAAAAGTATATTTTAACAAAACGCATTTGACTAGCAGGTCGAACAACGGATGTTCTTAAACCCTGCTGACTGCCATGGCGATTGCCAAATAAACGGATCACAGATGTAACAAAATGGATCTTAATTTTAATCTAATACCAAATAGAAAAAACAAAAAACTTTCGGAAAAGATGGTATACCGCAAACATGAGGTGCAAAAATTTGTACACCATATACGGATTTCGACAATTAATGTCTCTTCAGTGATGTTAGGAATCGAAACGGTATTTGGAAGGCCATATAATTTACCTCAATTTGGGATTGACTCTTGAATTTTGAAGAGTTGAAATAGGATGAACGGATCATATAAACCCGAAGGCAAATATAATACAAGCCCAAACGAAAAAATATAAACAAGTCTAAATTGAAATCAACGTTCAAACCTATGATTGCGTTGGATAAAAACCGCAATTTTTATACGTGTGCATGCAAAACAAATTTCTTGGTAGAGGGGTCTAAATACAGCACAAACAACATTTTCCAAAAGACCAAAAAGTGAAAAAGTATATTTTAACAAAACGCATTTGACTAGCAGGTCGAACAACGGATGTTCTTTAACCCTGCTGACTGCCATGGCGATTGCCAAATAAACGGATCACAGATGTAACAAAATGGATCTTAATTTTAATCTAATACCAAATAGAAAAAACAAAATAACTTGCGGAAAAAATGGTATACCGCAAACATGAGGTGCAAAAATTTGTACACCATATCCGGATTTCGACAATTAATGTCTCTTCAGTGATGTTAGGAATCGAAACGGTATTTGGAAGGCCATATAATTTACCTCAATTTGGGATTGACTCTTGAATTTTGAAGAGTCCAAAAAGGATGAACGGATCATATAAACCCGAAGGCAAATATAATACAAGCCCAAACGAAAAAATATAAACAAGTCTAAATTGAAATCAACGTTCAAACCTATGATTGCGTTGGATAAAAACCGCAATTTTTATACGTGTGCATGCAAAACAAATTTCTTGGTAGAGGGGTCTGAATACAGCACAAACAACATTTTCCAAAAGACCAAAAAGTGAAAAAGTATATTTTAACAAAACGCATTTGACTCGCAGGTTGAACAACGGATGTTCTTAAACCCTGCTGACTGCCATGGCGATTGCCAAATAAACGGATCACAGATGTAACAAAATGGATCTTAATTTTAATCTAATACCAAATAGAAAAAACAAAAAAACTTGCGGAAAAGATGGTATACTGCAAACATGAGGTGCAAAAATTTGTACACCATATCCGGATTTCGACAATTAATGTCTCTTCAGTGATGTTAGGAATCGAAACGTATTTGGAAGGCCATATAATTTACCTCAATTTGGGATTGACTCTTGAATTTTGAAGAGTCCAAATAGGATGAACGGATCATATAAACCCGAAGGCAAATATAATACAAGCCCAAACGAAAAAATATAAACAGGTCTAAATTGAAATCAACGTTCAAACCTATGATTGCGTTGGATAAAAACCGCAATTTTTATACGTGTGCATGCAAAACAAATTTCTTGGTAGAGGGGTCTAAATACAGCACAAACAACATTTTCCAAAAGACCAAAAAGTGAAAAAGTATATTTTAACAAAACGCATTTGACGAGCAGGTCGAACAACGGATGTTCTTAAACCCTGCTGACTGCCATGGCGATTGCACAATAAACGGATCACAGATGTAACAAAATAGATCTTAATTTTAATCTAATACATATATGTATATAATAGCTAATCGTGAAGTAAATATTCAGACTTACCGTGTGGGAGTTCAGATTTATCCATTGTCTGAAAAACAAGACAAACATTATTGTGAATCTTTAAATTTATCCAACAAAATTTCCAAATTACCACGTCGAAAAACGTTTCGACTCGATAGTTTTTAACTTCCAGTACGGTGACGAACAACAAAAAGACAACCAAAAAGTGGAATATATGTTTACCTATTTGTTATTTGCATGTAATTGATGAATATAAATATATAATAATATATTTCCATTGTGGAAAAAAATAAATTTGTATGAGCTTGTAAGAACCAGACATCAGCAAAATGAGATATTTGATTAAAGCGACAACCAATCGAGTAGCAATGATTTTTCAATCAAATGCAGAAGACATCTGATTATCACATGATGGCGGAAATGTATGGTCAATATTCATGAAAGTAGTAATAATACTATTGTCATCATCAGCGATTAATTTAGGTTTCTCCAAGTATTAAAACAATCTATTCACGTTTATTTACGGTTATCCAACTCGTTTCAAACAAAATGTAACCTTGTTGCTTAAACAACCATCAAAATTATTTTATTGACATTGTACAGTGAGAGCTGCATAGTATAATTTTCATTATCTGTAACTTGTTAATATTTATTGTAAATTTTTACGAGGTTTTCAATAAGAAAGGGGCATTTAAAAATGTCTATATATCTATAATAAAACAAAACTTATACTTGGTATACAATTAGCAGTAAATGATTGCATGTTTCTTTACTAATTTTTTAGGAAAACTTTTTTAACGTGCATAAATGGTACATTTTTTTCACAACATAAAATTGAGAATGGAAATGGGGAATGTGTCAAAGAGACAACAACCCGACCAAAGAGCGGAAAACAGCCGAAGGCCACCAATGGGTCTTCCATACAGCGAGAAAATCCGGCACCTGGAGGTAGGCTTCAGCTGGCCCCTAAACAAAATGTGTACTAGTTCAATGAAAATGGACGTCACACTAAACTCCAAAACATATAAATGAACTAAAATTAAAAAAACATACACGACTAACAAAGGCCAGAGGCTCCTGACTTGGGACAGGCGCAAAAATGCAGCGGGGTTAAACATGTTTTGTGAGATCTCAACCCTCCCCCTATACCTCTAGCCAATGTAGAATAAACAAATACACAGCAATACGCACAATAAAACTCAGTTTAAAAGAAGTCCGAGTCCTATGTCAGAATAGGTAACAAAAGAAACTAAGCAAAATGACAATGATACATAAATTAACAAAGGACTACTAGCAGTTACTGACATGCCAGCTCCAGACCTCAATTAAACTGATTGAAAGATTATGTCTTCATCATATGAAAATCAAGCACAATACCTCCCGTTAGGGGTTTCGTATCATACCATCATAAAATATATGAGAAGAACATAACCCGTATCATGGCAACAACTGGTTTAAGCAAACCGACTTAAAACTTTAAAATAATGTAAACTCGAATGGTGACTAGGATACTGAAAACTGATCAGCTTGACTACTCTCATCCAACAGAAAAATAATGTGCGGGTTGTGTAAATACGCAACCATGTCCGATTGGAAGGGTGACGTTAAATCCCATACCTCGTATGGGTAGAGTGCCTTTCAAACTGCATGTTAAGAACCTGTTGTGACATATTGGCATTGGAAAAAATGAAACAGAGAAACGATTCTTCCTAAAACTTTCCTTTGCTAACAAAGATCCTTCTTCATTAATCAGTCCAATCGGAAATACCTTCTTAAAGATCAGTCTGTTCTTATCAAGTCTTAACCTCCTGATTGCATCTCTGCTATAGTTCTCCATTCATATATTATCTGGCTGGCCACGTCATTACTGGTGACTTGACCGCTGTCAGTAAATCTTCTCTGCAGAAATGTGTTAACCAAAGAGCCCAAATACTACGAGCCTTAATCCATAAATTGGAAACACAACTTACTAATGGATTCATCAAGGAATTATACCAGGCAATAGGCTAAACATAAAAGGAAGACGTAGATACTCTCTTGGAATGGGTTACGGATGTCATGTCTTTGATACAAATCAGAATTTGAAACTTAATGGGTCTATAAAACACGTTTTACATCAGCTTCAAAGACCCTAATGTTGCAAAGTATCTTTTCTACCTTCATAACAAATATGCTGTTGTCCCCGCATGTCTACAAAGTTCAGGCATAAAATTCTATAAACGTTTGACAAAATTTTTAAAGTCTAATAAACTAAATTCCTCTACTGTATCTTACTTTCAACCATGTAAACTGTCAAAACAACTCGTAATATAAGGAAACTACGGAAAAAGAAAAAAAAATCCCAATTTGCTTGTCCAAGTTTCGTTGACGACGGACCAAATATCGCAGTTTCGACAAAAAATACAAGTTGGAGAAACGTGAACAAACCCCCTCGGCAGGTGAATTTGTGAGAAGAATTCCTTTATAGAAAGGTACGTATACGTCCGTTATCGATAGGAGGCTGAACCTAGAGTTGTTACAATGTAACATTCCCAATATAATTCATCCATTCATCATGAACCTACTTCTACGTCATTTGGTCTCTGTTGGAGAGTTGTCTCGATCATTGGCAATCGTACCACATCTTATTTTTATATTACTAGGTAAACATAAACTAGTCATACAAAGAACACACCAAATAACACTTAGACCCCGTTCACACTAGCATTTTTCTTTAATCGATCTAATTTGAATCGATCTAAATAAAACCAACGCGTTCACATTGGCCCTTAAATCGATCTAAAGTGAACCGATCTAGTTTAAATCGATCTAAATGTCCTAGTGTGAACGGGGTCTTATATACCTTGACAGTTCTGGAACGAAAGGACTTGCCTACCATCTCAAGTTGTGACAAATTGAGTATGTTGGGTTATTTTCCAAAATTCAATTATGCTTTTCCCACGATTACATACTGTTCTAAGACAGTTCTCCTGACAGTCCTAGCAGATTTTTCAAAGGTTCATCAGGAAGGAATCGTCAAACATGCCGCCGTGTTAATACAACAAAATACAAAAATTTTCTCTGAGGATAAACATACCTGTGTTAATTTAAATGCATTGCATGTGTCAAAAAATTAAGAGGATTTCCTGGATTGAGAGAGGGACTCTGTTAGCAGATAAAAATAAATAATCAATGTTTTTTTATTTTTTTTTAGTATTTCCTGTCTATTTTTATTACTGTATTAACGTATTTAACGGTGACATCAATATATCATTTTTTTCTAGAAATGTGCAGTTTACTATCAACATCCGTATACTGATGGCGACTTAGATCCCTTTAGGTTTTTTCTGTATACGGATGTGGATAGTAAACTGCACATTGCTAGAAATAAAAGAAATATTGATGCCATCGTTAAATACGTAAATAATACTTTTTAATCTGCTAGCGGAGTCCCTGTGGTTTGATCCAACTGCAGGTCTCTGGCATATTCGTACATAAAAGAGGGACGAAAGATACCAGAGGGACAGTCAAACTCATAGATCGAAAACAAATTGACAACGCCATGGCCAAAAATAAAAAGACAAACAGACAAATAATAGTACAGATGACACAACATAGAAAACCAAGGACTAAGCAACACGAACCCCACCAAACACTGGGGTGATATCAGGTGCTCCGGAAGGGTAAGCAGATCCTGCTCCACATGTGGCACCCGTCGTGTTGCTTATGTAAGAATAAAGTACATAAAGTACATGTAAGAATAGAGGGGCATCATATATATTGTTATTATCATTTGAATAAGAGCAAGAACACATTTACATTAAACTTGAACAATAAATAAAAAAAAAAACAAGATGGAAAAAGGGGGGTCCATTCCCCAAGCGCCTGTGGAGTATACAATTGCAAATAATTTACTTACACTTCGTATGATTATTCGACGAACAAAGAGACCACAGGTTGTAATTGAATCAAACTACGAGTTTTAATCACAAGATAAATGTGTTATTATATAGGACAAAATATTGAGGATAATAGTTTTAAAGCCGATGTGGGAAATCGATGTTTAATATATCCGGAAAATGTAGTTAGAATGCAGTAAATTATAAATGTCAATATATATTCTAATTTTAATCCCTTATCCGACTAGTAGAAAATTATAAGCGTGCAGGTAATTTCAAGTAACTGTAGGCAATCTTCCTAACGAATTTCTGTTAAAGTAAAAGTAGAGATTATCTACACAGATGCATCGTTTCGTTGTAATTGGACTTCGACAAACTTGACAGATAACAATGAGGCTAAATAAGATCCCGTCATTCCTATGATAGAAAAATATGTGTTTCCTCCTTTCAGAAGATACTTGGCTAATTATTCTGAGCCAAGTTTGGCAAAAATAATACACGAGAGTTTTTATTTTATCGTCACTTAACATTTTTATATCTAGTAGTACTTTGACAATCTGACCAAAAGTTAGTATACCAACACATTGAAATCATTAACACGCGGGAACCATTCAGCCAGAAGCCAATGCCTAAGTACTAATATGGGGTAAACATTTTTTTTGAAAATTTTCTGTATATAAATTTGGTAATGTATATAAACAAAGGTTCCAACTTCCTCGAGTAAAGTTGACCTTAGTCTAATTGTGCTGTTCTGTTTAGGTCTAATTTGATTTTGACGCTTTTAAATGTTAAATTTATAATATTTGGTTTTCAAAACTTTTTGGGCCGCGATCATTCATGATGAAGATAATAAAAACAAAAAAACTTGCAGCGCTCATTAAAATCGGTAATTTAAAAATCAACAATAATGAGTTTGAGGCTTATATGTATTCTTTTTATGGTCTGTTATATCTCTGTTAAGTACATATTGTTGAGCTCGAGCGAGCTATGAAACATGTGCAGATTGACACAAATAAGAAAACATCTTGTTTTTAATAAATTTACGTATTCTGGTCTGTCCCGGTGAACTAACTCTGACGTATTGCATAGTGTGCATAAAGGAACTTTGAAACAGGTTCACGCGAAAAGAAACATTTCACTTCCTTCTGTTATCAATTAGGTTTAAGCCAACGTTTCAGAGACTTGTGTTATATATAGGGATTTATTTTTGTTTTGTTTTTGACCTATGATTCTTTTTTGTTTGTTTGTTGAAAAGTCCGATAGCCCTTTTTTACATCTAGTCAGAAGTTGTCTGCGCCTCCTCTTTGAAAGAGAGACTGAAGATACCAAAATGGATATACAGACTCATATATAGGTTCTCCTCATGTGGCATCCGTCAAATTAGCCCTAACAGGTTACCAAATGAAACGACACAGAGAAATACTGACGACAGACAACTGGGTTTATTTGCATATTTCATACTTACTTCATTTATTTTAAGAAAGCACAAAAAAAAAACAAATTATAGTTAGATAACTAAATTTTATTCTTTGGCACTGTACTTAAATGTCCATGACGAATTTGTTAATTTTTCGGTAAGGTGTTTATCAAATTCTTCATTTTGTGCCACTGTAAACCAATTCTTCCAATCTCCAACATCACCTGAAACGTAGTTATAAGTTTGATACTTATAAACATATGTTATAAGCATACACTTCACCTAAATACATGATACTATGAATAGACTACATGCTTATTATGTTTTTCAGGTTCTGTGGTCAATTTAGTCACCTGACATAATATTAATATCGAATTTAATTGACATCGGCTACTTTAGAATCTGCTCCGAGCTCGTTCTCGATTGTAATTTCGAAGCAGCTATTTCGATTTTCTCCATAGATTCGTTTTACCTACGAAACCCATGATGTATGAAACCAATGCGTGAAGAAAAAAGTCGCGTGGAATTATGCATATTGTCGATCGTCTTTTAAACCATGTAAATGGACTGGATATAAAAATTGTTAACGATTTCAGGACAAAGTGTAACCAGAATTCAACTGTTCATGATGATAGGACTGAAATAATTAGTAACAATGTATTGATAAAATAATATTGACGTATTGCAAGCAATTAAAATAAACATTAATAATTACATTACATGTATGTTTCATAAGAATCTGTACTTTTGATAGGCTGATAACCCCAAATTGTATTTCATTTCTCAATAAAATGCAACATTCTTAACTGCACATGCTTCCCAATACAACATGATGACGATGTTTAGGAAAACAAACGAAAAGCTTGATATATCTCGTTATTTTATGGTTGTAGCAAATACATGTAATTATATAGAATTGAATGCTTCTTATTTGTAATTTTATTCAGTTGTAAAAGCGTTGTTCGTGCGCACATTGTAAGTATGAAGCGCTTCCGCGTTAGCTGTATTTGTTAATATATATAATTTTTGTACAACTACGTCTAAATTCCCGATATCAGATAGTCGGTAAGATAAATTCGCTCGCTCTCACCCCATATGGAATTTACTGACTCGTGTTTTGGAATTGGTGTTATGTCATCAGAGTTTTACCTTTCCTAAATATAACCTCTCTAAAAGGATGATTTCTGTTCTTGTAGTCGTCTTTCAACTGGTTGAACCTACACCTATCTGCTACTTGACTGTAGAAATCGGTGCTATTTTTAATATCTAAGTATTCTGCAAGCCTTTCAATTTCCTTCAGTGGATTCTGAAATAAAATATCGAAATAAAGGGTAATGAATGAATCGACATTGGATTATATGACAAAGGCGCTATTTCTCTTTCTCACGTATGTTGCATCTCTTTGTTATAATTTATTTATCTTGTTCAAGGTAGTAAAGAGGGAAATAGACCGAGAAAAAGAAACGAGCAAGATTCAGATAACTATTATTATGTTAGTTGTCTCCTGCTTTTGAGGAATACACACTAATCATCAAAAGCAGAAGACTAACAATTGAATAACATATACATATCTACAAAGTAAAAGGATAATCAGTTCCTGATTCATTGATGATAACCGACAGCAGGATAGTTTTGCGCTTCAGGTGATACATACGATCTAGGGTTGTTTCTAACTGATGTAAACTCAAATTGTAATTAAGCACCTTTACTTTAGAAAGATCAGAAAAGAACGCCATTTTAAGCGAGGGCAGTTTTTCTGAAAAATCAAAATACTTCAATCTCTTTTTTAAACCCCTTTCAGAAAAATATTCCTTGTATCTAGTCTAATTTGCAATCAAGCCAAAAGTAGATCTACCATAATGTAACTCATATAGATATGCAACTATTGTCACATCACAGCATACTATATAATATGCTCAGTATTATATAGATTGAAATGTAATTTTCCCAGAGAAATATATCGAATTGCAACTCAAAACCTGAACCGAGTATACCTCTTGTGTAATTAGATAAGTCCATCTGATTTATATGACGTCGCTCAAGATATATTCAAGTCAGAAGCTTCCAACGCCGAAAACTATACGTGATAGGTTAAAGGGGTCACTAAACATATTGAGAATTTATCTTGCCATTTTGAGGTCTTCATAGTTGACAACTAATACATCTAATTTTGAATTATTCCTAATGACATTATCCCAGTCCATCATGTATTTGTGCCACGGGCCAGCATAAACCATGCCTACAATAAAGAAGGGTTTCCAAAAAATAGCCGACACGGTACTAAAAATAAATGTATATGTCAAACTTTAACAAACTGGCTTTGAACTAACTGTCAGTAACTGCAAGTACTCTCAGATATGTACTTAGTGTCTTTTTTGTTGTAGGGATGTATATATACCCTGCCACATCCGGTCTGTGTTTTTGTCACTTGTTTTTCTGCTTTGTATCGATCTGATGAGTTAAGCCCTTTTCAACTGATTTTTATAGTTTGTTCATATGTTGTACTGTTACACCACTGTCCCGGGTTACTGTATATCATATTGTATTTTGTTCGTTGTTTTTTTACATAAATCAGGCCGTTAGTTTTCTCGTTTGAATTGTTTTACATTTGTCATTTTGGGGTCTTTTATAGCTGACTATGCGGTAAGGGTTTTGCTCATTGTTGAAGGCCGTACGGTGACCTATAGTTGTTAATTTCTATGTCATTTGGTCTCTGGCGGAGAGTTGTCTCATTGGCAAATATACCACATCTTCTTATTTTTATATTTACAATGGTTAAATCGAAATCTATACTACTAAAATAACAAGGTCCAATTTGTTAGCCGGCATGACGTAAAAACGACGAATCAAAGAATTCAACTTTATATATAACTAATATAGGACAATAGTGTTGATTAATAATTATACCATTCCAGGCCCTTTTGTTTTCCACATAATTAATATTGCCAATAATTAACAAGTTCCGGGTCGAATCCGATACCGATACCAATAGTATATGTCACATGTAGTTTCCGCTTGTAGTTCTTCTTATTCCTCCCTATACTATCTGGAGTACCACTACTATATTGTAGTGAGAAAATCAGGACGGGTTCAAACAGGAAAATTTTGAAAGCAAAGAAAACTAAGCACCTTAATATAATCAGCATGACTTTATCAAATGACAATACGAATACTAAAAATCCAGGCTAAAAACAAGGCATAGGTACTCTAATTCAGTCACGGACCCGCGATGTCGCGGGTGTGTTCTAGTGATAAATAAACAAATCAAGCATTGTTGCTACTTCTATGTATTAGCAACATAACATTTTCATGTTCTGAGTTTTAAACATTAAACCCAAAATGAAAAAAACTATAAGAATAACGCTCCAATCAAACTAATAGCATTCAAAAAATTGTAATAACTATATACATGTATACCTTTCTATATAATTAAAGCACACACACATATACACACACACACACACATAGTATTACAATAGAAGAATAAGGACGAAGAAATATGCACCCTCTAAAAATTAGATATCAAGAAAAAACACCAGATATATAATAAAAAGTAAAATAACAATAATACCGGACTCCAAGGAAAATTCAAAACGGAAAGTTCCTTATCAAATGGCAAAACCAAAAGCTCTAACACATCAAACGAATGGAAAACAACTGTTATATTCCTGACTTGGTGCAGGCATTTCCTTGTGTAGAAAATGGTAAATAAATCCTAGTTTTATAGATAGCTAAACCTCTCAATTTTATGATAGTTGCATAAATCATTTACAGCGTTTTTTTCTAAATATATGTGTTGATATTGGAATTGAGCATTTCTAAGACATGTGTGACATTATTTGATATTGCAGAATATGTATATACTATCATATATTACAGAAAGAAGATATTTAAATAAATTATAAATCATTTTTAAATACCTCCTTCCGACATAAATAGCTGCAGAAAATCGTTCCATGAACCTTCGTAGTTAATTGTATGCCTGCAGAAATGGTATAAGGATACAGCAACGTCTTTTGGATTGCGATTCACAAATACTACCTTGTTCTTTTGGGTCAATATATCACGTGGTAAGGAACTAAATAGCATATGGCTGTTTAATATACGCGGTGAAGGCAGTTTATCTACCATTTCCGGTGTCTGAAGTGGCAGCATGGCACTGACTTTAGCATACTCTGTGTTATATTCTAGTCTTTGGTTAAGTAACATATATATGATTTCAGCCAACCAATGTGTTCCTACAACGATGCAATATATACTCAAAATAAATTTAATTTCTTATTATAAATTTGACTGCAATTTGTTCTTGTGACAATTGCAAAACTGCGAAAAAAAACATTATCGACGCAAAGTCGAATATTGTTATTGCTAATACCAAAAAGAAAAACAAATGCTATAGATGAATAAGAGAGAAAAAAATGGGTATGGTCTTTTTGGTAGGGGTTGCTGTTTCATTGAGTATATCAAACATACCTTTTTATGGTGTATACATACATGATAAATATTCTCTACACGTGCACTTATTAAAAACCGAAGCAAAGGGACACTTGTCTTTTTAATTATGTATACAGGATGAAGGTTGTATTTTTGGCTCCATTGGTTGTTGATTTTTTTATATGCTAGCATACTTTTTTATGGTTTGTTTATCAATGAAGATTAACGCAGCTTATAACTGTTATATAAAAAGGGTAATAAATATGACAGAATTAATTTTGAATATGTACCAACGACTTGTTTGGTAACGGATTTTGTATTGTAAACAAAACAATTCCACTTATCAATAATGTGAATAATGAATGGTTTTTAGATATTTAATTAAAACAAATTTTAAGATGACAACTCTTTTATTCGTTAACGTACTTAATATTGACTAAATATCATAGAAATGGTGGCGATTTAGGTTTTTAGTTTAAGATGCCGCCTAACCTTGAATTGATCTCAAATGGTAAGTATTTTCATATATTGTGAAGACTTGAACGAAAATGATATATGTTTGCCATTCGCAATATTTTATAGTAATAACGTGATTTAAGAAAATCTTAAGGAATTTAAGAAAAATTACACTAAAAATGTATTTCAGTATTCATTCACCTGTTTTTGGATATGCTGTTAGGAAAACGTCATCATGTCTGGTCTTCATTTTGATAATGTCAGGGATATTCTTTCGAGGGTCTGGATACCGTTGCTTTTCAATGGAAGATCTCGGCAAATAATACCCGTAACAAGGAAACATTTCTATGATGTTCCCACTTGGGTCTTTAATTGTCAGGATATCATTTTGGTCTATCTCAACTGCAATAAAAACGCAAAATACTACAATGATTTCTACTGCTACTATCACTACTATTATAAAAGTTGTTGTCCAATTTACAATAACCTTGACAATTTTGACTACTACCCTATCAAAGCTATATATATTGTGCTATGTTACTCGGTTAGCTCAGGGACTTTCTATACGTTAGTATAGAAAGTCCCTGGTTAACTATACAATTTATTTTGTATCCCAATAAATTCTTTAAAATTGTCAAGGAACTCTTCCAATACCAGATACTAGTAATCTATTCGCCACTTTTTTCAAATGATCTTGACTACATGATTACTTCTTGTAACTTCCTTTTACGATAATAATTGGTTGTATTGGTTGAAAAGAAGATTCACCTTGTAATAGTAATGATAAAAAGTTTATGAAACGCATTCCTTAAAAGTACATGCTTTTTTAATGAAAGAAAAAAATGCTTTGCTATATTATCTTATAAAATAATCTAGGCTCAGATCACCGCACTGCTGACAACACAAAACAAATGAACAGCGAATGTTTAAGTAATTCAAATATATGAATTATTTAGTTTCCACAGAAGTAAATTTGAATCGTGTAATTTCCCGCCATATCTATTCGGAATATTTCATTTGGCATTTAACTTTAAATCATTAAGAAACAGATTCTACCATTACCTGGTTGATTACAATATGTATCTACTCTTGATGAGGGAGAGGGGTAGGAGGAGTTTCCTCCCGAAATCACGAGAAAATAAATGACAAATCCCGAATTCCTGAATTCCCGACGATTACAGAAACCCAAGGTCGTCGGTTTGACGTATAATAAGAGTCTGAAGATGTCACTGCATAGTAAACGTTACGACATTTCTCTCACTCTGACTCTCAGTTAGCCATCTTTTTTCCTAAACTTGACAATTTGATCGTCTCGACTGCAGAACTATCGTTTCTCAAGAGATGTAATGCTGAACATGATCCTATCGACCCCACTTCACCCCCCTGACACCTTAAAATATTCTTTAAATAGTTAATTACTTCAATGGCGGGCAAACATTGATACGTTTTGCCAACTTGAGTAATGATTTCAGTCTGCAAAAAATACGTGATTCGAAAAAACCAGAACCAGTATGAAAGGTCTTCAACACTTATAAATAGAACATTACCAACCTTTGGGCCACTGTGTATATTGTGCCATATTTGCTTCTAACCTAAAATAAAAGTGATGCGTGCGTATTGTTAAATACAAAAAATAACTATTTCATAATTGTTTTTGCAATAGCTTAATTTCTGAATATAGAATAAATGACAAACATTTTTCCAATGCTTGAAATTACTAAAAACTTGATAGTTATTCCCATTTGTCGTGAAGTTATGCTGGTTGACTGCAATGAAATGCAAATGCACATGTTTCGAGCTCAACCTAATATGTATTAATGGTTTTTCTTACAATGTGTCGTTAAAGTGATGGAGGAACATCTTTACGTTTGCTTTTTTTTCTAAAGTGACCCGTATAAAGAAGAAGGTACACGACAAGGCCACACGAATTTGAAAATCTGAACTTTTATAAATATATATCAAAGAACATTCTTCAGATGTTAATAAGACATGATTCTGTCAGATACAAATATTTATACTTTTGAATTTTGCCATGTATATTTGCTTTACGGCTTTTAAATTAACCACTAAACTTTTTTTCTTGGCATAAAGATATGAGCCTCAGCCTTATCCCAAAGAATATTTTGATTAAACTTTGTCATTAAGCACAAGTTACACCCATAAGAGGTTCAAAGGCATACTAACATATATAAACAACAATATAATCATGACATTTACATTTACATAAAATATTAAACACACAACACAACACATGAACTCAAGTTCCGCCTGTCCTCAGTTCCATAGACTGTTTAATAAAGGAGCCTAAAGATTTCACTTGCTGCTTTGTCGTTGGATTTGGAATATAGTTCATTTTATTATAAGAAAAATGTTTGTATTGGGTTTTTAAATCGTTAAAAAGGACATATGTCTTAAATCATTATTTATTTAACATGATGAAAAGAAATGGGATTCATAATCCAGAACTTGTGGACAAAAAAAATCTTTTTGTATAATGCTGTGGCTCATATTCAGTTTTACACGCACACAAAAACACGTGTCAAGTGTCGATTTTAGGTCAAATATGTCTATCAGATATTCGCGACAGCACAACAAACGTTTTTACGCTGAAGATGAAAGGAAATGAAAGGAAATAAAAGATCGAAGAATTATACTATTTTAGCAAATGTACGCATATCCAATGTATAGCGCATTATACACTTAGTTAGACAATACAATATAAAAAAATTAAATACATACCGGGCTTCGAAAGAGCTTCACACCAAACTGGTCATATATTATTGAATTCTGTACATATAATTGTCCCTGTGTATTTAGCTAAATATAGATTACAATAAACGTTAAAAGTGTAGAATGTGACCTACTGTGTATTTTTTACATTAGATGAGATCGGGGCTTATGCATCTATGACCTTCTAGTTTTGAATACGATGTATTACTTGTCGAATTAGATTTATAATTTATGATTAAGATCTTTTCAATATTAACTGTCTGCACCTATACAGTTGCAACAACACAGACAGGTAAAATGTAAGCGGTTGTATAAAAAGTAGTCCAAATCTACGGAAGTCCATTTCGGACCTTCTAAAAATATAATTCGAGATCACGTATTTAATTCGTTATCACAAATTGTATAATTCGTATCACAGATTTAATTCGTAACAACGAATTTGTGGAATTATATCATAGTTTTTGTAATTCTTAATTACGAATTAAGTTCGTTATCACAATTTTTTGTAATTTGTGATAACGAATTTAATTGGTTATAACGGATTATATTCGGGATAACGAATTTGTGGAATTAGTTATCATAGTTTTTGGATTTGGGATTAAATTCATTATCACAGATTTTCAGCTCACCTGACCCAAAGGGTAAAGTGAGCCTTTCTCTTCACTTTTCGTCCATCGTTGTTCGTTAACTTTTACAAAAATCTTCTTCCCTGAAACCTTTTGCCAAATTGAAACAAACTTGGCCACAATCAATTTAGTTTTAACGCATTTTATTTGCAAAATAAGTAAAAGGGATCGGACACAAACTGAAACAACATTAGTGACGTCCTCTCTTTGTATAAATATAAACACAAAAACATTATACCTAGAAGTTGTTGTCGTGTTTACAGGGTGGGTTAACTCACAAACAGATGTGTTAAGTTTGTTAGCCAGCGACCTAGTTTACACACAAATAATCTCTAGAAAAAAAAGTTTGATCCTCATAATTCTTAAATTAACCGATACATTTTTATTCATTATTTAAACTCTTTTTAGACCGGTGAATTAACTGTTTTGCATGTGGTGAAATTGAAATCATCCCTTCGTAAATTTTACGGACGCCATGACGAGTGGTTAACCGTTATGGAATAACCGTTTCACAGATGATATCGGATATGTTCCTTATGTCGTAACTACAATACCCTTCCCTTTTCACGAATGTGACCTACCGAATTAGACTATTTACCGGATTTGTAATAACATAAGCAACACGGGTGCCACATGTGGAGCAGGATCTGCTTACCCTTCCGGAGCACCTGAGATCACCCCCAGTTTTTGGTGGGGTTCGTGTGGCTTAGTCTTTAGTTTTCTATGTTGTGTCATCTGTACTATTATTTGTCTGTTTTTCTTTTTGTTTTTGGCCATGGCGTTGTCAGTTTGTTTTCGATCTATGAGTTTGACTGTTCCTCTGGTATCTTTCGTCCCTCTCTTTCACAAAACCATTGTAGATAAAGAAAAACTTGAAAAATGATCAGCAAGACAAGATCTCAGTCATGAATTTTATTCTAGTCTTCAATGTCGAAAATGCACAAATACCAAGGTGAGCGACATCGGCTCTTTTTGGGCATCTTGTTATAATTCATGATAACAGGTTAAAATCATAATCACGAATTGTACAATTCGTTATCACGGATTACAAAAAACTGTGATAACTAATTCCACAAGTTCATAATCACGAATTTAATCCGTGATCAAGAATTATACAATTCGTGATTTCGATTTTAATCTGTTATTATGAAATAAAATCTGTGATAACGCAATTTAATCTGTACCCAATAATTACAAAAAAAAACTGTGATAACGTATTCAACAAATCCGTTTTAACGAATTTAATCCGTTATAGCGAATTATACAATTCGTTATAACGATTTTAATTTGTTAAAATAAATTACAAAAAAATTGTGATAACGAATTTAATTCGTAATTACGAATTAAAAAATCTGTGATAACGAATCCACAAATTCATTATCACAAATTTGATCTGTGATTACGAATCATATAATTCGTGATAGCGATTTAAATTCGAGATTTCGAATTCAAATTATATTTTAGGAAGGGTTTAAATGGGCTTCCGTAGATATATTGCTGCAATGGTGGAGAACATTTACAATTTAAGAATTGTAATCGTCTCGTTTGTCTTTTAAACAAGCTACTTATTTTGTTCATAATTTCAATTTGATCAAAGAAGCTGGAGTACAGTGTCGAAATTACCCCGGTTAAACTGTCTGCACTCGATAGTATCTAGTATAGAAGATGGATTTTTAAACTGTGTAATATCCCCAATTCTGGACTTTACAGCAAAAACACATGAAAAATAGTGGAGATGCAACACTTTAACAATATTTTTCTCTGAACTAACTATTACAAACCAATGGATGTGTGGAGATAGAATAGTGTAGTTCTGACATAAACTCGTAGGGTGTAAAAATCTCGTACTAAAGTTGTATAGCGAGATAGCCCATTGTACTTGGATATAAAATATATAGCTATCTCCATTTTTATCAAAAGGGGACACATAACACTATAAGATTCACACGACGAATTTTTTTTACATTTTAGTGACGTTGTTCCGATTCATTTTAAAATAATTTAATTTTGGTTCTACTGATTGGCTGAAAGGTTTTTGTCTATCAGCTCATAAACATATAATTTTGTCATGTGACCGTGAAGTCATCAACGTTTTTTCATGATTTACACCTTAAAAATGGAATTTAGAATTAAATTATAAGGAATAACTGTACTACGCGGGTTATTCAGTGTGCACCACATTTTGTAGGTTATTTCTTCATAGACAGAAAAAATATTACAGTCATTCCTTAAATAACAAAAAAGTATATCGTAAACAATCTTTGAATCTGTGAAGAAACGAGAAAGCACAAGCATGTACGAATGTGGATGCATGAGAATTGGATTATCATATTTATTCTTAAAATGTATCTTAGATTTGGTGTTTCATTCCCTATTTCGAAAATATTCAACTTAAAAAACTTTAACCCGACAAGTTTGTTTAAAAAAATATATACATTTAGTTTCTGTCCTCGAAAAATGTTCAGATCCGTGTTTCTTTTCATAAAATTGTAAAAGGACAAAAGCAGGTCCTCCTGTAACATTTACAAAACCGGGTCCTTACATTTTGAAATGACCTTTCTGTTCATGCCTAGAAATACAAATATTAAGGTGATAAAAGTGACTTATCTTGCATTTTATCTTTCCGTACTTTTTTTCCGTACAATGTGCGCAATTTAACGAGAAAATAAACAAATTCGAGGTAAGTAGTCAGTCACCGTACTGAATACTAGACACTATCGTGTCCAAACTGTTTTTTGCACCCTCAATAAAAAAATAAAAGCAAATTTAAATAATTTTTTTAAAAAAAGCAAGAAAATACACCGTTGTAGTAAGTTTATATCAGACGTAGACACAAACATTTTCAGGTAAAGTACTAAGAAAGTTCATATACATTTTACATTTTTTATGATTATGAATATTTTTGAGAAAACCCCTTACGCAGGAAATGTGACTCAAACTGTATTCAAATACCAAAAAAAACCCTATTACATTAATGATGATAATAATTGTTACTGGTGCATATGAATAAACCACACTTACTTTTCTGCCACCAACAAATGGTGCAGAATATGCCGGTATTAAGTTAGGAATATGACAGCTGTTTTCCATTCGTTCCATTTGTTGATAAAGTCGATCTAACGTTTGATTTTGTCAGTTTTTATGGACTTCCTTTTTTTTGAATTTACCTTGGAGTTCCGTATTTTTGTTAAAATAAATACCTTTTTGTGGAGTGTATTGATTCAATTCAAGTCGGAGTGTATTGATTTAATTCAATTCATAATTGCTAGATTTGTTAGATTTTCTACATAAGGAAATGCCTGTACCAAGTCAGGAATATGACAGTTGTTTTCCATTCATTTGATGTGTTTGAGCTTTTGATTTTGCCATTTAATAAGGGACTTTCTGATATGAATTTCCTTGGAGTTCGGTATTTTTGTTGTTTTACTTTTGGTACGACAGAGCTTTTCTTCAATCGGTCCGGGACATTTAATCCAATTGAAATATTGCAATTACCGGTTCTTGCTCTTATCTATAATTTTCTCATCAATAGTTCACACCGCTAAAATTTTGTTTTTAATTTCTTAATTATTCTTCCCTTCTAAATGCGCATATTATGCATCAAATTAATACCATGTAATTTGTATTACAACGTTTTTGGTCGATGTCACAAATGGTGGAGTGCAAGTTCACGAGGGTCATTAAAAAATTGAAAACAATACGTTTAATAATTCCATGCGTCCAAAGCGCTTTTCTGGATTTACCTTCATCAGGAACGCTCAATGCCAAACATTTGAAATCCGAGGGATGTATAAGTACCCCTGCCTAGTATCAAATACTTTTGTGCGAGCAGCCACAATGGGAATTATTTTTTATTAATGTCCATATCGTGCATCAAATGAGAGTAGGTATCATGTAATATTCTTTTAATCTAAATGTAACAAAATTCCAACTGCAGTTTGATCATAAAACACTGTAATAATATTGCGTATAGTGAATTTTGTCATGTATTAAAATCTCATATCTCTTGAATTTCCCATTTGATGTGTTTTTGATGCCGACAAGGAATTTAACATTTCTATGTTATGTTTCATTCGACTGAAATCTGTTTAAAATGCGATTCTAATGTTGCAACATCGATTGTTATAATAGCGCTGCATAATTGCTAGATTTGATAGATTTTATTCTACAGATCAATTGCAGTTTTACTGCTGCAGTTACAGACTTGGAAAGTAAAAAGAACTGTTCCAACTAAATAACGCGAGGCGAAATCATTAAATTATTATTAAACGAGCTTGACTTGTGGATAATGGAATTATATTATATATATTTTCTGCATACTGCAAATATTGTTACACATTCGGAATGAAACAGAACATTATATTTTTGTGTTTATTGTGGAAATATTCGGACGCCGTATCAGGTAATTTTTGTTATGTTTAAATATTATTTTGTTTTATCATTTAGATCTTTGATATGAACCAATTAAGAAATACTCTATATTTGTGTTAGGGGACGATTTATCAAACATTTTGAGAATTCATTGCTGTAAAAATGACGAATATTCAAAAGATTTTTTAAATGTAAAACATTTATACTACCTTAGGTTTTGTCCAGTTATTTTCATTTTTGAAAGACATAGTTAAATATGTATATAAAGGGCAGGTGAGAGCCTTTCAAAATCATTTTCCTTATGAAAGGCTTTCTTAAAACATTTTTTCTTCATAAAACTGGATCTTTATTTTAGGGTAGAAAAAATTAGGAATTTTTAAATATTTCAATAACTGCTTAAAATATTATTACCTAAACGTTTTACAAACTATAGTTTATTCTATACCGTATAAAGATTCAGTATAACTTTCAACGAGACAGCCATCTATGCATATATGGTTACATTCGATGGTATACAAAAGCAATTTTCAATACTTTATTAAAAGCTCTTTCTTTTGTCTAAAAGGGTTGAACTTGCAGTAAATATCCTCAACAACTCCAATGTTGCTCAATATTCTAGAAAATAGACTTCTGGTAAAATGATAGAACCTTTTTTGGTTTAGTCATGCATATTTTGATAGCGTTAAAAAATCGTTTTCCTCATATATATTCCATATGAAAATCAAAAGACATACTTTTCTCGTCAAAATTCGAATGTTTCAAATACTTGTATCTTTTAAGAAAACACACGGACTTATCTTTTTATTATATGTTTTTTATGATTTGTACAATTTTCATTGATAAAGATGTTATTAATGAAAACATTGTTATTTTGAATATTGGCAGCAGGCACACTTAATATATCTGTATTCACTCTTTCCGATCCATGGTATGCATGTTATGACCACAGAAACTGCGTTTAATATTTTATTTCAGAAGTCAGTAAAATTTATAACTTGATGGTGCTGAATGAAGAAACAAATACAAATATGAACGACTACTGGGAGTCTGGTTTTAGTGACAATGATCCGACTGGCGATAAACATTTAAGCTCATTATATGATGTTTTAGTTCATGGGAATTTCAGAAGTGCCCTAGTGGATGACTGGTTTCTGGAGCCACCACATGAGGTAATTGATACCCCAACAATGACGACATTGCTTCAAAACACTTTCACGGTAGCACATACGAAGCTACCAGAATGTTTTAATTTGGAAGTTATACACCTTATCGCTGTTTGTCCGCCATTACTGGACATCACAAAGGTTCCCGTAAAATTTTGACGTTATGATAGAAAATGTTTGACGCCACGAAGGAAAAGTGATGGTTGTATGGCGTCAATAGTTCAAGTGTCGCAGATTCTCGGGTCAAGTGTCGCAGATTCCAAAATAGCGATAAGGTTTATTTTCTCTGAAGTATATGTTCAGATACAAAAATATCTCTGAATCTAACTTTAATACTGCTATAGTAGTAATGATACCGTAAACATAACGTTTCCATATAAGGTAAAATAATCATATTGACAGTACGAATTTAATTCAGGTGTAAATTGATAGCACGTGTGAATATATGAAATTCATTGCATGATAAAAAGATTTTGCATTATTATCCGTCTACGAAATGGTTTTTGAGACAATATTGTTGAACAACATTTTGTTCTCACATTCTTTGTTACTCATCTGGGTCAGTTTTTGTTTTATAATTATATCTCATTGATAGTACAAATAAAAAGTCTTTTCTATATTCTATCAGTATGGCTTCTATTTAGGACGATTTGATCCTATAACGTAAGCAGTAATGTTATGTTTTTACTATGAATAATTCCTGACAGGGTTTTGGATTTCAAATCTTACGGGGCATTTTAACTTAAGTAATGCAACTATTTCATTGTGTGGAAATTATTGTCGTTGATTCGTAGAAATCATGGTTTCATTGGTTTTATCAGGTTGCCCTGTTACTGTTTAATGGTGTTGGCGATTTACATTTCTGGATGGTTTTTAATACAGAAAATTCATCAGAAGTTTTTCAGTCATGGATGACAGCGGAGAGACTAGTTGGTACCTCTTCTCCGGTTATGTCATCTAGTCACACCAGTATAAAATGGAAGTAAGTATTTTGCTGACTCATGATATATAAAGTCCGATTTCAGCTAATTATCGTAAGAACTTGGCTTTCGTGAAATGGACCAAGTAAGTAATAAAAATAAATTCATTGAACAATAATTTGTATTTAAAAAAAGATATTACATGATAATCACTGGCTTTGGTTGGTTTTGACTGAAGACCCTGGATGCAAATGTTTGAAGGCTAATTGAATGATTTATAATGCAAACGACTGCGTAGATAGTTATCAAAGGTACCATGCTTATAATTTAATACCTCTTCTCTTCTCTCCCGTTAATGTTATATATATGTTAAATATAGACGACACCGAAGAATACGAAAAGCAAATATATAATGTCACGATAAATGGAACATTGGGGTTTTTACTTTTTGCAATCAATTTAAACTAGGAAATATACCCCTCATGCATACTTTATTCCTTGTCCGGGGTTTGCTTTACTTGTTGTCTATCAGCTCTTTAACGTCTGTACGTGGATTAGGGTTTTTCAAAAATTGGACTTCGAGCATCATGTGTTGTAAAATTTGTACCGTTAATGTTATAACTGACACCAATAGTGATTTCAATTTGGAGTAAAATTATTTGGAAATACTTTGTCCAAATTTTTCCTTTTATGTATTATAATAGATAAAAATGCACTGACAAATAATATATATATATATATAAGTACCAAAATATAAACAGCAGAAATAACTTAGAATGAGAACCGTTGCTACGTAACTAAATCTTATTTTCAGTATTCCTGGTTACCAGTTTGTCCTGTGTCCTTTATTAACGACGCCTCCATGCTGGTTTGCCGTCACTGACAGAAATATCAGAAATAATAGCAATTTGCATCCCTACTTTGTTATTCCAATGAATTCGTCAGATCCGTTTGCTGTTTTATCAGGTATGACATTGGTTCTGTTTAGTGCTTGAAAACGTTCTGGTCCGTTTGCCTGCTTAGTTTTATTTTATTAGAAGTAAGTGTTTCTTTCAATCACAGAATCAGTAACAAAAAGTGATGGATTTTTGGATTTGAATATTAAAGAATTTTCAATTAAACGTGGTTAGTTATTTTCAAAAGATATTAACACTTATAATATGTATAAGTAACGCATCATTTATAACAACAGGATTATAAAATGTCCTAAATATATAGATATACTATATAAGGGAGAAACAATAAAACATGTCAAAATAATAAGTAGAAAAAGGAAAGACAAAACAATCTGACCAAAAGAAAACAAAAGATAAACAAGAATTCACATAATATTACAGAATTAAAAAAATATTGAGCAACACAAATCCGGCAAAACAAAAACGAATTCATGATATCATGAAGCTGCTTCACTAATGATGTTTATTGTATTTGACACCAATAGTCCGATGATAACATATTTGAACTGGCAACATATTTATCTGTATGTATCAAGTCGGGAGCCTAGAAGTCTATCTGTTACTGAGCCGTGTATAAATAACCTTTGAGACAATGAATAGTTATATTATATATGAAACATGATATCACACGAAACACCTTCTGAAAACGTGTTATTTATTTCATAGTTGTACGAAAAGTAATCTTAAAGTTATCCTTTGAGATGACACCACTGTCCTCACTTTACAATAGAAAATAAAAACTGTACAGTTGATTCCTTAACCAAATCTTTGAGGATGCAATGGAAAGTAGATTATAGATTTTGTTTTATAAACAGTGAAATGCGATTTCCTGCATATTCAGTTGTTCAATATTATTTTCAAATTATTTGAAAAGTGTTTTTTTCTGTATTAAGACAAGTAACTAAATAAAGGCAATAGTACGTTACCGGTGTTTAAATCCTCTCATCAATCCATCCGGAACATACAATTGAAGAGTAAAAATAAAAACTGAGGGAACCGCATGAACTCCAAAAAGGAGCGAGATCGGTTACATCGACAGGGTAAAATTGATCTGATATGAATGCATCTACCGACCCACAGTGCAAATGTACACAATCGGGAAATAGACATTACGTGTAATTATACTGGTCAGAGGACTTTTATTGTATTTAAAGATCTAAGACCGCGAAAACAAGGCGCTAGTGAGATGACACACAGACATATCGTTTTGGTCAACCAATTCATGAGAGTGAACGAAAACTTATGTAGAGTCGTTTTCTATCGTTGTTCCTTACAAGGTAAGAAATTCGAGTGCTCATGGTACGGTAGTTTTCGGATGTGCAACTGAATGAATGACCGAACAGCTTTGATCCAATCAGACCAAGTGTCCAGTTAATGTTTATTTGGCTTGTGGTTACCACTTCACTGGAACAGTTCTCAATTGCATCAATCAGTAACCCGAACTGTCTAGGGAATTCGATATTTTGGTCAACTTTCTATGTTGTGAAGAACTTTTAAAAATGTTTCCTGTATTATTTATAAAAGAACAATAACATAAAAAAACAAGAATATGTGTCAATAGTGCATCCTTCGAAATACTAAGTCTTGTTTTTACTTCGAGGCATATCGGGAAGATAGATTTTTTATTTTTGTTTTTCAATGTTCTTTACCTCCTGAATTGATTTTGATTTTGGATGTCTAACTTTTTTTATTCGAACACCAATGATGCGCCTTGATAACTAAATCATTTGATTATTTTTTTTCCAATACTGTGTGAACATCTTGTTTCAGAAAACCAAAATGCTGGACCATATCAAACTGTTTTGATTAAAACATTTCAATATACCGGAGTGACCACGGTTGAGGTAAGTTTGGTCTTTTGAAATAATATTAGCACTTCAACGTTTGTATTGAATTTTGGATTTATGAATATTTTCAAATTGGTATCAAAAATCTCTGTTCTAGAGTATAAACATTATTTATCAAAAAGCTCATCTTGTGCAATCAAACTGGTACCAGCTTATACTCATGATAATATTACAAATGCTAAAAACTTTGTCTTGTCATTGACGTACTCCATACATCCTTTTATTCACGACATGAAACAACAAGCTTTGGAAAATATTGTAAGCCAAACACCATGTGTTAAGATTCTGATAGCCAGGTTGGTGCCAATTGTTTAGATTATAACTAAACCAAACAATCAGTATTTATTTTTCATGTTTATCCATTTATTTACAGATTGATTTGGTTCCAGACTTTGGTCCCGGTCCTGTCTACATTAGCCAAATCGAAGTAACAAACATAGCAACAATCTATTTAGCGAAAGAAGACTTTACATTTGAGTACAGTATTGACGATTGTGCACTACAGAATAGAGTTGAATATCGTCACTTAACAGATAGAAACCTAACGGTAAGGGCTTTTTTATTTTATGTAATCTCAGTAGTTTTCTGTTGAAGATAATGATTCAACAGTAGCATTATATTATACACTGAAATGCTTACCATGAACCAAGGATTTTCCTTTACTTCATATAGGCTATTATAGAAACAAAACAAAAACAGATATTTAAAACGTTGTGATGTGACTGCACAAACGATCAATTTGCAGAAAACAGCTTTAAAGAGTTTTCTATATATTGAATACATACGGCGGTATTCAGTAGCAGTTTGTTTGGCAGATATCTCAGGCACGCAAGGGCAACCACTACCACCGTCTTTTTAAACAACGATTATTTATCAAAATCGACGTTGTTCTTGCGTGTGCATAAGTTTTTCAACTCACCAATATTATTCAGAAACTTTGATTTCCTACCATCTGATAAATGAAAAAGAGCAATCCTGAAATTTCGTAAATGCATAAAATATCTGAGAGACTTAAACTTACTTTAAATTGCAGATATCTATTAATCATCTTAATTCAAAATTATTGCACTTTATTGTACTTGATTTTTTTTACTAAGGCACTATTTTCACCTTCTTCAAACCTTCTGTGTAATTTTATTTCCCTTGATGAATGACGGATAATGGCCCTATACTATAATGGTTTACTTTTATAAATTTTGACTTGGATGGAGAGTTGTCTCATTGGCACTCATACCACATCTTCTTATATCTATATAGGTATATATCGTGCACAGTCTCTACAGACTAGTTATTCCAGTTGTGAGATTCTTTTGACATGCGTATTTCTTAGTATAAAAATGTGATAGTCACCATACGTAAAACAATTCAAAACAGAAAATTAACGGCCTGATTTATAACCCTGGTATCTTTCATGAATGTTATACCAAAGCAATACACGAAAAACAGACAGTAACCAACCACAATTACTGGAATACAAGCTCCATTCTTTGGAAGGCACACACGAATGTGGCTGTTTACTATCTTTTTACGGATACGCATAACTTAGAATACTTATATTCTTAACAATACACTTTTTTGCTTATACAATAAGAAACAATTTTTATCTTATATCATTAGGAGATTTAGTATGATTTCCAATGATACAACTGTTTTAATAGAGTCAAAATAATGCAATTTAAGCCTTTATGATTCATCGTACGATCGTGAACTATGAGCAAAACCAATACCGCATAGTCAACTATAATAGACAACCATCCCTAACAGGGGGCATTAACCTAAGAATAAAACACTCAATTAAGGTTTAACAGGTAGGGTATACTACCTTTTCGGAAACGCATAACTATGCATTCTAAGGCATATGTTTCATCCAGTATAATTGTTTATTTACATAGTAAACGACTTTTTTGTTTTTATAAGATAAGGACATGTAATGATACTGCCAATGTGACAAATATCCAACAGTGTCCAAATAACATGGAATTAGACAGTTATAATCCACCGTACATAGCCTTCAACTTTGAGCAAAACCTATACCGTATAGTCAGTAAAAAAACACCCAAATAACAAAATGTTTAACAATTACAACAACAGCAAAAAACCACGGCCTGCTTGACAAATCAAGTGATGAGTTGTAATGCATGATTCACTCATACATGTTTACGCAATGGTGTGCTCCTTACACAAAACTTGCTCTATAGGAGCCATGAGACATTTTCGTGTATTTTTGATTTCGTGATTTTGCCAAATAGATATAGGAAGATGTGGTATGAGTGCCAATGAGACAACTCTCCATCCAAGTTACAATTTATAAAAGTAAACCATTATAGGTCAAGGTACGGCCTTCAACACGGAGCATTGGCTCACACCGAACAGCAAGCTATAAAGGGCCCCAAAAAATTACTAGTGTAAAACCATTCAAACGGAAAAACCAACGGTCTAATCTATATAAAAACGAGAAACGAGAAACACGTATGAACTACATAAACAGACGACAACTACTGTAATCAGTCTGCATACAACCTTATGGACAATTTGTAATTCGTTGAAAATTAAATTTGTGGTTCACCTGTATCCATGAAATCCACGAAAATTGGTATTCAACGATTAATAATGGATCCACAGTAAGCGGACAATTTTTTGAAACTAGTTACTCCAGTAATGATTGTGGCCACGTTGGGTACCAATTGGCGCAGTAGTTTCAGGGGGGAAGATTCTTGTAAAAGGTAACGGACGATGAACGCCAAGTGATGAGATAAGTAAGAGCGTTAGCGAAAACTTATCATGAAGTAAGGGATTATCATTCTCTTACAAACTTAGAATATTACAAAGTGCTCAAGGCTTAAATGATCTCTTGATTGGTGGTATTCAAGAATTAGTTTCATTGTCAGTGCAATGTTTATAATTGATGCATGACTTCCTTTTTCGGCATTTCATGTATGGATTAGTTTTAGCCATGTAAGGACTCTCTTATTATTTGGGAAATACTAAAAAAAAAAATGAGTTATTTGCCTTTTGGTTACACAACATTACAAAGAAAAGGTATTCATTGTATGTTTCCTGATTGTGAATATGAATGTAAATCATGTATGTAATATTTTAGTGAGGAATTATCCTTTTTCTTTTAAAGTTTAAATCAATTAATACATTTGAGTTACAGCTAAATTTTATTTCACTCGGCTTTTTACATGCTATACTATTTAATTATTTCAGGGAAATGGTCAAATAAAATGCTTTTAAAAATTTTAAATATGTTCAAAACTTAAATTAAATTCCTGTTTTTTTTTTTTTTTTTTTTTTTTTATTATTTTATCGGAATATTGGAAATACCTAATCTTCCCAATCGCTGATCCAATAGTCAAAGTTTTGGAAAGCTAAAGATTTAGGGTTTTTTTTTATTTCAAAACTTCTTTTTTTTTGCATTGCTTATGATATTGTTTATTTTTTTTGTAATTTGAAGCTATTGATATTTTCATAATTACATTCACAGTACCAGTATTACCGCATCAGTAAACTTAACTTATTTAGATTTTTTGTTTGTTTCACAATTCAACTTTCAGTCAGTTTCAATCACTGTGTGATAAATCCTTTCAATCTGATAAATGTGCTTCGGGGCAGTTGTAACTCATTTATAGAAACTCTTTGTTTTGAACTGTAAATAGACCCGAATAATAGGGTAATATCTTATTAAGAACATGATTTATATCCATTCTTCACAATTAAGAGACATCAAATCCTACAATTTCATTGGTCGAGAGCACATTGCTATATTCTAAGTATATGCAAGAGAATGATAATCCCTTTCTGGATTTGTAAAGTACTCAAGGCTTAAATGATCTCTTGATTGGTTGTATTTAAGAATTAGTTGCATTGTCAGTGCAATGTTTTAATTAATGCATGACTTCCTTTTAAGGCATTATTTCATTTATGGATTAGTTTAAGTGATGTAAGGTCTTTCTTATAATTTTGGAAGATATAATAGATTGTGTTTTAGACATTAGATGACACAACAGTACAATGAAATGGTAAGAAATGTTTCCTGATTGTGAGTATGAATGTAAATCATGTAATATTTTGCTGGTGGACGTTTCGTCCTCGAGGGTATCACCAGCCCAGTAGTCAGCACTTCGGTGTTGACATGAATATCAATTATATGATCGTTTTTATAAATTTCCTGTTACAAAACTTTGAATTTTTCGAAAAACTTAGGATTTTCTTATCCCAGGAATATATTACCTTAGCCGTATTTGGCACAACTTTTTGGAATTTTGGGTCCTCAATGCTCTTCAACTTTGTACTTGTTTGGCTTTATAACTATTTTGATCTGAGCGTCACTGATGAGTCTTATGTAGACGAAACGCGCGTCTGGCGATTTAAATTATAATCCTAGTACCTTTGATAACTAATTAGCGAGGAATTATCTTTTTGTGTATTTCCAGTTCAAATCAATAAATTCAAAATTTGAGTTACAAATAAATTTTATTTTACAGCCAATATTTTAGTCCAGTCCTTTACATCAAATACTACTTCATTATGTCAAAGAAACGTTCAAATACAGTGCCTTTAAAATAGTTTAAAATATATTCAAAAGTTAAACTGAATTCCTTTTTTTAAGAATTTTATCAGAATATTGGAAATTACTATTCTCACCAACTGCGGATCCAGTAATCTGAGTTTTTGAAAGGGTAGACGCTTAAGATTTAGGTTTTATTTAACTTTTTTTTGCATTTCATTGCTTTGATATTGTTTTTTTTTTTTAGTAATTTGAAGTTATAAATATTCTCATAATAACGTTAATGGTACCAATGTTGCTGCACCAGTAAACTTCATCTAATTTTGATTTTTTTGTTTGTTTCAAAATTCAACTTTTAGTCAATTTTAATCACAAATTCTTTCAAGCTGATAAATGAGCTTCGGGCCATTTGTAACTCATTTATAGAAATGAAGGCAACAGTAGTATACCGCTGTTCGAAATTCATAAATCGATTGAGAAAAAAACAAATCCGGGTTACAAATTTAAACTGAGGGAAACACATCAAATATAAGAGGAGAACTACGACACAACAGAAACACAACATTAAAATGTAACACACAGAAACGAAATATAATATAACAATGGCCATTTTCCTGACTTGGTACAGGACATTTTAAGAAAAAAATGGTTGGTTGAACCTGGTTTTGTGGCTAGCCAAACCTCCCGCTTTTATGGCAATGTTAAATATAACATTAAAATGACAACATTACATGACAGGACTACAATACAAATAAATGGGAGAACATAAAGGACAGAAAAACATACGAATAATAGCTAACAAAATGTACCAGGTTTAAAATTTAATACGCAAGACGCGCGTTTCGTCCACACAAGACTAACCAGTGACGCTCAGATAAAAAAAGTACGAAAGCCAAAACAAGTACAAAGTTGAAGAGCATTGAGGACCAAAAGTTCCAAAAAGTTGTGCCAAATACGGCTAAGGTTATATGTCTGGGATAAGAAAATCCTTAGTATTTAGAATAATTCATACTTTTGCAAACGGTAAATTTATAAAAATGACTATATAATAGATATACATGATAACACCGAAGTGGTGACTAACTACAGAATAAAAACGGATACATAAAACAACATAAACCAGCACATAAAAATTCACAGCCGAGTTAGCCAAAGAGATCAACTCTTTGTTTTGAACTGTAAGTAGGCCTAAACAATAGGATAATCCCTTACTAAGAACATGATTTCATTCATTCTTCACAATTAAGAAACACAAAATCCTACAATTTCATTGGTCGAGAGCACTTTGTTATATTCTAAATATAAAATGAAAATTAGTACCAATAATGACAATTCAAATATATTGTTAAAAGTTATAAATTGAGACTACTAACCTTTAAGAATTAGTTTTTAATTTTTGCAGATTTTTAAAACAAGTGTTATAAATAGGATAGAAACGTTACTCGTTAGATGTCTCTGGATTACGTTTGAAAGAAAAATGTGGAGTATAAAGGTCAACGTGTACGCTCCAAGTCCAGAAGGTAATATCTCTCTCTCTCTCTCTCTCTCTCTCTCTCTCTCTCTCTCTCTCTCTCTCTCTCATAGTTAACATTCTGATTCTGACTGCTCTTTCATTGTTTGCTGTTTTTCACAGAAGAAACTTTGTTTACTGAATTTGTGTTTCAAAGTAATATCACTTTTTCGAATGAGACATGAATATCATTCTATCTACTTTAAGCCAAATTGTTTACAAATGTAGTCAATGAGCATGATTCTCACTAGAAAATCGCATTGTCTCCTCTGGGATTCGAACCCGGGACATCTGTGTTCGAAGCAAGCGATTTAAACGACTGAGCCAAAGATGTATAATTTATAGTTCAATCGATTACGGCTGGCTAATCATCTATCAGTGACGAGTAGCAATCAAATCACCCTTCCCCCACCTCAACAGTCATCATACCATAATGAGTCTTCACTTACCCAGGCTATATGTCATCTGTAACCACCGATGGTCTTTGAGTTTGGTGCCCAATGCAGCCGGTGGTCGTAATTCTTACTAGAAAATCACATTATCACCTATGGAACCCGAAGCCGAAACCTCTGTGTTCGAAGTAAGCGCTCTAACGGACTAAGCCACTTAGTACTTCAACAGCTTAACCACTAACAGCTGGCTATGAATCTTTTAATGAAGAGTAGTACAGAGGTAGAGAATAGCGATAGCCCGGACTTTTCCAATCCATCATTGAAAAGTAATATAACAAAAAAACCGAACTCCAAGGAAAATTCAAAACGGAAAGAGTGGCATTGGTTTGGCTCTGCTGGATGTATAACTATGCATCAAAATTCAGATATGAAATCATCAACTCATGATAGAGTACAACTTTCTCGGGCACGGTTTAGACCCTCTGTAGTAACGCTTTGAGGGGTTTGTACGTGATTTCTTACAAGACAAACTTTCCACACCTTCCATATTGATACAAGAGAAAGATACCAAAGGGACATTCAAACTCATAAGTCGAAAGTAAACTATCAACGCAATGGCTTAAAAGAAAATGACAAAGACAAACAGACAACAGTACAAAAAAATAACATAGAAAAAACAAAAGACTGAGGAACACAAACCCCAACAAAAACCGGGGTGATCTCGGGTGCTGGTCCAGAAGGCGAAGCAGATCCTGTTCCACGTTTAATTAAAAATTAAAAACTGAAATGAATACTCTAGCTACAAAAAAGGGATGAAAGATACCAGAGGGACAGTGTAAATTTGTATTTGTATTATTTGTCTTTATATTTTTTGCCATGACGTTGTCAGTTTGTAAACCAACTTATTTTCGCGGATACTTTATTTCGCGTTTAGCCCTTCGTAGCCGACTTTGTGGCGATTTATTTTCGCGATTTGTCCTTACAAACACATAATATTGATGGGTCTCCCACATGCTCTACGAAACCTCTATTTCATCAGTAATTAAAACCGGCCTCCAGAGTTTTTGGGCAGCTACCTTAATAAGGCGAAGTGAATTAGATGTGGATATTTCCAAATATCTTAAAGAGCATACATTCTACGAGCCTTTAATCTTGCAATAGAAAACAATATTTGAATTTTCTATCTTTTACGTAATATTCATAATTCTTAATTCAAAACAGGTTGAAAGTTAAGGTTCAAGATTCTTGTTTTTTTTTTATTGATAACATATTTGTTACGTTTGAAAAACTTATTTTTTTCAACACACAATCGGCTATCAGCAACAAACTATGTCCCTCTTCTTGTCGAATTATTGTTTTATTCATATGAAACAGACTTTGTACAGAGCCAAAGCAGCTTCTTATGAAGAATGGAAAGAAGCTAACTTCAGTTTTGGCTGAAAAGATGATTTGTTTGCACTAACTTATTCAAAATTTGATGACTTTGTTGAACGCATCTATCCCATCGAACTTTAAATAAGGAATATCAAGTCTGCCTCATATCTTTCCAGACGTCTATAAATCGTCAATGGTGATCGATTGAGAACAATTTTTTACGACAAAATGGATGATTTAAGTTTTCCCATTGTGAATTTTCATGATTTATATCAACAATCAAGCAGCGCCTGTATATGGAGTATATCGCTCCAAGTTGAAACGATATTCTAGACAGACATGGATTTATTGAAAATCTGAGATTCGATATCTTTTGTGGTCTTCTTGTCAGTATATATCTGATATTCATCCCAGGGCATCAATTACCAAGATAAATTCCCTCATATCAAAAGATTTAAACTTTGAAATTATTGTTTGACATCAAATTCAATATGCATAACGAACGTACCGATTTGACCTGCTTAGCTTAACAACAGTTGACGTTTTATGATATAAACGGCCAAATGTTGCACACCAATAATCTGTTTTGACCCTGGTTAACAAAGTACAGATGTGCTTATAACTTAAGCGTTAATTATGTTGCAAAATTATATAGATGTAAAATAATTCATCATTGTTAAATGTAGAAATTTCTGAAAAAGAAGGCTTTTAATAAAGTAATTGATTTATCTTAATCTAATTTCAGATGATTTCCTGATCTTTCCTATTGTATTAATCCGTGGATTTTGGTACACTGGTAAGTAAATTGTGGTTATTAGATAAATATAGTCGTTCTAATGGATTGTGTGTCAGTCTTTGTATGTTGATGTCAGCTGATGAACATCTATTGCCATTTGATTTTATAAAATATATATTGTATTAACGGAAATTACGCAACACTGTTACTGAGTTCCTGTGAAATACCGAAATAATGAAATTATTCACAATTACTTGTAGTTAGTAATCGTTTGGAAATATTACGAGTTTTAAATGTGACCAATTTGGTGCGGAGAAAATCCTTGTCTTTTCATTAAGAGGTGTACAAAATTTTGCATGGTTTTTATTGTATCAATATGTAAATCTTGCTTACTATAAAAAAACTTTATTCAAGTGTCTTATTTTTAGATTTAGAACGTTTTGTCAATTCTGTTGTGTAAACAATGAGTTTCAATCAGAAACCAAATAATTTTTTTTATATCTAAAAAATCAAATTAACATCAAACAAAACCAAATTGATGAACAAAATGATTGTGTTGGTTAAATTAGAGAGGAGTTATTCATCAAGGTTATGATAATGAGAGAGATGTTGTATGATCAGCGATCATAAAAACGTAGAGATGTATAAGGAGGTTTAAAAGTTTCATGCCAAAACTAGGTCACAATCATCTGTTTTAACGTTCCTGTTGATTGAATTATGCTCATCATTTGAGATCAATTCTAATATCACACACTCATATAACTTGTTGTGTTCATTTTGCGTCTTAATCAAAACTGTGCTTTCGGCTCGCATAGTTTAAATATGTATATCAAAAAGTAAAATAACAAAAATACCGAACTCCAAGGAAAATTCAAATCGGAAAGTCCCTTATCAAATTTCAAAATCAATAGCTCAAACACATCAAACGAATGGAAACATCTTTCACATACTTGACTTGGAATTTAATTGTTGTTTTGATTACTAGTATTTTCAAATCGAAAAGCTTGACTATATAGTTTATTTAAAGGTAATGTCATTTTAATGCCTTTTACTGATGATTACTTTGTTAGAACTCTTCTTATCAAACCGTACAGTAAAACAGTACATCTCAGATTGCTCTGTCGTCTGACTTGTTTTAAGGAATTTCTGGGGCTTAAGGTTGTCATAATAGAGTCGATAACAAAAATACATGGATATTGCTGACGGCCAGACCTTGGAACGTCACGTCATAATTTGTTCTAAGTGCAAAAATTAAGGATTTGAGGGAGTAAAGGTCGATTCTTTTGATCAAATTTGTTTAAAGGGTTTGGGTCATGACATGAGTTGGTCGGCAATTTCCGTGTTTTCTATATGAACTTGAATTCTTTCTTTGGTGCATCCATAACAGGAGACGAGGACGCATGCCCTGTCGACGCATGCCCTGTCGACGCTTCCGGTCTCTCATCTTTTGGAGGTCATGCGATTTCCTCAGTTTGTTTTTAACTTGATTTCTATTTTAACATTGTTAAACTACTGTTACCAATAATCCATGCTAAGGCTCGATATAACTAAACTAGTACTCTGGTGACGAATTGATGCATCGCCAATCAGACTTTTGCACCATATATTAAGATATCAAATTTTTGTTATGATTTCTATGTCCGAGATGGGAAAATGTATATACAACAAGAACACACCCGCGACATTGAAAGTCCGTAACTGAATTAAAGTACCTATGCCTTATTTTTATCCTGGATTGTTAGTATTCGTATTGCATCTGATAAAGTCATGCTGATTGGAAGGTGCACAGTTTTCTCTGCTTCCATAATCTTTCTATTTGAACCCGTCTTTGTTTTCTCACTACAAACAAATTATTTTTTTTAACTAATTAACAAAGTTAATAGTGGTATTGAGGTGGAAGAAAATAGACTTGTTAAATAGTGTACAATAGTGTAACATAGATATAAAACAACTACTGAAAGAATTGCAGGTTCTCCTGATAGAGGAGTGATTTACAGAAGGTAACAGGAAACTACATGTGATATATACTATTGGTATCGGTATCGGATTCGACCCGGAACTTGTTAATTTTTGGCGATATTAATTATGTGGAAAACATAAGGGCCTGGAATGGTGTAATTTTTAAACAGCATCATTGTCCTATGATAGTTAAATATAAAGTTGAAATCTTTGATTCGTTGTTTTTACGTCATGCCGGATAACAAATTGGACCTCGTTATTTTAGTAGTAGATATGTTTAAATTAAAGAAAAAAATATCATTTATGTATAGGAACTGTAGAAACAGGAAGAAAGGGGATCGAATTAAACGGGAATATTTGGATATCTGATTTCAATACACAAAGTTATTTCAAACTATACACAAAAATTTCAGTAGACAAAAACAGAAAAGATATAGGACGAGCGACTAGCTCTGAATTACATGGAGAGTAGATAATTTTGATTATATATATATATTGTTTTATCATTTAAAGCCATTGTTTCTGAAACACTATTTTGAAATCGTTTTCATAACATTCTCTGTTGACATTTACAGTACACTGCAATCATCCGTCCGATATCCAGGTCGTTTGCGATTTATGGACTGGTTGATGTTTTCTATCGATAAATATGAGCAATGTAATACTATAGGGGTATTTCATGAAAATTGTCCAGATTAGATATTTATATCGCACGAGCTTGTGAGTACAATACTTGTATATTCTACGAGGGATGATATTTACGAATATTCATACGATAATCTTTTGATATTGAACGCTAACTTCGGTACGTTCTGTTGGTAATATTATGCTGCTATATAAAAATAAGTAGTATATAAAGTAATCATACCGTAGTAAATAATAGAACGTAGCAGCCACAGAACGCAAGCTCAAAACTACTTTATTTTCTCGAACTAATGGCAATCAAATATAAGATAGTTATGTTGCATCCTTACAAACTAAAGTCAATTGATATATAATTAATCCGAATCTTCTTTAATCCCTTTTTCATGTTATGGTAGTCAATTGATATATGTAATTAATCCGTATCTTCTTTAATCCCTTTTTCATGTTATGTTATACGTACAGGCGTGTTTTCATTAATCATATTTATTATATTGAGTCTTTCTTACACAACCATCTGTAATATAAAGCTGTACTTGAAAACATGAGAAATTCATTAAATATCAAATGCTTAATGCAAAACAAAATGTATCAAGGCTTTTAAATTCTTACATGATAATCCATAGCTGGTATACAATACAGCTGAACATGCATTATTAGCTTGATTTTTAAATTGAAATTTCTACTTTCAGTGGCGGATCTGGGGGCGTAGAGAGCGTACCCACCCCCCTTTTTGATCGCCAATTGAATAATCATATAATGTTTTTCACGATTAATATGATTTTTTTAGCATAAAAATCGTCAACTTTTTTTCGTCACGGTTCGCTCAACGGTATACAATCCGTTTTATGGAATTACGCCCCCTTTCAAAAATCAGGGATCCGCCTATTTCTGACCAAAAGTGTTGTCATCCCTAACGTGAAAGAAAACGTAAATATATTTTAATTTCAATTAGACATCTTAGAATTTTAAGACTTGGTCGATGTGTGAATACTCTTTCAGCATCTATTTTTAAAATTTGAGCTTGCAATTTACGATAATCCGAAATGGTGCAAGTCTTATTTTTGTGTGCCTAAAAACTGTCTTTCTATTCAATACAAAATGTGTCTCTCTATTCAATACTATAAATTGTCTTTCTATTCAATGGTATACATTGTCTTTCTATTCAATGGTATACATTGTCTTTCTATTCAATACTAAACATTGTCTTTCTATTTAATACTATACATTGTATTTCTATTCAATAGTATATATTGTCTTTCTATGCAATACTAAACATTGTCTTTCTATTCAATAGTATACATTGTCTTTCTATTAAATAGTATACATTGTCTTTCTATTCAGTAGTATATATTGTCTTTCTATTCAATACTATACATTGTATTTCTATTCAATGGTATACAGTGTCTTTCTATTCAATAGTATACATTGTCTTTCTATTCAATAGTATACATTGTCTTTCTATTCAATAGTTCATTTTAACGTCTCACTGTTAACAAACAAATACATAACACATTGACTAATTCATATAGAATTACTTACACGTTAGAAACAAACTACTCAAAACTTAAAAACCATAAAAAGAAAAACAAAATTATCTACATGTATATAAAAATCTAAGACGTCTATCTAAATTGTCTCCGCAGGTTTTGGCACACAAACGAACATTGCTTACTCCACCTAGAATCACAGATAGTTTATCTCAACTAGAAAAATTATTAAAACCATCAACATTTAAATTATTAAAACAGCTGTCTCTAATATCATCATATAGAAGGTCAAAATAAAAGTACATGTTCTTCGTTCTCAATGGAATTCGGACAGCAAAAACAAGTCCGTTCTTGTAATCATAAATTCTCATATCTTCCGGTCTCGATACGGATTGGGGCTACTTGCGTACGCACTTTTGTATAATGTTGGCATGTTCACCTTAAGATATGACTCAGTCTCAAATGTTTGTTTAAACTGTCTGTAAATTCGTAGTTTATTTTGTCTGTTTCCCCTCACAGCGTTAACTCTGTTTAAGTCTTCATGCCATTTGGAAATATGGTCATTTAAAACAGAATGACAGATAATGTCTTTTATTTCGCAGAATTGTATGTTTTCATCATGTATATCGTACCGTTCTGAAATACCACACTTTTTAAATTTGTCTCTGATTTTAAAATTCCAGTTTTTGTAATTTAAAAAGGCTTGATTGTCAGCCCATACGAAGACTCTTTTATTCAAAGGTTCCCTATCAAAATTCCGAAGTCTATATCACTGATTTAGCACAGATTTCCATTGTTTTACTTAAACAGGTGTCCAACCAATATCACCATTTACGGCCGTATTGGGCGTATATCGCCCCACACACATAAAGAAACCAACTGCCTGGTTTTGTACGGCAGCAATACACGGAAAATGCTTTGTACCCCATATTGTAACACCATAGTTAATAACACTCCAAACCATTGAATCATATAGTTTTGTGTAAAAGTTATACGGGAGTCCACCAAACGTTTTAAACTTCGCTATTACTAATCCAAGTGCTCTACTCTCAGATTTCAAAACATGATTGACCATGCGGTTGTAATCTTAATGTTCCGAAAAAAGCTAATCCTTGATATGTATATGTTTCCACTGTTGAAATTGAAAGGACCCACATTCAAAACAAAAATTAGTTCTTTCAATATACGTCTGTCTGAAATACACGACTTAAGACTTTTAATCGTTTACTATCATATGATTATCAGCACACCAAGTAGAAAGAGTGTTTAAGAGTAACTGAAGGTCATCAGGGGAACCAGCTAGGAGAACCATATCATCTGCGTATACTAGTAAAAGAATTCTATTTTTTTTCCATCTTTATTGATACCAACATCAAGTGTCTTTCTATTCAATGCTATGCGTTGTCTCTCTATTCAATACTATAAATTGTCTCTCTATTCAATACTATAGATTGTCTTTCTGTTCAATAATATAATTAGATATTTCCTGAGTTATTTGCTCCAGTTTGCTTATACATCTAGATTTACCAGAATAAATATGAAACAAAAATGATTTTGTTTAGTATATTTCTACATAACTTATGTCAACTTAGTGTGAAGTTTTGGATTATGCTTAGAGCTTGATATGGTGTGTGGACTTGTATATTGTTGAAGATTGTACGTCGATCTCTTATGTCATTTTGAGTCGTTCAGTTATCTGCTGTGGTATATGACTTTATACCAAACATCTCCTTTTTTCATGTAAACAGGCGTTTTATCAAAAGTTGATGAACGACATGAAATTAAAATGTTCAGATCTCAAGTGACATAACGTTTGCATTATTCTTCAGTACTAGTTGTGTTTTACCGACATCTGAAAGTTCAAACAGAACGTATCTTACATGTTAAATGTAGCAAACCTTTCATTTTATATACTAAAAAGACAATAGCAGAAATAGTATATGTGATATAAGAAATGCAGCATGTTTTATAAGAAAGTCATGTACTTACACGTATCACAAAATTTCTTAATACCGATCTATTTTATGTAAATTAAATTTACCATATTAGTATACTCTTCTGACTAAAAGTAAAGGATGATGATGATGATGATGATGATGATGATGATGATGATGATGATGATGATGATGATGATGATGATGATGATGATGAAACAACTCTCCACAAGAGACCAAATGACTCAGAATGCATATATTAGATTAATGTGATATGAATATGAACCCTGCTATGTACTAGACCACTACGTTGATTCGGATTTTAACGAGCTGGAACGAGGTGGAAGACATGACACCCTACCTGGACATATAATTCTGTCTCTGAGACGACCACTCTTACATGCCGCGTGCTTAGCAGATATAAGCATATATCAATTTTCAAATGTTTAACCCGACCGACCACCCCTTATGATCTACCGCACTCGATGTGAGTGGTCTACCTCGAGACTACCGTGGAGATCAAAAGGTCGACCACATATTGAAGACAGATAAAGTATTGCAGACAGATAAAGAACAAATCCACAAAACTAGACAAAATTGTTTGTCATATAAGATACAATTTGCAATATTATTTTCCAAGTGAAAATAGATTTTATTTATTATTTAATCTATTGTATTTGTACATGTATATGACAATAGTATTGAATTTATCTAATGTATAAACATTTTAATCTCACATGTCATTATTGATATCCAAATTAATTTGCACTTATTTTGAAGGCATTAGTATATATAGACGGTTGACTGGTTACGTTGATAATAAAATATAATCGGGAAATACATTGTTTCACAAATGTAAAGAGCAACTTGTATGTCTAAATCAAAGTTTTTTGTATTGCTTCGCATAGTGCGAAGCTCTTAGTTTCAATCAATAAACACACTATCTTGAAATCATTACTAAACAGCAGTTAATTCTGATTGGTTGATTATTGTTGTAGCTAAGATTACATTGGCTTGAATGAGTTGTAAAATTAGGAACACCCTAGGATGGGAGAAGAAATTATATACGGATGGTCTGGCAGTATGTGTATTCGAGACCTGATCATGAATATGTTGCTATAAGATCACATATTGTTGGATAAGCATTGATAGTCAAAATTGATACATCTATTAATACGCATTCCCTTTGCTTTAATCTTTATAACACTATTATTTGCATTCCCATAATTTCCTATGTATGCTGTGAATGTTGTTAATATAGCATCAGTCAGTATATATGATATACGAACATGATAACTCTGTTGACTGATGAGTTTACTCGATGCTGACCGATATGTAATTTTAAGGAATTTATTTGTTCAAAGATATTTGTTAAACTATCACATAATAACCCAGTTTTTGGTGGGGTTCGTGTTGCTTAGTCTTTAGTTTTCTATGTTGTGTCATCTGTACTATTATTTGTCGATCTGTTTGTCTTTTTATTTTTGGCCATGGCGTTGTCAGTTTGTTTTCGATCTATGAGTTTGATGTCCCTCTGGTATCTTTCGTCCCTCTCTTATACAATTTAGAAAGTATTGATCTGTAACGACACTTAAAAAAAACAGTATAACAAAACAAACAACAGACAAGTATACAACTTCAACATTGTAGTTGTAACCCTAGCTCGGAATATGGTAAATTTAAAACATCAATTTATGGATTATTCTCGTTTTGTACTTTATGTGTTGATAAAGTCGAGAGTGACAATTTACGAGTACCATAACATAGTTTCATTATGCTGACTTAAACAGATAGCCCTTAGACCTTTTAAGAACAATGTTAAGGACACTGTTGCTCTTATCTTTCACTACAATAAACATATTTGATTGACGGCTCATTTATTCAATGAAGAATAGTTCAGTCAAAATTTGTGAAATAGGTCTATGAATGAATAGAAATAAGTTAAAGGGCATCGCAAATATGAATGTTTACCCCATTATAACTGGTATTTCTCGAAAACCTGTCCACCTATTTTTGTTATTATTACGAATAATTCATTTGCAGTGATTACAAATAATTCATTTGCAGTGATTACGAATAATTCATTTGCAGTGATATACATTTATGTGGTGTCACTGTGTTCACTTATTAAGTAGAAATCAGTTAGTCTCGATATGCAATTCAATTCCACTGTAATTTCACACGAAATCATTGAAGTTTTGTTTTATCTGTAAAATCTTCAGAACAGCTTTTCACTGATCGATTTGCGCTACTTTAAATGGCTTAAATTGTGTATTGTCATGTACGTTGGGTTATGAATTATTTCGAATGACTGCAGTTTATTACGATTAAATTCAGCAGGGAAATAAATTGTTTCTGTTGTTATTAAGAGTTTAATCAATTTATCTGAATGTATCAAAAACTACGTTACAAAACGCAATAGAATTTTTTTTTAATTGTTGTTGAAGTTTTTGTAGTCATTAAGTATGTAATAATCCATCGACTAAAAAAATGTTGTTAATTGGATAAATGAGAAGACATGCTGCTGTTATTGTTTAAGTCGTACATGCAGTTTCGAAGTTTAAATTAGAAAAATTAATATATATATATATATATATATATTATTTTCTATTCTAAATAACTGAAAGAAGTACCCAATTTCGTTTTGTACCCAAAACAAACTAAAACGAAGAGCGGGGTAAATTGAAATATAATTTGGTGAAAGGAAATTATTTATTACACAAACATCAGTATATGACTGCTAATTGTTCATGTAGGAAAAGTCCAGACATTCCATTTAAACATTATTATGATTTGTTGTCTATTGCGGTAAAATCCGGTAAAAGACTACATCTTTCCTTGATATTGAATTGGAAAATTTAGACCCCTCTAACAAGAAATTTGTGTTGTTTTCACTTTAGACTTGTTTATATTTTTTTCGTTTGGGCTTGTATTATATTTGCCTTCGGGTTTATATGATCCGTTCATCCTATTTTGACTCCTCAAAATTCAAGAGTCTATCCTAAATTGAGGTAAATTGTATGACTTTCCAAATACCGTTTCGATTCCTAACATCACTGAAGAGACATTAATTGTCGAAATCCGGATATGGTGTACAAAAACCTTTGCACCTTTTGTTTGCGGTATACCATCTTTTCCGAAAGTTTATTGTTTTCTGTTAAGTATTAAATTTATGACTAATTATATAATTAAGACCCATTTATTACATCGGTGATCCGTTTATTTAGCAATCGCCAATGGCAGTCAGCAGGGTTTAAGAATATTTGTTGTTCGACCTGTTAGTCAAATGCGTTTTGTTAAAATATACTTTTCACTTTTTTGGTCTTTAAGAAAATGTTGTTTGTGCTGTATTTAGACCCCCTCTAACAAGAAATTTGTTTTGCATGCACACGTATAAAGATTGCGGTTTTTATCCAACGCAATCATAGGTTTGAACGTTGTTTTCAAATTAAACTTGTTTATATATATATATATATATATATATATATATATATATATATATATATATATATATACGTCTGAAAATCAAACCCAACAGTGTTAGAATTGGATTTTTATGCTGACAAATTTGTGTCCCTCAACGGGATTTGAACTCACACCTTGGATACACTACAGCACCAATCGCTTAGACCACTCAAACACATCCGCTATAAAAATATAACTTTAATAGTCGTAGTGTTTACCTTGTCTCGTAAGGCGAATCTAGAGATAGACATAAGACATGTGTTTTAAGCGTGTGTATGTACTTGGATATGATATTGGTAGGAAATAAGTGGCATATGTACTTGGATATGATATTGGTACGAAATATACCATATATATCATATGAATGTAAGCCAAACCTTCCTCTCCGTCGACATCTGAGATCCCCTGTATGCACTATAAGGCATATCTCAGTTTACACTGCCTGGTCTAGTAAGGAGAGAATCACTTTGGAAAGATTTTAAACGATTTTAAAGCGTTGGAACCAAACGGGATAAATGCAAAGTTGTAGGTCCAAGAATTATACCATCGTGGTTCAGTTTTTAATTTGCACTGTATTCAAGATTGTTTAAGAAAAATCAACATAGATTAATAAGATTCGTGCGTTTTATATTAAAGTGATGATTTGATTTTATTTTTGGTGTTTTTACGCCACTTTTAAACACCGCTTTTAGGTTATTTCGTGGCGTCCAGTTTTTATTGGTGGAGGAAGCCGGAGTGCCCGGAGAAAACCACCGACCTTTGATAGGAAAGCTGACAATCCTAGTCAATTAAGATTGGAGTCGAGAGCACCCGCACGAGCGGGGTTCGAACTCACAACCTCAGTGTTGACTGGCTAGTGATTACAGAAGTAACTACTTAGACCACTCGGCCACCGAGGCCCCCTTAAAGTGATGAAGGATACTTGTTATCCAAAATATTTATTGATCTTGTTTTTATTAAATTTGATGTTGTTGTACACTTTTTTGTATGTATATATATATATATATATATGATACAACAAACAAGAATGAAGGATTTAGAGAAAACTAACTTCGAAATGCATCACTTCCACCAGAAATACGTTTCAAACAAAGAACAACGATTAATATCCGATAGAAATCATGAATCTTAATAATCACTTTTAGAGTTACCCAGTTTCTATTGAAAATAAACTCATCATAGATTAAAGTACTTTTCTATGGATCATTCCTGCAATTTGAATCCAATGTCAAAATTCAGCACCCAAGGGATTCTTCAGAATTTCTTTGAAACGGACGGTGTTTTGAGAAAAATGTAAGGAACTATAACTTGATAAAATAATATTCGAATGAGATAGAAATAGCATTTCAACTGACCATTTAATTGTAAAAATGAAGCTTCATGTTATCATCTGTATACACTACAAACTGCTCAGAGTCTGAAAAGACCAGTTTTTGTGCTCGACCAGTAAAAAGTCGAGCACAGATTTTACTCGACAAGACTCGACATTGTCTCGACAGTACTTAACTGTACTTAACTGTACTCGACTTTGGTCTCGACTTTACTTAATGGGTCTGATTCAGTACTTGATGATCTTGGTTTAGTCTGAAATGGTCTCGACCCAGGCTCGACCAGTCTCGACCTGTCTCGACCAGTCTTACCCTGTCTCGACCTGTCTCGACCAATCTTGACTCAGTCTCGACCTGTCTCAACTATTCTTGACCTTCAAATTTAGTCTTGACTGGTCTGAATCAGCCTATCTAATTAAATTAAATATTGATCTTACAAAATTCCAGGTTATTTGGTAGTTGGTTCATTATTTAATTTAATTAGATGGGCTGATTCAGACCAGTCGAGACAGGTCGAGACCGAGTCGAGACTGGTCGAGCCTTGGTCGAGACCATTTCAGACTACACCAATATCGTAAATTACTGAATCAGACTTATTAAGTAAAGTCGAGACCAAAGTCGAGTCCAGTTAAGTACTGTCGAGACAATGTCGAGTCTAGTCCAGTAAATTCTGTGCTCGACTTTACTGGTCGAGCACAAAAACTGGTCTTTTCAGACTCTGGGCAGTTTGTAGTGATAGTTTAAAGTACAGGGAAACAAAGTATACCCACATTACGGACTTACTACTTTATAGGAGCCATTATGCAATCAGCTCATCAATCTGCAGCCAACACTTTCACAACAGAATAAGAATATCTATGTACGGATAAACCCTTTTTGATGCAGATAGAAGGGAAAAAAGAAAGCGTTTGACGCTTGGTGATAAAGGCCATTTCTACCCTTGGAATTTTCCATTTCCTAGACAATGTCAAATTTATTCTTTACATATGTATGTTAATAAAAAAAAGAAATATTTATATGTAATAAAAATAAGTAATCCATTAAACTTTATTAACAGTTCATAGCAACATTATACTGTATTCAGTTTTTTTTATTTTAGCCAACCTATAAACCACTGTTCCTCTGATTGAATGAAAAGTAGACAAAATGATACCGTAATGGACTGTTAGATGACAGCCTTTTTTATTTCATTTATTATAAATAATTACCAGAGCTAAATGCGAAAGGTATTATTTCTTTTTTGTTGCATTAAAGCCCACCTGAAAGCTTCGATCGTTTGAATTGGACAAAATTGATTTAAATAAAAAAAACATTTTAATTTAAATTACATTGCATAGTGTAATCTTGTTCCTGTTTGTATCATTGATGAGGTTTTTTTCGTTTTAGATTCTTTACCGTACGGTACATCACAAGCTGCAAATAACCTCTTGAAAACATTAAACGACAAGACGGGTACATCAGCTACAGAATCAAATACTGCAACATTAACAGCAACTGAAATTAAAACAAGCATAGAAACAGTCACGGAGAGAACAAATACTCAGAACAATCAACATACGACTATAGTAGCTACTACCAGAAATACGTCACCGGAAGTCAGTTCAGGATTCACATCTCCAGAAGTAACAACACCTTCATCGCTGAATGATAACCTGCTGACGTCAAGTTCTTCTTCTGCATGCTTATGTTCTTGTGTCGCTGGAATGAATTTCGACTTAGAAACTAGATTAAGGGAGCTGAAATTAGCTCTAGCAGTTAATAAAACAACTCTGTCGTCTTATCGGAGAAGATTGATAAGTGCAGACGATAATAGCCGAACATCTTCATATCTTGGTTATTTTGCAGGCACTATTTTAAGTTTGGTGCTTTTTTTTATTTTACTCCTTGATATGTCATCCTTTGCCAAACATATTAAATGTATTCAAAGACGATCTACAAGAATAACATAATTAAACCTTTTATCTGGTCCTTCTGAACATGCATCATTGTTGATCATTGTTATGCCATGTTGATAGATTTATTAAATTATGATTTTTCAATAAATAGAATTAGGTCATTTTATTTTTTTTTATATTTGAAAGCCCAAAATCTATACAAATAAACCAATTAAAAACAAAAATATTCAATCACATTTTGTTATGAACAGTATGTTGTAGAAATCATATAGTAAATTGGTGAAAAATGCAATAGTTACATTTTAAACTAAACAACTGCATTGATATTTTTCGCATATCCAAGCATAACAATTTTTAATTTGATTTTCTATAACATAATGCATAACCGATGAGCTTTTATTGTGACACTCGTCGTCTCTTCAAACGAAACACAACATTAGATTTCCTACGCATATTTATACGCAAGGAATATTGCCTTTTGATTTTGACGTATATATATTCGTTTAAAGAGCGAAGCCGATCACCAAATGTATCCTTATTGTAGAAATCACATCGTTAAACAAGCAAAATCTGGTTTAAGATAATAGTTCAGTAATATATTTTAAAAATGCAGATTATTGTGCAACATTCTACTCAGACATGAGGAAGAGTTAATAACTGGTACATTAAAATTCTGAATAAAAGTATGATAATAACTTAACCTTAGCTGTATTTTCGGAATTTTGGGTCCTCAATGCTCTTCAACTTAGTAGTTTATGCTCTTTGGTCGGGTTGTTGTCTCTTTGACACATTCCCTATTTCCATTCTCAATTTTATTTGGCCTTTTTTTTACTTTTTTTATTCGAGCGTCACTGATGACTCTTTTGTAGACGAAATGCACGTCTGGCGCACAACATTTTCATACTGGTATCTTTGGTGAGATTATTTAAATATGAATTAAACGAAATATGGCCTAAACACAATGTCAATGAGACATCAAACCAAAACACAAAAATCTACAAAAGACATCTAGTCAGAGGTCAATAAATCCTCTTCACAAGGAAATTGTCTTTACGCATTTCAACTACATGCCATCATACACCATATACTACTGTAAAACAATACAAACAACCAAACTCAAACTAGAAATTTTATCAGAACGTTGTTACCCAATGCATTGTGGACATCTAGCTAGTTGATGCTTATTGAGATTTTATTTGGTCGCTAGAACTGGTTGCTAGCTTGAAGTCGCTAAAATTGGTAGCTAGATTGAGTCTGAATGAATCCGACGAGGAAAGGCATCCTTTGACTAACGATAAATAGCATAGTTGGTTCCTTTGACTAACGATAAATAGCCTAGTTGGTTACTTTGACTAACGATAACTAGCCTAGTTGGTTCCTTTGACTAACGATAACTAGCCTAGTTGGTTCCTTTGACTATCGATAAATAGCCTAGTTAGTTCCTTTGACTAACGATAACTAGCCTAGTTGGTTCCTTTGACTAACGATAAATAGCCTAGTTGGTTGAGTGATCTAGGGCGCTGATCACATTGTAGGAGGAGTTGTCGCAGAGAATGGGTCAAATACCACGTGCACTGAGGGAAGGACAAAATATTGATACCGCATTTGCAGATCTGACTTTGTTTTAGACGATGTTAATAGAATTTGTGATTTAAGCCCGGTATCATCTCTAGGTTATCCTTAGGTGAATACCTGTCGTAGATTTTTACATATATATATATAGTAAACGTTTAAAAAAAGGGAAAAAATGAGATTGCATCGCAAGAAAAAATTAGTGTAAACGGGGTAAATCTGATAAAAATCACTTGGTTCTTATTTGAATAAAAGAATGAATATTGTAGATATTTTCATATCAATTTCGAAAATAGTCTAGCTATTAATAAAGATGATGGGTGACTGTTTCAAGTCCAGCGGTAAATAAAATGCATATTCAGAACAAGTTTATGTAATATGAATTCTGTGTGTTAGACCGACACGCTGAACCGGATTTTAATGTGCTAGTTCACAAGTCGACAGGAAGACATGTCACCTACCCAGAGACATTGTTCTGACTCCGAGCTGACCAGTCTTAAAGTTTGATCTTACTCCTTAATGCCGAGCTATTAATAAAAGAGCACATTTCTACGATTTAAAAAAGTACTAGCTAAGGGTTTTTGTTCGAAAGGCCGAAATACAACAAACAAAAAGACTCATCGATGACGCTCGAATAAAAAAGTGAAATGCGGTCCACCTTGAGTCAAATAGTATAGATAATATAATGGTCCTTTGAAAAATCAGTTCGTAAAATTATTTGCTGCAATTCATACAAATCCTTCTTCTGTGATGAAAAAGGTAAACATGCTAGAACACGACGAAAAAAGACATCACTCGAATAGCGCAGGTTATATATCTTATGTAGCAGAGTTGTCCACTGGCCTAGGGCGCACGACACAGATTTGCAGATATAACCGTCATTATTAGACTAAATGTTTACGAAATATTTGTAATTTGTAACATTAGCCCTGTATAACCATATGTTATCATACGGGGAATGTCTATTTTTTTTAATGTAGAGTTTTCATATATTTCGATGTATAAAACGAAAAATTATCAATATGCATACATGGTTAGTATTATCATTCTTTGCGACGGACAAACACATCTGATTTACAAGGCATTCCATCTAGATGCCTAAAACATCATAAACTGTGTTATAGTTCTAACTGAAATCGATTAGGAACGGCATCACTCGACAATAGAAAACTATATTTCTTATTATTTAGAATCCTGATTCGTTATACTAATTTCTAGATGTAAGAGGTAGTAAATTATATCACGTTTATTAAATTGATCGTAAATTCCTATTCGAATAAATCTAACCAAAAAAAAACAGTTTCGATAAAAACGAATTTTCCATAATAATAGAAGTTCATTGTCAATTTTATTTAATTTCAAATATTTGATTAACATTGAAATTGCATTCATGTCTAAAAGTGTAAATCTTGTGTAATAGTTTAGACCTTTTTGGCATTTAGTGCTTTTAATTAAATTGACATAAAAAGTTATCCAGAGTAAAACTAATATTTGAATTGATATCTAATAAATGGATTTGCATTATGAATATCAAATAGACACTTTTTGTTCAGTTGATTGATGACAAAGTAACCTGGCCTTTTAAAGTTTTACATACACCATCGTGATATAGTTGACAGTTATTGAATATATCTGTGTTATTTATGACCACGAATATGTTCCATTTGTCGTTGCTACAATCCCGTCCTCTTTTCCTCGAGTGCAGATGGGTTTTTTTTTCGTCGAATTTAAACTTGTTACACCATCGGTTTTATTTTATTTTAGTTTTTCATTGTCCCTTTGGTGTGTTTGGTGTCCTTCTATATCGTTTCAATGATTGTTACAATACTTAGTATTGGAGTGTGTCATACACGTTTTATTTCGGTACAATCTGTCGCTCTTTTTTATATCTTTTATTGTTGTTTTCGTCTTGAAAGTTCAAGTTACCGATAAGTCTTCCGTTGTATTTCATAAAAGACTAAGACATCAAGGAAGAGTCAAGCCTACACCAACCACATGAGAAATTTCTAAAAATTATCAAGTAAAATTATCACATTCTTATTTGAATGATCTTTCACTGTTACCTTCTCCATTACAAATGATTATACTGAATTTAGTTTTATTGCTTTAGCTTCAATAAGAAAAGATGACATTGGAATCATTTAATACCAATCCCTTCCGTCACAAATATAGTTTTGTATTTAGGTTTACCAACGTTCCTCTAGTACAATAGCATAGACCAATTAGTATTACATACAAAATATCTAATATCCTTTGTATACCATATACGCATTAAAAGAATATTTCTCATCATCGCAATGTTGCTAGAAACAATATACAGGAAACCATAATTTTCAGAAATTGAACAGCGACGTTATCAGCTAAGGGATTCTTTCACATTGAGAAGATAGAGTGAAACAAATTATTCATCTTTTTTGTCAACTGTAAAATTCTGAAATACCAATATTAAAGTACCACAATTTCAGTATTAAAGTACTAAATGCTTGGATAGTTAGCTACGTGTATCCCAAGTGAACTTAAAGTCCACAAGCGGCTAACAAATGTTAAGTTGCTAATCTTTAAGTGTCGGCGGCTGCGTCGTATGTTAATAATTTAATAAAATAATCAATGAAAACTGAGACAGCAGGGGATTGAATTTGTGATCTCTGTCCACAGTTGTTTTAGTTTTGTCGTTATCAAAGCATGCTTGATTGATTGATTGTTGGTTGATTACGTTCAGTAGCAAATATATAATGCGTATTCGGATGCGAGAAATAATTTAATTTGCACACCCCTTCCCGGCCCAAACTGCAGTGGTTATCCATGCGATTTATATAAAGCGTCCTCTGGCTATCAAACTATTAAGAAAGCACTCCGTATCAATATTCCCAAGGTAATCTGTTTATGAAACAAATAGAAATGAGAACTGCGAACTATATAAACCGATTTACAAGTTCAATATGTAAATTCAATGCAAATTAATCATCAGGCGATATAAAACCTATCAACTAGCAACAGAACGAGTGAAAAACATTCTACTAACTAATAGATTGTCATGTTTTCAAAACCACTCAGCAAAAGACAATTAATCTATAAATCCATGTCAACAGCTAGATTATTATGAGTTGTATGTTAAGTATTTACACGATTAACTATGTGACCTTTCTGCGATCTTTTATCTTAGTGCTTGATAGACACATATCATCTACGTATTTTTGGAAAGAATCGCTTTAGTTAAACATTGGTTTTCTCATTTCTAATAAAAGCGTACAAAATTATAAGGTTGTTATCTTTAGTGAGTTTTTATTATAGTTTTCGTGGTGTTTGTCACAAACTTGACTTATAATGAAGTCTTCGAATCATCTAAATTGTTTGTGAAACACACACAGAGAGATGTTAATCTTTCAGTCGGGGCATGCGGAGTAACAAGTGAATCATCAAATCACGAAATCAAGTCACAAATATCTTGGAATCGCTCTACAATATGGAATCAAGGAAAATAGTCACCAATGAGTATTCCTTGTGAATCTTCTGTTGAAAACAATTAATCAAAGACCAGATACTTTATTTGGCCTTTTTACTTTTTTGATTTGAGCGTCACTGATGAGTCTTTTGTAGACGAAACACGCATCTGGCATACACAGCTTTAAGCCTGGTATCTATGATGAGTTTATATACAGTAGATCTATATATAAATTGTTTCCAATTTTTCAAAAACTATTTAAAAAAAGAGGTATTACATATAAAAATTAGTAAGGGTTCCACGGAACCCAGTGTCTCGCCTATTTTTGCTGTTAATCGCAGGCTCAACAAAAATGAGGAAAAAAAAAAAAAAAAAATATTCCTCTCGATACTATCTTTTGATTGTAAGAAGCTTCTGTCCAAGTTTAGTATAAATCCAGGATTGTTAATGAATCTAATAAATGTTTAAAAAACTTTAACTGCAGACTGTATGTAATGTTAACTGGAAGAAAAACTAAGTCCATTTATAAGTAAAATACGGAAAAACAGGAACAAAATTTCCTTCTAGATACTAGCTTTTGATTATAAACAAGCTTTTGTCCAAGTTTGGTGCAAATCCAGGATAGTTTAAGAAAGTTATTAAAATTTTAAAAACTTTAACCACAGAGTGAATGTAATGTTTCCTGGCAGAAAAACTAAGTCCATTTATAAGTAAAATACAGAAAAAATGGAATTTTTTTTTTTACAAAATTTACTTCTGGATAGTATCTTATGATCATAAACAAGCTTCTGTCCTAATTTGGTAGAAATCCAGGATAGTTTAAGAAAGTTATTAAAATTTAAAAAACTTTAACCACAGAGTGAATGTAATGTTTCCTGGCAGAAAAACTAAGTCCATTTATAAGTAAAATACAGAAAAAATGGAATTTTTTTTTTACAAAATTTACTTCTGGATATTATCTTCTGATCATAAACAAGCCTCTGTCCAAGTTTGGTAGAAATCCAGGATAGTTTAAGAAAGTTATTAAAATTTCAAAAACTTTAACCACAGAGTGAATATTTGTGGACGCCGCCGACGACAACGACGACGACGACGCCGACGCCGACGGAATGTAGGATCGCTATGTCTCGCTTTTTCGACAAAAGTCGAAGGCTCGACAAAAATGAGTTCAATGACATCAGGTTTGTTCAATAGGCACTTCAGGTATTTATACATCATTGGCTCCAAATTTATAAATCATTATTTTAATTTTCTAGCACTGGGTCCGTACCACTGATGGGGGACTGTCAGTCCTCAGAGGCGGATCCAGCCCAGGATAAAGGGGGGGTTCCAATCATATGTCCCCATTCAAAAGCATTGATCGTCACAAAAAAGGGGGGTCCAACCCCCGGATCCGCCACGGAATCCAAGAGGGTGTCTTCAGCTCTATACTGACATGAATTATTACACTTTTCTGTAATGCTCCATTATTAATTTTACAAATTATTTAGAAACAAAGGTTCCACCTCATCAGGCAAAGTTGACTGTAGCTTATTTAGTTATTACTTTTAGGTCATTTTGGGATATATTATCATCAAGAATTCAAGTACTTCAATATCCTAGGTTTTCAAAATTTGTGGTTTTGGGTTCCTGATGAAAATAAATCCAGAAAAGTGCTATGGATGCACAAAATTTATGAAGTTTTATTTTCAATTTCTAGCACTGGGTAGATACTGCTATCGGTAGACTGCTAGTCTCTGAGGATATTTTGAGCTAACCAGGTTAGCACTTCAGTACTGACATGATTTATAGCTTACTTTTCTTAAATTCTCCATTAATAAATTTAGAAACTAGTATTCCAATTTCGTAAGGTAAAGTTGATTCAAGCTGAATTTGGCTATTAGGTACCTTTCGGTTGTATAGATTCTAAATTATTCAAGTGCTCATACATCAATGGTTTTCAAGTATTCAAGTGCTCATACATCAATGGTTTTCAATACTTTTGTGTTTGAGCATTCCTGATGAAGTTAAATCTAGAAAAGCACCCATCCCCTTTATCCCGATTGTGACCCATCGAATTAAGATTTATCACCGGGTTTGTACTAACATGAGCAACACAATGGGTGCCACATGTGGAGCAGGATCTGCTTACCTTTCCGGAGCACCTGAGATCACCCCGTTTTTGGTGGGGTTCGTGTTGCTCAGTCTTTGGTTTTCTATGTTGTGTTTTGTTTATTGCTGTTTGTCTTTTTCTTTTTAGCCATGGCGTTGTCAGTTTATTTTCGACTTATGAGTTTGAATGTCCCTTTGGTATCCTTCGCCTCTCTTGGACACACCAAATTTATAAAAGTGTTTATTTTCTATTTTCAGAGCATATGGCATCCATAAACAAAATCAGGATTGTCTATGTCTTCTGTTTTTATTATTACATATAAAGCATTTTATATTTGCAGCAACATCTCAGATTTTAATACGTATTTTCATTACTAAACAAATCTACATCATAAATTGGACAATAACTTTTTATACTAAATTATTTCACAAATATAGAAAGTTCTTGTGAAAGCATGCATATGAACCATCTGCAAGAAAATAAATAAAAGTGATGTGTTACACCAAGCTTTTTACAGTAATACTATTAAAGCTTTACAGGTTGTCTCTCAAATCAGTCTTTTTGTCCAACTAGACTTATTGATCCAGTAGTTTGTTCTGGCCGTTGCACAAAATGATGTTTTCATTTTGCTATTTGATAAGGGACTTTCCGTTTTGAATTTTCCTTGGAGTTCGGTATTGTTATTTTTTCCAGGACAGCTTGCTGTATGAAATCTTCTTTGAAGTACAGCATAATATATTAGAGCGTAGCTGACATAATTTCCTATAAGCAAGTTGCTGTCAGCAACAGCTAGCATTCTTTGATATAGTATAATATTGTTTAGTTTGTAATTGTGCTTTTGTTATTTATAATGTTGTTATTCTAAAGATTAGAGTTTTTACTGTATTGATATTTATTGATGTGGAGAAGGATCTGCTTACCCTTCCGGAGCACCCGAGATCACCCACAGTTTTTGGTGGGGTTCGTGTTGCTCAGTCTTTAGCTTTCTTTGTTGTGTTGTGTGTACTGTTGTCTGTTGGTGTTTTCTTTTTCAGCCATGGCGTTGTCAGTTAATTTTTGATTTATGAGTTTTAATGTTGCTTTGGTATCTTTTGCCTCTATCTTATTGAATGTTCTTTCATGCATTACCTGTGTCTTATCTTATGCAATAGTCTTTAACATGTGAGACAATGACAATTGTTTTATTTGAATACATCAGTTCATTCAAAGAAATACCTCAACAGATAAAATTACTGTTAACTAGTTTCATAGACATAATTATAAAATTTAAAACAAGTTCAAACCTTCAATAAAATAATTTACAAATTCAGAAGATTTCTGTTATTCAATCTCAATGCCATATTTTGTATTGACAGTTTTCAATGAACATTGAAAATTATATATCATTATAGCATTTCTATTTTCTACTTTACATTTCTACAGGCATTTGAATAACTATAGTCTGTTAATTACAACTTACAAAAATATTATTATATTTTTGACAAAGTTTTACCTCTGTCATACAGTACTGGTAATTTCTGACATTCATGCAATGCTTCAGAGAGTAAAAAATCCCAATAATTAAATCCTGCATGTTTATTTTTGACAGTAACATTCTACTAAATGTACAATATGAAGATGAACTGTATTAATTAAATTTTGCATCATTGTCCTTTATTGAAAATTCTCAGTAATTAATAAACCCTTTAAACACATAAAATTTTGAATAAACAGTAACTATAATGATCATATCAATTTTGTTTCAAATAAATTTTCATTTTTTGCTTTATTTAAATCCTCGGTATATACCTTAAAATAGTACGAAGTGAAAAAAATGTAATATATTATTTTAACACATTACAAAAATGAAATCTAATTCATGCACATAAATATTTTTTTAAATCCTTAGCAAAATTAAAATACTTTTCTAAAAGAATGAGTCCATAAACTGTACACAATGGTTGACAGAGCTAAAATAAACATTAAATGGAACAGAACTTAGTGTAAAAAAATATAGATTTTCAATCATTTATTGAAACTGCAATATCATGGTAGAGATTTTTTATTTTGTAATTGAAAACTTTGCACAAATATGATTCAGAAAAATAATTAGAACAAAAAGAAAAAAGAAATTAGAAAACCCACTGTGGTATAGGTAAAAGACTACAATTTCTAGTACATAATCTATCCTTTTTTTCTGAGACATAAGAATGTTTTCTAGTTAATAATTTACATTGGTGGTTGCTCAAAATTAAAGAGGGATTTTGAAAGATATCTCAACAGGAAACAGTTGTAAACTTCCACTAAGCAGCTATCCATAAAATATTGCTAATGAAACAAATGCATAAATGTTTGTTCATAAAAGTTTTGAACCTCAAAGGTCCTTTGTAAGGGATTAATACACTGTTTTTCTTGTAATCAAAACATTGCACAAATTCTATGTAGAAAAATCCAAAGAACAAAATTAACTGTGGTATGGTTTAAGACTACAATTACTTATATATTATCTTTCATTTAGTTGTTTTGTTCAAATGAATGAAATATTTATATATCCACTGTGAAATAAATCTGGCATCTTGTTCATTTCTGTTTAATGCAAATAAATATATGTGAGTTCACTATCATATCTGCCAACCAGGTTTTACATTGGATACTGACTGACTTCTTTTAAAATTCCTGAAAAATAGAGAGAAAAAAATAATTTTATCATATTGTAAATTAAAAAATTCAACAAATTGCATACAAATTGTACAGGTATGTGCAGTTTAACCCCCACTTGGGGTTGATTGGAGATCTTTCATAGTTTCTGTTAAATTTATTCTCAGAATAAGAGCTTGACATATTGTATAGAATTTGAATATTGTAAGAGATATTGTCAGTATTTTTAAGATGTGTATTTTTTAAATGAGGTAACCTTTTAAAAAATAGACTGTGCAGTAAAGGATCAGTGAGACAGCAACCCAAAATACAAAGAACCAATATAAATCTAGAGGTCAATAAACACTCTTCAACAATAAATTGGTATGATGGTATCTATACATTATGTCAAGTTCTTAATCTGAGAACTTAAATTTAACAGAAACTAAGAAAGATCTCAAAGTAATCCCAAATCCTCCAAATAACCAAAGACATTAAGATGTGACAACTACTCCACCCCTCTTCAAAATCCCAATCTTTTTTTTGAGAAATAATAAACCACTGTTCATCATATAAAAATAAGAAGATGTGGTATGATTGCCAATGAGACAACTCTCGACAAGAGACCAAATGACACAGAAATTAACAACTATAGGTCACCGTACAGCCTTCAACAATGAGCAAAGCTCATTCTGCATAGTCACAATGTCCTCCATACTATTATAACATAAAATCTTTTTTTTCAAAGTTAAATGTTGATGGCCTTTGATAATGAGTCAAATTTAGATAAAATATGCATCAACTAAATTATAATTCAATATATTTTTTTTTCTTTTTCCTACCTGTTTTTAATGCACTGGTTGCCTGTTGGTACTCTTGAGGGTTCAAGATTTTCATTATTTATATGTCTAGAAAAGAATATAAATGTATTAGTTAGCACTCATAAAAAACTCTTAGGCATGTTCAGAAACACAAATAATTGCAATACTCTGTTAAAATGGATTTTTTTAATTTTCAGGTGGAGTTTGATTATTTAACCTGGACAGTTTCATTAATTCTTATAATGCATTTTATTGAACATTGTTACCATGGTTACTATTTGCTCAAATCTGATTAGAGAATGACAGCATTCTAAATACATCACAAGAATTTTTAACATCACACTAGATCTGTAAAACATGTGAATATTTAACGTCTAACTCTAGAAGACTTGATAAGCCTACATATGTTGAACAATTCTCTTCCAATATTTAATAATACAAGCATGTTATATATTGATGAATAGAATTCAATTGGCATATCATTTAAATCATCAAAGAAAATTTTATTGATTTCACAGGAATCAAAATGTGAAATGTCATAAATCATCTTTGAAGCAGTTATTGCTTCCGGTGCTTAAAGATATTCTTAAAACTATGTCTTAGCATAACAATGAAATTTTATTTGAATCCCATAACATAATTACTTCTGTATTTCATGTATTTCTAATGTTCATTGTACATTCTTTTATGTACTGAAAATATTCATGTGACAACTACTTGTTCTCATGAAATAACAGCTCTGCATGTGAAAGTATTAACATAACGAAAAAGAACATTGCTTTGACATTTAACAGTTTTCAATATGTTATTTAAATTCTGATTGTTATCACTGTTTTCCTTTAATGATGTCAAATATTTAATTGAATGGTAATTTTTGAACTCCTACATTTATAGAAAAGAAAGACTGTGATGTATCAATTCATAACAACAAATCATTACAGACAAGTGAAAAAGAAAACAAGACAAGGAACAGCTCTTTTATTGCTTTTCTATTGGTAAAGAATTTTTGAGGACAAATAAATAACTCAAACAGCGATGCAAGTTTTCATAAATCTCCTATGTTTTTAGACTAAAACAAAATATATGTACGAGAAATCTGTGACACTTGGTTAATTGTTTCTGTCAAGGCAGTATAAGGGACCTGAATTCTGATTCTCCAAAATCTACTAAATAAACTGAATTATTTTTCTCAAATACTCTCTTGGATTACATACATGCAGGTATTGGTTCTTATCCCCTCTGCCAAAAAAATAGAGGCCCCAAGGAGGTTGTATTGATCACCTGATATCCATTATGCTTAATGTAATGTCAAGAATGGTCAAATTTAATCCCATAATGCATACTTAGTCTGCTTGACTAAGTTAATACCATAGTCAAGTGTTGATCAATGTTATGCTATGAATACTTACTTTATTTTAGTTCTATATCTTGCAGCTTTTGTTGGTTGCATGTAGCTTGGCTGTTGTGTTTGTTGATTTCTTGGTTTTCCTGAAATAGAAATGTTGTCATCACAATAGTTGTTATAACCATGAATAAAAATTATGTAAGTGATAAAAAAAGATAAAAGACTATTAACTGACAACAAGCTAAAGGTAGGAAACACATTCAAAGCTACATAAGTTATACACTATTGATTGATTGATTGACAATGACTGTTAACCATCAACAAGCAAATTTCACATGCTTAGCCAGGATGAAAATGTCATACCCAGCTTCCTACCAGACTGACCAGTGCATCAGGTTTTTTTTTTAGTTAAACTAACTCATAAAGTAACAGTCCACAGGGAGACATATCACCAACCTTGAAACATTAATCTGACTCAAGCTCACTTACATCAATAAAATAGGGTACAGAAGACATATCACCAACCTTGAAACATTAATCTGACTCAAGCTGACTTAAATCAATAAAATAGGGTACAGAAGACATATCACCAACCTTGAAACATTAATCTGACTCAAGCTGACTTAAATCAATAAAATAGGGTACAGAAGACATATCACCAACCTTGAAATATTAATCTGACTCAAGCTGACTTAAATCAATAAAATAGGGTACAGAAGACATATCACCAACCTTGAAACATTAATCTGACTCAAGCTCACTTATATCAATAAAATAGGATACAGAAGACATATCACCAACCTTGAAACATTAATCTGACTGAAGCTGACTTAAATCAATAAAATAGGGTACAGAAGACATATCACCAACCTTGAAACATTAATCTGACTGAAGCTGACTTAAATCAATAAAATAGGGTACAGAAGACATATCACCAACCTTGAAACATTAATCTGACTCAAGCTGACTTAAATCAATAAAATAGGGTACAGAAGACATATCACCAACCTTGAAATATTAATCTGACTCAAGCTGACTTAAATCAATAAAATAGGGTCGGAAGACATATCACCAACCTTGAAACATTAATCTGACTCAAGCTCACTTATATCAATAAAATAGGATACAGAAGACATATCACCAACCTTGAAACATTAATCTGACTCAAGCTGACTTAAATCAATAAAATAGGGTACAGAAGACATATCACCAACCTTGAAACATTAATCTGACTGAAGCTGACTTAAATCAATAAAATAGGGTACAGAAGACATATCACCAACCTTGAAACATTAATCTGACTCAAGCTCACTTAAATCAATAAAATAGGATACATGTATAATCATTCTGTTTGATGCAAATTGGATAAAAACACCAAAAGGTAAACAAAAGCCTGTCTGACAAACATGTAAATATTACCTTCCTATAATTGATTTAACTTGACCTATTACCAGAATTTATAGTATCTCACAAACACTTAACATTGATCACCGAATCATGAAATAAAATCAAGATGAGGTGATCCTGTCTGACTGATTAATTTTAATGATTTTATATACCAAATAAGATTGTCTTATTACTCATAGTAACTTAAAAAAATCATATGATGAAAACACATTACAGTTTTTTTAAGCAGTCATTGAACCATGAAAATGAGGTCAAGAACGACATTAATTTTGCCAGATGAGAAATCTTCAGACTCTGAGGCATCTTTATATCAGATATGTATTATTCAGCTCTTCTACCTTCTGAGGTAGGAACTTTTATACAAAAAACTATAGAAATGATGCCTTTGCTGCTGGATTACCATCCTGAAGTCTAGCATTCTGAGACAATCAATGACAATTGTCTGAAAATTCAGTTAGGGCTTAAGGAGGAGACATAATACATAAACAAATGGACTCAGACCATTATTCTGTCCCTTTGCTATAGCGCTTTATCAAATGATGGGAAGGTTAGAAAAAAATGATTCCCATAAACTTTAAATGCCCCATCAGTAATTGTATGTTTATACTTACTGGGATCAGTATGCCATCTTTCCATCAGAGAAGGTAATCCAAGCTCGTTCAGTTTCTTACATGTTTTCTTGATCTCTTCACTGTTATCCTCAAACAAATTCTCTTTCTTCATCATCATTTTACTGCCTAGACTTTGCCTGTAAATTTATGTAAATACAATGTATACCCAAATCTCTTTTTACTCATATTGTAAACAAGATGACACAGAACTTTTTCTTTTTGTTATTGCACGTATCAATCTTAAAATTCAGTACATGTATTGTCAAAATAAATAATAATCAAAACTTAAAGGAACCTAATGTGTGATAAAACTAAACTTGGAACTCCCTCCAACAAAGTTGCCCTATGATGGTTTTTTTCTGCTCTGTTTAGGCCCTTTAGGTTTTTTCATGTTTTGGTCAAGATTGATTAATGTAGTAACCTTTTGTTTTCAATGAGAAAAGTATCAATTTTATATGATCTTTTCTACTGTAGATTCATTACTATTCATGGTACACCAATTTTCGTGGATTTTGTTGGTACAAGTGAACCACAATTTTAAATGTTCAACAAAGTATACATTCTTTAGGCTTGTTTGTAGACTTTTGTAAAACCAAACTAGAGGCTCTAAAGAGCCTGTGTCGCTCACCTTGGTCTATGTGCATATTAAACAAAGGACACAGATGGATTCATGACAAAATTGTGTTTTGGTGATGGTGATGTGTTTGTAGATCTTACTTTACTGAACATTCTTGCTCCTTACTATTATCTCTATCTATAATGAACTTGGCCCGGTAGTTACAGTGGGAAATACTTTGTAAAAATTTACAAAAATTTACAAAATTTATGAAAATTGTAAAAAATTTATGAAAATTGTAAAAAAATGACTATAAAGGGCAATAACTCCTTAAGGGGTCAATTGACAATTTTGGTCATGTTGCCTTATTTGTAGATCTAACTTTGCTGTACATTATTGCTGTTAACAGTTTATCTCTATCTATACAAATATTCAAGATAATAACCAAAAGCTGCAAAATTTTCTTAAAATTACCAATTCAGGGGCAGCATCCCAACAACGGGTTGCCTGATTGGTCTGAAACTTTCAGGGCAGATAGATCTTGACCTAATGAACAATTTTATCCCCATCAGATTTGCTCTAAATGCTTTGGTTTCAGAGATATGAGCCAAAAATTGCATTTTACCCTATGTACTATTTTTTAGCCATGTCGGCCATCTTGGTTCGCGGGCTGGGTCATCGGACACATTTTTTAAACTAGATACCCTAATGATGATTGTGGACAAGTTTGGTTAAATTTGTCTTAGTAGTTTCAGAGGAGAAGATTTTTGTAAAAAATTACAAAAAATTACGAAAAATGGTTAAAAATTGACTATAAAGGGCAATAACTCCTTAAGGGGTCAACTGACCATTTTGGTCAAGTTTGACTTATTTGTAGATCTTACTTTGCTGAACATTATTGCTGTTTACAGTTTATCTCTATCTATAATAATGTTCAAGATAATAACCAAAAACTGCAAAATTTCCTTAAAATTACCAATTCAGGGGCAGCAACCCAACAACGGGTTGCCTGATTGGTCTGAAAATTTCAGGGCAGATAGATCTTGACCTAATGAACAATTTTATCCCCATCAGATTTGCTCTTAATGCTTTGGTTTCAGAGATATGAGCCAAAAACTGCATTTTACCCTATGTACTATTTTTTAGCCATGTCTGCCATCTTGGTTTGCGGGCGGGGTCATCGGACACATTTTTTAAACTAGATACCCTAATGATGATTGTGGACAAGTTTGGTTAAATTTGTCTTAGTAGTTTCAGAGGAGAAGATTTTTGTAAAAGATTACAAAAATTTACGAAAAATGGTTAAAAATTGACTATAAAGGGCAATAACTCCTTAAGGGGTCAAATGACCATTTTGGTCAAGTTGACTTATTTGTAGATCTTACTTTGCTGAACATTATTGCTGTTTACAGTTTATCTCTATCTATAATAATGTTCAAGATAATAACCAAAAACTGCAAAATTTCCTTAAAATTACCAATTCAGGGGCAGCAACCCAACAATGGGTTGTCCGATTCATCTGAAAATTTCAGGGCAGATAGATCTTGACCTGATAAACAATTTTACCCAGTCAGATTTGCTCTAAATGCTTTGGTTTCAGAGATATAAGCCAAAATCTACATTTTTCCCCTATGTTCTATTTTTAGCCATGGTGGCCATCTTGGTTGGTTGGCCGGGTCACCGGACACATTTTTTAAACTAGATACCCCAATGATGATTGTGGCCAAGTTTGGTTAAATTTGGCCCAGTAGTTTCAGAGGAGAAGATTTTTGTAAAAGTTTACGGACGACGGACGACGGACGACGGACGCCAAGTGATGAGAAAAGCTCACTTGACCTTTCAGGTCAGGTGAGCTAAAAAACAAATATTCAAGAAAATAAAATTTTTGCTTAATTGTCGTAAAATTTGTCACACATTCTACCACTTTTGTCGCAGGCGTGACAAAAATTGGATTGCAAAAATGTCCGTCTGGCTCAAATTGTTTTTGGAGGCCCTGGATGAAATAATTTTTGTCATTTTGACATTCTCTTTAAGCTAATGCTTTTATGAAGCAAGCTGCATCATGTATATTTGTCTATAAAATAATCAATATGATAGCTTTTCTTTTCAAAATATGTGAATGTTTTCCAATCCAGTGTAAGTACTGACCTCTGATTCTGTTCACTAAGTGGTGTGTTGTTATTCATTTCTCTCAGTGGAGTCCTTACTACTTGTGGTGACTGAAGAACTTCTGCATAGCTACGTGCTATAATGATAAAGAAAAAATATAATAGAACAGAAAGAAGTAGCAAGAAAAAGTTTCTTCCTACCATCGAATCATATATATTATTGATGGGTTATTAAAACCAGAAGATTGTCAATAAGCCCTGAGTGACATGATCAAAATATATACCCTTGAAAGGTTAACTGAAATTTTGTACAGTATAAAATGTATATCAACGAATCTAAAGCTGATCTGTCAAAGAAATACAATTATTTTTAACAATTTTCATATTCCATCATATTCTTCATGTCTTTGTTTTTATGAGATTTTCTTTGTTTTGCTCTCTTTTGAAAGGGAATAAAAAAGGTATTGACATAACAGAACACTGCAGTGAACAAGCTTAAATCAGATAAAAGCAGGTATTGACAAGACAGACCACTGCAGTGAACAAGCTTAAATCTGATAAAAGCAGGTATTGACAAGACAGACCACTGCAGTGAACAAGCTTAAATCAGATAAAAGCAGGTATTGACAAGACAGACCACTGCAGTGAACAAGCTTAAATCAGATAAAAGCAGGTATTGACAAGACAGACCACTGCAGTGAACAAGCTTAAATCTGATAAAAGCAGGTATTGACAAGACAGACCACTGCAGTGAACAAGCTTAAATCTGATAAATGCAGGTATTGACAAGACAGACCACTGCAGTGTACAAGCTTAAATCTGATAAAAGCAGGTATTGACAAGACAGACCACTGCAGTGAACAAGCTTAAATCTGATAAAAGCAGGTATCTCATTCAGAAGAAATCATTTCTAATTTAAAATAATTGAATTATTAACATAAGATTATCTTTCAATGTTCAAAGATACTGTGGATTCATTATTTTTCGTTGGATACCAATTTTCGTGGATTTCGTGGGAACAGGGGAACCACAAATTTAAAAGTTCAACGTATTACAAATTTTCCATAGGCTTGTATGCAGAATTCAGCAAAACCATGAAATTAAATATCCAAAAAAGTGTAAGTTTTCCTCCATCCACGAAAATTGATACCCACGAAAATAAATGAATCCACAGTAATATAAACAACATAAATGAAATATGACCAGAATATAAACTATAAGTTATCCTTCATTTGGTTCAACATGTTCAATACATGTACAAATGTGTTCATCAATCATTGTCGATCTTGTATTAATTTGATTATTTCAATTATTGAGAACATTATTATGATTATTTATAAAGATAGATATGATTAATCATCTGAGATACATGTAGCACCACTAATGCAGTTACGTAAATGTTTTGTAATCAGAAACAGCAACAACATGAACAACAAAAATTGATCTGAAATATAGGTTCATAACTGCACATAGGTTAAACATGTCAAAGTAATACTGAGAAATTTTCACAGACAACCAGGCAGACATATAAAGAGACTAAGGTCATAGATACATTACCGGTAGTAAAGTTTACCAATTAATTTTTGTCTCAGAAGATCTCTAATCATAAATATATAACTCTGATTTTATGAAAATCAATGAACCATAAACTAGATATGGACGATGCCCCCCCCCCCCCCCCCCCCCCCCCCCCTTTCTGCCATATGCATGAATATAGTTCCACATATTTTAGATTTGACAAACGGTGATGTTGGCATACAACTTGAAATTGTAAGACACAAATGATGCCCCCGCCTGACCAAAGGAAATTATAAATTTAACACTATGTATGATGATATTACTGTAGGAGGAGATAGCCGGACAAACCATGATCTCTTTATGCAGCTAGTACCAAAAAAATGACTAAGTCCAACTACCTGTCAATACCTGTCATTTTCAGAATATTTGAAAAAAAAAATCAAAATCCTGTGGCCATGCACACCTCCATTATGTGTTTGAACATCCTACAAAATATTAAAGCTGTATCTCCAAAACTGTAGGAGGAGATAGCAGGACAAACTATGATCTCTTTATGCAGCTAGTACCAAAAAAATGACTAAGTCCAACTAACTGTCATTTTCAGAATATTTGAAAAAAATCAAAATCCTGTTGCCATGCACACCTTCATTATGTGTATGAACATCCTACAAAATATTAAAGTTGTACCTCCAGAACTGTAGGAGGAGATAGCCAGACAAACAATGTATCCTAATCCGGAGGGACGGACGGACAGACAGTGGTAAATTAATATGCCCCCCGAAATTTTGTCATAAAAAGAGGTCAATGACAACTGGAATAATGATAGATGGAAACTTTGTTGATATGGTATCAACATGTATAAAAACAAGTTATAAGTGGAGCTTGAACTTCTGACCCATTCAGACCATATTTTTTTACCGTAGGGTATGTAAGAAGAGGTGTTTCCTGACAGAAATAATTTGTTTAAATTTGTTGTCACAAAACATTTTTGGAAAGAAAATATAAACTTAAACACTAAAATTTATTCATTATCCCCCTGAAATTGTGCACTCTGCTAGTAAATCATATAAAGTTTTAAATTACTTACCTTTCCGAACAGAATCTGGTGTACATGGTAAACCACCAAATGTTATTGATCTTACAGCATGACTTTTACTATCACTTGACATGCTTGAGGATCCATCATCTTGCAAATCTGATGGTTCATGACCTGCTGATTCTAATGTATCTGTGTTAATACTATTTGACTGACTTGTTCTAGATAAAAAGACAGGTGCAACAGGTGTTTTTCTCATTGCATTGGTTAAGCTAGAATGATGACTAGGCGACCTATTTTGTAGACTACATCTCTCTTGTGAGACTTGAATGTTTGATATTGGTAAACTAACATTTGCATTGTTATTAGATTGCACCACACATGTACTTCCTGTTATATTGTTCTGTGACTGGAGAGCAGAACTGTCACACACTGGTTGATACTGAGATTGCAGTTCAATCATTCCATTACTCTGAGATTGTATAGCAGTCACACTGGAATTTGAATGTGAAATGTTTACACTATTAGGAGACAGCATTGTAGACTTCTGACAGCATTGATTGCTTACAGAGACAGTGGAATCACAGACACTCAAAGCGGCAACATGTGGCATCATATTAATAGCACTATCAGTATTCTGACACAGACTACTTTGTACATTAGTACTAGTATTATTTACAAACTGTTTTGTATCAACAATTGGCACACTAGAGTTATTTTGGTCATAATTAAATGACCTTGAAAATTTGTCAGCAATAACTGGTGTCCTTGCTATAATTTCTGGATCCTTGTCACTGGTATCCATCAATGTGAAAGTAGAGTTTTGTTCATCTGATTTATTTTCCTCCAAAGTAAAAGTTGAATCAAGAGACTGACTGGTATGACAGACATCACTGTTTTTTACCAAATTTAATGATTTATTTTCTAATCTTAAAGCATTTTGAAGCATATGATTGCTTAATTTCAAATTTTGTTTATCTACACTAGATTCTACTGTTAAAATAGAACATGTTGTAGAAGAAGCAGTTATTTCTGCACTTTTTATACAAGAAACCAGTCTCTCTGGCACAACTGGAGCAATGTTTGCATCATTTGTCTGGTTACATATCACAGTTGTCTCCCTTGAAGGATGAGATTTATTTGGAAATGGTGTATGACCAGCTGTTGATGTTGACTTGTAGCTGTAGGAATTTCCTTCACTTTCTGTTTCCGTCGAATGTTTTAATGAACTTACATGTCCAGTCTCTTTATTGCACAATAATGATTCAGATGCTGTACTTTTTTCTAATCCCATAATATACTCTGGAAGAAAACATGTGTAACATTAAAACTACCTTTCTTTACAAAATATATGTAATCACAAAATTAACCACAATCCTTACAGCCTTTGTTAGTATGATCTTCCCAAGCTAATAAATATTACAATATATTTTCAAAAATTATGTCCAAAGATGTTTTAGATTAGTGGAGTATGGTGTTTTTCACATATCAATATTTAATAATTTTGTTTGTTTTCTTTCAATTTTGGTTGAAGCATAAAGCAAAATATTTTCCCCATTATCATTTTCAATATACACATGATATATTAAACCTACTGGTAATAATTATTTCTTGCATACTTCAGAGAAGCTTTCTGTTGCTGTCATTAAGTTCATACAGATGTGTGCCGCAGTAATGGGTCACCTTTTTTTAAGTGTATAATGTTGTAGGCACTTATGATCCATTGACCAGTCTTGTGCAGGACTTAAATAATTATTGCCAATGTCGCCAAAAAATCAAATATTACATTTGATAAATTTGTGCAGTCAAATAAAACTTTATCTTATCTATACTACTAAATTAACGAGGTCCAATTTTTTAGCCGTCATGACGTAAAAACGACGAATCAAAGAATTCAACTTTATATATAACTAATATAGGACAATGGTGTTGATTAAAAATTACACCATTCCAGGCCCTTTTGTTTTCCACATAATTAATATTACCATGATTAACAAGTTCAAGGTCGAATCTGATACAGATACCAGTAGTATATGTATGTATGTATGTTTCTGTATCGGCCTCCTTTATAAGGAGCACCACCATGGGTTATGGTGTAAAGGAGGGCATTTTACACACTGTATCGATACAGATTTAATGTGAGCATTTTCCTACCTAGTTTCCCAGCCTGGCAGTGACGGATCTTATTACCAGTCACATGTGGTTTAAGGTTGTAGTAAAAAAAACAAGGACGGGTTTAAACAGAAAGATTTTGAAAGCAGAGATAACTGTGCATCTTAAAACCAGCATGACTTTATCAGATGACAATACGAATACAAATCAGGCTAAAAGTAAGGCGTAGGTACTTTAATTCAGTCACGGACCCGAGATGTCACAGGTGTGTTCAAGTTAGCTTGAAATAAATGAATTTGTTTTAAAAGAGGCTCAAGTTGTACTTCTATTATCTTTTATCTTATAAGTACATATCAAGTTTCTAAAATCATATGAAAAGTCTTAGAGAAAAATATTTGTAAATTTCATGTCTTTTCAATTGTCATAAATTCACAAAACATCTATCAGATTTTGAATAAAATGAAACAATCTACAACATTTTTTTTATATTTTAAAAATATTTTCTGTTTTGCTGAATAAAATGACAATGTCATATCATGTTTTCATCAAACATTTAGGTTATCAGTTACATGTAGAACTGTTTTTCATAATTTTCTGAAGGATTTCTGAGAGTTCTACAAAGGACCAAAAATGACAATTTATAAAGTTTATTGATGGAAAAAGAAAATGTGGTACATGAAACAGCAGTCTCAAGAATATTGTCAATCAAACATTTTTATCATATAAAATCCGTTTTAATACATGTGTATTATTTTTTTACCTGAAGGCAAACTTTTGAAGTCTAGGAGACCAGATAGACAAAATGGCTGGTTTCCAGCTGTGAATGTTTGATCAGCAAATGACACTTCCCTCCCTTCAGCCATGCTCTGGATCTGTTGATATTCACCTTCCAGGTCAGAGGTCAACATACCAGATCCTTTGATGATCAAATTTTGCTGTCTAACCAGATGTAACAGGCTGTTAATCATTCTATATAAGAAAAGTCAAATATAACTACATTGCATTAGAAAATATTATCTGATCAAACATTTTCCTATCTGATCAAACATTGTCCATTTTTACTTTACAATGCTGACTTTGATCAAACAACATTTATCTTAAATTTACCACAATTTTGATCTCAAGTATTGTGTCATAATCATAATCTAAGATCTTATTTGAAAATCATAGATGGAGCAGGACAACTTACAGTATTTACAAATTTCTTTAAAAAATACTTAGACACCATGAACATATGAAAATTAAACTTCCTCCTGCACTGTTATAATAATTTTTTTTTCTGGAGATGCAAATACAAAGTGTGATACCAGTCTATTGACCAATGACAGTGATAAGAACACTTCACTCATTCACCCAGCATATGTATTTCAGGTAGAAATATTTTAATGGTTTTTTTATTTCATTTTCCAAAATTAAAGTACCATTGTCAATTCCTAAAGAATTTCTACTCTAAGTGATTTTAAAATCATTTCAATATTAAAAAGTGTTTAAACAAATCATTCTTTAACATTTATAAAAAAGTAAAAACTCCATGTAGTTAATGCTGGTTAACAGTTGATACAAAATAAAAAAAATAAGGAGATTTCATATGACATTTGTTTATGCCATGACTGGTAATAATTTGACAGTTTGAAAAAAATGAACCCAACTGTGAAGTCCATGAAATGAATGAAACTGTGCAAAAAAGTTTCTGGATCCTTGAATTACAAATAACTTTTTAATTTCCAATAAATTATAAACACAACTTTTGCATTATAATTTTTTTGGATGATTTTTACTTATTTTATTTTAATGCTTGTTTATTATTCATAGTCTCATTTATTACCATTATTTAACTTTTTTAAGAGAAAGAAAACAAGATTTTCCATGGAAATTCTGCAAACAACCAAATACGACATTAAATTTTCTGAACTTTCACCAAGTTACATAATAATTTTTTTCCTAATTTCTTGTGGCAAAAAGTGTGTGCAGATTATACATAAATAAGGGTTATACACAACTTTTCACACCACCTTTTTGCGGACCAAATTTATCTCTCCTGTCACCATCGAGAAAAAACATTTCCAGTTATTATTATATGACATTAAATTTTCTGTTTTCTCATTGGCTAAAAGCATAAGAAATCCTCTTTGATAAAACATTACATTTACCACGGCAAAAATTACGAGAGGTTTATTACCATTACTTAACTTTTTTAAGAGAAAGAAAACAAGATTTTCCATGGAAATTCTGCAAACAACCAAATACGACATTAAATTTACTGAACTTTCACCAAGTTACATAATAATTTTTTTCCTAATTTCTTGTGGCAAAAAGTGTGTGCAGATTATACATAAATAAGGGTTATACACAACTTTTCACACCACCTTTTTGCGGACCAAATTTATCTCTCCTGTCACCATCGAGAAAAAACATTTCCAGTTATTATTATATGACTTTAAATTTTCTGTTTTCTCATTGGCTAAAAGCATAAGAAATCCTCTTTGATAAAACATTATATTTACCACGGCAAAAATCACGAGAGGTTAATATACGATTTGGAACAGTGTCCGTGTACCTAAATATAGATATTCCAAGTCAATGACGTAGGTTTATTGTCATGTAAATTACCGTTTTTTTCTTTTTCTTCTTGTTTTTGGTGTTTTTTTTTTAGTAAACTTTATTGAATATTTCAACTTATGAAAATTAGAAACTGCAAAAAGCAGATGATATATTTAGTATAAAAACAGGGAGCAGTTTTAAAAGTATCTTGAGCAAATACTAGAAAATTGGAGAAGGATAGAGAGTTATATAATAAAACAATTGCTGACTTTTGATTTCAGTTGATAAATCATTGTATCAACCTCAACAAAAGTCAATAATTGTATAGTATTACCTATCAGTTAAGTATTGATTACTCCTGTAATTTAATAGTATTTCAATTACATTAACACTAAATAATCATTACAATATGGAAATTTTAGATATCTTAGGTGTGAGGTACCTTTCTGTTGACTGTATTTCTCTCTCCTGTGATTTGACCACTTTAGTCAGATACTTTACACAATACTGATTTTCTGTTAATGCCATACTGGTCTGATGTAGTTGTAAAGTTAACTTCAAATTCTGTCAAAGGAAATAAAAGAATTACACATAACTGTATATTGTTCAGAAACATCTTTGCTCTAAATGTTGTGCAATAATTTAATGGTGGAGATAAATCTTTCATCAACTTTTTTACGCAATGATATTGAATTCGTAAAAACGTAAAGCACATCTGCATAGCTTTCTGCTTTACCTAAAGCAGTGGAGAAGTTCTTCAAGTTGATACAATTTTAATGACTTCAGAAATAACAAAATGTTCACTTCTATTTAGTCTGAAATTTGCATGTTTCATGTAAAAACTCATTCATTTTTCAATACTTTTCCGAAAAAAAAAACAACTTTCGAACAGAAAGAGATATTTTCACCCGTTTTTTACAAAGTGTTCCATAATTGTCTGGTCTTTATGGCAGTCCCTGCAATTAAGGTTAAATGCGTTAAAATTATGTGAAATCATGCAATTATCGAAAAATATGAAAAGCTGTAGACAATTTTCTTGCTAATACAAATGCATATAGAAAATTATTTATCGTTAATTTTTTCTTACAATTTTGATCTAACATTCTTCAAGGTATAAAGTGGGTTGCAAAAGAAACTAGATGTGTCGGAACGACGTGAATGGCCCTCTCTCAAAAAGTTGAATAATCTGCAATTTCAACAACACATGTGGACACAAACATGCATGGATAGGATCCAGCTCTAATCCAATACTAGTTTGATGAAAAATTTCCTTGATCAATGAGCAGTTTAATTTCAAACTATTAGCAAACAGGAAGCGGATGTACTGCAGATCTAACAAGATGTGTTGAAACGACATGAAAATCATCATAGCGGAACGAAACATAAACTTGATCTGTAACTCATCATGGTAGACTCACATATCAAAAATCAGCGCAAAATCTGAAGGCGTATAGAAAAAAGTGCATAACTGTGATTTTCAACAATTTTCAAAGTCCAAAACCTGTAATTTCAGCAAAAATCAGCATAGCGGAACGAAACTTAAAGTCCATCTGTAACACATCATGGTTAACTCACATAACAAAAATCAGTCCAATATCTGAAGGCGTTTAGAAAAAAAGTCTGGATAATTTTCAACAATTTATCAAAGATCAAAGTCCCTAATTTTGGCAAAAATTTGCAGAGCAGAACGAAACTTAAACTTGATCTGTAACTCATCATGGTTAACTCACATACCAAAAATCTGCGCAATATCTGAAGGCGTTTAGAAAAAAAGTCCGTATAACTGTGATTTTCAACAATTTATCAAAGTCCAAAGCCCGTAATATGGCAAAAATTAGCAGAGCAAAATGAAACTTAAATTTGATCTATAACTCATCATAGTTAACTCACATACCAAAAATCAGCCCAATATCTGAAGGCGTTTAGAAAAAAAGTCTGGATAACTGTGATTTTAAACAATTTATCAAAGATCAAAGTCCCTAATTTCGGCAAAAATTAGCAGAGCGGCACGAAACTTAAACTTGATCTGTAACTCATCATGGCTAACTCACATACCAAAAATCAGCCCAATATCTGAAGGCATTTAGAAAAAAAGTCCGTATAACTGTGATTTTTAACAATTTATCAAAGTCCAAAGCCCGTAATTTCGGTAAAAATTAGCAGAGCGGAACAAAACTTACACTTGATCTGTAACTCATCATGATTAACTCACATAACAAAAATCAACCCAATATCTGAAGGCATTTTGAAAATAATTGCGTATAATGGTTTGTTGCGGAATGACGGAATGACAGAATAACGGAATGAAGGACAAGGGTAAAACTATATGGCCCTGACAACTTTGTTGCGGGGCCATAACAGGGCCATAAAAAATTGGGGTCCATGCATTCATTTCTTAACCAGAAATAGAAAATCTAGATTTTTAAATCCTGGAGATGCCATTCCTATTTTTTTTGGCGCTAAATTACATTGTAGTGAATTCTTAATGCAACATCATTGTGCCGATTACACCCGCTGTTCATTAAAACACAATAAAAATTACTGTCATATACAAATTTATTGATGAAAGAAGAGTTAACAGTCTTCATTTGCCTCTAATTGTATGTCCCACAGTAGATTTCAAGTGCTTAAATATATTTCTTCATATTCCATTGCAAAAACTTTCAAATTCACTTTACCGATTTGATGACATTAGTCATATTTCCATAGTTTTTGATAAATTTGGATGCACAATTATCTGCCTTTGCTACTGTATCGTATGCCTTTAAGCTATTTCACCAATTATTAGGAAACTTCGATAAAAGTTTGATAGGAATTCTTCATTTACAACATATATCATACCTGAGTTTCTAGATTATCACCAGAACAATTATCATGTGATTTGACACTTTCTTCCATTTCTGCTACAGTTTTCCTATTTTCCAACAAACTTTTCATACATTTGTCCCTATTGCCATGGAACTGATCCAAGCGACTCCTTGATGAAGAAACCATCTTTTTAAGTTTATCTGCTAACTATAAAGAACCATGTAGGTAAAATTATTTTCCTAATTTCATATATAAAAAATTATTGCAAGTATCTAACATGATCTATGTACTCAAAGGGAGACAACTTACATGCCTTTACATTCTATTATCTTGCTCTTAATATTTTAATAGGCATGTATCAATATCTACTGATGACCAAATTTATAAACTTGAATCCTAATGTCACACCTACCTGAATCCTTGAAGTCACCACCCAATTATATTTATCATTTTTTTCTGTTTAAACAAAGGTTGCATTAATGAATAATTTTGTATGTGCAATTAAACCTTACATAGAATTTTTTTATTTGCAAATCAATTAAGCAATTGTTAATTGCAAAATTGAAAACCCAATTCATTAGCGCCATAATATACTACTCAGAGAAAGTTTTGCAACATTTCTATTTAGATCAATGGGGGTCAAACTTTAAGTGCCAATATCTTTGTAGAAAATTCAAAATAATTTGACATTAACAGTATTCCTGTTTTAAAAAATGTTGAATTGATTAAAGAAAACTAAAAAATTATGATAAAAATTTGGGTAGGGGTAAAAAAGTGCCCCTCCCAAATTTTTTTCTCATTATTTTTGCAAGGGAAATGTGAAGTTTCTTTTCATATATAATCAATTATACCACTTTAGTCAATTATGTTCATTGTATGCATTTTTTTTTATCTAGACCAAGTGGGAAAAAAAAGGTCTAAATTGTGACTTTCAATTTTGACCCTTTCTCTCAAAGTTTGCAAACAATGTAGCTGTCTGAAATTTTACCAACATAACTGCAATACTTTTGAATACATAAATGATTGAAGGTAAGAAAACACAAACTTGAAAGGTAAATCGAGATTTTGTTTTACTTTATTGTCTGCAATTCAGAAGTTGTGTAAAACTACTGTTGAGTAATATATATCCTCCAGGTAATAATTTGTTGACCAATTCTAAGAAAGTATTGTTCAGTTATCTCCTCCTTGGTATTATGATTACATTTTTGCTTATAGACAATTTCTCAATAGAAAGTATACAATAGCTTCCTATTTGAATGACAAACATGGGATACAACTATTTTTTTGTGAAAAGAAAGAATTATTATGTCTAGAAATAACAGCAATGTTTACAATTGATAACAGTGTTCAGAATTTATGTTTAATCAATTACCCCTGAAGCGTTATCACTAATTAAAGCCATCCTGGATAGGCATTTTTCTTTCCTGTGGATTTTCCACTCCAAATCTCTACTCTTCAGCTCAGCATCTAAAAATTCTCTACAGAACTTTAACCTAGTACAGAATACACCGTCTAATTTTTCTTTCAGTCTGAAAAAATAAGAGATGAAATAATAATTCTTAGAATTTGAATTTTATAATTTAAGAAGCTTTAAAACTATTTATTATCTACTCAGTAGAAAATACAAGTAAATTGTATGTGAAAATACAATTTATGGCAATCTTGATGTATCAGCCATCTGTGATGATATAGATATCAGTCATGATTGCAAAGGCTTTATCAAAAAATTTTAAAAATCAAAAGGGAACTTATGTCAATATATATAAACAATTCACCAAAGTTTCATGAAAATTGCTCATAGAATTCTTGAGTTATAGTCAGACAAGAGTGCACACGCTGAAATGTCTCGCCTTCTTTACTAATCATTGATATTATGTTGATAGTCCTAAATATAAAGCTTTACTACAACTATCACATACACTTAACATGATTCAAGAAAATGAGGTCAAGGTCATATAAACCAAACAAGAAATACATGTACACCTTACAATCATTCAATACACTAAATATAGTTGACCTATTGTTTATAGTTTCTAAGATACAGACTTAACCAAGAAAACTAAACATTGACCAATGAACCAAGAAAATGAGGTAACGGTCAGATGAACAATGCCAGGCAGACATGTACTACAGCTTGCAATCCTTCCATACAACAAATATAGTTGACCTATTGCTTATAGTATTAGAAAAACAGACCAAAACACAAAAACTTAACACTGAGCAATGAACCGTGAAAATGAGGTCAAGGTCAAATAAAACCTGCAAGACTGACAGGTACGTCATAAAGAATTTCCATACACCAAATATAGATGACCTATTGCATAAAGTATTAGAAAAAAAGACCAAAACTCAAAACCTTAACTTTGACCACTGAACCATGAAAATGAGGTCAAGGTCAGAAGACACCTGCCCGCTAGACATGTACACCTTACAATCATTCCATACACCAAATATAGTAGACCTATGGCATACAGTATAAGAAAAACAGACCAAAACACAAAAACTTAACTATAACCACTGAACCATGAAAATGAGGTCAAGGTCAGATGACACCTGCCAGTTGGACATGTACACCTTACAGTCCTTCCATACACTGAATATACTAGACCTATTGCTTATAGTATCTGAGATATGGACTTGACCACCAAAACTTAACCTTGTTCACTGATCCATGAAATGAGGTCGAGGTCAAGTGAAAACTGTCTGACGGGCATGAGGACCTTGCAAGCTACGCACATACCAAATATAGTTGAACTATTGCATATAATATTAGAAAAAAAGACCAAAACTCAAAAACTGAACTTTGACCACTGAACCATGAAAATGAGGTCAAGGTCAGATGACAGCTGCCCGCTAGACATGTACACCTTACAATCATTCCATACACCAAATATAGTAGACCTATGGCATACAGTATAAGAAAAACAGACTAAAACACAAAAACTTAACTATAACCACTGAACCATGAAAATGAGGTCAAGGTCAGATGACACCTGCCAGTTGGACATGTACACCTTACAGTCCTTCCATACACCGAATATACTAGACCTATTGCTTATAGTATCTGAGATATGGACTTGACCACCAAAACTTAACCTTGTTCACTGATCCATGAAATGAGGTCGAGGTCAAGTGAAAACTGTCTGACGGGCATGAGGACCTTGCAAGCTACGCACATACCAAATATAGTTATCCTATTACTCATAATAAGAGAGAATCTAACATTACAAAAAATCTTCTTTTTTTTTTCAAGTAGTCACTGAACCATGAAAATGAGGTCAAGGACATTGGACATGTGACTGACGGAAACTTCATAACATGAGGCATCCATATACAAAGTATGAAGCATCCAGACCTTCCACCTTCTAAAATATAAAGCTTTTAAGAAGTTAGCTAACGCCGCCGCCGCCGTAGCCGCCGCCGCCGCCGCCGGATCACTATCCCTATGTCGAGCTTTCTGCGACAAAAGTCGCAGGCTCGACAAAAACTGGAAAATCCTCCATTTTTGATGAATAAAATCCCAGAACTTGGAAACATAACATCTTAAATTTATAAATATTGAAAGGGAGCTTACATCAATGGATATAAACAATTCACCATAGCTTCATGAAAATTGGTGTTAGCATTTTTGAGGGATTGCCCAAAGTGTTGACGACGGAGGGATGTACAGTCCAACATAAATCCAAATGTATTGTTACCAATATACTAACTGTTTGAAGTTTTATTCCTATTCCAATGGATAACAAAAAGATTTAACCCACCGGAGCTTGGAAAAATGTGTAAACTGTATTAAAAAAAAAAAAAAAAAAATCTGGAAATTTCATAAATGATCTTGGCGCATTAATGTCATGTGAAAACATCATCATCATTCGAAAGAAAACTATACTCTCCAGCTGAAGGTTATTCTGTTACTTGCATGCTTTAAGTTCAGATACTATATTAGGTGTAATACCACCATTGTTTTTTCCCCTATTAGTTTTTGTTAAATTTGCACTTTTCAAAAAATTGTGCAGAATTTATCTTTGTTTCAAATAAAAGAAATACTTAGCATGAGCAAAGTTTTATCCTGTCCAGTACTACAGACAAAATTTCACTTTCATTGCATATAAGATAATAACCATCACTGGAAGTTAACCAATCAAATTTCCACCCCTTTCTTTCCTGTTTACAAGCTTTAGTAACCATGTAACCTTGTTTCCAAAATATTTTACAGAAACACCAAACATGCCAAATAAAAAAAGAATGGTGCTTTGAAACACCCAAGATATATGTTTATGAGTCAGAAATTTTTTACTGCAGGGAAATGTATGATTGATTTCCTACAACTGTCAAATTCAAGGGAATATTTTTTTTCTACCCTTTTTCGTATGCAACCGGATGTGACGTACTATGATTTGGTGGTATTACACCTCTATTTAAAATGGAGTTTTTGAAGTCAGTGTTGTTTAATAATCGATCATATTGCATTAATCACATATTAATGGCAAGTCAATATGGCGGCTCACTCCTTATATGTACAGTCTTAGGTCAAAAGTGTTTCACCTATCCCAAAATTCCCTATTATTTCATATAAAAAAAAAAAATTGTAAAAACATTGTCAAAAACTTATTTGACATGTTTGAGGTCCAATTTTGATGAAATTTTTAATGTTAAACTCACAAATATGTAAAGTTTTTTAATGGTTATTCTGCAATATTTTTTATGCCATGTCATTACTGAGAAATCATTATTTGTATACAAATATTAAAATTTAGTGTCATTTTTTCCAATAAAGTCATATGATTTTTTTCGTGCAGGAATTAATATTTGTTTTTAAACAGTGATTTTCCTAAAAATGTAAATCATAAATATATTTCATAATTATTGCAAGAAACTGCAGACATCTCTGTATTTTAAAATTGGAAAAAAATCATTCAATATGGAAAATAAATTACTTCAGTAGAATTTTATTTAATAAACTGTTAACACAGAGATATGTCTTGCCTTTTTGTTATTTTGATTAAATTGGAATTGTTGAAATTAAAATAGCAATAAATTAACATGTAAGATATGCAAATATAAAAGTCAATGAACCATGACTGAAGGTACAAGGCCAAACAATCTCCTTGGAAATGAGATGTGCCAATGCTAATACATATGCATACCAAATACCATAGACATATAAACTGACCTAATCACAAACTAATACATGTAAACTAAGTAAAAGTTTCAAGGTCAACAGACTGACTGAGGGGGAAGGGCGAAACAATTTCCATGGAAATGAGATGTGCCAATGCTTATACAACTGCATACCAAATAGCACTGACCTACCACTAGTGGTTTCCCATAAACTGACCTAATCACAAACTAATACAGGTAAACTCAGTAAATATCTCCAAATCAATAGACCATGACTGAAAGGGCTGGGCCAAACAATCGCCATGGATATGGGATGTATCAATAATAACAGTGTTCTCCCCAGAAATTTTGGATAGCATCACATTTGTCGTAAAAAAATAAATTGTATTTTTTGCAATGTCATTTGACGCGTCGCGGCGATGGTCTATTTCCTTTATGTTATATATGTTTATAATGTTCAATTCATAACTGAGAATACAATTAAACTTTAACCATGATAACAGTTGTTTCAGTTTATGTTTTCTATATTCATTTATTGTTACAGAATTATTTTTTTCCTCTTGGGCCAAATAAAAATATATGTGTGGTTCCAGTTACCCTACCTACTCAACTAAATGAATGAATGAATGGTTTATTATAGTGCAACCTGTATATATACAATACTAAATATCTAGCAAAAAAAAACAACTGGTTTTTATATAAAAGTGGAAGAGAAAGTATCATATAGCAATAAAATTTCAATTAAAAAACTTTTTTCTTTATCATGTCTATGGAATTCATTGTTTCATGGTACTCAATGAATTAGTCCCAGTTGTTTCTTATATATAAATGATATATATTTTTAACAAAGTTAAGCTACTGTACTTCAGTCAGTATATTAAAACGATGTATTTTCAAAAAGAATACATTTAGCAAAGATATCTAATAAATAGTCTGTTAATGTGTGTGGAATGCGTACGGTAGTTTTCTCTTTTGTGATCATTTTTTTCTGTCTACTGTGCCATTTGTGCATCTGTAGTTATTATCGTAAAAATGCGTAATTTTGTCATATCTGGTCCAGTTCCGATCCGTAGTTTACACAAATATTTCAATGGCGGTGGAAGAAAAAATTACGTAAATAAACAATGCTTGACAAGAAATTGGGAATGAATATGACGCTTTTAATGCATTAAATGGATGAAACATTTACTAAAGCCAATTATGATCTCTTTCTAAAGAAGTATCAAACTTATTTAACTCAAAATCAAAGTTTAATATACGCTCTCGATTAACTAGTTATACCGGAAATGAAAGAAAGTAATTTTTTAAAAGTTGTAAAAATATACGACCTAACCTCTTTTCTAAAGAGAGAAATCGTTTGTATCTTTGAATTTGGATTATGCAAACGTAGATTTCGAATTGTTTTGATTTTCTGACTTACATTTACTCCATGTCGAAATTTGTGATTGGACCACGTGGTATTATTCATGTCACAAGTGTCAGCTTGGGGTATTCATATCCATTCAGTTATCACCCAAAGGGCAATTAACACCTATGTAATCACTCTTAATTGCCTCTATTGTCCAACTTGAAGGGATTACAATTAAAGGTGATATAATTTTTATGATCACAAGCGGTAATTAGATGAAAGTTCAATATTTAGGACATGGTTTTGCGATTTACACACAAGAAAAATAGCATCCTCAAAATAATTATAGCGTCGCGGAAATTATTATAGCATCACGGGAAAAAAATATAGCGTCTCGGTGCCGCGATGCTAAAACGGCCTGGGGAGAACACTGATAATAATATAACTGCATACCAAATATCATTGACCTACCTCTAGTGATTCCCCATAAACTGACCAAATCACAAACTAATACATTGTTGACGCCACCACCGCCAAAAACAGCATACCTTTTATGAAATAATAGGTGAATCACTTTTGACCTAAGAGTGTTGTTATGTCATGTTTTACACTCACTAACATCCCACCAGCAAGAGTGATTTTCACAGAATCAACTTAATTGTAAACTATAGATGTAAATACCTGCAGATTTCTACACTGCTTGTCTGAGTAACAGTCATCACAAGTTTTCCTTCTTCATAAAATCGTAATTTCTCTTTTAATTCCACAATCTGTAATTAACAAAATATATTTCAGTTTCACATTTAGATATATAGTTTAAGGTTTTGTGGTAACACAACTTGGAGAACCATGAATTTCTAATTTTACATTTTTCTTTAGTACTGACATGATTTGTAACATACATATAACATGTATAACAAATTCACTGTTGATAAATAAAGAAATTATTAAAAAACTCTCAGAGTTCCTTTTAGATGAATTTGACTATTCTTAAAAGGTCCCTTTTGATAATATAGCCCCTAATGTTTCAATATATTCTTACATCCCAGCTGGCTTTCCATTGTTTATGTTTGAGCATTCATGAACATAACTCTAGAAAAGATCTTTGGTCACACAATATTAAAGTGTTAATTTTACTTAAATGTTTTCTTAGAATTGAAAAACTTAAAACTTTTAAATACTTTTTTACATAAAATTACATAATAGAACTGGATTGGTTACTTTTATAGACTATTGGCAGTATTTGCATGTCGTCAAAAAAATCAACACAACAATTCATTCGGATGAAGATATGAAATAAGTGATGAAAAAGGACATCCTATGAGCAAGATTCCATGAAAGTTTTATAAAATTCTGTCATGTAGTTCAGGAGCAGTTAATGATACAAAAGTGGGACTTAAGAACAGACAGAGGAACAGACTGATATCCTTATCATGATACAATTCTGGCTTCTAAAAGTGGGGATATAAAAATATATGTTAATACAACCTCCTTCCTCAGTTCCTCTACAATCTCTCCATATCTGGCCACATGAAAATCTACATTTAGTACATTCTTCTTCAGCTGTAAACAAAAAAATTAAAATGCATTTTTTTTTTAAATTTGTAAGCAGATTTCTCAAGTTTTAAATAATAACAATTTCATCTATAAAACTACATAATTGTATTGGACTGGTTACCTTTTCTGGACTCTGGGGTATTAAAAACTTAACCTATTGTAAGGACACTTTTCTATTGTTGAGGATTGTATGTTAATATCTAGATATTTTTTTTTTGTGTTGCTGGGTCAACTATTTCATAAGCATTTACACACTGGTAGACCTATTTGGAAAATTCCCGCGATTTTTGGCTAATCTCCACGAAACGGAAAATAATTAGAGGTTCATCGTAAATTTGCTGTATCACAGAAAATTATGCATGTTATCCGGAGATTTTCCGTGTCGGCGGGAATTAGCCGTTTGTCCGATAAAACGGGTGTGTATTGAGTCAGTGATAGAACCAGTGATGCGTGAGCGACGGTTATTAATAGATCGTTGTACATAGATGATTATAGAATCCATTATGCGTGAGCGACGGTTATTAATAGATCGTTGTGATATATACAATGTTTACAGTCAGATTAAAAAAACTATCTTATTTCCCTTTTCAGTCGAGATAAAACGGTGTTTTTGATAATAAAGTTACTTACAATTTAAATATCAAATGTTGTCATTGTTCATTAAAGAAAAATCTATTTTAATGTGACCAATGAACAAGATGAATACACGTGTTATCTTTGCTATAGACAACTACATTTGTTTTTAATATATGAATGGAAATCGTATTTACGTTAAAAAACGTAAACTAATCTACTATTCATGATAGATTCATAATGTGAATCGATAGTTTGGGTCAGAAACTTTGTTCTCACTTTATAAAATTCTTCACAATTGTCATGTTTAGAAAAAAATCAGTCCTTGTACTAATAGAGTCTACGGAAGATACCGTAATCGGGCATGATGTCAAAATGATCTGACACTTGTCCTAGTGTATTTAACACCTGCTGTGATATTGCTTGTGCAATACCAGTGGAAGGTCGTAAATCAATCTGTACCCGATTGATCAGAATTTAATTTTACCTGTACATATATTTAGTCGTTATGGAGGATATCATAGATACATGTTATATATTGTATTGTAATTAATGAAGATAATTTAAATATATTATATAATAAAGACCTATTTGCATATAAATCGAACATATTCATTCCAACCAAGAAGGTTTGAAATTGAAAGTTTTCAACAAACTTTTGATAAAATCAGTCCCTTAAATTACATACGAGTCATTCGTTTATAGTTACAATTGTTACCCTTCTAACGTCTTATTTCTTTGTGCTATTAAAAGAACTCAAAATTTTCCATATCAGATCACATTTCGTACGAGTCCTAAAAATTATAATTGAATAATCTTCTATTTTCCTTTCGACACCACGTTCCCCATAGGAGCCTCAAGATCTAATCATACCTGTCAATCATTAGCCACAAGTTGGTCCCCAGATAGATCACTCTGCTCTCTATTATGCGTTGAGAAGTTTTTGTAAATTGATTTGTGATATAAATAAAGTGATGTGAAGTTTATTTTACCGACGATCAAAATTTGATGTGATTCGATTTTTCTTTTACACAAAGGTGTTTTTTAATATGTCATAAAATACATGGAAATAAAACATTTGAGTTCTTTTTTCCCGTATCTATATTCATGTATACTATGAACATACATTTATTATCAATAAAGTATATTTGATATAAACTATCAATTCCAAGTTTCTTCTACACTGCGATCACTGCTAAATTGATTTCTCCTAAAATAACCCAAACAGTAGAATCATAAGAATAGATGACAAATGCAACTATGCATGGAACCTATAGAACACAGAGTCATGATGATTAATTTATTGTGGAAGGAAGAGAAGCGACTAACAAAATGAGGTCTTCTCGTTTAAGTAGTATAGATAGATAGATACTATAAGTCGGAATCGGAGAAGCTTTTGTAAAGAAACATAACAAGCTAAACACAAATTCATAAACATCACATAAGTTCATCCTTAACCAGGCTATATATCAAGTCGACAAACATTGGAAATGAATGAAAAAGAAAGGATTAGATGTGAACAAAAAAAAACATAAATTGCCAAAGAGTGAAGTGGTAGAGCCCATTTCTGTAACCTTTATTTGTTGCATTCTGTGTGATAAAATTTAGTAGTTTTGAACCTACTGAGATTTTAATACCTTATTTTTGAATGATGGAACCTTATCAAAATGTTTGTCAATTAAGATAAATTGAACATGGTGTTAACAGTCAGCAAACTGTCACACAAGAAATATATTTAATGTCCCAGAACATGTAAAATAAACTACCTTTGTGAGGACGTTGAATAAAATGTGTCGCATATATCTCAACTCCTCTTCGTGCCATGTCAACAGAATTTTAATTTATACCGTCTTAGATGACAATTTATCAGAGGCTGCTTCAATGGTATATATGCATAATATAAACTTTATACATAAATCACATTTCGAATGTTGTCTTTTCGTCCTCCAACATTCTTTGTCAAAATCCGGGATTCGCACTCGACTGTTTTGGAGTCAGAGATACATCTTACCATAGATGTAAAATTACATCTATAACCTTACACAGGTACACTGGCTAGTGAAGGGACAATAAACGGAAGTATAAATTGCCCCAGGTATTTTAAGTCGTATATTGAGTGTAATGTGTACACCGCCAGGTGTGAGTGATTTCAAAGATAATCAAAATGATGTAATTCATGTAGTAACTTCCACGCAGCTACGCATCATCGCACGTAATATTGGACATCGCAAAAAAAATAGAATTTTGTATGTGCCTAGTTAGATATTTAAAATGATATAACATCCAATGAAAAAAGAAATGTTTAAGATGGACATTTCTGATTTACTGGTGAATTAAAAATTCCATAGAATATCTGAAATGATTTTAAGGAGCATGCATCTCGTTTATCTGATACTAAGTGAGTACAATAAGTCAAAGTGTGAGTCGAACTATAAGTGTGTTTTGTCTTAAAATGTGTAGGTGTGTTATTTTGTTCACAGAACGAAGGGCAAATTGAAATTGAAACAAAAGGAAAATAAAAAATAAAAGTCATTACCGTACCATAAGTTGATAAACAATAAAAAATAAAATATATTAATTACCTATTCCGGCACACATGAGTTCAATTTATTAATCCCACAAGGGATACCAGCTACCAAGGAGACATTTCATATATCGGTACTCAAATCACTTCAATATTTAATTTCTCCGCGTGTATACCTGATGAAGTCTCGATTATTTCACAAAGACGGAGTACGGATTAAAAAAAATAAAGGTAGTAAAAAATATATCATTTATAAGCTAGCACACCAGTGGCGGATCCAGAAATTTTCATATGCACTGACTGCCTAAGAGGGGGTCGCTTCAGTCATGCTTCAGTGATTCCCAATACATGTATAATCAACCAAATTTTTTTTCAAGAAAAGGGGTACCTGCATGGCCCCCTCTAAATCCGCTTCTGTCACACTATTCCATTAGTACTTTAAAACTTCTTGCACGGTGAACTACTATTAAAATTAATTCGTTACCAGTCACTTATGCCCACCCCCTTTCACTTATTTTTCATGCTCATCTTTTCCGTTTGTAGGAAGGGTCTAAAATGCCTTTAATTTTATGTTTTATTATTTATGAATTAAAGAACAGTTTCATTTAGAGTAAAAACTATGTCCGACACTCCCTTTATCTGAAAAAGCTTTCATTATTTAATAAAAAAAAAGTTTTATTTTATCTTATCCCGTTAGTTTAGAAAGTCCCTTTAGTCTAGAATTTTAGTTTATTGAAGGACCTTTTTGTCTGATTTTAAAAATATACCTTAAATTGTAAAAATATTGGAATAAGCTCTTGCCGCGATATAGCATTTTTGTGCTAATGCAGCGTTAAGCAAACAACAATCAATAGAAAGTCCCTGGATTAACTTAAAATGGTCATTCATTCTCTCTCATTGATTATCCAAGTTTATCTAATCACTTGACTATGCACCAATACCCTAAAATTTCTTTACACAAGGACACCTGTGGTACAGCAAGGACTCGTATATATAAAATTTAGTTCGTTGTACGTTCATGGATATTCATGACATGTGACCATTTGTGTGCACTTAGAACTTGTCCGGTCATCTTTCTGACCATCGATCAGATCGTGCAAGGGCTGTGTAGCCAGTCAAGGTCCTTTTCAAAATTCCATATATATATCTGACCATCTACTCGCGCTTTAGCCTAAAGAAAAGACACGTGTATTCTCGGATGACGTAATGAGAATTAGTATTTGTAATTATGATATTGTTATTATATATAAAAAAAGAAGATGTGGTATGATTGTCAATGAGACAACTCTCCACAAGAGACCAAAAATGACACAGAAATTAACAACTATAGGTCGCCGTACGGCCTTCAACAATGAGCAAAGCCCATACCGCATTGTCAGCTCGAAAAGACCCCGACATGTTCATATCAATGATCCACTCTTTGAAACCTAACTTAAGTATGACGAAAGTGCTATATATAACGAAAAAATTCCTCCCAAATTGATAATAGGTATTTCAGAATTATTGATAGATGTCGTGTCAGAGCCACGCTTTCAGTTAGGTATTGCAAGGACGTATATTAGATACACCTCCTTGGATATTTCAGTGACATCCTGTCGACTAAAAATTCATATTACACAATTATATAATACAGGTTCATGGATGGCCTCTTTATTGAGGTACCCGGTGTGCACAGGTAACATTTATTGAACCATATATTTGTGTCTTAATAGATATAAGAAGATGTGGTATGAGTGCCAATGAGACAACTCTCCATCCAAGTCAAAATTTATAAAAGTAAACCATTATAGGTCAAAGTACGGTCTTCAACACGGAGCCTTGGCTCACACCGAACAGTAAGCTATAAAGGGCCCCAAACGTTGTTTATCTTGTGTGTGTTTGAAATTATAATTCCACCTTTTAATGAATGATGTTCTGATTATAATATTATCCACTTTTTTGCTGATAATAAGTTTAAAAAAATTATAAACATGACCTTTGAAAATTTTTGTGAAATAAATATTGTTTTGTCATGATTCTGAACCATTTTGAAAAAAAAATTTCTTCACGCAAATACAAGCTTTTATCGATTGGCAAACATGCAGATATAAAGTAATGCAGCACTTATAGTCACTATCAATATTAATTCACTGAAGATAAGAGAACCCCTTCTATGTCTAATGTTCCTATCTTTATTAATGTCCTTATCTTTATAAGGATTTGGACGTCAGGGGAAATAGTCATTGTAAAGATGCGGAGATAGAGTAGCATAGTGAAAAAAAAAAAACAAATAGAGAACAATATAGAGAACGATCGACGAAAAGCAAAATAGTTATTGTAAAGGAGCGGAGATAAAGAGAGGCATAGTGAAAAAAAATGTTTGCTTGACAAAGTTATTGCTCGCTTTGATATTTTTAGTTATACAAAATCACATGTTAATGATTGTGTAAATAAGAATAAATCTGTATAAAAACTTCATACCATTTTAGTGATTGCCTATAGGCGTTTGATTATTGTTACATTTAAGATATATATATATATATATATATATATATATAGAACCTTTCATACATCTTTAAATAAAACGAGTTAAACGACACAAGAACCCTGTAATACTAGTACGAGAGTAAAGCATGTAAAAATTCCTACTCAATATAGTTGTATTGGAAATCTTTTCATACAGATTGACTACTCATGGTTCGACATGCATGTAATATTTGCCACATGACGCTCATAGTTCTTTCTACCATCATCATCTTATTCATTACATATTGCTGTAAACATCGATGGTTCACACCCAAACAAAATGGGAATAATATACCTTCAGAGCTTCTCCGTGGTATACACTTGTAAAATATATAGACGAAATTCGGTATTGAAGTGAATCTACATCTCACAAACACAATTTTTGAATTACGATTTTGAGTGAACACCCACCAAACCAATACAAACGTATGACAAGATATAACCATGCAGGCATTTAGTTTTCGTCAGACACAAGATAAATAATCACTCTCATAAACGTATATATGCATGCAGTTTCAAATATCAAGAACAAGCGGTCGATGTCTATAGATCATTGTTACGTCTGTTCACTAACTGTTCAGAGTCAGACATGTCACTTGTTCATTCTTGGAAGCCTTCATATACCCCATCCGACAATGGGAACTCTTTCTGATAGTGTTGACAACATACGCTTATTTATCTGTAAGTGGTTGCATGGCCTCTCCTGCCCCAACAAACAAATTAAAGAAACGCTACTAGTCTGCTTTCTCTGGAGCTCATCCTCAATGGCGCTTATACGTCAGGAAACTTACAAGTATACTAGTAAAAGATTGTTTCAAGAACAACGAGGTTGGGACGAACTATTCTTAAATCGTCAATATCAGTTATACATTACTAAGATATGCCCTTTAATTACAACTACTGTATTACTAATTTGGTTTAATGACGGCTATCCTCAAAAAAATCCTAAAACAAAATAATGTATTAGCTTAGATTTATATGTATGTATATCCATTAATGAAATAAACGATAATTGGTATTCTTTTCACAAATAATTGGTTTAAGTGATTGTCAAATGAATTTAATTATGTAAGAATGAAATGTTAAAAAGAAAATTAAAAAAAATCATGCATGTTGTACTGTTGTATTTTTTTCAATTAAAAACTTTAAAATTGCGCTAGTTTTACGATTGTTAGCATTTAAACATCGCCAGATTTAAATACAAATTAAAGAATTCCGGTAAAGTAAATTAAAAAGATGTGCAATGATTATTAATTGGGAAATGTAACATTTATTTTTTAAGATTAATAGTACTATTCTTTTAACTTCATATTTTAATTTTCAAATTATGGTAATTGCATAGAACGTAATCGAAAGTTGTTCCATTTTAATATTGTAAACACTTCCGGAATTAAAAAATTGAATATTAATTTTCAATTAATTTATACAATTTAATTATTATTTCTCTATTGTCATCGGGTATTTCATCTTGGTGTATTAAATGTATTAAACACGCTATACTCTTTCTGTTAATCCATTCAAAATGACAATATTAACACTTGTGTACGCCTGAGGCTAAATTGCTGCAAGGTAAAGTACAAACGAATTCTTCTCAAATCGAGAAATAAACAATGACTTTACAAAATAATATACACACTCTGTTCACAAATATTTTGCATTGAAATGGTTATCAAAGTTATAACGGTAAATATAACTTAAAATATTTTCAGTTCAATATCAGTCAAAATGTTCAACAGATATTTTATGAAAAAATCTCAACAATAATTTATGAAATTAATTCGAAAATATTCATATTTAGATAATTTTATATAGGAAGTTTTATTCAATCAATACAAAACGGTACACACATATTCATTTTCTTTCATTCTTATATTGTGGTTATTAACTACGACCAACGGTCATCTGTGCGCTTTTAATTACGTAAAATTCTGATAAGCAATTAAGACTTTAACCGATTTTATTTTTTCCCATGATTCAACAAATCAGGTTAAAACGTCACAACCCATTGACGTAGGTCAACCAAAAAAGTTACAAATACTTGATTTTCTCCGTTATTAGAAAGAATATAAATTTAAAACTTTGTGAATGTGTTTTTTATGTTAAGATGAACATATTTAGATGAAAAGTAAAAAATCGCGGACTTTCCCTTTAAACGTTGATTTGAAAAAAAAACTTGATTTTATAATTTTGGTTATCAATTGAAATGAACCTTCTAGAGCTTCAACCTAATGCGCACAATAATGTCAATCATTACACATCAAATTTAACCCTAAATTGACATTCCACAATCGGTCAGTAACATCACCTGTGTTTATAGCTACATGATATTTCCCGCCGTTGGAAAATCTCGTGCAGTGACACAATTGATAAAATCTATTTTTAACATCTCTATTGTGAGCGAAGTTAAATTTAAGATCAAGATGATTACAGATATTTTTGACGTGCATTATTTCATTATTAAAAATGTTCGATCTACATTTGTTGCAGTCTAATTTTTAATTAAAAGAAACGTAATATCATTTCTTTTTCTTTGGCAATTATAGTAAATTAATCTCATCCCGGAATGTATATTCACTTTACCATTAGACCTGAAAGTGATTTCTAATAAATGAAGAAACTGTGTTTCACATTAAAAAATTTAAGAATATTATCGCTCAGGCATATTTATTTTATTCTAAGATGATTAATTGTTGGTTGCTTAACTTCCAGTGGCAAATATTCCATGCAAGTCCGGACAAACTTAGTTTTTATAAGATCGCACTTTCAAAAATCATTGTAAAACAAAAATGATCAGAAGAACTTTTATTCATGTGAAATAACCGTCCAATCTTTTAAATAGAACTTATTTACATTTCAAAGTGTAACAGATTAGTTTACAAGACAGGCGTTGACGTATACATGTACGCAACTTTTATATCTTTTAAATTGAACTTTTTTGCCTAAAAAGACAACCCACGAGTTTGCGAAATCGAGTTTGAATGCACTGCATTTTGTGTAAATACATATACATATTATGCAACGACGGTCTATGTATTACCAGGGTTGCGTTCAATATCGTAGCGGCTACGTAGTGCTATGTAGATTTTTACTATTGAACATGTAGCTATAGATTAGCTGCTACATAGATATTGATAGCAACTACATAGCCGCTACGTAGCTGCTATGATATTGATTTTATTTTTGTTTCAATAAACGGTTCTAGAAGCAATTAAATGATCTGCGGCCTCGGACATATAATTAAAAAAAGTAACCATCTAATCCCCAGATATATATAATCTGTTTCTCTCTAAATTTACAGAAACATTATATGATAAATTTTTGAAAATTCCTTATATCTCAAACGATTATAGTTACTTTGTTTTTAATTCTGTAAACATCTATATATCATAATTTGTACCACACTACAAGGATCTATTAATAACCGTCGCTCACGCATAACGGATTATACAACGACCTATTAATAACCGTCGCTCACGCATTAGTGGTTCCATCAATGACTCAATACACACCAGTTTTATCGGACAAACGGCTAATTCCCGCCGACACGGAAAATCTCCGGATAACATGCAAAATATCCTGTAATACAGCAAATTTACGATGAACCTCGAATTATTATCCGTTTCGCGGAGATTAGCCAAAAAACACCAGAGTTTTTACAAAAATCGCGGTGATTTTCCAAAAAGGTCTGCCAGTGACACCATTTATTTTTATTCACATCTCAAGTCAATGTGACCATTCTCTTCATAAGAATTTTAATACACAATAATGTGCATACAAGACAAAAAGTTTGTTAAGCCTCACTTTTTTCTTAGCTTGTTCAAATAAAGTTTACACAATTCCAACAAAGCATGTATATTGTTTTCATATTAAAATGTTATGTAGAAGATGCATCAATTGTTAAGTTTTATAATATCAACTGTCATCTCTACCTTTAAGTTTTATAATCTCAACTGTCATCTCTATCTTTAAGTTTTATAATCTCAACTGTCATCTTTATCTTTTAAAGAAATTGATCTCATTTGTATCATCAGCTCAGTAGTCAGTACTTCGGTACTGACATGATTTATAACAAACCTTTCTAAAATTGTCCGTTTATAAATTTTGAAATTATAAAGGAACTAAGGTTTCAACTCCCTCAGGCACAGTTGACCTTAGATGAATATGGCTATTTGTTTTTTGTATTTTTGTCATATAGCTCTTCAACTGTTTCGGTACTTATACATCCCTAGGATTTCAAATGTTTGGCTTTGAGCGCTCCTGGTGAAGGTAAATCCAGAAAAGCGCTTCGGACGCATGAAATTATTAAACATGTTGTTTTCAATTTTTTGAATGTACAGTAGGGATGATCACATCAAAATTAACTGTGAGGTAAATGGCATTTCATTTTTTTAACTTATAAGTATCATAAGGAGACAACAATCTTATAGCATACAAATACTACATCAGGCCTTACAGTCATAAAACTTTCCAGCACGATTTTCGTACTCACTCAGAAATCAACCAATCAAAATCGTGGATTTGGTGTTTTGAGCATAATTTTGTACTCCGAGTACTGAGTAAAGTTTTATGACTGAGAGCCTAGATTTATAGTCACTAACCGTAGACTGAATATTCTTTGCTCTGTCTGCATATTTTAATGTGTTGTAAGTATCTTCATAGGTATGACCAGATGGACTGAAATATCAAAAATAAATTGTTAATAACAAAGGATAATCTATAAACTGTTTTTATTCACAACAAAAACTATCATGACTATTACCCTTTCCAATGATATCAGTTATTTACCAAGTTATCTGTTAATGTTGCCTTGTTGGTAGAAGTTTCTCTATAAAATAGTAGAAACACCACATAGTTGTTTGTATCAAGTCATAATAATTTTTGAAAACATTCAGATTTTCTTATTCATGATTTGTGCATTTGAAAAGAAATCTAGGCCTTCGTCTTTCTTATTTCATTACTGTGAAAGTTCTTTAATTCGTGGGTATCAATTTTCGTTGTTAGAGTAGGAGTTACATGTTCCTGGATTTTAGTTTTCTAAAAAAAACAAAACAAATATAGTGTAGAATTGAAGCCATTAGAAACGCAGATTACAAATTGTCTTGATTGAAGGAAATTGCAAAGTAAAACATTTAAATTGATGCACCTGTGTAGTGATGACATTAACTAACCTGAGATCGAGTGATCAACAGATTAAAGACCATCAAAGGTGTTAATTAGGCCATAAACATGTCACTTAAAGAAAACAGTTACATAAACAAGTGCTATAAATGTACATTTAATTGTAAAATTAATTCATATCAAAAGCAAGTCCAGCATGAAATTGTTATTTCCCATACAAGAATTATGAGGATATAAAATGAACACTTTATCATAGCATATCATCACTGCAAATCTGACTTTTATCGATCAAAAATATTTTTTATGAGAATTAAAAGATCAGAAGTACAGATTAGGTTTTAAAGAATAAATGGGTATAATCCTGCCTGCAGTTGTAGTTCATAGTGCATTTGTCCTGAGACTTCATTGTACTTTTATAGTAGTCTCAGATTTGCTGATATTCAATGTATTCTCTAGATCATATCGGTTGTCAAACCTACATGGGAATCTTTTCATGTCTTGATTTGGACGACAGTTGTTAAATTTCGTTGGACACTTAAATTCGTGGATAAAGTCATCCACGAAAATTGGTATAAAAGTACTTTCACAGTAGTTTGACAAAGTAAACTGGAAAATTGCAGGCATTTATCAGGGTTCTCGCCCCTGGGTAACTAGGGCAAAGAAGTTGCTTTCCAATCAATCATTTTGCTTTTTCTGACTTACAAAAGTGATATATGTTGCTTTGGGGTTCAATCAGTTGTTTGTCATCAGTAATGCGTTAACCTATATTTCTAACATTAAATACATCTTTGTAAATGTCCAACATATGACAATACAATATAAAATGACCCTATCTAATACTATAGACAAATCTCCAGTTACCATGGTTACTATTATGAATGAATTACAACATTTGACCTGAGGTTAATAGGGATAAATGATATCAACAATAAATTGGTTCTTGATGTGATGTAAAAACATAACCCTTGTGACATAGGAAATGTGCAGGAAAATGCACAAACTTGAAAGTTGTCTATTGCAGCTATTTTTATCATATCATCAAATACTGCCATAATCAGAATCTTGTTCTCTTTTTATTTGAATTGTTTGAATTTTGTCATGATAGTGCCTATTATAGCTGACTATACTATAAGGGTTTTTCTCATGGTTAAAGGCCATATAGTGACCTTTGGTTGCCTAAATCCACATATTTGGACTTTGCTGGATAGTCGCCCATTGGCAGTGATACCACATCTCCTTATTTATAGTATCCATGGAAACATGAACCTACCTTACTGCAGCTATCATAACAGTCTTACAATTACCACCAAGTGAATCTTTTAATAGTCGTGTAAGTTTACTATCCCTGTAGGGTACATGACCTTTATACTGAAAATGAAAATAGTTAATATATCTATAAAATAACTACAATGTTGTTGAAAATAGCTTGTGTTGAATTTCTTGTGAATTTGAATTGTTGGATTGTTATAGCATTACATGTACCATTTACCCCATACCTTGTTTTTATAATATTTTGAGAAAGTGCAAAATCGGAAAACACATAAAATATATGTCAGTTAATTCTAATTCAATAAATATTATGAACTATTATGAATTATTTCAAACTACAGTCAACTTTCAGACCCTCCCAAACGTTTTCTCTATAAATAATTTAAGTCATTTCAGCTGTCACCTGTCTAATGCGGTTACCTTACTTTTGAACGAAATCGTCATTTCATCTTTTAACAACGGGTCATTTAAATGTTTTTAACTACAAAAAATCATCATGACGAAAAATATATGTTGTCAATATCGAAGTCAATAAGAAAATCAAAACCCATTTGCAACCAAGATCATGCAATAGAAGGTGAATTTTGAATTCGCCTTGTTCCAATCTTTTAAGTTTCCTTTGAAAACAGTATCAGCATATTTCGATATTTTCTTAAAATTTACAGCGTCGTCCATTTTTTATTTCACTGCTCACAACTACGATAACTCTACCGATTGAAAACACAAAAACAATTTGACCCCATCCTGGCCAAAGGCGATGTCTGAATCGGAATTTTTTGGACCTCGTTTCAAAGGTCACCTCTCTTGAGCGGTCACTTTTGATACTTCCCAATAGTGACTGCTAAATACAGATTTGACTGTATCAGCCAACAGGAAGTTGATTTCTGACTCATCCCAAAAAGTTATCAAAATTTACAACTCTATCACTGTCAAACTCCTGACCAAATATGCAGTCATTCTGTGTAAGTAGAACCTGAGAAAAGTGTGTTTGATCCACAAACAGACACTGACCCAAATATTAAAAGCATTTAATCAAGCCAGTATTTAAGCAACATTAACATGATTTTGACTGCAATGAAATTATCTCTCATTCTAAAACTAGTCCATCATAACAGTCTCTTTACCAAAGACTTGTCAGGAACTATTGTTAGTACCTTTTTCTAAATCTTCTTCCCACATATTCATGTGTGATATTGGTACTAAATCTTCCAATTTCTAATCTTAGAAACATTCACTGACTGTCTTATTGAAGTATACCCAACATCTCCTTTTATTCATATATAAAGTAAGATTCTCTTTATCATGTTTATAAACAAACCTTTGGATCTGCTAACGCATTAATAACATTTCCCAAGGCCAATAAAGATCTGTTAATATTAGCTCCCTCCCTGAACCTCTTTCCTCTATTTTTAGTAACAGTAGCTCTTTCTGATCCTGCTAAATCTACAAGGCAAAGTTTAGCAACTTTGACCTCAGCTGAAATGTTGGCTGTCCTGTCTTTCTGTCTGACAAAAACCTACAATATAGATAAACAAATACAAATAAGTTAGTTTCGGTGTCTAAAGTTGTGGATGCTCAAATAGTCAGTAAAAATTTAATTGAAAACTGCAAACTTAAATATATAAATGTATCAGGGTATATATCATTTTCTGTATGTTTGTACAACAACAATTAGAACTAAACAGCATACTTAGTTTCCACAACACAATCTTCCCTTGAAATAATTAAAGATTAACCTTTGGAATCAGTGATTGTACTTCTAAATAAATAAATGCTCTCTCTGCCTATAAATTTCTTTATAACCAGAATATTTGTCCATAGCACACCATGCCCCACTCCCATTATCACATTTCCATGTTTAGTGAACCATGAATTCTTTGTCAAAACCCAAATTAGGCTTATATTTCAAAAAGTTTCCAATATAATAAATATGTTTACTGAGTAACAAGTTAATGCGACAACATCCCTTAAACCTAAACTTTTAAATTGACCAGTGAACTGCGCAATCTGGGACAAAACCTTAACTTGGCATACATCTTTTAAAACTAAGTTTCAAGTTCAAAATATGAAAGTAAGTGCCTAATTATTTTCTAATGAGCATGTTGAATTCTAATGTGTTACTCTTAAAACTGGCATTTTGAAAATGGTGGCCAACAATAAATTTTGGCACAAAGAATTTATTCAGGATATCATTTTCTATCCTTTGAAATCACTGCAATTCTAATGTTTTTGTATTTTGGTGACCATTTTGATGTTTTCCAAAAATTGTTATTTTAAGCAAAGTTTAAATAGAGCAAATATTTTTTCATATTCTCACCAAAAAAATGATATGCACTTCTACATATGAAACACAACAAATATACAATATTATGTTCCTATCCTACTTATATTTTGGAGATTTTGTGGTTACAAAAAATACTTCTCAACATTTGTCATCTTTTTACCCAACAGTGTTCTACCCAGGGCCTTTTAGCATCATGTTAACGTGATGCTATATTTCTTGAATGTGATGCTATCTGAATTGTTTTTTTTGATAGATAATGTTATGGATGTGATGCTATAATCTTTAGAAACAAGATGGTAATTCAAATTTTCCTGTTTACCAGGATGCTAAATGAAATGTCTGGGGAGAACACTGCCCCAAATTTGTTTTTTCACCAAAAAAAATTGCACGTCTACAAATTATCTGATAACCTTTGGAATTTTCAGATGAAAAAATGTTTTAGGAATAGTTACCTGAAAAACAGCATGTGATCGTGATGATTCTGCATTAGCATCAGTTGGATGTTGTGTTCTGTTTTTATTTCCATAGTGTAACATGTGTAATAGCTCATCTGCATCTTTTGGCTGAAAGTATATGGACACATGTATAAATAATAACCTCATCTACATCCTTTAACAAGAATTACATTAACGGTACATATTTATTGTACCAAATGGGCATTTCTGCAATCAATGTCTCATCAGTGATACCCAAGGCCAAAATATTTGAAATACCAAAACCTAATACAAATGTTTTTTTTTCAAGGAATTAAGGATAAAAAATATGTTGACAACTTTGGTAAAACATCATGTGAAAACTAATTGCTTCTTTGTTATTACCTGTTTTACTCTAGACCCACTTCAACAAATAGTTTAAGATCAGTTTAAACAAACAACAAAAACAAATAAAAATACAACTTCCCATGTTAAAATGTTGTACATACGCCGTGATACGGAAGTTTTAACAAATCTCAACCGATTTTCTATTTTTTTTAAAGGTAGAAGTTGTCTAATAACAGCGACACCTTGTTTTTAATAAACAAGGGATTTCCCACAGGTGCGCTTTATTTACCAGACACCGTTAAATCATTTGACTGATAACATATTCCAGTTGCCTTTTGACAACCATGGTATCACAGATACATGTAGTAACAAAAGGGTTCTTATCAAAATGTTACAACAATTGGATAAATCCTATGACTTTAGTACAGAGTTCTGCAGGTCATCAATACATTCTTATTAATTGCTATTATTCATTCTCATTTTACTTCCATGGTTTCACATGTTCTGAGATTTGTTTTGATATTCATATTAAGTTTTCTATAAAATTCATAACATAACTTTTATTGTCCCCTTTCATTCATATCTATAATGAGTTGTCATTTTTCAGTTTGTACAACAGTTTTTACCTTATGCAATGACAAACCAGGAATAACAACTCCATTGTTTGCATCTTCACGAACAGGTAAAGTTTTACCTCCCATTAATAAATCTCTGATCTGTTCATTGTAAACCTGTAATATATAAAACAACATATTTATTTATGTAGTGACAAAACAGAAACAACAACTTTGATTACTAGCTATGATGATCTGATCTATTGATGTAACATTGCAACAAAAAATGTATGTTGGCACTCTGAGGCGGGTGGGGAGCTAGAAGGTGAACTGTGGTTTATTTTTATCAATAGTACCGCTTAAGTCAACGCTAGGGGTCGTCTTGACCTTGTTGTAGGTATGAATGATTTGTTCATTGTTGAAGACCCTACATCAACTGTCAAGATGAAGAACAGGAATAAAAGCCCTGCTCATTGATAATTTTCTATGTTTTCTATGTATTGTGTGCGATTTTGTCCCATGTACATTTACTCCATATCCTTTCATTTTCTATATATAAATACTCTAAGCTGCCTATATTGGCTATCATATGTGTTGCCTAATGTGTAGTTCTATACCATCAACATCATATTTTTCTGAATCGAACTGGTTTAGGTAACCATGGTAACATTCATTCTCCAAATAAAATGATATTTTGCAATTAAACAAAAAGCTACATACATGTAAACACTGAAGCTCATTTTACCTCAAGATAAGAAACAGCAATATCACAAGTCTTTTGTCCTTCCACAGCACCAATCCTGTTATATAAATCCATCATAGTTAGATACATAACTCCTGGCATCGTCGGGTTTCCCAACATAGTATGAGTCTTCCCAGCACCTGTTGCTCCATAGGCAAAAACTGAAGTAAATAAAACAAGACTGGTTATATTATCCAAGTTATCCAACTATTAAGTCGTTTAGTTTCGTATAAAACTTATAATAACAAAAACAGAAACTAACATTACTAATGCAATGGATAAACATTTAATACATCCTGACAAAGTGAGCTGGAGGAACTTTCTTGCCATTGTTGATATTTTATATTTGCTTTCAGATTTTTCTCCCTGAAAAAAGAGGTGGGCAATTCAAAAGTCAATGAATGAGGATCCAACAAATTCACGGCAAAAAACAAAGTAGGACAAACAACAGTCTACAAAACACTATATAAATAAACTAAAGACTGGGTATATATATTATTTTATACAGGTAAACAGTCATGACAGTCATTATCAGAGAATAAAAAAATTAAATTTTTCCTTTCCTTCAATATTCTTTCCATGTCATGCATGTAGAATACAATTAGATGCCTTGATTATTTCCCAGCTTTCAATCAAAAGTCTGGAAAAAAAATGATTTTAGTGCAGTGTATTAATCATGTTTTGAATCGAAAAATTTAATTGCTATATCAATTTGAGATCCACTAATGTTACAAGTACATGTACAATCATTACCTGAACAGTTGTAACCTTCCATGAAGGAATCTAAGACTTTCTTTGTTGTCTGTTGATAAACTTCATGGTTTGCTGACCCTGGATCAAATACATAATCAAAAGCAAACTTCAAGTCTTTATTTTGTCGTTTACGAATGTCCCTTCTATGATGCCGGTGTCTGTATCCATACTCTGGGGAACTTTGCTCATTTGGGTCAAAAACAAGAACATGTTCATTCATGGCCCTGACAACAATTCTGTGATTCCCACTTTGTTCCATACTATTTTCTGGTCTGATGCGGACAACTACTTTGACATTACTTTTGTTTTCTGTATCACCTTTCTGATCTTTCCTTGGTGTGGCAACTGCAGCACAGCTTGGTCTTCTCTGTCTCATTGCTAGCGTCATATTGTTTCACTTTTATTTGGACCTGTAAATATTATTAAAACATGTAAAAGTTATGTTCATTATTTCCTCCATTTCAAACTGTAAGTGTAAAACACGTATATAATGTGTCTGTAATGCAATGTAATGCTTATCAGGGTTTGAAATTAGCAGGGGCCCACTCGCCAATGGCCCCTAAAATTTGATGTGGGCTACTTAAATTTCTGCTTTTCTTGTATAGGACTATATATGTGGGCTACAAAATTAAAGCTGTGGGCTACCATGCCAAAATTTTAACTTCAATCCCTGCTTATTCAATATATGATTTTATAAGATATCTTATTGTTCAAGCCTCAACCTTTAAGACAATAAAATATAATGTGTAATATTTCCACTTTATATACATATATATACATGTACAGTACCTTCTGGTAAATCCGACCTTCTGAAGAATTTTAATAAATGATTTTTATGATGCTGTTTAAAAAAAAAAATCATAATTATTCTAGGGTGCTTGATTTAAAGCTCAAACCTATGAAAATAATATTTTTTTAATAAAGAACAAACAGCAAAAATACACCTTATTGTTATTTAGTGACGGTAATTTAGTCCAATCTGGAAAAATAGTCACTTAGACAACTTCCTATATGCATATGTGTGTCTAGTGTCGCAAAATAATGGTCATTAGTTATGAGCTGAGGGAGGAAAGTTTAGAAAGTGAACATTTTGATATTTCAATAGATTATCCAGGGCTCACACTACTTCAGAAATCATAGGGAGAAGTGACTTCTCTTTTCGATAGAAGTGGTGAGATCTAAGTTCTCTCGCGGCACTACAATGTTTAATATTTACAATAATACATTGTATACGTGTATGTCAGTATGTATCCTATTTATTTAATTATTTTTTTATATTGTTCAATTCATACCTGAAAATACCATTAAAGTTACACTTGTTTCAGTTTATGTCTAATTTAAGATATATAAATTTAACAAGTTGAGCAACTTTAATCAATAATTGAAACAATGCATTACATGGAAATATTTACATTTAACAAGGAGATCTAACCAAAATTCTGTTAATGTGTGTGGAATGTGTAATTTTCACTTTTGGGATCATTATTCTTCTGTCAGCTGTGCAATTCATCCGTCTGTAGTTATTATTGTAAGAAGACGGATTTCAGTCATAGATGATCAACTTCTGATGAATCCCACCTCCAATCCATAGTTTGTACAAATATTTCAATGGCAGACATGGCAGACAAGGAAAAATTTACGAAAACAAACAATGTTTGACAAGCGACATGGAAAGGAATATGATGCTTTTAATGCAATAAATGGATGAAACATTATTTAAAGACGATTTTCATCACATTCTTCTGAAGTAACAAACTTATTTTGCCGAAAATCAGAATGTTTGATTGAGGATTGATTCACGCTCTCAAGTAGCAAGTACCGAAAGTGAAAGAAAATACTTCATAACAGTTGTTTCTATGAAATAACATACAACCAATATGTAAAGTCAATGCTTTAACCTCTTTTCTAGAGAAATAAATCGTTTATGTCTGAATTTCTTTACTAATAAATGAAAAATTTTGTCGACTTAGTAAAAATTAAAAATTGCAGATGAAGAAAGCAACTGAAAGCAACTATTGTGATCACCCACACAACTATATATTTCCTTGGATGGTCGTGTAAAACGAATTGATGGACAAGTAAAGCGACTTCCCCCCTGCTACAGTGCTAGCGTGAGGCCTGTTAAACACAAATTAAAAAAATGCTGTCCCAAGAAACTTGCTTTTCCTTTTTATTGTATATTTGAAATAATTTAGATTTAAGGGCGTCATTATCTGGAAATATATATATGCACGACTCTAAGACTAAGCACAAAAAATGTAACACTAACACTCAGTGGCGTAACTTAGTAAGTTACTAACAGACGTTTACTACTCGCAAAATTATGTTTTCTCTACAAATTATCACCTTTGGATTATTCTGATCCTTTTAAAACTTACGTATTGTTCACATCTATGATTTTATACACTATTTATCTATACGATAAAGGTACTACGGTATTATTTATTCGTAAACTAGGGAAAATATGTTTGTTGACATCTTTAGCATCTTCCGTTTAAAAATCCCACGCCGCATGTAACGAGTAATCTGATTGGTTAATTTCAAAACTAAAACAAAATAAATTCCGAAATTGCCTAGAATATACGGAATGATTTTTTCCCATTCTTTTCAGTTAGTTTTTTTTGGCATTTGCATACTGCAAGTTAGCTTCGTTGGTGAAAATAATTAGATACTCTGATATAATCATTAATATAAGAGTTTACTTTCATAGAGTTACAGATACCACTTTTATGACAGGGATATAGAAAGATGCGGATTTATTTCACTCTATGTAGGCCTAGGTGAGCTAAAATGGGCAAACATAATGAATAGAGACAAAGGTTTAAAATTAAAGAATTTAGAATTGATTAAGGCTCTCTCATCACAATAAGCCAGATGATATGAATGAAACATATCTTGAACAGGATCGTTTGTTTTCATTCTTACCAGACCAGTATAGGGACAGTATATTCGGTCGTCCACAAAAAATGAATTGCCACAATTATCTTAAGTATTTATCATCATTATTATTATAAACAGAAGTTGAGAAATTATGACTCGGCCTCTGTCTTAACCAATTATATATATATATAGATAATGAAAATTTCCCAACGATACAAAATGTTTCAAAATACCTCAAAAGTTCAATGATTATTTTAAACATTAGTTAAGAGAGTACCCCTTAACCGACTAATCTACAGCGTTCATACCGTTTGACTAAAGTATCAAGATTTTTAGACATAATAGTAAGTTTAATTCATTTGTAATATGCGATGGAACATATTCTGCTGCCTGGTAAGTATAATTATTCCGGTTAAATTTTTCTAGATAACGGAAGATTACCAAATTAGAGCCGTGTGTTCTATTGCCCATTCGAGTATATTATATGTCCGGCGATACTTCCGTGTAAAAAAACTGAAAACATAATGAGACCTCACAGAATGAGACATCCGCCATGATCATCACAAAAAATGATACATAGAATTACCGTGGGTTTTTAATTTAACACGACTGTCACAAAGGAAACTTTTAAATAGGAAAAAAACTCGTCCAAAAGTTGTATAATTCGTTGTACCTGTGTTGTTTTGGATTTTATGGAGAGATAGTTACAATCGAAAAGAAGATTATTCAGGTACATCACAATGACAAAGATGGTTTCCTATATAACTATATATGGTAAAAAGCTTCTGGTCGGGTTTTCTAGGTAGTTGAACAGCTCATAACTGCTGACATGGCTGATGTAATTAGGGAAAGTTCCATTGCCTTTAGGCAAGAACAAAATACTCATTCAGTTTATTTTTTAATTATTATCAATACTCCAATTTGAATTAAAAAAAAACGCAGTTCGAAGCCGATGTTTTGGCCCTAAAATGAAACATATGATCAGAAATACGACATGCAAGTATGTAAATTGTCATCAATATCGACCCAACCGTTTAGTTTGAGTTGCGCTTAAAAGAGACTTTTATAACATATTGCAATATAGAAGTAAGTCCAGTGGCAAATATAACTAGCATATCAAGACTAGAACATCTTGGTGTGTTATAAATATGCATTGGAATCGACCGACAAACTGAGCCAGATTTTAAAGGTGCTAGGTGCTAGTTTATAACGTAACAGTCAAGAGGAAGATATGTCACCCTACCTAGACACATTATTCTGAGAAGACCAGTCTTTGTACTTATTCCTGCATGACGCGTGCTTCGCAGAGAAGCAGCCAACACCAATTTCACTATCTTTAATTTGGTATTTACCCGCCCAGGATCGATCCCCAGACTTCACGCTCTCGAAAAACACGGTTAATTAAGGACAATAAAAATTCCTTTATTCTTATAGCTGTATTCAGGTGCGTATGCAGGATTTTGAAAAAGGCCCCCCTCTGCCCTTCCCTAAATCGGCCTCCGGTATTAATAAGCAAACGAGCTTGAAATATTTTTATGACTGTTTTTATTTTTTTTTTCTGACAAAACTAATTGTACAGATTATTCCTTGTGCTACATTTTCTTAAAGACTATAGGTACTGTGAGCAAAGCATACACAATAAAACATTCTGCTTTTGTATAAAAAGTATTGACCTTGACCGTGCAGACATTTCAACCTTATTTACGACATGCACATGGTGTTGGGCAAAGAAATATTAAGTATCAATGTCTTTCAAAGTATTCAAATGTTCAAAGTTAGACATGAATACCTATATTTTGAAATAATGCAACTGTGGCGGTGATAGAGCCCGGTCTGGATCAGATGTGGACACCACAAAATTCCAAACATACGTTCGAATATTTTGAAAGTTTAGTTTAAGAATAATTAACATGTTTTAACTATAAAGTTTAAAACCGATCGACCCTTCCACTAATCCATTTACGCCTGATTCTGCAAACAAACACATTCCATATATGATATATATTCCTTCTGCAAGAAATTATCCTGAAACATGTGAAATGATATCATATGTTTATCATACAAGAAAATCCAAGGTTTTTTTTAAACCCGGACCTCCTGATAGCGTGCTCGCCTGCGAGAGTTCGGCAGTTAGATCCCAACCGGGTCAAACCAAACAGTTGAAAATAATTAGTAAGCTGCTTGTAAGACTAGGAAGCAGAATGATGACATGTATCCGGATAGGGTGACATGCCTTTCTGATAACCCGAGGAAATGTTACCTTATTAACGAGCTTCGGATCGAGGGGAAGGAGGCACTTCAACCCTTTTGTGGTAGGCCCAATACCAACCTATCCATATAATTTGAATAGCAAATGTACAAACCCTATCATATTCTTTTGACAAAATATGCACATATATCAATCATGATTAAACTTAGATTTGACTGACAGTAACAAATATCTGATGCATTTACGACTGCATGTGATTTTAATCGCATCAGTAAAACATTTGCAAATCTGATTAGTTTCAGATACTTAATTTATGATTTAAATCAACAACATTTATATATTTCATTTGAATTTCATTATCGAAAACTAATCGATACCGACACTTAACACCTATGCCTATATGACAGATACCATTTTGATGAAGGAATAATCTCAAGGTTTACAATGATCACATGTACATTAGTATCTAACGGTGGTTTACCCCAGGAATAGATTACCTTAGCTGTATTTGGCAAAACCTTTCGGAATTTCGGGTCCTCAATGCTCTTCAACTTCGTACTTTATTTGGCCTTTATACGTTTATTTTTTATTCGAGCGTCACTGTCTGACTGATTAGTCTTTTGATCACGAAACGCGCGTCTGGCGTGCACAATTTTAATCCTGGTAACTATAATGAGTTTATTTATATATAAACATTATATGTACTATATAAACATTTATTTCGACGATTTGTTTAATTTTATTGCAAAATTGCAAAATTACACCATAAGGGTCAAGCAATACAGACAAACAATTATACATTTTAAATACAAATTTAATGATTTACCTGTGTGTTCAGTAAAATAGAATTGCCCGATGCTCTAAGTATGGCTTTGTGAAAAATAAAATGTCAAGTGCCGAACAGGCTGGGTCGCTCTTATCATATAAATGAAAAAATAGAATTTAGGAAAATTACAGCCAATTTTGGGTCAACATCTAATTCTTAATTCTCAGGAGCGCGCTAACATCCCCCAATCAAATTCTAGATCTGCGCCTGAATGTAATTGATAATTCCGTGTGAACTGATACGTTATAACGAGTACTAGGGTTCATACTTATATCACTTCAATATGTTCTCGTCTTTATGTGTATGTTAAACTTGCCGCTGAACGTTAAACAACAATCCATCCATCCAATTTACATCCGGATAGATCTGTCAGTTAACGTAGTCGACTTTTATTTAGCAAGGTATTATTGATGAACATGATGAAGGTGTTAATCAACCTCATGAATCTATAAAAACAAATGTTAACTACTTATTTTATAGTGAAGATAAAAGGTAAGTCATTCTTTTTTATTCAATTTAGGTTTAACTATAAATGTTTTATATTTAAGTGTGTGTTGTTTGCTAATCAGCCATTTGAAATGCCATTTGTGCATTATTGATCTGTGTTTTACATTTGAAGCTATACATAGATCGCAATATACACATCAAGATATTTCAACATTTTATAACATTTACACATGCAGTAGGTTTCTTGGTTGGGTTCTTGTTTTGTTCGAGTGAATTGATCTAAGACTTGGTTCTTTATGGAGCAAGAACTGCTCAGTCCAGAGCACTTGCGTTTACCCACTGGTTTTTTGGTGGAGTTCGTGTTGCTCACTCTTAAGTTTTCTGGGTAATTTTTTGTTATTGTTGTGTCTTTTCGTCGTTTTTTTGTTTGTTTTATCCTCGTTATTACAGATGAATTTTGATTGCCCTCTTTGTGTCTTCCTCTTTATTGGTACAATTGTCATGAATTTTGTTGTTTCACCTGTACTTTCCTGCTGATCCATGATATAGTTATATTGCATCATTATCATCGGTCAAACATATGTTTTTTAATCTACAGAACTCTGCGAAAGATAGTACCCTATCAAAACACGAGTGGACCGGTGCATGCATATTTCGTACAAATTTTGTTACGATTCTCTTTATTGTTAGGAATTACATTATAACGTATATTATAAAATTACTGTCTTTTGATGAGGTAAATAGTGTGGTTTTATTGACTTTTGAAAACATTTACGTCAATTAGTAGATAGATAGTTGTCTCATTGGCAATCATACAACATCTCCTTATTTTATATTAAAACATAATCATCAATATTACATATTTCCCTAGAATCAAAGTGATAATCAGCACTGCATATTGCTGTTGAAGACAATATTGAAAACAACATGTTTTTGTCAAATTATGTACATAAATTAATTAATGTGTATCAATCTAATTAAAATATAGATCTCGGATTTCGTTATACTACGTTATACTACATACGAAGATCTAACAAGTACCCTACAAGGTTTCACTTTTGTGACCTTATATAACGTAATATTTGACCCCAGAAAGTATTTATATCGACCAATCAGAATGCTCCTTATAAACGCGACCTAGGAACATGTTGAAGATGGCGACGTAGAAATGGAAAAACAACATAGAAAATGCATTAACTGAAATTTTGCCTTAGTACAAAGTGAAAGAATTGAAATTTGAGAAGAGAAAAATTTTGGAAATCAAAGATTGCATGGTCAGGCTTCCAACATGCTTCAAACGGGATATGGAAAGAGTTTACATACCAGATATCTGCTACCCGATATGGCGACAATCAAGTCTGCATTCAAAGGTAAATTCTCGAAAATAGAGTATTATTAAAGCCTTTAATAAAGGTTGACATTTTTCTATCATTGGGCAACTTCTTCCGAGTGTTTATTAAAAAAAATATTTGTGGAGGATTCACAGTGTACTTTAAAAAAACATGACAATATCCCAGAAAATACATTGCAAGTCTTCATTCTCCTAATTCTCCTACCAAAAAATTATAATTTACAAAGTCAATGAAGATATGGGATCAGATAAATCTAAATTCATTGGAAATAGTATATAAATCATAATGTCATCTTATTAATGACATTCTACTGTGTACTTGCAAAGATATACATGTATACTTATGCCAGCACATGCAGAAGAAGTTTTAATATCAGCATACTTTTTTTACTTCTGTCACACACTGATACATGTTGATATCATGTGGTGCTCCAGATAATTGTTAGGGGAAATTTTCTGCCAAGAAAGAAATTAATTGTTCACTATTCTTGGACTCGGCTACAGTGGGTCAGAATGATAATTAGTGTTTCAGTGTTCATTAAATATTAGTTTAATGCTTTGTGAGAAAAATAACTTCATCCTGTTTATGTACATATAAAAAAGAAGATGTGGTATGATTGCCAATGAGACAACTCTACACAAGAGACCAAATGACACAGAAATTAACAACTATAGGTCACCGTACAGCCTTCAGCAATGAGCAAAGCCCATATAGCACAGTCAGAAAAACTAACGGCCTAATTTATGTACTAAAAAAATGAACGAATAACAAGTATATAACACATAAACAAACGACAACCACTGAATTACAGGCTCCTGACTTGGGACAGGCACAAACATACAGAATGTGGCAGGGTTAAACAAGTTAGCGGGATCCCAACCCTCCCCCTAACCTGGGACAGTGGTGTAACAGTACAATATAAGAACGAACTATAAAAATCAGTTGAAAGAGGCAAAAAGTGTTACTTTAACCGTTCCAGAACAAATGGTAAAATTGCTGAATTTTTCGTTTCCATTCTCTAACTTTAGTTTGCCTCAACCAAATGTTATGAAACTTATACACAATACTTATTACCAAAAAAACTCAGATCAAGCACAAATTTGGGTAGCATCACTTTTACCTTTCTTCAGTTATGTCGCTTTATAACTTTATATGATCTGCAAGAGTGGGCATCATCTGTGTCCTATGGACACATTCCCCATTTATTGTAGTCTTTCATACTCAAATATTTAGCTTTAACTACATGATTGAGTAACTTTGCAGAGGTGGATTTAGAGGGGGAGCTCAAGGGGCTCAGGCCCCCTTTTTTGGAAAAATGGTTGTTTATATAGGGAATCACTGAAGCATGGCTGTACAGGCCCCCATTATGAAGAAAATTTCTGGGTCCGCCACTGCTTTGTTTTTATTTGTAACATTACTAGTATAAATAATTTTGAAGACTTGATTAAGTAATTATGCTCTTGACTGATAGAATACTCTATCTTTAAATTCAACATGTCCAATACATATACTTGATCAATATATAGAAGAACAAGACAGACGAGGCTATCTCTATCATAGTACATACATATATGTTAAATTGTTCAGAAAACAACCAACCATCAAACAAAATCAATAGGTATCTTATAAGATTAATGTCTGGAAATGATGATGCTAAACAAAAAGTAAAAAATGTGAAATGAAATGAAATACAAGTTTAAAGATTTGTGTACAGATTCTGATAATTAATACATGTACGTACAAATTTGATTAGGGAATCCACACCTCAAGGACTAATCCCAAAAAGGATTACTCAAGGGCCAGTGTTTTTATTTCCCCAAAAAATGTTCAAAGATAAGAAGATGTGGATCCTAGAAATGGATTCACAGTGTCAATTTATAAATTTACTTTTAGATAACCTACATGTATATCTGTAAGTAACATTTATTTAAGGACAATAAAACATTCTGTCATTAACCAGAGGAACATATCAATTAAAATGTGTTTGAATAAACACTAGTATTAAGTAACAGGGTATGTACATGGAGGTAGGGAAACCCTAAAAAAACATGCATGTACATTTTTTCTTCATCTTTTAGTCTGGAAAAGCTAGTAATAATTATTAAAGACAAAAATTAAATGAGTTCCTCTGAAACGGATGTTAAATAATCTTAAATAAATAAGCTTTATGATGAAGTCAGCATTGTTTTGAAATCAGAATATTCCATAAATATATTTAAATTGATATTTCAGGAGCAGACATTCTTCCCTGGTCTATATAGCTTCATTGAAAGGAATCAGACACAGAAAGTTTGGGGAAATGCAATTTAGAGTCACTGTGAATAATTCACACACATGCTAGACATAAAGAAATGGCCAGACACAGGCTCAGCTATAGAATCTGTATCAACTGGAAGCAACAGCATTTTCATCAGAAAACTAAAAAGGATGTGAAAAACATGAATGTTCAGCCGCCAAACAAATAGATATGCCAGGAAATGCAAATTGTTTGCTAATATAAATGTCAATGATGTCTGTACAAAAGCAGAGATATAAAAGACTTTTTCATTTATACATGTAACAGTCATATACCATCATGACCATACAGATTTAAGGCCATCAGACAATCTTTAAATCTTTGGAAGCCACGGTACCTAGTCCAAGACATTCCATATTTTCAACTCGTTATGAAGACATATTTGACCAATCTGGTTTCCAATAGAAGTTTAAAAATAAGTTCTACATGTACATGACATGATGATCACCAGCAATGAAGGTGATATAGGATATAATATTCAAAGTAGAGAAGTATAAAGTGAATTTGAACCTCCCACCATAATAGCATTCTGCACATTTTGGATCACATATGGATCAAGCTGTTGTACTTGTGAACTAAAAGATTGTTGCTTGGTTGTTGTCAGGTACATTGTACATGTTGACAGTGCTATATGTTCATTAAATAAAATGCAGTTCAGAACAGTTATATTTTAGTAATAGATAGATTTCTTCTGTCTTTATTTGAACGGATAAACCAGATAATTAAAAAAAAAAATTCTGACAACTATGTCTGTTCTGGAACTGAAGACTAGTCTACCTTCACTTTTTGTATCTTCCTTGTTCATTTTCCTCCAGATAAATTAATGACTATCACCATGAGGCTTATAACATGTATAAGTAGGCTTAATTCCTCCAAGGTCTCCAGTTATGTCCTGTCTGTGACAAAAGTTTCAGAATACAAGACATGCAAGACATGAAATGCTAATCGGACAACAACATTTACTATTTATATGAAGTTTTATATTTCAGAGGGTAGAAATCATGGATTTTTCATACTTAAAATCATAATCATGATAATGTATAAGGAATCCTTATGTTTAGAAGTTTCTGTCAAGACATATGTCCATTGTCCTTATTCCATTTTCATTGTTCAGAGCTCCTTAAAAAACTACATGTGTAATGATTTTATCAAGTGAATTTGTGGCATATTATAAGTAATACCATAACTATATTTGGTATACATGTATGGGATCAAAGGTTTACATGTGTTGTCAGACGGGGTTCAACTTGTCTCTCAATTTTTTTGTCGAGCCCCGGGTTCTGACTTAGGCGAGTCCTGGACTCATCATAATCAGTCTGGACTCATCATTTTCAAAACTTGCGAGTCCCAAGATGCATGAAAATTGTAAAATGTTGTATCAACTGAGCACATACATGTATATCACCATTTTTTGTAATGTTAATTTCTCTCTTATTATGAGTAATTGGATAACTATATTTGGTATGTGCGTACCTTGCAAGGTCCTAATGCCTGTCAGACAGTTTTCATTTGACCTCGACCTCGTTTCATGGATCAGTGAATAAGGTTAAGTTTTCATGGTCAAGTCCATATCTCAGATACTATAAGCAATAGGTCTACTATATTTGGCGTACATGTATGTAATGATTGTAAGGTGTACATGTACATGTCCAGCTGGCAGGTGTCATCTGAAACCTCATTTTCATGGTTCAGTGGTACTAGTTTAGTTTTTGTGTTTTGGTCTGTTTTTCTAATACTGTATGCAGTAGGTCAACTATATTTGGTGTGTGGAAATATTTTACAATGTACATATCAGTCTGGCAGGTTTTATTTGACCTTGACCTAATTTTCACGGTCCATTGCTCAATGTTAAGTTTTTGTGTTTTGGTCTCTTTCTCTTAAACTTTAAGCAATATGTCAACTATATTTCGTGTAAGGAATGATTGTAAGGTGTATGTATGTCTGGTAGGTATCATCTGACCTTGACTTCATTTTCATGGTTCATTGGTCCATATGGAATTTCCATGGTTTGGTCTGTTTGTTTTATACTACAAGCAATAGGTCATCTATATTCTGTGTATGGAATGATTGTATTAAAGGTGTACATGTATTTCCGCCTGGGTTTATCTGACCTTGACCTCATTTTCTTGGATCATAAATGTTAATGTGATACTTGTAGTAAAACTTTACAAGTAGGACTATCAACATAAAATCAATGGTCAGTATAGTAGGCGAGACATTTCAGCGTGTGCACTCTTGTTTCAACTTATAATTATAGTCTACAGATATCTAAATAAAAAATTAAGGTATACACATTAGGTAAAAATTAAATTAAACAAAAGACGGTGTTCATGTGACCCCAACCTCATTTTACCCATCAGTGATTAAGGTTATTTTTTTGTGCAAATTAATATATATTGTGGTTAATTCTATTTCTCAGATTCTACACAATGTATATAAAGCAGTAGGTCAAAGTTTACATATGAACAAGAAGAGATACTATACATGAAACGTTTATATATATGTTAATGATGATGATGATGATGATGATGATGATGATGATGATGATGATGGATAGCTGCTTACAGTCCATTGGCAAATTAATATGCATATTCAGGACAAGAATATGTTTATATGATGTGAATAATAACCCTGCTTTGTAATAGACCGACAGCAACTAAAATAGCAAAAAATAATTAAATGACATCTAGAATGAAACCTACATGTATATATAAGGCTTCAATAGAGGGAAAGGCAATTGTCTATGCAATATGTCAAGCTCTAGTCTTTAATGTGTCTATAAAAGTAGTGAATAAATTCAGCAGAAATATCTTGTTCATTGTGTCTGTGATAATCATTCATGTACATGTACATCACATCACTGCATGTACAAAAATGTACCACATCTATTTTATATAGATCTGTCATATGCATTTAATACACAATTCTAAAAATAAAAAAATAAAAACTGTAGGCCATGCAACATGTACTACAAGTATACAACAGGGTTTATACTTGGTACAGGCACTTGAAATGTGATTGAATTTAATGAAATAGTTTTTGTGTCACCTGAGACCATTGTTGCAAAATGTGACACTTAGGGATTACAATCAGCATAATCGTGCAGCAGCATAAACTATTTGAATAAAGTTTGATATTTCAGAAGATAGATGACCTGGATGTTTTATACCTTGTACACAGATACATTTTTGTGTACCTTATATGTGTAGTCACTAAGTTTCTGTCCAACAAATGTCCATTGTCCTTGACCTAATTTTTATGGTTCAGTGACTGCTTGATTAAAAATTTTGCTTTTTTTTCTCATTTGAAATTTTCACTTTACAAATGTATTATGGTCAAGTCTGTATGTCAGATTCTATAAGCAATAGGTCAACTATATTTGGTGTATAGAATAATTGTTAGATGTACATGTGCATTTTGGACTAGCAGTTTTCATCGAACCTTGACCTCTTTTTCATGGTTCAATCTTTAGTTGTTGTGGTTAAGTCTATTTCTCAAACTAGCAATTAGGCCTCTACATTTGGTGTATGGAATGATTTTAAGGTGAACATGTCCGACACAGGCATTTTTTTCTGACCTTGACCTTTTTCATGATTTACTATTTATGATTTTGGTCTATTTTGCAGACACTTTGAAGCAATAGGGCCACTATATTCTGCATATGACTTCTGCAGCCCTTCTATGTCGAGTATATATTGATCTTAAAAAAAGACAGGTTATTGATAATTTAGTTTATTGCTTTCAAATTTAAAAATTTGATTAAAAGGTAAAAAAAGCTAGAATTTTCATTTTGGACTAAGGGAGCTACCATTTGATTTTTATGGTGGAGGGAGGGGGGGGGGCTAGGATGAAAAATTTTGTTCTGCATTTTTTTTTAGTTATAATATCTGTCCTGCCTTTTTATTTTTCACTCTATTCGGTCCTGCCTTTTTTTAAAGTTTATCCTGACTTTTTTTTTTACCTAAATTGTCATCCTGAGGCCATAAAAAAGAATATGTTTGTTTGCCCTTATAACCCTATCTACCCATATAATAGCTGCCTACTCAAAATCTTTTATTGTCCTGATGTGAAAAAGTTTTTTTTTTAATCAGATAGGCATGAAGACTAAAAATTATCTGACACTTCAATTACTCTTTACTGAAAAAAAAGAAAATGCCTACCTACCTACCCACTGTCTCTACCTTTGGGTAGGGTTTGGGCAAACCAAAATATTTTTAAGTGTGGCCTGACTTTTTTTTTTGCAAGTGTCTCATCCTGCCTTTTTTTTACTCAAAACTCCTGTCCTGCCTATTTTTTTCAAATTTCATCCTAGCCCCCCCCTAAAAATCAAATGGTAGCTCCCTATATAACTTTTTCAAATTAACTTGGATTTTAATAAAACTCTACAGCTATCTCAATCATATATTGATCTTACAAAATGCAAGGTTATTTGGAAGTCAGGTTTATTCAGCTGAAAATGTAAGGATTTATTTAAAAGGTAAAAAAGCAAGAATTTTCAGTTCGAGCTAAATTCACAGGAAGGGGACTTAAGGTTTGCACTCCGTCAGTCTGGCAAATCAGTTTTCCACACTTTTTTTCTTCGTGCTTGAAGATATTGATTTGATTTTTGGTGTATTGTTTTATCATGACAAGTTACAGATCAAGTTTGAATTTTATTTATCAATTATAATGTCAATGATACACTAGGATTGGTTTTTTGTATATATGTATCTGCTACAGCATGGGAATTGTATAGGAAATACACATGTATTTAAATATATAGCCTACTACCTAAGATTTTTTCTTACTAGATACAAAATAAAAGAGCCCCCCCCCCTCCCTGACAGTTCACAAAAATTCGTACAGTAAGGCACCTCTCTTGTAGACTCGATCAACTGAGCTAAAAAAAAACTTCACTAGAGCAGCTAATAGAGGACAGTTTTTTTTTCTTGTATGCAAGCCGAGGGGGGTGCTTGTGGCGCTAAACATATATATATATGTATGGTTTATCAATGCTTAAACTTTTTACATGTCCCATTCAAACTATGCATAGTTTGCACCCCCTTATCAAAATCCTTGATCCACGTCTGGCAGAGGGAAGCAGTCAGGGGCGAATGCCATTTATAAAAGGGGGAGGGGTTCCTAACCCAGGATAAAGAGGGGGGTTCCAACTATATGTCCCCATTCAAATGCATTGATCGTCAAAAAAAAGGGGGGTTCCAACCCCCCCCTCCCCCCCACCCTGGATCCGCCACTGGCAGTGCTATAGTGTACAGTTTAACAGTGTTTACTGTACTCTTTAATTTCCACGATTACGATCCGACCTCAAGTCATAAAGCATATGAGGCACATCTGAAAACTTTGACAAACGTCACATATTTCAAATATTCATGGCTATAGTTACAATATGACGACGAAAGAGATTTAAAAACTATTTCCAAACGATTAACAATCGAAGCGATAAATTTTAAGTCCCATTGTTTTTATTTTTGGATACCCTCGGGACCTTTCAATGAACCTCATTCAAGTAAATATGTTCCGCGTGCGCTGTTCAGATTGGATAACTAGAATTCTGATTGGTTGAAAAAGTCACATGCATAATCCTTCAGAAGTGAAACCTTATACGGGTAGTTGTTAGATCTTCGTATGTAGTATAACGTAGTATAACGAAATCCGAGATCTATATTTTAATTAGATTGAATGTGTATCTAATAGTTAATATAAGGAAATACTTCCTTTTTAATTTTGGTTCTGGTAGAATATCCTTATTCATTTTTGAATAATTACTCAAAAATTTTTCAAATCAAAGTTTCAAACCATCTTTAGGTACCTACAATGAATATTAATGTGATTGAATGTTCAGAAATACACTAAATTGTTTTTTTTAAGGAAATCGAAATATTGTTATCATTGTTTCTATGTAAGTAATCTTTTAGTACAATCAAGGATCCTCTGGATATCCCAATTTTTACGAGCAGATATTGAAATTTTTATTTGTACTGGATTTTAATTAGTACAAATCATGCAGAATTCCAATTTCTACTAACAGATAATGGAATTCCAATTTGTACTAGGAGGATTATGGATCCTACTGAATTCCAACTTGTACTGTAATACATATACACTTTTGAAAATTAAATTCTGACAATCTTAGAAAATTATGAAATCCTTGATGTCACAAATATTCATATAAGCTACGTAGTTGTAAAGACGAACCCAGCTGTGCTTTACCGTTGTTTATTCGGCAATAACACCTGACACTGCTATAACACATGTGTTATAGTAATCTCAGATTACATGCACTGTCCAGATCCTTTGTTTTCCGGGTAATCAATAGTTACTGACAATTAACGAATTGAGGGTTTTCCGATACCCAATGTTATCTTGTAGCGATCCTGTTTAACCATGGACTATCGGGAAAAGTCAATGTCCCTGATATTTATAGATTGTCGATGATTTTTCAAACGAGAGGAGCGAGATCCCTGAGATGAGATGTGGCCGAGAAACATCCCCGAGTTTGAAAGACCATTGATAATCTGTTTATCGATATTTTTCCTATGACGTCGTTAATGTTTACATTGAAAAAAAAATATTTAAGGAATGACTGTAATATTTTTCTGTCTAATAATATGAAGAAATAACATAAAAAATGTGATGCACACTGAATAACCCGCGTAGTGGGTTATTTAAACGTGTGCACCACATTTTTGAGGTTATTTCGAACAGACAGAAAAAAATTATTACACTCGGCCGGTGAACAGTCATTCCTTATAATTTAATTCTAAATTCCTTTTTTTAAGGAGCAAATCATGAAAAAAGCGTTTTATGACGTCACGGTCACATGACATAATATTGTCTATGAGCTGATAGACAAAAAACTTTCAGCAAATCAGAAGACGTTTTACATCCAAAATTAAATTATTGAGAAATATAGAAGTTGTATTGCATAAGACACACCAAATGCTAGTTAACGTTGAAAACATGAGAGGCAAACATCTCTAGAAAAATTAAAAGTTCAAACACGATCACACTTTGTCTATTTTTGTTTTTCATAAAAGTAGACAGAAACGTTGCAATGTCTTAAAAATGTGAACTCTCAGGAGTCGAGCAGAAATTTATTCAAGGATTAATTACAAGCAAGAAATATCTATTTTACAGTGTGTGATCAGCAGCAGTCTATTGGAGTTAGATGATGAATTCTGAAGCAGACATAAAGGACTGGCAAGACGGAAAGACTCTATCGGAATGTATGATATATATGTTGGAGAAAGAAATAATGTGTGATGTCACACTGATGATAGGTGATGAAGAAACACCAATAAATGCACACAAGTATATGATGTCTAGTCGAAGTCCTGTATTTTATACGATGTTTGAAGGTTCGATGCCTGAAACAGGAGACATACTTATACCGGATATTGACTTAAAGACATTTCGTGAAATTTTAAAGTAAGTTTTTGTTTATCAAATGTTAATATGGATTCTAATTAAGTAGCTCCACACAGAACTGAATGCAGGAGGTCATATATTCTATCCATCACTGAGAAGATAAGTATTTGCTGATTCTCCCTGCAAGTACATAGAATTTAAGAGAAAGACAAAAGTTACTGCATGATTATTGTCATTTGGTTAAAATTATGTAAATAACATTAACGGTAACAATTTTACTATGCCAAATGCGCATTTTCAATTTCTATTCAGTGATGCTCGAGGCCAATATTTGAAAATCCAAACCGAATACAAACGTTAACTTTGGAGAGCTGATTAAACAAAAATTAAAAAAAAAGTCGGACCAGGAATCAGAACTGTGTATGAGGGAGATACAATTCTTAATTTAAAATGATTTACGAAATTTTGTTACATAAAATTAAAAAACACAACAAAACAAAGTAGAATGTATGATTGTCATGCGGTCAAACGTATAAAGTGTTGTCAGTTTAAAATAAAATATGCCAGCGACAAATGCCGGCACATTTCCACGAAAAAAAATCTTACGTTTGTCTTGCTTAATTGATTAGATATACTAAAAAAGACCATTTGCTAAAAAAAGATATTTTACCAAATTCTACCGCAAGAAGCATGTATTGGATTGCCACAGTGTGAGATGCTAGTAATTTAAAGTCATTCTATTATTATAGTAGATTCATATTAAGCTAATGGCTGAATTTGTACTTGATATCATCAGCTCCACTGTTTAAACAGCTTGGGTGGATGACAGTAGAGAACAGAATCTCATACCACAAATCTGTTTTGATGCAGAAATGCCTTAAGAACGAAGCCCCTGTATATCTCACTGAAAAATTTAAAGAAATGCCAGAAATAAACCAATATTGTTTGAGGAATGCGTCTTGCAAAAATTTACAAGTTCCAAAAGCCAAAACAGAGCTGTATAAGAAATCTTTTGTATATTTAGGATCTATTTTATGGAATAACTTACCAACATCCCTGAAAAAATCAACCTCAAGTACAAGCTCATTCAAAAAAGATTTAAAAAATTACTTGTTGGAACATTAATTTAAGAAGCTGTGTAATTTTATATGTATAATAATTTTTCACACACTTACTCAAACTTAAGATATTGTTGAGGTAATTTGAATGATGCCAATACTATATGAATTTGTAATTTTTACCTGTTTTGAAAATTGTATATTTCATAACAATTTTTTATTTCATTTTTTCATATATGTGTGTTTGTTTGATATTTTGTAATTGTTTGTTATATTTCATTGTATTTCATGAGGGCCTCAGGGAAGATTAGTTTTATAGCTAACTGTGTAACCCTCTTTAAATAAAGAATTATTATTATTATATTATTATTATATCGTCTGTTGAATTTATTTGAAGCCCCGATATAGGATATTCTAGAGCACGATTTCTGCATGCGAAGCACCACTCTCCTAACCCGCCCTTACATGGTAAAAGATGGCAGATTGCAGGTTTGATTTTGCAAAATATATGTACCGGTATTCTTTTTTAGGTACATATACACTGACGAGGTAAACGTTTCCAATGACAACGTAAAAGAAATGCTCTATGCTTCGGATAAATACATGCTTTCAAAAGTGAAAAAGGTATGTGAAACTCTTCTCAAGAAATCTGCAGTATCCGAACATGCTACTAAATCTCTACAGACAGCCTGTGAATTTCATCTTGACGATCTTAAAGAACAAAGTATGGAATACATAGAACAAAACACAAAGAAATGCCTTTTATCAGAACATGCTATATCACTGTCCAGAATCTGCGTAGAGGAGATTCTAAAGTCAGAGAAACTCAATTGCTCGGAAAATGACGTCTGTGCTTTTCTGTTAAAATGGGGAATTGGTCAGTGCGAGATTGCTAAGTTAGAACTTACAGCGGAAAGTATACGAGAAACTGTTGGCGATTTGATATTTTTGATACGATTTCCAGTCGTCGATATGGAATTTTTTTCAAAAGAAATTGCTGAATCAGGGTTACTTACAGAGGCAGAGGTCATTGACGTATACCAGTCTCATTTTGGTGTAAAGAAAAAAACTTTCATCAGCGGTCCTCGAGAACCTGTATCAAAGAAAAAAATATACACCGTTGGAAGACATTCGTCGATTTCACACCCTTGGGGACGCGATGGTGTGCATGCACTAACCTTCAAACCAGATGTAGATATTTGGCTAAGAGGGGTCCATATATTTAATCCTGTCCCAAGTAATTCTGGACACAATGAGTCCATTACTGTATTTATTTATGTATTAGATACTTATGATGACGAAGTGTTGTTGTATACTGCAGAGACTTGTTATGGTGAAGGCTATGGTTCAACAAGTAAGATAACTTTTCCTAAACCTGCTCGTATTCTAGCTGAAAGAGACTACACAATAAAAATGCACGGAATCATGGCTCTTTCATATTATGGGTCAAATTGTAGAACTAAAGCTGTAGTACCATCATGTGGGGTCACAATATCATTCGGGAATTCTCCGCATTGTACCAGTGGTACGAATGTACATCAAGGACAATTTGCTTGTTTAGTGTTTAGTTTATAAATTTGACAGAGATACCTATTACTTTTAAGAGGCAACGATAAGCAGACACAATATAGACGGTCACTATACTAAAACATTCAACTACCATGCAAGTGCAAGAGAAGGTAACTGAGACAGCTGCGTATTTTTTTCAAATCTTTCATGAAAGAAACACTTAAGACATATGATATGTATCACTATTCTTTTATTAATCATGATTCTTACAGACTTGTTAATACTACAGATATATTTTATTGTATTGACTACAAATAATTCTTATCATTTTAAGTTGTAATTGAAAATATTACATGTTGTTTTCAAACACATTTTTATATGACTTAAAATGATAACCTTTTGATAAATCAATTGGAAAATTTCTGTCATTTCATTACACAGTGAAGTTTAAAATTTAAGAGGAAATATTATATTCCAGAAATGTTTAATTATAGAGGTATTCTCAGCTTTAGCTTATTAAGGTTCCCTCTTCTTTATGCAATGGAAGATTACCTTAGTTTATAGTCAAGCCCTTTCAAACTGATTTTTACAGTTTGTAATTCAGTGCTTGTCGTTGGTTGCTGTCTGCTGTTTTTACATTTTTTTCGCATAAATATTCTCTTCAAGGCCTATAGTTGTGTACATCCTCGTTCATTGGTCTCAAATAGATAGCTGTCTCATTGAAAATAAAAACACGTCGCCTTATTTTTTAAATATTGATTATTCTTTGATGTACTTATACATGTTAAACATCTTTGGTTTTGAGAGTTTAATGATCTAGTTGCGCAAACTTCATTAATTAAATATGAACAAGTGTCAATAAAATCTGTTGAATACGTTTATAACTTAAATTGAATGTTATTTGATTTAGTCCGTTGGCTAATATTTTAAGTATATTCCGGACGGGAATAGATTAACAACTAACCAAAGTGAGTGGACCACGATGTATCCTTTAACAAAGGATAGGAACAATGGACTGAAATTGAATGAAGGTGTGGTAAATGTCAATAAGACCAGAACAAACAAACAAACAACAACCCCACTTAAAGCTTTATTTCCACGACTGATGCACTATCTTATTGAATAATAATATTATAAATAGAAATTGTATGCATGTGTATTTGTTGTTGTAAAGAATAAAGTATCGAGAAGTGTTGGCGGGGGTTGAAATGTTCATGTCTTTGGAAGGGGGGTTGAATTTATTTTCCTTATTCATGGTGGGGATGTGAAAACGTAAGAGAAATTCAGATAAAAGAAAATGACCAGTCCCTGATGAATATGAAATATGTTTACAGCAAATAATGAAGAAAGAATGAATGAAAATTTTACGTTTAGTTATTTTTTTGCTGTAACGAAGAAGATGTGGTATGATTGCCAATGATGCAACTATCTACCCAAGTTCAAATGAAGTGGATGTAAGCAATTATAGGCAACCGTACGGCCTTTAACAATGAGAAAAACCCATACCGTATATTCGGCTTAAATGGCCCCGACATGAAAATTATGAAACAATCTAACTGAGAAAACTAACGGCCTAATTTATTTCAAAAGGATTTACGAAAAACAAATATGACAGACATGAACCAACGATAACCACTGAACTACAGGTACATAAAGAATGTGGCGGGGTTAAACATGTTTGTGAGCGCTCAACCCTTCCCTAACCTGGGACAGTGGTGTTACAGCACAACATAAGAACAAACTATTAAAATTAACTGAAAATGGCTTAACTCATCAGATCGATACAAAGCAGAAAAACATTTAACAAAAACACTAACCGGACGTAGCAGGGTATTTATACATCCCTAACAACAAAAGACACAAAAAACAGATCTGAGAGTACTCGCAGTTACTGACAGCTAGTTCAAAGCCAATAAAAACAAATAAAAAAAATCATGTATCTAAGACTAATAAACATGACCTTGTGCAATGCCAAATTATAAGTATCGACAGAGTGTAGTATCGTGAAAGTGCATATGTGTTTTAGTATGGTTTTAATTTACTGATAAGGAAATCAATATTTAAACCAATAAAAACAATATTTAAAGATCTAATTACAGCGTTGAATTGGTAACCTTTTATAATAAGTTTATTTAAAGTGTTGATAAGTTTACCCTGATCGTATATAAATTTCCGGGCTCGGTAAACAACATCACCGTAAAATTTAGGATGTGCTATTCCGTCTGAAATAAGTTTTTTTACAGGTACAGCCAAACTTGCAAACAAAAACTTTTGTATTATGGAAGAATTTAGTAAAGGTTTTAAGTAATTTTTTGTAACGAAATCCCTGACTAAATAATTTACCAGTATTACATAGATTACGCTAATTGAAATCCAAAACGTCACTACAGACACGGGCATAGCGAACGAGTTGGAACATATAAACACCTAAAGACGGTGCCAAAGGAACATCACCGTCCAAAATAGGAAAATTAACAATAGGGAAACAAAAATCAACCCTTTTGTCGTAAATTTTTGTGGAGAGTTTCTGGTGTAAAACTGAAATGTCTAAATCTAGGAAAGGACGCTTATTGCTGTTAATATTTGATTTATTGAAGGTTAGGTCCTTTGAATATATTTAGAAAATTCTTGACTTTTAAACGAAAAAATATCATCAAGATAACTGTAGTGTTGTTAGATGTATCAATTAAATGGAATTTAGATGGGTCTTTACTGAGTTTGGTCATAAACTGTGATTCATAACAGTACAGGAATAAGTCTGCTATTAAAGGCGCACAATTGGTGCCCATAGGAATACCTACTATCTGTCGATAAACTTTATTGCCGAAACGTACATAAATGTTGTCAAGGAGAAAATGTATGGCTTTAATCATCCCATCACACCTCCAGTAAGTATATTTTGTATATTTACCTTTCTCATTAGAGAAAAGGGACTTATATGAGTCACAGCAAATAAATTTGCAATCAGATTTATCAAACGACCATTTAATTAAATAGGAAAATATTGTTTAATAAGATTGTGTGGAGGTGTAGTATAAAGAGTGGAAAAGTCAAAACGAGCCAAAAGGACCATCAAAGGCACGTAATTTATTTGAAACATCCAAAGATGTTTTTACACTCCAAAAAATGGTTAATTCCACTATTTTCGTATGTGTTATTACAAAAATTAATGATAAGTTCTTTTATAGTAGTTAATGAACTCGTTAAAAGCACTGAAAGATTAGTAGTAGAACACTTACTAGAGGCTAAGTGACTTTTTGCCAGATTTCTCCCGTTTACACCATTTTTTACAGTAGGATGAAAGAGCATCTGTAATAACCTGACGACACTCTTCTCAATTTATTTTCGACGGTGGAGGATATTTTGGTCCCTTTTTCAGAAAGTTTATAACCTCTCGGTCTTGAAAGATAATGAGGTACCCTGTAATTACATGGCCATAGGGATTATATCTAAACTTTGATGTTTCACAGTCTGATGTCGAAGGACCATTATTTTCTGTACTGACGTCTGAAGTAACTGAAAATTTAAACTTCTACTGAGTTTTTTATACGAATAAGAAATTATAGGTGGCTCTATCATTTGTCTATGTTATCAAAATATGGAGGTGTATAGTTTTGAACGGTATGTTTTGTCAAAAGCTGTAATAATACGTATACGCTCATATTTTGGACTGAAAAACGATATTATATCACACTCGTTATAAATATTATGTAATTTACTAATTTGCATTTGACCCAGTTTGCATAATAATTGATGTCTATCATTGTTTTTAAATATAGATAAAAATCATCAAGTGTAAAATTTGAACGATTGTGATTTCGTTGATTGTGGTTAATGCGATTGTCATTGTCTTTTATCCACAATTGTCATGATGTCAATAGAGGAAGTTTTAGATATGTTCCCTTGGCCAATGATATTGTCATTTAGACCTAGGGGATACCCTGTCTGTAGTCGTTTAATCCAAGACAGTTAGCCAATTTTATAGGAATCGTCAAACTGTTTATGTAATTGTCCTGGTTGTTTCTGGACGGTTTGAAGTGGTTAGAATTTTATAAATTTAATATTGTGTTTGTGTTATTCTAAATTTTGGTAAATTAAACTTTTGAGTATCTTAGGTCTGCTAAAAGCGGTATAGATGTTCTTGTGTTCGTTTGAAAAATAGGCGTCCAGTTTGCCCTACATACTGAATACTGCATTTCGGTTTTGTTCAACTTTATTTGAACTGTGATGAGATGCTAAAAGCTGTAAATTTTCTCATTAACAACATCTATAATGTACGTCTCGGCAATACATTTTATCGAGAGGTTTAGGTATTCCTATTGGCACCAATTGCACCCTTTAATATCAGACTTGTTCCTGTTTTATTAAAGGCAAAAATTAGTGATGATCTGTCTAAATCCTCAAACATTGTTTAATCGGTACTTACATTGATTTTATTCTTGATAAGTTAAAACATAACTTGATATAATACACACACACGTTCTTTATGTGCCTGTCTCGAGTCAGAATCCGGTGGTTGTCGTCGGTTCATGTATGTCATTTGTTTTTCGTAAATTGTTTTGTTATAAACTAGGCTGTTAGTTCTTTCGTTTGAATAGTTTTAGATTTTGTCATGTCGGGGTCTTTAATTGATCACTGTACCATATTGGGTTTGTTCATCGTTAAAGAGCGTACGATGACATATAATTGCTTATATCTACGTCATTTGAACTCTGCTGGATAGTTGACTTATTGGCAATCAAACCACATCTCCTTACTTTCATAAAAAAGAGATGTGGGATGAACGTCAATTACAATACAGTTCATTCAGAGGCGGATTAAGGAAGGGGGGGGGGGGGGGTGGGGGGGGGGGGGGGGGTGTGAAACTACATTTAAGGTTAAATCAAGACTTTTTATCCATTCCACTCCAAACTATGTCTAGTTTTGGGGCCCTAGTCACCCCTTTTTTTTAAATCCTGCATGGATCCGCATCAGTCATTATCATATACAGAAAGACATTTAGAGGTAAAAAAATACCAGTCTAATACTGTCTGTGTCATATCAAGTTCTAAATCGCCCCAAGATGCGATTTTATTTCCAACGAGACAACCATCCACCAGAGAACACATACATTTCAACTGAAAGGTATATTAAAATGACCGTTCATTTTAAATGCTGGTAATGTCCTGTAATTGTTTTCGACTTTTTCAGCAATTTCAGGATTCTATCTAAAAGAGTGGCGTATGTTCGAAAGAAGAGAATCAGATAACATATTTTATTACTATGTAAATCAACAATATATTCTACAACCACAACAGGTCGGTATCTTAATGGAGACTTTCTTGAAATGCCAATGTCCTTCCCAGCAAATGACATATATCGATAACTTCTTGAACTGGGTATGCACACACCATGAATTTCCAAAATAGGGATTGACATAGTCGCATTTATTATAACTAAAATTAAAAAATAAACGAAAAATTCACCGATTTACCCCCACAAGTCTTCGATCATAGAAAATTAAGCTTACTGTGATTTGGGTGTGCAATAATATTCATGTAAACTTTAATTCTCCAGTTTATGAAAGATGCCTTTTTTAAAGGATAACAATTTGTAACTGTTATTGTCTTATGTGTATTTTATTTGATTGTACATTATTCGTTGTACTTTCTATAAGACGCATGTGTTGGTCCCCTTTCTGCAGTGATCACCCCGTTGTAGAAGGGTAGATCTTAATACATATATGTTACTTGGATGGAGAGTTGTCTCATTGGCACTCATACCACATCTTCCTATATCTATATATTTCCAAAATATTATTACGGTGTGTTCTAATGATGTGCTGTTACACCCTTGTCCAATGTTATAGGAGAGGGCTGAGCGCTTAAAACATGTATAATCAAATCACATTTTAAGTTCCTATTCAACTGAGTCGGGAGCCTGTAATGCAGCGTTTTTTTTTTATTGTTTTTAGCATATTTGGGCTTGATTTTTTATTTTTAATTGTTTCGCAGGTCCTTTGTAGCTTACTATACAGTATGGGTTTATTTTTTGCTCATGGTTGAAGGCCGTTCTTTACCTTATTGCTGTTTATGTATATGTCCCTTGGTCCAAGGTGGACAGTTTTCTAATTTGCAATTATACCTAAGTAAAAAAATCGCGTACGTCCGACCAAGTGAGCCAAATCTGCTTTTCAGGTGTTAGACCACCAATTCAAAATCCCTATCTATTCAACCAAATTTTTCACTGTTCACAGCTTTCTAAATATTTTACCTTAAGTTTAACTTCATAGAAACCAGATATATCCTGAATTGTACATGCATCACCTTTCTACATGCCAATTTTCAACCCATGTTTAAAATCTTGTAGTAAAATACCAACGTTTCGAAGGTAACTACTACTAAAAATATTCCCTGGTTTTCTGGAAATCTTAAATAAGTATACTATAGAGCGCATTAATTCTCAATTTTTAATGAAAACTCATGGAAAAGTAAATTTTGGCTCAATATGGTCTAAATATATTTCTCTTTCATCAACAGTTTCATTTTTGCAAATTTGTTGGTTAGTTCAAGTAAACAATGACACCAAAAGCACTATTATTTGTCAGGGAAGGGCTACTCTTACACCCTCAACAACCCAAACATTCGGCACCAGTCCTTTTATTTATATCTACCTTTTATACTTTTAGAGGAGATGCGACAGTTATCACTTATTACATGAGGATCTCAAATCAAACGACATATCAATTCATAAGTCGTAAAATAGTGGTTGGGAAGATAATACTCCTTTGAGACGTAGCTTGATTAAAATTGACTGAAACTTTCTGAGGGTGTAATGAACCTGTACAACTTGTCGATGTTTATAACAAACCTTTCTAAAATTGTCCGTTAATAAATTTGGAAATCATAAGAAACTTAGGTTTCAACTCCCTTAGGCAAAGTTGACCGTTGATAAATTTGGCTATTTTTAGGTCCTTTTTGGCCAACTGTTACGTTCAAATGTTCGGCTTTGAGCATTCCTGGTGAAGGTAAATCCAGAAAAGCGTTTCGGACGCATACAATTTATAACGTGTTGTTTTCATTTTTTATCAGTTACGAAGTGGAGCAGTAACAATAAAAACATTTTTTTGGAGATACCGCCTACAAATAAAAGTCTTTGTGGTCGTTTGCGAAACAAAACCAGATAGCGAAAGGAAACAAATGTAACGAAAACAGGTTCCAAAGGCATTCCACGAAAATGGGGAAGACCTAATAAACAGAAGTATGGATATTTGGTTTTTCAGTCTGGAGAGAGAAAGACCTTAATTAAGAGAATATTTTTTTAAGCAATCAAGATTTATCTTAACATACGAATGAATTTTATCAACATCAACTCATTCTTACAAAATCAAATATGAAAAAGGAATATATCTCATTAAAGTATATGTATACCCCAAATATATTTTTTTCATATTTTAATAATATGCTTAAAGACAATATAACATTTGCACTGATACGAATGAAACAAAAAGCCTTCAAACTCAGAAATTGCGCTTAAAGTCCTATGTGATAACCTAAAGCCTATTTTACATTTTACTAAAAAAAAGTCCTGAATATGACATGAAACACATTTTCAATTGATATCTATAAATAATGCGGCTGTTCAGTTATCACATAAAACACGAATTTCGTAGATACTGCCTCGTCTTAAAATGAATATAAAAGATAATACGTTGCTTTAGTTTTGATAAAAATTTTGGTTCTTGGCAATGAATGTTTTTTCATAATTTTATGCGTATATACGCATGTTCCAAAATGTTTTAAAAACATGGACCCTCCTTAAGGATTTCTAATTTGTTTACATATTCTTAAATACAACATAACATTGTGATAAAAAGTAATGCATACACAGGATTGTATCATACTTGTGTGAATTTGATTTAAAGAAAACTGGTCGTACATCTTTCCATGTGATACAGCAGCTTGTCTCCACTATATTATCATACCTTACAAGATAAACTTACTTAAGACATCTTGTCCATGGACAGTGATATTTTCTAAATGGCCAGGCTACCCAGCATTTACCAAACCATGAGCCTATTTTAAAAATGGCTGTTTTTGCTGGACATACATCTAAATAATTTGGCTGAATCTTAGGAACGTCTTTAATGCTTCAAAAATACAGGAATAGCATTAAAAGCATGAAATTACGATTGTTCTCTGTTCAAATTTTGATCAAATTCTTTATCATGTATGATATTTCATTTTTTTTAGAATACCTAGACTATCTTTTTGATCATCTCTGAAAAAGACTATTCGTGTCGGTAATTCAAAGCGAACTCCGAAAAGAAATATGTGTCATTATGAATATCTATATGCAGCCTGCGGTTTCTCAAGTTCTGTTTAATTTACTACGAGATTCAGAAGGGAAACTCGTGGCAAAATAACGTTAGTTTTTATGAAGATCGCAGAATGCTAAAACTGATTCAAGGTTTTTGTTATATATCCATTAAAACTTGAACATACATATACAATAAGACATACTTTTTATGACAGTGGCATTTAAACTGTTTCAGAGTCTCTGAGTAATCTGATGGGTGTTTAAGTGCACTCCTAGGCAACCTGTAGAGAAAAAAGAACAACATATTAAACGATTCATTGGTGTTGCTATCCACTATATATATATATCCAAGTGCGCATACAGTTTTTGAAAACCACGAAACTTCAATGCCGTATTTGTATGGACATTTTTCTCTGAATATACAAGGAAATTACCCTATGTAGTGTCACAGTGTAAACTTCACAAGATTTACTTGAAATACGCATAAAATAATTGTTTTCAAGGGAAAGTGAAGTGAAATTTTTCACTTTAAATTTACATAAATATTTGGATAAATGCTTACTATTGTATGGTTGACGGTTTGAATTGAGTTAAAAAAAAGAATATTTTTTTTCGGTAGTAAGGATTTAATTTTTTGGTGGAAATAACCTTCAAATTCCCAAGTGAGATTGCTCATTTGGGCTGAAATTCACATGTCAATTTTCATGACAGTCAATGCATATACCCATCGTTGATGGCAATTGCTATGGATTTTCTCTGGCTATATACAGCGCTATACTCTCAGTAAATTTTAGTTTTATTGATTATACCTTGAGGATCTATTCCATCTACTACACTAGATATGACCTTGGCATCACATGGTCTGTCACCGGTAAACGATTTTTAATGAAAGTAACAAGTTTTATTCATATTTCATCTTAACGCATCAATGGAAGTAAAACTAAAGCAAATTTGTTGAGTCTCCGTCAATTTCCAAGTTTAAAGAAGTGTCGAAGTTACCAAGGAGGCTATCAAAAACCATAAGTGGCGAATATACAAAGGAGGCAATTGAAAGCCATATAAGTGTCTAAGATACAAAGGAGGCAATTGCAAACCATAATTGGCAAAGACACCAAGGAGACAATCAAAGACCACAAGTAGACGAGATACCGAGAAGGCAATAAAAAACACAAGGGGCAAAGATACCAAGGAGGCAATTGAAAACCATAAGTGTCTAAGATACCAAGGAGGCAATCAAACCCTAAGTGGCGAAAATACCAAGGAGCCAATCAAAAACCACAAGTGGCAAAGAAACCAAGGAGGCAATCAAAGACCATAAGTAGCGAAGATACCAATGAGGCAATCAAAGACCACAAGTAGCGAAGATACCAAGGAGGCAATCAAAGACCACAAGTAGCGAAGATACCAAGGAGGCAATCAAAGACCATAAGTAGCGAAGATACCAATGAGGCAATCAAAGACCACAAGTAGCGAAGATACCAAGGAGGCAATCAAAGACCACAAGTAGCGAAGATACCAAGGAGGCAATCAAAGACCACAAGTAGCGAAGATACCAAGGAGGCAATCAAAGACCACAAGTAGCGAAGATACCAAGGAGACTAATTAAAACAACAAGTAGCGAAGATACCAAGGAGGCAACCAAAGACCACAAGTAGCGAAGATACCAAGGAGGCAATCAAAGACCACAAGTAGCGAAGATACCAAGGAGGCAATCAAAGACCACAAGTAGCGAAGATACCAAGGAGGCAATCAAAGACCACAAGTAGCGAAGATACCAAGGAGGCAATCAAAGACCATAAGTAGCGAAGATACCAATGAGGCAATCAAAGACCACAAGTAGCGAAGATACCAAGGAGGCAATCAAAGACCACAAGTAGCGAAGATACCAAGGAGGCAATCAAAGACCACAAGTAGCGAAGATACCAAGGAGGCAATCAAAGACCACAAGTAGTGAAGATACCAAGGAGACTAATTAAAACAACAAGTAGCGAAGATACCAAGGAGGCAATCAAAGACCACAAGTAGCGAAGATACCAAGGAGGCAATCAAAGACCACAAGTAGCGAAGATACCAAGGAGACTAATTAAAACAACAAGTAGCGAAGATACCAAGGAGGCAACCAAAGACCACAAGTAGCGAAGATACCAAGGAGGCAATCAAAGACCACAAGTAGCGAAGATACCAAGGAGGCAATCAAAGACCACAAGTAGCGAAGATACCAAGGAGGCAATCAAAGACCACAAGTAGCGAAGATACCAAGGAGGCAATCAAAGACCATAAGTAGCGAAGATACCAATGAGGCAATCAAAGACCACAAGTAGCGAAGATACCAAGGAGGCAATCAAAGACCACAAGTAGCGAAGATACCAAGGAGGCAATCAAAGACCACAAGTAGCGAAGATACCAAGGAGGCAATCAAAGACCACAAGTAGTGAAGATACCAAGGAGACTAATTAAAACAACAAGTAGCGAAGATACCAAGGAGGCAATCAAAGACCACAAGTAGCGAAGATACCAAGGAGGCAATCAAAGACCACAAGTAGCGAAGATACCAAGGAGACTTATTAAAACAACAAGTAGCGAAGATACCAAGGAGGCAATCAAAGACCACAAGTAGCGAAGATACCAAGGAGGCAATCAAAGACCACAAGTAGCGAAGATACCAAGGAGGCAATCAAAGACCACAAGTAGCGAAGATACCAAGGAGGCAATCAAAGACCACAAGTAGCGAAAGGCAATCAAAGACCACAAGTAGTGAAGATACCAAGGAGACTAATTAAAACAACAAGTAGCGAAGATACCAAGGAGGCAATCAAAGACCACAAGTAGCGAAGATACCAAGGAGGCAATCAAAGACCACAAGTAGCGAAGATACCAAGGAGGAAATCAAAGACCACAAGTAGCGAAGATACCAAGGAAACAACCAAAAAACCTCCTATCAAGAAGGATCAGTAACAAACATTTGAAAGCCGACGCGCAACTTAAATTAATATTTGAAATATGTACAATCAAGCAAAACTCGCTAGAAACATGATAATTTTAGGAGTTTTTTTTTATGATAATTGATTGTCATGTAGTGAAGTAACACCTAAGTAAAATTTTACAGCCTAGAAAATATATACGAACAATATTTTGATCAATCTAAAAGGCATTACTAATATATGATGCGATTTTGTGGAATGAAAGTTAGAGAGAGAGATTACAGTTAAGTAGTAGCTGGTATTATAAAATAATGATAAATTCTTGTGTCCTTTAGAGAATGAGATACTGGTGGTATCTGTTTGATAGTTTCTGTTAAACGTCTCTAAACTAACACGATTATGATTTTTTAACATTTTGCATATTCTAACGTTGATGACGGTATGTTGACTGAGGTCGTTGCTTTGCTATATCATTGACGTTTACCCAACTTTTTCTTTGGTTTATAGTATTATCGACAGTGAAAATGTTGCCACTGTCTCTTAGATGATGTTTTTTTCTTTCTTTTTTGGGCGAAGGTGGTTAGAAATTTGTACGAATGAAAGGTAATATGTAGAAAAATGTATATTTCAATGAGACAGCAACTCATAGACACACACAAAAAAAGGTTTCGGTCGTATAATAGATCAACTACATATTTATATATTTGTCAGTTCCGATATCTATTTTATGAAGAATAGGATGTTTGCAATTGTTCGGAGAAAAGTGATTAAACAAAGTTGATTTTAACAAATATCACTACAAAAGAAAAGCATACCAACCTTAGTCTATTTTCAGGCTTTTCACCGGAACTTGGAGGTTCTGTATCATCGGTTTTGTTGACTTTAGAACTAGACCTTGGGCATTTTTTCGATGTTTGTTGTGCCTCTACCAGTGTTTGCACACAGAACAACAGAACTATTGCAAAGACTACCAACTTCTACAAAAATATACACTCGCATTTGAATCGTACATTTCTTCAGTCAATTTTAAGACAGATTTTCATAAACTATAATCGAATATTACATAAAATGTCCATTGTCAAACGCAAAAAAGCAACAATAAACAAATAAAAAATCATTAAAAAAATTTAGCAACTAACAAAAGTGTATCCTGAAAAAGGTGAAATTATGTTTTTATGATGTAAAATGATAATATGGTTACTGACTTCGTTTAGGTGAACAAAATACAACACAGCGTCGAAATAAGCATAAGATCATATCGTTGTTAGCCGTAATACGTTTATTTTTGACGATTCTCACTACCAACTAGATGACAAATTGGTTAATGCCCCAAAAACGAAGTCGGTGACTCTATGAATATTTGATATCAATCAAACGGAAATTTATATATCAACTACATATCAATTTTTAAGAAAATTCTATGGATTTGTAATTGGACATTTGATGATTTTCACTGATGTTATGTGTTTCCTATACACAAAATAAAAAATGCATCTATTTTAAAAGATTTAATTCAGTAAGATGTTAAGGACAAATAAATGCAATTTTTTTTAGATTTACAGTGATATACTGACGGACTTTAAAAACGCAACACACATTGTGATGATTTTTTTTTACAAAATCATGATTGAACTCATATAACTACTATTCAGGCTTACCATACTTTTTTTTATTTAGAATACTTCAATACCTGATGTACCTGAGGTAATTTTAAAAACATGCCGGATTATGAAAATCGCAAGAATTTCTCAAAGCGATATTTGAAACCCATAAATGATTTTTTAAGATTTTTTTCTTCGTGAAACAATTCTTTCAATCCATACCAACATATAAATCAGTAAAAAAAATGTTGCATTTCTATATTGCCACAACTGAGCAATGAACATCTTAATCAGGCCATAAGAAGATTGTAAGTAGGAATACGTGAACGTGATGTTGCTAGACAATTTCACGTCAGAAACTCCTCTGTTCTAACAACAACGGTATAGACAGACGGGATTTGTTGATGACCAACCATGACCAGATCAATATAGACCAGATAGGCCCTTTATTATTTCTTTTATATATTAATGATCTCCCACTTCAACTAAATCATACAAAGCCTGATTTGTATGCGGATGACACAACACTTAAATACTCTTCAAATTCCGTTGATGATATATGTGATAAACTAAATGACGAAATAGCAACTTTTAAAATATGGTGTGAAAATAATGATATGATTTTAAATATTAAAAAATCCAAATCTATGTTGGTTGGATCACACAGGAAGCTTCAAAGCATACAAGAAACATTGAAGATAGAATACAGTGGAATTCTTTTACAAAATGTAAACAGTGAAAAATTACTTGGCATTTTAATCGATGATTGTCTTTCATGGAATCAACAAATAAACAAAGTATGTACTGTAATTTCAACTAGACTAGGTTTACTAAATCGATTGAAGCATTATATCCCACAAAAAGGTTTTTATTTATTTTATAATGGATATGTACTTCCTCTCTTTGATTATTGCTGTACAATAATGACAGAAACAAGTAATTCAAATATGGAAAAAAATGTTAAAATTACAAAAAGGGCAGCCAGAATCATTCTTAACAAAGCATATGAAACACCGTCAAAAACTTTATTCAATCAATTAGGATGGTTAACTTTTCAAAAAAGAATCATATATCACAAAGGAGTATTATGTATAAGTCTGTAAATAGTATTGCACCTGATTATCTGTGTCAAGTATTTAACAATAACCAGAATGCCAATGCAAGATATTCTTTGCGTTCATCGGACAATAATTGTCTTTTTATACCAAGTCCGAGAACAAATTTTATGAAAAAGACATTTCAATATTCCGGTACTGTTCTTTGGAACAGTATTCCTATAGAAATAAAAAAAAAATAGAAAAGATAAACAGTTCAAACAAAGGTATCATAATTTCTTGTTTTTAGAACAAAAAGGCAGCTAATTATCAGATTCATAAACAAACATGTAAAACCAACCAAATAATGATTATCACAGAAATTTATCTATAGTCTAAAAATCCATATATTTGTCTTGTACATCATTAAGAACATATGTTCATGAAACGTAACACTTAAAATCTTTATGTTTTCACCATTTGTTTTGCATAAAAAGTTGTATATATATATATATATATACTTTTTTGGTCTTTTGGAAAATGTTGTTTGTGCTGTATTCAGACCCCTCTACCAAGAAATTTGTTTTGCATGCACACGTATAAAAATTGCGGTTTTTATCCAACGCAATCATAGGTTTGAACGTTGTTTTCAATTTAGACTTGCTTATATATATATATATATATATATATATATATATATATATATATAGAGTCTATAAGAATCTGCCAACCAGTAAACTTAATAGGTATTGGATCATCAAAGTTGACAATACTACACAAACAGGGAAAATTATATGAGTCTAAAAGATTGTGTAACAATACCGATAAATAGATGGAAAACAAAACACTAAAAAGTGTTGAATATCATCGCACAAAGATGGAAAAACTGAACAGATGATATAAATTATACAATAATTGCAAATATTTCGGCTCAACAAATGGCCTTCCTCAGTGTTAAAAGTTTCAACAATACTGATATATAATGTATAAGGTGTAAACATAGATCAGTTATAATACAGGTAAGTTTTGGTCGATTGATTTTAATCCAAAATCCTGAATATCATAATATAAGCATTAGACTGTAAATTTAATTATTTCTTTCTATTGATTCCATCTGGATGGAGGACACCCAGTGTTTTTATCCAAAACTTCTCCCGATTCTCTCTTTGCCTATTTTGCCATGTACAATCCTGTTCGATCACAAGGATCTTCATGTGATCAAAATCTTTCAGATTGTGATCTGGTAATCTGAAGTGTTGGCTGACAGGAATGTGCGGTTTTTTTGTGAGGTCACTCCTGTGGCCATTAAGGCGTTTGTGAAATGGCTGCATAGATTCACCAACATATTGGAGACCATATATATATATATTATATTATTATATTTTAAGTTATTCAGAGGGCATCAGGGGAGATTAGTATTGTACTAACTGATTTTACCCTCTTTAAATAAAGTATTTATTATTATTATTATTATTATTTTTATTATTATTATTATTATTATTATAATTATTATATGTAGTGACAACGCCATGTCAAAAAATCGTTTACGTCATTTGCGAGACATGTTTACCACCGCAATGTCAACTGCTAATCAAGTCGTCGATTGTCATGGCAGAAAGATTCACGCCATGAATGAAATGCCAAAGAATCGACTACAGAAAAACGTTTTATCCTTAATCCGCATAATAGCTAAAACACACTACACTGTAATGGATGGGACAGAGACCAAATCAGAACTAAAAACATGCCCAACAGAACTGGTTGACTTTTCTGTTAATCATCTAGGCGTTGGTAACTTGCCTTCGACGGTGACACATCCATTGATAAAAGGAAAACCAGGGTTTCAGTGCATATCACGTGATTTGAACAATAAACTTGGCGTATTCAATTCAACTTTCGAACTGCAAACTTTTTTTAGATAATGAAGTAATGAATGAAATTTGTGTTTATAAATTTATTTTACAAAAAATGCATATTTGAAAATAGGATTAAATAGAATAATCTAGTGTCTTTTTAGTGCGTTTTTATAATCCGTCAGTATAGTTCAACGAGCCAAAGTTGTATGCAAAATGTTACAAAAATCTGTGACATAGCCCATTTACTGTACATTGACTCTAAACTGTATTTCACAAAAGCACATTGATGCTATTATATCTATTTCATGATCAAAATAATGCGTTCTATTATAGATTTCGAGTAGTATAAACAAATTCAAATACTGTACTTGTCTGACAGGGGTCCGTCGCCCTGATCTGTAAAGACTGTTTAACGAAGACTCCAGTATGACAAACATATTCCGGGGTAAAGCTAAGTATGTGTACTAATTTATTAAACTGACCAATATAAAATTTCTAAGTTGGTACAAATCATATATGCCTAATGTATAATATATATAGTGATTCTGAAAATTTCCGTTCTCAATTTTATTCTGGCCTGGAATTCTTCATGGACAATTGGATTATTTATGTTTTTGGTGTTGTTTCACCTTAGAAAAGTTATTGAATCTTTGGGCTCAATGAAAGTCATTAAATTCAAACGAAGATTTATTCCTACAAGTGATCCAAAACAATTTTTACTTATATATGCTGGTTAGCTATATCCGACGCCAAACTTATTTAGTAGCACATCTCTTTGAATCTTCTGCTTATCCACTACTTTTGTCTGGATCAGTAACTGACACAATTTAGACTTAAACGTTTTGGAAAACAAAAGGCTTTGACGCATCAATAAAAAAGGTCTTTATTGATAGCCTATACTTAATTTTGATAAACTTTGCTATCAAGACATAGCCTATCTTCTTTTTTTCAATTGAGTATTACTTTTAGTATAATATATTTATGCAATAATTAATGAACGTGTGATTTCTATTAAAAAGAATTTCAAACTTTACTTACAAAATACTTCTCCATGCTTCCAACAAAGCAGGATACCACAAACAGTGAATATTCCTTTTATACTCCTGTGACATATTGCTTGCTTATCCCTTTATTGTACATGCATGTGTAACAGTGTTATGTGGTCGATGACTTATAATTTAATCATAATTTTCCATTCCTCTTGAAAGAGTTTTTTTGTACTTTGAAATGCATAAATTTGTAAATAACAAAACAAAAACTGTTACCTCTAAGCTTTTTTAATAGAAATAGTCGTGCAATATTTGATATGAATACTAAGCTTATTAGTTGTATTATAAAAATCGCTTCAACTAGATTCATAATATTTAAGTTACGACATAGTTAAGTAAACAAATTTATTAAAAGATGTGTGCTTTTTAAATGAAACCTAATTGTTTTTTGAACGAACATGATACCACTTTAAAGGAAATTTTAAGAATACCGTTGGATCGATAACTAACTTTTGCTGGTAGACAGCCTTTTCCATAGGGAGTCTTCTAGCGAATCTTTTAAGTTAATGCTTTGGTAGTTATTACATACAAAGACTAAAGAAAAATCAGCTTAACAGCAGTCAATGCTTGGGCAATAACTATACTATAGTATACAAAATTGATGAGGGTCTTATTAGTGTCTGGTTTGTTAATTTTGTTCCCTTTCCGAAGGAGGATGTTGAACGTATTGTAAAAAGTACCTAGAAATAAATACAGATCCCACAGTGCAATTTATTTTAATTTTAGATTCACAATTGATGCCTTAGACATTCCTGTGCAGAGAAATAAAGGGCAACGAATTGTTTGGGTTTTATACTACTATGCTTTATTTGTTTAGTATGTTCAATTGGATTGTAATATTGTTGCGTAATTGCTATATTCGGCTAAATAATGTAATTTTGCAAATGCTATATATATGTAATATGAAAATTAAGCGATGTTCCTATACTAATTTTACTTGACCAGGTTAGGCTTGAACAACTATGTAATTTAAAGGCATTCTATCGAAAAGATAAACACGTGATCCTAATGTCTATGTATTCAAGAATATGACCCAGCAAATGTTTTACAACATCTAAGTAGTGGCTCAGTTTTAACAAACCCTTTTTAAATTAACGTGCATCAATTGTGAAGAAGTTTAGCCATGCCCGATCGGGCTAACTTTATACAGATACCTATCGTTTAGCCAAAGTCTAAAGGGTGAAAATGTAAACATCTACAGATGTCTCAAAATTGAGCAAAGAGTCAGCCTTTTACAGGTTTCCAAAATTCGATAGTAATTGACCGTCTGGCGTACTAAATTATAAGCCGGGTATCTTTGGTGAGATTTTACCGATGTTGCAATCACTAAAGCAAAACCAAGATATCAACAATAAACTGATAGTAACCCATGAACCCCAAAAGGAGAGTGACCGAGTGTGTCGACAGTGTAAGCGTCTCCCATTTGGTTTCAATGGCTGTTCCAGACACTTATTTATATATTTGAAAGTCAAAATTGAATGAATTATTCTTCAGGATGAATTTTATTCCTTCAATTAAGATGTTTTCTCCTTTTGGTCATGGAATTCTCTATAAAATATAATTCATAATGAGTCATAATTATCCCAACCAAAAGTCTGTATGAATTCTAATATTTAACAAATTATTTTGAAAATTATCTGAAAAAGAAATATACTGGCATGTGAACGTCGGTCGTTCTTGATATAGCGTATTCGTACCTTTATATCTTGCGCGCACTTTATTGTATTAATGTAGTCATAAATTGTTTGTTTTTTTGTTTTTTGTTTTTTTTTTAATGTCTAAATTATTTTGAAGTTGAATCCAGGAACAGATCAAATACTGTGTAGTTATATTAATTTTTTTTCCATGCAACGTTTTGATCAATGCACTTTCTCCTGTTGCTCTAAAAATGGGGACTACTACTGAATAAAACAACTTTTACATTAGTCTTTGATACACTGCCAAGAAATTAGTTTGCAAATTTCAATTACAGTGTACCCGGTATTCAAATTTAACTTTAGTATGGCCTTTCACTTTTACTTACATAAATTACTCATGTCAATTTAAGATACTCTATGATTAGATAATATGTTTCTTTGCTTTCCTTTATCTTAAGTATATAAATTACATGCGCAACTCTTTTGCAAAATGTAAAAAAAAACAAAAACAACACCTAATAAATTCCATGCGTTTGAAGCGCTTTTCTTGATTTACCTTCATCAGGAACGATCAATGTAAAATATTTGAAAGCCAGGGATATATATAAGAACCTAAACAGTTTAAGAGCTTTATAATCAAAATGGACATAGAAATAACAGCCATCTAAGGTCAACTTTGCCTGAGGGAGTTGAAACCTTAGTTTCTTATCAATTTCGAAATGTATAAACGGACAAATTTAGACAGGTTTGTTATAAATCATGTCACACAGGTATAAACCAGAACATCATTTTATATCATTAATAACACATTTCAAGACAGTAAGGAAATGTTATGATTTCCATAAGTTATATATTCATATCTTTAATCCTATTTGTTCTAAATACTTAAGCAGCTCATTCAACATCAATTTCCTTATTTTTATTAAGTTTGACGCAACTATAATCTATTCTAGCTTTTTGACATACAATATGTATTTATATGTACAAACATTTATATACACATGTTACAAGCAGTATATAAAAGGTTTTGGAAAATCTTGAGACTTTCATTGGATTTTCTTCGCCCAGTTACCTTAGCCGTATTTAGCTAAACTTTTGGTTATTTTTAGTTCTTAAGGACATACGATACAGTTTTGGTCCCATGTTGATTTTTTGAAAAAAAATTTGCATAGAAGCTATTTCTCCCCTAGTGAATTCAAATATGTTATAAAAAATATACTGCATGTGCTACTTTTAGAGATAAATTGGGTCGAAATTTTAAACATTTACTCAAAGTTTCGATTTCTTGGACATTTCTATCCTTTGGAAAGACATACCTAACTTTTTTTGTTTCAAAAGATAAACAGAAACGGTTTTTTGTAAAAACTTTTGAAAAATCTTCTTTACATAAGTATGATCTAAATTTTGGAAATTATTGATTTTATCAAATGTTCATGATTTAAAAAAAAAACGCATTTTTTGCTGATTATTCATCTAATTTAAAAAAAACCATCGGTGATTTGTTCATAAAAATTGGAACAAATAATCTTCATACAAAATCAAGCCAAATATCATTTTAAAAGAGAGGGTCTATGAACTTGTTTTCACGCTATTAAATTGATTCAAATTAGTCGAAAAATGCATCTTTTCCAAATATTTCACAGTTTTTTCGTCGTGAAAAGTAACATTTTACGTTAGCAACGTCCTGTAACTGTATCGTATGCCCTTAATGCTCTCCAACTTCATACTTGATTTGAGCGTCACTGATCAGTCTGATGTAGACGAAGAGTGCGTATGGCATAACAATTAATTAGCCTTGTAGCTTTGATAAGTTTTGTTATACCCATTGCAAGCAAAGTGGGACGACTTTTCTTTTGACTATTGTTAACAATCCTTTATACTGTCATACACGTGAGAGGTTTAGCAAGCTATAAAACCAGGTTTAATCCGCCATTTTCTACATAAGGAAATGCCTGTACCAAGTCAGGAATATGACAGTTGTTTTCCATTCGTTTGATGTGTTTGAACCTTTGATTTTGCCATTTGATAAGGGACTTTCCGAATTGAATTTTCCTTGGAGTTCGGTATTTTTGTTATTTTACTTTTTAGGTTAAGCTATCTATAAAACCAGGTTTACTCCACAATTTTCTACATAAGGAAATGCCTGTACCAAGTCAGGAATATGACAGTTGTTTTCCATTCGTTTGATGTGTTAGAGCTTTCGATTTTGCCTTTTTATAAAGGACTTTCCGTTTTGAATTTCCCCTGGAGTTCGATATTTTTGTTATTTTACTTTTTACTTGATTGGAATATTCCGCTATCCTGCCTTTAATATAGATATTGAAAATAATCAAGCACATTTATCTTTTTAGGGCGTAACACTTACTTAAAATTCAGTCAAAGACCTTTTGTACTATTGGCACAATACCAATTTGCAGGGATATTTTCTATAGCTGAAAACCGAGAGAAGCCTTAATCTTCAAATCAAATGGATTGATTGGTATCTAACGTTCAGTTGCAAATGTTACATGTCAGGACGAGAATGTGCTGATGATATGAATATGAACATAAACTCCGCCTTGTACTAGACTGACATATTAAGCCGGATTTTTAACGTGCTATTTAACAAGTTAAGAGTCAACAGGAAAACGTGTCACAATACCCGGAAATACTATTTGGTCTCCAGAAGTCGGTTTAAAAAAAAAACTTACGACTAAAATAAATCGTAAGTCATGAACAATTCAGTATACTTACTATTAAACTTGGTCGTAAGTTTTTTGTGAAACCGACTCCAGGCAGACAAGTAATTGGTCTTACTCTTAAATTAAGTGTGCTGAGCAGAGTCGCAGCAAATATAAATTTATCCCCGAGACGATTATGATTAAATGAAAGCTGGTTTCCATCATCTTAAAAATAGTGTAAAAACCGATTGAGATTCTATCGATTCAAACTCACGAGCTTTCAGACGAAAAAGACACTGACATAGATTTGTAATACATGGTATTAGTAACCACATAAGAAATAATCAATAAATGAAAACTGAAAAAAAACGTAATTTAATAAACCATACAAAAATTAACAAAGCGACTAATAAAAGACATGTGTTGAAGTATGCTAGATCAGGAAACAAATGAAACTATTCAACAATATTTGAAAACATCGACTATATTAATTCAATGTCCTCTTACTGCAAGACGACGATCCAGACTTAAATCCACGTCCAGTCTGTTTTTGTTAGATATGTTTCTGCTTTGTATCGATCTGCTGAGTAAAGCCCTTTTCAAAAGATTTTTATATTTAATTTGTTCTTATGTTGTGATGTAACGCCACTGTCCCAGGGAAGGGTTGAGCGTTCATAAACATTCGTTATGTGCCTGTCCAAAGTCAGGAGCCTGTATTTCAGTGGTTGTCGATGGTTCATGTCTGTCATATTTGTTTTTCGCAATTGTTGAAAAAAAGCAGATACATGGTGTAAGAGTTGAAGCTTATAGTGTTTGTATACTACCTTTACATTTCAATCATATTCAGTAAAGCACTGAGCATGGTTTACTTCTGGTATTAACCACTGAGCTTGGTTTACTTCTGGTATTAAGCACTGAGCATGGTTTACTTCTGGTATTAACCACTGAGCTTGGTTTCCTTCTGGTATTAAGCACTGAGCATGGTTTACTTCTGGTATTAAGCACTGAGCATGGTTTACTTCTGGTATTAAGCACTGAGCATTGTTTACTTCTGGTATTAAGCACTGAGCATGGTTTACTTCTGGTATTAAGCACTGAGCATGGTTTACTTCTGGAATTAAGTTCTGAGCATGGTTTACTTCTGGTATTCCCACATTCTATCAAATCTATTGTACTGAACTATTCTTCCGAAATATGGGGTTTTCACCGCGCCAACGACATAGAGATTATTCATAACCGTTTTTGTAGGTTAGTTTTAAAATTAGTTTTCTGTGTGGTGCGCTTGGTCATCTACCTATGTTTGTTTTGAGAAAACAATTAATCTGAAAGTATTGGTTACGTATTGTTATATATAAACCAGCTTTTGTATATGATGTATATAATATTTTATATGACGATGCAAATCAAGGTAAAATTAATTGGGCATCTAATGTGCGTGATTTTTTATTTAGTCTTGGAATGAACCGTATTTGGATTGACCAAAATAATATTAATATATCTTTTGATGTTATAAAGACACGCATTAAAGACCAATATCTACAAAAATGGTCAGCAGATATATGTGACTGTGAGAAATTAAGTGTATATAGCAGTATAAAGTTTGATTTTTGTCTTGAGAATTATTTAAGCTACATTAATAATGTTCACATTCTTACGAAACTACGAAATGGTACATTGAAACTAAATGTTGAAGTTGGTCGCTTCTCTGATATACCAAGAGAAATGCGTTTATGTGTATGTTGTAAAATGCAATTAGTTGAGAATGAATTCCATTTTGTATTGGTATGTCCAGCATATAGGGCAATCAGAAATATTTTTCTGCCACGCTATTATTGTTCATGGCCTAATATTTTTAAACTATCTTGTTTGTTGAAAGCTAATTCTAGATCGCTTACAATTAAGATCTGTAACTATTTGAAGAATGCATGGAAAGCTAGATCTGATATTATTGGTTAGTTATGTTATTATTGTATTGTTCTCTGTTATCAGTCTTTTTTCACATTGTGTATATATTATGTATTGCCATAGCATGTTCTGTATGCTTTTGCAAATAAAATATTCATTCATATACAATTTCTTAATTAGTCAAAGAAACTAATACAAAGGGCTTACATTAATACTAGAATAGTTCTGCTAGTTTAGTTAAATTACAATCTACTTTTTTACAATTAACCGGGTACATAATTGTTGATGAATGATATGCATGATTATATGATTGTAAATGACCGTTAATACATTAGATAATAATTTTAATAAGGTTTACAACCCTCTCGGGCAAAAATAACCTTAGATACATTTTGTTATTCTCTTTTGGCCTCTAACATTATTGTTTTCATATGCACACATCATTTTTTTAATGTCTTTCTAAAGATCTCACAATTTACAGCATTTTTCTTTTTCATGTTTTTGTATTTTATTGATGAGAGAACTTCCTTTTTGGCAGTCGACTTTACTAACTTATAGGTTGCACTTAGTAAATACAGCTGTTTCACAAGCCACGCCTCTTTTGGGGAGATATATAGTATTCATAGATATTTTGTTTTGTTTATGTACTGGTTCCCAGATATGATCTCTATGTTTCATGTCATAGAGAAATTAACTTGGGAATGTTACCAGTATAAAAATACATGGTAGCGGTGATAATTGAATTCTCAGAAAGACCCAAAGTGAAGGTAGGGGTAGTACAGAATTTTAGTTTAAGTTTTAACTCTCAGAAGTTCGGGGTATATAAACGTTGAAAATATGCCGCACAGCCCTATGTTTTGGCCTCTGAATAAAAAAGTAGTGCATATCAAGTTTCCATTCTAGGATATAATTGTTTACGAAACTTCATAGTAAAAGTGGCACAGCTTTAGTCGCAAAGGGAGTTCCTATGGGAAATTGCATTGTCTATATTTACAGAAGTGCAACGTATACGTTGACAACAACAGTCGCAGGAAAGACATAGTGTTATGTAGAAAACTATTATAGTTTCTATCGCAATGACTTCAAAAAGTATAGCCATCATTGATTTTCCCCTATTAGTCTTTGTTAAATTTGCACTTTTCAAAAAATTGTGCAAAATTTATCTTTCGTTTCAAATAAAGAAATACTTGGCATGAGTAAAGTTTTATCCTGTCCAGTACTATAGACAAAATTTCACATAACATTTCATTGCATATAAGAAAATAACCATCACTGGAAGTTAACAAATCAAATGTTCACCCCTTTTTTTCCTGTGTACAAGCTTTAGTAACCATGTAACCTCAAGTTTCCAAAATATTCTATAGAAACACCAAATAAAAAAATTATGGTGCTTTGAAAGACCCAAGATATAAGTTTATTACTCAGAATGTTTTACTGCAATGAAATGTAGGATTAATTTCCTACAACTGTCAAATTCAAGGGAATATTTTTTTTTCGACCCCTTTTCGTATGCAACCGGATGTGAAGTACTATGATTTGGTGGTATTACACCTCTATCTACAGGTTTCAAGTGGTCAAAAGAAAAAAAAGAAAATATTATCGTAAACTTTAAAAAAAATAGAGAAAAACCATTGCCGGCAAATTATAACAACAAAAGGACATGCATCATGCCACAAAATACGGAAATGAGAAAAATACGACTCCCAAATAGTGTGCATTTGTATAGCTAGCTACCTAGATCTTTTGCGACATCGGGAAATGATAAAACATAGAAATGAAAGGAAACTGAAAGAATTGCGACGAAAGGAGTATATATATGCAAAAAGTAGGGAATATAAATTCAATATATAATTTATTAAAAAAAATATGTGTAAATTTTGAAATTATTATATGCATTCATTGATGCGAACTGCAGGCAAACGGAAAATTTTTATTAATGACCATGAACGACTTACAACTCCTGTACAAATGAATATTCAATTAAAAAAACATATATACGACCACTTTAAGTTTCATTTGTAAAAATTATGCATTATTTTACAGTTAATTGAGCTCATCAAATATAAGCTTGAACGCTTCAAACGTTCTTTGAAATCGTCAAAATCGCCTTATAATAAGGAATGTCGTGTAACACTCACTAGTATCAACATCGTGTGCAACGTCTTTACGAATTTTGTCGTTAGAGGCGACTTTGACGCAGTTGTCGCAACATTCTTACATTCTTTTCTGAGGAGACTTACCCATGTATTTTAATTATTTGTGTGGTTGCTGTCTCATTGACAATTCCACACTTCTCCTTACACTCATTCATTTTGTAATATTATATGTTTAATATTTTGTAATATTATATGTTTAATATTTTGTAATATTATATGTTTAATATTTATATAATTATGTAACAGTAACCTGTGCAGTAAATTCGTCTGTTGCTATATTTATTGTTTGAAATTTGTCTGCACCATTTCACCCCTTCCCAAGGAAAAATGAAAAAAAGCTTGACTTCTAAAAATAACAATAATTACTCATTTGCCAGATAAGACGATTTATTAAGAGACCTACAGTTGGCCATGTATTCTCACGTTTTTTATGTCAATTGTGGTATCAATGTTATGCTATTGTAATAAGATTTTATATGTTTACACAATTCGTTTGTCCTTAGGAAATATTGAATAAACTTCAAACAAACTGTCTATTATATATTGAATAATAAGCTATACGATCTTTTGTGAAATATTGATATTTTGCCTTGTATTTTACCTTTTCGAATATGACAAACGCTATTAAAAGATGTTTTTGCAGTTTGATAATATAAATAAATGTGGATAGTGTCCACATGTGGACACAGATGATGCCCCCGCTTGCATATCATATAGTTATAAATGGACATAACTGAAGAACGGTAAAAATGATGCTACCCAAATTTGAACTTGATCTGAGTTTTGTGGTAATAAGCATTGCGTGTATGTCTCATAACATTTGGTTGAGGCTAACTTAAGAAGAGAACAGAAACTAAAAATTCAGCAATTTTTTCTATTTGTAAACACGCATAACTCTAGAACGGTTGTGTATAAGTTTTATAACATTTGATTGAGACAAACTAAAGTTAGAGAACGGAAACGAAAAATTCAGCAATTTTTATGTTTATAAAGGGACAAAACTCAAGAATGGTAAAAGTGAAATTTCGCACTTAATCTGTATTATGTAGTAATAAGCATTGTGTGTAAGTTTCATAACATTTGGTTGAGGCAAACTAAAGTTAAAATACGGAAACAAAAAAATTGTACTTGATCTTAATTTTGTAGTAATGAATATTGTGTATTATAGGTTTCATAATGTTTGGTTGGGGCAAACTTAGGTTACAGAATGGAAACTAAAAATTTTGCAATCTTTCGATTTATAAAGGGGCATAACTCAATAATGGTTAAAGTGACACTATCCAAATTCAACTTCATCTGTGTTTTATCAGTGGAAGTCAAAATTAAACATTGCATTGTATAAAGCATTGATTGTAGTTGATTCAACTATATGATTCAACTATAATCATGGACAAAGGAAGATAACTCCAATTTAAAAAATTACTTGATATTTAGAAGAAAATAAAAATTTTGCAATTTTTCCATTTATAAAGGAACATAACTCTAGAACGGTTAAAGTGACGCCATCAAAATTCAAACTTGATCTGTGTTTTGTTGTAATAAGCATTGTGTATAAGTTTCATAACATTTAGTTGAGGCAAACTTAAGTTAGAGAACGGAAACTAAAAACTTTGCAATTTTTCCATTTATAAAGGAACATAACTCTAGAACTGTTAAAGTGACGCCACCAAAATTCAAACTTGATCTGTGTTTTGTAGTAATAAGCATTGTGTAAAAGTTTAATAACATTTGGTTGAGGCAAACTTAAGTTAGAGAACGGAAACTAAAATTTTTGCAATTTTTCCATTTATAAAGGGGCATAACTCTAGAACGGTTAAAGTGACGCCACCAAAATTCAAACTTGATCTGTGTTTTGTAGTAATAAGCATTGAATATAAGTTTCATAACATTTGGTTGAGGCAAACTCAAGTTAGAGAACGGAAACCAATTTTGGGACGTACGTACGTACGTTACGTACAGACGGACACGGGTAAAACCTAATGCACTCACCGCTACGGCGGTGGCATAAAAATGGGAAGAAATATTTGGAATGGGAATAAAATTGAATTTCGTCCTTTCTACAAAGCTGCGTGAAAAGGTGGTAGATGAACTTGATCAAATGTTAAACAAGGCAAACATTTCAACTTCAAATACGTAACAATTCAGGAATTTAAACTTTTTAAGTATTTTATATTTTAAATATTGCTTGATTATCGATAAAAGAAAAGTATACGAATATTTGTAAATATTTTTGTTGCATAGAGTTTTTGTATAAAATGTATTTGGAGACAACGGAACTTCACCTATGGTAAGACTTACTCTCGATATATATATCTGCAAAATGGGTGAGTTATGTTTTGAAGCATTTTTGAAAAATGTTTTCCATTTGTACATCTTAATACATGTATACATAAAAAAGAAGTCGGACTTTTTTCTTATTAGTTTATGTAATTGAAAAGATTTTGTAGATTTACATCTATTACAATGTGTATTGGTATCTTTGATAAATTAACTTAAATAACTAGAAAAAAATACATATTTAGACAACTTTATCAATTCTAAAGAAGACTGCACCTGAAAATAATAAATAACAAAATCTATGATTACCAAAAAAAATTAAAACAAATGGTTCGGTGAGAAAGAGTTATTGTGCTAAACAATGTCTTGATATTTGCAGCTGGTCACCCTTCATTTTTTTTACCCGAAACTACTATGACCGGACAATTTGGACTTTGCAGTGTGAAATTAGTTTTTGAACAACATTTTATTAATTCAATTGTTTTAATGTATTTTAATGTTTTGCATTTATTTAATTTTTTTATTATTCTAGACTTTGTCGTAAATTTAGACATAAGTGTTTTACACGGATTATGTGTCATAATCTTGGACAAAGGACTTAAATTCATTTGCTCTATTCATTTAATTATTTCAAGTATTCTCTGTGACAGTTTGGACAATAATTTACAAATACGTGTCGGACACTAATTACATTTAGTTTGGAGTTTGTTGTTCGGTCTTGCCGGACTGCTAAAATAAAACTTTAAGGAGCGAAATATTCCTTCTTGATTCCATATAGTCGGAACGCCATTTTACCCGGCTATACTACAATCCTTTATTGCATACTTATCATATAATGCATTAACATTCAACTCGTCTTTAGACTTGTTTTTAAAATTATGGCATAATGACTTAAACCAACTTACAAAAACTTATCGATATACATTTTTTCACAAATGTGTAGTATATACATTTTGTATTATTCCATTATTTTTTTTTTAATTTGTTAGTAATATTTTGTCTGTAAGTTCAGGTATCAACTGTGTATTGGAAGAGTGGGCATAGTTCTATGTAAAAATGTCCATCGTTTGATTACGTTTTATCATCCGAGTCAATTCATATCGGAAGTTCAGTGGAAGCTACATGTATATTTCATTTACTAAAATGATTTTAAGAACAAGGAGAAAAGTTTTATTTTTTTATTTTTTTCAAAATTAATCAGAAATTACATATAAATAATTTGGATAATAAAGTTCATATTGGCCTTTTTGGACAATCACAATTTATTCATAAGCGTTGTCATAGTTTTCCATGTCGATCGTATTAAAATAGAACCTGTTTTAAATTTGTAAAACCATTTCACATGAAACATGTAATGAAGGAACAAAATAATATTTACAAAAAAGGGGCAAAAGATACCAAAGGTATATTTAAACTCATAAGTCGAAAACAAACTTACAACATAGACAATGCCATGGTAAACAACGACAAAAAACGATCAAAAGACAAACAACAGTATACAAAAAGAAACTAGATACTGAACAAAACGAAACCCACCAAAACCCGGGATGATCGCATGTGCTCCGAAAGGGTAAGCAGATCCTGCTTCACATGTGGCACCCATTGTGTTGCTCATGTAAGTCCAAACGCGGTGGTATGTCTTACTCGCTAGAAACATGAGCTATAACACAATTGAATTAATTATGATTTATTTTTTGTTCAGTTTTGAATAGGTGTAAGTATATTGTAATTATATAATATTTCATAGAAAATTATCAGTATGTGTTTCCTCTTCAGAGAAGACTGTCTACCCAAAAGAAGCTCCCGTTGTGGAATTCTCAAAACAAGGACATGCTGATCAAGGTTTCTCCCAACCAGGCGCAGGATACACACAACCAAACAATAACACTCAGTCGACAAGTCAGGAAAACACGCGTATTCAATATCCGAATAATGTAGTTGTGAGTACATTTAGCATTGCGTTTGAAAATACAATTGACTGTTCATTGTTTTTTTTAAAAAGCCGAACACATCTACAGTGGTATTCGCCAACTGGAAAATAAGAACATTTTAAGTATCATTTTAATTTTACAAGTTATCATAAAAAATCACATTGAGTTTTCTATGCTGTTAAATTATTATTTTGCATTTCTAAAATGCTTATTCCGATTACTGTACATCATTGCTACACAATAAATGCACATTTCTAACGGTAAATTCAAATTAGATTTGATTTGAAGAAACAGATACATTAAGATCTTGTCTCACATTAAATTCACTTACACAACAAAAAGTTTGGTGACCAACTCATTTCCCATCCTAAAAGAATAACAATGTTTTTGTGGTATTTTGTTGCTGTCTTTTTGACGTATATTCAATATGTATTGTCATGCAACTCCTATGAGGTGGCCTAGTACTAGGATACATTTCTGTCCCTTTCCAGCAGACCCTAATTTCCCAGTGGCATTCTAAATTTTCCGCCCTTCATCCTATTGTATTTTTTTTCTCTATTTCTGAATGTAAAGCAAACAATCAAAACTGTTTTCATGCATAAGCAGATAGAATGATTTGCCATTACCATCTGCATGGGTTTTTTTTATCTGATGTATTTTTTTAGTAGTAAAATTGTATGAATTAATCTAAAAGCAGTAGTTAATCGTACGCTAACTTTTACAAATATATAAGTTAGCAAATACCCGCATAAACTCGCGTGTTAAATAGTCAGTATACCACGAGAAATAAAAAAAAAACGCGATTGATGTGATGTGTCTTTGCCTCAATTTCTCTCTTATCTTTCTTCGTCCAAATACAACATATTTATAGGGTGTGTAGATTTATTTTTCTATCGCTTTTTTACTCCACCCTTTGCTGCTGAGGTTCAAACTGTCATGTACTTACCAATAGTAGACTATAATCATTTTTTTTAAGCATTCAAATAAAAAACATTCTATACAAAAGAAGTGAATATTAGTATTTTACCCAGAAAGGCAAAAACGTTTTCACGGGATCGATCATTGTTAGATAACATTCGATCGTGATACGGCACTGGTGGGTAGCTCTGTACAGGAAGCAAGTCAGTGGACAAGCAAGTGACAAAAACTTTTCAATGTTTGACACGTTCTCCGCGAGGACGCTATCGTTTATTCTTTCACAGGAAAAACGCTTTTTTTCAAAGTTGTAAAAATGGGGAAAACTTTACAATAAAGACAGAACTAATAAAAGATGCTATCATCACTTTCTAAATATAGCAAGTGACGAAACAGAACTTTATAGTTCTGTGTTAATTTGGTTTCAGGTGTTAATATGGATATAATTATTCCTAATTACCAACCTAAATTAAATTTTCTTCTGGGTTTATACGTCACTGATACATACCAAATATCCGTATTTACATGCAGCTAGTCCAGAGAGGTTAAAGACAATGACACCAATAACAAAACACTTCTTAAAACGTTTGAATTTTTGACAAATTCTACCGGATGTTTATTCCAATAAAAACATTTAATACGTAATCATCGAGAAAACCATACATTTGTGTACAAAAAATCGAGACGTCCTATTCTAAAGATTGTGAAAATTGTTGGATCGATTTAACACGGTACATATTTTGAGCATTTAATTACGACGGGTGCCAAATGTTAAGCAGTTTCTGCAACAAAGGTTACTAAAGGTTTTTAGCGGGAATTGTGTTCCTCTTTAGTTTTCTATGTATTGTTTTGTAAACTGGTGTTTGTCTTTTCGGCGTTTTTCGTTTTTTGACATAGTGTTGCCAGTTTGTCTTCCATTGACGAGTTTTAATGCCTCATTGGTATCTTTTGCCTCCATTTTATAACCCTTTCCCCAAAGAAGAAGTTTGTTTTCATTAGAGATTTACATTCATACAATATTTATACACCAAATTTACTGATGGCGAAAAAAATCTTTCTAGAAGGGATATTCATTGAGACCAAGGTGTATTTGAGATCCTCATTGACTTCCATTAATGCTTTAGAATTTGAATTCGATGACGAATAACCCAGCGTGATGTGGTTCTTTTGTACCGAAATTCACAGGACAAGGAGAACAAGAAAACAATGAGCAGGAAAGAAGCAAGAAATAAACATATTGAAGTAAATTACAGAAATTTCTGTTACGATTATAGTTGTTCATGCTGGTAGACAATAATGCCCGAAATGCCCTGCATGATCAAGTTTCTGAACGTTTAATGCATATAGTTCCAAAAGACAGTAAAACACCGATATGAATTGAATTTTAAGTTTAAGGATCGAATCTAGAATTTATAAAATGTGTAATGATAAGCACAGCTAACCTAAACGTTAGATACTAGTAAGAATTATAGATGATCTGAATGATGGTATCTATGTGAGTATATGTTTACAGGTTTTGTTCGGGGGATTGAATAGGAAAAAGCTGATACGATTCAGTGGTATTTCCTTGTCACTTCTCGACTGTTTTTGGTTAGTTTTACGTCCTTTAATTATATAAAAAAGCAGATTTTTATTTATTGCTGCAGTTGCATGAATTTCTGGATAATAGTAAGGGAGCTACCATTTGATTTTTAGGGGGGCTAGGATGAAATTTTAAAAAAAAAGGCAGGACAGGAGTTTTGAGTAAAAAAAAAAAACAGGCTGGATGACAATTTATGTAAAAAAAGTCAAGATAAACTATTAAAAAAAAGGCAGGACCGAATAGAGAAAAAAATAAAAAGGCAGGACAGAGATTACAACTAAAAAAAAATGCAGGACAAAATTTTTCATCCTAGCCCCCCATAAAGATCAAATGGTAGCTCCCTAAATAATAATTTGTGTGACTTGCAAGTGACATATTGTTGTAACCGTAGACTGCCTTTCTATTATATGAGACTGTTATCTGAAATAATAAGTACACATCGAGGGCAGAACTTTCAATGTAGTTTCGTTATCTTTTAATTTCAACATATATGAATATTTGATCGGTGTTTTCAGTTGATTTCTTCATTATTTATTTTGAATGTTAAAATGCATGATACTGAAAATTTTTTTTTCATATAAAAACTAAATATGCTAAACCACAACGATGTCGGTAAAACCAAATACAAGCAACAGCGGTTCACTGTTATGAAAAAAGACCAGTCTGTAGTTCTGAAATATGTAATCAAACTGAAGAAATGCAATACTTGGGATAAAATTGTACCGCAACACTGCACTAAACAGTCAAACCAATATTGTTGCTCGTGATACTGCTGTTAATAGTATTGCTTGTTATACATCGAGTTTCTTATTATACATTGAGTTTATCGGTGAATAGAATAAAAAGCAAACTAAAAGATGAATTTTTACAGTAATTTGCATTTAACGACTTTGTGGTAACAATTAGCCCTTCTAGCAATTCAGATGTCTGATTTGGGCGTGACAGTCAATTTTCATTGGCGGAGGAAGCCGAACGCACCTGCCACTTGCGTAGGTTCGTACTAAAAACATCAGTGTTGATAAGCTAGTGATACAGTACTAGTAGTTGAATTACTTTGACCACTCGACCACCGAGGCCATTCAAACGGTGAAGAATATAGGAGCTAATAGGCTATCATATTAGTATAATAACTTTACTGAATATTACAAAAAAGCAGATGACTGAAAAATAGAATTTAAACACCAAGAAATGAAATTAACTTATTTACATTCAAAAGGACAAGAAACAAACTATTTAATGACGCATATGATGTGATCAATTACAGTAAAACTTGTTAACGTGTATTTTTGTAAAAGCTAATTTGCTTCAACAAAATTTATATCGACTGAGTAATTTTGTCACAATCTTTACATCATTATCAAATGCACATATTCGTACAATATAGTTAAATTTATCTTCACACGGTTTCTTTAGTGATTGTAATTGCTTCATCATTTTTACTTAGACTTGCAACTTGGAAAGTTTTTGATAAAGGTGAATCTTTAAAAGCGCCATCAACGCAGCAACGTTAACAACCGAATTTTAAAAACGAAATTATTTAGATTATATTATAAACTATTTTGTCTGTCAAACAGGTGCCAAATGGACAACAGCAACCTGATTTTAATCAACCAAAAGATTGGATGATACCCGCTATACTGGCAGCCTTCTTCTGTTCACTACCAATGGGGTTGCTTGGAATTATAAGCGCCAAGGAAGTAAGCCTTTTTGCTTTTCGTGTTTATCATGTTCTAGTTATAAACGAACATTTAGACCCGTTCACACTAGCATTTATTTTAACCAATATAAATTTAAATCGATCTAAATAAAACCAGTTAGCGTTCACATTATCTGAAATCCTAACGATCTATATCAGTCTAATCTGAACCACTGCGTTAGATAGATATATACTTTATTCTTTAAAAACTAAATACATGGACAAGCTTACAGAGAAAGTTCAATAACGATATAGATACAAATACAATAGTTCACGCTACAAGAAAACAAGCAATCGATCTGACCTTATTACCCGTGAAACTGAAAACAATGTGTATAAATAGAAATATAAAATCAAAGTATTGTGTTGATACACACGCTTGGAAAAAAAATAATGGATGGAGTTATTGTTTCACTTGAATTACAAGTTCAAATGTTGATACTGCTGTTCGTATTCGTTATTTTCAGCCCTTTTATATATGTTGTCATCCATTTTGTAATGAATTGCACGTGTAATTTTACCGTCATACATGTGCACAATTTATTTTCGATTCAATCGTACTAGTTTAGATCGATCTTTACATTTAAAGTTAGATCGGTTCACTTGAGATCGATTCAATCTAAACAACCTCTTTTGGTGTTTTAGTTTAGACCGATTCAAGATTGATTCAAGATTGATTCAAAGCGTTCACGTTGGACTTTTAAAATCGATCTAAAGTGAACCGATCTAGTTTAAATCGATCTAAAAGAGAGGTGAAAGATACCTAAGGGACATTCAAACTCATATATCTAAATGTCCAAGTGTGAACGGGGTCTTACTTAACGTAGAATCAACCGAATTTTACATGTGCGTATATTTGATTTTTTACATGTTTGGGCGCGCTTATGTGAAGGAGTGTTAAACAAACAAATTCTGATGAAAAATTCTGATAAGTTCAATTCCAATTTCTACCAAATTAGGGTGAAATGATATATTGGTGTTTTCATTTGAGATTTTGATCGATAACCTCAACCGCTATCACATTACTCTAATTACATTAAACGAAAAAAAATTATGCCAGACTACATTTTCATATAATGAAGACATAATCTTTCAATCAGTTTAATTGAGGTCTGGAGCTGGCATGTCAGTAACTGCTAGTAGTCCTTTGTTCATTTATGTATCATTGTCATTTTGCTTAGTTTCTTTTGTTACCTATTTTGACATCGGACTCGAACTTCTTTTAAACTGAGTTTTACTGTGCGTATTGCTATGCGTTTCTTTATTCTACATTGGCTAGAGGTATAGGGGGAGGGTTGAGATCTCACAAAACATGTTTAACCCCGCCGCATTTTTGCGCCTTTCCCAAGTCAGGAGCATCTGGCCTTTGGTAGTCTTGTATGTTTTTTAATTTTAGTTCATTTATATGTTTTGGAGTTTAGTATGACGTCCATTTTCACTAAACTATAATAGCTAGTACACAATTTTATTTAGGGGCCAGCTGAGGAACACCTCCGGGTGCGGGATTTTCTCGCTGCGTTGAAGACCCATTAGTGGCCTTCGGCTGTTGTCTGCTCTTTGGTCGGGTTGTTGTCTCTTTGACATATTCTCCATTTCCATTCTCAATTTTAACAACCAACGACAACCACGCGCTTGGGACAGTCACATCTAGATTGGTGTGGGGTTAAACGAGTTTGTGAGCGCCCATCCGCCATAAACTGGGACAGTGTACCATCATACAGTGACATTCAATTGAAAAGGGACAAAAGAACAACACAACACAAGGACAACCAGTAACATTCGGATGAAAAGGACAATTAAACAGCACAAGGACAAACAGTAAAAATCAGTTGCAAAGAGACAATTTGAAAGCACAACACAAGGACAAATAGTAAAAATCGGTTGACAAGGAATATGTAACTGCACAACACAAGGATTAACAGTAAAAATCAGTTGAAAGGGACTATGTAAATGCACAACACAAGGATAAAAAACAAAAATCATGTGAAGGACAATTCAATAGCATAACCCAAGAATTAACAATACAAATCAGTTGGAAAAGGGACATTGTAACAGCACGACACAAGGATAAATAGTAAAAATTCAGTTGGAAAAGGGACATTGTAACAGCACAACACAAAAACAAAAATTCAAAACCAGTTGAATAAAGGTTTGACAAGTCAGATCGATACTAAACACTAAATCACTATGAAATTGAGAAAGGAAATAAAGTTCCGATCTAAGAGTACCCGCATTTACTGCATAAATATTAAAACATCCGACGAATAAGCGTCAAGACGACATCATACAAATTCTACAAATACGTAGATACCGATTTAGAAGATGGTGAAGGATGTTACTATAAGTATATTTATAAAATTTATATGTATTAATTCTTTTTTAACAGCCCCCCCCCCCCCCCCCCCCCAAAAAAAAAAAAAACAAAAAGAAAAAAATGGGATACCATTTTCCATAAAATATAATTGTGCAAAAACAGCATGCAGAAATTTTTTAATTACTTTGTGGCCTTTTTTTAGCAGAACGCCTAGGAAAAAGCCTCTAGTCAATTACATTATTTAGTGTCATATTTATGTGTTTACTCGGATTTCTTTGATTTTGATTTAATTATGTTTTTCAACTCTTTTTGTACAAAAGAAAAGACTAAGATGAAATAATAATAATAATTGAGGACATTTGTTTCGAGTCAGTATATCAATATACTAGATGGTATGTCGCACAAGATGAATAGGTGTCAATCTGATGTTGTCAAGGACACAATAACACCGAATGAAATAGGTATTCCTATGATCATCTTAAAAGATGACATAAATACAACCTTTATTTAGTCTTTCTTTGAAATAAGAAGATGTGGTATGAGTGCCAATGAGACAACTCTCCATCCAAGTCACAATGTGTAAAAAGTAAACAATTATAGGTCAAAGTACGGTCTTCAACACGGAGCCTTGGCTCACACGGAACAGCAATCTATAAAGGGCCCAAAAATGACTAGTGTAAAACAATTCAAACAGGAAAACCAACGGTCTAATCTATATACAAAACGAGAAACGAGAAACACCTATGAACCACATCAACAAACGACAACCACTGATCAACAGGCTCCTGCCTTAGGACAGGTGCATACAAAAACCTATATTCCTTTTTGTACTACAAAACTTCAGACAACTTTGTTTATATTCGACACTGTACTGTACAACTTTGTTTATATTCAGCACTATACTCTACAACTTTGTTTATATTCGGCACTGTACTGTAAAACTTTGTTTGTATTCGGCACTTTACTGTACAATTTTCAAATATATTAGATTGCAATGACAACTTGCAACATTGTTTCATTTCGTAATGTTATGGTAAAGCAAAATGTAAAAATTTGTTGTATACTCACTACTTATAAAATTGAGAATGGAAATGGGGAATGTGTCGAAGAGACAACAACCCGACCATAGAACAGACAACAACAGAAGGTCACCAACAGGTCTTCAATGCAGCGAGAAATTCCCGCACCCGGAGGCGTCCTTCAGCTGGCCCCTAAACAAATATATATACTAGTTCAGTGATAATGAACGCCATACTAAACTCCAAATTGTACACAAGAAACTAAAATTAAAAATAATACAAGATTAACAAAGGCTAGAGGCTCCTGACTTGGGACAGGCGCAAAAATGCGGTGGGGTTAAACATGTTTATGAGATCTCAACCCTCCCCCTATACCTCTAGCCAATGTAGAAAAGTAAACGCATAACAATACGCACATTAAAATTCAGTTCAAGAGAAGTCCGAGTCTGATGTCAGAAGATGTAACCAAAGAAAATAAACAAAATGACAATAATACATAAATAACAACAGACTACTAGCAGTTAACTGACATGCCAGCCCCAGACTTCAATTAAACTGATTGAAAGATTATGTCTTCATCATATGAATATCAGGCACAATCCTTCCCGTTAGGGGTTTAGTATCATACCATCATAACATATATGAGAAGAACATAACCCGTGTCATGCCAACAACTGGTTTTTAAATAAATGTGTTTAGTGCCGATGCAAAGACCCTATAAGTTTCACAGTAACTTGATCACCAAATGGTACACGTAATGGTAGGGATCTATATTTTACTACTTCTAATATTGTGTACGGTATTGAAGGTACTCTTTGATGACTGATATGTGTCGATGAAACACGACAAACACTAAAACGAAAGAATGAATGATCACCACGGATGTAACAACAAAATTGATAGGTGTATGTATTTTGTCTACTTCCAGGTGTAGTGATCCTCTGTTCGACGCAATGAGAGTCACGTTCATCGAAAATATACACTACCTTCAGTTCATACCGTATCTATGAACAGTTTGTTACTTTTTGTTTATAAACTTTTGGAAACTGTATCTTTGATGATGTTTTTCTAAACCATTATCAAAGCTAAATTTTCTATTCCAAAAGGACCAGAACACTTTCGGTATAGATTGGTTGCAATTGTTATGGACATTGCTAACCACAAAGTAATCGTTCTGTTACAACTCTTCCGAAAGATGAGGAAAAACGTTGTGCTTTACGTAGAATTCGCTAATCAGGTTGAAGGTGCTGTCAATTAATATGAAAATAAGAAGATGTGGTATGATTGCCAATGAGACAAATCTCCACAAGAGACCAAATGACACAGCAGAAATTAACAACTATAGGTCACCGTACGGCCTTCAACAATACCGCATAGTCAGCAATAAGGCAACATTAGTGTACGATGATAAAATATCGGAAATCAATTAAAAAGGGACAAACTAAGGTAACAAACAAAAACTAAGGGAACTGCATATATTACAAAGGAGAGAAACCGGGTGCGTCGACAGGGTAAGCGTTTCCTGCTATACTTGCATCACCCGCCTTGTGAAATCATACTCAGCCAAAAGGTGACAATCTGGAATTGAACACAATCAGTCGAACAATAGATCAGACGACTATTCTTGTATCTAAAGATCTAAGACCGCAAAACATGTCGCGTGTTGAGACACGGACACATTGTACCAGTCAAACCAATTAGTGACGGTAAAACTTTTACTTTATAGTATAGTGTTGATTTCAGTCGTTCTTCCTCATAACTCTGTTGGAACAATTTGGTGTAAGGAGCACGACCTTGCTTATGAAGACCGTATAGTGTAATACACGAACGTAACGTATCAATAGAGATATGTACACTTTATCGATCTGTGTCAATATAGCGGAAAAGATCAAGATATCCTTTATCAATATTAGCAATATTAGCAATATAAGCAAATATTGTCAATCAAAAATATGCGCACAAATCAATACCTGATAACTTCAAAGATATAGTTGCACCTGTCATTTCATATTTCTACACCAAAGATATTGCATCCACTGTTTTAAACCGCAAGAGGATATGAGAGATTTTTACCATCCAGGATGTAAAATACAAACCTCCTGATTGCGTGCTCATGTTCATCGTCCCCATACAGGTATAGTCCTTTGGTCATTTTATTACTGGAGACCTTGGTATTGCCAACAAGGGACAACAAAGAGAGTTGTTAGCTAAATCGAATTCCCCAGCCCATCAACCGTAATAAGAGTTTCAAGCTTTCAAGCATGCAGTTGAAGATTATGCCAGAAAATGGGTAAATCGCAAGCCAAATGAATCTACGACCTGCAATGAGCACACGAGTTTAAAACCCTTTCCAGAAGCCCGAGGTTCTGGATGCTTTATGTTTTATCCATGACAAATATGTTGTTGTCGGAATTCACAGAAAAGTTTGGAATCACACATTTACCACTACACCATTCACGAAAGAGGGGATTTTAGAAAATCACTAACTCGTTCTTTTCTCCTTTGGTATTAACATAAAAAAGGACGACACAATCTCCCGTTTTTACACTGGATACCTAAACTTCACAAAAATTCTTATAATCAACGATAAATATCCCATATATATGATCATATATTGACATATGTCTGAAGTTTTAACCATCATTATTTCTAGAGTAAAGGGTTGCTTTCAGAAATATTGTGATGATGCATATTCAACCGGTGGTGTCAATCGGATCAGCATTCTTTAAAGTTCTAAAGATCTACTGCAAAATATCCAATCGCATACATCGTTTCATTAAACTGAGCTTTTAAATTTTCTACAAAGAGAGACGAAGGATACCAAAGGGACACTCAAACGCTTAAGTCAAAAATAAACTGACAACGCCATGGCTAAAAAAGAAAAGACAAACAGACAAACAACAGTACACAAAACACAAAACACAGCAGACAAAGACAGAGCAACACGAATCCCACCAAAAAACTGGGGGTTATCTCAGGTGCTCCGGAAGCATGATAAACAGATCCTGCTCCACATGCTCCACATGCGGCACCCGTCGTGTGGCTTATGTTAGTACAAACCCGGTGATAAGTCTAATTCGGTAGGTCACATTCGGGGAAAAGGGGACGGGATTGTAGATACGACAATTGGAACATAAACGTTGTCATCTGTGAAACGGATATTCCATAACGGTCAACCAACTCGTGATGTCGTCCGTAAAATTTACGAAGAGAATTGTAGATACAAATTTCTTATTTTTTGGTCATGAGAACAGCACTGATTCCAAAATTAAATCCACGGAATATCATTTCAACAAATTGGTGGACTTTAAGATCGACTTTGGAGGATTGGTATTTCAACAGACAGTCGTTATTCCAATGGATACTAATATTGCACTCCTACTGAAAGACTTGTTTTCGTATTTGTATTAAGCAGAATTAATTCAAAACCTTATCAAGTTTGACCTTTATCCTCGTGAATACACTGTTATTTACGACGTATGATTCGTAACCGAATGTTTATGGTATTAGTATATTTTGGGCATGATATGATATTTTCAAACAGATATGATTTGAATAAACAATTTTAACATTAAATGTTACATTCATTTATTGAAATTCCTATATATTTTTTTATTCTAGTCAAGACTGGCAAAACAACATGGAGATATGGAGCTTGCATATATAAAGGCGAAACGTGCTCAAAACATGGTTTTGTGGGCGGTAATTGTTGGGATTATAGAATGTCTTTTAATTGGAGGTTTAGTTGTTAGATTGTATGTGCTGCAGTTCTGAACATCATTTTTTTATTCAATTTATATTTCATGATAAAAGTTTTCTGTTGATTTCTATCATTAATTTCGATCACTACCAAATTTTTATAAGAGTGTAATATGAGTGTAATAAGAATTAAAGTAGATGTTCGAAATAACTTGTTTGTTATAGGTGAGCAACGGAAAATTATTATGAATCCTTTGAGTTAAATTGTAAAACATTAATAATCCAACATTTTACCAACAATTTGCTAACAAATATTATGAAAAAAATCTGTCTACCGATATTTAGTGCTTTCAGGTGCTCGACGAATACTGTGCATGGTAAAAGTTCTAACAACACGTGAATAAATCAGTATATTGTAACTCTTGCTGTATATTTACCGATCACACCAAGATTGGAGTAAAAGAAAGATCATTGGATATCTTTGTGAAAGATGATTACTGACAGATTTATATATCGTAGCAATAACTCCTTCTTTTACTCGTTTTTGACACCATAAACATTTGATTTGCTGTCGGATTCAAATTGTCATGGGTAACACTACATGTGCCACAAGTGGAATAGGAAATGCTGATCCTTCCGTCCATTTTTGTTTACAGTTCTTGTTGTATTGCGTTGTTGTCTGTGGTGACGTTTTGGATTTCAATAAACGTTATTGAAATCCAAATATATATGTAGTACTGGTTAATTATTGATTAAAGGATTCCGTTACCACAAATTACTTAAACCTTAAGTTTACTAAATTCTTTCTTGATACAAGGATTTGGTTTGGACGTTTGGCTATACCTGTAGAAAACTTATTACAAACGGGATAGAACATCCAATTTTTACGGTGATGTTGTTTACCGAGCCCGAAAATTTAGATACGATCCGGGTAAACTTATTGATCCTATAAATAATCTTATTCTGAACGGTTATGAGTTCAGTTCTGTGAGTGTCATTATATCTTTGAGTTGTTTTTATCGGTATAAATATTGATTTTGTTATCACTTAATTTACACCCAGTTAAATAGTATTGCTATACACATATGTACATTCATGGTCCTACATTTTGTCGATGTCTATATAGTAATGAATATTCATTACTTTTTTATTTTGGGGTGCTATTTTTGGATAGCTCGGTGTTGTTGGCAGATCTTCGAAAGTCTGTGTTAAATAAACACATAGTGTTCAGACTCCGGCAACTTAAGAGCTTAACATTTTAACTAGCTGTATAAATATACACCTGTCTATTGTTGTAGATTGAATGTTATTCTACAGATATCTTTGGTAATTTGTGTCGTAATCACGCCTTGTTACCTTCATCATTTCAACCAAATGTTCGACTTTTTCTTCGTTTCTCTGCTCAACATTTTATTGAAATACGAAAGATTTTTTAGCATGATTAGGTTGCTCTTTCATTGAAGTATATCCTCAAAACTCCTTTATCATGAACCCCAAGGGTGACAGGAAATAAAAATATGGTCAGCTCTTAGTCTTCTTCCGACCGTTAGTTGCAAACTCATTGCAAAAGTGGTAGGTCCGTTTATTGTGCGAGATGCATAAATTCGCAGCCACATTCGTCAATCACCCTTCATTGTGTTGATTATAGATGATGTATATCAAAAGTCAAGTCTCGTGACTGCCTTTTTAAAAAAAACTAGTTAAAGGAAAAGTTCACCAACTGAAGTATTATATAAATCTATCATTCATAATATACGGTCTGTAACATCGACCTGTATTAGAGTTTTGTAAATATCGATTCATCGTTATTAATAAATTAAATGTCGGATCAAAATTACTGTACGTTAATTGTTACTGTTGATCAATACCAGACCCATTTCGAAATGTAGTCACATGCAATTTAAATGTGTGTCAATAAAATAAAATCCACAGAATAATATATACCTGCTGCACAACATGGACAACTATCCAGGTATGTAAATCTACAAGCTATATATGCAATAAAGATTATATATATAGTATATGAATATAATGTTTTAAAAGTTGTAAACTTGGTTTATTAAATATAATATACTTATTATCAACTTCCTTGTTCAAAACAAACAAATTTACACTGAAAAAATGTTGTAAATTTGTCCTAGGACTATCAAAAACATGTAATATATCAGCCAACCAAAACAGAAGTAGGTAGATTGGCTATGACTTCATCTGTTAAACCACAATTCATGTTATATTTTGTTGATTTCATACCATGATGTTAACCCTCTGTTAAAACTATGAATTAAATATTAAGTCCCTGCATAATGGTGGTTTTTATTGTGGTTTTGCTCTAAAGAGACGGGATTAGCTGCTGCAGATTTTGAAACTTAAGATAAACTATATAGTAAAATTAAATATTCCTTAAAGATGAAATTTAAACAGATAACACATGACGTCTATACTAAAAAGGTATTAAATATTTTTTCCCTATTACAGACAAATAAAATCATTTCTTCAGAGCAAAATAAAATCTGAGTTAAAAATAGTGGACTACTTATCAAAACTATCAATTATATTATTTAAACCAGATTGTTAATCTCTAAATTTCGGGTAAGTGAAGTTAAAAATGGAAGATATAGAAATATTCCCAGAGACCAAAGGTTCTGTAAATATTGTAATAAACTAGAGAATGCATACCACTTTTTTCTCGATTGTTAACTGAACTCAACTTAAAGAGATCAGTTATTTTTAAAAAACCAATAATATAAAACCCGGTTATACAAATTATCAACTACGTTTCAAGCTAAAACAACTTTTAAATCCTAAATATAACGTTTGTAAGCAGTTTGTGACTTTATAGTTGCGAAAATAAGGTCCATATCAAGTTACATTATCAGGACTATTTTTTTGTTAATGTTTATTCTTGTAATTCTAGACTGTCGTGTTAATACTGAACTGTCTTAGATGCATGGTTTAATTTTTAGTTGTTATCGGCTTTGAACTAGCTTACAGTAACTGCGAGTACTCTCAGATCTGTACTTTGTGTCTTTTGTGGTTTTGTTACGTTTTCTGTGCTTTGTATATAGATCCGATGAGTGTAGCCCTTATCAACTGATTTTTGTAGTTTGTTCTCATTTTGTACTGTTACACCACTGTCCCAGGTTAGGGGCGGGTTTCACGCCAGCAAACATGTTAAACCCCGCCACATTCTGTATGTGCCTGTCCCAAGTCAGGAGCCTATAATTCAGTGGTTGTCGTTTGTTGCTGTATATCATATTGTTTTTTAGTTTATTGTTTTGTACATAAAACCGTTGGTTTTCTCGTTTGAATTGTTTTATATTTCTTGGCCCTTTATAGCTAACTATGCGGTATGGGTTTTGCTCATTGTTGAAGGCTGTACGGTGACCTATAGTTGTTATCTTCTATGTCATTTGGTCTCTGGTGGAGAGTTGTCTCAGTGGCAATCATACCACATCTTCTTTTTTTATATATATTTTGTGGGTTATTTTCTTGACCAATATGGATGTAATTTTCAAATAAAGTTATTTTATACTATTACATAATCAACTAGGTTAATGGCAAGTAAATTTGCCATGTAAATCTCACATAATATTTAAAATACATACATCTAAAAGTTGTTTACCTCTTGTATCAAGTTTTTTTTATCACAACTATACCTTAATTCTCGTACATTTTCTGAATCATAATTTTTATATATAGGAATATGCACAACTATCATATATTCATCATTTTGTTAAAAAATCTGGCTTTGAACATGACCGGGCTTTCAAATCGCCACACAATACAATTCCGCTTTCATTCTTGTCATTCTTATATTTGTTAGTAGTATCTACTTTCTAATAAATATCCACTAAATCGTTTGAATATCTTGAGTTGCTTGGTGTTATATATGCAAAAAGGAGAAAGATATCATTCGTCATGCAAGTCGAAAAATTGTTTTAGCCATTGGAAATCTTTACTCGCATTTTTCTAAAAAAATTACTCCTTGGCGAAAATGATTTTTGATCAGGATAACCAAGCCCTCCATAAAATCTAAAATAAGACGATTTTGATCTACATACTGAAAAATATTGATGGTGTCATCTCCAAGATGGGTTTCAGTTAACATACCAATGTCATTATTTCCCATTTGTCTTATAAACTATTTGTCATGAATGTTGTTATATGGGTTGGATATCACTCCTCCGACAATCACATTCCAAATACTTAATATTAATAATCAACATCTCTTCCTTCAGAAAAGTCTGGCTATCCGCCACCACCTGCCTATAGTCAGGTTTACTCTCAGCCGGGTCAAGGATTCTCACAACCAGGTCAAGGATTCTCACAACCAGGTCAAGGGTTTTCACACCCGGGTCAAGGTTTTTCACAATCTGCAGTGTACAATCAACCAAATATTATACCCTCAAGAAATGTTGTCGTGAGTATGAAACTTAAATGAATAAACATTTACTTATCTACCTTTAAAGTTAGACTAGGAATTTTCTGATTTGCCCACAAAGAGCCCCGTTATTTTTAACTTGTATGCCTCTACGTAAAGGCGATATTGTAAAAATGGGAGAAGATACCGAGGGGCAATAAAAAATCAGTATTCCAATAAAAACAAACAACACCTTGGCAAAGAAACGAAGTAAATACAATGATAACATGACACTACACAGATAACTAAGATGAAGCAACACGAACCCCATCAAAAACCGGCGAAACTCAGATTCTCGTGATGGGTAAGCAATTCTTGCTTTATTAGTGGCACCCGTCTTATTACTTGGTGCGTTATATCCTTTTAAATTATTTATACTTTCTGAAAATTAATCAGAATCCTCACTTTCTCAGCGTGAAAAAAACTACATTACCGACTGTTCAACCTACAAATATCAAAACCCACACAAATCAAAACAGACTCGTGAACAAAAAGAACACATGGCCCAGACGGTCCGACTAAGTACAGGGACAACATGGGGTCAAACCATACATTTTAAGTCTATGCTCTTTTAGAATTGTGAAGTAATATCGTAATCGATAAACAATGACAGATTCTCAATTTGTAATGAAAGGAGACAAATCATGTTTTTGTATTGATTTGTATTTTTAAGGTACCGAACGGACAACATACACAAGGGAACATACCCAAAGACTGGACCGTGCCTGCAGTTTTTGCAACCTTCTGTTGTGCTTGGCCATTGGGGATAATGGCGATCTTAAGCGCAAGTAACGTGAGTCTTAAACTTATATAGTAATGAGAGTCTATTTATATTTTTATATGTTGCAGTTAATAGAAGTTTAAATATGATTTTGTCTATATAAAACTGTTATTCGAAAAATAGAAAATTGCAGGATATGGTATGGACATACCTTACACAAAACCATACTGTCTAACATGAAGGTGGTATTTGTATAATCACTATAATGCATGTATTTCTTTTCCAATAAGATGGATGGGAGTGTTTGTGGTAAATATTATATGCATATATCGATGTGAGCCAAGGCTCCGTGTTGAAGACCGTACTTTGACCTATAATGGTTTACTTTTATAAATTTGGACTTGGATGGAGAGTTGTCTCATTGGCACTCATACCACGTCTTCTTATATCTATATTTCAAAATAAAAATATGTTAATGTTCAATAAATATGAACCTTTGTTCAAGACCTAAAAGTTGAAACGGATATTTAGCGTACAAGCTCACAAGGTCACAGTCCACAGGAAGACACGTCACCGTACCCAGGCACATTAATCTGCCTCCTAGTCGACCTCCACGTCACAAGGTCACAGTCCACATGAAGACACGTCAACTTACCCAGACACATTATTCTGCCTCCTAGTCGACCTCCACGTCACAAGGTCACAGTCCACAGGAAGACACGTCACCTTACCCAGACACATTAATCTGCCTCCTAGTCGACCTCCACGTCACAAGGTCACAGTCCACAGGAAGACACGTCAACTTACCCAGACACATTATTCTGCCTCCTAGTCGACCTCCACGTCACAAGGTCACAGTCCACAGGAAGACACGTCACCTTACCCAGACACATTATTCTGCCTCCTAGTCGACCTCCACGTCACAAGGTCACAGTCTACAGGAAGACACGTCACCTTACCCAGACACATTATTCTGCCTCCTAGTCGACCTCCACGTCACAAGGTCACAGTCTACAGGAAGACACGTCACCTTACCCAGACACATTATTCTGCCTCCTAGTCGACCACACTCTTTGCTCTTTCTCTAAACGACAGAGAGTCGCTGTTTGATGAAATGTTAGTTCATTACCTTAAGATAAATAGATTATCTGTACATTGTAGGCAAATATAAAATTTATTTTGTACAAGCTTTAGAAACGGAGAGAAAAGCGAAGCTCGCCTAGCTTTTCTAATTTTTCGTAGCGTGTAAAAATACATTTTATATTTTTTCCTGCAATGTACAAATAAAAGTCCGAATTATACACCAATAAATTCCCTTAAAATGGCGTTTAATCCTATAATAACCGTTAACAGTTCGTAATCTTCAATATAAATGAAGCTGTAACTGTATACCAGAAGAAGAAGAAGAACTCACAACAGACGAAGAATACCAGAAGACAATAAACGTTTATATCGCTTCATGATATAGATCTGTCAACCTGTATGTTATATTAGAAAGGTCGATTGCAGGATAATATACAATTAAACTTGAAAATTGAAAAAGCAATTGTAGTGCTGACCAAAGATGAACTTTTAGAATAGAATAAAATAATTACATTACACGTTTGTTTCATTAGAATCCGTAATTTTGATTGGCTGTCAACAATCGCCAGGCACTCTATTACCGTATTTTATTTCCGATTAGAATACAACAGTTACGACTGCCCGCGCTATCCGTGATAATGGTAAAACAATGCATAGAAAAACAAACGAAAAGCTTGATATAAATTTTAAGTTAGTGGTTTTAGCATTAAAATGTAATTTTAATAATTGAATGCTTCTTTTTGTAATTTTATAGTGTTGTAAAAGCGTTGATCGTGCGCACATGCTACGAAAGCGCTTCATACAAAATGTGCTTCGGTCAACGTCTTTACACCCCTATAAATTATAAAAAGGATTCAATTCTTAAATGAAAGCGATGTAATTGGGGACAAATTTGGAACCAACCATAGTGACAGTTTCAGAGCAAAACGGTGAATGGTTTAGCACTCAAAAGTCTGTTTCTGTATTGCTGAAGTTCCTCCTAATTAAAATGATGACTCTAATAAGTTGTTTGCACTATTAGTTTCGGAGCCGGTACGGTGAAATGTTGACCACTTAACGAGCCTTAATTGTGTGTAATAGTCTTTACTCTTCGTATCGCTGAAATTTCTTTCAATAATGGCAACATGTTGAATATTGCACCCGTCTACTTCTCATTAGCCTCAGACATTAAGCCTATACATATAAAACATTTTGTTTGAAACATCGAATAATTTACATGAACTCTGTCTGTATGAAGTATGCAAACTAAAATAAAAGGTAACAAGAAAAAGTTTTGAATCTGGGATAGCAACGCAAAAAAATATTACATATAAGATCATTCTTAGGTTTGATTCATCAATTAAGAATTATTATTTATTTTTTTACAGGCAAAACAAGCAGTCCAACGTGGAGATATGGAATTAGCACATTTGAAGGCAAAGAATGCCAGAAACCTAGTAATAGTTGCAGTAATTGTGGGACTTCTTGGTTGGGCTTTTTTAGTGGCATATATATTAATTCGGATTTACGTATTTTAGTTGGAGAGTTGATTATTCCAATTGAAAGGCCAGACAGTTTACATAAAAACGGATGAATTAAAATCACATGTTTCAATTAGTAGAATATGTATAATGTTTGTATATTATTTAAGAAATGATCTGAAATAGTTCTGGAAAACCTGATATTATTGTAATACAATTAAATTATTTTTTACTCATTCCAGATTTATTTTCTGTCTATTATATTTATTTTACGTTTTCTTATATAAATTATTATGCATTGTTATAAATTTATGAGGATTTAATTACTCAATTTGGATCTGCATGAACGGACATACTGGGTATACGTGAAAGCTACAGTAACCCATAGAAACACAAAAACAAAAACAAACGTCTAGCGGTCAACATATAGTCTACAACAATATACAGTCGTCTGTACAATATGGCCAGCAAGATATACTGAAAAGACAACCACTGACGAGGTTCCTGACTTGGGACAGGCGTATGAACATGAACTCTTTTTAAAAGATATCAACCACTTCCTCATTTTATAACAGTATAATAGTTGACAAAACACCAGTTCAAACAAAAATAACCTGCTGTTATGGAATTGTGCCGTCGTATTTACTCTTAATATGGCTGTGCTTCAGAGTACATTTCATCCAGGACGGTCGTAAACAGTACAATAAGACACGATCCAATGACTTACACAGAACATGCAGAGGGAACATCTTAGTCTAACTTAAAAATAAAAATTAACGAATTGGTGTCATCCCAAAAAATACCAAACGCAATGATTGGAAAACAATAATATAGTTTAACCTCGTCAGTTATATATATAGTCAATAAGCCAGATATATGGAAAGATTAAAGGGCATTGACTCGTTATTTTTATGAATATTATTACTGCAAAATTTGGGTGTAAACTACTACTTTTTATTACTTTACTACAGATTGAATAATACTTCAACAATAACCATCTATATTTGTGATAAGTTGAAATTGTCGTTTTCAACATTTGCCCGTGTCTAATACATAGTAAGTACATTTAAGCACCCCAAGTGTTCAAATTAGTGGATTCATTTATGCCACGGTGGTTGCCCTGGAGACAATATATCATATAGTATTGGGCAGAACAAAGTAGTAACGTAATTAGCATTACTTATAAAAGGACTTCAACATTGAGCTGCAGTGATATCACAATTACAGCCATCAGTGTAGAACAACCAAAGTTAAGTGAGAAATAGAATAAGTTGTTTGTTTAATTGAATTGATTCAACTTTCTTTATATGACAGATCAAGATGTACATATGGTCCATATATCATTCTTTGACTTTAAGAAATCAATATACATTCTTCTCACCATCTGGTTAAAATACAGATCATCTGTCCAAGCCTTGTAAGCAAAGCATTGACACAGGATCAGACTGTTCCTCGCATAAATGCACTGCACGTACAAGTTTCGTCGATTTTTTTTATCCGCATTCTTGCTATATTTAGTACTAAGCGACGTTTGCTTAATATATAATTCTGTTGTCTGTTCCCGCATTATTTGGGATATGGATTTCGTTTAACGTTTCGCTGAAAAGCTCGATAGAGCTTGTGAGCAATACCATATTGTTGTCGTCTTGAATATGAATAAAGTTTTTGGCATACGACGTTAAGCAAACAAAAATGAATCATATATATAATTTAGCCTAACAATGTTAGATCTACATGCAACCATCAACCCAAAAAGAAGCCGAGAAAGAAATGCTTTAATCGACTATATAGTCTATAAGGTGGAGTGGTCTAGGATGATGAAAATAATGCAGGTGCGGAGTAGGAAAGGAGTTTCCAAATCCAGCTAAGGGAAGCAATCTAATTAAAATATAGATCTCTAATTTCGTTATACTCATAAAGTGTCCGAGCACGCGAGTTAAGATAGATTTAATGATGAAAAAAATATTGTCGTAATTAACAGGCACAGAAACTTGGGAGGTAAATTATCTTAATAATACTTGACTCGAAATTTTGATGAATCAACGAAATTGGTAACAATTTTTTTATTCTTTCTAAAAATCAGTAACTCGTGTAGGAAATTGTACATAATGTCTTACACTCATGGTAGAATATTCTACATGCAATAAAAGACATGAAAAGAACTTTTATGTTTTTCTTGTGACAAAATAACACTTCATGTGTATCGGAATAAGTTATTACCACGTAACAAAAATCGAGCGGTTAAGAATGTTTACAACTCTATAATCTTTTAGAATTTCACGTTGTTGATATTTTAATGACATGGAGTTTCGCATTCTTTTTCCCCAAACCCCCACTACATCCTAATAAAACAAATCCGCGATGGTCGATGGCAAGGCACTTTGGTGTGTGTTTGATATCCAATTTTCTCAAACTCTGAGTTGCTAAACATCGGCCGGAAGTATTAAGAATGTGTAACGTGAGGCTTGCAGCATCACATAAAATAACTCGATTCGTTTCTGTGACTACTAAGTCAGTAGGAGTAAAGGTTCCCTGGTCAGAAGATACTGAACCTTTATAAATGCATTTAACTGCGTCACTATCGTCTCCACTCAAAATAATCAGTCTTCCATTACGATACTTGCGTTTGTCTATCACGTAAATATTCCTCGACTTGTCTGAAGTAACTTTGAATGGTGTGGAATCGTCCTCGAACAGTGGTTTCTTGTTGTTGTCTACACTGTACTTTTTTATGTGTTTTCCGTACAAGTTCATCACAATAATCTGTGTATCTCCTGTGTACAAATAATCTTCGGTGGCACCAACAATAATTTCGCCTTCGCTAGTGATATGAAGAGCAGCGGTTGTTTTCAATGGCGCCACGCTGTACTTAGATTTTTCTAATTTTTTGTCAGCAGAAAGTCTGCAGAGAATAGACTCTTCAGTAGATAATAAAAGATCTCCGGACGGCAGAAATGCCATACTTTTAAAGTTAACAACGAATTCGTGTATTTTCTCTAGTGTTCCATTGAAAAGTTTCACATGGTGGAGTTCACCTTCGAAAATGTCTGTTTTTTCTGCATTCATAAGTATAGAACCGTCAGAACAGTTTTCAATATTACCAATGGACGGAAATTTCGATTCATAACTTTCCAATACACTGAACGAGATACTGGCAGGAATGTCTTGTTCTTCAACATTTTTAACAATTCCATAAAGCGATTCTATACCGCACTGGGTTACTTTTCCTGGATTGAATTCCGGTAAAGAATCAAACTTCGTCTGAAAGTCTATCCTTATATCAAAACTCAGTTCTGTTCGCGCAGCTTCAAACACGGCGCTTTTATTTTTAGAATTGACGATATTTGTGAGACTGTTATTTCTTTCTTCCAATTCTATTCCGTATTTATTTATCTTTTTCTCTTCTTCTTCAATTTCACTTTTTATTGCCTCCCATTTCATACTAAGTTCGAGTAACAGCTTTTCTGTGTGTGCGTCTATGGTATCTTTTAAAGTCTTTCCTTGTCTTTGAATATTCTGAATTTCCGATTCAAGTTTTAAATAACCACTTTGCTTTATTGACCCTAATGTATTTTGGTGTCTAAACATGTCGACAATAATCTCTTGATATTTAGAACTTCGAGCTTTTAATTTGTAAAGAGAAAATGTGCAACCGGAATCTAAATCAATTATTGGATGGTCCTTATGGGGTTGCGAAATGCACATTGTGCAGACGACATCTTCGCATTGCTTGCAAAAACCACAGCCGCGCTGTCGGTGGGTTTCACAGTTAACAATACTATCATACCTCTGCTCGGTTGAACCAGTTACCTCGATATCCACAATTTTGTGCTGATTATACAAGTCCAATTCGTTCACTTGATGCAGAATACAACAATTCATACACATAAACAAATTACATGTTAAGCATCTACCCTTGATAGGATTTTGTTCCGGACATCCCTGACACGAAATAGCAAATTCTTGAAACGATCCAGACATTTTAACAGCGAGAATTAATGTTCAAAGACTTATAATTCCAGAAATATTCAGCAATAGAAATAATTCTCCTCCATTTTATTTGCAATCGTTAACGCTTGTTAACATGACCTGTTTTCTGTTAAATCAACTTTTGGAAAATCTGGTTGACGGGAAATGTATATATTATACATTTACCTGTGTCCTATTTATGATCTTATAAATATAGATTACATCATAACTTTAATATTTTTAAATGCCTAATTATTGTGTATTGTATATTTGAAACACGAAAAATTAACCCGTACCTTGCATGGATGCCTTGGTTATGAACTATATTCCGACAGAAAACAAACAAATCAAGCGAAGGAGAAAGAGTCTTGTTTTGTACTAAGAAATGCAAATATTCATTTACTTTCGATTTCTGCTCATTGATATTCACATATTTTCATGCTTCTATATATATAAAGGACGAGTTGTCTAGGGCGCTTGACACAGTGCAGGCGATGTGGCCACGATGTCACAGAAGAAAGGGTTCGAATCCCGTTGAGGGAAGAACGCAAATTTGCAGATCTAACATTGTTGGGCTAAATTTGAGACGATTTGAATATTTATATAATATGCATGTACAATGTATATCAATTTTCACTGGAATTTCGCACCCCATACAATGAACACTGATTACTAATACTGTCATAGGTCCTTTGGGACCATATAAAACTACAAAATGCCGGGATTCGCGAATTATATTTATATGTATATTTTTTTAAATCGAAATAACTAGGCACATGCACTTTAATATCTTAACATTCCTACTCATTAATATTGTTGCAATGACGTCGTAAGGTTCCCGTGGAGAGGACGTGTATGCAAGTCAAGGATGTTTCGTTTTATTTGAAACCGCAGGTCACTTCAGTACACCAACGGATGATCTTCAGACCCTCACAGGAGAATCCGTTGAACTATAGCATATAGTCACTTGCTTGAGTTTTTCATGATTGGTCACTGACACCATAGGCAATTAACACCCAATTTATCCCGTTGAATTATTTTCTATTTTCAATTGATTTCATTTTTAGCTTATTTAACTATATCTAATACATAACTAACACAAGCTTACGATGTGCCGCACCCTCTACTCGTTTTTTTCTTATTTAGAGGGGCGGTACCGTACCGTTGGCGGTACACACATAAACCGCTTTCAATGTGTCTTTTTTTTCTTCGAAATATTGGATTTTTTTTAGTTTGTATCATATCCTGGAAGAATATATTCCATGCCCTTACGGGTGTCTCAAATACTAATCAATATAATTATTATTCCGAGTATTATTCCTATGAACTTTATCAGAAATGATTTTGCGATTCGTTTCATCACGAACATTTGATAAAATACTCGAGCACCGCCAGCAGAACCGGTCTGCCAATAGACACAAAACACCAAATGTTACACTAATATCGAAACAGATACAGAAATGGAGATCTCCCGTCCAGACCCTCATGAATGAGGGACGTAATGGGGTCCCTTCATGACGAATAACGGTAAACAATCTTGCCAAATGACGTTAACGGTAAGTTTTGGTGCATGACGATAAAATGTACACTTTCTTTTAGACGATAAAAAAAAAATCGACTAAATTTGACGAATCACGTTGATTTTTTTCCACAAATAACGGTATAAACGATAATTATTTGACGCCTGACGGTAAAGGGGCATTCCTACCCTCATGAATGATTCTTTGTCTTGAGGTCAAGGAACAGTAAATGGGCTATGTCGCAGATTTTGCTAAAACTTTGCATACAGCCTTGGCTCGTTGAACTACAACTGAAAATCGAAAAAATAATGCATTTATCTCATTTATCATTTGAAAAATTACTGATTGAATTCTTTCAAAATGGGTGAACATTTGTATAGAAAGCACATAACATCGGCCATAAACCGTCTAAAATTTGTCTTAAAATCTTCAAATCTCTAATTTTTACTCCATAGATTTTTCTTAAAATACTGTATGTTCTTGACACATAAAATACTGTTTTAATGATATAAAACAATCATATGGTCATCGACTTCGTTTTTTGTTTAACAATCAATTTGTTACCTTTTTGGTAGTGAAAAACGTCAAAAATCAACGTTTTACGACCTGCAACGCGATGACGTTACAATATATTTCGACGTTTTGTGGCATTTTTTCACAAAGAACTCAATTTTGAATGATATATACCGTAAAAACGAAGTCGGTGACCCTATTTGTTTTTTGCACCATTAAAACGGAAAGTTATGCATCAACAACATATAGTTTTTTAAGTACAATCTATGGAGTAGATATCAGAAGTTTGAAAATTTGAAGACAAATTCTAGACGGTTTTCGCTGATTTTATGTGCTTTCTTTACAAATGTTTACCCATTTTGAAAGAATTCAATCAGTAATATTTCAAATGTTAAATGAGATAAATGCATTATTTTTTCGATTTTCAGTTGTAGTTCATCGAGCCAGAGTTGTATGCAAAATTTTACTGAAATCTGTGACATAGTCCATTTACTGTAACCATTCCGTAAAGGAAAGAACGAATATATGGTACGTCATCGATTTTTTTACTTCGGTCTTTCTTTTGTTTCCGGTACGCAGAATACGTCGTCTGCATTTTAGAGTCTGACATATATCTTGGTCATTTTACAAATATTCTAAAGGTCATACTTGGTAATTCATGAATATCAAAGTCTTTAATTTCTTACTGCTTTTAGCTGCATATCCTGATACTGTTCTATGGCTTGCAGCGATGTTGTATACTAGTATACATTTCTTTAATAATGACTTTTCGCTCCTATATTTCAGTCCTATTTATTTGTGCACACAATCACCCCAATGAATGATCTATGATTTTTTTTACTTTATGGGTCGCGACATTTTTGGATTTTACTTCGGGGTCCCTGTCCATAAAAGTACGTTTTTTGTAATGATATTAAATATTTACTTCTTTACCTGTTGTAAGAAGTAATCGGTTGCCGAAAAAGGCCAAATTTTAATTATTTAAATGAAATTTTAATGGGACCCCTAAAGTAAAAGAGTGCAATAATGTCTTCTTTTACTTTAGGGGTCCTACAACCTATATATAGGTGGTTCTAATGGGACCTCTAAAGTAAAAGAGTGCAATAATGCCTTCTTTTACTTTAGGATCCTTTAGGGGTCCCACAACCTATTAGTCCAAATAATTCTGACGTCAGAATTATTTGGACTAACAACCTATATGCAAGCCAATATTATATAAACAATAAATACAACAGTATTATTAAAACAACAGCACAATGCATTTTAAATACGCTATATATTGTTGGACCCTCCATTTTTTAATAGTAATGTTAAAAAAAAGTAATGTTGGGACCCCTAAAGTAAAAGAAGGTCTAAAATATTTTTGAATTGAATTGAACAATCACCCCAAGACTACGTCGTAAAATTAAAACAAGTCCTGGCTAACAACAGGATGGCCACCGACTCTAACAAACAAGGTTGCGAATAAATAGGAAAAGTTTCTTTTAAGTACAAGCATCTAGCAAAATTAAGTAGCCACTGCTATTTGTTAAACAGTGCCGTTCAACAAGTTCACAAAAAACAAAACCAGAAGCAACTCATAACATGAAATCTCTAAATCGTAGATATTTGTGTGAGGCAAGTAAGTATTTTAAATTTTCAAATCATTAGAAAAAAGAACTTATATCCCTCGAGTCCTGTGATTTCGTTTGTTGGGTAGGTTTGTTAATTTCGTTAACATAAGGGGACAACTATTTGATTTTCTAGGGGGACAGAAGGATTTGATAAACGAATAACTTGGACTGGTAAGAACTGAAAATAAATAACTTTATACATGACCGGTAGGAAATGAATGTTCTGCGGGAAAAAATAAGCATGCGTAGCAACAAATGAAAATAAATGATCAATCAGTAATATATCCTGCCCCCACCCCAGAAAATCAAATGTCCGTTCCCTTAGGTTGAATGAACGGACGTACTAAACGAACGTCAGAAAGAAACTTCCCAAGTAGCTTTTTGAAATTATGATTCTATTTAGTATTTATGATATATTATTTTGTCTTACTCTTAAATATAAGATTTGATCTTGATCAAGACTTCTGAAAGTACATTTAACAGTAGAACGTCGGAAAAATGTATTTATAAATCACAAACGTAAACCGTAGCCAAACTATTCGATATTGAGTTTGTCAACCAATGGAAAATCAAAGCCAAGGGAACACACTACCAGAAAAAAGTCATAAAACATAATTTGATGCAGATGTAAAACAAAACTTGTTAGTTTTCTTGTTTTTAACCAGAATAACACTATAAATTTAGTGAGTCAAGAGCGTTTTTCTTATTTGACCTTCTGACAACAGGAATTATCAAAACAAAAACAAAATTAAAGTCAATGAAATCTAAATACTTGAGAAGCTGCATGATTAGAAAGGACATAAAAAGAATGGCAAAAACCGAATAAGTAAAGTTTGCCATGGGGAGATGAAACTCTATTCTTACTAGTGTAACTAAGTCATGATTGAACCAATATATATAATTGGAACCTTTTGATGTTCAAGGGCTTCTTTAACAAATTTGATGTTTGCTGTTTGCTTAGTTATCGAGAAGCACTTATAATTTACGTAAATGTAAACTTTTTTGAAAGAAAGTGTATGTAAGTTTTAGTTTTATATAGATTTATTACATTGCAGAAAGACTCTGAGCAAACATGTATAAATGTATTCGTAATACAGTTTTGGTGTTCAACATTTTATTTCTGGTAAGTATACTGTATCTTTTATCATTTTCAAACATAAACTGTACCAATTTCTTTGCACCAGATATATATTTCGTCAATTATGTTTCTTCAGTAATGCTCGAAGCCATATTATTTGAAAAGTCACAACATTATACAAAAAGTATATGTAAGCGAATGATAATCCCTTTCTTCATGATTAAGTACGAGCTCAAGGCTTAAATGATCTCTAAATTGGTTGTATTTAATTATTAGTTTCATTGTCAGTGCAATGTTTATATTTAATGCATGACTTTCTTTTTAGGCATTTCATTTATGGATAAGTTTTAGTGATGTAAGGACTTTCTTATTATTTGGGAAATATTTTAAAAAAATGAGTTATACATGTACATATAAGGTAGCACAACAGAACTAAGAAAAATATTAGGTAGCACAACAGAACTAAGAAAATGTAGGAATTGTATATGTTTCCTGATTGTGAGTATGAATGTAAATCATGTAATATTTTAGTGAGGAATTATCCTTTTTTTTAATTTACAGTTTAAATCAATTGATACATTTAAACTAAACAGCCAATATTTTGGTCCGGTTTTTAACATCAAATACTATTTAATTATATCAGGGAAATGTTCAAATAAAATGCCTTTAAAAGATTTTTAAAAGTTTAATTCCTGTTTTATTTTTTTTTTAATTTTTTATCGAAATATTGGATACAATACAATACAATACAATTTATTTACAACTTAGGCACACGTATGGTGCTACAAGAGGATAACAATTATACATTAACAATTACATATATACTTATACATTTACAAGCAAGACACACAATAAATAAATAAGTGATATCATACAATAAAACTGAAATATACCATATTTGGTTGATTTGTTTGCAAAATTCTCAATTGCAACGTGGATATGAAGTTATTGTAACATGCTATGAATTATGAAAATATTATTTCAATATGTCTTAGAAACATGCACACTTTTGTTAGCACTGGCACGTTACAGTGTGATAATAGACCAGTAAATTTCAATTGGGAAGGATTTTTTGTGTAATATGTAGGTATATATACCTTTCTCGTAAAGACATAATTTGTTCATTGGAACATACAAAAAAATAATGATATTCGTCACCAATTGTATTTGGAAATAACTATTCTTCCCAACCGATGATCCAGTGATCAAAGTTTTTGGAAAACTAAAGATTAAAGTTTTTTTTTTTATTTTAAAGCTGTTTTTTTTCTATTTTTGCAAATGCTTTGATATTGTTTCTTATTTAGTAATTTGAAGTTATTTATATTTTCATAATAATATTCACGGTACCAATTTTACTGCACAGTAAACTTTAACTTACTTTGAGTTTTTTGTTTGTTTCACAATTCAACTTTTAGTCAGTTTCAATCACTGTGTGATAAATCCTTTCAATCTGATAAATGTGCTTCGGGGTAGTAGTAACTCATTTATAGAAACTCTTTGTTTTGAACTGTCAATAGACCCAAATAATAGGATAATCCCTTACATAGAACATGATTTACATTCATTCTTCACAATTAAGAAGCATCAAATCCTACAATTTCATTGGTCGAGAGCACTTTGCTATATTCTAATGATTATAAGAGCTGATATAATCAAAAAGAACCAAAAGTATATATATGTGAGTTTTTGCTCTTTGTTGAAGGCCGTACCGTGAACTGTTGTTGTTCATAACCTTGCCCTTTGGAGAAGAATTATGTCATGGGCAATAGGCTGTCTATCGAAGTTAATGGCCGTGTATCATATATGCACAACTTTCTCTTGTAAAAAATATAAAATACAAATTAAGGAGACCGTAAGTTAAAAACGATTGTGTAATAAAGTAATTGATTTTCGAATACGAATAAAATGTGGAATTGCACGAATGGGATAGCACCCGAATGACACACGTGACGTAACTAAATTAGACATATCAAAAGGTATCACCAAGTATAAAACAGACTTGTGTACACTTTCTATAATGTTTGAAAAGTCTAAGACAATGATTAAGAACTGGACAGCCTGTAAACGTAATTTGTGTTTATGTTCAGTGTTGTTTTGCCTTTATTGTCACTTGCCAGTTACTTTTTTGAAATGAAAAGGAACTTAATTAGCTTACTCAGTAAGATTATGTAGTTTTGGTCTTAAATCAGTCATCGTCAACATATATTTTTTCAAATTGCATAAATCTGGACGTTTATGTGTAGGGATCTAGGTACGTTAAAATAAAAGGAACCCGGAAAACTGAGTGCTGATTTAAAAGGACAATACCCCAGTATTGGGGCTTTAATCATAAAAAGGGGAATTTTTCAGTTTCGGACAATAACTCGAAAATGCTTTGAACAGTTTTCATGAAACTTTGGTGACTGATTTATATCTATTAAAATAACTTAAATCTCCTTTTTTTTTTTATTTCTGATATGAAATTGAGGAGTTATTTTTCGAGGACTCTCTCGACCCGTCCTACATCCGTGTGGTTATGGTTTCCTCATTAATGGCGTCATTGTTTCCAGATTCCTGTCGGGACCTTTTAAAAGGGCGTTCATTTACAGTTTTGCTTCTATACGAATTTTGTTGGGCTTGACGTAGTAGAACATCCCTAAATTCAGTGCCGTTTGGTTTTGTGTTGACTGATACGTGCGGTTTCCCATTGATATATAATTTATCTCTTACCAGTTTTACTTTTTTACCCTCATTCTTGGCCTTCTTCATTACAGGGTAGAGTTCTTTCCGTTTTCTTTCAATTTCAATCGGGAATTGTTCGCTTATCCCAAATTGTTTCCCTTTCAACTTGAATGTATTTTTAAGTACATCTTCAAGCTCGTCTCTGCGGATAAATTTGGCTACAATAGGACGGGCTCCGTTTAGTCCGGGTTTTCCAAATCGATGAACGCTACCGAGATTTACTTTATACGGTATTTCAAGTTCGTTTATTAAAAAGTTCTGAATTTTCAATTGGCACGACTCTTCCCGCTGAAACGCTAACCCGGAGAATACTAGATTATCGCTCATGCTTCTGCATTTTAGATCTAACACTTCGGCTTTTAATTCCTTAATGGCCATGTTTGAGAATATTCCATTATCCTCCCCTATCGTCTCCATCCTGTCTTTTATCTGAGATATCTCTTCAACATTTGCTGAATATTTGTCAACCATAATATGAACGATCTGACCCATATTTTCTACACTTTCTTCGACTTTCCCATTGCGTTCTTGAATTTCGACAATTGTTTCCTCATTTGTCTGTACTCTTGTAGACAAATTTGACAGGCCTTCCTTTATACCATCGATTTTCTGTACTTCTTTCTCTATTTTCTCGATCCTATCCGTTAGAACTCGTAGCGACTTCAGGATTTCCATAAGGATAACTCTAGCATAAAGAAAGCTAAGTGGTTATATCTATAGTACCTCCTTGATAAAAGTAAAGAAATTTAAAAACAAAGTAATTGGTACAGTTTCATTTACCTTTCTTTCCCTTGTCTATCGTCTACGCCTCTTTTGTTTATCAACAATATTTAGTTAAATAACGAATTTAAGGGCCTTCATTAACACAAAAAAAAAACAAACATACTTGACTTTAATACATGTCATCTTCAATCAACTACTCCTGCCTATTTAACAGAAAGCAACCGAATTTTATTATAAGTATATACTTTTGAGAATTTTTTATTTCTAGGGAAAACACATGTTTTTGTAAAAGATTTACAGTAAGCAACTAATCTGTATTTTAGGCCTAAAATATTAAAATATTGTTATGGTAATATAAAATTGAATAGATATACTAACATGTTAAATTTTTTCTTGAGAAGGCTATATATTTCTTCTTTGTTAATTTCATTTTATGTTTATTTCAGCTCTGTGGACTAGGAGTTTTAGGAATAGGAGTATGGATCCGTATAGATATGGTTGAATTCGATGAGTTACTAGGAAAGTCTATGGTTCCTATTGCTGCTTATGTACTTATTGCCGCAGGAGGTGTTGTGATGCTGATTTCATTGGTGGGATGTCTAGGAGCGTTGAAAGGGCATAGAGTTCTGCTTGGTCTGGTCTGTATATAAAATACAATTAAAACATGACTGCATGTACTGTTATGAAATTGAGGAGTCACGGGAGACGTTCCATATTGAGTTGATATTGTTTCTTTAAACATTTAAAGCCATATTTCAATGGCAATTATTTTTTGAATATTTAGGGTGAAGTCAAATTGTACCATCAATCATGTAAATTCTAAAAGGGTATGTAAAGCATTAAGTTATTTAGCAATGAACAGTACGACACGTCATAATCCTGGGATCATAGTAATACTTGTTTTGATATTATCTGTAATATGGAGTCAAAGACTTGATTGATATTATGCATATTATGAAGTTTTGGGTTCCAGAACGGACCCCCCCCCCCCCCCCCCCCCCCCCCCTGTTTAGGTCACAATGTCACTCTTAATCAAACCATACAGTTCTAAACTGATCTAATTCTCAGTCATAAACATTTTTAAAGGTCACAGGTCTTTTCAAATGAGATTCAGATCGCCAGGTCGCATGACGGATTTGACCATGTTGGAGCAACGTATTTCATGTAGACCTGTTTATCTTTAAAACCACGTTAATTTTATCTGCCAATTTTATGCTCTATTATTGTGTGAGACTTTTTATGAATTAGTAACCGCCATTTCCAAAATCTTATTTTCTTTGCGTGTTTTATTTTTTAGAAATATGTATAATTCTTGTATATTTCTAGATATAAATAAGAAGATATGGTATGAGTGCCAATGAGACAACTCTCCATCCAAGTCACAATGTGTAAAAAGTAAACAATTATAGGTCAAAGTACGGCCTTCAACACGGAGCCTTGGCTCACACCGAACAGCAAGCTATAAAGGGCAACAAAAAGACTAGTGTAAAACAATTCAAACAGGAAACCAACTAGAGTTTATTTTATAAATAAGGCAATGTTTATGTTTCCAAGACAATAATAAAAATCGGACATATTTATCTGAATATTTGCTAATCTTAAAAACATATAATACCAACAAATAAAAACATCCAAGATGGCGGTCCATATACATTCTCAGTATATATCTGTAAAATTGTTAATTAACATAAGTTATAAGATATACAGCTGATGATTTATTATGTTTTTATTTCAGTATTTTATATTTATGTTGTTTATATTCATGATGGAGGGTGCTGCTGCTGTTATGGGGGCACTGTTCTATGATCAGGTAATGTGGTTTGATATCAGGACTAGTTGAAAAGGACTGCGGTTTATTATCTTTCACAAAGGTCAATTAGGTTACAACATGCTTCAGACAGTAGCGAATGAAACCGCATCGTTGCTCTTACTGCATTCTTTAGCTGATGTACAAAGTTCACCTTTTTTCTTATACCTTTAATGAATAGTAAATAAACTAACCGTAGACTAATTAACGGTTTGTTTGATTTTAAAATAATGGCTTTTTACTTCCTATTTTCTGCTTTGGTAACCATTACCTGCTAACACTTTATGTACAAATGTTTCTCTCTAATATCATTACATTTCTGAAGAACACATTTCTGTGTACACTTAATTCGCTGGATGTTTGATAGCTGATTCAATGTAATTTCTGTTTGGAAAATGGTTAAAATTTCAAGTTTGCATTGGCATCTTATATAATACAAACTTTTTAGCAATTTTCAGTGGTGCTTATTTTCATAGAAATTGTTCTGTATATCACAGTTTTAGTAGAGAACATTTAAGTTTAACCTATAAAAAAAAGGCATCAAAGAATGTGACAAATAATTTTGAATGTTCATGCTATCAAGTCAAATGAAATAAAAGGATAAAAACCCTGGAGAATTAATCAACTCAAAATGTCTATCAAAATGTAAAACGTATCATGCTAGAGGAAAATCTGTTGCTACTGGGTGCTATATATAAATGTTAAAGATACGAAATTTATCATACCATGTAAGGTTTTCGACCTTTGTTTTAGGCAAAACCGTTCATGTCGACATACGTGGAAACAGCCATGATGACGAAGTATGGAGATCCTGATTATGAACTGGTTACCAAGTCTGTGGATACACTTCATCAAAAGGTAACAGTTGAAAAACGAGATTTGTTTTTTCTGTTGTTTAACTCGGACATCTGTAGTTTTAACATGGTTTCGCAGTCTTAATTGAAGTCGTAAATTTAATAATTAACAGATAATAAGACAAAAAAATAAAAAAGTAAAAATGAAATATCAACTGACCAATGGCAATGGTTGACTGAGTCTGGAATTTTTAAAAACCGGTAGTTAAACCCATGATAAAGAGGGATATTCACTTGACTGTGCGGGATGTATAAATACGCAGTCACGTCTATTCGGAATGGCGGCGTAAAACCAGATAGATGCCTCGTGTAGGGAGGATGTCACGCTTTCTAGACGTTGAACTCTTGCTACAACTATTTGATGGGTCCATAGGTGAATTGCTACCAAAAAAACGAGGATGTTAACAACTCTTAAGTCATCGTAAAGCCTTGAACATGTCTGAATATCTAACATACACTATTTATCAAGTGCAAATCTACATTTATAGCCTTTCATTCTAGTCGAACTTACTATTATATTAATTGATAATCTGTATTCGTCTATGAAATATTCAGCAAACAATCAATCATGTTCTTCAATACCAACTCTCTTATTTCGTTGCCTATCATTTCATTTTCATTTATCTGTGTAAAAGAAGCTCGATAAAAGAAGCTCGGTTATACAACGGATGTATAAAAATTGAATTGGCTGATTGGTAAATTTTTTTTTCAGTTCAAATGTTGTGGCTTTGATGAACCAGAAGACTGGGATAATGCCACATCTTTCACCGGTGCCACAGTTCCTGTATCTTGTTGTAGAAACCAAAACCAGCCTTCCTGTAACACTGCTTACAACAGTACTAATATTTATGATCAAGTATGTCCGTTTTGAAGCCATATGGGGACCCCTAGATGTATATTTTGGTGAACTTACTTTATGGGGTTGCTGTCTCCTGGCATTAATATAACATCTTTTTATTTGAATATGTGTGTGAGAATCTATAGTTCTATGACTGAAGCAAAAAAGACAAAATTTTCATATATTACTTATTCCAATGACGTCATTCTCTGTATTAAGCGCTTCTTTCCAACTTTAAGAAATGAATCTTAGTTGTTTACGAATTCCCTTTCGATTTTAATGTAATGGTCACGGGATCGTGCTAATTATTATTTGTCAAATTCTTTGACTATTCAGCTGTCTACGCTTGAGTTAAACCATAAATAGTATACATGTATTTTTAAGTGAATAATATCATAATCCCGTATTTCAGCATTAAATGTATCTTGCAGTAAGTAATTTCTAACGATCGATTTTTAATACAACTCTATGTAACAATCTGGGTTTTTTGTTTGTAGGGTTGTGTAGACGCACTGTCAGACTGGATGACCGGTAACCTTATTTATTTACTTGGTGTAGCTATAGCTGTTGCCTTATTTCAGGTAAATTCTTTTGGGTATTGACAAGTATAGCATCGGGTTATTTATTTTTTACCAATAACAACTGGATGTTACTATAAATATTAGTTTCAGCAGTCTAGTAAATTTGAAAAAGGTACAATTTTTACATTTTTCTTTGTATTAGGAATACTATACAGTAGCAGCATCTGCTTGTATCAAACCAGTCTATTCCAGAAACTATTTAAAGGGGTGGGATTCTAAGATGTTTCACCTGGAAAAAAGTGGAATTCCAGTCATATCTTGCACGATTTTTAAGTAATATAAAAAGAAGATAAGTCGAGGTTTCAATCTGACAGCGGAAACGACCCCGTCTGTGTCCATCAGTTCAATTGTACGAAATAATTTCCATTTACATGCATATCATTTGGAAAAGGAATCTGTGCATATGACGGGTGTTAAAAATTAGGAAACTTAATAAAAGACAAGTATTCATTGTATGGAATGGAATAGCTGGAGAATTCAAGGCTTTCAGCAAAGACGCCAATATGTCAAATTAAGCTCAAGGAACAGTTAACGGGCTATGTTCCAGATTTTGGCTCGTTGAACTTTAACTGAAAAATCGAAAAAAAATGTATTTATCTCTTGTATTCTCTAAAATAAAGTTACTGATTAAATTCTTTCACAATAAATGTCATAGTCAATTTACTGTAACTTGACCCTTTAATCAGCCTTCTGTATTTCCCCAGTGTTACTTATATGATGATTAATCAACATAGATATATATATATATTCTTTCAGATACTAGGAATGGTGTTTTCTCTATGTCTGATAAAACAAGCTGGCGATGACAACTATGTTTAGAGTATTTTAAAAACTATCCATTATAAATAGCATATTTTTAATATTATGTTTGTATTAATTTACTTGTTATGTTATTAAAATGTTTTGCATATACTTATTATTTGAAATATATACATTGTAGTTGGTACCATTCTTTTATATTTGTAATGATTTGCAAACTTGCGTACATTGTAAAAAGGAGATGTGGTATTATTGCCAAGGAGACAACTATCCATCAAAGTTCTAATGAAGTGGATGTAAGCTATAGACAACCGGACTGCCTTCGACAATGAGAAAACCCCATACCGTTTAGTCGGCTATAAATGGCCCCGACATGAAAAATATGAAACAATTCAACTGAGAAAACTAACGGCCTAAATTCTTGACAAAACGATTCACGAAAAACAAATATGAAAGACCTGAACCAACGACAACCTCTGAACTACAGGCTCCTGATTTGGGACAGGCACATATAGAATATGGTGGGGTTAAACATTTGGTTGGATTGATGGATTGTTAATTTTTTTATGCCAAGTGTTAAATATTTCATTCATATTCAGGAATGTTAAATAAATTAATTGATAGGTTCTGGACTGAAACTTATACATAGGCCTTTACCATGTTTACGTGAAAAGAGTTGTGGCAAGAATTTATATAGTAAGTATAAGAATAAGAGTTTTATTATTCTAATCAAGAATCCATAAAGGGCATCATTTTACAACAACAATATGCACAATATAATTGGCAAAAAAACATTAACAAAAAACAAGAACCTAATATAATTCTATCATGTTATGGACAGGATCAGAGCCTAACACATCATGTGTCTTTATATAACTATTACAAAATATCTCATAATAATCAAATATCATTTATATATTATGTTTCCATCTGGATCTTATTTCTAAACACAGAATAATATAATTTCCTAGGCACATAAGAGTTGGTTAATGCTCATTTGTGAACAGCCAGAAGTATTTTTTATCCTTGGGTAATTCTTTAAAATTAGTACAAAAACTATTTACTTTATCCAAATAAAATACACATATATATTTTTATAAAGTATATAAATCCTTGGTTGTGGGAAAGGTCACCAACAGACCAATCAAACAGTTGTAAAATATTTTAACGTGGAGAGTTAGTGACACTGTACGAACACTGGGCATAATTAAATTATGAAAATAGATGTGGGGTATTACTTCAGTGAGACGGCAACCTCTAAACACAATATAACTAAGATGAATAGCAAAATATGGTCTTCAATAGAAGATGAAAATATGCAGTCCACAAAATATGTCATCAATGAAAAATCTTGTATAGACAAAAAAAAACACACTTAACCAGTGACGAAATTCATGATTTGAGCGTGACAGGATTAAACTAGACTAAGATTTTGGTTATAAACAATCCCGTTTTCATCTCGATCCATAGATTAAAAAATATTGCATAGTAGAACCTACATTCAGAATCAATTCAGAAAAAGCTTTAAAATAAAATATCGACATTACAAAACGACAAAAAAACACAAATGTACAGGAAAACAAACCTAGCTAGAAAGAAAACACAAGTATTTGATTTTCTGGTACATAAAGCATGTTTTCTTTTACCAGAGATTTATGATATTACTAGAAAATACCCGCGAAATATACTTTGGTTCATAATTTGAAGATATATAGTTTTGGTGTAAACGAAATACCACCACTCAATATGACACCCAAAAGAATAGTCATTCCGACAAAAACTTACCAATCTTGATCGCATGTTCTTTTTGTTGATGAAATTTCTTGTTTGCAACATTCTATTAGAACCCTGAATCCTTTCGGTGGAACAATATTTTTTGCGCCCCCATCAAATCCTGGATCCGCACCTGATTTCAAGAGTTTCCGTGCTCAGAACCACCCCTATATATGAGTGGGCTGAACATTTTATGCATTAATATGAATGGGGGGAGGGGGGGGGGGGGGTGTCACTTTCCAGCCGCACTTCTGTACCCATTTTTAACCGAAGTAATCCCTCCACCCTTTTCATGTTGAATTACTGCGGTTCCCCGGAAGGAAAAGCTCTTGACGTGTAAAAATCTGTTGTTAAATTGCGTCAAGGGAATGTGTATCACAAAGTGTTTCAGTGTAAGGTCAATCCGCATCTGATTTCAGGTGTTTTCGTGCTCAGAACCCATATATGAGTGGGCTGAAAATTTTATGCATTAATATATGAAGGGGGGGGGGGTCACATTCCAATTTGGTTGTATTGCTGTCAAACCTATAGTGTTTTCAGAAATAGTAAAAAAAAACTACAATTTTCAGTTTGGATAAAATACAGATGGAGTATGAAATCTTGATTTTAGGTATTTTCTAGTTTTTCAGAAGTTTTTTCTTGCCTGTACCCCATAACCTTTCTTTTTCAGTTTGAAATTAGATTGCTGCTTAAGCTTAAGTTATTTGTTTCATATATGTACCGACAATGAATAAAGCCTCTTTGAGTCTATGTCTATGCACGAGTTTGTACGATAGGTCGTGTAAACGAACACTAGTATAAATAATTCACAATAGTGTCCAATGTATATAAAATCTAACAGAAGAATCATTTATATTTATACAAGTACCTAATACTTAATCTGGTTAGGATAATTTTAATCTGTCCTCACCTTATCCGTATAAACAATTCATTAACAAACTTTTAAAAGATAACATGAAACAACTTAGGCCAAAGCAAGTATAAATAACTCATCAAATATATCAGGCTTGTAATTTTGTACGTCAGACGCGCGTTTCGACTACAAAAGACTCATAAGTGACGCTCGAATAAAAAGTTAAAAGGCCAAATCAAGAACCTTGGGGACCCAAATTTAAAGGTTTTGCCAATTACAGTCCTTGGTAGAAAAATCAATGAATGCTGGACTGTTCAAGAATATTAATTATTTTTTTACGACCTTACAATGTAGCAGTTCGAGTGGCAACATCACCTCATCCGCCTTAAAAAAAAACATTTGAGAAGTATTGTTATAAATACATTTGTACAAAACACTTTCTGTATGTCTTATGGGGAATCATACCAAAAACATACATAGGCGTCCTTGTCAAACAAACGACTTCCAATTACTTGAATGGACCAAACCCACGTTGGCTATACTAAATTTACTCGAAAACTAAGCCTTTTCGTATAATAATCCTGCAAGTTATAACAAAAAAACAAACTGGTCGATTTTATGCTATAAAATGAGATATTACGCACCCCCAAGAATCTGCCACTAAAACCTTACCCTACCCTAATATTAATCCTCACCATAATTTCATGATTTTCATGAAGGTAAAAGACCGTATAGAAAAAAAACCAACCCAATTTTTCTAAATGTACTAAACCAAAAAATTACACGAACTGGATTCGTTTTGCGAAACTGTGCAGCAGAAACAAATGCTTGATATAGTAATGAAATTGTCAGTAGAGGTTACACATACATTAATTGTAGAAGTCCATACACAAAACTTCTGTTAATGTGAAATGACCTGTAAAGTATAACAAGACATCTCAAAAATTGAATATTTTGGTTTTGTTTCATTTTTTGACTGGCCTAAAAATTATCAGGACTCACTTTATTTTGAAAGTGGGAGATTTTCATTGAGTGCTCAGTGTTGACAAGTGATACAAAACGTCATTACCTGCAAATTATCTGACGAAGTTAGGATGTGTATCTTTAAAATGACTTTTAAATGGATTTAAATGAATCAACTTCTGACAAAAGTGTATAAAAATTTCTGTGTTTTATGCAAAAAGACGTTTTTTTGTTACACAGAAGTAATACATCGTTTGCACTTATAAAGCAAAATATCTCTTCAATACTAACATTATTGTTCGTTCAGTGTTTTGATTTGAGAACCAATAAGTATTGGAATAGATTTTTTTCTTCTCTCTCTCTTTTCTCATCTTACATTGAATATTGTGCCAATGTTTTAAGCTGAAAGAATGAATCTCTCCAACAAACAGCGATACTAAGGACTTCAGTAAAAACTATGATTTTCATTGGATTTTGATATTTTGTGATATTTTTTTTCGAGCAATTTGAGATTTGTTGCAATATTACTGATATTCGTATGTTTCAAAATATGACAAAACTATGACAGGGTGTTGTAGTTATAAGTGTGTGAAGAGGTCTGTCATCTTCTTCAACGTATTCTTTTGGGTATGTATCTATATATATATAGCAATCTAATTAAGTAAATGTAGAATTAATTATAAGGATTTTGATTACATGCAATTAAAGAATCAATAACAGTACCAGCAATTAGATTGTGTACTGTCACCACATGTAATTTCAAAACTGTTACTCCCTTTAATGCTTTGATATAGATTCAAGATTCAATAGTTTATTAAAGTCTCACCACATACATACAAGTATAAACACATTATAATATCAAGTACACAATATAAAAATTTAGAATGCATGTGCCATTCTTAAAAGAACTATGAGAGACTGTTATATACAATTATAAAACAACAGAATTAAAACATAATTTTGTTATTTACACAAAACATAAAAGTGCAATATCACCATGCACATTCAGGGATAAATAGATATAAGAAGATGTGGTATGAGTGCCAATGAGACAACTCTCCATCCAAGTAAAAATTTATAAAAGTAAACCATTATAGGTCACAGTACGGTCTTCAACACGGAGCCTTGGCTCACACCGAACCGTAAGCTATAAAGGGCCCCAAAAAATCACTAGTGTAAAACCATTCAAACGGGAAAACCAACGGTCTAATCTATATAAAAAACGAGAAACGAGAAACACTTATGAACCACATCAACAAACGACAACTACTGAACATCAGATTCCTGACTTAGGACAGGTGCAAACAAATGCAGCGGGTTTAAACGTTTTAATGGTACCAAAACTTCACCCTTTTTCTGAAACAATAGTGTAACATCACAACATAGAAAGACACACTATAAAAATAAAACCTGTTACATGTACATAAAAAAAAAATAACAATGATTTTTTTAACAGTATAAGATACTATTTCGTCGCAATAAAATATTATGGCAGGTTTTGGCAACAGAACTACAAACATTTTCATTTTTAAACAAAAATATAAATTTTTCATCATCTGACAAAGTTAAAAACATATTATTATGTTGAATTATATCAATAAATAAAGACTGCCTTAAATCTTCATATAATGGACATGTTAACAGTACATGTTTTTCATCTTCTATATCATCACAATTGAAACATAATCTTTTATCTAAATCTAATCTTTCGTAACGACCAGTTTCAATTTTTAAAGGTGCTACTCCACATCTAAATTTCGCATATGCACTGCGATATCAAATAGGTATATTTTGCAACAAATATTGTTCAGAAGGGTATGAAAATTTAAACAATTTATAAGTTCTCAACTTATTTCCTTGACCATAAGAATCAAGCCTTGTACTCCATTCAGTTTTATAATTATCAAAAATATTAACTTCTAACTGATAAATTATATTTTTATCCAGTATATAATCATCTACATTACAAAATCTGTCCATATTGTAAAGTTTCAACATATCTATAACTTTATAACTCCAATTTTTAATTTTATAACTACTTTTTCTAATTGACCATATAAATACTTTATAATTTATCCTGTCTTTATCCATTTTTGTACATCTTGCCCAGTGTCTTAAAATGTTAGACCACTGTTTAACATATGGAGGCTTCCAACCCATGTCACCTGAAACAGCATCATTGGGGGTATACTTTCCAACTCCCATATAAAATCTCATGGCTCGGTTCTGAACTGCTGAGATGCAGGAGAACTCACTTGTACCCCAAATAGCTGAGCCGTAATTGATGACTGACCAAACTAAAGTGTCAAACAATTTGGTAAAAAGATATACGAGCTAAGATGGCGTGATCTTTTAAAATTGACGTATCATCGTCTGCCTATTTAATAGAGAATATTTTAAGCTTTAGTTTACTTTACTGAATTATTTTTTAACAAGAAACTCGTGTTTTATTTACCAATCGTGGTGTGGAAAGTAATTTTTTAATGTTTTCTTTTTTGCCTTTTGCGTCGCACATAACTTTAGTTGTATAGTACGCCTACCCATTGCTACTTCTAAATTAAAGCATTAGATTTCAAATTGAATTTGTATTACATTTTCTTATGACAGATTCTTTACCGAGATGCCCCAATCTGTAGGGCCAAATTCCCAAAAATTTATATCACTCCAGGGCTGTTATAAAAACGTCTTTGATTCTTTACTTAAATTCATCGCTCCGTGTGTGTACTTTAAAGTTCTAACAATAAAATGGCTTATTTCTAAAAATATTTCCAAGTTAAAAATGTCTAAAAGATAACTCTAAACCACAAATTTCGACAGATTATGGCAATTGGTTTTAAACAAAAATATATAAGAAGAACGTTTTTAACACAAAAAAAAAATCCTGCATGTTATCAAGTATCTTGAAATGGGGACAGATTAAAAATATTAGAACATGCAAATCATAAGAACGTGGTGGCTTCAATTCACGTGACAACTACTGAATCTGTTGCATTGGAAAATTATTAGGGAGAAGACACAAGACCGAAAGGCAAAAAGGGATAGAGCTAACGTTTATTCTTTAAAAAAAAAGAAGGCAAAATAAGCAGATTAGATGTATTATCCGGTGATCTTTCATTGAAAATAAATTGCTTACGCTCTACACATGACTACAATGTTCACCACTCGCGAATCTTACTGTCGACATCGTGCAAGAGCAGACATGATTTGAATAAAGCAACAATGATACTGAATATATGTTTGCATATACAAATTCGCATAACAGCAAACTTTCTAAAATGTGGTTTTTACCTTCGGATATGGAAAAGGGTGTCTTCTAAATGTTTTTGTGACGCCTGGCAACTCCATTTTCAGCCCCAATGTTTATATAATTTATGAGTATATATAGCTCCCAGGAGGACAAACACGTCAAATTGTTTATATACCGGTTAAAAGATAGGGTGTTGCTAGAGGTCTATCTAAATCTTAATTACTGTTTATGTAACATAAAGAAGTTTGACATTTGAAAACGTGCAGACCTACGGTATTTCCTTAAAATATTTGATAGACATCCTAGGCTTCTAATGAATCTTACTAAGTCAGCTAACACAGAAGTGTTAGTTAATAGACGGAAATGTGTACGTATTGCCCATTAGATAAATCCCTCTTGTGAATAAATTTACCAAAAATTGATCTAAAGTATAAGAATAAACTCAGTAAGGACGCTCGAATAAAAAAAGGTAAAAAGGCTAAATAGAGTACGAAGTTGAAGAGCATTGATTTCTACTGCTTGCATGCACTGCGTGTGCACATGAAGCCAGGCCATTGGTTCAAAATAACTGCATCTGTATTATATTCGATAGAGTGTCTTCGACACGTATTCATGAAGTTTTATTTATCGGAATATTCAAAAAGAAACTGGTTTGAAATAGAAATGTTCCATTAGATGTTGAACCAGTGTTTTGATGGAATGAAGTTCAAAGTTGAAGAGCATTGAGATATACTGCTTGCATGGACTGAGTGCACATGGATCCAGACCATTGGTCCACAATAACTGCATCTGCATTATATTCCATAGAGTGTTACGACACGTATTCATGAAGTCTTATTTATCGGAATATTCAAAAAGAAACTGGTTTGAAATAAAAATGTTTCATTAAATGTTGAACCAGTGTTTTGATGGAATGAAGTTCAAAAGTTGAACTGTCAGTCTCCATATCATCAGCCAAAAAAAAAAATCCGAGAACGTCCAAGTATTTTAATTATATATCTTATTCGCCCAAATTACACTCATAGGAGAGTCACGGGAATTACATATAATCATTACAATTTAAAATAACAACATCATCATCATGTCGTTTACATAAAGTAAACTGAAATATTAAACACAAAACACAACACATGACCTCAAGTGCCTCCTATCATTAGTCCCATAAACTGTTTAATAGAGGAGCCCTTACGATTTCATTTGCTGGCTAGTAGTTGGATTAAGAATATATTTGATTTTATTGCCAGAAAAATCTTTACATTGGGTTTTTAAGATAAAAAGGACATGTCTAAAATCATTATTTAATAGAAAAGGTAAACACCATGGGAACGACAAAGTTGTAAATTGAATAAATGGTCCCGATGGACACTGGACGACGACCTTTTTTTTTTAAAAATATTTGCCTTGTTCCATAACTAATGTAATGTTTGCTGTAAAATCTAGTTTGATATCAGAAACATCCAAATTAAAGAAAACCATGAATTATGAATCGTTTTATATTTTAACCAGCTGTCATTTTTAGTTCACAGGACCTGGCATTTTAAGCCTGGGGACGTGGTATATGTTGAATATAAAGATATACTCCCCGATAGTGGACAAAGGATTGTACATTATTCCGGCTTACGTTGTCATGGCAGCAGGGGTAGCGGTAACTCTGTTTGGGATTGTAGGATGTTTAGGTGCCATCAACGATAACAGGTGTATGATATCTTTCGTAAGTTGTTTATCAAGGCTTCAAAATGAGGCACAATTGCGCTTTGAATCGCCTCGGTAGTGCTCGCTTCGAGTGCGATAGGACGTGGTTTAAACCCAGACTGGTTCGTCAATCTAGACAGACTTTAATATTGGTATTGCCGTTGAACAGTTATGGATCAATCAATCAATCAATTACTCTCCGCTAAGTAAAAATTTTGAAAGTTTCAAGACAAAATATAGAAAACGATGTACTTAGCGAACAAGATGATCGGAAGTGCGGCGATTATATATCGATGATAAAAGATGGTAAATACAAGGACCAAGGGTGAAAGTTGATACAAAAAAAAAATATAGAAAAAGAAAAGTAGAAAATGTAAATAAAACCGTCTTATTTTGTGAAATATCTAATTAGTTACTTGATGAAAACACTAGATTCGAGTTAACAATGATCTTGTGGATAGACTGAAAATATTAGAACATCGTTATTCTCATATGAGCTTATTTTTTAATAGCACGCGAGTTAATATAGATTAGAATTTTAATCAGATTGCAGAATCTATTGCTTTGAATAACTTTCTGAGGGGATGGAATTTTATAAGGGACGATCAGAGACCGGCTTGAAATTAGGAGGTCAAATATTTCTTTGAATCAGGGACAAAATGATCGAAAAAATCCTACACCAATTATGGCCAACCTAATTTTATGAGAAAAAAAAACTCTTATTTTTTTGTGAAAAATGACTTAAATCGGGATTAATGCAATATTGCACTTCAAATTCTAAAAAAAACTTCTTTTGGTTTAGCTGTTTCATTGGCGATTTTCAGTTTAGATATTCATAACTTTGTCTGAAGGGCGGTTTATGTTGCGGGAAACCAAACTTTCATTTGAAAATAATAGATATTATTATAAAAAAATCAACCGATTCTATAGCCATGAGCGATCGAGTACACAGAACACTACTGAAATTTGTCGTTTACCATCTTCTTTCTTTTATTTCAGTTTTTTACTTTTGTATTGATTGCATTTGGATGTGAAGTTTTCTCCACTGTCAAGTCATTCTTAGTTTATGACAAGGTACGTGTTTAGATGACAGAGTTTTGACATCGGTAAACAACACAGTTATCGTCAGTAAAACATCCGATCCACCTTAATGCATTAAGATCTTAAATCTGCAGTTAATCTTTTCTAATTAAAAAACAATGACAAAGTCGGCAATTAAGGCTTTGGAAATGTTTGACTGTTACGGTATTACTCATTACAATGCTTACATTTGTCATTGGTTGGGACATCCTGGTAGGGAATAACACGCTTTTGGTATGTGGAATATAGGGGGAGTTGATATGTCAGTTATAGTTGTTAAAACAGTGGGATCTGGGGAAAAGAAGGAAAAAAGTGGGAAGTGGGAAAAGAACTCCAAAAAAGTGGGATGTGGGAAATGAGCACTCCATTTATCCGTTTTCTCATCTACAATTTTGCACTAATTTTATGCAACCGAGATACAACTCTTAACATTTTGAATTTGCAGTTAAATTATGATTTAAGTAATGAAAAGATTACCTATAAGATATTGTATAAACAGATTGATACATGGCCTTTTCCATATCCGTCCGGGTATCACCCCGAGACACCCCACATCAGCCCGAGACGAATGTCTAGGGCTGATATGGGCCAATGGATGATACCCGGACCGACATGGAAAAGGCCATGTATTAATCTTTTTTCCTATAGTACCGATGTACGAACGTACTCAGGCTGATAATCCCATATCAGCCGGACCACGTGACGTTACATAGGGCTGATATAGGGTTATCAGCCTGGGTCACGGTGAATTTATAGCTAATTTACTTCCGCTCGTTACATATAACCAAAGACTATCATATTAATACTAAGTGTATGATAGAACATAGATGTATACATCTATGGATAGAATAAGATAATAATTTTCACTGAATACTGATCACGTCAACGTCATCGGAGAAATTTTTCATTATCAAATTATCATAACTCATATCAAGTTAGGATCCACAACTTCCTATTCAAAATTACGAATATGATTATTCATCATTGCCATTTTTATGCAAATAATTTAATGTCTTACAAATAAAAAATAAACCACGTAAAGAGAAGGCGTAGAGATAAAGCGAAAAAAAAAAGAAAGAAGATAAATACAATATACGAAGAGTATATCTTGGATTTCGTGTATATTTTAGGTTTCATCGTCCATAGAAATGAGATTAGAGTATAGTATGAAATACCTGTATCACTACAACACAGAACATTCTGATGTAATCAACAGCATACAAAGAGAAGTAGGTACATACTACACCTAATCTAAATATACCACCGAAGGAAACTTTGCTTTTACAGTTGACATAGTAGTAGATATTCATTTATTGATTCGCGCAAGGTACCACTACGTAGTGTCGACGTTAACTGTTCAAGAAAAAAATTGTTTTTTTTTTTATAATATTTCTTAATATTTATTCTTATTATACCATTACGTTATTTAAATCGTGTGTTATCAACATCTTATTGATCGTATATATATTCATATTTCCTACACATTCCAACAAATATAATCTGTCTTGGATTATGTTCATCATATACTCAGTATGTCCTTAAAAAGAAATGAATTGTTAATATAACATGATGAATGGTTGAGTTGGTGTTTAACGTTCAATGGCAAATAATTTAATTTTGGATGTAACACGTCTTCTGATTGGCTGAAAGTTTGTTGTCTATCAGCTCAAAGACATAATTTTGTCATGTGACCGTGACGTCTTTAACGTTTTTTTTTCATGATTTACTCCCTCAAAAATGGAATTTAGAATTAAATTATAAGGACTAACTAGAATATGTTTTCTGTCTATATATACCCTAATAAATGTGGTTCACATTTTTAAAAAACCAGCTACGCGGGTTATTCAGTGTGCACCACATTTTCATAGACAGAAAAAATATTACAGTCATTCCTTAAATGTAACATGCATATTAGGAGAAGAGTATGTGATGTGAATATGAACAAGACCGACACCCTGACCCAGATTTATAACGTGATAGTTCACAAGGTAACTTTGCAAAGGAAGATTTTTCACTATAAATGCCCAGACACATAACATTTCTACTCCAAGTCGTGGAAATTAAGTATTTTGACTTCCTGAAGACTTTCATTTTTTAAATCAAAACTACATCCCTCGTTATATCAAACCATCAATACTAAATGCATAGTCTTGAATTGTGTAATCTGATATGAATGTCTGTTTTAATAATTTTCTTAAAATTTCAGCTGAATTGTTGTGGTCTTCATAAATACAGTGACTGGCAATACTATCGTTACTATAGAGATGTCAGTCTAGCTGTGGCGAGAGGGAGAGAGACGGTTCCAATCAGCTGTTGTCGAGATACAGCCGGTACTTTATGCAATGTTGGAAATAAAGTACCACGTGATTTAAGAAAGATATATACAAAGGTATATGTCAGTTATTTGTATATATATAGTGCCATCAAATTATCACTTATTGTGTGTCGCCTGTTTGATAGTATGTCTAAGTTTCTCATTTGTGCAAAGTCATACAACTATAAGCTTGTTATTCATAGAGTTGTTTTGTGTCATTGTCCACAAATATCGGTTCACTCGAATACTGTATATGATAAAAAAATATATCTAATGGAATATATCTAATGAAATTGTGTAGGTATGCTTTGAAATATGCTGAACATCTGTTTTATTTACCATTTTCCGTTGAATTTCTTTTGTTTTCTTCTTTTTATACATCTTGCTATCATACTGCACACTTTTTTTAGTTAGATATTTCATAAATTTCCCACACCTAACCAATGGAAATACTTGCAGAGGCAAACTTAAGCATGATTAGATAATCTGTAAATTAATTACCAGAGTAATAGATATTATAGGAATGATCAAATATAATAATTTGGTGTTTTCGGTTGTTAAAAAAGTTCAATAAAACCCATTATACTGTGATATTTACATTGACTAGCTTAATTAATTACAGTTTATTTCAGGGTTGTCAGACTGCCCTTGAAAACTGGATACAAAGTAATATGCTTATTTTTGGATGGACCTGTTTTGCAATGAGTTCTGTGCAGGTTTGTAATACATACATCTTATTTTGTAAAGAATATTAGACTGTTTTGACTTTTGAATACTTTTGATTCCTATACATATATTGACAAACTTATTTAGAAAAAAAATACAGAAATAACAACCAATGGATTATACGTGAATGATTTACTTGTATCATAGCAATTTTACTTGGGTCGATATTAAATGTTTAAAAGGAAAATATGTCATAGCAGTTATAACAGTAACTGAAAACTTACTATATTTAAAAAGCTATATATTTTTTTAAATTGCCAATGATTCTGGAAAGGGTTATTATTTTTAGCATTTCTTCGCTGAATATTAAATACGATCCTTTCGATACTTTCCTGGAAGAAGAGTAACGAACGAGATTTACATTATTGAATATAACCATATATTTCACAAGTTTAACCTTTACGAAATGGTACGGGATGCATCGCAGTATCATAAGTTGCGCATTGACATAGTGTCTACTTCTGACCAGTTATCGATGGACTCAGATGTAGATTAGATAGGTTTCAGGTTGACTCTGGGCACTGTTTGGACAGATTTCTGGTCGAATAAGGGTTCCCTTTCAAGAAGGTTTTTGGTTGAATAAAGGTTCATGTTTTACAAGGTTTTTAAGGTTTTCAATTTTCTCTCTGAGGAAAACTAGCTGGTTTGATGAAAATTGCATTTAGACAGGTTTCTTATTTGCATAGGTCTCTGTTAAGAAGGCTTTTTGATTAACTCAGATTATACGTAAAAGATCTTCATTTTCTGCGCATGATTGCCTTATGTGGTTAACATTTGAAAATGTTTTAATAAAAAAAATGAATTTTATTTTTGATGTACTTTTTCAGATACTTGGAATGGTATTATGCTGTTGTTTCTATAAAGCAATGAAAGATACAAGAAGATAACACAGCGAAACACCACTGACAGAATAGAACAATTATTGTGTTATTTATCCTTCTACACACTGTAAAAGGAGTAGGTTCGATAACACCCTTAAACGGCCCCTATTTCTAGCTACAATTTCAAATTAGGATTTATTGACCAATATCACAATGAATCATAGCTAATACAATGACTAGATAGAAAATATGTCTTTTTGTTGAAAATTTACGTACTTGCGTTCTTTTCATAATGTCACAAATAGCACTCATTTTGATTTTCAACGAAAACGGGTAAATTTCCAATGATTTTTTGGACAGGAAACATAGAGCGCATGCGTCGACAAAAAAGCCTTTTTAACAAAATGTTTTTTTATCACATTTTACATATCTGAATTGAATATTTAGTTTGTCGACGCCTGCGCTCTATGTTTCCTAGGCCTTAATTTGGTTGAAATCTGGACGATTTGGTCAAATTTCGCAAAAATCTCTGTTTTTGACCAATTTGGGATGTAAAAATCAACGCTTTAAAACTAAAACTTTGACAAAAAAAGTTCTATTCAACTTTCTCACATGTCTTTTTATCACTTTAAAACATTTATTATCTTGATACTTAAACTTTAAACTTAATAATCGGGGCCAAATATGACCCTTACCGAACTTACTCCTTTAGGGTCCATAGAGGATCATATAGCCAAATTGGAATGTCCTGCATAAATAGAACTATTTTTTATTCAATATAAGAGCAGATATTGTCATTACTTAGCTTGTTTTTCTCATTTTATAATTTGTAATAATTTAACACAATACTACAAAGGAAATTACCTTAGAATCACGAACAGTGAATGAAATGAAGGCTCTAACCACTCTTTTAAATGTCACAAGTTACTCTAATTTGATGCCATGTCAGTCAACCGTTGCAGGATGTTCTCATTGTTTCTATATTTATTGTTAAACGCAGGCTTCGGGCAAGCTCAGCGTATCCTACCAGAAGCTCTTATGATTTCATTATTATGACTGACGTTATACGAGCTTCAACAGTTGGGGCATTCTTGGAACTTATTTTAGATAAAGAATACATGATCGTTTGAGTGAAATGTCAATGGTCATTTAAACAAATTACCACAAAAATAAAGAAACAATTTGAATGTTAAAGATATACCAGATAACCACCAACTATATGTATTGTAAAAACCATCTATCTTATGTAAAATATATGTAGATCTAACATGCATAATATTCATCCATTATATAAAATATGTGTCTTTTAGATAGCAGTTTACATAAATTTTCGATTGTGATACATTTTATGACTTTTTTTTTCTGTGCTGGAAATGTTGGAAACCGTTACTAATTTTGTTCCAGTTACGGTGACTTGATTGTCAGTATTGCTATCCGTCTATTACAGTACATTCAAAATTCTGACTCGTATGAATTTTGTTCTTAAACTGTTCAACTGGTTAGATATTTTACCAATCTGCTCTAGAGCACACGTCAAGTCGTCAATGTAAGTGGGCAAAAGTGAACTTACAATCCCGTATTTTAGAAAAGGAGGGCCACCAAGGCAACGTTTGGAATGGGACTTGTAACAAGTTTATGTATATATATATATATATATATATTTATAAATTATATATTTATATATATATAAACAAGTCTAAATTGAAAACAACGCTCAAACCTATGATTGCGTTGGATAAAAACCGCAATTTTGATACGTGTGCATGCAAAACAAATTTCTTGGTAGAGGGGTCTAAATACAGCACAAACAACATTTTCCAAAAGACCAAATGAGTGAAAAAGTATATTTAAACAAAACGCATTTGACTAGCAGGTCGAACAACTGATGTTCTTAAACCCTGGCTACATATGCTACATATATATATATATATATGTAGCCCCATCAATATAGAAAGCCTCAAGGGATTTACAAAATGTTATACTGAAGCTTTTAATGTTAAGTTAAGACGGCTTGATGATGAATCGAGTCATCAAAATGCTAACTTTAAATTACAATATGCGTTATGTTGACTTGTAATACATTTCTAATTGCAAGAGCTTTAGTCTTGATAGCATATGATAAACGATATGCCAATTACACGTTATGTTGAGTTTAAAGTTAGTACATGATGGTAACTTGCAACTGGGTAATGCTTTGTCATCTAGTTCTATAGCAATGATAACAAATAAAATGAGGAGCTAAACTTTATGGTACTTAATTGTTATAAATGTTGAGCTGAGATAGCACGATATAATATCATTTTGATTTTACGATAAGTTATCATACAATTTTGATTTAAAACTACAAGATAGCACATTGGTACACCACTTTAATGTAACGAAAGGCTTAACATAAAATATGCCTTCTTTAAACTACACAATGTATTGATGAAAGTATATGATGTTAAGCCAAGATAGCACGAGGCAAAATGATATACCGGTACAAGGGAGATTTTAGATGTATTTATAAAGCGAGAGTATAACGCATCGCTATACATAACACTTGATTCACATATTTTATAAGTTTTGTTTGGATTTTTTTTTAAACGTTTGCACTGAAAAGATCTTTTTAAAAATGAAAATCTCTCAGAATTGCTTTATGAACCTCACCCCCTTTCATTCACACAACGTTTACATATTAAGCTTTGTAACTCTTAATCTTTGTAAACACATATATGTCTCTGGCAAAGAGGACGACTTTTTGAAAATAGTTCTAGTGTGAAGTACATTCAGGGGGGGGGGGGGGGGGGGGGAGGGAGGGGGGAAATTGGTCCTACTTTGTTATTGATTAAATTATATTTACACGACCAAAAAAAATTCAGAGGAAATGCAAATTCTTAAGCTTTCTGATTTTATTTAGTGTGTTTCCTCTAGAAAATTTCATCTGCTGTGGCAAATGATCTACTAAAGGTTAGGACTGTGAAGGTCAATTTTTACTCATAATATTAAATCCGTGCCAGAGTTATCAGAGAATTTGAATTAACTATCCCCTTTTCCACCAAATAAAACAAAGGAATGTGGACTTGCTATAAAAAAATTCAACTGATCTGACAAATGATACACTAAAGCGTAGGACATTGAGGGTCAGAATTATAAGAAAAAAAACAAGAGATAAACTTATTGATTTAAATAGTCTGTAAAATTCAAATTTAACCATATAGATATATGGATGAGTGAAGGTTTAATGTCCAGTGGCAAATATTGTATGCACGAAACCACCGATGCTTTGGGATTTACATAGATTGTCAGATAAGATAAGGATCAAGATGTGGAGACAACTATCCACCAGAATTTAAATGAAGTGGATGTTAGGCGACTTTAGATGAGGTTTCATATGTAGGTCAACTTTTCCTCGTAACATCACATCCGTGTCAGCGTTATCGGGAATTTGTTTACACCTCTTTTCTCCGAAATAAAACAAAAGAACCAAAACCTTGCCCTCCCAACCCTAAGGCGAGCATGAGACCACCGATGCGATTTGGAATTTACATAGATTGTCAAAATAAAAACAAGGAGATGTGGCATCAATGCCAAAGAGACAACTATCCATCAGAGTTCAAATGAAGTGGATCAATGTAAGCAATAATAGGCTAACGTACGGCCCTCAACAATAAGAAAAAGACCCCGACATGCAAAATGTGAAACAATTCAAACGAGAAAACTAGCGGCCTTATTTATAACAACACAGTTTACGAAAAACAAATGTAAGAGACCTGAACCAACGACAACAACTAAACTACAGGCTCCTGACTTGGGACATGCACCAATAATGTGGCGGGGTTATTTGTCAACTAGCCCGTTAAAAATCTGGCTAAACAAGAAGGACTTTTTCAAAGTAAGGTTTATTCATATTAATATCCCTGTAACATGTTCTCGTCCTAAAATGCATGTAATATTTGCCACTGGTCATTAAACAGAAATCTATTATCATTTTTTTGTTTGTGAACAGGAGCCTTTTTTTCACGTTTATCACATTCGACTCCGAAGTATAAGATATAGTATATATAATTATTTTCTCACAAATTCAAGCTACAGGTCGTGCAAAATTATCAGATTTTGTATAAATTAATAAAACATGGAAAACCCATTTTGTGTGATAGAAAGAGAACTAAACGATAGGATGTTAAGAAAAATTATGAGAATATAATTGTTATATTGTGCTTACAGAAAATAAAAATAAACTGTTAACAGAGATATGTCTCGCCTATTTGTTATATTATAATGCAAATGTTGAAATTAAAATAGCAATACTATAACATGTACTTGTAAGTTATGCATATATTCAAAGTCAATGAATCATGACTGAAGGTACAGGGCTAAACAATCTCCATGGAATGAGATGTGCCAATGCTAATACAACTTCATACCAAATACCATTAACTTATTATAAGTCGTTCCCTTTAAACAAACCTAAACACAAACATTAACTTGTAAACTATGTAAAAGTTTCAAAGTCAATGAACCATTATCAGGGGTGGGGCTATATAATCTCCATGGAAACGATACTTGCAAATGCCAATAAATTTGCATACCAAATATCATTGACAGTTCATCTTAAACTGATCTAATCACAAACTAATACATGTAAACTAAGCAAAAGTTTTTAAGTAAATAGACCATGACTGAGGGGGCCAAATATTCTCCATGGAAATGAAATATGCTAATGCTTATACAACTGCATACCAAATATGATTGACCTACCACTAGCAGTTCCCATAAACTGACCTAATCACAAACTAATACATGTAAATCAAGCAAAGTTTCAAAGTAGACCAAAAAACTAGACCTATGGCTAGGCCGTCGGCATACAATTCAGAAAAAGACAATCGGATGGACAGCAACATTGCTAATTAATTCATAGTCGCTGTACCATAAACTGGTAGGCAGGGCCTTGAAATGGTCAACAAACTGAGAAGTACAGACAGTAATGTAACTTTATAGAAAATGTAAGTATCTATTGTAAGTAGTTCATATCAAACTAACAAAAGCAGAAAACTTAACATTGAACATTGGTAATTAATTAAAAGTCACTGGACCATGACCTACGGGGACAGGGAGTGGAAACAGTCATCAAACTCAGTGATATGTACTAATAGTAATCCGACTTTATAGAAAATATTAGTGAACTATCACAAGTTGTTCCTATCAAACTGACTTAAGCATAAAACTTATTGAAAATTGCTAATTAATTCAAATTAGCTGGACCATGGCCTAGGGGTATGATGAACTGATAGTAATGCAACTTTATATTAAATATAAATGATCTATCACAAATAGGTCCTATCAAACTACCTTAAGCAGTAAACTTTAAAACAATTGTTGACGCCAACTACGTCGTCGTCATCGCCGGAAAAGCAATCTCTATGTCTTGCTTTCCGCGACTTTCGTCGCAGGCGAGACAAAATTGAAGGTCACTGGAGTCATTTTCTGGCTAACATAACAAAATAGGTTAATTCCCTTACATCCTCCAGGTGACCGAGTGACGACCAATTCCGTACCCAAAAATAAAAAACGTCATTATTTCGATAATTTATCACTTACAACTAACCATTCCTAATCTGTATGTAAACTATGAAAATTTTGCTTTCCATTGACTATTCACCGATAACTGTTCATTCTTTATTTTTTGTAAGAAAATAAAAGGAATTGGATTCCCGCTAGCCGGAAATACACCTGGTTTTAAAATATGCTATTTTTTTTTACTGCGTGAAAAAAGCGTACCATTTACATATAAACATATATGAATAACTGAAATAGAACCCGTCGATTTATCTTCACAACCCACTCTATTTTAAGCATAAGTTAGTGTCCTATTTTGATATTTTTATTCTTACCCATGCTTTGATATAAATTTTTTTTTTCGTCAATTTGGCAGTAACAACTTTATTGCTTACACTTTTTATTATAGATTATGTATAGTTGGTTAAGAATCAATTATTTTTTTCCTCTATAGATTATAATAAAATGCTTCGCTGGGCGCAGCTTGATACGACCGCAGAGGTCGAACCCTGAACAGTTGGGGCAAGTATGGACACAACATTCAAGCTTGATACAGCTCTGAATTTGGATTGTGATTAAATATTTGACACAGCATAGGTTTCTGACACAGAAAGAATGTGGTCTAAGAACTTCAATTTTTTTAATTTACCTATTATGGTCCAATGTCCAAAATCAAAATACATGGTTAGATTCAGCATATCAAAGAACCCCATATATTCAATTTTTGTTGAAATCAAACAAAGTTTCATTTTGGACCCCAACTTGAACAAACTTGAAAACTGGTCCCATAATCAAAAATCTAAACACATGTTTAGATTCAGCATATCAAAGTACCCCAAGAATTCAATTTTTGTTAAAATCAAACTAAGTTTAATTTTGGACCCTTTGGACCTTAATGTAGACCAATTCAAAAAAACGGGACCCAAAATTAAAAATCTAAAAACACGGTTAGATTTGGCATATCAAAGAACCCCAATAATTCAATTTTTGATGAAATCAAACAAAGTTTAATTTTGGACCCTTTTGACCTCAATATGAACCAATTTGATAGCGGGCCCACAAAATAAAAAATCTAAATACACGGTAAGATTCAGCATATCAAAGAACCCCATATATTCAATTTTTGTTGAAATCAAACAAAGTTTAATTTTGGACCCCAATTTGGACCAACTTGAAAACTGGGCCAAAAATCTAAAATCTAAATACATGTTTAGATTCAGCATATCAAAGAACCCCATATATTCAATTTTTGTTGAAATCAAACAAAGTTTAATTTTGGACCCCAACTTGAAAACTGGTCCCATAATAAAAAATCTAAACACATGTTTAGATTCAGCATATCAAAGAACCCCAAAAATTCAATTTTTGTTAAAATCAAACTAAGTTTAATTTTGGACCCTTTGGACCTTAATGTAGACCAATTTAAAAAACGGGACCCAAAATTAAAAATCTAAATACACGGTTAGATTTGGCATATCAAAGAACCCCAATAATTCAATTTTTGATGAAATCAAACAAAGTTTAATTTTGGACCCTTTTGACCTCAATATGAACCAATTTGATAGCGGGTTCACAAATAAAAAATCTAAATACATGGTTAGATTCAGCATATCAAAGAACCCCAAGAATTCAATTTTTGATGAAATCAAACAAAGTTTAATTTTGGACCCTTTTGACCTCAATGTGGACAAAGTTGATAACAGGGCCCAAAAATCAAAAATCTAAATACATGGTTAGATTCAGCATATCAAAGAACCCCATATATTCAATTTATGTTGAAATCAAACAAAGTTTTATTTTGGACCCCGATTTGGACCAACTTGAAAACTGGGCCCATAATCAAAAATCTAAATACATGTTTAGATTCAGCATATCAAAGTACCCTAAAAATTAAATTTTTGTTAAAATCAAACTAAGTTTAATTTTGGACCCTTTTGACCTTAATGTAGACCAATTTGAAAACGGAACCAAAAATTAAGAATCTAAATACACGGTTAGATTCGGCATATCAAAGAACCCCAATAATTCAATTTTTGATGAAATCAAACAAAGTTAAATTTTGGACCCTTTGGACCTCAATGTGGACCAATTTAAAAACGGGGCCAAAAATCCAAAAACTTAATACACGGTTAGATTCAGCATATTAAAGAACCCCAAGAATTCAAGAAGAAAACCCCATTGAAATTGATCAAGAAATAAGCAATTTATACGAAGTATCTTCTTTTGCACAATACTGTGCAATTGAATATTTCTTGCTATTGTGCAATACTGTACAATTGACAATTTCTTGCTATTGCGCAATATTGTGCTATTGGATATTTCTTGCTATTGCGCAATACTGTGCAATTGAAGATTTCTTGCTATTGCGCAATACTGTGCAATTGAAGATTTCTTGCAATTGTGCAATACTGTGCAATTGAAAATTTCTTGCTATTGCACAATACTTATTATATAATAATTTACACATCCTGTTTGGTGTGTATCTCCTACCATATCATTATTATTTGCTTTTAAATATTAATCAGAAATAACCAACTTAAAATGGAAAATTTTAAAAGAAAAAAAAAAGGAAAAAAAGAAAAAAAAAAATCCCCCCCCAAATTTTTTGAACCCCCTTATGATTCATCACCCCCAAACTCAATCCCAGCCTTCCCTTTGTGGTATGGTACCTTGCAGTACAATTTCAGAGAGATCCATACACTTGAACACAAGTTATTGTCTGGAAACTAGAAAAATGCTTATTTTTGGCCCCTTTTTGGCCCCCAATTCCTAAACGTTTCGGGAAATTACCCCCAAACTCAATTCCAGCTTTCCCTTTGTGATATGGAACCTTGTAGTACAATTTCAGAAATATCCAAACACTTACACACAAGTTATTGTCATGAAACTAGAAAAATGCTTGTTTTTTGCCCCTTTTTTGGCCCCTAATTCCTAAAATTTTGAGGCAATTACCCCCAAAATCAATTACAGCCTTCCCTTTGTGATATGGAACCTTGTAGTACAATGTCAGAGAGATCCATAGACTTACACACAAGTTATTGTCTGGAAGTTACAAAAATGCTTATTTTTGGCCCCTTTTTGGCCCCTAATTCCTTAACTGTTGGTACCATAACCCCCAAAATCAATCCCCACCTTCCTTTCGTGGTATTGAACCTTATGGTAAAATTTCATGGAGATCCATTCACTTAAACTAAAGTTAGAGTGCGAATACCAATGTGTCTTCGGACGACGCCGGACGACGCCAGACGACTACGACGACGACGACAACGACGACGACGACGACGACGACGACGCCAACGTCATACCAATATACGACCAAAAAATTTTCAATTTTTGCGGTCGTATAAAAATAGCAGAAATGCAATTTTACCAAAATATGCACTCCTGAAAATTCGGGACAGAATGAGAAATGAGAAAAACGGACATATAAAAAGCTTATTTTTATCACCATGTGTTTATATCGGAATATTGATGTTTTGCGTTAAGGATAATCAATATACTACCATAAAATCTAAAACCCATCGACCAGTGGTTACAACCCATTAGATTTTAGGCTCGGATATATTGGTACTATAATTTCATATTCTAACATGCATATAGAAATTTTTTTAGAAGGCTCTCTTATTAAACTATTTTTTATTTCTATCAATAAATACATATTTTATTTGGATTTTTGCGATAGAATTGATGTATTTCTGTACGAATTTATAACGTTTCCCCTACATTTATACTATAATTTAATCACATAAATACAAGATCTAAATGTTTCGAAAATATCACTCTGGAATATCCGGACTGAATGAGAAATTAAACTAGAGGCTCTAAAGAGCCTGCGTCGCTCACCTTGGTCTATGTGCATATTCAACAAAGGACATACTCCAACATTGTAGACGAGAATAGAATTTATGACAAAAATCACTGTTTTGTTGATCTTGTATTGCTGATCATTAAGTCTGTTTAGTGTCCCTCTATCTTCTTTAGTTTTTGCTCAAAACACAAAAGAGGGAAAAAAAATCCTCATTTAAGGGCAATCACTACTATAAAGAGTGACAGTCTAATAACTATATCAGCAAAATTTGGCTTGTTAGTAGATCTTGATTTGCTGATCATTTTTGTGATTTGAAGTGTCTATTTATCTATTACAATTTTTAACATATAACGCAAAACGCAAAAAAAAGGCAAAAATCATCATTAAAGAGCAATAACTCCAATAAGGAGTTGTCGGACGATTTCCTACATTTGTCTTACTTGTAGATCTTGCCTTGTTGATCATTTTTGCTTGTTTTAGTTTCTATCTATCTATTATAATTTTTAAAATATAAGGCAAAAACGCAGAAAATTGGTAAAAATCGTCATCAAAGGGCTATAACTCTAATAAGGAGTCGACTGACGATTTCGACCATTTAACTTATTTATAGAACTTGTCATGCTGATCATTTTTGCAATTAAAGTTTCTCTCTATTTTTTATAGTTTTCAAGATAATAGGCAAAAATGAAAAAAAAATTAAGGGCAATAATTCCTGAAGAAGTCGTCCGACAGTTTTGACGTATATGAACAATTGGTAGAGCTCAACATTTTGAACATAACTGCCCCTCTAAGATTTTCTCTATATATAACAGTTTTCAAAATAACAGACAAAACTTGCATTTTACCCCTATGTTCTATTTTTAGCCATGTCGGCCATCTTGGTTGGCAAGCAAGGTCATCAGACACATTTTTTAAACTAAATGCCCAATGATGATTGTGGCCAAGTTTGATTAAATTTGGCCCAGTAGTTTCAGAGGAGAAGATTTTTGTAAAAGTTAACGACGAAGACGGACATCAAGTGATGAGAAAAGCTCACTTGGCCTTTTAGGCCAGGTGAGCTAAACACTGGTGAGACTTTGAGCTTGAGTTATTGTTTAGATAATTGTCTGTAGTTAAAGACTGTATATTGACATTGGATGTATTTTAGTTTTTTTCATGAGGAGGTGAAAGGGCAGTGCGTAAATAAATCATTTACATTTGTTTGAATCAAATATTTAATTAATCCCATCACTAACAAGTAATATAAATTTAACAAAAGTAAATTCTATCTCTACATGCTTCACAATCAGTTACACCACAATAGAGTCATTCCCTCTTCTTATCCAGCAAGTTTTAGGGGTAACACTTTGTACATTCGAAACATATGATGTCTGATTAATATTGATTAAAAAATGTTAAGCAACATATTTTTTATTAAAAAACTTTAAATTTAAATTTTCCAAAGATGCAGAAATAAATTTTCTCATCATGTTTTTATTGAGTAAAATTGTACCATATGGTTTAAATTCTATGTTACAATAGTTTTTAAATGTAAAATTAAGTACATTTGTTCCTAAATACATATTTGAATAAATGTCATCTTGTTTGGTCATGACCATAATTACTGTTTGTTTCATAATTGCTACAGTTTTTCAACACTGCAGTTTTGATTTGCACAAAAATTATAAGAATTCATGATTTATTCATAGAAAATATATAGAAGTACATTTGTACTAAAATTACCATTCATGATTACAATCTCTAGAAATTTATTAATTGGACACAAAATAAAAATTAAACAAGAGGCTCTCAAGAGCCTGACTCGCTCACCTGTAATTTTTTGCTTAAATCTTTCATCAATGATTATTTTTGCTTTTCAATATATATTAATGGCTTAAAACTTCCATTGAAATGTTCTTTGTATCTGTCATATTTTCTTCAAAATCAAAGAAGTGCATTTTACCCCTATGTTTCATTTTAGCCATAGTGGCTATGTTTCTTGACGTACAAGAAAATAAAATACAAAATTTAAACTAGATACTCTGAAACTCATTTAGCCCAAGTTTGGCTGAAATTGATTCAGCAGTTTCAAAGGAGAAGATTTTTTAAAGTAAGCAAACTAAATGAACAAATTGTGAAAAATTGATTTTAAAGGGCAATGGATACTTTTCTTGTATCCCTGGTGCTTTCGACTGGAGAACCGTCATACACAAGCATCGCACAAGTTGGCACTCCAAGGCGGGTGGGGAGCAAGAAGGTGAACTGTGGTTTATTTTTATCAATAGTACTGCTTAAGTCGACGCTAGGGGCCGTCTTGACCTTGTTGTAGGGTATGAATGATTCGTTCATTGTTGAAGACCCTACATCAACTGTCAAGATGAAGAACAGGAATAAAAGCCCTGTTCATTGATAATTTTCTATGTTTTCTATGTATTGTGTGCGATTTTGTCCCATGTACATTTACTCCATATCCTTTCATTTTCTAATAACTCCTTAAGAGGACAATTGACAATTTTGGTCATACGAACTTATTTGTAGATCTTACTATGCTGAACATTTTTGCTGTTTACAGTTTATCTTTATCATTAATAATATTCAAGATAATAACCAAAATCTGCAAAATTTCCTTAAAATTACCAATTAAGTGGCAGCAATCCAACAATAGGTTGTTAGATTCATCTGAAAATTTCAGGGCTGACAGAGCTTGGCCTAATAAACATTTTTACCTTCTCATCAGATTAGCTCTAAATGCTTTGATTTTTTAGATATAAGCCAAAAATTGCATTTTACCCCTACATTCTATTTTTAGCCATGGCGGCCATATTTTTTTACGAAACAGAAAATAAAACACAAACTTTATTCTAGATACCCTTAGAATCATTCAGCTTAAGTTTGGTTGGAATTGGTTCACTATTTTCAGAGAAGAAGATTTTTTAAGTTAGAAAACATGATAAACAAATTGGGTAAAATTGTACTTACAGGGCAATAACTCCTTAAGAAGTCAATTGACAATTTTGATCATTGACCTTATTTGTAGATCTTACCTTGCTGAACAGTTTTGCTGTTCACAGTTTATCTTTATCATTAATAATATTAAAGATAATAACCAATAAAATGCTCCGCTGGGTCGCAGCTTGATACGATTGCAGAGAATGAACCCTGAACAGTTGGGGCAAGTATGGACACAACATTCAAGCTTGATACAGCACTGAATTTGGATTGTAATTTTAAAATATTTGACACAGCATAGGTTTCTCACACAGAATGAAAGTGGTCTAAGAACTTAAAAATTTTTAATTTACCTATTCAAACCATATCATTATTATTTGCTTTTATATATAAATCAGAAATAACCAATTTAAAATTGAAAATTTTAAAGAAAAAAAATGAAAAAAAAATCCCCCCCAATTTTTTGAACCCCCTTTTGATTCATCACCCCTAAAAAACAATCCCAGCTTTCCCTTTGTGGTATGGTACCTTGCAGTACAATTTCAGAGAGATCCATACACTTGAACACAAGTTATTGTCTGGAAACTAGAAAAATGCTTGTTTTTTGGCCCCAAATTCCTAAACGTTTAGGGCAATTACCCCCAAACTCAAACCCAGCTTTCCCTTTGTGATATGGAACCTTGCAGTACAATTTCATAAAGATCCATACACTTACACACAAGTTATTGTCCTGAAACTAGAAAAATGCTTGTTTTTTTGCCCTTTTATTGCCCCTAATTACTAAAATTTTGAGGGAATTACCCCCAAAATCAATCCCAGCCTTCCCTTTGTGGTATGGTACCTTGCAGTACAATTTCAGAGAGATCCATAAATTTGAACACAAGTTATTGTCTGGAAACTAAAAAAATGCTTATTTTTGGCCCCTTACTCCTAAACGTTTTTGGCAATTACCCCCAAACTCAATTCCAGCTTTCCCTTTGTGATATGGAACCTTGTAGTACAATTTCATAAAGATCCATACACTTACACACAAGTTATTGTCATGAAACTGGAAAAATGCTTGTTTTTTGCCCCTTTTTGGCCCCTAATTCCTAAAATTTGGGGGCAATTACCCCCAAAATCAATCCCAGCATTCCCTTTGTGATATGGAACCTTGTGACACAATGTCAGAGTGATCCATACACTTACACACAAGTTATTGTCATGAAACTAGAAAAATGCTTGTTTTTTGGCCCTTTTTGGCCCCTAATTCCTAAAATTTGGAGGCAATTACCCCAAAATCAATCCCAGCATTCCCTTTTTGATATGGAACCTTGTGGTACAATGTCAGAGAGATCCATTCACTTACACACAAGTTATGTCTGGAAGTTACAAAAATGCTTATTTTTGGCCCCTTATTCCTTAACTGTGGGTACCATAACCCCCAAAATCAATCCCCACCTTCCTTCTGTGATATTGAACCTTATGGTAAAATTTCATTGAGATCCATTCACTTAAACTTAAGTTAGAGTGCGAAAACTAATGTGTCTTCGGACGATGACGAGGACAACTCCAACGTCATACCAATATACGACCACAAAATTTTTTTTGCAGTCGTATAAAAACTGCAAAATTTCCTTAAAATTACCAATTCAGTGGCAGCAACCCAACAATGGGTTATCAGATTCAACTGGAAATTTCAGGGCTGATAGAACTTCACCTAATGAACACTTTAACACCAAGTCAGATTTGCTCTAAATGCTTTGGTTTTTGAGATATAAGCCAAAAACTGCATTTTACCCCTATGTTCTATTTTTAGCCATGGTGGCCATGTTATTTGACGAAACAGTAAATAAAACACAAACTTTATTCTAGATACCCTAAGCATCATTCAGCTTAAGTTTGGTTGGAATTGGTTCAGAAGTTTCAGAGGAGAAGATGTTTGAAATAGTTTACACCAGACGGATGACGACGGACGCCAAGTGATTGCAAAAGCTCACAGTTCCTTCGGAATGGTGAGCTAAAAAAGACCTTACTTCATGAAATACTTTTAAAATTGATATAAAAATATACAGATCATAAAAGTAAAAAGAACACTAGCTTATCAAAAATTATATTATAATCTTACAACAACTAAATTTACTTTCAATTTAAGTACATGTATATTTCATAATTTTTTTCTCCACCGGTTTCTTGAGAATTTTTTTTGAAATCATGACCAGAAATGACCTCAAGATGCATGAGATGGTAGACCTGTGATTGTTTAATCAATTTACAATGTTTTTATACTTGGACCAGTCCATCATTGAAATCCAGACTTGGACAAGTCTATCTCTGAAATCCAGACTTGGACCAGTCTATCTTTGAAATCCTGATGGGACCAGTCTATCTCTGAAATCCAGACTTGGACCTGTCTTTCTCTGAAATCCAGACTTGGACCTGTCTATCTCTAAAATCCAGACTTGGACCAGTCTATCTCTGAAATCCAGACTTGGACCTGTCTATCTCTGAAATCCAGACTTGGACCTGTCTATTGTTGAAAACTATATATTTTTTCTGTCATTGAGTTGCTGTCTCATTGATCCCACATCTCCATTTATTCAAATTCACTACATGTATACTGTTTACTACATATATACTGTTTTTAAAAAATACAATTATTGACGGTATTTAATACTGTTGAATCATTGGCTGTAAATGTTTACAGATTTTCTTTACAAATTTATTTATTTACATCAATTGATCATTTTTAGTTGATAAGTTACCATGACAAAATTAATATGAAATGATTCAATTTTCAATGAAAACATAATTATAATCTAATGTAAATGCTTAAAAATTGCCAGATATCAGTCTACAAAGTAAGAATAATATAAATTAGTGTTAACTTTTAAAAAAAATATAAGACCACACCAACATGAGTATTAGTTCCTTTGAATTTACTTGTACTATTTTCAAAGTCAAAGTACAAAATGTACTATGCAATAAAAAAACATTCTCAACAGTGAAAGACCTTATAGCTCATTCTACATGGTAATTACTGAATAAATTTATAATAGATTGTATTTTAAATAGAAAAGAAACCTGTATTTAAAAAAAAGCTATTGATAATTTTGGTTGTACTGTTGGTATAATTGATACAATAATTGAGGATCAGTATATGACTGAGATAAAGCTGAAGAACTATCAATAGAGGGCGCTGTGTTTGCATCCTGAACTTGTTCCATGGAAGCACTGACAGATTCCACATCTAAACTTGAAATATTATTTACATCAACTAAATACATTTTTGTAGCTCCTTTTGTTGGAGATGTTTGAAGTAATTCCACCTGGTGCCGGTTATCTTGACTGCTTTGAGCTGCGTTGTTGTTAGGTGATAGTATCAATCCATGAACACTTGGTTCTAACTGGCCTCGGTCCTGTATAGTGATCTGTATTTTAGAAAGATGTGACTGGTTCCCATCTGATGAAAACATAATTTGTCCCTGATTTGAAACATGATTTTTTTGCAACAGTGACCCATCATTCCTCAATAAGTCTTGTTCCTCATCTGCAGGGTAAGGTTCGGTGTCATATTGTTGAAGCATAGAGCTTTGTTGGTCTTGCAAATAAACAGGTTGCAATTCCTGTACTTCCACCAAAGGAAGATTTTTTCCACCATTATCTTGCATTTGGATTCTTTGATGATGGAGGTCAGTTTGCCTTTGAGGACTGGTTATGTGATCTTGTTGATGCAGCAACAGTCTAGCTTCCTGTACTGTGATTCTATTTATATCTGCTGCTGATAATCTACTTTCACTTTGATCTGTGTTTTGATGGTCATGAGTCATAATATGATGCTGTAAATTATCAGAATGCACAAGAACTTGATTATTTTGAACTGTATGCAAATTCTGGTCAGTGGGTAACAGATCAAGATGGTCAGGAGCAATATTATTCAGAATGAGAGACTGTTGAGCTGACAAGTGCTGAATTGTAACGGGACGATTACTTGAATCCATTGGTTCTGTTGTGTAGTGCTGAATTGTGACTGGTCGATTGTTTGGGTCATTGGGATCATACAGAATCTGTGAATCCTGTGATGAAGCAATCAAACTGGTAACGGTTGTATATGCCTGATTTGAATGGTTACCTTGACTACTAGGTGCATGTGAATAAACCAGTTGTTCTGTTTCCTGACCGGCTTGAATATTTTGGGCAAAATTAAGTGGTTGGTTGTCATTTGTAGTTATTTGCATAGTGAATGCTTGGTTTTTATTATCGTTTTCTAGGTCTAACATTAGTTCATCACCTTGTGTAGGTCTGAGATTCAGCATGATGTTCTTTACAATTTCCGGACTATGCTTATGTTTATTTGTTAAATGGAGACGCATATTTCCACGTGTTGTGCTTTTGTACTGGCAGTCAGGACATTGAAAAGGCTTTTCACCAGTATGCGAGCGCATGTGCACAAGAAGCTGTGTTCGTGTTTTGAAAGATTTCTCACATCCATAGTCTGTACATTTGTGATTACGAACTTTGCTATGTTTGTGAAAGACATGACTTGTAAGACAAGTCCTACTGTTAAACCCTTGACCACAGGTCTCACATATAAAGGGTGTACCTTCTTCATGAATCAGTTTATGATCTTTAAGTTGAAACCGTGTAAAGCATTCTTTGCCACAAATGTCACATTTAAATGGCTGCATGCCTTTAGGTAGGGGAACACTGTGACGAAAATATCTATGAAAATGTATGTAGAAAAAGTTTGGTTCTTTTGTTTCATAACCACAAATATCACACATTTTCAGAACTTTTTCTTTTTTCCTTATTGACATGGCCATGATGACATCTTCCAAGTCGGTATCGTGAACAGATATAATATGGGTTACAGCTCTTTTAGAGAATATGTAATGATTTCCACAGATGTCACAAATAAAATGACGTTCATTTTCTGGTAAGTGTTCTGCTTTTTTCTCTATCTGTGCGACAACTGCAGATAACTGACTAGCTCTGTATGATGATGCCTTCATCAATCTGTGTGTTCGCTTTGGCTTTTGTGGTTCCTGTGGCTGAGGTTTCGCCTCCATTGAGAAAGTATGAACAATACCTTTATCAGCAGGTCTAGACAAAATGTCTTCCAGTTCCTCAAATTCTGTCCTGGCAAATTCTTTAGCTCTTTTCTTTGGTGGAGGTCTCAGTGTGTATGTTTCTTTCTGTTCTGGAACAACAGCTGCACTCCTATAAACGAAAAGGAATACTTAACAGTGACATTTCTACATGCGAAACATAAAAAAATGCATGTATCCCAAATTATTCTATTTGTTAGTTAGTATTACGTTATGTTAAAATTCCTTTCTCTTGATTCTATGTGTAGTCATTGACTGAAAATTTATATTATGTATAAAATATATTGTAAAATCCTACATGTTTTATCTTTTTAGTCAAGTTGTTAAGTTGTGTACGGCAGAACGCTTGGTAATTTTTGTTTTGTTTATTTACAAACAGAACTTTTCCCACTGAATAATATAACTGAGTCACAAAAACAAAAGTGCACACACTGAATGTCTTGCAAGCTAATAACTTTGTCATGATCGAGTTTAATTTGAGTTTTTTAAGATCAAGTATATACTGCCATGACTACAGGTAATCACATAAATTTAACCTTATCAAAGTCCATGAAAATAAGGTCATGGTCAGATTAACCCTGCAAGACAGACATTCAATGTATGTGATACACCTTATAATCATTCAATAAGTTAAAATTTATTTGACCTACATGTATTGCTTATATAATACATGAAAACTTAATGTTGACCACTGAAAGATGGACAGAAGGTCAAGAGAAATCCGTCACACTGGCATGAACACCTTTAGAATCATTCAATTACCAAATATTGTTGACCTACTGCTCACAGTAACTGAAAAAATCCACTTCATTTGAACTTTGGTGCATAGTTGTCTTATTGGAAATCATACCACATCTCCTTATTTTCTTTTATTGACGACACAAACTTGACTCTGATCACTGATCCATGTAATGAGGTCAAGGTCAGATTGAACTTGTCTTCAGGACAGACATGTTGACCAAATGTATTTATCCTTTTACCGGTACTCACAATAAGTGATAAATTCCAGTTTAAAAAAAAACTTTAATAGAGTTTTTTTAAGCTGACCATCAACCAGGAAAATGATGTCAAGGATAATAAACATATGACAGCCTGAAACTTCATAACATAACATAAGCATCTGTATACAAGGTATTCAGTTCTTCCCTATGAAGTATAATGCTGTGTACAAATACATGTAGTTATAAACATGGTTTATGCTGCTGCTGGTGCCAAATTAACATCTCTATGTCTAGCATTCTGTAACTTTCATCACAGCCTAGGTAATAATATCAAAATCAATTTGATCTTTGTTTTGTGGTAGTAAACATTGTGTTTAAGTTTCATAACATTTGGTTGAGGAAAACTAAAGTGAGAGAACGGAAACTAATTTTGGGACATATGGATGGACAAGGGTACCACTTAATGATCCCTCTGCCTTGGTGGGGGCATAGAAATAAGTTTGTATGACACTCTAAAACTTACTTTGGTTTTGTTGATTTCAAAAACGAAGCATAAGACTTTTTGAAAGCCTTTGCTGCTCTCCCTTTTTTAGTAAAAGCTTTTCCTTTTAGTTTAGAGTGTGGTTTCCAATCAGCATCTTCATCACAATCATCAGTCAGTTCATCTATGTTCCCAGCTTCCTCATCTTCACTATTTTTATTTTCATTGGACACTTGATCAGAACTGAAACTTCCTGTGGATTCCATGTTGCTACTTGATGTAATTCTACTTCCTGTATCTGAGAGCCCATGGTCACTACTTATACTGCTGTTAAGTGGTTCTTCCTTGTTATAAGTTGTATTAATTTGGCTTCCTGTTGTGGGTGTTCCAGTTTTCTTCAAGCTGCTAACTTTGTTTGAGTTTATAAATGCAGCATTTGTATGTATTGGATGTTTAAACTTAGTTTCAGTAAAAGAATTAGAACTAAAACTTACACTTGTTTTAGAAATATTGTTTTCTGTATTTTGTGACGGGCTTTTGCTAGGTGTACTGGTACCCTTCATTGATGCTCTTCTTGTTCCATATGAATGTAAAGGCATTGATGTAACAGAACTTGTGTTTTCTTCGTCAGTCCCCTTTTTTATTGACTGTGCATCATCCTTCTGCTTTTTAGTAGGATTTGTCTTAATTTGTGGTGACTTTTGCACTGCTTTTTTGGTAGTTGTTTTCGTCTCTTTATTCATATTTGTGTTAACTATTGAGGAATGTTCATTTTTTACAATAGCTACAACATCTTCTCCTTTGTCCATCAAAATTGTTTGACTGATATCAAACATAATCACAAAATCTTTACACATATCTAGTAAATGAGTTAGTTTAAACAGATTAGCAACTCTAGCAAAATGCCCCACATTGTCAGATGTCAAGGTCACTTTGCCATCATATAAATAATGAACCAACTGTGAAGTGACATCGAGAGGAATACCCTGAGGAAGTTCTATCTTCAGTGATGCATTCTGGGAAAGATCTGACATCTTAGACAGGATGAATGGACATGCTGCTAACAACACAAGTCTGTGTACCTAAAAATACAAGTTAAAAATTTTATATTTATCATAATTAACTGCAGCAGTTAAATTAATTATTAATGTCTCTTTATCACCATCCTCCAAATGCGAGAGCTTACTTATAAGTTTCAGCTACATGTGTGTGTGTATGTTATATATTATCATTTTTGAAACTTTATCTGCAACTTTGAATTGCTTGATTTTTTTATATTTTGCTTTGGTTTGTTTAATCACATCTTTCGTATCCAACCATTTGTAAAATAGGTGCTTCTTTACTTTGCTGAATTAAAACATTAAGCAATACGTTAAGTGGTAAAGCTGTTTCATACTTTTTTCAGCTAAAAATGTCATGTTATAAATTGTTGATAAATTTCATTCAACATGTTCAATTTAAATCTGCTTTAATTTGTAAAATTTCATAGCTCTTTTAAAATTTTACAATGTTAGTCTTCTCAGGCTACTGTATATTTCAAAATTTGACAATGTATAATTGAGTTGTTTGCAAAGAAAGTATGTACTTCAAAGGTTATCTCCCCTTTGACAGATTAATTAATATTATAAATATATATTGTATACATGTAAACACCTGTCATTTATGAAGTCTGTATGTTGACCTCTATAGATCTTGTAAATGTCTTTTGGTTTTTATCTTTTTCAGTTACTGTTTCATTTTAATATTATACACTTATCTGCTTTTATTCATACTAAATCATCTTTAATTAAAATGATATTTTTTTCAGCCAATTGCCTTGTTTTGATTTTGCCAAAATCATGATAATACTAAGTTATCAAACATAAAGGTTGTTTGATTGACATTATAAAAAAATCATTTTATTTGTACATCGTAAAAAAAGTTATGGCTGAAATTCGAAGAAAAAAGCAAAATGTTGTAAAATCAATTCATTCAACAAAAACTCCTGACCAAGATGGGTGAAGTCCCCTTGTTTTACGAGAAATCTTACCCTTATTTCTGTATTTCCTGATAAGATCACTGAATCACAAAACAAGCCCTCCTTCAGAAGACCAAACATCTTTCCCATTAGTTGTCTTGGCAGGTCCACATGTGAGTAATCTTTACTGTCGGACTTTGGAAATGTAACTGTCCCTGTTCCTTCTTCGAAATTGCCACGTTTCTTAAATGGTGACTGCTTAACTTTGTTTAGAGCTTTCTTAACTGGTGAGTTATTTACCTGCAAAAATAAAACAACTATTGGAACTGCTATTATGATTGACTTACACTTGGTTGCTTAACAATCAGAGGTAAATATTTCAGGCATATTCAGAGCAAAACTATTATCAATGTAAACAGGTACATTTACATGAGTTTTAAAGTATAGGTGCTCCCTGAAAGAGCAAGGTAAATTTTTGTACTTAAGTACTTAAATCTCTGTGGAGCAGGATCTCCTTACCTTTCTAGGGCACCTGAGCTCACCCCTGTTTTGGTGAGATTTGTGTTGCTTAGTCTTTAGGTTTTATGTAGTGTTTTATAGACTGTTGTTTGACTATTCAACCTATTACATTTTTTACCATATTTCGTTAGTCCTTCTTTGGCATGAGTATGAGGGGCCTGATGGGTTATTTTCGTTCTTCGTGATCGGCGCATTTTCGCTATCATGATCCATTTTTCTACAGATTTATTTTTTTTTTATATTTTCGTGATCCGTGATCATGGAAATTTATTTTCTGTGAATCGTGATTGACAAAAAAATCAACTCGTGAATCGTGATGAGACCCCCCCCCCCCTAATCAGGCCTCTCGAGTATCTATTTTCCCTTTGGTATCTTCTGACTCATTTTTTTATTGATGAACTTGTCGTTTATGACCTACAGAACATACAAACAGATATTGCAGAGTAAATCTCCAACATTACCAGCATAGTTGGTACAAAAATATATATATATACATCAATAAATAATATTTCTACCTAATGCAACGTGTTACCTCTATATCATGGTTACATTATATACATCAATAAATAATATTTCTACCTAATGCAACCTCTCTATCATGTTTACATTATATACATCAATAAAAATTATTTCTACCTAATGCAACCTCTCTATCATGGTTACATTATATACATCAATAAATAATATTTCTACCTAATGCAACCTCTCTATCATGGTTACATTATATACATCAATAAATAATATTTCTACCTAATGCAACCTCTCTATCATGGTTACATTTGATTATGTCATATGTACATTGCTGTATGGTCTCACCTTTATAACAGGGCTGACATTAGGTTCCTTCACAGAATCATAACTTATCTTCTGATGAGTAGCGGGTTCCATCAAAAGCTGATTAGTTGTGAAACTATTATCTGTGCCAAGCAGAAAACTAGTATCACTAGACACTGGCATGTCACTCCCGTGATGAGTGTTAAATAAACTTGATAGAATATTATCTCCCCTTTCATCCATCAAAATGTTTGCTGTACCCAGAGGGTGCTGCATATCATTGCTACCATGATTACGGAAACTGTTAACAGGTAGTTGGTGATCAGTATTGCGTATGTTTGTGACAGGCATTGTATGCTGTATGATATCAGTGTTTCGTAATTGATCCTGTAGACTGAAATTCCCAACAGAATGGATAGGATCCATACTGTATCTGCAAAAAAACATATTGTTGTCAATATTCTGATGACCAAGTCAATTTTGACATGCAAAGATCCTTGTTTATTTAGTTTTTATTTAATTTTCATACCCTTCTTTAAAGAAAAACATTTTAAAGCTTAAATCAAAACTAAATCTAAATCAATTATATTAAAAAATTGGCCAAATTTATAAAGTCCAAAATAATTGAAGTATACAGAAATGAAGATCCCCCATCCAGACCATCATACAATGTGTTAAGAAGTGTCTTCATAGCTAACAATGGGTAAAATTTGCTTGAATCATAACTTAGCCTTTTATTTAATCAAAGAACATAATTCAGAAAAATAAATTGTGAAACTTTTCAGTGTCAAGGTTTCTAATGTTCATTTTTTCAAAACCATATTCCTACTTTCAAAAGTTTCATCATATATGATCATATCCTTTGTTAGTCAATGCAAGGATTTGTATAGTGAGTACTATACAAATCCTTGGTCAATGGCTATCTATTTGATATAACCTATCTTAAATTGACATAATAGTACATACACAGAAACCTCAGTTTATCTACTAGTATTTTCCAAAATTTCAACAAGTATAGTAAATGAAAAACAACACTGAAGCTATTACACTAATCTGTGTTTAAAGGTTCCAATATAGTTACATAATAAAAAGAGTAACATGAATTACCAAAGAGTATTGGGCAGTACAACAATTGTCATCCTATATTTGTTCTGCCTAAAAGAAGGTTCCATTGGAACAAATATTCTATACCCTTTATTCTGTAAGGAACAAATTCTGTAATCATAGTAATATTTGTACCAGTGGAAATAATATATTACAGAATATTTCTTCCATTTAGAACTTCTATTATAAAGGAACTTTAATTTCATGACACTATCAGGACTATAATTATGACCATACTAACTACAAATATGCCTTTGCATTAAATGTATTTCCAAACTTCATACATTGTATGAGCCAGTCTATCTTAAGTTATTGAAAGCATAAGTAACAGTACACAAAAGGTGATTCAATTAAAATCCACTCTTGCTATATAGCTAGTGCTGAGTGTTTCTGAACACAAATATTTAACTAAACATTCCATCATGTCTGTTATTAACATATGACATATGATTCACTTGAAGGACTTTTGAAGGTGAGTCAATTTTTGTCATTTTTGGCAATGGCTAGTCCAACTGTGAGAAGAAGAAAGTTTGAAAGGCTATATAATTCATTATTTCTTATGAAGCAAGAATCTTGCAATTTGGTTAGTTAATTACTCGGTTGTAAATAACACCAACCACCCCAGTTCACCAGAGGATAAAATGAAATTTTGCCAAAAATAAAAAAATAAAATTTTAAATGCAAAATTACAAAACAAAATAATAAAATTTGGGCAAAAAAATTTTGCCAAAAAAAAAATTTACAAGTTTTTTGTTTTCCCAATTTGAAAAAATAAAAAAAATTTCTCCACAATTTCCCAAAAAATTCAATTTTCCAAACTTCCAAAACATAATTTTTTTTAAGAAAGGTGATATTTGACAATGCGCGCAGCAACATCAGCGTTAAAATAAATGTGTATTGGAAGTTCTTCACAAGATAGGGCTCACGCTAGCAGGCGACTGGGGACCTAGGATCCGAATTGTCCTGTAACCGAAAGTTGCCAATGATGATATTGAATCCCTAAACACAAAAACTTTTTGGATCATGGGTGGTGGCCACAGTAAATTATGCTAACAACTGTTAAGAATTATTGAAAATTTGACCAAAACTAATGTTACAACACAAATAAAAGAACAAAGTTCCAATGTCCCCCCCCATTGCACATATTTTATATTTCCAAGGGCATAACTCTTTTAAAAAAAGTCGATCGTCCACCATTATAAAACATGTCTAAGATATTGCTGATATTAACCTATAGTATAAGTTTTATGAAAATTTGGCAAGAATTGTACCCATGAGAGCGCTAACGAGGCCATTATCCATAAATTTAATATTTCCAAGGGGCAAACTCTTTTTAAAAAAGTCGATGGTCCACCATTAAAGAACTTGTCTGAGATATTGCTGATATTAACCTATAGTATAAGTTTTATAAAAATCTGACAAGAATTGTACCGGTAAGAGCTTTACGAGGCCATTTTCCATAAATTAAATATTTCCAAGGGGCATAACTCTTTTAAAAAAGTCGATCGGCCACCATTATAGAACTTGTCCGAGATATTGCTGATATAAACCTATAGTATAAGTTTTATAAAAATCTGGCAAGAATTGTACCCAAGAGCGCTAACGAGGCCATTTTCCATAAATTTAATATTTCCAAGAGGCATAACTCTTTTAAAAGAAGTCAATCGACCACAATTTTAGAACTTGTCCGAGATATTGCTGATACATGTATTAACCTATAGTATAAGTTTTATAAAAACCTGGCAAGAATTGTACCTGTGAGAGTGCTAACTAGACCGGACGGATGGACGCTCGGACGCCTGGTATTTCCATGTCCCCCGCAACGCGTTACGTGGGGGACAATAATACATACTTAAGAAGTCAATACTTTATCCTTTGTAATGTGATGTGCCAAAATGAAGTTATTTTGTATGGACAGAAATGTCACAATGTACTATTTCTATGTGAAATTTGTAGTATTTTGGCCCTATTAAAAAAAACATAAAAATCTTCGATTATTAATGAGTTTGTACCAACAAAGGATTTGTATACCCCACAATGTATCAGTGTTCTCCCCAGGGCCTTATAGCATCATAGTAATGTGATTCTATCTGAATTGGTTCTCTTATGGATTATGTTGAAGTAATTGGATGTGATGCTATATTTTTAGAAACAAGATGGTATTTCAAATTTCTCTGTTTACCAGGCTGATGCTAAATGAAATATCTGGGGAGAACACTGTACAGTATGTATTTTTTTCATCTCCATTTATTCATAAACACTGTAGTCCAATTTTACAAACACTTTATAAACAACATTCACAAGTGCAAATATTAGCTAGATCCATACCCCACAAGGTCACTGTGATGTTGTTGTTCTTAATGAGACGTCAGGTCTCCCGCCAACCCCCCCCCCCCCCCCCCCCCCCAAGATTGGAGGTATATGTTTGACCATTAGGAAATAATCAGTACCCTCAAAATAAGGGATACTTTCAAAATGTTAGAAATAAAGTTTATTCTTCTGTCTTTTTATATAAAATTGCAGACATTTAATAAGAAAATTGTGTTTATTTTTTCCTGTTTAATGAATATGATTTTTTTTTCAGAGATAACAAATGTGCATGCAAAAGAGTCTCTTAATATTAAAGAATTGTCTCATATAGTGGTCTGTAGACATAGAACTTCGAAACATTCATGGCTGAATTAATACTAGAGTCATTTCAATGTTGTGACTGTTTCAAGTATCAACACCCTTTTAAAGTTTATGATTTTTATAGTTTTTTCACAAAAGGTAGTAAACAATACTTTTATGATATAAACTTTAATTTGTCTGTATCATTCATTTCTCTTTTATTTGTGGTAATTCTAATCTTTCTTTAAGACTATTACATTGATTACAAGCATTTCATATTCAATTTTCTATAATTGCATGCTATTCCAAATAGAATGTCACCAAGAGTTGACTGATTAAAAAGGGATCTGTACTGATCAAATGGGAGAAATTTTATGACAAGAACAGACTGTACATAATTGACCTTGAACACGATTCTCAATAAGGTCACAAGAAATATGTTGTGTATCGTAAAAGTCCACGTTCAAAACAACAAACGCTTCTGGGCTCAGTCAAATTCTGCTTTAATATAAATATTTGAATCAATGTACATATGTAACACATACCTAATAGGTTGGTAAACACAACAGAAGTGAGATTAAGGTGTGACATGCTAACAAAATGAAATAAAATGGCTTCTTTTTGGTGGTGGCGGCGGTCAGGGATACAACCATTGGAACAGTCACGTAAATCACTCATAATGCCGAATGTTCTATTAAATATGAAGAGGTGAATTTTTTTCTTGTTTGTTGTCATTCAAAACTTACCAATATTGTTTGGAAAATATTCAAGATACTAACTACAGTGTATTTCAAATAAATCGGTCACAACAGGTTCTGTTTACCTAATTAGCATATTTTGTGTTATCCGACCAATCAAAACTATAATAAAGAAAGTACAAATACGCGCAAAATTTAAAAAACGTATTTATTTTTTGAAAAACGTCTTTATAAGGTCCAAGGACGTAATTTATACGTCCTTGTAAGGTCTCATACAATAAATCAAGAGTATTGATTTATTTTTTTCATGTCATTTTTTTCTTTCTCACATGTAAATATTATAAATAAGAAGACTGATGTGGTATGAGTGCCGTGGAAATGAAATAGAAAATGTATAACGTCACAGTATCCAAATTGCACCTATTTAGCAAAAATAGCAGCGGAAATCTTACAAGTGTCTTAGAGACTAAATCCTTTGCATTTTTATGATTTGACATTACTGATGCACGTCTTTCAACATAGGTAAAGACATTTACGGATGTACACAAAACTTTCACAGTATATATCAACAAATGAAGTATTTACTAGAAAAGGTAAAATCTACGGAAACGTCGCTATGCCAGGGGCGGGTCCAGGTGAGGGCGTAATGGGCGTACGCCTCCCTTTAAAAAAAAAACTATCGTAATCTTCTTATATTGTATTGAATATGGCAATTTATCATATTCATTAATTAAACACATACTCTGATTTCTTTTTATACTGATTCCCCCATCCGAATGGATGATCGTCTAAAGGGCTCTGCTTCTTCTTTATGTTCACAGAGACATTAAACTCGATTATGATAAAATAATTGACGATTACGCCATGAGAAATCCGCGTAAAATGGTTCTAATGAATCCACTCTAGTCTAACCATTCATTGAAAATGAGAGTCCGTCAGTATTTCTGTGTTCATTTTAGGTTTTGCGTTAAGGTACATTTATACTAGTAACATGTATATTTCGTATAGCATTTTTACTTCCCATCTGGATAGCCTTTTGTAGTATCATATTGTTTCACTATCCATTAGTGAGTAACTAAGTGACATTGACCTACATTTTGCCATGAAGTTCAAGCAACATATTTATTTATGTACCATATACCACCTATCGGAACTAGACAGTGACATAATTGCTTTAATTTAGTACTGTAGTACAATGACGTCAATTTTTCATATTCAATCATGTATTCCACATTAAAGCCTACAATATTTAGAACGAAAGAACTTTATACTTCAGTGTTTGTTTGTCTTGTATCATGTGTGTCATTCAACGAAACCAGAACGTAATCTAAAATAGAGAGATATTTATCAGTCTGGCTACTCAGTTCATAATTTGATGCTAAATTGTTGAAATCTAGGAGCTTCTGAGCTTCCCCATGGACCCTCTACCAGGGCAACCGTAATTACGCCTCCCGTTCATAAAATCCTGGCCTAGGACTATTGGAACGTTAAGTAACGCCTTATACCCTAGAATTTGGAATTTCTCGTTATTGGTCTACTGCTGTTAAGATCCATCCTACCACTTCAATATACAATAAACAATTAATGGAGAGAACTCGGCATGAAACATGTCAAACCCTGACAATTTAACTATAAAATATACATGCTCCAAGTCAGGAACCGTTACATTAGTGCATTTCACAATTATTTTATGTTTTTTAGCAAAAAAAAAAGGTCCAAAAATTTTTTCGCCTTGCTCCGCTCGACCAAAGATTTAATTCTACGCCCCCACTTTCAAATATCCTAGAAACACCCTGTATGCGACGTTCACAAAAAGTCATCTTTTAAAAATGAGCAAATGAAATATGTTACGAGCATCCATTTCTTTAAAAATGAATAGTAAGCATGGACTAATGTGAAATTGTTCTAAATATTTCAAGAAATAAAACAAAACACCTGTTATTCGATTTTTAAGGATGTGAATTTAAGCATGGATGCAATTTACCATTTTACCATATAGTAAATAATGATACATCTACAAAATAAACACAGAATGGAAACTTTTGTCTGAATTATATAAAAACGTCGGTGAAAAAATTGCAAAAATAGGTGCAATTTGGGTTCCCTCGCGTTATATATTTAACCAGACTGATAAATCAATGTCTCTGCCAGTTTAACCAATTGAGTTAAATTTCAATATTTTTTTCATGAAAGATAGATTTATACCATAAGGAGCGAGGGGCGGAAAGATCTTTTTCTGGGTTTCGGAATTGGGCCGTTTAATTCGCGGGAATTCGGGGATGGCCAGTCATTTCGTCCCAAATCCTAGTTTAATTACAGGCACTGGCTACGATTACCCGCAAAAAGTAACTGAATAAGAAATAATTATTGTTTCTCCGAGGCTAATTACCAAAAAGTATTTCCGGACAGGGACTCCTTTTCAGACGGAAATTGCAGGTAACAATGCTTTAATTTTTGTATTCGGTTACCAGCAAAATATATTCAGATTTGAAATATGTTTGTCATTTTGCTTAGTTTCTTCTTTTACCTATTCTAACATCGCATTTCTTTTAAACTGAGTTTTACTGTGGGTATTGATGTGTGTTTAATTATTCTACATTGGCTAGAGGTATAGTGGGAGGATTGAGATCCCACAAAACATGTTTGACCCCGCTGCATTGTTGCGCCTGTTCCAAGTCAGAAACCTTTGGCCTTTGTTAGTCTTGTATGTATTTTTAATTTTGATTCATTTATATGTTTCGGATTTTAGTGTGACGTCCATTTTATCTGAACCAGTATACATTTTTGTTTAGGGGCTGCAGCTTAAGCCCGGCTCCTTGTGCGGGATTTTCTCGCTGTGCTGAAGACCCATTGGTGGCCTTGAGCTGTTGTTGTTGTCTCTTTGACGCTTTCCCCATTTCCATTTTCAATCTTATTGATTTGTGTCACGTGAAAATAAATTTAAACAATTACATGATTGAACTTTAGCCAGATGTAATTGTAAAGCAAAATACATGTATATATTGTCCCCTAAGACAATATTTCATGACTATGTATCATGAAATATTGTCCTCATTTATGAAAAAATGTCCAGAGAAGGACAAATTTCCATTGTGAAATTTTGTCTGTATATAGACAATATTTCACAGATGAATATCCTGTTAAAGGGAGGTTATATTTTGTCTGTATTGAGACAATATTTTAGACAGATTGTCATGAAATTTTGTCTCATGAAGAGGAGGTTATAAACATATATCATGTATGATAATGATATTTTATTTGACTGATAACAAATAAACACAAATTAATATTTCAGTTACATTGTACTCCTGTACCCCCAAAACGCCGTCGCAAAAAGATTTGTTAACCTAGATTTACGAATACTATAAGTACATTCAATTTTGAAAATAAATAAGTGATTTTCAATACATTATTTATATCTATACAGCATAATGTAGTACAGTGGAACATACGTAAGACAATTCTGCAGGGGCGGATCCAGGATTTTGGAAAGGGGGGCGTAGTATTAAAGTTGCCGAGCGGAGTGAGGCGAAAATTTTTTTGGACCTTTTTTTGGCTAAAAAACATAAAATAAGTGTAAAATGCATTTTAAAGTTAAAGTGTAGGGGTTGGACATTTTTGGTCCCGTATTCTCTCCATTAATTGTCTATTATAAAATGATTGGATGGATCCAAAGCTATGTACTAATTAATATATTTGATGTGGGATTTGTCAGTAAAAAATGGACATGGAAAATTCTCGTTTGTTGTATGGTTAGTTAGCATAACCTCACAGATTTCTTGTTGTAAACAAGATATACGGCTATTCAATGAAATTTACAATACGACCGACACGAAGAAAGACAAACAAGCAATTTTTATCCAAATGTTTGGTTGAAATGTTTCAACCAACAAAGGAAGTGAGGGGTTCCAAATCAACCAAAGGCTACGAATGAGTCGGAAATGACAATGAAGTTGTGAATGACGGTCGACACATGGAGACATATAGGCCACACCTAGCAGGCAGGTTGCTGTCGGGCCTTGAAAAAAGTATTCAGTATATCAGTTCGGCGAAACAGACATTCCGGTCAGATATGGGATTCACATGCAACCCCCCAAAAAATAATTACGCCCGTTTTTTATTCATCATGTTCATTTAATGCTAAATAATTTTGTTGAAAATACTTTTTTCTAATAGCAAAAAAGTGGACAAGATTATTGTTTTCAATCCAGATACGGCCAGAATTTTTGTTTAAGGCAAAAATCAGGGTCAGAATTTTTTCTCTAAAATATCTCAGACTGCCCCCTCAAATCAAATGGTCCGTACCTTAGACTTTAAATCTATATCTAGAGCTTACTGACTGGGGATCACTATTCAGCAATGTTATTAATGGGCTGGGGCGTGCTCAATACTTTATCGCTTTGAAGGCGTCATGCTTGTCATCCTCAGCCTAAGCAATGTGTTACTGTAATTTGAATTTCAAAATGACTGAGTGACGTTTTTTTTCGACGTACTGGTCAACTCCACCGTAGCGAATCACATGACTTTGACATAATCAATAATATATTACAGTAAATACGAGCGAAAAATATCTTTATAAGTAAAGAATTGTCGCATAAAAATTAAATACACGGGAAATGGCAAAGTTCGCGAAGTCTAGTCTGATTAATCATTTTACAAAAAAAAAAAAAAAAAAAAAAAGTGCAAGCAAAGGGGGGGCGGGGCGTACGCCCTCTACGCCCCCCTCTGGATCCGCCACTGATTATTTAATCTATAGTTAACCATTTATAAAGTATCTATGCAAATTTGAAACTAGCTTATGTTAAAATAAATATTAGTTTGAAAAATAAAATACTTACTTTACGAAATAATTTCAGTTATAAATCTTAAAATGTGCATGCTGCATGCTTGTGTACTATTTCTAGTTTTGTAATAATTTGATTAAGACAGTATTTCAAAGTGAAATATTGTCATAATAGACAGTATTTCATACAATCTAATTAAAATATAGAACTCGGATTTCGTTATACTACATACGAGTATAACGAAATCCGAGTTCTATATTTTAATTAGATTGCCTTTAAACAAACCTAAACACAAACTAATACATGAAAACGAATCAAAATTTCAAAGTCAATTAACCATAACTGAGGGGGTGGGGTCAAATAATCTCCAAGGTAATGAGATGTGCAAATGCTAATACAACTGCATACCAAATATCATTGACCTACCACTAGTGGTTCCCCATAAACCGACTTTATCACAAACTAATACATGAAAACTAAGCAAAAGTTTCAAAGTCAATAGACCATGACTGAGGGGGCAGGGCAAATAATCTCCATGGAAATGAGATATGCCAATGCTTATACAACTGCATACCAATTATCATTAACTTACCACTAGTGGTTCCCCATAAACTGACCTAATCACAAACTAATACATGAAAACTAAGCAAAAATTTCAAAGTCAATAGACCATGACTGAGGGGACGAGGCAAAATAATCTCCATGGAAATGAGATATGCCAATGCTTATACAACTGCATACCAATTATAATTAACTCACCACTAGTGGTTCCCCATAAACTGAACTAATCACAAAGTAATACATGAAATCTAAGCAAAAGTTTCAAAGTCAATAGACCATAACTGAGGGGGCGGGGCCAAATAATCTCCATGGTAATGAGATGTGCCAATACTAATACAACTGCATACCAAATATCTTTGACTTACCACTAGTGGTTCACCATAAAATAGACATAATCACAAACTAATACATTGATGACGCCGCCGTCGCCGACGCCGGAAACAGCATACCTATGTCTCGCTTTTTGACTTCGTCAAGCGAGACAAAAATACAAATCAGTTGAGCCGGCTTGAATTAGGATAATTTAATCAGAGCCGGCAAATTAGCCACTGCGTTATTATATAAAAGACTAAGTCTTCAACACGATACCATGGGTAGTGCTCCTCTATCAGTGGAGGAAAATACACGAAACAGAACTGGAGATGTTTTGAAAACTTAAAAGTGAAAGTAGAAAGTTTAATTACTACATGACGTGTCTATTTTAAAGACGTATCAACCGTATCATATACGTTGACGTATATGCATCTGCAGATTTACCAATGAACATTGTGAGATCCCGAGCTTTAATTGTATATACTTTCAATAATGCAGATGGGCAACTGATTAATTTCTAATGCTAGTATTTAATTTGTAGCTGACTTAATTGTTGGAAAAGAGGGACGAAAGATACCAGAGGATCAACATATATGATACGGTTGATACGTTTTTAAATGATCAACCTCTACTATATGTAAACAAATACCTTTACAAATGATTAACTAATAGTTGTCAGCATATATTTCTCAAATTTGTAGTATATACAATCACAGTGGCGTAGCTACCTAAGGCTCGACTAGGCACGTGCCTATACATAAATTTGCCAATTATATACCCCTTTGGAATAAAAAAAAATACACACATTGTAATTCTAGTGCGTATTATTATTTATACGGTGCCCGTCCGTATTCAAACACCGATCTGTACCCTTCGGTGCATAGGATTATTTTGATTTTATTGACAATGCCCGTTTCATCGGCAATTAGTGAAAGATCCTTCAGTGCGATGCGACGCGTCAAGTACTACCTGAGATCGGAGACGAGCGACTTTCTAATCTATCCCTTCTTCATACCCACCCACACCTCAATGTTACTGTTGATGAGAGTATAACTGATTTTATTGGCAGAAAAAAAAACCGTCGACTTGACTTTGAATAAGTGTATTCATTGACTTTGTGTATGAAACTGGATCTGAAAGTTATTCATCAGTTCTACAACTATGCCAAAGAATTTGCATCAAAATGATGTTGGATGGAAAATCAGCTTATCACCAACACCACTTAGAAAACACAAAATTTTCAAATAAATTTGTCACTCCAATTTTAATTAAGTTTGTTAGTTGAAGAATACCACATGTTTTGTTTTCTTGATAATTGGTGGTAGTTGTTGCATGAATGAATTAATAGTAAATACAAATGTGAATATTTAGTTAATTACAAATGTAAACATGTAATAAAAATTAAAACTTATAGGTAGACAAATAAAAATTTCATTTTTTTTTAATGTGTAGGGAAATATAACATCACAAACTTTCCTTCATCCTTTTTAATATTTAATTTCCATGAGTAAGTTATTATAAAATGTTAAAATAATCAAAATTTCAATTAATTTCATTGTTCCTGATCTGGAATGGTAATATCAGAAACTGGACATTTTCTGTATTATCTTCTCTACTGTTATTACAAACTCAGTTTTTTGTTTTAAACATCTGTTTGTTAAGTATTATTATCTGACCCTTTATCAGCATCAGGTGACAGATTTACAGCTTTAGTTAACCATTTTATAATTGAGAGAAGATATGAAAATTACACTCTGTAGGGTTTGGATGCAAGACTGTCATAAAAGTTTAGAAATTTTAGATTTGTTTAACCAATTTTTCCCCAATGAGTTAAAAGATTCGTTCGAAAAAGTTGAAAATCGTTTCCCTTGACCCTCTGTGGGCCTTAAGCTTAAAATAGTCCAAACAAATTTTTGCCTCGCTCTCTACACGCTAATAACACTTGCAACAACTCTTTGAGGGGTCTGCTGAAAGGCAAAATATCTGTCCCTATCCAATAAAGATCAATAAACCCTAATTTTCCAATGGCATTTTCCAAAGTTCAGACCTTCATCCTGGACGACCCCTATTACAGGACCTAGTGGCCAACTGTTGTATTTACTAGTATTGTAAATTTGTTTTTGTCCTGATCATGTAAAACTATTTGCCACTGGATGTTTATCAATAAATCAATCAACTATCTTCCAGTAATCTCAGATCTGCGTGTAATGACCACATTAATTCAAATTCCTAAGCAGGTAGGGATTTTACAGTAGAGGATATAAGAAAATATGAATTTCTTGAATATTGTTACGATAGTATGAACAGAACAGAACTTCTGCATTAGGCATCGACTGTGTGTGTGTTTGTGTGGCTGGGGTGAAGGTTTAAGAATCAAAAGATCAATGGTTGATGTCTACCCCAAATCATAGTATTATTATATAGTAATCTCAGTGTTTACGTGCCTATTTTTTTAATGAAGGAATAGATATGAAAATACCAAACAAGGTGTACTACTTAATTAAAGGGCTACGCTGATCTACACTGACCTAAACTGGGCAATGCATATTGTAAATATTTTAATATTTTTTTCAAATTTCCGATTGTACTGCGTTAATTCACCAGTCAGATGTTATTGTAAAATTATTCATAATTCTTCGAACTTTTCTTCATGAATATTATCATGATAAAAACCAGTAAATTTGATATTTTTGTACACAAAATTATGCAACTAAAATGCTGAAAACCGTTTTCCGTTTCCCCTACAAGGGCTCCGCCCTGGACCTGCTGGGGGCCTTAAGCGGCCACCAGACCCCCTGCCGATGTGTGCCTACAGTTGACTTAATACTTAGCTACTCCCCTGTAAATGACCGACCTCTATTAGAAGCACATAGACTCAATAGCGGATATATCTTTGAATAATCTTAGTAGTTTTTTTCCCGCATAATTTTCCTGTCTATTAGTAATTTAGTATAAGTTTAGTAGTTGCATTCAATCATTAATGTTGGCGCCATTATTTGTAACGCAGTGTGCACAGCCGTATGCTATCCATGTCCGTAAACACTGGTAAACTGAAAAAAATCCTAGATTATTTATTTATTTCATAGCAGATATGGAGTTATATTGTCACAGTGGTGTTAGTCCATAAGACCAGTGGGGGATCTAGAAATGTCAATAAGGGGAAAAAGGGTGGGGCACCGACTTAACAAGAAGAGGCCCACTACAGTCATGCTGCCCCCAAAATCTGTAGACAGTAACCCAACATCACAAACGACAATTTAAGCAGCATACATGACGTATTAGGATTTCAACTTAAAACCTTCACAAATATACAGTTGGCTGTACAATGTAACAATATGTAGGGCTCTGAATTCTACTAATTTAAGTAATCGATAATTTCTCCTTGAAATTTGATATCCTCATATTTGTATGACATGTATCAGTGGCAGATCCAGAAAAGATGGGGGGGGGGGTTGTGGGTTTCAGGGGTTCCAGGGGTTGAAAGTTTTTTTTTGGAGGATAAATGCATTTAAATGGGTACATATGGTTGATATATTATAGTGTTATGGTTATCAAAACAGTGTTTTAGGAAGGGTTGTACAAGTAATTTACTAGTTATATATGTAGAGTCAACTGTTGAATCTATTTACATGATTCAAGAAACTATTTAAAGGGAGATTGCCAATATATCAGGACTCTCCCTAAGGCTAATCCACAAGTCCTTACTTCATGTATATTTGTCTTGACTCATCATTTTCAAACTGGTGAACTTTTTAAAAGATACATCAACAGTGGCGGATCCAGAACTTTTCATAAGGGGGCCCGCTAACTGACCTAAAGGGGAGGGGAGGCTGCTCCAGTCATGCTTCAGTGATTCCCTATATAATCCACCCCCCTGGATCCGCCTATGATCAAAATGTTGAATCAACTGAGCACAAATATGAATATTCTAAATAGCAAACATTTAAAAATAACATAAATTTGATGTCATTTCCTTTGCTTTATTTTGTCATGGAGACTAAAATATTAAATTACATTGCAATATTTTTTTAAACTGAAATGCAGGAAAAATCAGATATTGATTTGGGGATGTACCAGGGCAGGTGGGTATAAAAAAATATATACCATGATGCATGTCAATGGAATGTTTTAGTGATCCATTTTTTTGTATTCTCCTTGTAGTGGGTACATGTAGTTATTTTTCCTATTGGACATGTTTGAAGTTTACCATGAATTTTTTAAAGTTTTTAAGCCAACTGCAAAATAAAAATATTTAAGACTGACACAAAACCCATAAAATGATAATGAATAAGAAACTTGACAGAGAAGATGCAGAGAATTAAGAACAAAAGTGTTATAAAAAGATGCTGAGCAGGCATTTCAAAAGACTGGAAAGCAAAATTTCTCAGATTGAAAGAAAGTGTTTATCACTGTAAATGCTGATAAAATTGATGAGAAGCTGCAACCATATCTTGTTACTGTGAAGAGCTACAATGTTTATATATAAGCAGCACATAATCAGTAACAAGAAAGGCTGTTAACTTGTAAATTTTAAGACTGCAGTAATTTTAGAAGTTAAAATGTTATCAATTTTCTAAAGAAAATAGAAACTATAAGAGAGAAAACTACACTTCCATTAGACCAGTACATCAAGCTCTGACAAAGAAATTAACATTTTCTCACATTTTCACTCCCTCTCAATATAATTCATCCTTAAAATTCTAATTTTTTCTCTCCCTATAGAACATACATCTTTACATACCACTCACTTTATTTACCCTCAACCTCTCAATTTGTCTTAATTCTCCCTTTCTTCATTGCTGTCAAATCCATACCAACCTCAGCCACCTTTATTAGCATACTCTTTGTGTTTGGTACCCTATGTAAAATTTGTTAGTGAATAAAACGATTTTTAATTAAGAAGCACCAGGCATGGAAGAATAAATCTTTTAATGTATTAAAGATCAAAACATTTTGAGATGAAATATGGAAATAATTTTTGTATCGAGCCAATTTTGAATTGTAGTTTTTTTTTTCAATATGAAATGGTTATCATAATATATCATTTCTTGAAATCTAAGGTAACAGCCAAAGTTATAATAAGCCAAAATGTGTCATGTAATTTTTGAAAAAAGAAATAATCATTGGATAACCATTATGCAGCCAAAATTTGTATTTAACTGAAGCTAGGGTGTTGATAATTTTTGAAATCAATTAAACAAATTTCAATAGTAATAAAATGCTCCGCTGGGGCGCAGCTTGATACGACCGCAGAGGTCGAACCCTGAACAGTTGGGGCAAGTATGGACACAACATTCAAACTTGATACAGCACTGAATTTGGATTGTAATTAAATATTTGACACATCATAGGTTTCTGACACAGAATGAAAGAACTTAAAAAAATTTAATTTACCTATTCAAACCATATCATTATTATTTGCTTTTATATATAATTCAGAAATCAGAAATAACCAATTTAAAATGGAAAATTTTAAAGAAAAAAAAGGAAAAAAAAATCCCCGCCCCAAATTTTTTGAACCCCCTTATGATTCATCACCCCCAAACTCAATCCCAGCCTTCCCTTTGTGGTATGGTACCTTGCAGTACAATTTCATAGAGATTCATACACTTGAACACAAGTTATTGTCTGGAAACTAGAAAAATGCTTGTTTTTTGGCCCCAAATTCCTAAACGTTTAGGGCAATTACCCCCAAACTCAAACCCAGCTTTCCCTTTGTGATATGGAACCTTGCAGTACAATTTCATAAAGATCCATACACTTACACACAAGTTATTGTCCTGAAACTAGAAAAAATGCTTGTTTTTTTGCCCTTTTATGGCCCCTAATTCCTAAAATTTTGAGGCAATTACCCCCTAAATCAATCCCAGCCTACCCTTTGTGGTATGGTACCTTGCAGTACAATTTCAGAGAGATCCATACACTTGAACACAAGTTATTGTCTGGAAACTAGAAAAATGATTATTTTTGGCCCTTTATTCCTAAACTTTTTGGGCAATTACCCCCAAACTCAATTCCAGCTTTCCCCTTTGTGATATGGAACCTTGTAGTACAATTTCATAAAGATCCATACACTTACACACAAGTTATTGTCATGAAACTAGAAAAATGCATGTTTTTTGCCCCTTTTCGGCCCCTAATTCCTAAAATTTTGCGGCAATTACCCAAAAAATCAATCCCAGCATTCCCTTTGTGATATGGAACCTTGTGATACAATGTCAGAGAGATCCATAGACTTACACACAAGTTATTGTCATGAAACTAGAAAAATGCTTGTTTTTTGGCCCTTTTTGACCCCTAATTCCTAAAATTTGGAGGCAATTACCCCCAAAAACAATCCCAGCATTCCCTTTGTGATATGGAACCTTGTGGTACAATGTCAGAGAGATACATACACTTACATACAAGTTATGTCAGGAAGTTACAAAAATGCTTATTTTTGGCCCCTTATTCCTTAACTGTTGGTACCATAACCCCCACCTTCCTTTTGTGGTATTGAACCTTATGGTAAAATTTCATTGAGATCCATTCACTTAAACTAAAGTTAGAGTGCGAAAACTAATGTGTCTTCGGACGACGACGACGACGACGCCGACGCCGACGTCAAACCAATATACGACCACAAATTTTTTTTGCGGTCGTATAAAAACAATAAAACATCCCCAGTTAAAATTTGATAAAAACAGTAAAACATCCCCCTTTAAATTTTGATAAAAATAGTAAAACATCCCCAGTTAAAATTTGGTAAAAACAGTAAAAACATTCCCCATAAAAATTTGGTAAAAACCGTTAAAACATTCCCCATTAAAATTTGGTAAAAACAGTAAAACACCCCCCTTTAAAATTTGATAAAAACAGTAAAACATCCCCAGTTAAAATTTGATAAAAACAGTAAAAACATTCCCTATTAAAATTTGGTAAAAACAGTAAAAACGTGCCCCAATAAAATTTGGTAAAACCAGTAAAACATTCCCAATTTGGTAAAAACAGTAAAACACCCCCTTTAAAATTTGATAACAACAGTAAAACATCCCCCCTTTAAATTTGGTAAAAACAGTAAAAACGTTCCCCATTAAAATTTGGTAAAAACGGTAAAAACGTGCTCCTTTGAAATTTGGTAAAAACAGTAAAAACATTCCGCATTAAAATTTGGTAAAAACAGTAAAACACCCCCCTTTAAAATTTGATAAAAACAGTAAAAAACATCCCCTTTAAAATTTGATAAAAACAGTAAAACATTCCCAGTTTAAATGTGGTAAAACCAGTAAAAGCATCCCCCTTTACAATTTGATAAAAACAGTAAAACATCCCCATTAAAATTTGGTAAAAACAGTAAAAACATCCCCCTTAAATTTTGATAAAAATAGTAAAACATCTTCACATGCTGACTGAGCCACTTCGCTCTCAGTCTGTACCAAAAATAGCGGATTCTTTCTTAAATTTGATAAAAACAGTAAAAACATCCCTCTTTAAAATTTGATAAAAACAATAAAACATCCCCAGTTAAAATTTGATAAAAACAGTAAAAACATTCCCCATTAAAATTTGATAAAAATAGTAAAACATCTTCACATGCTGACTGAGCCACTTCGCTCTCAGTCTGTACCAAAAATAGCGGATTCTTTCTTAAATTTTGATAAAAATAGTCAAACATCCCCATTAAAATTTGGTAAAAACAGTAAAAACATCCCTCTTTAAAATTTGAAAAAAACAATAAAACACCCCCTGTTAAAATTTGATAAAAACAGTAAAATCGTCCCCCTTTAAAATTTGATAAAAACAATAAAACATCCCCAGTTAAAATTTGATAAAAACAGTAAAAACATCCCTCTTTAAAATTTGATAAAAACAATAAAACATCCCCAGTTAAAATTTGATAAAAACAGTAAAAACATCCCTCTTTAAAATTTGATAAAAACAATAAAACATCCCCAGTTAAAATTTGATAAAAACAGTAAAAACATTCCCCATTAAAATTTGGTAAAAACAGTAGAAACTTTCCCCATTAAAATTTGGTAAAAACAGTAAAAAGTTCCCCCCAGTTAAAATTTGATAAAAAAAGTAAAAACATTCCCATAAAAATTTGGTAAAAACAGTACAATCATTCTTCATTAAAATTTGGTAAAAACAGTAAAAACATCCCTCTTTAAAATTTGATAAAATCAATAAAACATCCCCAGTTAAAATTTGATAAAAACAGTAAAAACATTCCCCATTTAAATTTGATAAAAAAAGTAAAAACATTCCCATAAAAATTTGGTAAAAACAGTAAAATCATTCTTCATAAAAATTTGTTAAAAACAGTAAAAACATCCCCATAAAAATTTGATAAAAACAGTAAAACATCCCTCTTTAAAATTTGATAAAAACAATAAAACACCCCCAGTTAAAATTTGATAAAAACAGTAAAATCGTTCCCCTTTAAAATTTGATAAAAACAATAAAACATCCCCAGTTAAAATTTGATAAAAACAGTAAAAACATCCCTCTTTAAAATTTGATAAAAACAATAAAACATCCCCAGTTAAAATTTGATAAAAACAGTAAAAACATTCCCCATTAAAATTTGATAAAAATAGTAAAACATCTTCACATGCTGACTGAGCCACTTCGCTCTCAGTCTGTACCAAAAATAGCGGATTCTTTCTTAAATTTTGATAAAAATAGTCAAACATCCCCATTAAAATTTGGTAAAAACAGTAAAAACATCCCTCTTTAAAATTTGATAAAAACAATAAAACACCCCCAGTTAAAATTTGATAAAAACAGTAAAATCGTCCCCCTTTAAAATTGATAAAAACAATAAAACATCCCCAGTTAAAATTTGATAAAAACAGTAAAAACATCCCTCTTTAAAATTTGATAAAAACAATAAAACATCCCCAGTTTAAATTTGATAAAAACAGTAAAAACATCCCTCTTTAAAATTTGATAAAAACAGTAAAAACATTCCCCATTAAAATTTGGTAAAAACAGTAGAAACTTTCCCCATTAAAATTTGGTAAAAACAGTAAAAAGTTCCCCCCAGTTAAAATTTGATAAAAAAAAGTAAAAACATTCCCATAAAAATTTGGTAAAAACAGTACAATCATTCTTCATTAAAATTTGGTAAAAACAGTAAAAACATCCCTCTTTAAAATTTGATAAAATCAATAAAACATCCCCAGTTAAAATTTGATAAAAACAGTAAAAACATTCCCCATTTAAATTTGATAAAAAAAGTAAAAACATTCCCATAAAAATTTGGAAAAAACAGTAAAATCATTCTTCATAAAAATTTGGTAAAAACAGTAAAAACATTCCCCTTTGAAATTTGATAAAAACAGTAAAACATCCCTCTTTAAAATTTGATAAAAACAATAAAACACCCCCAGTTAAAATTTGATAAAAACAGTAAAATCGTCCCCCCTTTAAAATTTGATAAAAACAATAATACATCCCCAGATAAAATTTGATAAAAACAGTAAAAACATCCCTCTTTAAAATTTGATAAAAACAATAAAACATCCCCAGTCAAAATTTGATAAAAACAGTAAAAACATTCCCCATTAAAATTTGGTAAAAACAGTAGAAACTTTCCCCATTAAAATTTGGTAAAAACAGTAAAAAGTCCCCCCCCCCCCCCTAAAATTTGATAAAAAAAAAGTAAAAACATTCCCATAAAAATTTGGTAAAAACAGTACAATCATTCTTCATTAAAATTTGGTAAAAACAGTAAAAACATCCCTCTTTAAAATTTGATAAAATCAATAAAACATCCCCAGTTAAAATTTGATAAAAACAGTAAAAACATTCCTCATTAAAATTTGATAAAAAAAAGTAAAAACATTCCCATAAAAATTTGGTAAAAACAGTAAAAACATCCCCCTTTAAAATTTGATAAAAACAGTAAAACATCCCCCTTTAAAATTTGATAAAAATGGTAAAATATCCCGTTAAAATTTGAGAAAAACAAATAAAATTCCCCTGGCCTTTTAAAAGCATGTTACAGAGCTTCACATGCTGACTGAGCCACTTCGCTCTCAGTCTGTACCAAAAATAGCGGATTCTTGGTACTGGGGATAAAATATCCCTGTACTGGGGATAAAATATCCCCAAAAGGTTTTTGACCGAGCCTCTTCACTCTCAGTCTGTACCAAAAATAGCGGATTCTTGGTACTGTGGATAAAATATCCCCAAAAGGTTTTTGACCGAGCCTCTTCACTCTCAGCCAGACTGAGCCTCTTCACTCTCAGTTTGTACCAGTTAATTTGGATACTTGGTACGTATGGAAGGGAACGTTACTATACCTAGAGCAGAGGTATAGCATCTGTGAACCCTAAACACAGAGTACGGCTTAACTTCCCATACGTGTATACAAGTATCCAATGAGTACTGATAAGTAACATTATCATGTTTTCTATGTCAGTCACTGAACAAAATAAAATGTAGATACATGTTTTTGTGAACCTACTGCAATAATAACATAAGACCTTGGTTCTAAGTATCCAGTTGTAAGAAGTGGAATATTTTTTTGTATAAAAGTTCTATAAAAGATTGATCAAGTAGTCTAGGTTTGATTTTCATGAGGGATTGAAGATGAACACAGTGTGCCAGTATAAACTCAACAATAGAGAAAAACCACGTCAAAAAAACTGTCTAACAATAAATGATTGTAATTAATAGTACCTAAGTGTATTTGAATGTTACTGTGAATTCATTATTATTCATTGGATACCAATTTTCGAGGATACAGGTGGACCACGAAATTAAATGGTCACCAAATAACAAAATTTTATAGGCTTGTATACAGTTTTGGCAAAACAACAAAATTAAATATCCAGGAACATGCAAGTTTTCCTTAATCCATGAAAATTAATACCCACAAAAATAAATGAATCAACAGTATATGGTATAAATCTTTCTTTTGTATTGAAATCCATGTTTCACTATCTTTGATCTTTGGACTTAAGGGATAGCTGTCTCATTGGCTGCCTCATCTCCTTATTTATAAAGCTGAGAGTTAATTGTAGTTTTCTATGTTGATAACCCATCGAGTTACACTTTCAGGATTACGAATAATTTTGCAAAAGGTATATTGTGTGGAATTTCTTGAGGGACGTCTATATAGAATTTGGTATAAAAGAATAAATTCTGTAAAAGTATTAAAAAAAGAAAGAAATTTTTCTATCTTTTCTGTTGTTTTTAAAAAATTGAAGGTAGAAAACATAATTTTTATAATTCATTTAATGAGCAAACACTCTTCATTTCATACACAGAACTGTCCTCAAATGCATGCAAGTTATTGTCACATCCAATTCTTTGCCTTTTGAGTTCAACTTCACATGAAAAATGCCACATTTAAGTCATATAAATGATAGTAAAGTAACATCCACATTATAAGTCTTTTAAAAATACCAACTGAAGATTGGTTATTGTTTTATGACTGTTAAAGCTTCTCTTCTAATACAATTAACTTTAGGATGAAGTCTTGACCGCTGTGATTCCTCTTCAAACAGAGTTGCTTTGTTCTGAACATCTCTCAACATACTGAAAAGAAAGAAAAAACAACATTTATAATCATAAAGTGTGCTATTTGTTTGATTAAACATTCATATGAAAGATTAGAATGACAAATTTCAAATTTGGTAAAGTAACTTGACCTATAATTGTTAACTTCTATGTCTTTTTGTCTGTGATGGCAAGTTTTCTCTTTGGCAGTTATACCATATCTTCTTATTTTCATATGAAACTTTAAATGTAAAAGGGGAATAAAGGAGGGGGGGGGGGGGGGTAGGGATGGTCATAGGATAAACAATGTATATACATAGTACTTAAAGACAAAATGAAAAATATTTTATAATAAAATGCTCCGCTGGGGCGCAGCTTGATACGACCGCTAAGGTCGAACCCTGAACAGTTGGGGCAAGTATGGACACAACATTCAAGCTTGATACAGCACTGAATTTGGATTGTAATTAAATATTTGACACAGCAAAGGTTTCTGACACAGAATGAATGTGGTCTTAAGAACTTAATTTTTTTTAATTTACCTATTCAAACCATATCATTATTATTTGCTTTTATATATAAATCAGAAATAACCAATTTAAAATGGAAAATTTTAAAGAAAAAAAAGGAAAAAAAAATCCCCCCCCCAAATTTTTTGAACCCCCTTATGATTCATCACCCCCAAACTCAATCCCAGCCTTCCCTTTGTGGTATGGTACCTTACAGTACAATTTCAGAGAGATCCATACACTTGAACACAAGTTATTGTCTGGAAACTAGAAAAATGCTTGTTTTTGGCCCCTTTTTGGCCCCAAATTCCTAAACGTTTAGGGCAATTACCCCCAAACTCAAACCCGGCTTTCCCTTTGTGATATGGAACCTTGTAGTACAATTTCATAAAGATCCATACACTTACACACAAGTTATTGTCCTGAAACTAGAAAAATGCTTGTTTTTTTGCCCCTTTATGGCCCCTAATTCCTAAAATTTTGAGGCAATTACCCCCAAAATCAATCCCAGCCTTCCCTTTGTGGTATGGTACCTTGAAGTACAATTTCAGAGAGATCCATACACTTGAACACAAGTTATTGTCTAGAAACTAGAAAAATGCTTATTTTTGGCCCCTTTTTGGCCCCTAATTCCTAAAATTTGGAGGCAATTACCCCCAAAATCAATCCCAGCATTCCCTTTGTGATATGGAACCTTGTGGTACAATGTCAGAGAGATCCATACACTAACACACAAGTTATGTCTGGAAGTTACAATAAAATGCTCCGCAGGGTGCAGCTTGATACGACTGCAGAGGTCGAACCCTGAACAGTTGCGGCAAGTATGGACACAACATTCAAGCTTGATACAGCTCTGAAGTTGGATTGTGATTAAATATTTGACACAGCATAGGTTTCTGACACAGAATGAATGTGCTCTAAAACTATGAAATTTTAAATTGGACATTCACCTATTATGGTCCAATATCCAAAATCTAAATACATGGTTAGATTCAGCATATCAAAGAACCCCAAGAATTCAATTTTTGATGAAATCAAACAAAGTTTAATTTTGGACCCTTTTGACCTCAATGTGGACAAAGTTGATAACGGGGCCCAAAAATCAAAAATCTAAATACATGGTTAGATTCAGCATATCAAAGAACCCCATATATTCAATTTTTGTTGAAATCAAACAAAGTTTAATTTTGGACCCCAATTTGGACCAACTTGAAAACTGGGCCCATAATCAAAAATCTAAATACATGTTTAGATTCAGCATAACAAAGAACCCTAAGAATTCAATTTTTGTTAAAATCAAACTAAGTTTAATTTTGGACCCTTTGGAACTTAATGTAGACCAATTTGAAAACGGAAACAAAAATTAAGAATCTAAATACACGGTTAGATTCGGCATATCAAAGAACCCCAATAATTCAATTTTTGATGAAATCAAACAAAGTTTAATTTTGGACCCTTTGGACCTCAATGTGGACCAATTTAAAAACGGGGCCCAAAATCCAAAAACTTAATACACGGTTAGATTCAGCATATTAAAGAACCTCAAGAATTCAAGAATAAAACCCCATTGAAATTGGTCAAGAAATATGCAATTTATACGAAGTATCTTCTTTTGCACAATACTGTGCAATTGAATATTTCTTGCTATTGCGCAATACTGTGCTATTGGATATTTCTTGCTATTGCGCAATACTGTGCAATTGAAGATTTCTTGCTATTGCGCAATACTGTGCAATTGAAGATTTCTTGCTATTGCGCAATACTGTGCAATTGAAGATTTCTTGCTATTGTGAAATACTGTGCAATGAAAAATTTCTTGCTATTGCACAATACTTATTATGTAATAATTTTCACATCCTGTTTGGTGTGTATCTCCTACCATATCATTATTATTTGCTTTTAAATATAAATCAGAAATAACCAACTTAAAATGGAAAATTTTAAAAGAAAAAATAAAGGAAAAAACGAAAAAAAAGGGAAAAAAAAAATCCCTTCCCCCCAAATTTTTTGAACCCCCTTATGATTCATCACCCCCAAAATCAATCCCAGCCTTCCCTTTGTGGTATGGTACCTTGCAGTACAATTTCAGAGAGATCCATACACTTGAACACAAGTTATTGTCTGGAAACTAGAAAAATGTGTTTTTTGACCCCAAATTGCAAAACGTTTCAGGCAATTACCCCCAAACTCAAAACCCAGCTTTCCCTTTGTGATATCGAACCTTGTAGTACAATTTCAGAAAGATCCATACACTTACACACAAGTTATTGTCCTGAAACTACAAAAATGCTTGTTTTTTGTCCCTTTTTTGTCCCCTAATTCCTAAAATTTTGAGGCAATTACCCCCAAAATCAATTCCAGCCTTTCCTTTGTGATATGGAACCTTGTAGTACAATGTCAGAGAGATCCATTCACTTACACACAAGTTATTGTCTGGAAGTTACAAAAATGCTTATTTTTGGCCCCTTTTTGGCCCCTAATTCCTTAACTGTTGGTACCATAACCTCCAAAATCAATCCCAACCTTCCTTTTGTGGTATTGAACCTTATGGTAAAATTTCATAGAGATCCATTCATCTAAACTAAAGTTAGAGTGCGAAAACCAATGTGTCTTCGGACGACGACGACGACGCCAACGTCATACCAATATACGACCACAAATTTTTTTTTCGGTCGTATAAAAACAAGAGTATATATCCACTGAGATGTCTCGCCTCTTTTAATTATCATTGAATAGATGTTGAAAGTCTGTAATATGATGGTTTTATATCAAGTATCACATAAACTTATCAATGCTTTATGAAAACAAAGTCATGGTATAATGAAACATGCCAGACAGACAACTTACAATCATTCCAATCACAAAATAGTGGTCCTATCACCAAAAGCACCTGATTAACATTTCAGTATTTAGCCTTAAAATCTTGACATTGACCAATGAACCATAAAAATGAGGTCAAGGTCATATGAACCCTGCAAGACAGACAGAAAACTCACAATCATGATACACCAAATATAATTGACCTATAGCTAATAGTATTGAAGAAACAGACCTAGCCACAAAAACTCAACATTGTCCAATGAACTCTGAAATTTCTTGTATTCTGAGGGTACATGTGAACCACTATAATTCAAATCTTCAACCAAATACAATTTTTCATCAGCTTGTATGCAGAATTTTCAAAAGCCACAAACTCAAATATCCAAGTTAAATGAATCTACAGTTAAGTCTGAGATACAGATTAGACCATTTAACTTTAACTTTGATCATTGAACAGTGAAATGAGGTCAAAGTCAGGTGAATCTTAAATGATAGACATGTAGAAGATGCAAGGATCCCATATACCTAATTCAATTATCTTATTGCTCATAAAAAGTGAGTATTTCACATGACAATTTTTTTTTTCTCAAGCAGTCCTCATATGTAATGGACAAGATTGGCACCTGTTAAAATCACCTGCTTTTGTTTGCACATGACATAAGTCAGAAACCTGTTGTTCAGTGGTTGTTGTTTGTTGATATAATTCATAAGTGTTCATTTCTTGTTCACGTCGTTGTTGTCATCTCCATCAGCGTCATTGTCGTCCCAATTCGAATCAAAAGGAAGGTTTTTTGGGGGTGAATGTCTCAACCGTTTAGGAACTAGGAGCCAAAAAGGGGCCCAACAAGCATTTTTCTAGTTTCAGGACAACTAGTGTATAAGTATTTTGATTGCTCTAAAATTGTACCACAAGTAGTATGTTGGATTTCAGTATTGCGCATTAGCAAAAAATCTTTAATTGCATAGAATTGTGCATTGCACAAAAGCACAGTATTGTGCATTGCACAAAAGCACAGTATTGCGCATTAGCAAGAAATCTTCATTTAATTGTACGGTATTGCGCAATAGCAGGAAATCTACAATTGTGCAATATTGCACTATAGCACAGTATTGCGCAATGGCAAGAGATCTTCAATTGCAAGGTAATACGCAAAAGCAAATATTTTCTTCAATTGCACAATAGCAAGAAATTTTCAATTGCACAGTATTGCACAATAGCAATAAATCAATAATTGCATAGTATTGCGCAAAAGCAAGAAATCTTCATTTGCACAGTATTGTGCAATAGCAAGAAATCTTCAATTGCACAGTATTGTGCAATAGCACAGTATTGTGCAATAGCACAGTATTGTGCAACAACAAATTATTGTGCAATAGCACAGTATTGCACAATAGCAAGATATCTTCAATTGCACAGTATTGCCCAATAGCAAGAAATCTTCAATTGCATGTAGTATTGTGTAATAGCAAGAAATCTTCAATTGCACAGTATTGTGCAACATCAAGAAATCTTCAATTGCACAGTATTGCGCAATAGCAAGAAACTTTCAATTGCACATTATTGCGCAATAGCAAGAAATTTTCAATTGCACAATAGCAAGAAATCAATAATTGCACAGTATTGTGCAGTATTGCGCAACAGCAAGAAATCTTCATTTGCACAGTATTGTGCAATAGCAAGAGAGAAACTGGAATGGGTCAAATTTGGCCTTCAATGTTGTGAGAGTTATGTCATAGATGGTGTGAGGTTAACTTGGGTCATTTGCATAGCTAGGTCAGTACACAATGTAGTTCCATTCATTGACAATGTCAGGGGCGTAGCTAGGTATTAAGTCAACTGTGGGCACACATCGGCAGGGGGTCTTGGGGCCGCTTAAGGCCCCCAGAAGGTCCAGGGCGGAGCCCTTGTAGGGGAAAGGGAAAACGGTTTTCAGCATTTTATTTGCATAATTTTGAGTACAAAAATATCAAATTTACTGGTTTTTATCATGATAATATTCATGAAGAAAAGTTCGAAGAATTATGAATAATTTTACAATAACATCTGACTGGTGAATTAACGCAGTACAATCGGAAATTTTAAAAATTTTACAATATGCATTGCCCAGTGTAGATCTGCGTAGCCCTTTAATTAAGTAGTACACCTTGTTTGGTATTTTCATATCTATTCCTTTCTGATTGAGGATAGTTGATACATACGTTAATTGAAAGAACATTTTGACGATCCTTCATTAAAACTAGAGGCTCTAAAGAGCCTGTGTCGCTCACCTTGGTCTATGTGCATATTAAACAAAGGACACAGATGGATTCATGACAAAATGGTGTTTTGGTGATGGTGAAGTGTTTGTACATGTGAACCTCCCGACGGGAGTGCAAATCCTGAAAACGGATTTCAGCATTTTATTTGCACAATTTTGAGTACAAAAATATCAAATTTACTGGTTTTTATCATGATAATATTCATGAAGAAAAGTTCGAAGAATTATGAATAATTTTACAATAACATCTGACTGGTGAATTAACGCAGTACAATCGGAAATTTTAAAAATTTTACAATATGCATTGCCCAGTGTAGATCAGCGTAGCCCTTTAATTAAGTAGTACACCTTGTTTGGTATTTTCATATCTATTCCTTTCTGATTGAGGATAGTTGATACATACGTTAATTGAAGGAACATTTTGACGATCCTTCATTAAAACTAGAGGCTCTAAAGAGCCTGTGTCGCTCACCTTGGTCTATGTGCATATTAAACAAAGGACACAGATGGATTCATGACAAAATTGTGTTTTGGTGATGGTGAAGTGTTTGTAGATCTTACTTTACTGAACATTCTTGCTGCTTACAATTATCTCTATCTATAATGAACTTGGCCCAGTAGTTACAGTGGGAAATATTTTGTAAAAATTTACAAAATTTATGAAAATTGTAAAAAATTGACTATAAAGGGCAATAACTCCTTAAGGGGTCAATTGACAATTTTGGTCATGTTGACTTATTTGTAGATCTTACTTTGCTGTACATTATTGCTGTTTACAGTTTATCTCTATCTATAATAATATTCAAGATAATAACCAAAAGCTGCAAAGTTTTCTTAAAATTACCAATTCAGGGGCAGCAACCCAACAACGTGTTGCTTGATTGGTCTGAAAATTTCAGGGCAGATAGATCTTGACCTAATGAACAATTTTATGGTCTTTGTCAGATTTGCTCTAAATGCTTTGGTTTCAGAGATATGAGCCAAAAACTGCATTTTACCCTATGTACTATTTTTTAGCCATGTCGGCCATCTTGGTTCGCAGGCGGGTTCATCAGACACATTTTTTAAACTAAATACCCTAATGATGATTGTGGACAAGTTTGGTTAAATTTGTCTTAGTAGTTTCAGAGGAGAAGATTTTTGTAAAAGATTACAAAAATTTAAGAAAAATGGTTAAAAAATTGACTATAAAGGGCAATAACTCCTTAAGGGGTCAACTGACCATTTTGGTCATGTTGACTTATTTGTAGATCTTACTTTGCTGAACATTATTGCTGGTTACAGTTTATCTCTATCTATAATAATATTCAAGATAATAACCAAAAACGGCAAAATTTCCTTAAAATTACCAATTCAGGGGCAGCAATCCAACAACGAGTTGTCTGATTCATCTGAAAATTTCAGGGCAGATAGATCTTGACCTGATAAACAATTTTACCCCATTTCAGATTTGCTCTAAATGTTTTGGTTTCAGAGATATAATCCAAAATCTACATTTTTCCCCTATGTTCTATTTTTAGCCATGGTGGCCATCTTGGTTGGTTGGCCGGGTCACCGGACACATTTTTTTTAATAGATACCCCAATGATGATTGTGGCCAAGTTTGGTTAAATTTGGGCTAGTAGTTTCAGAGGAGAAGATTCTTGTAAAAGTTAACGGACGACGACGGACGACGGACGCCAAGTGATGAGAAAAGCTCACTTGGCCCTTATGGCCAGGTGAGCTAAAAACCCACCCACGGCAAATATTTAGAAACATATTTAGTATATATCACTGTACAGCTATTTTTATAGTATTTTTATAAAATTTTTCATGTAACAAAATCATTTTCTTAACTCAAAGCCACAATTTAAGAGTGCAATTCTTTTCAAAATGAATGAATTTATACTTCAACTACTGTTTCTTTTTAATTCAAAGCAAAATCATACTGAAAACGATAATCAAAGTACTAAAAGCTCTCATGGAAAGCTCTATTTTACAAATGAACTAAAAGACGGTTTGATTCTGAATCCATATTCTCCAATTTAAAACTACTAATTGCATGTTTTGTCTTTAACCTGTTTCCTTGAGTATATCTGGCACCTGCTTTTATATACATGTACTTTAATAATTATAATGAAATGCACAGAAATGTGCTGGATCCGCATATTTATGCATATTTATGCAAATGTAATGTTGTTGAAAATCTTACATGCTACTCGTGAACATTCATTTGTGTGTAATTATGCCAGTTATTCAGTATTTTGGTCTTGTAGTACCTAATATGGAGGCTGTAAAATTAGAAAAACACAAATCCCAACATTAGTCAAAAGGTCAGGTTTGAAAAGTTGATGACAGAATAATTTGTTGTAAATTTTTAACAAAAAAAACCCATCATAATTGTTTTTTTTAGTGTAAAATACACAAAATTTTAGCTTTCTTTGTTTGTTTTTAAACCAGTAGATCCTGAATCCTTTACATTTCTTTTTAATTGCCCAAAATGACATTCGAATCAATATCATGATTATATAATTTATAGTTCAAAAAAGCATTGATACCAGCTGACTTGGCAAAGACTGATTTACTTTCAGTTTACAGCAAAAGTAGCCATATCATTGTCCTTGTACTATTCGATGAATTGTCACTTCCATTCTGGCTTACAATTCTCATTGCATATTCACAAAAACAAGAACACATCTAATATCTACCATGAATAGCATAATTCTTATTTTGGGTAGGTTCTCACTATCGTCACTAATTCACTTTCATTTTCAGAAACTAACTGTTTGGTGGATGAGGTCTCTGATTTTTCTTACAGAAAGTATACATTTATTCTTTAAGTTTGTTCAGTTGTTATTCGGTTTCCTTTTTATCAAAGTATCCAACTTAGGAAACTATTGCAGCTCATGTAATTTGCGATGTAGCCTTTCCAACTCCATTTTTTGAATATCTGCTGAGTCCATTTTATTCAGTATCTTATGTAATTGCTAAGTACATTATATCAACCATATCCACACATGAATATTTGCACTTTGAAGCTTTCAAATTCAGTCTTGTCCTATTAAACATGTACATCTTACATGTACTTTAATTTCTACCCACTTGATACATTTTGTACATGTTTTTCAAGGATAAAATAGTTTCTCCACAACTTCTATCATGATTTATGCAGATCAGGACATGAGCAGAAAAAAATTAACATGAGCATCATGCTAAACAGTAAGTAGCTTTGACTGCTGAATTTTCATTCATAGGTGGCTTGTTTTCTTTTATATTGTATATATGGGTTATACTGCTCAAGCAATGAATAGCTTCTGAAGTATGTGGTCACTGAAAAGCCTGGACGACCTGAAACATAAAAAAAAATACATTGTTAGATATACAAATATAACCCTTTTGAACAGAAACTAAATTATGACAGAAAGAAACAACATCATATATATATATAATTAAAACAATTTTAATACAATCGGACATACTGTTGGGTTGCTGTCCCATTGACATATAATCCACATCTCCATTTACTCATGTACATGAGGTGTGAAAAAAAAACTGATGTAACTATAAATGTACTTGTATGTATTAACATGATAACTTAAAATAGATTTCCAAATCCTAACCTTAAAAAAACATGTATTCCTTTTAAAAGTTTTCCTGTTAACAATTTCTATTTCGCCTGCATGGTTAACTTTATAATACATATAGTACAAAAGGTGGCAATAAATTAAGTATCACTGTAGTAGATAATTTCAGGCAGTAACAAATCAACAAATATCCAAGTCCAACCAGATCTAGTGATAAAATTCCAGGTTTTATTCCCATACTAGCTGTACTTATAATCTTATTTTCCTGATTTTCCTGACATCCATTCTTTTGTTCCAGTCAAAATCATTACAAGGTTAACCACCAAAAATATCCTGTCATGTTTCAATCTGCATAAATTTTTTGTATGAAGATTGAAAATGAACAAACAATAAATACCTGAGAAGTCTACAGCACAGACCCCTCTTTGATGTTGACCTTTCAGTACTGACGATGTTTCATTGATTCTGTATCCCAGATATGTATAGTTCATCAGTCTCTTCCAACCTGTATGTACATAAATTAGATTGAAATATATTTAAAAAAAGATTCTACTACTACCACAAAGGTACATTTGAACAATTATTCCATAATTTCTGGCTTTGTACTTGTTTTGGCTTTCAAACTTTTTTCATCTGAGCGTCACTGGTTGGTCTTGTGTGGACGAGACGCACGTCTGGCGTATTGAATTTTAAACCTAGTACCTTTTGTTAGCTATTATTCGTGTGTTTCTTTGTCCTATATGTTCTCCCATTTATTTGTTTTGTGGTCCTGTCATGTGATGTTGTCGTTTTGGTGTTGTGTTTGACGTTGCCATAAAAGCGAGAGGTTTGGCATGCCACAAAACCAGGTTCAACCCACCATTTTTTTCTTAAAATGTCCTGTACCAAGTCAGGAAAATGGCCATTGTTATATTATAGTTTGTTTCTGTGTGTGTTACATTTTAATGTTGTGTTTTTGTTGTGTCGTTGTTCTCCTCTTATATTTGATGCGTTTCCCTCAGTTTTAGTTTGTAACCCGGATTTGTTTTTATCTCTATTGATTTATGAGTTTCGAACAGCAGTATACTACTGTTAAAATTGAGAATGGAAATGGGGAATCTGTCAAAGAGACAACAACCCGACCATAGAGCAGACAACAGCCGAAGGCCACCAATGGGTCTTCAATGCAGCGAGAAACTCCCGCACCCGGAGGCGTCCTTCAGCTGGCCCCTAAACAAATATGTATACTAGTTGCCTTTATTTAGATATATTTTATAATATTTAGATATTTAAGGTTTGCCATAAATCAATGGATAATGTTTGATGTCACATGATATTTTTCTCTCTAAGGGATATAAGCCAATAACAATCCATTCTGTAAAATATTTTACAGAATGGACTGTTAGAGGCTTGTATCTTACATTGTTTTACACGTTGAAACCTGAAAATTATAAAAACTTTCATAGTCCCCTGGTTCATGAAGGAAGTTCTAATTCGCACTTTGTACACAGGATAAGGTTTCGGTTGTTCATGACCCTTGTATTGCGGCATGATCTATCAAATTTTAGAAGCATTACTTTATTGCTTTTTTCATTTTAGTTGCAGTTGAAAATGATGTTAGGAAGAGCATCACCAGAGGTCAATTTTGATAACCTAAAGACAGACGAGGATAAATCTTTTGGAAAAAGAAATTCATAAAGCAATAAAAACAAGACTTACAACGAGCATAATCAACTTATTGAATTAGTGCTAAAAGAGACAACCCAAAAACATGAGAAAAATGGCTGTGATATAAGTATTGGTAGTGTTAATAAACTGTTATCACAGAGATATGTCTCGCTTTTTTGTAATTTCGATCATGCAAATGTTGAAATTAAAATAGCAACACTTTATTTAACATGTATGTTTTGCAAATACTCAAAGTCAATGAACCATGACTAAAGGTACATGGCTAAACAATCTCCATGGAAATGAGATGTACCAAAGCTAATACAACTGCATACTAAATACCATTGACTTATCATAAGTAGTTTCCTTTAAACATACCTATAAACACAAGCTCATACATTTAAATAAAGCAAAATTTCAAACGCAAGTTAATACATTTAAATAAAGCAAAATTTCAAAGTCAATAAACCATAACTGAGGGGGCGGGGGTCAAATAATTTTCCTGGTAATGAGATGTGCCAATGCTAATACAACTGAATACTAAATATCATTGACCTATCGCTAGTGGTTCTCCATAAACCGATCTAATCACAAACTAATACATGAAAACTAAGCAAAAAATTCAAAGTCAATAGACCATGACTGAGGGGGCGGGGCCAAATAATCTCCATGGAAATGAGATATGCCAATGCTTATACAACTGCATACCAATAATCATTAACTTACCACTAGTGGTTCCCCATAAAATGACCTAATCACAAACTAATACATGAAAACTAAGCAAAGTTTCAAAGTCAATAGACCATGACTGAGGGGATGAGGCCAAATAATCTCCATGGTAAATAGATGTGCCAATACTTATACAACTGCATACCAAATATTTTTGACTTACCACCAGTGGTTCACCATAAACTAGACATAATCACAAACTAATACATTGTTGAGGCCGCCGTCGCCGCTGACGCCAGAAACAGCATACCTATGTCTCGCTTTTTGACTCCATCAAGCGAGACAAAAATCAATTTGAAAGTGATTTTTTCCTCAAGAAACCATTTTGATGAGTGACAAAATTATTGTGTTGGAAGGTGACTTTAATAAAATGTTTTTTTAATTGTCATTTGATCTTTGGTTTTATTAATTAATAGTTTTTTTTTATTTCAGTGATTGAACTATCATTTACCTGTAAGAATCAGTAATGCTACCTTTAGCTGTCCAATATTTTTAAGAAAGAGGAGGTCTATTCTTAAAAATATTGGACAGCTAAAGGTAACATAATGGTTTCTTACAGGTTAATGATAGTCCAATCACTGAAATAAAGAACGGGTAAAACAATAGAATGACATCACAACAATGTTTTAATTATCCATAACATTTTAGAATATGAGACAGGAGAATGAAATGCCAGACATGTGACCTCTAGTCTGACTTTCTGATTGGCTTAAGTCATCTCTATAAAAAAACATCCTTTTCAAACGATAATTTCAAGATAACAGATAAACAACGTTTCAATAGTAATTTCCTAAGATAAAAAAAATATAGAAAAATGCACCTAGCTTATTAAAGAGGCATTTATTAGCAGCATGTTTATGATAAAATCGCCAATATATTGCATCCTTTTTTGTTGATAGTTTACTATAAAGTAACAATCAGTAAACTTCAGCTTCATAACACGGCAATTAATGAGCTACCATATTTGTTAGATCATAACAGACAGAGAGAAAAAAAATTGACAATTTAAAAACGATATCTTTGCGTAAAAAATGATAAAATTGTGCACAGAAGACTAAGTTTATGATATAAACATGCATTGGTTCAAGAATTGGATAAACATTATTTTTTAGTAGTCACTCGTTTCATATGACTTTAAACTTGAGAATGTAATAACTTCAATGTTTAGTGAACCGTGGAATAGGCCTATATACCATAGTAATTTCACGCCATGTGGCCTTATTTTCATGTTGATAAGACCACAACGTCAATGTAAACAACCTAAAAATCTATTTGGACTGACAGACGAACAGACCATCATACAACATAATATCCATTACAATCATAAGTCGGGTTTAAAAATAACATGTAATTGGAATTAGCTGAAATGATTTTTTTTCAATTTATTGTTGGCTTTGCTTGTGAAAAGTTAAAAAACTTAATTTTGGTATACATTCTTAGTAGACAATGTGTTCAAAGGGAAATAACTCACCATAACCATAAAACATCTATTTTCTATACATGTCCCAGTACAACTAATGATTCCTGACAAGATAATAAAGGCTCCTGTTCCTAGTAGCAAGTATGTTGCCAAAGGGAAAGTACTGTTCCCTAGCAGATTGATATAGGTATGCTTCTGGAACTTGATATATAACCCTATTGCTAGGAAAGCTAACCGGGCTGTCAGCTGGAAAAGAAATATAGAATATATCATGCATAAAAATACTATTGAATTTTAAAGAACATTTAATTAATTGACAGAACATGATAAAGAAAAGTTAGGAAACGGAATATTTTTGTAATTTGAAGTTAGCAATGTTAGCTGAAAAATTAGAAATAATTTTATATTAGGATCTTTTATCCTGTTAGCATGGTTATAAAATCTTACTAGCAACAGAATACAGTAAACAATGAACGAAGAATTTCATTTAATTTGAACAAAGAACAAAGGGAGATTATTCAATTAACATGTATCTATATCATCTATTATGTCTTATTTATATACATTTACAAATTCTATACTTTATATAGTTAGTTCTGAACATGCATATATAATATTTGCCAATGGATGATTCTAAGCAACCAATAATCAATAAATCATTTAAATTGTAATATCTTTTTAAGTTGCCTTTTCTATAACTATAAACATATATATAATACACTTACCCAAAAGAAAAAGTTGAACACATAAAGGACGACTTTTAGGAAGTTTTTACCACACAGGTCCCTTTTTCTCCTATTACTTCCTCTAGCATTATCATTCATTTTGGCATTGATTGTAAAATCCCAAAACTAATAGAATGTTAACTTCTGTTTAACCACTGTCTGCACACTGCACACTGCACACTAACAATCTTTTGTTACTGATATCATATGCAGCTTTTTTTCAAATTCAATGAGGCTATTTGTATTGATTCAGTTACCATCCATCTAGCTATTGTGAAAGAGAAAGAAAATATTACTATCATAACAAAAAATGTCCACAGATATATACTGCACTTAAAGTTAACTTTAGTTACTTTCCTGAAAAAACCAATTAGATAATTTCACATAATCTTTACTTTATGACTTTATAAAGTTTTTCTATCACATGAAAAAGTAATTATAATTTAATGCATATAATAAACGTAATTAACTGCAGACCAGTTGTCTGGCTATGCTTCATCTCACAATATATTGTGTATACATATACACCTGGTGATACCCACCCAGATACATTATTCACATATACGACCATGCAATACCCTCATGGATAACCAGGGTCAGTAAAAAAAAAAAACATGTCATTCACAATATAAAAACCATACAATAATTTCTGTATTAACAGTATTTGAAATGTTATACAACAGTTTAACCAGGTATTTAAAATCTTAACCCTGTGGTTTTTAGATACAATCCAAATGGACTTTGATGCTTTGATGTTGATATTTAAATGTCTTCTTACTTTTTGTGTCATTAAGTTGCTGTCTCATTGATATATTATACACTTTATCTCCATTATTCAACTTTTTATCATGGTAAGCACAGGTATTTAGGCCATGTTAAATTACTGAAAGAACTTATATGTATGGGCTTTGCTCATTGTTAAAGGTTGTGAGGTGACCCGTAGCTGTTAATTTTTTGTGTCATTTGGTCTCTTGTGGCTCGTTGTCTCATTGGCATTCGTACCACATCTTCTTTTTCATATTATGCAAGATAATGCCTGGTTTCCCCTTTGATTTGTTCAAATCTTCAAATATTAATGTAAACATAAAGCAACCAGATGCTCCGCAGGGTGCAGCTTTATACGACTGCAGATGTCGAACCCTGAACAGTTGGGACAAGTATGGACACAACATTCAAGCTTGATACAGCTCTGAATTTGGATTGTGATTAATAGTTGACACAGCATAGGTTTCTGGTAGTCTAATGAACTTAAAAAATTTATTTGCTTTTGAGTAATACACTATGCTGTTGAATATTATCCCCTCAAAAAAAAATATTTAAAGAAATCTGAAATGAGAAAAATTGTACCCCCTACCCCCCCTCCCCCCCCCCCCCCTTTTTTTTCATCTTCTCTTTTCCTTTATTCCAATAATAATCTCAATTCAAATTTCTTATGGAGTTTTTAACAATAACTACTCATTTAATAAATACATCATAAAATATAAAAGTATAAAATGACATTATAAGTCATGGTTAAAATTAATATAAATGAATAGTATTACTTCTAAAAAAAAAATTACAGCTTATCATCTCAAGACAATCATCATTTCTTAATACATAATTTTCAAACAGTGTAAGGGAGGTAATCAAACATATATATAACAGTATTCTTTAAATTTGAATTGGATTACCTCCCTAACACAGCTTTTAAATTGTCTAAATTGTCCTTTAACCAGAAAAACACTTGTTTTCCCTCTTTTTTGGCCCCTAATTGCTAAATGATTTAAGCCATAACCCCCAATAACTAGCCCTTTGTAGTATGGAAACTTGTGGTATAATTTCAGAGAGATTTATACACTTAAACACAAGTTATTGACTGTAAACTACAACAAGTTATTGTCTGGAAACTAGAAAAATGCTTGTTTTTGGCCCTTTTATGGCCCCTAATTCTTGCATGAATGGGACAATTACGCCCAAACTCAATCTAAGTCTTCTTTTTGTGATATGGAACTTTGTGGTACAATATAAGAGAGATCTATACACTTACACACAAGTTATTGTCCAGAAACTACAAAAATGCTAGTTTTTGGCCCCTTTTGGGCCCTTAATTCTAACTGTTGACACCATAGACCGCAAAATGAATCCAAACCTTTTACTTGTGGTATTAAACATTATGGTACAATTTCAGAGCAATTGAAATACTTATACACAAGTTATTATCCTGAAAGTAGAAAAATGCTTGTTTTGGGGCCTTTTTGGGCCTCTAATTACTAAACCGGTGGGACCATCAACCCCAAAATCAATCCCAACCTTTCTTTTGTGGTATTGAACCTTCTTATTAAATTTCAAAGAGATCCATTCATGTAAACTAAAGTTATTGTCCGGAAACCAAATGTGTCATCGGACAATGCAGACGACAACATCATACCATTATACAATCCAAAAAAAATGTTTGCGGTTAAATATATGTATCATGTGTGCCTAAAGACTACATCAGGTGCCATTTAACCAGGTGCCGATTTGACCGGATACTGATTTGACTAGAACTCTGACCAATGAGCTGTTGAATACCATAAATGGGCTGTCGACATTTGATCGAGCTTCCATCGTAAATATTGGTCACAGTGTAATTAACCAGATTGTTTTGGGGCCAGATTGATTTGGGGCCAGAACAACCTGATACCCTAGTACTGATACCCTAGTACTTTACCAGTATATAATAGAACATTAGTAAGTTAATCTGTTTATATCTAGTTTTAACCATTTACCCCCCAGGAGATATATCCTGTCATTCCTGTTGTCTAGTGTTTATTGTACTTCTTCTTCTATATTTTGTGGTTATTCTGCAGTTGAAATTTCCATAACACAGATATACTGTGCGGGTGTGTCAACCAGTACACGCAAAGTTAAAAATAAACAAAATTGTGTATTTACAGGAACAAAATCAAATAAAATTATGTGAGTTTGCAACAACTGTACAGGGTTAAAATCAGGTATCAATACAACATGTAGTTACGCCAGGAACTGCCACACACAGACCCGGAAGGCGTCTGTTGTGGGGGCTTGGATGGCACTTTCAGGTAATTGGTGCCAGTCAAAAATTTGTTCTGGGGATGAAACTGTGTTTATGGGCATCCGTTGAAGTGCTGACTCTGGAAAACCTGTCTCTGTGGTATTGTCTGGTTGTTACAGTTGGTCTCCTGATGTAATCTGGGACAATGACTGATGCTTCTCCATGCAGGATCTTATATAGGAGTATAAGCCTGGCTCCTTGTCTGCGTGTTGCTAGTGTTGACCAGCCAAGTGTCTGTAGGATGTTGGTTACAGAACCTGGTTCCCGAGAATAGGTTGTTGTAGATCTAGTCGGTTGAATTATGTAATGACAAAGCATACAATATTTGAATACTTAAATTGTAAATAAAATTTAACTTCTGTTTATCTATCTTGATAGTAATTTGTGTTGTCATCTATCTAAAACACGCGAATAAAGTAAAATCACACAACAATATTGCACTTTGGATGAGTTTGGTAGAAAAGTCACGACAACAACCTAACTTCCGGTTGGTTTTGTTTAATAAACAGAAGTACTCCAGTTGCTCCGTTCGATAGCCAATGGTCAGAGATATTTTGAATGAAGAAGGTTTTATTTTGGGAAACTAAGATAATAACAGTTTTATTTAACATTCAAATACCAAACCTGTTTTCGTAAATTAGAACATTCTTAAAACTTATATCTGTTATGATTATTTAAAAGAAAATCTATATGTAATATGAATTGTAACTGAACCTTGTGAAAACACTGTTTATTCTAAACTAAAGATAATGTTATTTATAGCGGGGAAATCGTGTCATTCTATAATGGGCATAAAATATGACTTGTACTCAGAGGCGTATTAAGTGGGGGACAGGGGTCCCGGTCCCTTTGTAGGAAAATTCGTTTGACTATAACTAAGTTATTTAGGGATCAATGAAGCATGACTGGAGTGGGACCCCTCTTGGCCACTACCACCCCCTTTATCAAAATTTCTGGATCTGCACTGGTACTGCATACATACTTTTATACTTTTATATCGGTACTTTATATTTTTCTCCTTTGCTTTGTTTTTACTTTTATATTCCGGCTCTGCGCTCAATTTAACTGTGCTTTTTTCAGTGTTGCTATCATGAGCACTGTGACATCTTGTTTCACTTAATAATGCTTTCATATTGATATGCATTTTATTTTATTTGCATGTCTTAAATTGTTTACATGAATTGTATACGCCTTTTATTTGTTCGTTGGTAAAAAGCTGTACAGAGCTTACATTATTATAGGTTTATAATGTACCAAATTTTATTTTTCTCAACCTTGTTATGTTTTATAGTCTCACTTATGGGTACTTATTGGTCATCCCTAATGACCGACTTGTTTTGTATTTCTGTGAAGCAGAATTCCAACAAAACATTTCAAAGATAATAAATTGCTTCGCCGAGCGCAGCTAGATACGACCGCGGAGGTCCTACCATGAACAGTTGGGGCAAAAATGGACACAATATTCGCGCTTGGGTCTGAATATGGATTGTAATTAAATATTTGACACATAATAGGATTCTGACAGAGAATAAATGTAGTCAAGGAACTTAGAATTGGTTATATGTTTCAATTTATATTAATTTTTTTGGCTTATATGCAATACACTATGCTGTTGAGAATTGACCTCCCTACCCAAAAAAATACACCCCTTAAGCTTTGCTTTTGTGCAATACACTATGCTGTTGCGTATTGACCCCTCATTTTTTTTTGCCCTTGTGCAATACACTATTATGCTGTTGTTTATTGACACCTCCCCTTTTTTTTTGGCAAAAATAAATTATATTTAAAGAAAATGTCTTTTTAATTTCTGAAATTTCTTAAATCTAAAATTTAAAATTCCAAATAGAATTTGCAACCATAATTACCCATTTAAATACATCCTAAAATTCTTTTTTAAAACAGTTAGTTCTCTCTTGATGGTTGTGTTTTTGACATTTTCACCTGTTATGTCTGTTTGATTTGTTCACACATCGTTGTCAATATAATGGAATTTGATGTGACTGTCATACAAGTGAGAGGTTTAGCTAGTTATAAAAGCAGGCTCAATCCACCATTTTCTACATAAGAAAGTGCCTGTACCAAGTCAGAATGATAGTTGTTATCCATTCATTTCATGTGTTTGAGCTTTTGATTTTGCCATTTGATTAGGGACTTTCCGTTTTGAATTTTTCTCAGAGTTTAGTATTTTTGTGATTTTACTTTTTTCTAAAAACAAATTGGCAGCAAATCACCTCAAGACAATACATTTCGTTATACATGATTTAAAAGTAGTGTAAGGGATGTAATTCAAACGTAACATTCATGTACATACTTAAGTAAGTAATAGTCCATCAAACAGGAAATCATTGTTTTCCCCTAATTCCTAATGGTTTAAGCTATAACCCTCAAAAGCCAATCCTAACCATCCTTTTGAGGAATGGAAAATCGTGGTATAATTTCAGAGAGATCCATACAATGTTCCACAAGTTATTGTCTGGAAACTAGAAAAATGTTTTTTTGGGCCTCTTTTTGCCTCCTTAAATCCCTAAACTGTTGGGACCACAACCCCTTAAATCAACCCCAACCTTTCTTGTGTGGTTATAAACCTTGTGTTCAAATTTCATACATTTCTATTTACTTATACTAAAGTTATTTAATTATTTAATGTAAATTTGAAAATAATTGATAATCATTATGAATGTCAAAAGTGTATATTTAATTTTGAAGTGTTTTGGTTGTGTTGATAAAAAAACATGTTGCAAAAAAAGACTAGATGTGTCGAAACGACACGAATGGCCCCCATCTCAAAAAGTTGAAAAATCTGCAATTTTAAACAACACATGTGAACACAAACATGATGGTAGTCTCACATATCAAAATTCTGCTCAAAATCTTCAGGCTTTAAAAAACTCCATTTAACTGTGATTTTCGACCATTTATCAAAGTTCAAAGCCTGTAATTTTGGGGAAAATTAGCAAAGCGGAACTAAACATAAACTTGATCTGTAACTCATCATGGTTAACTCACATACCAGAAATCAGCCCAATATCTGAAGGCGTTTAGAAAAAAACCTGTATAACTGTGATTTTCAACAATTTATCGAAGTCCAAAGCCCGTAATTTCGGCAAAAATAGTAGAGCAGGACAAAACTCAAACTTGATCTGTAACTCATTATGGTTAACTCACATACCAAAAATCAGCCCAATATCTGAAGGCCTTTAGAAAAAAAAGTCTGTATAACTGTGATTTTCAACAACTTATCAAAGTCCATTAAGCCTGTAATTTTGGCAAAAATTAGCGGAGCAGAACGAAACTAAAACATCATCTAAAACTCATCATGGTGAACTCACATACCAAAAATCAGCCTAATATCTAAAGGCATTTAGAAAAAAGCCCGTATAATGGTTTGTTGCGGAATGACGGAATGATGGAAAGATGGATTGACGGAATGATGGAATGACAGACAAGGGTAAAACTATATGGCCCCGACAGCTTTGTTGCGGGGACATTAAAAGCTTCATCATGTGTAATTACTAGTTCATGAAGATCAAAAATGTTCTCAACTTGGAAGAAAAACACAGCACTTGGTATCATTCCAACATGAACTGTACAGAAGCTGCTGCTTAATTTGATGAAAAGCCACAACTCTATCTAGCTACTGAGAAGTGCTACAATGTTTATATATAAGCAGCACATAAACAGTAACAAGAAAGGCTGTTAACCTGTGAACTTTTAAACGACAGCAATTTCTCAATATTTAAACTTATCAGATTGATGTAGAAAACAGAAACTACATGAGACAAAACAGAAACTATACTTCCAGACCAGTACACCCTGCCCTTACTATGAAATCACATTCTCTCACAGATTAACTCCCTCTCTATATTCCACTCACAATCATATACCCTCACCCTCTCCATCATTCTATTTTTCTCCCTCCCTTTCTCACCCTTTCACCCTATCATAACACCCTTAACCACCTACCACCTATACCCCTTCTGCTTCGTGTTAAGTCCCTATGAGAAAATTGGGTTAGTAGATGAATACGATATTATAAGATGTACCAGATATGGAAGATCTTAAATTTTAGAAATGTGAAGGAAATTTAGAACTGATTGATATCAAACATAAATATATGAACCTGAGCCACTTTTAGAAATGTAGTCTTATTTTCTACACATAATGGTCATCATAGCATTCATACAAAAGATTAACAGCCAACGTTACAGAAAGCCAAATTGTGTAATGTAAATTTGAAAATAGAATGCTGTTTTGATTGATAAACATTATGGAGGCCAAAAAGTATATATCCCACTCTTAATTTTGAAGTGTTTTTGGTGTGTTGATTACAAAATATGTTGAAAAAAATGAAAAAAACATAAATGAAAATTGCCAAATGGTATAAATCCAAAACACGTAAAACAAAAAGCCAAATGAAAAATGCCAAAGTTTAAAAATGCCAAATGGTATTAAAAATACCTGTCTGCTTGTACTAGCCAGCTGGCCTGTGGGTTAGCTGGACTTTAAGGTGCTAGTTCACCAAGACAAATGCCCACAGTAGGTCACCTATCTTTTCCTTTTGGAGTACCAGTTTTTAAGTCTTTGATTTGACTTGGGGGCTCAACATTTAACTAAAAAAAAGATTAAAAAAAAGGTCTCCTGTATAAATTAAAATTTGGTCTTAAAAAGCAAAATATTCCCTTTGTCCCCCACACCCAAATGGATAAAATAATGTAAAAAGTCCCTCATTTCTCAAATAATCATAAAATGACCTGCCTCAACTTATAAATTAGGATAAAAACAGTAAAATATCTCCAATTAAAATTTGGATAAAAACAGTAAAATATCCGCAATTACAATTTGGATAAAAACAGTAAAATATCCCCAATTAAACTTTGGATAAAAACAAATAAAATACTTTTTTCCCTTAAAAGCATGTTACAGAGCTTCACATGCAGACTGAGCCACCTCACTCTCAGTTTGTTCCAGTAAAAACAATAAAATATCCCCAATTAAAATTTGGATAAAAACAGTAAAATATCCCCAATTAAAATTTGGATAAAAACAAATAAAACACTTTTTCCCCTTAAAAGCATGTTACAGAGCTTCACATGCAGGCTGAGCCACCTCACTCTCAGTTTGTTCCAGTAAAAACAATAAAATATCCCCAATTAAAATTTGGATAAAAACAATAAAATATCCCCAATTAAAATTTGGATAAAAACAGTAAAATATCCCCAATTAAAATTTGGATAAAAACAAATAAAATACTTTTTACAATTAAAAGCATGTTACAGAGCTTCACATGCAGACTGAGCCACCTCACTCTCAGTTTGTTCCAATAAAACAATAAAATATCCCCAATTAAAATTTAGATAAAAACAGTAAAATATCCCCAATTAAAATTTGGATAAAAACAGTAAAATATCCCAAATTAAAATTTGGATAAAAACAGTAAAATATCCCCAATAAAAATTTGGATAAAAACAAATAAAATACTTTTTTCCCTTTAAAAGCATGTTACAGAGCTTCACATGCAGGCTGAGCCACCTCACTCTCAGTTTGTTCTAGTAAAAACAATAAAATATCCCCAATTAAAATTTGGATAAAAACAGTAAAATATCCCCAATTAAAATTTGGATAAAAACAGTAAAATATCCCCAATTAAAATTTGGATAAAAACAGTAAAATATCACCAATTAAAATTTGGATAAAAACAAATAAAATACTTTTTACAATTAAAAGCATGTTACAGAGCTTCACATGCAGACTGAGCCACCTCACTCTCAGTTTGTTCCAGTAAAAACAATAAAATATCCCCAATTAAAATTTGGATAAAAACAGTAAAATATCCCCAATTAAAATTTGGATAAAAACAAATAAAATACTTTTTTCCCCTTAAAAGCATGTTACAGAGCTTCACATGCAGGCTGAGCCACCTCACTCTCAGTTTGTTCTAGTAAAAACAATAAAATATCCCCAATTAAAATTTGGATAAAAACAGTAAAATATCCCCAATTAAAATTTGGCTAAAAACAGTAAAATATCCCCAATTAAAATTTGGATAAAACCAAATAAAATACTTTACAATTAAAAGCATGTTACAGAGCTTCACATGCAGGCTGAGCCACCTCACTCTCAGTTTGTTCCAATAAAACAATAAAATATCCCCAATTAAAATTTAGATAAAAACAGTAAAATATCCCCAATTAAAATTTGGATAAAAACAGTAAAATATCCCAAATTAAAATTTGGATAAAAACAGTAAAATATCCCCAATAAACATTTGGATAAAAACAAATAAAATACTTTTTCCCCCTTAAAAGCATGTTACAGAGCTTCACATGCAGGCTGAGCCACCTCACTCTCAGTTTGTTCTAGTAAAAACAATAAAATATCCCCAATTAAAATGTGGATAAAAACAGTAAAATATCCCCAATTAAAATTTGGATAAAAACAAATAAAAAATATCCCCAATTAAAATTTGGATAAAAACAGTAAAATATCCCCAATTAAAATTTGGATAAAAACAGTAAAATATCCCCAATTAAACTTTGGATAAAAACAAATAAAACACTTTTTCCCCTTAAAAGCATGTCACAGAGCTTCACATGCAGGCTGAGCCACCTCACTCTCAGTTTGTTCCAATAAAAACAATAAAATATCCCCAATTAAAATTTGGATAAAAACAATAAAATATCCCCAATTAAAATTTGGATAAAAACAGTAAAATATCCCCAATTAAAATTTGGATAAAAACAAATAAAATACTTTTTACAATTAAAAGCATGTTACAGAGCTTCACATGCAGACTGAGCCACCTCACTCTCAGTTTGTTCCAATAAAACAATAAAATATCCCCAATTAAAATTTAGATAAAAACAGTAAAATATCCCCAATTAAAATTTGGATAAAAACAATAAAATATCCCCAATTAAAATTTGGATAAAAACAATAAAATATCCCCAATTAAAATTTGGATAAAAACAGTAAAATATCCCCAATTAAAATTTGGATAAAAACAAATAAAATACTTTTTACAATTAAAAGCATGTTACAGAGCTTCACATGCAGACTGAGCCACCTCACTCTCAGTTTGTTCCAATAAAACAATAAAATATCCCCAATTAAAATTTAGATAAAAACAGTAAAATATCCCCAATTAAAATTTGGATAAAAACAGTAAAATATCCCCAATTAAAATTTGGATAAAAACAGTAAAATATCCCCAATTAAACTTTGGATAAAAACAAATAAAATACTTTTTTCCCCTTAAAAGCATGTTACAGAGCTTCACATGCAGGCTGAGCCACCTCACTCTCAGTTTGTTCCAGTAAAAACAATAAAATATCCCCAATTAAAATTTGGATAAAAACAAATAAAATACTTTTTTCCCTTTAAAAGCATGTTACAGAGCTTCACATGCAGGCTGAGCCACCTCACTCTCAGTTTGTTCTAGTAAACACAATAAAATATCCCCAATTAAAATTTGGATAAAAACAGTAAAATATCCCCAATTAAAATTTGGATAAAAACAGTAAAATATCACCAATTAAAATTTGGATAAAAACAAATAAAATACTTTTTACAATTAAAAGCATGTTACAGAGCTTCACATGCAGACTGAGCCACCTCACTCTCAGTTTGTTCCAGTAAAAACAATAAAATATCCCCAATTAAAATTTGGATAAAAACAGTAAAATATCCCCAATTAAAATTTGGATAAAAACAAATAAAATACTTTTTTCCCCTTAAAAGCATGTTACAGAGCTTCACATGCAGGCTGAGCCACCTCACTCTCAGTTTGTTCTAGTAAAAACAATAAAATATCCCCAATTAAAATTTGGATAAAAACAGTAAAATATCCCCAATTAAAATTTGGATAAAAACAGTAAAATATCCCCAATTAAAATTTGGATAAAACCAAATAAAATACTTTACAATTAAAAGCATGTTACAGAGCTTCACATGCAGGCTGAGCCACCTCACTCTCAGTTTGTTCCAATAAAACAATAAAATATCCCTAATTAAAATTTAGATAAAAACAGTAAAATATCCCCAATTAAAATTTGGATAAAAACAGTAAAATATCCCAAATTAAAATTTGGATAAAAACAGTAAAATATCCCCAATAAACATTTGGATAAAAACAAATAAAATACTTTTTTCCCCTTAAAAGCATGTTACAGAGCTTCACATGCAGGCTGAGCCACCTCACTCTCAGTTTGTTCTAGTAAAAACAATAAAATATCCCCAATTAAAATGTGGATAAAAACAGTAAAATATCCCCAATTAAAATTTGGATAAAAACAAATAAAAAATATCCCCAATTAAAATTTGGATAAAAACAGTAAAATATCCCCAATTAAAATTTGGATAAAAACAGTAAAATATCCCCAATTAAACTTTGGATAAAAACAAATAAAATACTTTTTTCCCCTTAAAAGCATGTTACAGAGCTTCACATGCAGGCTGAGCCACCTCACTCTCAGTTTGTTCTAGTAAAAACAATAAAATATCCCCAATTAAAATGTGGATAAAAACAGTAAAATATCCCCAATTAAAATTTGGATAAAAACAAATAAAAAATATCCCCAATTAAAATTTGGATAAAAACAGTAAAATATCCCCAATTAAAATTTGGATAAAAACAGTAAAATATCCCCAATTAAACTTTGGATAAAAACAAATAAAATACTTTTTTCCCCTTAAAAGCATGTTACAGAGCTTCACATGCAGGCTGAGCCACCTCACTCTCAGTTTGTTCCAGTAAAAACAATAAAATATCCCCAATTAAAATTTGGATAAAAACAGTAAAATATCCCCAATTAAAATTTGGATAAAAACAGTAAAATATCCCCCAATTAAAATTTGGATAAAAACAGTAAAATATCCCCAATTAAAATTTGGATAAAAACAAATAAAATACTTTTTACAATTAAAAGCATGTTACAGAGCTTCACATGCAGACTGAGCCACCTCACTCTCAGTTTGTTCCAGTAAAAACAATAAAATATCCCCAATTAAAATTTGGATAAAAACAGTAAAATAATCCCAATTAAAATTTGGATAAAAACAAATAAAATACATTTCAATTAAAAGCATGTTACAGAGCTTCACATGCAGGCTGAGCCACCTCACTCTCAGTTTGTTCCAGTAAAAACAATAAAATATCCCCAATTAAAATTTGGATAAAAACAGTAAAATATCCCCAATTAAAATTTGGATAAAAACAAATAAAATACTTTTTACAATTAAAAGCATGTTACAGAGCTTCACATGCAGGCTGAGCCACCTCACTCTCAGTTTGTTCCAGTAAAAACAATAAAATATCCCCAATTAAAATTTGGATAAAAACAGTAAAATATCCCCAATTAAAATTTGGATAAAAACAAATAAAATACTTTTTTCCCCTTAAAAGCATGTTACAGAGCTTCACATGCAGGCTGAGCCACCTCACTCTCAGTTTGTGCTAGTAAAAACAATAAAATATCCCCAATTAAAATGTGGATAAAAACAGTAAAATATCCCCAAATAAAATTTGGATAAAAACAGTAAAAATATCCCCAATTAAAATTTGGATAAAAACAAATAAAAAATATCCCCAATTAAAATTTGGATAAAAACAGTAAAATATCCGCAATTAAAATTTGGATAAAAACAAATAAAATACTTTTTTCCCCTTAAAAGCATGTTACAGAGCTTCACATGCAGGCTGAGCCACCTCACTCTCAGTTTGTTCTAGTAAAATCAATAAAATATCCCCAATTAAAATTTGGATAAAAACAGTAAAATATCCCCAATTAAAATTTGAATAAAAACAGTAAAATATCCCCAATTAAAATTTGGATAAAAACAAATAAAATACTTTTTACAATTAAAAGCATGTTACAGAGTTTCACATGCAGGCTGAGCCACCTCACTCTCAGTTTGTTCCAGTAAAAACAATAAAATATCCCAAATTAAAATTTGGATAAAAACAGTAAAATATCCCCAATTAAAATTTGGATAAAAACAAATAAAATACTTTTTACAATTAAAAGCATGTTACAGAGCTTCACATGCAGACTGAGCCACCTCGCTCTCAGTTTTCCCTTAAAAGCATGTTACAGAGCTTCACATGCAGACTGAGCCACCTCACTCTCAGTTGGTGCAAAAAATATTTTGACTGAGCCATCGCACATCAGTCAAACTGAGCCACCTCACTCTCAGTTTAACATACCAGTAAGAATGGATACTTGATAGGTATGACGGGGGACGTTCCTATACCTAAAAGGGAGGTATAGTATCTGTGAACCCCAAACACAGAGCGCGGCTTAACTTCGTCATACGTATACACAAGTATCCAATGCTAACTGATACATAACGTTGTCATGTTTTTCATGTCAGTCACTGAAAATAATTTTTAAATGTTACAACTGAAATAATAACAAAAACCTTGATTCCAAGTTGCCTGTGATAGGAAGTGAAATAATATCAAAAACCTTGATTCCAAGTTGCCTGTATTAAGAAGTGAAATAACTTCTCTGTAAAATATATCTAGTTTTGAAATTCTTTAGGATTGAAGAACATGTTGCATTCTGGTAAACACAGTGTGACAGCAACTCAACTATAAAGTAAAACCAGAAAGATATGAAAATGTAAAAAGTTGAGGTCTGGAGCTGGCATGTCAGTAACTGCTAGTAGTCTGTTGTTATTTATGTATTATTGTCATTTTGTTTATTTTCTTTTGTTTCATATTCTGACATCAAACTCAGACAACTCTTAAACTGAGTTTCACTGTGCGTATTTTTGTGCGATTTTTTTTTCTACATTGGCTAGAGGTATAAGGGGAGAGTTGAGATCTCAAAAATACATGTTTAACCCCGCCACAATTTTGTGCCTGTCCCAAGTCAGGAGCCTCTGGCCTTTGTTACTCTAGTATGATTTTCAATTGTAGTATCTTGTGTATAATTAGTTTAGTATGATGTCCATTATCACTGAACTAGTATATATGTTTAGGGGCCAGCTGAAGGACGCATTAGGGTGCGTGAGTTTATAGCTGCATTCAAGACCCATAAGGGGCCTTCAGCTGTTGTCTGCTCTATGGTCGAGTTGTTGTCTCTTTGACACATTCCCCATTTCCATTCTCAATTTTAGTCTTTAATCATTACTTTTTCAAATTATGACTTGGATTGAGAGTTGCCTCATTGGCACTCATACCACATATTCTTATATCTATTTAACAATGACTTGTTCTTAGGTGGAAAGTCATTTTACTATTTATTCGAATTTCAAGATATCTCATATAATATAAGATATGTTATATAATATAATATATGATATCTTATTTAATGTATAAGATATCTTATTCAATATATGATAGCTTATAATTTCATTTTTATACAATATCTTATATATCAAATGAGATATCTTATATATTATACAAGATATAGATATCTTATATATTATATAAGATATCTCATAAAGTATATAAGATATATTACATACTTTATATGATATCTTCTGAATTTTATAAGATATCTCATATAGTTTAAAAGATATTTTATAAATTTTATGAGATATCTTAAAAACTATTTGAGATATCTTATAAACTATATAAGATATCTTATATAATATGTGAGATATCTTATAAAATTAAATGAGATATCTTATATAGTTAATGAGATATCTTATATAGTTTATAAGATATCTTATATAGTTTATAAGATATCTTATATAGTTTATTAGATATCTTATATATTTTATAAGATATCATTGGCATTTAAGGATAGTTATTCTCATTAGCAACCCTTCCATATATCCTTTTTTTTATATGGTTGAGAGATAAATGTAGTTTCCTGTGTGTATAACTGTGCATTGAGATGCACTTTCAGGCTAAAAATAGACTTGATAAATTTCTGGCAGCACATCTATCAAGAATTAGCATATGACAATTTATTCTGTTATAAGTTTCAAGAAAGAAAATAAAAATTTGTCTATCTTTTATGTTGTTTTTGTTTATTCTAAACATATAAAACATTTTCATAATTCATTTAAATGAGCAAAAATTCTTCAATTCATACCAAGAATGTACCGTTTTAAACAAATCCTACTGAAATCTGAAGAATACCGTACAAGTTCTTCAAGTCTTTAATAGCATACAAATGTTTGTCACAGGCTATTATGGCCTTGTAAGTGTTCATATGAAAAATACCACATTTAGGTCATACAAATGCTAGTCCAGATAACATCCATGTAGTCTTTGAATTATTTGATTATTGTCTCATTTTTGTTAAGGATTCACTTCTAATACAATTGACCTTATTCAAAGATGACGTGTTGACAACTCCTCTTCAACCAAATTGCTTGTTCTGAACTTCTCTCAACATACTGAAAAGTAAAAATAAGATTTACTATCCCTAAAGTATGCATGTTTAAGTTTAATCAGCCATTCATATGTAAAGTTTAGTTTAATCAATTTTGAATAATTGGTAAATGATTATAAAAAAGATGTGGAATGATTGCCAATGAGACAAATCTCAACAAGAGACCAAATGGCACAGAAATTAACTACTTTAAGTCACAGAACATGGTCATAGATAAAAGGCTCCAAAATTACCATAGTAAAATAATTCAAACAAGAAAACTAATGGCCTGATATAAGTACAAAACTAGAGGCTCTAAAGAGCCTGTGTCGCTCACCTTGGTCTATGTTCATACTAAACAAAGGACATACATAATAGATGAGAATAGAATTCATGACAAAATTATATTTTGGTGTTGATGATGTGTTTGTCAATCTTACTTTACTGAACATTCTTGCTGTTTCGATTTTCTCTATCTATAATGAACTTGGCTCAGTAGTTTCAAAGGAAAATATTATGTAAAAGTTTACAAAAATTTACATAATTTACGAGAATTGTTTAAAATTTACTATAAAAAGCAATAACTCCTTATTGACCGTTTTGGTCAAGTTGACTTTTGTGTACAATTTGGAGTTTAGTATGGCGTTCATTATCACTGAACTAGTATATATATTTGTTTGGGGGCCAGCTGAAGGACGCCTCCGGGTGCGGGAATTTCTCGCTGCATTGAAGACCTGTTGGTGACCTTCTGCTGTTGTCTGTTCTATGGTCGGGTTGTTGTCTCTTTGACACATTCCCCATTTCCATTCTTAATTTTATTATTTGTAGATCTTACTTTGCTATACATAATTGCTGTTTACAGTTTATCTTTATCTAAGATAATATTGAAGATAATAACCAAAAACTGCAAAATTTTCTTAAAATTACCAATTCAGGGGCAGGAACCCAACAACAGGTTGCCTGATTTGTCTGAAAATTTCAGGGCAGTTAGATCTTGACTTAATGAACATATTTTAATGAATGAGATTTGCTCTAAATGCTTTGAATTCAGAGATATTAGGCAAAAATTGCATTTTACCCCTATATACTATTTTTAGCCATGTCGGCCATCTTGGTTTGTGGACGGGGTCATTGGACACATTTTTAAAACTACATACCATTAAGATGATGATTGCCAAGTTTGGTTAAATTTGTCAAAGTAGTTTCAGAGGAGAAGATTTTTTTAAAAGATTACTAAAATTTTAGAAAAATGGTTAAAAATTGACTATAAAGGGCAATAACTCCTTAAGGGGTCAACTGACAATTTAGGTCATGTTGACTTATTTGTAGATCTTACTTTGCTGAACATTATTGCTGTTTTCAGTTTATCTCTTTCTATAATAATATTCAAGATTATAACCAAAAACTGCAAAATTTCCTTAAAATTACTAAATCGGGGGCAGCAACCAAACAACGGGTTGTCCGATTTGTCTGTAAATTTCAGGGCAGATAGATCTTGACCTGATAAACAGTTTTACCCCAGTCAGATTTGCTCTAAATGCTTTGGTTTCAGAGATATAAGCCAAAATCTACATTTTACCCCTATGTTCTATTTTTAGCCATGGCGGCCATCTTGGTTAGTTGGCCGGGTCATCGCACACATTTTTTAAACTAGATACCCCAATGATTATTGTAGCCTAGTTTGGTTAAATTTGGCCCCGTAGTTTCAGAGGAGAAGATTTTTGTAAAAGTTTACGGACGACGGACGCCAAGTGATGAGAAAAGCTCACTTGGCCCTTTGGGCCAGGTGAGCTAAAAATAGGCACGTAAACACTGAGATTACTATATAATAATACTATGCTTTGGGGTAGACATCAACCTGAACCATTGATCTTTTGATTCTTAAACCTTCACCCCAGCCACACAAACACACACACAGTCGATGCTAATGCAGAAGTTCTGTTCTGTTCATACTTTCGTAACAATATTCAAGAATATTATATTTTCTTATATCCTCTACTGTAAAATCCCTACCTGCTTAGGAATTTGAATTAATGTGGTCATTACACGCAGATCTGAGATTACTGGAAGATAGTTGATTGATTTATTGCTAAACATCCAGAGGCAAATAGTTTTGCATGATCAGGACAAAAACAAATTTACGATACTAGTAAATACAACAGTTAGCCACTAGGTCCTGTAATAGGGGTCGTCCAGGATGAAGGTCTGAACTTTTGAAAATGCCATCGGAAAATTGGGGTTTATTGATCTTTATTGGATAGGGACAGATATTTTGCCTTTCAGCAGACCCCTCAAAGAGTTGTTGCAAGTGTTATTAGCGTGCAGAGAGCGAGGCGAAAATTTGTTTGGACTATTTTAAGCTTAAGGCCCACAGAGGGTCAAGGGAAACGATTTTCAACTTTTTCGAACGAATCTTTTAACTCATTGGGGAAAAATTGGTTAAACAAATCTAAAATTTTTGAACTTTTATGAATAACTTTCAGATACAGTTTCATACACAAAGTCAATGATACACTTATTCAAAGTCAAGTCAACAGTTTTTTTCTGCCAATAAAATCAGTTATACTCTCATCAACATCAACATTGAGGTGTGGGTGGGTATGAAGAAGGGATAGATTAGAAAGTCGCTCGTCTCCGATTTCAGGTAGGACTTGACGCGTCGCATCACACTGAAGGATCTTTCACTAGTTGCCGATGAAACGGGCATTGTCAATAAAATCAAAATAATCCTATGCACCGAAGGGTACAGATCGGTGTTTGAATACGGACGGGCACCGTATAAATAATAATACGCATTAGAACTACAATGTGAATTTTTTTTTTTATTCCAAAGGGGTATATAATTGGCAAATTTATGTATAGGCACGTGCCTAGTCGAGCCTTAGGTAGCTACGCTACTGAATGTGGCAGCCAAGCGATGCATTTACTAACAACGGTATACCATAATACGTCCCGTAAATGGGCGTATAAAAATGAGTGCATATGATTGGCATAAAAGACTAACATTGTTAGACATAATGAATAATATACAGAATTCAATATTTCACAAGGAACAACCATGGAATTAACATGATTAAGGAAAACTGGGTAGCAACGTACAAGTGCCCGGTATATGGTTTAGCAACACCCAGCGGCTATGGGTTTTGTAACCATGTGTGTTAAACAATCAAAATCCTAGTGGTATACTGAGCCAGGGATAACTTCTTATATAGATATAGGAAGATGTGGTATGAGTGCCAATGAGACAACTCTCCATCCAAGTTACAATTTATAAAAGTAAACCATTATAGGTCAAGGTAAGGCCTTCAACACGGAGCATTGGCTGTGGCACACTGAACAGCAAGCTATAAAGGGCCCCAAAAAATTACTAGTGTAAAATCATTCAAACGGAAAAACCAACGGTCTAATTTATATTAAAACGAGAAACGAGAAACACGTATGAACTACATAAACAGACGACAACTACTGTAATCAGGTTCCTGACTTAGGACAGGTGCAAACATTTGCAGCGGGATTAAACTATTTAATGGTACCAAACCTTCTCCCTTTTCTGAAACAATAGTATAACATCACAACATAGAAAAACACACTATAAAATATCAATTGGAAGGCTTAACTCAATCAAAAAACGTAAATTAACACATAATGAACGAATAAATTTGATTGATTGATTGATTGTTGATTGCTTTACGCCGCATTAGCACAACAAGGCTATATCGCGGCGACGAATAAATTTGACCTGTGACACCTGAATGCAAATACACAGTTAATAAAAAATTACAAGGGATAAATAATTAAAGTCAAAAGTTAATAAACAGGTTTAAACAAAGTTAAAGTATGATATCACTGTTATATCTATTTACAGGCTAGTGATACAGTAGTTTCACTACTTAGACCATTCAGCCACTGAGGCCCCATTATGGCAGATCCAGGGGAGGGTTGCTGGGGTTGGAACCCCCCTTTTTTTAACGATCAATGCATTTGAGGTCATATAGTTCTCTTACTTTAGATTGCCTTAACTAAATGGTATGAAAGTTATAATACACAATACTTATTACCACTAAACTCAGTTCAAGTACAAATTTGGGTAGCATCACTTTTACCATTCTTCATGATCAGTTATGTCCCTTTATGCCAATATGTTTTTTCAGTAAAATACAAATCTATACAGTATGGTCAAAATATTGACCCTAGAAACTGATGAGTATAATAGTACCAGGTAAAATATGGAATTTATGAATATTAGTCCAATAGTCCATGTAGAATATGGAAAATGAATAAAAAAATTTATATCTTGAAGTTACTCCTGAATTTCAAATGGTAATTGTTCATAAAACATGTAAACCATAATGCCAAAGAAGTATAGACCTATGTCTTCTTTTTGTTTGTGACAATGCAAACATTCTATAGCCAATGTCAATGAATTAAGACTGAGATGTAGGGTTAAATAATTTCCACGAAGACAAGAAATGCCAATGCTAATCATTCTTATACAATTTTATACCAAAACTACCATTCATTGACTAAAATTTATAAGCGGTTCCCTCTAAACTGGATAAAGCACAAACTTGAACCTATATTAATTACATTTTTCTGATACTAACGTTTCATAGATTATGAACTATGATGAGGGAACAGTACAATATATATATATAGGAAGATGTGGTATGAGTGCCAATGAGACAACTCTCCATCGTAGTTACAATTTATAAAAGTAAACCATTATAGGCCAAGGTACGGCCTTCAACACGGAGCCTTGGCTCACACCGAACAGCAAGCTATAAAGGGCCCCAAAAAATTACTAGTGTAAAACCATTCAAACGGAAAAACCAACGGTCTAATCTATATAAAAACGAGAAACGAGAAACACGTATGAACTACATAAACAGACGACAACTACTGTAATCAGATTCCTGACTTAGGACAGGTGCAAACATTTGCAGTGGGATTAAACGTTTTAATGGTACCAAACCTTCTCCCTTTTCTGAAACAATAGTATAACATCACAACATAGAAAAACACACTATAAAATATCAATTGGAAGGCTTAACTCAATCAAAAAACGTTAATTAACACACAATGAAGGAATAAATTTGACCTGTGACACCTGAATGCAAATACACAATTAATAAAAAATTACAGGGGATAAATAATTAAAGTCAAAAGTAAATAAACAGGTTTAAATGTAGCATGTATAGGATTGCATACCAATATATTTAACAGAAAAATTTCGATCTGATCTGGAAATTTGAGTGATAATACAAGAACGCAAATGTTTCTATTTCTATTCAATAACTGGTCGTCTCCTGTGTAACAACTTTTTATATGAAGAATCTGCAGATGGTTTGTTGCAAAGCAAATTTTATTGCCACCACCACCTATCTTTCGTCCATAGTTCCTCCCCTCTCCAACAATTTTTACAAAATTTTTAGAAGCTACTTAAGTTATTTACATCTATTATTAACATTTTTTATCATCTTGAATATGCATTAAACATTTACCACATTACAGTAAACAAGCAATGTCTAAGCAGATGCATAGCTGAAGATATGGTATGGGTTTTGCTCATTGTTGAAAGCCATAGTAACATACCATTGCTTAAATCTGCAATATTTGGACTCTCAGGGATAGTTGTCTCATTGGCAATCATAGTACCACATCTTTTTTATTTATGACTATTGATAAAAATCAACCGATCAAGTCTCCTACCTGTAAACTTGGATTAAATCTTCTGTGATGAATGACCTCTCCTTTATATCAATTTCAAAATTCATAACTGCTTCTCCTTATGTCAATCATTGGCTCTCTTCAAATATCCTTTCTATGCATTTAACCATGAAGATTCTTCATTTGATTCATTTACTAATACAAATTTCCTGCAAAACATAAAAACATGTCAATTAGGATAAACAAATAGGCATATTATTTTTAGAATATTTGTACAAAACTGAGTAGTTTTGGTAGTATAATAAAAATAAACACATCAGATACTGACCCTGCAATATTAATAATCAGTACAAAGAAAGATAACTCTGTTCATTTAAGATGACGATATCAACGAGATGGCTCTAGGGAGTGTGTTGGTTTGTGCAAACTTGTCATATAACATGTATAAGGGCAATCACGATTTTGGCAAAATTTGACATATTTGTAGATCTTGTCTTGCTGATCATTTTTGCTATTAAAGACCAAACAGCCTATTGTTGATGCGCATCAACTAACGCAACTTGGTAGTGACATAAAAGCTCTATGACGTTGTTTCTAGCCATGAAAAAAAACGTCAAATTATAACGTCCTATTTCGCGTTTTTCACGGATTCCAACATGGTGTACGCTTAAAACTACGTTTTCCAAGAAAAGTGGAATTAAGCGTCGCACTGATACCTAGTGGAAATTAAACACAAATGAACACAAAAGATACTACACTATCTGTAACCTCCGTTCTAATAAAAATAATAATAAAAATATAAATTTTGAACTCGGCTTTTTGCATTTGCACCGATCTGCATTTCACTTTTTTTCTTTCACTTGCGCCGATTTTGTCTTTCATTTGCGCAGATTGTGTACAGGTAAATTATAGGTGAAAGTTATTTTTTTATTTATCATATAAACCTCTTCCGTTAGCCAGTTGTACATATGTTATGAATTGTCAATTATAACATGTACAGTATATAACTGTTGTCCCCTGCTCACAAAGGGGAGGTGGGAGTAGAATTTCGAGCAGGATAAGCCAATTTAAAAGATATTTGTGCACTCTGTTTACATCCACTAAAATCACGGAGTAAAATTCTATTTACAGCATTTCAAAGCACCACAATAAAATCCATAAAAATGTAATACTAGAACAATGAATTATTATCTTGCCGAGAATTTATATGCCACACATCTGATATATTCCTTTCTTGTCATTTTATCTTTTCTATACTTGTTGTACTTGCCAAATGTTTCATTTCAAATTGTCTCAAGGAGAAATGATAAAGATTTCGCCTGATCTCACAGAAGCTTAAGGCAAAAAATATAAGAAATTAATATACTCAGTGAATGTGAATTAAAATAAAAATTTACGGTTTTTAAAACTAAACTTGTAAATTTAACTTATGACAAAAACAATTGCTTCAAGAATAAGACCCAACATAAAATTTCTCACTTTCAAAAAGCTACAATGACCGGAAAGATTGAAAACAAATTTCGATTTTCAATGCCGGCAATCTATACATACAACCTTGTCTTTGTTTTAATTTCCAAAATGAGCTATTTAGATTCATAATATTTCATCCTGTTTTGAGGAATACTTTATAGTTTTCAACGGGAAATTATTTCTTAGATTCTAAATCAATTTTTGAATTAAAAACTTAATTGTATTTTATATTTACTGTCTCGTTTATTCAAAACACGTGAGGTAGTAATAACGTAGATCGTATTTTATGATAGGTTAAATGGATGTAAAACGTTTTAGAATCAAACACTTTAATTCATATATTATACCTATAATTTTAATTTTCTTATATTTTAAATATTCAGAAATAATGAATCCACAAACTAGATGGAATAATTTGTATACGCTCGTCTTAGTCGAGACACATAATGGTATAAAGAAGTCCGTCCGTGCTAATGTCTGTCCGTCTGTCAACAGTAGCGAAAGAGTGCGCTAGGGCGAAGTTCTGAAATTGACGCGACAAAAAAACCCACACATCTAGTCTAATATAGTCAAATAGTCTGTAAGTTAGCCAGTGTCATCTTTCATTTCTCTTTTTATTTTCAATGATTTTGCTAATGAGAGGGAGAGGACAAAAACAGACTTTCCTTTCTAAAGCGTCGTAAAAGGTTATTTCGAACAATTTTTCATTCCGACGGATGGTGTTTCTGAAGGTTAATTTTGTGCGGCAACAACATCATGAGATCTGATACTGATACATACATGTGATCTCTTGTATTACCGGATAATAAAGTAGGTGAATATGGTTGTTATTCTTGATTCTTGAAAATTTAAATGTGGGTTTCAAACGTCCAATTTGCAATTTTTTTCAAACAGTGCGCCAGCAAGGAAAACTTGTACTATGACGTCAGATTCAATGTTCTGAAGAAAGACAACTCTTTTCTCCAAAACGAACGAGAAAAAAACATGAAAATTAATCATTACTTTTTTGAAAGGTCGGTGACATATACATTTTTTTGCTTTATTTTGAAGAGTACACATGGCACTTTCCTTCTTGAAATTTTTATGAAAATATCACTGGTAGATATTTTTTAATACTTGAAACGTTTTTAAAATCAAAACAATAAGAGTCTTAAACTCTTGAACCTGTATTTGATAGACACAAATCTACTGTTTAACATGAAACACGAATTATGCTTGTAGGTTTGATATTATGGGATTTTTTGAGAGTTTAAATAACAAGCAAATATCATGTTAATATTCGGGAAAACACGAAACTGAGGTAGCTATAGTGACAAAACTAAGTCGGTGACCCTGAATTTTTTTTATCATATTTTGTTCCTCAAATCATGAAATACATTCACACAAAATTTTAAGGAAAAATCACTGGTAGAACTGAATAGGCTGTTTGGTCTTTAAAGTGGCTTTCTATCTATAATAGTTAAATGTAAAATATTATTATTGTTTTTCAGAAAAGGAAAAAAATGATAAAAGTCATCATTAACCAGTCAATAACTCTAATAATGAGTAGGTTTAATTTCGTTAAAGTTTGACTTGTTTGTAGATATTGTCTTGTTGATCATTTTTGCAATTTGAAGTTTCTTTAAGCTATAATGTTTAAAGGGGCGGATCCAGCAATTTCAAAAGGGGGAGGGGGGTCCCAACCCAGGATAAAAAGGGGGAGGGGGTTTCCAACCATATGTCCCCATTCATTTACATTAAATGTCCAAAAAAAAAGGGGGGTCCAATACATAATTACTTTTAATTTTTTTGGCAATAACCGAGATATTCAAATATTGTTTGGCATAAATTCTTATAAAATGATTATTTAGACTTATCTGATTGAACCAATATTTTATAAATATGTGCTTTTGTGTTTCATAATAATCTTTCATTTGAACCTTTTATTCTGAAATCATTCATTTGAACCTTTCATTCTGAAATCATTCATTTTTACCATTCATACAAAATCATTAATGTAATACATTCATGTATCTGAGTATATAAGAAGGCATGTGAGGTATTAATTATGGAACACTGACCTTATTTGAAAAAAAATCAAAGATGTCCACCAAATTTAAATAAAATTATATAAGGAACAGCACAGCTCCAATCAGTTCAAAATATAAGTAAAGTCTGACTAAACAAAAGAATTTCCCTCCTAAATAGACACATGACTTAATGAACCAATTATCATAAAGGAGACAGAGTTTTCATAGCACAAACTAGTTAAACCTAGAGAGTAAACTAATACTCAATGGATCAAAATTCACTGAGCCATGAAGAAAGAAGTCTTACAATAAATAAAACCACTGATGCATGACTAGAAACTACTCATTAATTACTTAGAATTAAATTTACTAAAATCTGATGTAAAATATAAAAATATCAAAGTATGATACACAAAACAACAGTATCCAAATTAACATACTACATGTAGTTACCATGGTTACTTGTTTGATTAACATTCAGTGGCAATAACATTTAAATGGAGTACTTCTGAGTTTTCCCCAAAAAAAACCAAACATTTTCTTTTGAATATTAAAATAAATATCTGAAGATTTTGTTTTGGTGATTATTTTGTGAATCTTGTCCTCATGATTATTTCTGCTCTGATTTTTTTTACTGCCCCTGCCGCAGTTGAGGGGGCATTAAGTTTTACCCTTGTATGTCTGTACTTACGTACGTCCCAAAATTGGTTTCGGTTTTCTAACTTTAGTTTGCCTCAACCAAATGATATGAAACTTGAACACAATGCTTATTACCACAAAACACAAGACAAGTTTGAATTTTGGTGGCATCACTTTTACCATTCAAGAGTTATACCCCTTTACAAATGAAAAAAAATGCTGAATTTTTTGTTCCATTCTCCCACTTCAGTTTGACTCAACCAAATGATATGAAACTTATACACAATGCTCATTACCACAAAACACAGATTGAGTTTGAGTTTTGGTGGCATCCCTTTAACCGTTCAAAAGTTATGTTTTTTTACAAATAGAAAAGTTGCTGAATTTTTTGTTTCAAACTTCAGTTTGTCTCAACTAAATGTTATGAAATGTATATATAATGCTTATTACCACAAAACTCAGTTTAAGTTCAAATTTTGGTAGCGTCACTTATACAGTTAGTGAGTTATGTCCCTTTATAACGTTATATGCAAGCGGAAACATCATCTAAGTCCCTATGGACACATTCCCCATTTATTTTATCTTTTATAGTTTTTGAATTAAAAGGAAAAACACTAAAATTGGTAAAAATCATCAATTAGGGGTAAATTCAGAAATTATTGCGTGCATTTATTATTGCGATTTTTGAAGAATGGACATAAATGTAAGATTAATTATTGCGAATTCTGGAAAAGCTGCATACAGATATATGCATCAGATATCAGAATGCGAGTTCTTATTATTGCGATACTCACCCAGTTGCATTATTCGCAAAAATAATAAAATGCTCCGCAGGGCGCAGCTTGATATGACCGCAGAGGTCGAACCCTGAACAGTTGGGGCAAGTATGGACACAACATTCAAGCTTGATACAGCTCTGAATTTGGATTGTGATTAAATATTTGACACAGCATAGGTTTCTGACACAGAATGAATGTGGTCTAAGAACTTAAAAATTTTAAATTGGACATTCACCTATTATGGTCCAATATCCAAAATCTAAATACATGGTTAGATTCAGCATATCAAAGAACCCCAAGAATTCAATTTTTGATGAAATCAAACAAAGTTTAATTTTGGACCCTTTTGACCTCAATGTGGACAAAGTTGATAACGGGGCCCAAAAATCAAAAATCTAAGTACATGGTTAGATTCAGCATATCAAAGAACCCCATATATTCAATTTTTGTTGAAATCAAACAAAGTTTAATTTTGGACCCCGATTTGGACCATCTTAAAAACTGGGCCCATAATCAAAAATCTAAATACATGTTTAGATTCAGGATATCAAAGAACCCTAAAATTTAAATTTTTGTTAAAATCAAACTAAGTTTAATTTTGGACCCTTTGGACCTTAATGTAGACCAATTTGAAAACGGAACCAAAAATTAAGAATCTAAATACACGGTTAGATTCGGCATATCAAAGAACCCCAATAATTCAATTTTTGATGAAATCGAACAAAGTTAAATTTTGGACCCTTTGGACCTCAATGTGGACCAATTTAAAAACGGGGCCCAAAATCCAAAAACTTAATACACAGTTAGATTCAGCATATTAAAGAACCCCAAGAATTCAAGAATAAAACCCCATTGAAATTGATCAAGAAATAAGCAATTTATACGAAGTATCTTCTTTTGCACAATACTGTGCAATTGAATATTTCTTGCTATTGCGCAATACTGTACAATTGACAATTTCTTGCTATTGCGCAATATTGTGCTATTGGATATTTCTTGCTATTGCGCAATACTGTGCAATTGAAGATTTCTTGCTATTGCGCAATACTGTGCAATTGAAGATTTCTTGCTATTGTGTAATACTTTGCAATTGAAAATTTCTTGCTATTGCACAATACTTATTATATAATAATTTATACATCCTGTTTGGTGTGTATCTCCTACCATATCATTATTATTTGCTTTTAAATATAAATCAGAAATAACCAACTTAAAATGGAAAATTTTAAAAGAAAAAAAAAGGAAAAAAAGAAAAAAAAAGAAAAAAAAAAAATCCCCCCCCCCAAATTTTTTGAACCCCCTTATTATTCATTACCCCCAAACTCAATCCCAGCCTTCCCTTTGTGGTATGGTACCTTGCATACAATTTCAGAGAGATCCATACACTTGAACACAAGTTATTGTCTGGAAACTAGGAAAATGCTTATTTTTGGCCCCTTTTTGGCCCCTGATTCCTAAACGTTTCGGGCAATTACCCCCAAACTCAATTCCAGCTTTCCCTTTGTGATATGGAACCTTGTAGTACAATTTCAGAAATATCCAAACACTTACACACAAGTTATTGTCATGAAACTAGAAAAATGCTTGTTTTTTGTCCCTTTTTTGGCCCCTAATTCCTAAAATTTTGAGGCAATTACCCCCAAAATCAATTACAGCCTTCCCTTTGTGATATGGAACCTTGTGGTACAATGTCAGAGAGATCAATACACTTACACACAAGTTATTGTCTGGAAGTTACAAAAATGCTTATTTTTGGCCCCTAATTCCTTAACTGTTGGTACCATAACCCCCAAAATCAATCCCAACCTTCCTTTCGTGGTATTGAACCTTATGGTAAAATTTCATGGAGATCCATTCACTTAAACTAAAGTTAGAGTGCGAAAACCAATGTGTCTTCGGACGACGCCAGACGACGACGACGACGACGCCAACGTCATACCAATATACGACCAAAAAATTTTTAATTTTTGCGGTCGTATAAAAACCTCGCAATAATTTCTGAATTTACAGTACTCCTTTACAGAGTTAACCAACAGTTTTGTCCTTGTCATATTTCTGGTCTTGCTGTGGCCAGGTGAGCTAAAGTAAGGAGTAGTTGTATAATTGCAAATGATACACTTATACACCAAATACCAAATGTCATGTATATGCTTAAGCTACTTTTGGTCATCATACAATCTTCAACGATGATCCTTAAAGCCATAAAACTCTATAGCAAGCTATAAAAGGCAGTCATGAACCAATTCAAAAAATAAAATAAAATGAGAAAACCTATTTCTGATTTAGGCTGAAACTATAATATTAGAATTACAGCCATTCAATCACAGGCTCCTGACTTTGGACAGGAATTTAAAGAATGTGTTGGGTGGGGGAGGAGGTTTCATAGGACTTAATAATGTTCCCTATGAAATAATGTCTAACACACATTTTTTCATAATAAATATAAATACTGTCCATGGACAATATTTACTTATTTAAATGTGTCCAAGCCACAATTTTCCTATGAAAAATGGTCTTAGGTATGAAAAAGTGTCCATGAACATATATCACTGTATATAGCCATATTTAATCATGTTAATACTAAAATTTCTATGATTTTTTTTCATACATTAAAGTATAATATAATAGCCATGTTATTACTAAACATATTTTAACCTATTATCATGTTTATTGCTTACTTTTAATACATTGTTTCTTTGACAGAGAGAAGTGTTGTCTCATTGGCTCTCATACCATCCTTATATTCTTGTTTACATTTTTATACTACCGCAAAAATTTTTTGGGTTCTTATAATGCTATGATGTCATTGTCTGCATCGTCATCCGAAGACATATTTGGTTTCCGGAAAATAACTTGAATTTAAGTGAATGGATCTCTATGAAATTTTTAAAGAAGGTTACTACAAAAGGATGGTTGGGATTTATTTTGGGGATGATGGGCCCAACCACTTAGAAATTAGGGGCCCAACGGTTTTAAAAAAATTAGGGACTAAAAAGGATAAAAAAACAAGCAATTTTGTAGTTTCCGTACCATAACTTGTGTGTAAGTGTATGGATCTCTCTGAAATTGTACAACAAGGTTTCATATCACAATGGGAAGACTGGGTATGAGTTTGGGGGTAATTGCCCCAAATGTTCAGGAATGAGGGGCCAAAAAAGGGGCTAAAAACAAGCAATTTTGTAGTTTCTGGACAATAACTTGTATGTAAGTGTATGAATCTCTCTGAAATTGTACTACAAGGTTCCATATCTCAATGTGAAGACTGGGTAAGAGGTTGGGGGTAATTGGCTCAAAGTTCAGGAATTAGGGGCCAATAAAGGTGCAAAAAAATAGCATTTTTCTTGTTACCAGACAATAACTTGTGTTTAAGTGTATGGATCTCTCTGAAATTGTACTGCAAGGTACCACTCCTCTAAGAGAAGGCTGGGATTGAGTTTGGGGGTAATTACTTCAAGGGGGGTCAAAATAATTGGGGAAGGGGGGGGGTCATAATTTTATGTATTTTTTTTTTCAATTTTCCATTTTTCAATTAATTATATTAGATATGTAAAAGCAAAAAATATTGATATAACAGGAGAAACACACAAGTTATCATATGAAGTATTGTGTAATAGCAAGAAATCTTCCAATTGCATAGAATTGCACTATAGCACAGTATTGCGCAATAGCAAGAAATCTACAATTGCACAGTATTGAGCAATAGCAAGAAATAACCAATTGCAAAGTATTGCACAATAGCAAGAAATCTTCAATTGCACAGTATTGCACAATAGCAAGAAATCTTCAATTGCACAATATTGCACAATAGCAAGAAATATCTTATCGCACAGTATTGCGCAATAACAAGAAATCTTAAATTGCACAGTATTTAGCAATAGCACAGTATTGTGTGTATCAAGATGTCTCATTCCAAATTTCAGAAATTAAAAAGAAAATGTCTTCAAATATTCAATTCACAACAGCATAGTGTATTGCACAAAAGCAAAACATTGAATATAAATTCAAATAATATAACCAATTCTAAGTTCTTTGACTACAGTTATTCTGTGTCAGAAACCTGGTATGTGTCAAATATTCAATTACAATCCAAATTCAGACCTGTATCAAGCGCAAATATTGTGTTCATTTTTGCCCCAACTGTTCAGTGTTGAACCTCTGCGGTCGTATCCAGCTGCGCTCAGCGAAGCAATTTATTATCCATTTGGGAATGGGGGTCAAAGGGAATATTTTTCCTTTTTTATGACAAAATTCATAGGAAATATGTTCCATCGGAATTTATATCACAGAAAATATGTTCCAGCACTGTAAAATTTGTTCCGGAACTAATTTTATGACCAAATGTGAAATAAGTTCCGGAACAAATATCATAGCTCCATGAATTTTGTTCCAATTAATATTACATGTATTTAGAGTTGTAAATAAGATAAATATTTAAGTTTCTGTGATATTAGTTTTAAACGAACATGTACATATTTCATAGAAACCAATTAATAAGTTCCGCTCAAACATATTTTCACAGAAATTAGTACTTTTGCAACATATTGCACACGAAAATATTTTCTTGTTACACTTAAATTATAATGCAAGCTAAATGCTGTACTGAGTGTGCTTGCATGGGATACATTTGCAATCAAGGGATGTCTGTAACCATAGGATGAAGATACGAAATAAAGCCATTGAAATGTATTATAATTTGTATTTATTTTTTATGTAGTATTCCTCCTTGGTTCCTTTTAACTGTCATGGCCCCTTGTTCTTGTCATACATGTACTGAGGTCATGACACAGTTTCAAAAGAGTATGTCTTTTGAAACTACATGTCTTTTGATACAATTGATCAGTTATTATGTCCTTTTCAAATAAGTACATTATGTTCATCCTTAACTATCGTCCTGAACATGCATGAAATATTTGCCACTGGACGTTAAGCAACCAACAATCAATCAATCAATCATCCTTAACTATAATTTTTTTCTGAATGATTTTTCTTATTTTACTCTTTTCTGGCTCAAAAGTGTCATTTTGATATTTTTACAGGGTATATAACTAAACATGCTCAACATTTGCTATACTCCACAGGATCCGAATTGGATGATTTATACTTTTTGCTTATATTATTAATATAATACTTATTTTTATAATGCACATGAATGATAACTTTAAACGCACTGATGACAAATGCTCAGTATATAAGATAACTTGTTTAACCATTGGAACATATTTTACAGACAAGGAACTTATTTCACCAGGTGAGGAACAAATCTCACAGACCTAGAACTTATTTCACCAGGTAAGGAACAAATCTCATAAACCTGGAACTTATTTCACTAGGTAGGGAACAAATTTCACTACCCCAGTACTTATTTCACCAGGTAAAGTGTGGAACAAATTTTATAGAGATGGAACAAATTATATAGAAATCATCTGTGAAAAAAGTTCTCCCAGAACATATTTCCTGTGATATTAGTTCCGCTGGAACTTTTTTCACAGGAACAAATTTTGGCTCATACTAGCACCTTAAAGTCCAGCTAACCTACAGGCCAGCTGGCTAGTACATTAGCATTTTTTAACTTTGGCATTTTTCATTTGGCTTTTAGCTTTTACATGTTGTTTTACTATTCATATTTTTATATCATTTGGCATTTTTTCATCAACACACCCAAAACACTTTAAAATTGAGAGTTAAATATACACTTTTGGCATTCATAATGTTTATCAATCAAAATAGCATTCTATTTTTAAATTTACATTACACAATTTGGCTTTCTGTAACTTTGGCTGTTAATCTTTTGTACGAATGCTATGATGACCATTATGTGTAGAAAATAAGACTACATTTCTAAAAGTGGCTCAGTATCATATGTTTATGTTTGGTATCAATTTGGTTCTAAATTTCCTTCATATTTCTAAAATGTAAATTCTTCCATTTCTGGTACATCTTATAATATTGTATTCATCTACTAACCCAATCTTCTCATAGGGACTTAACACAAAGCAGAAGGGGTATAGGTGGTAGGTGGTTAAGGGTGTTACGAAAAAGTGAAAGGGCAAGAAAGGGAGGGAGAAAAATAAAATGATGGAGAGGGTGATGGTATATGATTGTGAGTGGAAATTAGAGAGGGAGTTAATCTGTGAGAGAATGTGATTTCATAGTAAGGGTAGGATGAATTGGTCTAATGGAAGTGCAGTTTCTGTTTTGTCTCATGTAGTTTCTGTTTTCTTCATCAATCTGATAAGTTTAAATATTGAAATTGCTGCCATCTACAGTTCACAGGTTAACAGCCTTTCTTTTAAGCAGTAGCTTCTTTACAGTCTATTTTAGAATGATGCCAAGTGGTGATTACCTGTACGAAATGGGACGCCCGTAAATGACACGGAAACCAGGCGTAGAAATCATACTCTATCAGGGCGTCATTGTAGTGTTTACGGAATGCATGTCCAGGCGTCAACCAGGCGTAAACCAAGCGTAACTGAGGCGGAAACCAGGCGTAAAATTAGGCATAATATTTAAATGAGTACGCCTGGTCCAAAGAAAACCAGGCGTTATACGCAAATGAGTACACGTGGTCAATAAAAAAAACAGGCGTAATATCCTTACATAATACTACACTTATTTTAAATCAGTGTATTACCCTAGCTGTGTACTTTTGTGTATTTGATACAAACTTCTGTACTATTGCTTAAATTTCTCATTGTTTGACATGAAACTTGAAATATTAACCATTAATTGAAGAAGCTATATAAAAAAATACATATTAGACAGACACTGGCTCAAATAAGTTTAAGTTTAAATTAGAATTATGACAATTAATTCTTCCTGAAATAAAACCAGCATTTTAACTCAGTTTTTTTGAAAATTAATGTCATTTTAACCAAAATATCAATGATAATACTGCAATTTAACTTAATGTGAAAGATTTTAATGTTATCATCCAAGGATGAAGGTTTTCAGAATTCAAAATTACTGTTAAAAAAAAAAACTTAGTTACTCACATAATTATCTTTTACAATGTATATTACTTTCCTTTTATTTCACAATTTTCATTAATCAATTTGATTCCATAATTCCAATTTCTTCCAAAAAGCACAAAACAAGCTTAATTATCCCTGAATATATAAAGCTGCCATAAGTCCAACTCTTGCAAAATAATACCAAAGAGCCAAATTTTGAAAAAAAATCCCATGATCCATTATCAACAAAGCATTATGGGTATTATGATTTACGCCATACCAACAGTTTTATGCCCGTAGGAAAATTTACGCCTTGCTTATTTCAATTTACGCCAGGTTTACCATATTTTCTACGTCCGTAAGGACTACAAATTTACGTTTCCTGTTCCCTTACGCCTGGATCTGGACACGTAACTACCACTTACGCCTGGTTTACGCCAGATTTCCAGGCGTAATACGCCTTATAATTTCGTACCGGTAGCCTTATTCTTCTGTGCTTTTCTTTGAAGTTTAGAAATGTTCTTTAATCTTTCTATGAACTGAACTAGTAATTACACATGATTAAGCTGTTAGTATTCAAACTGGTTTAAATTCAGATCATTGTGAACTCTCTCGTTTAGTCTTTTCAATCTTGATGACTTTTTTGTATCTTGGAATAATATACCAGTTAGGGACCAGTCAAAATTTCTCAACGCATGGGACCGGTGCAAAACCAAAATGAACTGTAAAAAAACTTGAAGTCCCATGGTTATGCAAGTGAAGAAAAGTTGATGTCCCATTCTATTTTGCAACAAAAAAAGTTGGTGTCCCATGCTAATTCATACAGTATAAACTCACACAAAGTCCCTCAAACCAATGTGCCAGACAAGCATACATGTACATCATTCAAATAATGCCCACATTCTTTATTTAATTTTTTGAAGTTATTATCTGAGGTTATTTTTTTTGCGATTTGTTTACTTTTTCTTGTCCCGCCAATTTTGTTGTACAGAAATTAGTTATTTTCAAAAATCTTTTTGCTCTCTGGCCATGCTAATATTTATTACTTGTCCAGGTTTAGTTTTATGAAAAAAATTCTTGCCCTGCTATAATATAATCAGAAAACTTATATATATATATCAAAACTTAAAATGATAATTTATTTTTAACTAAAATGTGTATATACATCAAATTAAATACTTACTAAATTATTTTGATTGTTTTCATGTTCATCAAATTACAAGAAAATCTCAATAACAGACATTTGGACCTGCAAGGAATTTGGAAATATATACTACATTCAGATTGTATTACCAGTACATGTGCTTTAATTGACTCTTTATTTATAGGAGGGATGGGCCAGTTCATTCTAATTTTTACTGAATTTTATATTTATTTGTGTACATGTAATTCCACATGATTTTAATCAAGTAACCATATCTATTATTTTTGTCGTCCTGTTACACTAAAAGATTCTTTCTAATGCAGTTTGTTACTTCATCTTTCCTGATACATGATACTTATAAATGCACCAATCACTCTGTGTTATAATTTTCAAAATTTATTTGATTGAATATCAAATTATTAATATGAGTATAAAAGCTAAATCTTACTCTTGGTTTTAATTTAGAAGCATGGAAGGAACAAAGTAAATCTGACTTTAAATTGTTTAATTTCTGATGACGCTGGTCATCAATGTGGATTCTTTCAAGTCTGTTTTCCTTGTCAGTAATGAAATTATAGAATATATTTATGTAAATTCAATTTTCTGACCACTGCACAGAAAATATTGACTTTGTTCCTAGAACCACTCCCCCCCCCCCCCAAAAAAAAAACAACAAAAAGCAAAAACAAATTCCTTCAAAATTTCATATCTAAGAATCAAACAAAAGAAATAGTTCTAGATAAAATTACTTTCCTGTTTCATAACCTTATTTAAACAATGTTTTCACAAATACATTTTTAAGTGTCAAAACCAAACTCCTTTATTCACATCAACAACACCTATTTGTATAGCCCCCTTTTTTAAATAACCATTTACTAGTAGATATTTGTATAAAGGAACTACAATATTAACTCACAACAAAGGCTTTTTGAGGTATCATCCTGTGTTTGTTTTCGTTCAAGGGATGAATAGGTGCAGAGGAGTGAAACAAAGGCTCTTCCTTAGTTTTATGTGGGACTGATATTGATCCCAGGTTTTACATGTTTAATGCAGATGAAATTGGAATAACAAATTGTAAAAAGATAAAAACTAGTGAAGAAAAAACTTATTGCATACATTTATTATGTCAATTTGAAGTGTACATAAATACATCCTAATTTGAAAATAAGCTTTAAGTGTAAGAATTATTCAGACATTCCATCTTTGAAAATGACCATTACTTTTTCAAATCAAAATTGAAATGGGATTTTCATAACGCTAAAAGCTATTTTCAATATCTTCTTACAAGTAGCAAATATTATTTTCATAAAGAAGTTTTGCTCTCAATTGTTATAAACTTATATGTGAAAAAAAAATTCTTCTCAGTTGGGATTAAATTCATATAGTTGACTTTAAAAATTTCTTGAAAGTTCTATCTCCTTTTAAAACTGTGTTTAAAATGGCAAATTTTGTAGATTTATTACTGTTAAATTTTATGCTATATAAAAAGGTGAAAAATCCAGTTGGGAATAAATTCAGATACCAATAGTCACCTTTGAGAATTTCTAGGTCTTTTAAAAATAACCTTAGATTTTCATTTAATTGGGCCATTATGTCATGTATATACTGTTCTTACAATTTGCCAAATTTTAATTCATTTGGAGATCTACTGTTTTTAAATAGGCAAATTATATAATTGTTTTCAATAAATGATGATTGACAAAGATAGAGATTATCATTTTCTTTTCAAAATATTTAAGATTTTTATAGACCTTCACAAGTGAAAAAAAGTCAATGTCCCATGCACATTCAACTTGAAAAAAATCAGGTCCCATGGAAATTTTGTTTTAAAAAAGAGCATGTGACTATGTCCCATGCGCCTTTGCACCGGTCCCATGCATTGAGAAATTTTGACCGGTCCCTTAGTATGTTTAACTAATGTCATAAAAATTCATAATATCTAATAAGATTAGTAGGTTTTGCTAACAAAGTCCTTATATTTGAATAAAGTAACATTCATTTTAGTGGAAAATTGTTTTAACGTTAATTAAGCTATAATTAAAAATTGTTAGCTTACCCCTCTCTGTGCTTAATGTTAGCATGGTTAGATAACTCTAATTTTCTCAACACTCTATCATTATGGGGAGATAATCAGGGCTTCCAAAATTATTGTTAGCCAGCCGGACATTTTATATATTGTCCCGATTTTAATCCCTTACATGCCTTATATTATAAATAAACAAAAGGCAATAATAGTAATCAGTTGCCGAGTTGGCCATCCCAATGATTGACATTAAAATTTGTGAATTTTCAAATTTGAAGTTCTGAGATCTTCTGACGTAAACTGTTAAATTGGCAGTGCATCATTCGAACTGTCCAACATCAGCGTACTTATATCTGTCTTAGACTCTATATTTGTGCAAAATAATGTTGTCAAAATCTTTACTTTCGATAATATAGGGGAATATAAAGGTGTTGATATGACTCCACAGTCATGATGGCATTAAAAAAAGTTTATTTATTCGGCTTGATATATTCAATCATTTGAGAAATAAATGATACTTATAAGTATACGTTGTTTGTGTCGTGTATGTTGTATTCCTTATTTTTTTCTTCATGCAAACATCTTGATATGTTCCAAATTTGAAGTCAATTAATTGATCTCGAAACAAAATTTTAGACTGGCATAATTTTCACTATCGACCAGGGACCTTATTCACAAAGCATCCGTAAAGTTACCGCACCCGTAAACGTTGCGGAATGGTTGCGAAATTGAAAGTTTTGTATTCACAAAAACTTCGGAAATTTTGCTTCCCTAAACGTTGCGGAATATGTCCGGTAATTCCTGAGAATATTTACGGGACGTCATGACTATCCGTAAACGTTGCGGAATCGGGCACTTGTGTAAATTTTAAATTTTTTTTACGAAAATATTTGTTTCAGAATAAAAAATAACTGCAGGTACTTGGGGACAGGCAATTTTTTTTAGCCTTTTTTCCAAAATCGGTTATTTTTTTTGTTTTCTATTAATTCCAATTATTTTCGCATTTTTATGAATCATATGATACATAAATATATTAGAAATAACTTGTATTTGCTTTTTACTATCAATTCCAAGTTTACTAATGTATAGCTCTCTATAAATATAATACATCAGTGACCGCTGTTGATAGTAAAATTCAATTAATTGCGTAAGAAATATGTTTGATGTATTATTGATATATAAATACTAGTATGCAACTTTGCAGAATTATCATTTAACAAATGAGTTTTTTCATAACGTTATCTGACTTTGATAAAATTATAATAAGGCACCGACCATCCATCTTTTGTGCATTGGGCATGATTTTTTTTAGATAGAATGATTTCCTTGCTGTGTTGAAGACCCATTGGTGGCCTTGAGCTGTTATCTGCTCTTTGGTCGGGTTGTTGTCTCTTTGACACATTCCCCGTTTCCATTCTCAATTTTATGTTTCTTCTGGAAATGTGCCCCTATATGTTATATTTACGCTTTATATCAAGGCAATACAAGTTAGCTCATCATGGAAAGACGACAGTGAAAAATGCAATACAAAACATTACACAGAAGCTACGGGTATTTCACTATGATCTAAAACCCCGGGTGTGAACTCAGTTGTTCCTGTAAATTAAGCAGTTATCATTCGTAAAACCTGAATTCATACGACCCAATTTCCCATTACCCCTCCCCCATGCACCCCCGACCCCCCAAAAAAATAATATCTAATTTTGATTTAATTTCACCGAATTTACGTTTTGTTAACCTATTATATATACATACACATATATAGGTGACGCATGCAGATTTCGCACAGTGTCAAGTCTTAAGGATTTAAGTGAAGTTTGCATCTTAAATTGACCAAAAGGGTGAGCAAATCGCACATTCACATATAACATTTTTTTTACTTCTCATCACGATCGGCTTTCCCTATATGTTATTGAATATGAGCTGCCTAAATACCAAGGATCAAAAATTTCTACGACTTCCACTACGAACAAAAAGGCCTATCAGTAGAGTCAATAAAAATACAAGACACGGAAATTATGAATATATGGAAATTTCGTCTTGACCCCAATTTCCGAACACAGGTTGTATTTGTTGAAATTTTATATCGTCAGAAAAAATTAACCTACAGCGGCAATATTTACTATACGGCGATTTGGAGTCTCATCGGATCTACAACAGTTTACCATTAGACAAGCTTTGAAATACACAGTAAAAATTGATACCACTGTACCACAGGATTGACGGAGGAGTAGCCTTCATCTCCAGCAGAATTAATGCATTTTGTACTTCATTCAACGTTATATGCGTCTTCTTTTTCGTTCAACATTTGGTTGGTGAGGGTAAATGTAGAAAAGCGCTTCGGACTGACCAAATTTATACAGTGTTACATGCATCTTCATTTGCTTATTAATTCCATTAAAATGTTCACTTTCTTGGTTAATTTTAAGTCCAGAATGGATTACACTGTGGTATTGTTTTCTAGTTCTATTCTATATAGACCAGCACCACCGACCAACAATACAAATTAGTTTACGAGAGACTAGCATTATAGTATTTGTATGTAAATATAGATTAACATGGACCATTTCAGTAAAAACTATCAAGAACCCGAGCAACCACAAAAAATCAAACCCATTCTCAATAACTCCAAATTATATAGTACGTAATTATTTAAAAGTACCTAGCTAACAAGCAAGACAATTTCTGTCTTTATTTTCCTGTTCGGTTGGTTTAGTAAAGTCAAAGTTAAACTTGAATTGGCTTCAAGATTTGTCTAATACAGTCGATTACCCAATACGAATTACCACATTATTAAGCAAACATGTGTCCGGTTCATGTCTTCCTGCGGACTGTTACCTTGTGAACTAGCGCGCTAAAAATCCGGCTCAGCGTGTCGGTCTAGCACAAAGCAGGGTTAATATTCATATTACATTAACATGTTCTCGTTCTGAATATGCATTTAATTTGCCACTGGACATTAAGAAGCCATCCACCATCATCATCAATCACATATAAAATAATTCCGTAATTATAAGTAAGGAGTGAAACTCTAAACAAATATTTCATTTTTTGTTTGGGTGTGGGTGGGGTGGGGTAGGCAAATTGTAAACCATCGACAATTAGAAAGTAGTTCCACTTCTGAATTCAAACTATATATTTAAAAATAGGGAGATGTGGTATGAGACAATAATTCACCAAAAATCAAATTAAGTGAATGTAACCAATTATAGGCAACCTTACTTTCGATGTACACTTTATCATCATTAAGGTCAATATCATATCTGTAATCATCTTTTTCATCGGAATTCATGCAATACAAATTAAAATTTCATGTTATTTGAAAAAAGTAAAAATTTAAACTGTCGATTTACAAAAAAATCGCTCAAGAGTGTCGAATATATATAACTAAGCTCCAGAAAAAAAACCTAAGACAAGACTGATGCTGCGTAATATGTAACGAAAGTTTGGGAAGATGAGATGAGTTCAATGCAGTTTACAGCAAACGAAAAGGTTACTGATGAATTATCCAAGAGTACCACTGAATTCGACACTGGAGACTACGGAAGCCGGTTATTGTAAGGGTGTAGTTTTATTTTTAAGTCGTGAAAACGACTTAGCTAACTCGTTATAACGACTTAGCTTACTTGTTATAACGACTAAGCTTACCTAACTTGTTAACTCGTTATTACAGCATAATAAACTCGTTAAAACGACTAAGCTTATCTAACTTGTTATAACGACTTATTCACTCGTTATAACAACTTAACTAACTCGTTAAAACGACTTAGTTAACTCGTTATAACCACTTAGCTAACTCGTTATAACGACTTAACGTACTCGTTATAACAACTTTGCTAACTCGTTATAACGACTTAGCTACTTTCTAATTCCAGGAACTATACCCCTTAAAATCTTTGTCTTGATTTATTTTCGATTGTCTTCTTATTTAGATATTTTTTTTATTTTCTACTTAGTGCACATAAATAATAAATAGAAGTTCGAAGATGTACAATCGAAAAAATGAAATTGAAGATGAAATACATTTTTTACTTATATACGTCCTAAATACACCGAAGAGTGAAAGCAATTTCCAGATAATGTAGAAGTTTATAAGGGTGGCAAATTTTAGATATTTATTCATAAATCTAAATTGTTTAATTTGTCTTGATGAATTCTTCAATCGGAAGAGGTAAATCACAGTAGCCTTTTTTAGGTTCGCTTTGTTTTATTAGTAGTGGAACAAGGAACTTTTAAAAAGAGGGAGTGATTACATGTTGATAAGGGGAGGAGGAAGGAGCCAAACCTTATATTTTACTATTTTTTAAAGAATATGAAGAAAATCAGCAAAATAACACAAAAGATTAATATGCATAGGCATCCATTGATGTTTAACGATATTGAAAATTCAAACAAGTCCATCGGAACATTGTTTGGTATGCTTTAATTCAGAAATTGTAATATAGTGCTAAAATTTAAAGATATTGTGTCGTTTTAACGATTTAGCTAAGTTGTTATAACGAGTTACTAAGTCGTTGTAACAAGTTAGGTAAGCTAAGTCGTTATAAAGAGTTAGATAATAAAAATAAGAAGATGTGGTATCAGTGCCAATGAGACAACTATCCATCCAAGTCACAATGTGTAAAAAGTAAACACTTATAGGTCAAAATACGACCTTCAACACGGAGCCTTGGCTCACACCGAACAGCAAGCTATAAAGGGCCCCAAAAAGACAAGTGTAAAAACAATTCAAACAGGAAAACCAACGGTCTAATCTATATAAAAAACGAGAAACGAGAAACACTTATTAACCACAACAACAAACGACAACCACTGAACAACAGGCTCTTGACTTAGGACAGGTGCATAAAAATGCAGCAGGTTTAAACGTTTTAACAGGTGCTAACCTTCACCCTAACCTGAAACAGTGGTATAACATTACAACATAAAAAGACGCAAAATAAAATATCAATTGAAATGGCTTAACTCGATCAAAAAGACAATACACAAAAACAAGTAAATATACACCGAACGAATAAGTTTGATCTATGACACAATTTAGCTAAGTCGTTATAACAAGTAAGCTAAGTCGTTATATTGAGTTAGCTAGGTGGTTATAACGAGTTACCTAAGTCGTTTTAACGAGTTAGCCAAGTTGTTATAACGAGTGACTAAGTCGTTATAACAAGTTATGTAAGCTAATGCGATATAACGAGTTAGCTAAGTCGTTATAACAAGTAAGCTAAATCGTTATTACGACTTAAAAATAAAACTACACCCTGACATTAACTGGCTTTCGTAGGAGACAGTCTTGACTTTGTTTATAGATGTCAGATATTTATTTCATCATTGAATATATTCAAGCAAGTGCCATGATTGGAAACAGCAATACAGATCTTTATCTATTCCTATTCAATCCTATTATTTCATGGGCCTCAGTGGCAGAGTAGTTTAAGTAGTTCATCTACAGTATCATAAGCCTGTCAAAACTATGAGTTCGAACCCCGCATGGGACACGTACGTTCTACTCTGAGATTGCCAGTTTTCCTGCCGAAGGTCGGTTGTTCTCTCATGGAACTCCAGCTTTCTCCACCGATAAAATATACCCGCGACGATATAGCAAAGAGATCTGAAAGTTGCGTTTAACACCAACAATCAATCAATCAATCAATTCTATCATTTCACTATTTTTTGTGGTACATCAACAATTCTCCAATCAATCGTGTGATTAGTTCTTTATAATAAATAACATATCATAAATGTTTTATGGTTAACTTTCGGCGGAATATGTTTCACGCATACTTAGGACAATCGCCAATTATAAAATAGTTCAATAATTATGAATAAAAAGCATAGGTTCTGCAAAGTGGTTGGACCATGAGGATTTGCAGGAAACTTTGCTTTGTATCAAATCACCAACGGATCACCAGGACATGCTAAGAGGGTGACATTCTCCAAATGCGCAACCCGCATACGAAAGAAAACGAACGCATTTCTTAAATTTAAGATAACAAGTATGAAATTTTAAATTGTGATATCACTTTGATGTTATTTTAAGATAATTTTTATGTTGCAAATTGTTACATAAAAACTAGTTAAACCCCGTCACATAATAATCATTATCGAGTGCCTGTCCCGAGTCCAGAATGTTGTTAAGGGTTGTCTTATATCATTTGTGAATGTATTTTGTTATATAGCAAATATGGTTATGATGACAGACCCGTTAAAGGTTATGCATACTTAATAATGAATTGTATAGACTCTGGCCTATTTAGAGCTTGCAATATTGTATAGATAACTGACTACTGTTGTAGACTGTATACTGCTCTATACATGTCTTAAGGTTATTTTTATTGATGGGTTGCATTATTATTGACGTACACCCCACATCTCAATTAACTCATGTATCTGACTTAAAATTACCGAATTACAAATAGTTTATGACAAATTAAAGTTTGAGCCACAATAAAATTGAGAATGGAAATGGGGAATGTGTCAAAGAGACAACAACCCGACCATAGAACAGACAACAGCAGAAGGTCACCAACAGGTCTTCAATGACATCTTTAAATTAGACATCTTGGAGAAATTTGACAAAGGAATATAAAGACGACACACAAAGGACTCTTAAAACAAGGGTTTTATATTATATATTACTTTCGGCCAGGATAGTATTTTTTATCTGTAAAATATTTAAGACTTTCGAAGTGATGTTTCAATATATTCATCAAATTAAGAAAAAACGAGGCTGAAAAATTATGAAAATGTTATTTCTTAGAAAAAGGAACAAAGGAAACACCAGTGTATAGATATAAGAAGATGTGGTATGAGTGCCAATGAGACAACTCTCCATCGTAGACTATATATATGTTCCGGACCATATGAGCATTTGGACCATACGCGAATGGTCATGACCATATGCGTATACTCATATGGTCCGACCATACGCGTATGGTCGGACCATATGAGTATATACTCGTTTGGATATTAACGAGCCGGACCATATGAGTATTCAGACCATATAGGAATTTTCGAATATATTCTAAATGGACTATTTTCTTCTTTCCCCAGTATTTAGATAATTTAATTTTTTAAATTCTTCTAAATTTTACCTATTTTCACTTAATTGATGTGTTTTTGTTCCTATTTATACGAACTTACAATAACAGTAGTTCATACATAAAAACCTATAGAAAGAGCACGTTTAAACTACGTGATTGTATAAACAGGAGCATGAACACATTAAACTTCATTAAAAAACTAAAAATAATCTAAGATATTAAAAAAATATTTACTAAAATCAAATTAAAACATTAAAATAAAGGGGAAAACGGTGAGGGTGCAATGCCCCAAGTGCCTGTGAGTTGAACAGTTGACTTTTTGTTAAACGGTACATTTAAATATTTCTTGAAGTTATATTCCAAAGTTAAAATCGACAAATGTTGTGTTTCGTAAGGACAAGTCGAAAAGGACCATGAAAAAATGCTTTAACTTAAATTTTAATTTGAGTAAAATTAATTTTATTTCATTAACACCCAGAACCATGCAAAAGGCTTGTAAGTGGGTCCACATGACATGTCAACCAAATGTAATGAAATTTTGCACATATGTTATGATAGTCAAGAGAAAAAAAATCTTACTTATTGTTAGATTTTGAAGCGCCATCTACTGGAAAAGGCTTAATTTCCTAAAATTTCCACTAATATGTCACATTTTTGTCACTCTGAATATGCTAGATATGGTTTTGATTAGCTGGTATTTGAATTGATTTTTAAAAAACAAGCATCATTTGTCCTTCGAAACTTGACAAAATGTTATAACTTGAGTATAGCTATATGTTGGGGCTTACCGGTCTAAAAACGGCATTTTGTGTATATTTTGGATACTTGCTAAAAAGATCAACAAAAAGACATGAAACCTTTAAAAGTACTATATTTTTTTTAATGTTTTCAATATTTCTATAAAGGTTTACATGTGTTTTACAAGTTTTATGATTTTTGAGCTAAGGTCTCGTACACCGTTACCATGGCAACGGGATAAAAATGTGTAATTTTCAAGTATTTTTCTCAATGATCCGTGTATTTAATTAATCTTGAAAACTTATTTATCTTTTGACACTGACTTATGATATTTGGCATGAAGGTGTATTTCAATAAAACAGTGTATCTCATAAATATCAAGACCGTCAAATGACCTTGACCTTTGACCTCAAGGTCAAACTACTCGATTTTTTAAAATTTTCTTGTCCGAAGCACACCCTTTTCTCTCCCTTGACAAAATCTTTTATATTTGATACACAAGTGCATCACCTAAATATAATGTGTCGCGTTCCACGGATGATGACCTTGATCTTTGACCGTCAAGATCAAATAAAAGTCAAGGTCAAATATTTAATTTTATATGTCACCCTAAAACCAAACATATTCTTTCTTGTTATGTCAATATTAAAATGAAGAGATGTGGACTGATTGCTTATGAGACAAATATCCATCAGAGTTAAAATGAAGTGGTAGTAAGCAATTTATAAGCCTCAGAACCGGCAAGACCTTTGCAGTGCAGCTAAGGGTTTGTTCCTGGGGATCATGACCCGCCCCCTCATATAATAATGTTGTTATTAACATTTATCTAAAAAAGGATCCAGAACCCACCCCTAATCCATATTTAATCTTAATTGCCTTTCTATTTTATCATGGGGGACATGCCCTGCCCCTACATACCATTGATGGTAAAATAGCTTGAAATATGTTCATATCCCTACCTCTTAATCATATATATATATCATCAATCAGCATGACAACACCTTTGAGTACACCATATGTTTTGCTGGGGTTTAGGGTTAGGGTAAGGGTTTAGGGTTAGGGTTAGGGTTAGGGTTAGGGTTAGGTTCAGGGCTAGGTTTGTGCCCCTTATTTACACGGTTCAGATCCCCACCCCTAAACCATATACTATAATAAATATATCATAATTAGACCCAATAAGTGTACCATATATTTTGTCCCTCATGCCCTACTCTCTCGTTTAATAAATTGTTAAATATATTAAAAACAGTGCATATTTCCACGCATTAACCATATAACTGTATATTCTTACTTGCAATGACAATCTTTTTTTTTACTAGAGTGACTCCTACAGGGGAGACATTAGTTTTAGTTCCCTAAAACGGTTCTACCTAGGTGTAATTAAATTCAAAGACAATTTGGTAGAATTCTGACTTTATGCAGACAAATTTTAAATACTGCGAATTCAGAAGTTAATGTGTGTATTAATATCATTGCGTATTCATGGTGACCTTCCAAAATGTGAGATTAATTAAAGCAAATTTAAATTAAACTGTAAGGTAATATTGTACAAAAAATGAAACTAAGGTCATGTGTCAGTCTGGGTAATATAGGGCTAACTACATGGTGTGGGGTTTCCCAGTTTGTTGCAGATCGTGTGGCGACCTCTGGGTGTACATTTTTGGTTAGTAACTTCTGAGATGAAATATTGTCTCCTTGACATATACCCCATATCTGTTCTTGTCCCCCTCAGCATCACATTGCGACCGGGAATATATAAATGTTTATCGTCCGTCTGTCCGTCCCAGCATCGGTCTGGGTTGTAAACACTCTAGCATAATTAATCGTTATCTAATTTGGATAAAATTTATGCAGTCGCTTTCTACAGACAACCGGTCAAGGTTGCAAATGAGCCCTGTCAAAATCTGTTGTTTTATTCATATTGCAATAATTTTTAAAATTACAGAAATATATTTTGAAGGTCTCGATCAGAAGGTTTCGAGATACATTGTACATGTAAAAGTCAGCTTGATAGATTTCCCAAATAAACTAAGAAAACCATGAAGATTTAACTGAAAGGCATGGGAACCAGATGATATATTTTTTTATGGACTAAGTCTTCTTTCATAATGTTGTTTAAGCACACAAAGTTTCAATTAAATCTGATGACCCCCCTTGTGGACTTTTTTGCATGGTTTTATGGATGGTGTTAAGAATGGTTGCCGTTTGATGTACTAAGTCACAATTAAAATCTTTTAATTAATGACACATTGAAGGTTCGTGCTGAAGGCAACGTCCTTCATTTTAAACACCCGGACCATATGAGTATATACGTATATGGTCATGACCATACGCGTATGGTCCAAATACTCATATGGTCCGGAACATATATATAATACTCAATTATGAAAATTATATTAGACATTTTTAGTAAAACATTGATTTAATTAGATTAAGACGTCAAAAGTATTACGGAAACGTTCCGTAAATTACGGTACCTTTACGGACGCTTTGTGAATACGGCGTAAACGTTGCGAAGTAGATGCGGAATAAATCCGTAAACCATCCGTAAACTTTCCGCAACGGAATGTTTTACCAGAGACATATAATATATGTATTATATGTCTCTGGTTTTACGGAACCTTTGTGAATAAGGTCCCAGGAAATTAATCAGGTTATGAAAAAGTGAAACTTATGAATACACTACATTAAATAAAGATTTTAAGAAAATATGTTTTTTTTAAATGCAAAAAACATGAATGAATTTTACATTACATTTGTTTTTTCTTCAAATTTATACCTCAGTTTTTTGAGGATATAGTTTTCACTAAAAAGTTATTCCGTATTGTACGATTTTCTGACACATTTTGAATAATATGATAATTTAAAACTGATCTCTTTTTGAACAAACGAGTCGAGTTCTAAACTACCAAGGACCGAACTCGTATACATGGTAACGCAGCAATCAAATAAAACGCAGAACTACGACAAAGTTTGGAGAGCGTTCGATCCTACTTCGGAAGTTGCTCGAGTCCCTAACCAATATGTCTTTTCTTTTTAAAATGTATGATAAACTTCCGGTAAAAATAGTACAAAATGCAAAATGACATTTCAAAACAAAAAGTAGCCATAAAGTAGCTGCTGTGTGGAGATTAGTTTACATTTTAAATGATAACTGGTAAAAAAAATTCTGTCTATATAATATCCTGATTTTTTTCAAAAGAAAAGCATGCACTGATAAGTACATGGTCGTGTTGACAGCACAAACTTTACATCCGAGAACAAAACAAACCTGTGCGTGTGGAAAAGTTTTAAGGCATAAATAGACACAAACATATTTATAGAGAGAAAAGTTATATGTATATCATGTTTGAGAAAATTAAAAGAAATCTGGATTTTCCCCGATGCCAATTCTGCATTAGCTCAGGGCTGTCAAATTTTCATGCAGCAAAAGCGTGGGATTTGGAAAGTTTGTAAAGAGTGTGAGATTTGGAAAATTTATAAAGATCAAAGAAAAAAATAGATCAAAGGAAAATGCCACCAAAAAAGCATGAAAATGTGTCGGACTTGACAGCACTGATAGTTGTTTCGGCCACTGACAATTCAGCGATACTGCCCAGTGAATCCGGGTCCGTTCGCCCTGATTCGCATTCGCCCTAGTACCTGTTTGCCCTGGGTCCGTTTGTCCTAATTCCTGTTAGCACTGAGTCCGTTCGCCCTGATTTCTATTTTATTTTGTTGTCTTGTAAAATATGAATTATTTGAATTAATTATGTTAAAGTTTGTTGAAAATTCCGCTGAAATATTTATGTTGTATTGTTGCTACCAGACAATTATTTTTCTTTTGATTTGCATTGAATATTCTTGCCAGAATATTCATCATGTTGAATGTGGACAGTATTTTGAAGAAGAAGAAGTGTTCAGGAACTGGAGACCAAGACCCAGTTCACACTAGGACATGTCGACTAGATCGGTGCACTTTAGACCGATTTAAGGGCCAATGTGAACGTGTTGAATCGATCTTTAATCGGTCAAAACTAAAACACCTGACCAAGAGAGGTAGTTTAGTTTGAATCGATCTAAAGTGAACTGATCTTACTTTAAATGTGAACACAGAGATCGGTTTAAAACTAGTACGATTGAATTGAAAATAATGTATGTGCATGTATAGCGGCACAACTATATCAATGGTTTGTTGTTTAACCCATATTTCTCTGTTAACAGACCTTTGTGTACATGCACGTAAAAACAAACTGAAAACATGTTGTCTTCGCCGTAGCATAAATTTGCAAAATCTGTGTCTTCTTTTTTAGTTGATTTTTTCTTTTCAGGAACCGCAGTATTTCATCGTGTTGTAACTTCATTGCTACAGTTTTTTGTATCAAAATCAAAGAAAACTGCAAGAACACCAGTATCAAAATTTGAACTTGTGATTCAAGAGAAACAATAACTTCATCCATTTTTTTTCAAGTGTGTGTATCAGTGTATCAACACATCAATTTGATAAATTAGTTCTATTTACACCACATGATTTATACACAATGTTTACAGTTTTACAAGTAATAAGGTCAGATCAATTGCATTTTTAATTGTAGTGTGAACGCACTGGTTCAGATTAGACCGATAGAGATCGTTATGATTAAAGATGATGTGAACGCTAACTGGTTTTATTTAGATCGATTCGAATTAGATCGATTAAAGAAAAATGCTAGTGTGAATGGGGTCTAAGTTATCTGTATGAATTTATCTTTTTTGAAACCTTGTAACAATTTCAAAACAATCCAAATAGGTATAACAAGATCCAACTCACTCAACACCTTAAGATCAAAGAAGCCAAGCGGCGAAAACAATTTCCCTTTAATGTCTTACAATTCTTACATCATTGTTTTAACTCATTCCAAGCTGACTTGTTTATTTAAAAAAAAAACAATTTCATTATTAATCCATCAAAAACAATAACTACAACAATCAGTGAGATCAAAGACATCGTAATCATATCTAATCAGCATTCTAAATTACAAAACTTTGAATTTTCGGAATACTTAGGCTTTTCCACCTCAGAAATATATTACCTTAGCTGTATTTGGCAAAACTTTTAGGAACTTTGGGTCCTCAATGCTCTTCAACTTCGTACTTTATTTGGCCTTATTAACTTTTTTGATTCGAGAGTCACTGATGAGTCTTTTGTAGACAAAACGTGTGTCTGGCGTACAAAATTTCAATCTTGGTATCTATGATGAGTTTATTTACAATCAACAATCAACAGTCATTAAAAGTAATTCCTAATAAAAACAAATGTAACAATGAAGCCAATTAGCCTGATTAATGCTCCAAAACAAAAACTTTTTTTTTTTAATTTCAATGTTTATTCATGAATTTGGAGATATACATTTTTAATATTTACCATTTGAACATGTTGAATATCTAAATAAGATTACAAAACTTTAAATTAAACCATTAATATTATTTTTTTTATAAAAATTAGGGCGAACGGACCCAGGGCTAATGGACTCTATGGGCGAATGGACTCAGGGCGAACGGACCCAGGGCGAACATGTAACTAGGGCGAACGGACTCGATACCCTGCCCAGTCAGGAGATTTACTGAAATAAGTGATTTATAAATATAACTCATTTAAGTAGCAAATTTGAAATTCTGTGATTTTGTAGTTTTACCAAAAATTCTAAACATACACATTTAGATTATATCTAATTATTAATAAAATTGGAGAAAAAAAAATGAACCTTTTGCTTCTTTTAATCATTCAATCTGTAAATTCTATATTTGTTGAAAACAAATGCTATTATGAAGGCACTACATAATGCATACCTACCAACCCTCCCGTTTTGAGCGCGAGACTCCCGCTCAAATGACGAAATTCCGGAAATCTCCTGCTTGCCGGTCCCCTCCCGTGCGGGAGTATCAAATCTCCCGCTTTTGGACATTTTACCTTGAATTGACCAGTCAACATTAATAACGTTTTTGTGTCACTGATGAGGGATTTTTTTTACCTGTAAATCACAGTCCATGTGAAAATTAAATGGCTTCACATGACAGCTTGGGTGTCAAACATAATACTAATGTAACGTGTAACGGGCGATCAATGGATCCGTATCTGAATAAATCAGGATTTCAAGTGTTCTACTCAATTTTTCACCACAACCAGTTGTCCTTTTCAAAACAATCAACACATCCATAAATGGATTTACAACGAAAAATATATACACAGCACAATGCACATAAATCAAAATGCAAGGTGAAGTACCTCATTCACAATGCATAAACACACTGTATCATAACAGAATATATATACACAATGTCACTATGCAATCACTATGCAACATGTATCAGACCGATTTATTCACAATGTCACATACAGATTACTATGCAACATGCATACGGCCCTAAATTTATTACACAATGTCACCAACAGATTACTTTGCAACATGCATCAAGTAAGTATCACACAAAACGTATGAACATATATACAACTTCTATTTACAACGTCCACCAATATGTAGTATCACCTTGTTAGTCTGCAACTAACCACAATAACACAATGACACATTTACACATGCACAAATCCTTCAATGCACAAGGAATATATATATAAACACAGCTGAACTCACGCACTAAATATCCCTTTGAGTTCCCACACACTGAATATTATCCAAACTGGTAAGGTTTAACACAGTGCACTTTCACTAATACACTTCCACAATATCACACATAGTACAACTTGCAACACCAGCAAGTATACACCTTGTTTTCTCACTAATACAAATCTATGAAGTATCCACACTTCCACATAGTACAACTTGCAACACCAGCAAGTATACACCTTGTATTCTCACTAATACAAATAACTTATTATATAAGTTTCACTTTATATCACAATCACTATTGCAATATCCACATATAAATCCGAACACTATTCATATATATCCTTTGGAATCACTTAATTCACTCTACTTACCAGTTGGAAAATAATTCCTGATGTTATCACTTCAACGGTCCACAAAAAACTGACAGAGTTTCTCTGTCTTGAGCTGGTTTATATACTACCATCTGGATCAGTCCATTATACTTAAAGGGGTGAAAATCAAGACTATACCAACTTTAGGGGTGTTTTAAGTAACAGGTGGTGCTCCAACTATGGAGAAACTTATATACATATAGAAACACAATAAATAGGAAAAGACAACTGGTATTTCACATCAAAATAAATGAACTATAACCGATTTCCGTTACACTAATTAACGATCATTAACGACTTTTACCTCAAGCTTTGTAAATTTGAAAATACTTCAAAGAAATTTCGGGTTACTTCCCCTGTTTAATCCTGTTTTAAGTTACCCTACTTAAAATAATGTGAATTGGTTAAAGAATATAAATTAAATACAAAATGAACAAAGAATCATAAAAGGATGGTAATTTAATGATTTTGAAGACCTTAGGACAAAAATTATAATTATATTTTGAAAATCATTTAATAGATCTATACTTCTATTCAATGTTTAAATTGAAATTTATAAGGAATGTATTTCACTATAATGATTAAAATGTGACTGTTTATACATCTATTACTGCATTCTTTACATTAACGATGATGACTTGAATCAGACCTATCTTAGAGGTATGCTGGACTGAAGGTACATTAATGTCAAAGGTAATGGAAAAGTAAAAAAACAAACCAACACACCTTTTATAGAATATAACCATGATTGAAGAAATAAAGTGTATCTATTTACTCTTATTTGTGTTTTGTAAATGAATAAATAAACAGGTCATATTTTTCACTTGAAAATGTCGTTCGCGCAAAATCTCCCCCTCAGCTGTCTTAGCTGAGGGGGAGATCTCCCTCTTTGAAGGTTTCAGAGGTTGGCAGGTATGCATAATGATCTAATACTTTCTTAACAGATTTTGCCTAGCAGTGGGAGTATTTGTACTACTTAAATAGGTGATTAACATGTCACCTTACCCGGACACATTATTCTGACTCCAACTAGTCTTACTCCTTAATGTCGCTTGCTTACCAGAGAAGCAGTAAAAAAAAAAAAGACAACTCGTACTTCCAACATTTCTGGAAAAATGTTACTTGAATCAGTGATTTAAGAAATCACTCATTTAAGTAATTCCCCTGACTGCTGCCAGTTCACACAAAGATACCCCTATTTCTCTATTTTATATTGTATCTGTATCGTTACGTCAAAGATACCAATTCTGGTTTTAACAAAACAGGATAGAGAGCGCCTATTGACAGTACTGGAGAGCTGTATTGAAGCTTCAGTACATGTATATAACTGCATTTATAGATGTTAAAGACTATGATTTTGAGATATATGTTATTATTACTCAATAAATGTGGAATTTAACTTCAGGAATTCGATTTGTGTGTCTTGTATGCAAGTTACTTGTTTAATAATACAACAGATAACACAATCTTCATTTTAAACACAGGTACATGTATTTAATTTTCTCAGACATTTTTGATAGCCTATACATAGTTTCAGAGACTTATAAAACATGGTTGGAAAATCCCCTGAGTTTTATAAGTATTGCCAAACCCAATGAGAAATAAGTGAATAACTGGGTTATGCTGGGCAAGATTAAATACTAGTCTGAATCTTAAGAGGGTCATCATGACACAAGGATTAAGTGATCAATTACAAATACAATTCATAAAAGATATACATAAGAAATAATATTTTAATTGATATATACGTTCTCTGCACTCTCAGTGTGAATGCACTACATCCCTCCCACAAGACCATCAAGGCATTCATGTAGATCTTACATGTACCATTGTCCATTATTCATATATATATATTATTCTTTCTTCTGTATTTCAGATCATGACAAATATGTAATAAATGGAGAAGTATGAAACTGTAAAGAAGCTAGGGATAGGTGGATGTGGAGCTGTTTATCTGGTGAAGGGTGTTGATACCAAGAAGTAAATAAAATGTTAAAGTTATTTTCACTTGATTGAAAACATTTAGATTTGAGAGATTGTGTTGATGACAAGCAAATGGGTTTGATGAAAAGATAATCCTATACAAATCATATCAAGTTATTTCGAAATAAAAAAAATACAAAAATAATGACACATAACAGATTTCTATTATTATGTAAAAAAATAACCAACTAAGCAAATAAGAAAAATTAAAAACACATACCACTATGGGTAAAACTTTAACCAACTTAGCCAATAAGATAAAGTAAAATCACATATAAATAGGGGGCATTAAGTTTTACCCTTGTCCATACGTACGTCTGTCCGTACATACGTCCGTACGTCCCAAAATTGGTTTCCTCTCTATAACTGTAGTTTGCCTCAACCAAATTTAATGAAACTTATACACAATGCTTATTACTACAATTTTGAAAACACAGATCAAATTTGAAATTTGGTGGCGTCACTTTTACCGTTCTAGAGTTATGCCCCTTTACAAATGGAAAAATTGCTAAATTTTTCGCTTCCTTTCTGTAACTTTAGTTTGCCTCAACCAAATGTTATGAAACTTATACACAATGCTTATTACCACAAAACACAGATCAAGTTTGAATTTTGGTGGTGTCACTTTTACTGTTCTAGAGTAAGGCCCCTTCAAAATGGAAAAATTGCTGAATTTTTCATTTCCGTTCTCTTACTTAGTTTGCCTCTACCAAATATTATGAAACTTATGCACAATGCTTATTACTACAAAACACAGATCAAGTTTGAAATTTGGTGGGGCCACTTTTACTGTTCTAGAGTTATGCCCCTTTATATTCGTTTCCTTTCTCTAACTTTAGTTTGCCTCAACCAAATGTTATGAAACTTATACACAATGCTTATTACCACAAAACACAGATCAAGTTTGAATTTTGGTTGTGTCACTTTTACTATTCTAGAGTTATGCCCCTTCAAAATGGAAAAATTGCTGAATTTTTCATTTCCATTCTCTTTCTTTAGTTTGCCTCAACTAAATGTTATGAAACTTATGCACAATGCTTATTACTACAAAAGACAGATCAAGTTTGAATATTGGTGGTGTCAATTTTACTGTTCTAGAGCTGTGCCCTTTACAATTTTCATTTCTGTTCTCTAACTTTAATTTGTCTCAACCAAATGTTATGAAACTTATACACAATGCTTATTACTACAAAACTCAGATCAAGTACAAATTTGGGTGACAACGCTTTTAGTTTTACCGTTCTTGAGTTATGTCTCTTTATAATGTTTTATGCAAGCGGGGGCATCATCTGTGTCCCATGGACACATTCCCCATTTATTCTGTATTGTTGTACTGGGGTGATTCCCCTTGCATTTTGGTATTGAAAAATCACTTGATAAATACTACTCTTTAAAGATTTGAACATCTTCTGACTGAATTCAGCCTACTGAAAGATGCATATAAATGCAGCCAAAAGCTTACAACATTAATTTCAAATATTGGTACTCATTTGTTATAAAGTTATTTTATTATGTTATATCCTCATGAAGGTGTCTGTTGATGTCCTTGATTATGGATTGAGAAAATAATATTTTTGATTTAACAGAGACCTGTAATGCTGTATTTCATTTTCCAAAATCTTATACAATTTCAGATTATGTGCATTGAAGAAAATAGAAGTAGATGACAGAAGAAAATCAAGGACGAAAGAAGCAATTCAGAAAGAGGCTAAGTATGTCATACAAAAAAGCTATAAGTATGCATTATCTTGTATGTGTTGATTTTGTTCAATTTATCATGAGTTCATTCTTAACAAATTATTTGTTAATTCTGATACATTTGCTTTTTCAATACACTGCATTTGCTTCATACTAACAACCGTTGATTAGCAAATGCAATGAGCCAACATATTTTACTAAATTGATATGGAAGGACAAAGCCTTTTCAATATGCACAGTAACTTCAAGACATTTATTGAAGTAGACAAGTTCTTTATTTCTGAAAGAATCCATACAACAATTCTTGGCAAGTAAAATCACAGTAGATGTGGTTTCAGTTTGACCTTAGGAGTCATATTATTCTTACGATGTCAATGAGATTATTAATTGCAGTGTAATTTGAATACAAAATAAAACATGAAAAAATTCATACAATTAAACTCTTTTATTAAAATTAGTATACTGTAAATTGATACTTTATGGGTACTTATTTGTGTTTAACTCTTTGTTTGTAGAAATATATTTTTCACGATTTTCTAAATTTGTTGTTATAATGTATATTTATAAAAGTGATGAACAAAGTTAGACATATTTGCAACAATTTATTACCCCATTGTTTTTAAACTTTCAGAATTCTTGAATAATAAATCGCTAGTGAAAATTAGTTTGTTTAAACTAATTTTGTTTATTTTTCAGCATTTTATCACAATTGAAGCATCCCCACATCGTATCTTTCCACGAATCATTTTATGACCAAGAATATGTATATATTGTTCAGGTATGTATGACATACAATCTTTCAGTAAAAGGGGATATTTGGATGTATAGTATGTAACAACTTGCTCAAAACATTCTAGGTGAATTTAGTAATTTTCACCAGTCCATGGCATAATTTTCAAAACAGTAATATTTACTGGTCAAATCTGTCAAATTTCATATTTGTCTGAAAAGTGAACCAAATATGGGTCATAGAAAATGGATTTACCGTGTTTTAATTCTTTTTCTACATTAAAAATCTTGATCACTGCAGCAATAACAGTCAATAAGCACAGGTACTCTTTTCTGGTCACAAAAGTGACATGAGAAGTAATTTCTGTAACAAGCCTTAATAAATAACCCTGACAACAAAACAGATACTGATAAGGGCTGAGGTTTACCTATTGACTAGACCGGTAAACAAGAAGCCAATTTTGGTCAATTTTATGAAGTATTCGATCATTTTAAATTGTTTACAACCAAATAGTTTTGGTAATGAGTGATTTAGTTTGTCAAAATAATATTCTGATTGATTAGGTAAAAATGATTTGGAGAAATAAAGTCATGCTGATGAATAAAATAGCATGTGTGCACAGGTTTAATACTGAATTGTGCATCCAAAGGCTTTCAGAAGGAATCAATAAGTTAAATCAAAAATCTTTTTATGTTCTCAAGTAATTGCTGGAAAAAAGAATGATTAAATAATTAATAAATCTTGACAAAAATGTACACAGATTTCCAAAATTCCATCTCTGTTCCCAGCTGTTTAGTCAACACTCTATAATTAAGATTATAGCCAAATTAAGGTAAGTCCACTGACATTACACACTATCAGATAACATAACCAATATCAAAGTATTGACTACAGTAAGTTGAGGGAATCCATACATGTATCAATGTATGAAGTAATCAATTTCATGTGTTCAGGTTTTACTTGTATAGATAGCATTCTTCCAGCAGTAAAAGTCTTATAGAAAAATACATTTGTCATTTTGCAAATTTGCACTGGGAACCAGAACAAAAATCTTTCAAACTTAGCAACTAGAATTTAAATGGGGAGACGTCTATTAGAACATTTTATAAGAATAACAATCTATATCCAAAAGATTTATATTAATGTTAAACCTTAATTAATATATTTAGAAAGGTTTAACACTAATATGAAGCTTTTGAGATAAGTGCGGGTAGTGATTTGAATCTGAAGGAGGGGGTATACTCTTGGTATGCCTTTTCCAACATCATTCTAAATAACATTTATTAAGATACTAAACAGATTCACAGAATACTGCAGAAGTAGAAAAGAGTAAACTATTAAAATATATGATGAAATTCCTTGTGTATATCTCCTGGTGATAATCATAATTGGCTGGAATTTCTTTTATTACTAGAGGAAAAGAATTAAAAAGGGACTGAAAATAATGTCTGTCAGGCTCAAATATTTTTTAACCCTAGTAATTAGACTTGCCCTGCTATCCTGTTTAGTGGACATGCCATTTCCTTTCTTTTATCATTGAAATTGAACACACTTTACCTCAGAAAAATTAGTTGAGCTTTTGTTTTTAATATTTTTATATGACTGCAAAAAATTTTTTGGGATCGTATAATGGTATGATCGATGTCGTTGTCGTCCGAAGACACATTGGTTTCCGGACAATAACTTTAGTTTAAGTGAATGGATCTCTATGAAATTTTTTAAGAAGGTTCAATACCACAAAAGGAAGGTTGGGATTGATTTTGGGGATGATGGTCCCAACCGTTTAGGAATTAGGGGCCCAAAAGGGGCCCAAAACAAGCATTTTTCTAGTTTCAGGATAATAACTTGTGTATAAGTATTTCGATTGCTCTGAAGTTGTACCACAATGTTTAATACCACAAGTAGAAGGTTGGGATTCATTTAAGGGGTTATGGGGCCAACAGTTTAGGAATTAAGGGCCTAAAAGGGGCCAAAAACAAGCATTTTTCTAGTTTCCACACAATAACTTGTGTGTAAGTGTATGGATCTCTCTGACATTGTACCACAGGGTTCCATATCACAAAGGTAAGGCTGGGATTGAGTTTGGGGTTAATTGCCCAAAACATGTAGGAATTAGGGGCGAAAAAGGGCCAAAAACAAGCATTTTTCTAGTTTCCAGACAATAACTTGTATTTAAGTGTATGGATCTCTCTGAAATTGTACTACAAGGTTCCATACTACAAAGGAAAGGCTGGGATTGAGTTATCGGGTTATTGCTCCAAGGAGGGTTTCAAAAAGTTGGTGGGGGGATTTTTTTTCCCAAATTTTTAGGGGATTCATATTTTTTTCAAAATTTTTCAAATTTTGAATTTTTGAAAAGTTTCAAGAAGAAATCTTTAATTGCACAGTATTGTGCAATAGATTTGAAAGATCTTTGACCACATTTATTTTGTGTCAGAAACCTATATTATGTCGAAAATTTGATCACAATCCAAATTCAGACAGTATCAAGCTTGAATATTGTGTCCAAATTTGCCCCAACTGTTCAGGGTTCGACCTCTGCGGTCGTATCAGGCTGCGCTCAGCAAAGCATTTTATTACAAAATGTAAGGTCAAGTTTTGGTGGGCTGACCACAGTGTGATGGCAGAAATAACAAAATCCACATGACCTGTAGGGATCAAAGAAACAATACTTATATTACTGTTATTGGTTTTATAGTTACTGAAAGGTCTCCACTGATGAAATTCCTTAAGAAATTTAGCATCTCAAAGTCAATAATCCAGGTGATTCTTTATAGGAAACAATTGCAAGTGGTAAATTTTTATAGGATATATGTTCTGATTTTACTCTATATGGGGGAAATCCTTTTCCGTCCGGTGTAAACTATTTCAAAGATCTTCTCCTCTGAAACTACTGAACCAATTCAAACCAAACTTAAGCAGAATGATCCTTAGGGTATCTAGAATAAGTTAGTGTTTTATTTTCTGTTTCGTCAAAAAACATGGCCGCCATGGCTAAAAATAGAATATAGGGGTAAAATGCAGTTTTTGGCTTATATCTCAAAAACTAAAGCATTTAGAGCAAATCTGATATGGGGTTAAATGGTTCATTAGGTCAAGTTCTATCAGCCCTGAAATTTTCGGATGAATATAACAACCCATTGTTGGTTGCTGCCACTAAATTGGTAATTTTAAGGAAAATTTGCAGTTTTTGGTTATTATCTTGAATATTATTATAGATAAAGATAAACTGTAAAGAGCAAAACTGTTCAGCAAAGTAAGATCTACAAATAAGTTTGAAATGACCAAAATTGTCAATTGTCCCCTTAAGGAGTTATTGCCCTTTAAAGACAATTTTTCACAATTTGTTCATCTAGTTTGCTTACTTTAAAAAATCTTCTCCTTTGAAACTGCTGAATCAATATCAGCCAAACTTGGGCTGAATGAGTTTCAGAGTATCTAGTATAAATTTTGTATTTTATTTCCTTGTATGTCAAGAGCCACTATGGCTAAAATGGAACATAGGGATAAAATGCATTTTTTTGCTTTTGAAGAAAATATAACAGATACAAAGAACATTAAAATGGCATTTTTAAGCCACTCATTAATATATATTAAAAAGCAAAAATAATTATTGATGAAAGATTTAAGCAAAAACTTAAAGGTGAGCGATTCAGGCTCTTGAGAGTCTCTTGTTTCTTAAACTTTTCGAGGATTCATTCCAGATATAACTGCTCATTGCCTTTCTCTTTTGGAATTTAATTGGCGGAGTTTAAACTGATATAACAATGGTATTTGATTTACAGTAATGTTAGTGATGATTCTAATGCAACTTGGCTAAATAAACATGACTTCTTACCTCAGACTGTAAACAATTAAAATTTACCATTTGCACAAAAGAATATTTTTAACATAATTACAAGAAAAGATTTTGTCAGCATAGTCTCATGGTGATAGATATCTAGATAAATAAGTTATTTTGTCTTAATGGGTTTTTTGTTGTCTAGCCTGGGACAAAAGTCCTAGAATGTGAAACATAGTATAAAGCTTCATATTTCAGAATGTGAAAGACCTGGATGCTCCATTCTTTGTACACAGATGCCTTACGTTCAAAATTTTCTTCTGTCTTATATTCATTGTCCTTGACCTCATTTTCATGGTTCAGTGACTTCTTAAAAAAATGTATAGTGTTTTTGTTATGTTACTTTCTCACTTCTTATGACTAATATGGTATTTAGTATATGGGATCCTCGCAAGATCTACATGTCCATCAAACAAGGTTCACCTGACCTCTACCTCATTTCGTGGATCAGTGATCAAGGTAAAAGATACTTTTGGTTAAAAAAAAAACCTTCATATTAAAGACTTTTAATTCAGTCATGGTAAGTAAAGCAGGCACGAACATTTAGTGTGTTCACTCTTGTTTATTTTAGGATTACTGTGATGGAGGAAGTCTGGATGAAAAAATACAAGAAGCAAAAGAGGTAAAGTTTACTGTTTCCAAGTTTTGACATTTTTTTAAAAGTCTACTACATAATTCACTATTAGGTAATAGATTTCCTTTGGTCTGGCACTGGTCAATTACAAGAGAACATGGGATGTTTAGTATTAGCATGAATAGAAAAGTTAATTTCTACCTACAAGCGTAAAGAAACATTTCTTCTCATATTGGTAGACACTTTTATACAATGCTCGTCCTAGTAGTTAAAATAATTTAAACAATTTTTACGGTTAAATTGACTGTTGCAGTTACCCAGTTATTTCAGTTGCTCTCATTTGCAGCTTATTTATTATGATGTCACATTATAGGTAACTTTGTTGGTAAAAGCGTCCCATTAGATTTCAATACTAGAAAGACTGAAAAACAAAATAGGAGACAAAAGTTTTTGCCTGTTCATGAGCTGTAGTAATATCAATTTTTGGTAGGTAAAGTTGATATTTTAACAAGCTTGCATTTGAAAAGTCATAGTCAAAATGAGTTTTTCTTTTCCCAAAGTTTTTCCGTCTTTCTATTGGTAATTAATGGTCTTTAGTTTTATTGCCTGAAACTGATGTGCTACATGTATAGTAAAATACTCATATTATTAGATAATGGTGAAATTTATTTTTTCAGAAAAATATTCACTTTGAAGAAAAAGAAATCATGTGTGTAAGTATTTGAAGATAGATTAAAAATTTATCTTTATATATTCTGCTTCTCATTCAACCTTATTTTTGCCAAAACTTTCTTGATTTATGATATTTGGTAGGAAGATATATTACCATAAGACAGTGTGTCACATATAATTATGACCTTTGACCTCAGGTTCAAAATAGTTGATTATTTTGGACATTTCATGTCCAGAACATCTGTGAACATAGGACTATGATATTTGAAAAATGGTTAAGACAATTTTTCTTATACCATGGATGTTAGCTGGACTTTGACCTCAAAAGTAGAATACCGCCTCAGTGGTCTCATGGTAGCGTGTTCGCCTCGAGTGCCGGAGGTCATGGGTCGGGTCAAAACAAAGACTTTAAAATTGGTATTTGCTGCTTCTGTACTAGGCACACGGCAATAAGGAGTAAGAGCAAAGACTGGTCGACTCGGAGTTAGAAAAATGTGTCCGGGTAAGGTGACATGTCTTCCTGCAGACTGTTACCTTGTGAACTAGCACGTTAAAAATCCAGCTCAGCATGTTGGTCTAGTACAAAGCATGGTTAATATCCACATTACATTAACATGTTCTCGTCCTGAATATGCATATTAATTTGTCACTGGACGTTAAGCAGCCATCCATCATCATCATCATCAACATCAAAAGTCGAATAATAGATATTAGGAACATACTCATGTTTCCCTTGGGGGACATGCCCCTTTCATTTCATTGATTTTTAAATATCTTTAGAACTGTTCAGATACCCACCCTACACCATTCAGGGGCATAGCCCCTTTGTTAAGGAAGTGGAATCACAAACCGAAGCCCCCGGACGCTCCACATATATAACGTTTTAAAACAGTTATGACCGTATTAAAATTTGTACATATTTGTTGTGTTTTTTTGTCAATTATTTGTTTAACTTCGAAATGTTCGAGTCGAATGATGGCTTTTAAAACATGTTTTTTTTTGTGTTTTTTGTACGCCGTGAGAGCTTTTAAAATCACAGAGATTTGTTCCATATATAATTATTTGTAAATTGTATTGAGCAAAGTAGATATAAGAATAAGGAGATGTGGTATGATTGCCGATGAGACAACTATCCACCAAAGTGTAAATGGAAGTGGATGTAAGCAATTTTGTAAAGTTCAAATGAAGTGGATGTAAGCAAAGATGTATAAAAAAAACAGAATCATAAACATAAACTCAATACTATATTATGTGGAGTTTCTGTTAGCCTAAACATATCAAAACAATGATTCAATCTTTTGAATTTCAAACTTGAAGTCATATTAATTCTGGTCCCAAACGACGTTTCTTCTTAACAGCAAGTCCATCGTTCAACTTCCTCGCGAAATTGTGCAACATTGTTAATAGTAAGGTCATTTATATACGTCTCAAATAATATGTTGATTGCTTCCTAATTAATCCTATTTGGCTTTGTTGATATCAAATACTGGGCAGAAAACCGCTCTTCGTTAGAAACCAATCTGCGTGTAAGTTCTTGTATCAGTTAATCAAGAAATGGTAGAAACATTGCACGTTTCCAGTACTGACTGGGCGTTTCAGCTGGTACTTTTACGTGATATCGCTGTCTACCGGCAGCTCTCGGCATGGAAAAGACACAAACAGTATCCGAACGTTTAAAAAATATCATGTTCATAATAGGTAATAGATGCATCACTCTGTCCGATTCCGATTGACCAATTCATCTGTTTCTCTCTCTCTCTTTTTTTTTTGTTTGTGAAAACGACGTGGATACACGTGCTGTCGTGCCTCTGGGTAGCTACGCCCCTGCCATTAATAGTCCTAATTGTCATGACAAGATCTTTACAGTGCACCATAGGTCTTGACTTTGAGAGTCTTACTCCTACCCACCCCCTGTATTGTTAATTATTGAATATATCACAAAACCCAAATTAAACCATATGTATTGATAATTCCCATGGACAAATCTTAAGTGCACAGTATATTTTATCCTGGGGTTGAGGCTTGGGGTCATGCACCATCCCTAATATCATAAATTGTTGAACATAATGAAAACAGTTTAGATTCCAACCCATAAACCATGTATATATTCTTATTCTGCCATGACAATACATTTTCAGTACTACAATGTGTTTTTTGGGCCTTTTTGGGGTTTTTATACGACTGCAATAAATTCAGACCTGTATCAAGCGCGAATATTGTATCCATTTTTGCCCCAACTGTTCAGGGTTGGACCTCTGCGGTTGTATCCAGCTGCGCTCGGTGAAGCAATTTATTTAGATTGAAAGAAACTTATTAATACAAAAATTAACCATTTGTTTGACAAGTATCAATTGTAATGTTTAAATATCAGAAAATATAAAAAAGATAAAAAGTGCTACTGAAATTTATAAAGTTTTGACTTAATACCTCTGCTGACAGACTGTTAGTCCCTGAGAGGTATCAGCAGCTCAGAAGTCAGTGCGTAGATACTGACATGATTTATAACTTGCATTTCTAAAATTTCCCATTGATGAATTCAGAAATTTTTAAGAAATAAATGTTATAACTCCCTCAGGCAATGTTAACATAAGATGAATTCAGCTTTACTTTAAGGTCAGTTTTGGTCTTTTCTTCCTTACATTTCTACATGTTTTACATTTCTACATGTTTTACATTTCTACATGTTTTACATTTCAACATGTTTTACATGTTTTACATTTCTACATGTTTTACATGTTTTACATTTCTACATGTTTTACATTTCTACATGTTTTACATGTTTTACATTTCTACATGTTTTACATTTCTACATGTTTTACATGTTTTACATTTCTACATGTTTTACATTCTTGGCTTTCAAATGTTTATGTTTGAGCATTCCTGATGAAGGAAAATCAAGAAAAGTATTTTGGATGTTCAAAATTTATAAGTGTAATTTTGTTATCTGAAATATATGAAGGTTTTGGGTTGAAAGAAACTTTTTAATACAAAACTAAACTGTTTGTTTGCCATATATATATGTGATTGTACATTAATTATAATATTTCATTGTTTGAATATGAAAAAAAAAATGGAAATATTTCTCATATTCAAATATATAAAAATTCTACACTCATCTATTCAGTTGTGAATGTAACCATTATTTAATCATTTTTACCATTGGTTAACCTAGAAAGGTCCCTAGGATTCCCCTAGGCTGGAAACTGTTATCAATTTGTACTGTGATTCCTGAATCAAAGAGTTGAAGAACATCTAGCAACTGTCATGTTAAAGAACCGCAAAAAAGTGTTATTCCTCTAATATTGTCAGTTTGCTGTATATCTTTGGATTTTTTTTCTTATATTTGCACAAATTGTGCTGTTATCGACTCCTTAGATAATATTTCCAAATTTTCTGAACAGGACATAAGCTGATAAAAGATATTTCATTGCACTGTCTTAAGTTTACATAAGATCCTTTGTATTGACATTCTAGTTTTTCAGAGATAATTCTATTTGTTATTGTAGAGATGCTAAATTGCTACATTTTTTTTATCATTTCAGTGGTTTGTACAGATGACCATGGCTGTACAATATATACATTTAAAAAAAGTTCTCCACAGGTAATACAAAGTCAGATGAATTCTTGTGGTTTTTCTTTTGCCAATATAGACAAAGAATTTACTTGTTTTTTTATCACTGTGATGATGTGTAGAAATTATTTCCTTGATTGATTGATTGATTAAACTTTTCTGATATAGTTTTAGAGAAAAGTTGATAATATTCCATATTTTTTTATCTATTATTATATGGAAAATGGACCACTAGTTTAACTAAACTTTGCTGTTAGATCATCTGTGTAAATGAATATGATACTTAGAATGAAATTTCTTATTTTATGCTTTATGCCTATGGAAGGTTATGAAAATTTATTTAATTAAAATGTATAATTATAGTACTAAATATATGTTTATGATGTATGTGCACATACTGGTACTCATTGTTTGTCTTTTTTCAGAGATCTGAAGACAGAAAATATATTTTTGACCAAAAGCAATGTAGCCAAAATAGGTTTGTATAGTATTCAATTTTCTATTTTTCTGGACTTCTCAGCACTAAGTATATAGTAAAGGATGAAATATGTGAAGAGTTTTTTTCCACCTTTTTCATTCTAAAAGTTTATAATAAAATTATTATACCCCCACTCAAGGAGTTGGGGCTTTATTGTATTTACCTTGCCTGTCAGTCCGTTCCCTCAACTAATATTTTTGTTTATTTTTTCCCAGGTACTGTTCGACAAAAGATTTTATATTTGGTCAGCTGCTTGGCAGTGCTGAGTTGTAATGAGAGCTCTTTTCAGATCTGTCAAACACCTGTTTTACAATACTTTGAATTACTAGTAGGGTATGCTTAGCACAATATTTTTGTTTAATTCTCATGGGAGTTAACATACTTATTGACCAAACAATTTCTAAGAGTTGTTTCCAGGTATTTGAGCCCATGAAACCCATGAAATATTATCACAATCAGGTCTTTACAAATTAATCACTTGAAATCTCATGACAAATTTTGATGGTCAACTATATATTGGCTTGTGAAATCTGGTTTGATTGACTAATGAAACATATGTAGTCCAAAGTAATGTTTATCAACAAGTAGATAATCATCAAATAAATAAATAATGTGTGGAAATCTTTTTTAGCAAAGTTGTTGTTGTATATTATTCCTTGGCATGTGTGATCGTTATGAATAGCTTGAATTCAACATGACTGTGACATCTTTGTTTCCTGTAGATCTATATAATTTATATAATGTTTAGTTAAAATAAGCAATGCTTCATCTTGAGCTTGAATTTAAACTGAAATTTTAAAATATTGACATTGATTTATTTTAAGGTCAATTAAGGATATTTGCTGTTGAAATTTGAAATACAGAAATTATGATTATTGAGTTATTTCAATATAAAATTTATGATATGTCAAATTCCATAAATTTATACAAAAAAAACGGTTTTGTACTTGTTATTGAAATACAAGCATTTGAAAAACAAAATCAAGGGAGAAATGTCAACTTGAATTTTTGGAGTTGAGATGTTTTTGACAGCTATCATTGAAGTCTGAAATTCTTTAAATCTGAAACCGGTTCCAATTAACTTCATTGTGGCTAATTCATAATAATTTGCCATTTTAGAATTTCATTACACAAGATCACAAGAATAAAATTTATTTTTCAGGTGACTTTGGTATATCTAAGGTGCTAGAAAGTACAATCGACTTGGCCAAGACAGTAGTTGGTACTCCGTCCTATCTTAGTCCAGAAGTTTGTCAAGAACATCCATATAGTTCTAAGTCAGATATCTGGGTAAGGATATATGTACAATTTAGAACACACACAATCAAGGCTTCCTAATTTGTTCTATATATGTTCATTAGAATTGAAAATATGTTTGTTTTTCAGTGTTTTTTTTTTGTTGTTTTTTTTAAATCTGTTGTAAAAAAAGAGGCGGAAGATACCAAATGGATTATCCAACTCTTAAGTCGAAAGCAAACTGGCAATACCATTTCAAAAATTGATGAAAAGACAAACAACATGCCATTAACAAAACACAATAAGGGAAACTAAATTTTTTCACACAATTTCAGTCATTTTGAGATGACTTGAAAGTGTAGGTCTTTTTTTCAAACTGTCGAAATTGTTCACATAAGATTCATGGCATCAACGAACTTGTATTTACTGGTTTCATCAAATTTACTTCACGAACTTTCTAACTGCATGCATATTACATAGAAAATAAAGCACATGTTTGACTTGTGAAAATTTTTTTTTTTTCAACTTACATTTAATAAAAGTTTTATTTTTTAAATCAGAATTGGCAATTGTCTTTTATACTGAAAAGTTCTTAAATAATAAAGTAAGTTGTAATGGAATAGAATTTCATTTTTATAATATTAGTACTGAGCTTGATCCCTTCTGTCAGGTGTGAAGAACGCAGGTAAAAGATGATTAGCGATTATTAGCCATTATCTCCCGGAGGCTTTACTATGATTATTTGGAGGTCCCTCAGGGTTATCATACTATACTGGAGTGGCAATTTTATTTCCTTAAAAGAGTTTCAAAACAAAATTTAGTGAAAAATGGCGATTTACAAACCCAATCTCAATGAAATGACCAAAATTATTCCTGTAAAAAAGTAAAATTTGACCTAAACCCCATCTACCATTTCGGTCAATGACCTGTCAGTTTAGACCATGACTTGCAAATATGTGTGGCACCCATTGTGTTGCCATCAAGGATAAGTCTTATTCTTCTTGTTTATATGAAAAATAATCATTTACATTTTACACAATACATTATAAAAAAAAAATAGATATTGCCTTTTGGATTGAATTATTTCATGAATATTCCATGATACCTTATAGGAATTAAACAATAATTAAGTAGACCCTTAATTAATAAACAATATGAATGAAAGGAGATGAAAGTAAAGGAGACTGCAGCAATCTATCAATTCATTACAACCAAAAAAATCTTGAAACATGCAAATAAGATGTACAGTAACTTTATTAAATATCTATCTTAGTAAAAGGTTGTCTTTTTTGTCATTTAGAACAAATAAAGTAGGAAAATTTCTTATAGGGTAATTATCAATTATGTACTTTTGACGAGGTCAATACATTATATATGAACCTGTTCAGATTATATTGACCAAGGACATCCCTTCTGTCAGGTGTGAAGAACGCAGGTAAAAGATGATTAGCGATTATTAGCCATTATCTCCCGGAGGCTTTACTATGATTATTTGGAGGTCCCTCAGGGTTATCATACTATACTGGAGTGGCAATTTTATTTCCTTAAAAGAGTTTCAAAACAAAATTTAGTGAAAAATGGCGATTTACAAACCCAATCTCAATGAAATGACCAAAATTATTCCTGTAAAAAAGTAAAATTTGACCTAAACCCCATCTACCATTTCGGTCAATGACCTGTCAGTTTAGACCATGACTTGCAAATATGTGTGGCACCCATTGTGTTGCCATCAAGGATAAGTCTTATTCTTCTTGTTTATATGAAAAATAATCATTTACATTTTACACAATACATTATAAAAAAAAAATAGATATTGCCTTTTGGATTGAATTATTTCATGAATATTCCATGATACCTTATAGGAATTAAACAATAATTAAGTAGACCCTTAATTAATAAACAATATGAATGAAAGGAGATGAAAGTAAAGGAGACTGCAGCAATCTATCAATTCATTACAACCAAAAAAATCTTGAAACATGCAAATAAGATGTACAGTAACTTTATTAAATATCTATCTTAGTAAAAGGTTGTCTTTTTTGTCATTTAGAACAAATAAAGTAGGAAAATTTCTTATAGGGTAATTATCAATTATGTACTTTTGACGAGGTCAATACATTATATATGAACCTGTTCAGATTATATTGACCAAGGATGAAGTCTGAGGTTCAATATAATCTAACAGGTCCATATATAAAGTATTGACTGAGTGAAAGCCCTTAATTTATATATTACACATGTTCAGTAAAGGTGTATTATGGAAATGGACTTCAATGTTATTTCTGTGTATTTTAGCATTTTGCAAGATTTTTAATATTGTTAAAAACAAACTTGTATATACAGTAAACATTCTTTTGTTTCTTAACTTGTGTAAACTGAGCACTTGTTTAATCCAAAAAGAATCTTCAGTTCTATATGTGTAAGTTTAAGATATCTTTTGAATGCATTTATAATGTTGCCTCATGTTAAAAACAAACTCTTTTTACTGAAATTTTTACATAGAAATACTCTTGAGTCATAAACTTTTCATTGTTACTATGATAAATTTAATGGTAAGATTTTGATTATTGTTACAAGATTTCATAGAAAGTGTAAGAAAGCTTGCTTATTTTAAGATATTCATTTACAGGCATAAGGTTGTGTTGAGTATATTGACATATGTGCCCATGACACCTCTATTTATTATTTTACAGGCATTAGGTTGTGTTTTATATGAGTTATGTGCCCTGGAGCCTCCATTTGATGCCCAGAACTTAATCAGCTTATTTTTCAAGATAATCAAAGGAGAGTTTATTGTAAGTCTTAGATATTTTCATATTATGATAAATTTTGTATTTGAAATAGATAACTAATGAAATAATCTAATTAAGCCAGTTCAACTGGATTTTTAAAAGTACATGTTTGGAAACATCAGAAGAAAGAAAGAACAAGCACTCATACCACATCTTCCTATATCTTTACACAAAACTTCAGAACCCCATTATTGAAAAATAATGAAAGTATACTATGAGAGGCCGATGATGTGTTATCAATTAATTTATGAGAAGGTTTAAATTCCAAATATGTACATGTTTGATGTTAGAAAACTATTTAAACAAATGTATACAAAGATCTGGGAAAAAATACTGAATATATTTTTTTTTAATTTTATTTTACAGTGAAAGGGTAAATTTATTCATGGTTACAAACATTGATTTTGTTTTGTCAAGATTAATTTTGTTTTGTCAAGATAGTGACTTTTAAATATCCAAATTTGTTTTGTATTTCTGCCATACCAAGTCTGAAAACACAATGGTAAAATTAAAGAATGGGGATTTTTTTCTTCAAATTTATGCTGCAAATAAAAGTAATATTTACCAGTGCATGAAATCAAAGAAGGGCTACATGGACCTTTATATTTCTTTTTAACAGAGAATACCATCCAGATACTCTGATCCCTTGAATGATTTAGTACAAGCAATGCTAAAAAGGGATCCAGAGGAAAGACCAAGGTAAAACTAATGTACAATAGACCAAGGTAAAACTAATGTACAATAGACCAAGGTAAAACTAATGTACAATAGACCAAGGTAAAACAAATGTACAATAAACCAAGGTAAAAACAAATGTACAATAGACCAAGGTAAAACTAATGTACAATAAACCAAGGTAAAACTAATGTACAATAGACCAAGATAAAACAAATGTACAATAGACCAAGGTAAAACTTATGTACAATAGACCAAGATAAAACTAATGTACAATAGACCAAGATAAAACTAATGTACAATAGACCAAGGTAAAACTAATGTACAATAGACCAAGGTAAAACTAATGTACAATAAACCAAGGAAAAACTAATGTACAATAGACCAAGATAAAACAAATGTACAATAGACCAAGGTAAAACTTATGTACAATAGACCAAGATAAAACTAATGTACAATAGACCAAGATAAAACTAATGTACAATAGACCAAGGTAAAACTAATGTACAATAGATAAGATAAAACTAATGTACAATAGACCAAGATAAAACTAATGTACAATAGACCAAGGTAAAACTAATGTAAAAGAGACCAAGGTAAAGCTAATGTAAAAGAGACCAAGGTAAAGCTAATGTAAAAGAGACCAAGGTAAAACTAATTTAAAACAGACCAAGGTAAAACTAATTTAAAAGAGACCAGGATAAAACTAATGTAAAAGAGACCAGGGTAAAACTAATGTAAAAGAGACCAGGGTAAAACTAATGTAAAAGAGACCAAGGTAAAGCTAATGTAAAACAGACCAAGGTAAAACTAATGTAAAACAGACCAAGGTAAAACTAATGTAAAAGAGACCAGGGTAAAACTAATGTAAAAGAGACCAAGGTAAAGCTAATGTAAAAGAGACCAAGGTAAAACTAATTTAAAACAGACCAAGGTAAAACTAATGTAAAAGAGACCAGGGTAAAACTAATGTAAAAGAGACTAAGATAAGATAATATAAAGTAAGTTTCTACTTACACAATAAACTGCTGTTATAAAACTGCATTTTAAAATAAAATATTTAAAAAGGATATATGGGGAATACATAATGAGACAGCAAACCAATGACAAAAATAACTTAAAGAGATCTAGAGGGTAACAAGCAGTACCCACACAGGTGTCCAAACAATTTGTCAAACTCTAAATAATATGGAGTCTATAAAAGTTGGAAATTAATTAAACAGAAACTTAAAGCAATAGATCAAATATATTTGGTATTATATACTGGGTATATAATGATTGAAAGGTGTTCATGTCCATCTGACCTTGACCTCATCTTCATGGTCCATTAGTAATGTATAGTTTATGTTATACTGTAGTAAAACCTGTATCTTAAACTTTTAACATAAAATACAATCATAATCAGTGAAGCAGGCAAGACAAAACACTATGGCCATTTGTTTTTGCCATTGGGAGACTAATGAATGAATGCAATTTATTTGATGTTAGACCCTTACATGTATATTGAAATATTTAAAGGAGAATATGCTAAAATGCCATGCATAGTTTTGTTTTGACTACTCAATAATTCTTTAAGGAATAGAAAAGTAAATTTTTGCATTGAAATTCTCTCTATATTTTGTAGCATTTTGCATGAAGGATACACGAAAATATTTTGTTAAAAATTTTACCATCCCACTATTGGACTAGTAAAATTTAGACAATGAAACGCCCAATTTTATTTGTCCTCAGTGAATGTTTTAATCTAGCATATGTTGGGTCAGAAAGAAAATCTGAGAAGATATGGAATGACTATTTGAATTGTCACTGGGTTGCTGTCACCTGAGATATCAAACAAACGATTTATTTTGATGCAAAGTGTTTGTTAAGAAGGTAGAAGTTCTCTTAAAAATCTATATTTAGAAAACTATATGGTAAACTCAAATCTAAAATTAAGCCCCAGCATTTTTAAAACTGATTAACAAAATAAAAAGAAATGCCTTACAAAATGTCTTGAAATAAAATAAGCATATAAAAATCAACTTCTAGTATTAAATAAATTGTTGATAATTTTCAGTGCAAGTCAGATTCTTAGTTTACCATTTGTAAAGAAGCATTTAGCAGATTTCATAGAAGAAAAGCAATCATTACTACAGCAAAAATCCAGAGACTCCTCAAATGGATCCCTGATGAACCAATCAAATAACAGTATTAAACCAAAAGGAACTCCTAGAAGGTATTAGCAAACATAGTAGCCATACAATTAGATGACATTTAGGTTCAATTTTTATCTTTTGGTTAAAAGTACTTGACTTTCTTTATCGAATTATACCCAAACAAAGTTTTGGGGAACACATAGGATCCATCTTCCTTTATGTGCGTCTTCCCATGAGCCATGTAATCACAATTCATTCTTAATGACCAGAAAAATATTCGTTCAACTTTACGCTGTTGCGTAACATTACCTGATGATGTGCATAAAGGAATACAATCCTTGTCCAACAAGTTAAAGGGGAGATAATCCAATTAACTTATTTCAGTAGTTCAATATGTGGTCATAGTTTTACAGAAGCACAATTCCGCTTAAACAGCTAGAGGGATATTGATTAAACTTTACACCGGTGTAGACCTTAACTTGAGGTATATTCATAAAGGAATATAATTCAGGTTCAACTTGTTATAGGGAGAAAATCATGTTTATTTACTTCAGTATTGCAATATGTGGTAATAGTCTCTCATGAGCATAAATTCTTCTAAACAGAAGTATATTGATAAAACTTTATTCAGCTGTAATACACTACCTGAGGATGTTTATTAAGGGATTTTATCCTTCAAAACATGTGATTGTAGAGATATGTTAACTTACTTACCTCATTATTGCAAAATGTATGTGGTTTCCTTTCAGTGCATTTCCTGTTGAATGGGTGGACGAATATTTATGAAACTTAAAAAGTAATAGAAAACTACCTAATGATGTTCATAAAGGCATATTTACTCTGTCCTACATATAAAACAGGCTCATGTCTCCTTGTGTTAAGATGTTAAAAATAAATGTAGAAAAAAATCACACAAAGAAAATTTTATGGTCATTTTATGTATCATTTTACCTAATTGAAATTTATATTTTGGATCATTTTAATTGACTTAATGTCTTAAGTTGCATTTAAGGAACAAAGTATTAACTATATTTTATGATTACAGTGGTAATACCAGTATGAACCATCAATTCCTTAAAGTCAGCCCTGCCATTAAACGAAAAAATAGTCCGTCCAGATCTCCTCAGCAAAAAGATAGTGGGCTTAGTGTGGACAAATCTGATGAAGGTATGTTTAAAAATAACATATAAAATACCAAGTCATAGAACAGATAGCACCATTGTCAAAGGAAAATAAATAGATGAAAAGACTAATGTTCTAAAAACATACATAACAAAAGATTGAGCAACATGCTCTAAAAACTCTTACATACATAACAAAAGATTGAGCAACACAAACCTCAGCAAAACCAGATGTGAGCTCAGCTGATCTGATAGGAAATATATGTGTATAAATAATACATTTTTGCATTCTTTCAAATACTGTGGATACATTTATTTTTTGTGTGTACCAATTTTCATGGTTTGAGGAAAACTTGTAGTTTTATGAATAGTACCTATACCAACAAAATCCACGAAAAATTGACATCCCATGAATTAAAAATGAATCCACAGTACTATTGAATATGAATAAAGATTGGAAGTTTATGATGTACACCAACAAGACAACTAAACAAGATAACTCAAGCATATAGATGTAACAAAATGGTCTTAACAATAGAAAGTTTATAACATAATATGTCAATCTCATTATTGCACTGAATGTAGATAGGTTTCTTATAAATTAAACAGAGGAGCTAAGATCTGCTATCAACATGAAAGTCCTAAATGGACAAAACAATGACTGACTCTCATGAATTTTATGGGTGCAGGTGAACTCCAAATTGAAGCTTTCAACAAAATACAAATTTCCTAACGATTTATTTGCAGAGATTGTCCATGAAATCAAATTTCCAGCAAAATAGGTGACTTTGACAATAAATAAATCCACACAAGTTTATACTACCTAATAGGTTTCATAAGAATCTGATATTATTTGAAAATTTTCAGAGTGAAAAGCAACTTATCATACAGTTATGCTCACACTCAAGTTGTTGATTTTATGGCCCCATTACTTAGTGGTTGGGGCCATATAGTTTTACCCTTTTCCGTCATTCTGTCACGAACAATTATACACTTTTTTTTCTAAATGACTTCACATATTGAGCTGATTTTTAGTACGTCAGTCTACTATGATGAGTTTCAGATCGAACTTTTGTTTGATTCCGCTCCGCTGATTTTTGCCAAAATGACGGGATTTGGACTTTGAAAATTGAGTTATACAGACTTTTTATCCAAAAGCTTTCACACCATAGCTGATTTCTAGTATGCGTGTCTACTATGATGAGTTAAAAATGGAGTTTATGTTTCGTTCCACTCTACTGATTTTTTCCAAAAATTATAGTTTAGGTTTTTCGCTCCTCTCCGTGACAATTTTTGCCATGAAAACACTTTTTGGATTACTGACATTACAATGATGACTTGAACATCTAGTACGCGTTTGATTCAGCATCACTGAGTTTATTTCTAACTATTAATAAACAGTCTGCCTATTTTAGGTTTTTCTACATTGAGTTTGCATTTTTTCCAAAAATGTTGATTATTGTGAAAATTATCAACCTTTCATTATCAAATTTCCACTCCTTAAAATGGCTTCAATCTTTTTTTGTGAGTGGGGCTATTCATGTCATTCCGACACATCTTGTTATTTGTATAGGTTTGGTTTTCTTACACTGTAAGAAGTGTTGTGATTTGATAGGTTTTGTTAGTGTAAAGTGGGAAATTTTTGCAAGGGGTAAATTTTTCGCTAATTGTGCAATTAGAATAAAATTGTAAAAATATCCCTGCATAAATTTTATTTTAAAGGAAGATCAGAATCGAAGACAATCGAAATATGTAAATAAAACTTGGCGAACAAGTTTGGCCATTGAAATTGTGAAATTTGAACTCCATGACAATAAACCAATGTACACTATTATATTCTTACAACAAAGCAAGTCTGTAGTAGACATTATGTTGGATCAATCTAACAATCTGGTTAGTTGATTACAGACTTCCATGATGACAATTCTTTGAAGGAAGTAAAGCGTCTGATGTTAATGATTTTTGATTTTTTGTTTTTCAGATCTCCATGACAACAAGCCTGAAGCAGACAACATGTCAGACTATTCTGATGATTTTGATGAAGTGTCTGATGAAGAAGGTAATTAACTAACAATATAAAAGGAAACAAGTTTTGTTAACAGATCTGATGTGGAGGTGGCTCTAAAAGGTCAAGGCATCATCCTAATATCCCAAAGTTAATATTTGTACAACAATATTATAATTCATATCAACCACCATTTTGTAATCACAAAGAAAATACTTTTAAATAGGTGTCATGACTAGATCTCATATAAGAAATATTATCTTGTCAACAATTTCAGGGATGAGTCACAACTTTGTAACTAACAGTCCTACAGGTAAAAATATTCACTCATGATGGAACTAGTTTGGAGGAGGAGGGGGGGGGGGGGGGGGGGGGGGGGGGGGGGGGGGGGGGGGGGAGATGGGATGGTTTAGATCTGATATAAAGCATTGATATTAATTATTGTAATTTTTCAAGTGAGCTTTTCTCATCACTTGGCATCCGTCGTCATCGTCGTTAACTTTTTACATTTTGAACTTCTTCTAGAGAACCACTGAATGGAATGAAACCAAACATGGCATGAATGTTCCTTATGAGGTGCTGACCAAGTGTTGTTACTTTGTAGCCAATCCATCATCCAAGATGGCCGCCAGCGGGGGACTTCGTTTAACATAGGACCCTATGGACAATACATACAAATGTCTTCTTTTAGAGAACCACTGAATGGAATGAAATAAAACATGGCGTGAATGTTCCTTATGAGTTGCCGACCAAGTGTTGTAACTTTGTAGCGATCAATCATCCAAGATGGCTGCCAGTGGGGACTTAGTTTAACAAAGGACGCTATGGGAAATACATACAAATGTTTTCTTTTAGAGAACCACTGAATGGAATAAAACCAAACATGGCATGAATGTTCCTTATGAGGTGCTGGCCAAGTGTTGTTACTTTGTAGCCAATCAGTCATCCAAGATGGCTGCCAGAGGGGAACTTAGTGTTGTTACTTTGTAGCTGATTTGTCATTGTCCTTATAAAGTCATTTTCTACAATTTCAATGAATTTCTGTAAAATTTACAAAAGTCTTCTGCTTTTGATTAAATTACGGGGCCATTATAAACCAAATTTGGCCTCAATCATTATTAGGGTATATGTTATGATTTTAATCTATTTTTACTTGATTTTCAAAACCAAAGTAGAATCAGGTGAGCGACACAGGCTCATGGGAGCCTCTAGTTTTAATCTAAAAGAGGTTGTATCACATGTCACTGTCAAGGTCATATTTTTAGTTCAATTTTACATAAATAAAGGAACAATATTACAATTTTTTGCCCACTTCTAGGAGAGTAATATACTTATATACTGTGAAACCTGCCTATACTGAGTTACAAAAGATTATTGATTTTCACTATACTGGAGTTCAGTGTAGCCATGTCTCCAGTTTACACAGGGTTTGATATCAGGAGGTGTCATTGTACATTAAATGTAAAGTAAAAGAAATGTATACTCTTAAAACATGCAGATACATGTTACTATAATGATTTTTAACCGGATTTCCGAAGGAAAAATGGGTTATTGATTTGGGGATGTACGGCGCCGGGTGGGCAGTCGGCTGCCAAACAGTGTCCATGCATTTACTCAAGAGAACGTTCAACCAAAGCTTTTCAAATTTTAATATGTTATTACGGATGACAAAATGGAGGTCAAGTTTAATATGGATGATTGTCACTTTTACCTTTCAGGAGTTATATGGCCCTTGTGATATTGAAAAATGCCAGGACACAAATAAATGTTAAAAAATCCGGTTTGCTGTCACTCTGACAGCCTCATTTCTAATATTATATGTTTTTTTTTACTTTATTACAGAGAACAAAAGTAAAGGTTCTGATCAGGAGGTCGAGTACGACGATGATTTTGAGGAGTATGATTCAAGTGAGGTATGATTCTTTAATTATATATAATGAATAGATAAACACAATTCTGAGTTTTTACAGTAGAGTGAATTACAGTATTTCAACATTTAAATTATTTATTTTCTCTCTGATGTACATTGTCATTGCTTTCATGAAGGGAAGGACTATGCACGTTATTGTTAATTCCAGAGAGGTCATTTACCAGGATATTTACAATTTGAAGGGACTAGTTCACTTAAATTCTATCAAGGAAAATTAAAAAAAACAACATAAAATAGATAGAAATCTACAATTGAAAAATCATATTATACAGAAATACATGACTACATTTGTCTAGAAGATACATTGAAACAAATTCTGTTATAAAATACATTGTCTATTTTACTACATTTTATTACAACTTTGTAGAGTACCCTTTTCACATATTTAGAAAGATTGTAACTAGTAAAACATGGGATTAAATACTCAAATTTTTCCCTTTATGTTTTACACTGAATATCAAATATACTACACTTCAAAGTGCTTTCTAAAAAATAAAATCTACTCTATCATGATAGGAACTAGATGAGTTAGTAAACCAAGCTAAAGAAGTACAGGAGATCGAGGTTGAGGAGGACTTCTTTGCTGACAGTCAGAATCTAGAATCTATCAAGAAACAGACTGTGATATTCAGGAGGTAAAGACAATATTTTAGGTCACACCAACTTATGTTTTAATTCTTCAAGGAACAGACATATTAGTTCAGCCTTTGACAAATCAAAATGGATACTCTTAAATTTGTTCCCAGCAAAAACATTGCATTGTCTAAAAGACAAAAACTGAGCATTAATAAAGCTGTAGATGATATTTGTTTACCTGTGTAGTAGCAGGTAAAAAAAATTCAGTTGCCATTTATAAATTTTTTCATAAAATATCTAATTATATAGCAGATGCATTCTGAGAACGGCTTGTATGATGATAAATACAAATAAAATTGAGAATGGAAATGGGGAATGTGTCAAAGAGACAACAACCCGACCATAGAACAGACAACAGCAGAAGGTCACCAACAGGTCTTCAATGCATACATGTTTTAAACCAAAAGAAAAAAGGGTGATCTAAGATGAAAAATACTTTAAAATTATATATTTGAATGGGTGTTGATGATTTTGTTTAAAGAGAAAACTGCTGAACACCCTCAAGAAATGTTTACATATGATAAAATGAAAGCTTACTTTCTTTAATAGATGTTTGTGAAAAAATTACCTTATATTTATAGAACCTGTATGGATGCCATTAGTACAAGTGCAATCAGTACAAGATGTAAACGAATCCAAGACGTCAACAGGATGATCTCAGATGGGACACTTACAGAAGATGATCTCAAGTAAGGAGCTAATGATATTTTTTTATTTAAGTTAGTATGGGTATAAACAAAAATGAAAGAATTTTTTCATACCATCCCATTGGTAGTTTATATTGCGCTATTTGCAGAAAAATAATTAAAGCTGCCAATGATGTGAAAAATTGACACATTTTGTAAAAGACTTGCAGGGAAAAATAATTATGACTAAAACTAAAACTCTTGTTGACTGTGTAACAGTCAATTTATGTTTTGATTACTGTGACCTATATTTTTTGCTTGAATGACTTAAGTTAAAATTTGAACTTGATCCATATTTAAAAAAAATCATAAGGGGTTCCCAGAACCCTGTGTCTCCCCTACGATTGCTGCTGTCAGTGTAAAAGTGTAATGTTGACTTAAAAAGTAAGTCCATTTATCAGTAAAAAACAGAATTGAAAGAAAAAAAATCAAACTTTTCTTTAGACGCTATTTCTTGGTCTTGAAGATAAGCTTCTGTTCAAGTTTCATAATAATCCATGAAGGTTTACAAAGTTATCATCTCAAAAATTAATCCCAGACTGTTTGTAAAAGCTAACTGTAAAAAACTAAGTCCATCTGTCAGAAAAATACTGAAAATGAAAATATATTTTCAAAAGTTTGCTTCAGACATTTATCTCTTAATCATAAAAATGCTTCTGTCAAAGTTTCATAAAATTATATGAAGGTTTGACAAAGTAATTGATGTGTAGCAAACTTCAACCCTAGACTGTATATACTTGCTAACTGTAAAAAAAACTAAGTTTATTTGTAAGATAGGAAAAAAATGAAAATAAATATTTTCTAAATTTTGCTCTGGATACTGTATTTTCGTCATAAACAAGCTTCTGTCCAAATTTCATAAAATTCCATGATTTGACAAAGTTATTAATGTTTAAAAAAACTTTAACCACTGACTCAACCTAAATGTTGATGCTGCCACTGACGGAATCTAGGATTCCTATGTCTCGCTTTCGCAACATTAATGTCACAGGCTCAACAATTAAGAAGATGTGGTAGGATTTCTAATGAGACAACCCTCCATCAGAGACCAAATGACGTAGATGGTAGGCAACTATGGGTCACCATACAGCCTTCAACAATGAGCAAAAACCCATTCAGCAAAGCAAGCTATCAAAGACCCTGAAATGAAAAATGTAAAACAATTCAAATGAGAAACTAATAGCCTGATTTATGTACAAAGCAATAAACGAAAAACAAATGACAACCAATAGATTCCCACTTGCATGGGACAGGCACATACAGAATGTGATAGGGTTAATCATGTTTGCAGGCATGCCAACCCTCCCCTAACCTAGGATAGTGGTGTAACAGCACAACAAAAGAACATAAGAACAAACTATAAAAATCTGTTGAAAAGAGCTTAACTCATCAAATCATATGTCAGAATATCATAGTTATATATATATGACATCTCACTGTTATGGCTCTCGTTCACATTTTACAAATATTTTGTGAATCACAAACAAAAGTTAAAAACAACTTTCTTCGTATCTTTTCCGAAATGAAACACCTAAGACCAACAGTTTTAGCTGTTTTGCTTGTGCCTTTTGTGTCTTGAAATACACAATCTTTGTATGCATATCTTACATGTGCATTGAATTTGATACAACCACAAGTCAGTACCTCTGCTGGTTGACAGTCACAAAGGGTAAACTATTCCTATGTCAGTTGTTTGTGGAATATTTTCAGTGGCAATAACCATGAAACCTAAAATATGTTTTTAAATATTTGACTTATGAGACAGAATTAATAATAAAATTGAGAATGGAAATGGGGAATGTGTCAAAGAGACAACAACCCGACCATAGAACAGACAACAGCAGAAGGTCACCAACAGGTCTTCAATGCAGCGAGAAATTCCCGCACCCGGAGGCGTCAACAGTTTTAGCTGTTAAATCTGTTTACTAAAACAAGTGTTATCTATTATTGTAGGCAACAAGTAAGACATTCCATTAGTGGAGATGCTGCTGAACTGTGCCACCTTAGTCTTGATGACCTCTGAAAGACCATGATGCATTCCGTTTACCATATTCATCATATGTATATTTATTAATAACCTTGATCTTGAAGACTGTTGTTAGACCATGATGCATTCCATTTATACAATAATGTATGGTTTTGAGCTTAGTCTAAATGAATTTTATAAGACCATGCAGAAATTTAGAAAATGAAATTATTCTATGAATAATCTTCCATTTTTCTATGACATTTAATTTTTGTTTATATTCAATAATCATTTTATATTCTTTATGTCTGTTAATCTACTACATGCATACAGTTAATGTTTTCTTCATTGTCTTGTTACTTTTAGGAGAATATAATACTTTGTAAAGATAACCAGTTATAGATGATTTGCATCACAAAATTTCATTGAAAAACTCGGTGATTAAAGCCATATCAATTTCATAAAAATTAAGTTCAAATTAGGGTTATATCTGATATGTTATTTGTTTATCCCCCTTCCAATGAACATTTTATAAGCATACAAGTGAAAATTAACAAAAAAGCTTCTTAATTATAATATTATTGTAAATATCTCTTCATTAAGATTAAAATAGAAATTTGCATTCAAGGAAATCAATGAAGTGATTAAAATAATGTTAAGGGTGTGTTAGATTTGTGTGCATTAAGGGATTTCTAAAACTTGTCATAATTATATAATAATTTAACTGTAATAATCTAAAAATTAAATAAATGTAGCAAAAGTTACAAAAAGAATAGAATACTACTGTGTTGAAGAAATTTTTTGTCCATTTTTTTTTTGGGGGGGGGGGGAGGGGGATTATTCAAACAATCAGACAAAAATGTGAGATCTTTTATTGTGATTTCAGGAAATGCTGCATACAAATCAGGCTATCAAATTTTAAGTGTTAGTTGATTTTTGCAGTAGATTATTGCCATTTTGTCATTGGTGCATAGTCGTCTCATTGGTAATCGTATCCTATCTCCTTATTTTTATATTGAGTTACCAGTAGACTGTAAAGAGAATCAAAGGTACTCATGGTAGGGTGCTGCCATGTAAAATGTTGAATCTGAAGGATCAAAACCAAATAAAGTTCTACTACCTTTTGTATGTCCATTGGATGGCTTAACTCTCCTTGCTGAGAAATTTGAGAAAAAGGAGTATACTGATTATGTTACTTTTAAGATCTCTTTAAGAAACCTTTCAGAAAGGGACCCTAGATTAACACGTAGATGTGGTGCTTTTGAGTGGATTAAAGTAGGAATGATTTCAGCATTACACTATAAAAATACAACTGTTTAAAGAAGGGAAAATTTAAAAAATATGACCAAAACTTTAAAAGTTTTTGGAAAATAGAAAATTCTCCATTCCTCTAATACGATTTCTGCACTTCATTTTGAGGAAAAATATTTGTGATTGAATTATCACACCACCCGTATTCATCGAAAAAAACTTGTTTTGAAACATCGATTTTTGTTACCAGCTATCATCAAAGTAGTTCTTGAACTGTGAGATACATCATGATGAGACAAATGATATTAATTCCGAAACAGAAATATCAGAGAGGAACTTTTCTGGGACAAAATAGAGATTAATTATTTAATAAATGTTTTTTCAGGGTATAAATTCAATCCAATAATTAGTAATCATTGAAATATTTGCATTTATGATATATTTATGTACTTATTTTACATGAAAGATTTGTTGTAATCCAATAGATATTTATATTTTTACAAAGAGTTTTTATGTTTTTTGTTATTATTTGTTAAGTTGTGTTTTTTGTTTCAAAGTGTGTTTAACATATATATACAAGTGTTTATTACATATAGAGTAGCTAATGTCATTATATTTTCAGAAAATCCCAATGTAATTTTGTTTACTGATTTTATCATGTCTGAATTCATAGATATCAAGTCTCTCAGGTTCCTTGAGAGTCTGCCAATGTTTTATCAAATAAATTTTGAAAATCTGAAAATTTCCCATACTTTCACCTTTACATACAATTTATACGACCGCAAAAAAATTTTGCGATCGTATATTGGTATGACATTGGCGTCGTCGTCGTCGTCCGAAGACACATTGGTTTTCGCACTCTAACTTTAGTTTAAGTGAATGGATCTCTATGAAATTTTACCATAAGGTTCAATACCACAAAAGGAAGGTTGGGATTGATTTTGGGGGTTATGGTACCAACAGTTAAGGAATTAGGGGCCAAAAAGGGGCCAAAAATAAGCATTTTTGTAACTTCCAGACATAACTTGTGTGTTAGTGTATGGATCTCTCTGACATTGTACCACAAGGTTCCATATCACAAAGGGAATGCTGGGATTGATTTTGAGGGTAATTGCCTCAAAATTTTAGGAATTTGGGGCCAAAAAAGGGGCAAAAAACAAGCATATTTTTATGGTCAAATACTTTAGTACAAAACATAATTTAAAGCAGTGTAAGGGAGATAAATCAAATACATCATTTAAATTACCTCCCTTACACTGCTTTTAAATTATGTATAAAGTAATGGTTAATGAACAATTAAGACAATTTAAAACAGTGTAAGGGAGGTAATCCACATACAACGTTTTGATTACTTCCCTTACACTGCTTTTAAATTATGTTTAAAGAAATGCATATTTATACAGGAAGACCAGTAAAAATATCTGCAAATGTTGCATCTTTTTTTTTTTTACAAAAAAATCCATATGAAAGATTTGACACCATATTTTAAATTCTATTATAAAATAGATTAAGTTAGCACTATGGTAAATTTAAATGGGTAATTATGGTTGCAAATTCCATTGGAAATTTGAATTGAGATTATGTCCATATCTTGAGGGAAAGAATTTTTTTGGGGAAAAAGGGGGGGGGGGGGGTAAAAAGAAATTGTGGGGGGTCAATTTTTTCTCATTTCAGATTTCAGAAATTAAAAAGAATTATTCTTCAAATATTATTTTATTTTCAAATTTCAAATATTGAAAAATTTCAAGAAGTAATATTTAATTGCACAGTATGGCGCATTAGATTTGAAAAATCTTTGACCACATTTATTTATTTGTTATGCTGAATCTAAACATGTATTTAGATTTTTGATTTTGGGCCCAGTTTTCAAGTTGTCCAAATTGGGGTCCAAAATTAAACTTTGTTTGATTTCAACAAAAATTGAATATATGGGGTTCTTTGATATGCTGAATCTAACCATGTATTTAGATTTTTTATTTGTGGGCCCCGCTATCAAATTGGTACATATTGAGGTCAAAAGGGTCCAAAATTAAACTTTGTTTTATTTCATCAAAAATTGAATTATTGGGGTTCTTTGATATGCCAAATCTAACCGTGTATTTAGATTTTTAATTTTGGGTCCCGTTTTTTAAATTGGTCTACATTAAGGTCCAAAGGGTCCAAAATTAAACTTAGTTTGATTTTAACAAAAATTGAATTCTTGGGGTTCTTTGATATGTTGAATCTAAACATGTGTTTAGATTTTTGATTATGGGCCCAGTTTTCAAGTTGGTCCAAGTTGGGGTCCAAAATTAAACTTTGTTTGATTTCAACAAAAATTGAATATATTGGGTTCTTTGATATGCTGAATCTAACCATGTATTTTTATTTTTGGGCCCTGTTATCAAATTGGTCCACATTGAGGTCAAAAGGGTCCAAAATTAAACTTTGTTTGATTTCATCAAAAATTGAATTCTTTGGATTCTTTGATATGCTGAATCTAACCATGTATTTAGATTTTGGATATTGGACCATAATAGGTAAACTAAAAAAATTTAAGTTCTTAGACCACATTCATTCTGTGTCAGAAACCTATGCTGTGTCAAATATTTAATCACAATCCAAATTCAGAGCTGTATCAAACTTGAATGTTGTGTCCATACTTGCCCAAACTGTTCAGGGTTCGACCTCTGCGGTCGTATCAAGCTGCGCCCAGCGGAGCATTTCATTATATTTAGGTAAAGATTTTTTCCAACTTTAATATTAATTATTGGGTATAATTCTAAGTTTGAAACACTTTTCATTTATATTTTTCAAAAACAAATATGAAGTGATATTACAACTTTTTGATTTATAACATGTACAGCATAAGTGCTGTTCTTTTTTTTTAAATCTAATTAATAGCATAATATTAACAGATTTGCATTGTACTTCAAATAGAAAAATTAAATTGTCAATTTGTGAGCATCAACCATAAATTTGATGGTTACAAATAGATTACATTGACTTAGTACACACCATTTAGGAGAAAGAGCAAAAAACTTGTGGACTTGGAGTCATAACGTGGAATTCTTCAATATGCAGACTTACATTTGAGCTTGTGTGTAAAGAACCAAGCTCAGCTAGTCTAGAACAAAACAGATTAATACTTTATAAATTCAGTAGTCTTATGTCCCATTCAGGATGAAGAGGATAAGTAAGTAATTTGGTGCATCTGAAGAGCTTTTCTGGATTAACCTTCATTATGAGCGTTCAAACCCCCAAAAATGAATGCTAAAGATGTATAAATACCTGATAGTTGAGGAGCTTAAAATAATAACCAAATTCATCTAACGTCGACTTTACTTTTGGTAGTTGAAACTTTAGTTTTTTAATAATTTCTTAATTTATCAACATTTAGGTAAGGTATAAATCATGTCAGTACTGTAGCATAGACTACTCATGCCTAACTACTAGTATATCATTCAAAATTTATTTTCCTGCATATGCATGTTAACGTTTGACTTGAAATTAATCCCTCACCAATCAGTCAATTATGTTTATCAAAACACAAGTTAAAGCAACAGTTCTGTTTTGCAGCCATCATATCTATGCATGTTTTTCATGCTTTCAAATATAATATTCAATAAAGTTATGTTTTATATGACAATTCATGTTTAATTTTGAATTATGATCATTATTAAAGTGAAAAATCAACTTGAAAAAAAGAATCCGTGTAAGTACTTTAAATACTTTTATAAGCATTAATGGAAGTTGAATCATACTGGTTCAATGTCTTTTCTGAAAACTGTATTCTTTAAATTTTATATTTCTTGATATTGAAATAACTTAATTATACATGATATATGTTTAAACAATTTAACTTAATATAGTACTTATGTCATATTTAAGTGTGATTTAATCCATTATACATTAAGAAGCAGTGTTATATCATAAAGATATGCTTGTTTTCAATATGAAAGATTAATGTGGCTTAGCTTATTCTCAGATTATCTTTAGTATTTTAATCAAATCCGTCCATTATTTTTACTTTTTATATATTCAGAAATTTTGCATTATATTGTGCTATTGTAAGGTTTGTCTCTCTTGTTTTGGAGGAGATAACTATTTAAATATATTGAAACATTGGTATTTTTTAGTTATTATTTTAAAAAAGATCTTTCTTTTGCTGTGGATTCATTATAATTCGTTGGATACTAATTGCCATTGATGTTTCCTGTGTATAGGTGAATAATTTAATTTTGGATGTAAAGCATCTTCTGATTGCCTGATAGTTTTTTGTCTATCAGCTCATAGACATAATTTTGTCATGTGACCGTGACATCATCAAACTTTTTTCAAGATTTACTCCTTAAAAATGGAATTTAGAATTAAATCATACGGAATGACTGTAAAAAATTTTCTGTCTATTCCAAATAACCTTAAAAATGTGGTGCACATTTTTAAATAACCCACCTAATTAAACAACCAATTTTAATATATCACAAACAACAAAGTTTGTATGCTGATTTTGGCAAAACCGAAAAATGTAATATCCACAAAAATACAATTTTTCCTCAATCCACAAATTGGTATACACAAAAATAAATGAATCCACAGTATTGCATGAGCGATCTGCCAAAATAGGAAATCCAGCGACATTTAATGTCATTTTCTCAAGTTATATTATAATGACCAATAAAAATGTGGTGTAAGATTGTCCATTTCATATGCTTCTAATGATAACAACATCATTTCTTTAACAGTATCCTATTTAATTGATACAATATTAAAACAACAATGTTGTTATATCTATGATCAAAGTCTTTCCTTTGTTGCTGTAATACCATTGTTAGTACAGAAAAAATATGTGCATTTATTACTGCAAATGTTGATCAATGGACAACAATGGAAGATTAATTAATGAGATTTCATGAAATGCGCATTCAATTAAAGAAATGGAATTTAAGATATGAGTTCTATTTGTGCAAAGCAGCCATGCATTATACATAATTGAATAAATGGAGATTTTGGGAACATCAAAGAGACAGTAACCAAGCAATACAACATTGATAAAAGATTTCTAGTGCATGTCAATGAGAAACAAACCAACAACGCAATAAAACGACATAAGGGTCTTCAACCAGTACTATTCAGAACTCAAAATAATGTTTCTCATGACAATTGTAGATCAAGAACGATTTAACTGATCTTCATTTTAGCTTTTCAGGAGTCATGTTCCTTAATGGATTGAAAAATGTCAGTTAATGTTATTTTTCATGGAATAACTTGAGAACCATTCAAATAATCTTTTTCAGCTTTAAACATGTTGTTTCTCACAACAAATTTGAAGGCAAATGCAAGTAAGACAATCTTGCTTGTCTTGTTCAGGAGTTATTGGCCTTGATTACTTGAAAATGATAACTTTTCTTATGTTGTTATGATGACACAATGAGTGTCAAGTTTGATTTCAATGATTTGTACCTAGTTGTTAAGGAATAATGACACTTGTTTGCTTTAACACTGAGAACACGTAATAAATGTAAGTAAAACTGGTCTGTTGTCAATTTGACAGCTTCTTGGATCTCTCCCTGTTTTCTTTTCTGAGGGCTTATAATATATTTTACTTGATTAGCTGTCGAACATTGTATCTTCAGTTGTTATATTACTATTGATTGTTTGGAGTAGTCACATTCTTAAATGTGGTTGATGTGAAACAGACTTTTGACCCAATAACTCCAGGCATGTTAATGATAGTGTGCAGGTAAACAGACATGTTTGGCGCCAAAAACTAGTTCAAATCCGCTGCATTTGTTTGTACCTGTCCTAAGTCAGGAACCTGATGTTCAGTGGTCGTTTTTTTATAAAGATTAGACCGTTGGTTTTCCTGTTTGAATGGTTTTACACTAGTCATTTTTGGGGCCCTTTATAGCTTGCTGTTCTGTGTGAGCCAAGGCTCCGTGTTGACGGCCGTACTTTGACCTATAATGGTTTACTTTTACAAATTGTGACTTGGATGGAGAGTTGTCTCATTGGCACTCATACCACATCTTCTTATAACTATGTACTTGGGGTGCTGGTAAGATACGTCTTTAGATTATTCTCTATATTGTTTAAGGCTATGTGCCACAGCCTTTAGGTTGATAATTTTATTACCATGTGCTGAAGGTTTACCGTCTGCTTGGCATTCTCCTTTTAATTCAGATCTTATGCATTTTATTTACCAGTGGTCACTGGCCTATAATTTAGAATTATTTAGTTTTCCGATTTCATAATATGGCTATATAGTAGTCATGCTCTTATTTTAGGTGATTGATAAATGGTAAGTGGCTTAATGTATTTTAGGTGCACTCCATGTAATATTACCGCAGAAAGTTAAGAAAGCTTTTATATATCACATGTTATACTTGTATTTTTAATGCAGACCCATACATTGAGTTAATGCTACACTTTAAGAGCTGGAAAAATGCTATCTATTGTTGAATGCCATACATGTGTGTTGATCTCAAAATGTCTTTTGTAGTTCTTTTCGATTGTAGTCTTATTGATGCATAGACCATAAAATATGCCCTCACCATAACAGGACTATGATGGTCATTTGCCAATCATTCATGTCATTGAACCCTAAGGGTTAACTGGGGTTCTATGTGAGTTTAAGGTGAATAAAATAAAAATGTGAAGTAGAACTACTCAAATATTAGAGCTATGTAAAGAGACTGTGTAGTGTAACTCATGTTATATAGATTAAGTGTACAAATATTTTATGAAATCCATTTTAAAGCAACGATTCTGATTTACTATGTTTAAATCGTTGATTTATTTATTTTCAGTATTTTGGCTTTTAAATGAGAAGTTTTTCTCACATTCTCCACGAGGCCAAAGAGAGGCGAATGATACCAAAGGGACACTCAAACTAAGTCGAAGATAAACTGACAACACCATGGCTAAAAAAAGAAACAGACAAACAACAATATACCAAACACAACATGGAAAACTAAAGCCTGAGCAACACGAACCCCACCAAAAACTGGGGATGATCTCAGGTGCTCCGGAAGGGTACGCAGATAAGTACAATAGATAAATGAACTAAAGCCGTCATACATTGTGTACTTAGGAAATGCCCAGTTTCGTGGGTCAGTGCCTTTCACTGTCGCAAATTTAAAGAAGTAGGGTTGTTTGTACAAGTGTTCAGATTTTTTATTGTACAATTGGTCGTAAAAAGTTATCACAGTTTAATCATTTTTCCATACAAGATAACAGGTTTTTAATCAACATTTTCATTTGTATTTACAAAAGAACGATTTTTTCATGCACCATGAATTTTCAATCATTGGTAAATTTTAAATAATACAGAATGAACAAAATCACAGCCGTGTCGAAAACACAATAAAACACAAACAATATTTTGTTTATTTCATTTGTTTGTGAAAATATTTAAATAGTTTATATAGCTTTTTAAAAACTGATTATCTTAAATTAAAATACATAATCTATGGAGTGACAGGTTTGAATCTGAACAGGTAAGGAAATGTTCTATAAAATGCTACCAAAAATAAGGTTAATGTAATTGTTACACCTCACCCAGGGAATGCACAATGATAGGTGTGGTTCATCCCTCACTTGTTTTCATTTCTTCACTCAATATTAGTTTGCTATTGTACTGAATATGCTTGAAATATTTTTCACTGGACGTTCGACGGTCTCGAATGAATCTATATATATATATATATAACGCACACTAGACTCAATATTCGTTTTCTTTTTTACACCGTGTATAATTAAGCTAAAATCAATGTTTAGAGTTGACCACAAATTCCAACTCCGTTATGATAACCGTATACTTTTTTGGGTATGACTTGAACATTTTATTCTTCAACTGTAGCATTCCATGCCACATACATTGTTTGCAGTTAACATCGAACTATCAAATACGTTCACTTACATAGTAATCAATCAATCAATCAATCAAATGCCTTTTATAGCTTACAACGCGGTATGGGCTTTACTCGTTGTTGAAGGCCGTACGGTGACCTATAGTTGTTAATTTCTGTGTCATTTGGTCCTTTGTGGAGATTTGTCTCATTGGCAATCATACCACATCTTCTTATTCTTATAACACATGTAAAATCCTTTAATTATAGAACCTTACACCCTCCGCCATATCAATAAAGTCAAATCAATTTTTAGAAATGCACAATTGTCGATCGCCTTTGGAAAATATATTATATTCTCGAAACCGATGAAAGTTGCATAATGCGGGACATAGGGATTACTATCCGGCGTCGTTGGCGTCGGCGTAAACTATTTGTATATAGCTTCATATTATCAAAAGAAGAAGACCTGCATGCTTCATATCTTGTATGTAGATGCCTTATATTACGAAGTTTCCATATGTCATATATCCATTGTCCTTTATGGTTCAGCGCCTGCTTTGCAAAATATAATGTATGTACTTTATTGTCATGTGAAATGCTCGCTTATTATGAGTTATAGTATCACAATATTTTGTATATGGGATCCTTCTAAAGTCTACATGTCCGTCAGACAGGATTCATCTGACCTCGACCTCATTTCATGGATCAGTGAACAAGGCTAATTTTGCGTGGTCAGGTCTTTATCTCAGATGCTATAAGCAATAGGACAACTATATTTGGTGTATGAAATGATTATAAGGTGTACATGTTCTCTGGCAGGGTTCATCTGACCTTGGCCTCATTTTATGGTTCATGGGTCAATGTCCAGTTTTCCGTAATAAGGTCTGTTTTCAGATGCCATAAGCAATAGGGTAAATAATTTTGGTGCATGGTTTGATTGTAAGGTGTACATGTCTGTCTGGCAGGGTTCATCTGACCTCATTCATATATGGATTATTGATAATGTTAATGTGATAAAAGGCAAGGTTAGTGTTATTGAATTCATTGCCCATGTAACCCTTAAATGCATGATGTTTATAATAAAGGTTGGTTGTTCTCAAAGGTTATTGTTATTGAATTCATCTTCTAATTTATCTTAACAAACAAAGATTGGTGGGTTTTCCTCCTCTCCTCGCCATACAAAGAAAAAAGAAGAAGAAAGACAAATGCGTATTTAAAGTAAAACAAAAAACCCAAAACCGGTACTACAATCCAAGAAAGGTAAATAAAGACATGTGAACGTGTACATGTATTTTCTGGTTAAGGCTTGACTATATTATGTATTATTACTTTTCATATTAAACACCTGTATACAAGTTTATCCTAATATGGATAAGCCCTTGTAAGTCGGTTAAGGTTACTTAAGCTTTTATCCTTAAAAATCAGTTAAAATAATTGCCATTCGATTATTCAATAAAGTATAAAACTATGTGGTGATTTTTGCATTTAAATTCGTTAACAATGTGTAAGTCCGTACTTTAATATAACACAGTGTTAAGAATAATTCAAGGCTAGACTTACATTATATCGTATTTTGAGTTCTTTTACACAAAGACCTTTTACATTTTGAAATTGTATGAATATGTTTACTTTGCGAAACCTTATTGTTTGATTTAAAAAAATCTACCACGTCAATCATTTATCAGATGTTATATTGTTTATTTAGATGAATCTCAAGAACTTTAAATTTGTGATTTATCAATTTTGAAAATACTGTATTAGAGGGATGGATTTGACTTTAGAAAAGGAGGGTACTTGGTATGAACCGTTAAAAGACGAAAATGAAATACGGACGCCAAGATATAAACAAAACAATTCACCTCGAATTATTGTCCACAATGGCAGTGGTCCTCGCATTCATTTAAGAGCATCGCCAGCGTCATCACATCGTAGTGTAAACACATCAACAGTTCGACACAATGGGATAATGTCGCATTCAACACCTCGTCATAGTGCTCCATCTACGATCAGATCCCGACACAGCAATCATATGTCATCGAGACAGCTATTACGTCATAATTCATCTGTCAGAAGTGAGAAGGTGGTAGGTGCTAATCACTGGCGACCGTCAACTTTTGAAAATATAAGAGACGAATGTTTGAAAAGGTAAGTATCACTGCATTTTGTAAAACTTCATATATATGATATTTTGTTGATGATAAAAAGAGGAGATAATCACGTTCAACTTTCCGATCGACATTGGTCGCGATTTTACTGACATTCGATTTTAAGAGGAAAAGACATATTTTCTCGAATGGCCAAAATCGGTATGTTCATACAACCTCGTAAAATAATACAGATGCTAAATAACATACTTGAAAATTTCGTACAGAAATTGTACATTCAGTTAATTATTTTTTTATATTTACAAAAAGTTTGGTTGCAGCTTCCTGAGGAAATGTTAGACTTAGATGTGTTGGGTAATATTTACCAATAAACACCATGAGATCGTTTTTAGTATAACAAGAAGCACAAGTTTGATACATTAATGGCTGTTCTAGTATAAACTGTTATATTTTTGAGTTACATTGTGATATCGTAGCGTAGCTTATACTATAAGCACTTACTATTCCTTGAATAAAACTTCAAATGTTGGTATATTTTGTTTTAAGTATACTCATACACTTGCCTGATCGATAAATAAATATAATAAATATAACACCACAAATCATTAAACAAATTCTTACAGCGGTACATTGTACGAAGACCCTGTGTTTCCAGCTAATGACAGATCTTTGTACAGACACATAAGGCCATATAAAAACATCAAATGGAAAAGACCACACGTAAGTTTTACGAGTGATTATGAAACTTTGATGCTGCTGGAGTTAACTATTTTCTTCTTCTCCAAATTTAAATCTATTTATTATGTGCCGTGGTAAAATATTATATAATATTACACTGGCGTGAAATATACAAACTAATCCTACAATTTGATTGGTTATCTTGACAGGGTTCACAAGCCCATATACCTTAGGAACAAAAACGAAGACCAGAATAGTAATTTATGATGAAATCAGGAACTCAAATATAATATATTTGTTATTTAGGCTTCACAGGTTAATTGACTCATATTCCTTGTCCATGCCCTATATCCATAAAAAAAACTGCCAGGGTATATGAGCCCATGTTCCCTGTGAAGATCCCAAATAACATCAAATCGAAATCGTCAAAGAAGTAAATACCAATTTTATTTCCAACAGACAAACAGCGTGACATTTGTAGAACTGTAAAGCTATCTGCGCAGTGCACGCATTATACCGGGTTTTGCGTCCTTTTTTAATTTTGTTATTTCTAGTTTTTTGTCAGATAATTCTAATTTCAACATTTGGTTTCGATTAACAATGACAAATTGTATAACCTTTCAAGAGTGGAGGTCGTGCATGGCTTGTTTTACCAACTAGATCAAACCAAATACATAAACATTGGTATGTACATAAACTCTGATTACAGGAAATAGTACAGAATCCTACGTTTGCTATTAAAGATGTCTGCAATATGGATATTGAACCTGGAAAATTAGGTAAGCTATAAACATAATACATATCATTTTTCAAAACATCTTTTGTCAAATTATCTATCGTAAATTGTTCTTTTTGCCGTAAGTATTTTTCTTTTTCAATTATGAGAATGGCAGGGTTGGCAACGTAGGATTTGTAAATATAATAAACCGCATACAGAATTTCCATAAAATAGCCTTGCTTGTATCCAAAATTTTCAACATGTCAGAAAGGCTCTAAATTATATTTCATTTATTTTGATTTTAAGATCAAAACAAAGATAGGGATATGGCATGGTGCCAACTTGCAATCATATTATCATTATATAACATAAGACAAAGCCTGTCATTATTTATAATACTAGTTAATGTTTCTAAAAAGGTTGGGTATCAACAGAAAAAGCGTTAAAAATTCATTTTTTAAGCATTTTTTCTTGAATTTTAATTTCCAACAGTTTTGTAGTCCTTGCTTACAGTCTATTCTTATATCTTTTGTATCTTTTTTTGGAATGACTGTTATGTCTATGCCTGCCCTTGATTGAGATTCCACAAACATGATCGAATCTTTTTAATTTGTCAGGTGACTGCTGTTTGTTATCAGCATTTACATGTCTTGCAATGGCACCAAAATTACTGCAAAAATGTATTCCATCTGGACAGAATTTCCATGACAACTATGCTGGCATATTTCACTTCCGCTTTTGGAGATATGGGGAATGGATTGATGTTGTTGTCGATGATAGGCTGCCTACAATTGATGGTATGACAAATTTTATACAGATTCGGTCAATAAGTTAACAACACAGGAAAGGAAATACTTCCATGGTGATGTCAAGCTTTTATTTTGATGTCGGAAGTTTTGCATTTCTATATCTGAAAATGAACAGTAAAGCTTATTTTGACATCTATATAGCTGTTCAGAATTTACATTTAAACTGGAAAGTTAATTATGATTATAAAAAGAAGATGTGGCATGATTGCCAATGAGACAACTCTCCACAATAGACCAAATGACACAGAAATTAACAACTATAGGTCACCGTACGCCTTCAACAATGAGCAAAGCCCATACCGATTACCATATTTCAAAAATGTTGAAAACTAGGTTAATAAATGAAAAAAATGTTCTGTAAAAATTTATGATTTAATTAAATTAGAATATGCAACACCAGAACTGTACACTTTTTATCTTTTTGTATATCAATTATTGACTTTATATATAATTGTGTATATACCGTTTGAAGCTTAATTTCTTCACAACCTATTTTTTCTTATACAGGTCATATACTATATATGAGAAGTTGTGATCCCCAAGAATTCTGGTCAGCCCTGTTTGAGAAAGCTTATGCAAAGTAAGTTGCATGAACTACTATTTGTCTCTATTCACACTATGCTTCATTTTTTCAAGGATCTTACACTAACTTACCTTGAAAGCTGGCGAATAGAAAATTTAAATACTTTTACTTATATACTCTCCATGACATTCATTGGTATTTAGCACGAGAAACAAAGAGACGTACCAAAATTATATCTTGTATATTTTAAAGCAAAAGTGGCGACTTTCAAACTTTGAGTTGTCAATTGCAATGATGCTATTTATCACATTTTCCAAATTTTAAGTACGTGGTATTGCCTTTGTCCGATAGATTTTATTTCAAGGACATCGACAAAATAGCATTGTCAAAATTTATAAAAATGGAACTTTTTCTGTTAACAAAAATTTATGGTTCACTTGCAATACCTTAAAAGAGTGCTTGTAATGCATTATTTCATGCTCTTTCTTTTCTTGGTTAATAACCTTTCCCATTAACTAACAAGTAAAGGCAGCTTTACCGCACATTTCGTTATATATTAAATGATTTGTTGAAGTAAAAATAAAGACTATACCCTTATTTCACATGGTTTTATTACAGGTTATATGGATCATACGAGAGTATTCATGGTGGAAGGATAAAATGGGCACTTCAGGACCTCACAGGGGGGATAGCTTATTCTCACAGTACTACAGAAAGTATAAGGCATTTACTGACAGTTGTAGATATAGCAATGTCTCAGGCATCGTTGATTGGTGCTTACATATCTGTAAGTTAAATAATGTTTATACTTTATCTGGAATTGTGGATTCTTGCAGATGGTCAGATGTAAAGAAGGCTGTAAACAATGCGAATATAAGAACATAAGGTCAGCAATCAGTTATTTTGAATTTCAAATTCACATTTCGTTACCATATACTGTTTTTCAGATGTATAATATATAAATATAAGAAGATGTGGTATGAGTGCCAATGAGACAACTCTCCATCCAAGTCACAATATGTAAAAGTAAACCACTATAGGTCAAAGTACGGCCTTCAACACGGAGTCTTGGCTCACACCGAACAGCAAGCTATAAAGGGCCCCAAACATGACTAGTGTAAAACCATTCAATCAGGAAAACCAACGGTCTAATCTATATAAAAAACGAGAAACGAGAAACACTTATGAACCACATCAACAAACGACGACCACTGAACATCAAAATGTTTAGAATTGGCGATAAAGTTACATTACTATTTCCAGTTCACTGTTTAAGATACGTTTTAAGATGAAGAACAGCAATTTATGACATTTCTATTTGATGTATGTGATTACTGTATTCTATGTAGTGTTTTGATGTACATCTTACGTATTCCATGTTTTATATTGATTATTTTTCTTCATTCTAGACGTCTGTTACAAACAACCAACCTGGCGTTCTTAGCAACGGACTTAAGACAGGTCACACATATAGAATATCCGGTTATGCAGAGGTATGTTTAAACCAGTCGAGCTTATTCTGTGTACCTCAGTATTTGTTATAGGATAATATGATAAATTTAAAAGATTTTAGCCAGTCGCAATTGGTTTTACTTTCAACAGAATTATTTATCAATTTATTTATCAGTATCACTTAGAAATATTGGTTGAAAGATTTTGGATTGATATAGTTGAATTTCCCCAAAAACGTTTTAGATTATTTAAACTCCGGTGTCCATGGAACAGGGAAGGCTAGGCATTTTCAGCTCTAACTTATAACATCTATTTCGATAGTCAAATATAGAAATAATCAGAAACCATTTGACCTTTGATATGCCAATGAGTAAAAGTGTGATATTAGTTGAAAATTTTAGATTCCAGTAACAGGAGGGACAGTTATACTGCTAAGAATGAGAAATCCATGGCACAGTGTGTACTGGAATGGCGCATGGAGTCCAAGGTAAAATCTAAATTCCAATGTCCTTGCCAGTCTTATCTGGCCTGTAGATACTCGCACATATAGTAACATACTGTTTAGATGTTCACATGAAATTCTTAAGACAACAGTTACGTCCAGTAAACCTTCTTAATATAGTTACGAATATACATCTAGCTATCTATAGTGAAACTATTGAGTTAGCCCTGCATTGAGACGATTTAGTTATAATTACTCAAAAATGCTGCCAAATGTTTTGTCATATAAATAGTCAAATTTTGAAAACTGTTGTGTGTATTTGGGTCGTTTTTTTGCAATAACGTTGGCAGTTTTCATCGACTGGTGAGTTTGAATATCTCTTTGATATCTTCTGCCTCTCTTTCATTCAATGAGGAAAACAATATATCGACAAAACACTTTTGAACTTTCTTGAAAAATGACACACACTTATTAAAATTCAATTCACTAAATACTGATCAAACATCGAGGCTTTTTTCACTATTTGCAAGCATCTTGGGTTATTAATCAATTCTGCAACACTGAAGTCGTTTTCGAAACGTTAGAAGTGCTTCGTTTTGAGCAGCAACACAAAAATGTTGCGAAGTGGTTATAAGCGTTAGATGGAAGAATGAAGAACTGGTCTACAATCACCAAATTGTAAAGTTAAAAACGTTGTGTTTTGGGATTTTTTTTTATATTGTTACCATTACACTTTGGTGAATTTGCCTTCGACCAGTTCTTATTTGTTTTAACTCGTTGAAGCTATTATTGATTCATTGTTGATTGCCCAAACCCCAGTGGCAAATATGTGATGCATATTCAGGACAACATATATGTATGCTAGAACAAAACTGCTATTCGATATATCTTTCAATTCATTCATAATTGTTTTGTTAAGGTCTCCCCATTGGAATGTTTTGAAAGAGAGTACAAAAGAAAAGATGAAAATCGACAACCTGTTGGATGGCGAATTTTGGTATGATATTTTGAAAAGTACAACTGGAATTAATTAACCAAAGGGATGTTTCAACTAATAATTTGTAAGCCTTTCAACTCAATTTCAAATGTTCAATACGGAATGAATATCAAACTATGGTAAACAAAATAGCTTTCTGCACTAAATATATTAAATGTCTATTGAAACGGTTATTACTTTATTACTTTTCGGTGATTTTGAATACCACAAAGGCATCTACATTTTGAATTTTATGCTTCCTTCCCCCTTATAGTTACCAGTAATAAAGACCACAAAAACATAAGTATAAAATATGACAAGTTAGGTCTGATTTATACCTCTGAGTCGGTTAGTCGTCACTTAAGAAAAAGAGAAAATTATACAATTGTAAAATATTCTTCGTATCAACACGCCGTAACATATGTTTACAAAACTTAAACCAATGTTAGTACATAATTTAATTTATCATTAGGAATGCATCTTTTTGGCAAGCAGCATAGAAATCCCTAACACTTTACATTAAACTCACGTACATCGATAAAAAGCTAGATAAAGTTTTCTATTTAAAGGCATATGAATTGACACAGAGAGACTTTTCTCTCTTGCAAATGTTCTTTCAGAAGTTATACTTGATTGTGAGGTCGTACACTTTGTACGAATTTTTATTTATTTTGTTTTCAGTTATTGGGACTGTATTTTTTTAAATATTCATTTTTCATTATTGTAATTTTGCTGATGAATTTTAACTGTAGGATATCATTCATCGATTTCAAAAACATCTTTACGGAAATTGAAATATGCCACCTTGGTCCAGAGAGCTGGAAAATGGACCAAAGTATACAACATCGTGGTGTGTGGTTGGCATCTGTGGCACATAGGCAATGGAGACGTGGAATAAATGCAGGCGGGTGTGTTAAACCAAGTAAGGAAAATGGAATACATACAAAATAACACCTTTTCATATTTTAATCTATTTCGAGATGTCTTTTTTGAACGTTTATACTTATGGACAATGGGCTTTCATTGCACAAAACCCAAGATATCAGAACATTTAACAGGAAACAAATCGGAATCTGGTGCAACAAAATTGGTACCGTAATGTTATTACGAAATTGGGTCATAATTTACATATAATTCAATATGCGAAACCGAATTAAGTAAAATTAAAAATAAAGTGGAAAAAATATAAAGAAGTTAAGTAGAAAAATACAGACAACACCATGACCAAAAGAAGGAAGACAAAACAGTAAACATGAGTCCACAATGCATTACACAGTCAACATCGCATTACACAATCCACATACATGTAATTATACTACCATAAAAACGGAGGTTATTTCAGCTGTCCTGGAAGGGTAAGCAGAACATACCCTGCAAGTTTTACCCGCCGTGTTGTTTATGACTAGCAAAATCCGGTCATAAGTTGCATTACATATAAGCGATAAACGAGGAAGGGAAGGATTTTGAATACGAGAAACGGAGCATGCACATGGACACCTGTGAACGAGATATTCCTTATTGGTTAATGAAGTAATATTTGTGTATATTTTTCGAAAAACAGTGACCACCTTCAAAACATGAATCCAATGCTAGAATAAAAAAAAAAGCGTTTATAGGAAACCCAAAACCTTGAATATTTATCTACTGGGCGAACTTTCATACCCTATAATTCTTTCTCTACATGAAATAAAAAAAAAAATTGCAATTGGAGTGTTGACGTCATTTTTTCCGACAAAGAACCCTTCTTAAGTCGACCATTAAGTGTTCATACATTGTGTAACAATTCTTGTTTACAATTAGCTCGGCATCAATTGTATCAGAAAAACCATGATCAACGAACAATCAGACAACACAGCAATAGTTCAATAATTAAAAATAATAATATGTTACAAGGTGTGATGTGCAACAACAGCCAGTTTTATTTGGAGTTAGACAAACCAAAAACTGTCATAGTTTCCTTAATGCAGAAATATAAGACGACCGACGACCAAAGACGCTTCCAACCATGTTGTTGTCTTATCTTTAAGGTAAAGAATATTATTGTTACTATCCATTGATACAAATGGAATTTTCATTTGGTTTGTTGTTATGTTTTTACGTCAATTTTGTTTGGTTTTTATTTGGTTTATTTTGTTGGTTTTATATATATTTCATAATGTTGTAATTCATTTTTATTTAGAATCATACATATTTAGTGATAAATGGATATGTAATTTTGTAATGTGTGTTAAAAAGTAAGAATGTATGACAATGTTGACATTTTCAAGCAAAATAACAACAGTTAATTGATTGATGATAATAACCTTAGACCGTCTCACAAGGACACTGCCGAGGAATTGTCGGTTTATTAGTCATTTTTTGTTCTTTTTGTTCAATTCGCGTGCACATCGACAATGAGATGAAAAAACTCTTCATATATATAATTCAAGGAGTAAAAGCAACAACGACACACGCGGGATGTGTCGACATAAGAATCAGCAGTGGTGCATGAATAAAATTGCAGGCAACAATATTTTTCCGGTGTCCAATTGTCGTAAATCCATTAAGCAAGAAAAAAGGTAATCGCATGATATCCAAGCGGAGCTATTCCGGCCGGGTTCGTCGATAGAGTAGTAAGCGTCTCCTGCTATTAAAGTACCACGCGCAATGCGAGTTCTCACTTAGAAAAACTGTCGAAGTAGGGATTAGGATCGGTAAATTGATAGATCAGACGACTATATTATAATATCTAAAGATCTAAGACCTTGAACACATATCGTGTCGGTCAATTAATTTGTGATTCAAAACTGTTGGAAGACCATGATCGATACCGAAGTTGAGGATCATTGATAAAAAAATCCAAAAAGTGTTGGCTTGAAAAGCAGCAACAAAGTTGAAGATCATTGAAAACGAAAAATTCCACGTGTCCGCACGAAAAGTAACAATAAAAACGGTGCTCTTTGCTTTGGATATCATTTAGTGTTGCTGGGAGTTCATGTTATGAATATAAATACCATGATATACCGTTTCCATGCTATCCACAATAAGAATAGAAAAAGCGCAATGTAGGTAATTAACGTCTATCTACAAGGCCATAAAAAAGAGGGGAAAGATATCAAAAGGACATCCAAACTCATTAACAGAAAGAAACTGATCATGACAATGCTATGGCAAAATACGAAAAACGATATAAAGACAAACAACAGTATACAAAAAATAACAAAGAAAAGACAGCAATACGAAGCCCATCAAAAACCGAAAGGGTAAGCAAATCCTGCTCCATAGGTAGGTCACACTCGATGAAATGAGAACGTGATTGTGATCACGACAATTGAAACATATCCGTTGTTATCTGTGAAACAGATATTCCATGACGGTCAACCAACTCATCACGAGTCTCCTTAAAATTTTTGAAGGGATGATTTCAACTTCACCACTTGGAACTCTTGGTTTAATAGCTTCCTTGTAAGCAGCAACCCTCTATCAAGGAATTCATGATAGGAATTGCAAGCTCTTAGAAGTCGGCAAAGAATAATTCTTTTACGTATTATGATGAGTTTATTTATCAGCTTCTCCTCCATTCTCCGCTGTCACCTTTTTCTGATCATTTTCTTTTATAAGCATATCATGTTTAAATATCAGCTCCGGAATTAATCCCATTTCTTGCAGCAATTCCATGTAAACACTTGATTGGTTAATGTAGTTAACATATAAATTTGTACCTAGATTCCTTTTTGGTCATAAAATGACCATAGTTACTTTGCGTAATTTAGCATTTTCTTGTATATTGTAGGTACCACTTGACGTAAAAACAAAAAGGAGCGCCGAATTCTTCCTTTATAATAAGATATATGCCAGTACAAAATTTATCCAGGATAGAGAGAACGTCCACACATTTAAACTAGGAGAGGGGTCGTATATGATCATGCCTGTCACAGAAATTGAGGGACAAGAAGGCAAATATATGTTGAGAGTCTATACTGCCGGTAACTCTATAATAAGGTAACAATATATTAATGATTTTCTTTTTTGTTTTGTTTTCTGTTCTGGGGTTTCTTATGATGTGTTTTTTTTCTCATATCATCCTTTTTTGGGATGTTTTGTCTCATACAAACAACCACTTTTACAAACAGATTGTTTTTACTATGTTACTAGTCATACAACTAAAAGGCACACATTAATTTGTATCTTAAGTTAATCTCTGGATTTCATTGTACTTGTTTCATTTTCTCGTCTCTGCATGCCGTAATTCTACTCCTTTTCATAAACGCAGATTCTATGTTATAAGGTAAATGGTATAATGACATAATAGAATAAATAATTCTGATGGCACACTACGACTCCATTATAACAAATGCATTGCCATTAACATCTTAACATGCTTATATGTACTACTCAAGGATGTTTTGCTGAAATTGACAATAATGACATGTACATTAAATATCAATTGATGTAATATTTGATGAGAAGTGGATTTGAGACATGAATAAAACGAGATTTTTAAGTTTCTAAAAAGTACGCTAAAGACAGCAATCCAATGACACTTTATGTGTTTTCAAACAGATACTACACGATACAATGATTAACAGACAAACCTTATAGCACTCTGTTTACAAAAAAGACAGACACATATTTTTTCAATGTGATTTTTAGATTGTCCATCAAAGTCTTCAATGAGCAAAAAACGTAAGAAAACATTCTACTTTTAATCTAATATAAATATTTATGATTAGTTCATCGACAAACAATTTCCGAATTTTAATTGCTTTTAGAGCCATTTCTGTTAATTTAATCCAGCTGAAAGTGATCAGTCTTTAGTTTTCTATGTTGTGTATTGTGTACTATTGTTTTTCTGTTGGTCTTTTTCATTTTTTCCATGGCGTTGTCAGTTTATTTTCGACTTATGAGTTTGAATGTTCCTTTGGTATCTTTCGCCTCTCTTTTATCATTTAATTCCAATAAGTAAAACTTATAATGTTTATCTTCAGAGAGTTAGACGATTTAGATGGATATAAGGAGACTCAGGTATGGTGCTACATATAGTTTAATTATCAAGTTCTCTAGTGTATTATCTAATAACAATATACCACATAGGTGGATTAAACCTAAATAAGTCTTTTTAAGCTTTAAGCAGAAACTGGTGGGGTAAAATATGAAATAAGATTTTTGCATAATTTAGTGTTTTTTCGTTGATGTATGAAATAACGTTCGATCGCTTATTTTTTTTTTTTAAACATGTGGATAGATAACGTATATTGAATTTCTACAATGAATAATTTGAATTGATTTTGAAATTCATTCAATATTCTATATTTCTAAAATTATAGACAAACACAATTTTCATAATGAGCATTATATATAAATGATTCTAGAATGGCCATTCATTAGACTGGGAAAATATCAATATGCTCAGAAGACAGCTTACGAAGACAGCAATACAACACAAGGTATGCATTTGCTTAGATGATTACTACAATGTACTGGTAAAAAGTAAATTACAAAAATAACGAACTGCAAGGAAAATTAAAAACGGAAATTAAATGGTAAAATCAAAAGCTCATCCACATCAAACGAATGGGAAACAACTGTCATATTCCTGACTTGGTACAGACATGTCCTCATGTAAAATATGGTGGATTAAACTTCTTTCATGGCCAGCTAAACCTCTCACTTGTATGACAGTCGCATAGAATTCCATTATATTGACAACAGTGTGTGAGCTAAGCAAACAGACACAATAGGTAAAAATGTCAAAAACTGGGATACAGCAGTCAACCTTGTGTTATAATCTTAATTACTATAAAACAAATAACTCTTTCATCAAAGAAAAACAAAATGACAATTAGACACTCTACAGACAAAGTACATAAGCAAAATGAAAGAAAAAAAATACCATAACACAATGAAATACCCCATCCTTTCAAGTGTTATTCTACAAGGAATGTTTTTAATGTGGTATTTGTGGTACTATTCATAATGAGACATTTGTTTTTAGACTTCAAAACAAGAAGTTAAATAATAAAGTAACAGTGATTTACTGATATTATCAAACCATTAATTCATCGCAAAGCAAGTGAGTTTAAATAAATGTCCTTTTGTCTGTCTCCAACATCCAGCTTGTAACTTAACAGACTATTTTACGACAACATTTTGTGTTTATTTTCAAATTTGATATTTAATCTTTTTGGAATTATTAAAATTTTTTTAAAGATATTTCATATTTGCAGTATGAAGAAATAGATGCATCTAGACTACAGAAGGTTCTTTTAACGCCTATGAAAGATAAAATTCCACTATTATGTTGTTTTTCAGAATCTGAGAGTAAGTTACTTCTTAAAATGATTTAATCCAGGTATATTAGATATCCAAAATTGCTATTTATATTATACTATAAAAATTGTACATTTTTAATAATTCAAAAGTGTTCATATTGGTGTTATTAGACAAGTATTTTTTTACAAAACGTTGGTTTGGTATTTAAAAGACTATCAAATATATAACGTCATTGCAGGTCTCCAGCTATTTTACAATAATAAATACCGGTATTATATGTGCATTGAACACGTTGTGAATAATTGATTACCATACAACAATGTCGCAAAAAAATTGAACGTATATTTTCTTCATTTCCTTTTTTGATGGAAAGGGTTCATTGCATATTGTATATTTTTGTTTTGAATCATTTAAAATGTCAGAAATACACTCTGATCGTTTGAATTTTATTCTATTTCAGTTGTCAAATTTAAACCGTTAAATCTTTCTCTAGACACATGCAAAGCAGCTATAACTATATTCGATGTATCCTTTGAGAAATATTGTAAAGTCTTAGGATATTTCATTTGCATTATCTAAATAGAATAGTGTGGGTTTCTTTCAATGCAGAACCTATAATATTGGTAGCATCGATTTTATTCTAGATTGACAATATCCGACTCTACTGAGCAACTGGAACCTGGAGCTTTTATATTTTACTAGGGGAGCAACACTCTTTGAGTACATGGTTTGAAGCCCGCACCCTCGATTTGCATGCAGTCTTGATACAAGTTTAAAATTCTGGTTGACCATGATGCCTAGAACCCGTTTCATTTTTCAAATGTAATTCTGGTTGCAAGGAAACAATCTTAAATTTTGAGAAGAAATATACATATATATCATACGAAGTGCTATCTACCGAAAACATAATTTTCCGACAAAATTTAATTTTTAACTCTTTTATGGATTATCGCATTGACATGGAACATTTGAAATAAGGTATAAATAACTAGTTTCATTTAAATTTCTTGTTGTAAATTTTTTCACACTCTAAACGTATTCTAAATCTAGATCCAAGCTACTAAATATTCGCTATTTGATTCAACAGCTCCTCAATATTCGCTATCCGATTCAACAGCTCCTAAATATTCGCTATCCAATTCAAAAGCTAATACATCTTTGCTATTTGATTTAACAGCTCCTAAATATTCTCTATCCGATTCAATCAAGAAAAATAGTAATATGCCCAGACGGAACATTTCACAAGATTTGAATGAAAAACCTTTCCTCTGTTAAAAACATTAATGATAATATCTTTAAACTAAATTTCTAAATTAACTTACCTTAGGGGAACGCTTTGGTCAATAACTTCCTTGTTACATTTTATTATTCCAAATGCTCTGCAAACCCTAAATTTCATTAAGTTTGAACATTTGAATGTCTCGATCGACTGAGCCTAATGTGATATGATCTTTATATATTGACATAATACTTTGGAGAATGGCTGTACCAAATTTTCTATTTCGATATTTTGAAAATTGATAAATCAGAATTTGCAAGATCAAGGTCTTTGTGTCAATATCGAAGTGGAAAATTTTAACAAAATGTTGTATGTCTAATTTGAATGTCAATTAATTTTTATACGAAGTCGTGATCCAATGAAAGTCAACAGTATTGAATAGTTGTGTACTCAAAACATGTTTCTATCAAGAACACAAGTAGAACAAAACAAATATTTGAGCGGTAACTCGTTATTGAATAAGAATTTACCATGTATTAGCACACCATTTGCCGCAATAACGAAACAAATGCTGACAGTCTGTGTATGCTTTAAGAAATTGAACCTTTTCATTTAAAACATCAATCTAATATGATGTATTTTGTAAAGTTATCAGACAATATACATATTTATTCGTGGGGTTTGTGCTGCTCAGTCTTTTTATCATTGTATATTGTGTTTTGTAGACTGTCTTTTCGTCGTTTCTCGTTTTCTGCAAGGGCTTATGAGTTTGAATATCCCTTTGGTATCTTCCTCCTATCTTTTATTGTATACCTTAACATTTTGACAATTTGGAACAAACCTCTCTATGAACCTGTTCAAGATGTTGGTATCAGAAATCTGATCCGAAGAACAGTTGTTTACTTGTATATGACTTTTTAAAGGTTGAATACAACTTTAAGGTTAATATTATAAGTCATGTTTTTTCAGGCGTCTTTTTTGATTCGCTATTAAGATCCATTATTAAGTTTTTGAACTGGAATGAACTGTTAAAATGGTTCCTTTATCTAGCCATGAATATGACGGTCAGTCGCCAATTGTTCTTTGAATATCTATAGGGTGTGTTCACCGGTATTGTTGTATAATGACACTTAATTTTGATATAAATATATTGAAGCTTAAACATTTGTTGTTCGTTATTCTTAACACTTTATTAGAGTAAAATTGAAGGACATCTATGTTATGAAGATTTAAACAAGCTGCTCAGCAAACTTATACTATGGCAGGTACGAAATTACTTTACTGAAGGTCAATCATTTCAATATGACGAGACATATAAGTCAGCACTCTTTAGTTGAAATTGTTTTAGGTAATTACCATAATGTAATGACTTCTGAATATTGAGCACCGATACGAAAACGTGAATCCGTTAAAAAATTAGTAAAAACAGGATTTGCACCTAGGTACATGGTAAAAGGAACATGAAAATCGAAAATTATAAGAACAATACAAGACCAAGAGAAACCTAAAGGATAAGGATAGCCTCTTCAATCACATCCTTGACGGAAATCAGTAATTATAGCGGGTTCTCAGTGCACCATTAAATTGCAGTGAGTCAAATACCAGTGCTTGTAGCCGCCAATACAAGTTAAATGTAGTTCAGTGCAAACAGCAGTTGTTTGTCGGAAAACCTGTCGTTATGCTCGGGATGGAATGTTTATTTCGCATGAGAACGTTTAAACCAACACAACTAAAACAAAGAAAACTAAATCCATCTAACTTTCGATGAGGCAATTACAATCTTCTTCTATGTACAATTATATAACAATAAAAAAAACGAACAGTGGTTAAACGATTTTCAAATATTTTAAATCCATATAAATAAAGGCAACATTAGTATGCCGCTGTTCAATAGTCATAAATCGATTAAGCGAAAACAAATCCGGGTCACAAACCAAAACCGAGGGAAACACATCAACTATAAAAGGAAAACAACGGAACAACAGAAACACTGAACTGCTACAAAAACAAACGCCAACATACATAGAAACGGACTATTTGATAACAACTGCCATATTCCTGACTTGGTACAGGACATTTTAAGAAACAAAAATGGTGGGTTGAACCTGGTTTTATGGCTAGCCAAACCTCCCGCTTATATGACAATGATAAAAATACCGCTAAAATGAACACATTACGTGACAGGAATACAGTACAAATATACGCAAGAACACTCAGGACAGAGAAGTACATAATATATAAACCACGGTAACCATTGATTAGTAAACGATCTGGATGGTGCAGAATGTTATGCTTAACAAGCTGTGATAGACATAATGAAACAGAATAATAAAGGTTTAACAATCTCATGTACTTGTTATCTTAGATATATTCCTTTTTTCTAGGGTACATTTCGAAGCTATTCACAGGGAAATCTTGATTTTAGTTCATATTCACTGAGGAGTGCTCTACGACTTATAGGTTAGTGGTATAAAACATTTCAAACGGGCTATCTCATTCTGAATCTGGTCATACCAAGTGTACAACATATCTTTTTGGGCTCACGGGTATGTATCAAACTTTACTTATATCGACTATCAAATGAACTACTTTGCACTTTCATAATTACTTTTTTATTACTTTGATTAGAACCAGAGATGGTTCACTGTCACTTTAATTAAATGGCATGCACTGTTCACACATCTGAAACAACCCACTTCAATATGAAAACGCTAGTGTTAATTTGTACACTTAATTGACTTTACATCTTTAACAACTGATGGTCTGAAATATGTCTGTCACATAAATAACCGAACTAATGCAAATGAAACCAATATTTTCAGTCTGTAAAAACTATAACAATTGTCATTCACAATATTAAAATATAAAATTAAAACTGTATGAAACCTATTTAGAATAAAAGTCATTAACTTTACAATCAACAGCAAGCTAAACAGATTATGAATGTTCAAACATGGGTAAGCCTTTCCCCTTTGCCTTGCTTGTCCTAGAATATCATGCTTCTACTCTTTTCTGCTCTCCGAATAGTGGCTGAGGTCATACCATTAATATCCTTTCAATTTTAGGACTAACTGTTAGCAACAAAACGTTAGAAACACTTATAATAAGATTTACCAGCAACGGAAGAGTGTCACTTGAGCAATTTATATGCATAGTAATTAAATTAAGTACAGTTCACGGTAAGTCAAATACATTAGTTTACTCCGGAATGTATTGAGTCCATGATGTTTAATCTTTATCTGTTGATTATAAAATATAATGAGATGTGGCATGATTGTCAATGAGACAACTAGAGCGACATAATCATGTTTTTCTCCGATGTAAGAACCTGTAATTAGTAGAGATGATTTATTGATGTTGAACTTGGATGACGAACCACAATAGGTCTGACGTCACCTCTTTGAATACGGCAAGACAATATAATATTTCTTCATCGTCATCTTAGTGATTATCTGATGTAACTTAGTTATAAATTTGTAAAGAATTTAGGAGTATTAAAAGTTTATTTTACAAACGTATGCAGCATACAACCTACAGACTTTAACTTAAACATCTTAACGACATTGTAAATGATACCCTTTTTTATTACTTCTACATTCGTTTTACAAATCATAATTTCTGGTCCGTTTCTCCTCTCGTAAATCGAACAGTAACAAAAGATATTAAAATTTGGTAATTTAGAATTTCAAATTTTTTCTACGTTACTTGCTGAAAGTTAACGTGACTGTATAGATTATTCATTTCCCTTTGTAGCTCGATACCAGTCGTGTTTATCAACAAGCAACATATTACTGTCAGATGTAAGTATTGGAATTTTTTTTTAACATTTCTAAGTCAATTACAAAAAGAATAATAGAATAATACACTTCATTTTCTGACGTCCATGTCGTTAGATATGTCATAGTGCATACAAAAAAGTAAGTTGTAATATTCAACTTCGTTCTTTATTTGGCTTTTTAACTCTTTTGATTCTAGCATTACTCATGAGTCTTTTGTAGACGAAACACGCGTCTGGCGTACACAGTTTTAATCCTGATATCTCTAATGTCCTTATTAAGTATAGAGTATGATACAATACCTCACTGAATACTGCCGATATACTTTAAGATGTTGTAACATTTTGAATAATAAAGCTGTTTTATTTTCGGATTAGAAATATTTAATTTCATGCACCAGGAACATAAAATATATTAAGAAATGGCCATTCGTTGCATCACATTAAATTCCTAAACGTTTAATGTTTATACCCAGCGTCACGTAAAATATTGTTTAAGAAGAACTTTTCAAAATCTTCAACTTCTTTTGTTTGGTACATTCTCTTGAATCATTTGTTGATATGGTTATTGGCTTGAAAAAAAACCAACAAAATTATTGACTGATTTATTAATGCAACCGAACTTTAGACTTGAAGACGAGTATAGCGACTCACACATACATTCCAAAAACAAAATGCTCAAATCAGTTACGGTTTATACTGTTTTGTTAAATTATATATGTTTTGACATTTCAGCTACTTCATACAGCAATTTATTCATGAAGATGATTTGGCTAGAAATGCCAAGAGTAAACCTTTTCGATTTTTCCGTCATTAACGACACCCAGGAAATGAAAATGTGGGGAAAAACACAAAATATATTTCAAATTTGTGATGTATTCAGCTTTATGATACTTAACGTTCTTTTGTTTTTGCTTTCTGCTGTATCATTATTTTTGTTGATTTTATAGTATTTTGTTTTATGGAACTCTGAATAAAGGACTGTGTGCAATTATATTCTTCAAATCAAATAATCTAATTAGCCTGACATTAGATTGTTTGTTCTGCTTTATTGTGACCTTTCAAAAGAAAGACAGAAACTATTCTTATTATTGAAGGCTTATAATATAATCAAATTTCTTAATAAAATCGTTCTGTATTTCTGATATGTCATTCTGAAATACTGTTAATGGAAAGTATTTTTCATAACTAGCACATGCTGAGGACATTGAATAACAAAATAATTTCAAAACACTTTGCTGGAGGATCTTGTTCACATATTTGTTATTATACTCCCACTGGTTGGGTATATGACTTGTACTGCAATCACACTGTTATTTAATCTGTTATTCCGTCCGACGGTCCGTCTGTCAACAACTGTCATTGTGCCATCGAAGTCTCTGTTTAAGACAATCACAATGTCTACTGCACCTTTGTTCTGGCAATGTTGAACAAGGTTGAATTTGTCTATATTTTATGTCCTTATTGGTCATCTACATCCAAATATTTCTACGTAGCTACACATCTTTTGCATTAAATTGTATAGATTTGAACATTCCTGATTGCGATAAATGCAGAAAATGCGCTTCGGACGCACGAAAGTGATAAGTGTTACTATCATTCGACTCAGATACATCAACTAAGACAAGGAATTTACCTAAATTCTTTATTCAAGTCCAAGAGAAGACTACAAAAAAAAACAACAATTGCATATTACAACATCCTTTATTGCATTCAAAAAGCTTTCCCAGGTTGGGATGATGAAAGCTACAGTAAAAAATGACTGTACACAAAATATGCAGATGACAAAATACAATAAATAATGAATGGATTCTTCTGCTGTTTGAAAAATATACATTATACTTACAAAAGATAGGAATTGAAATGTACAAGGTAAAAAAGATGTAAAAATATAATGAACTTACATACACAAAATTTAAAAAAAATAAAATAAAAAAAATAGAACATATATTCAAAAATGTTACAGACGAAAGCAGGAAATGCTAGGAATAAACACCTTGCAGAATTCTTCTTTTAATAAATCATATTTATAAAATTTTGATATTGGTAGGTCTTACCTTGTTCTGTATAATAAATTAATTAATTAGTTGCAAATGCTTTTAATTTTCGATTTATCAATCTTTAAGTACATTATTTATTAGACTGTTCAAATACCAAACTCATTGTAAATAAGTACATTTTGTTTAGGGACCAGCTGAAGCCCGCCTCCGGGTGCGGGATTTTCTCGCTGTGTTGAAGACCCATTGGTGGCCGTTGGCTGTTTTCTGCTGTTTGGTCGGGTTGTTGTCTCTTTGACACATTCCCCATTTCCATTCTCAATTTTATGTCTTTTTTCAGTTTAAATTCAAGTAAGCAATAATTTATGATTTTTAGCAATAAAAAAAAGCACGTAACAAAAAATAAAACTAACCTTTACAACATGAACATCATGAGAGGTAAATTAAATATGTTTGATAAATTAACCCAAAGACATTTTGTTTTTCTGTTTGTATCGTAAAATCTGTCATGCATGCCCATTTGTTGTGGCATAATCAAGACTCTACAAGGTGGTAAAAATGGTCAACATAATTTCTTATTTTTTCCAGGATATGTTATGCACTTCTTCTGACACTAAATTACAATCATTTGACGGAAAAATTTAACAGATTTCTTTTTTTGTAAATTTCAAATTTAAAAAACGCCTAATTGATAGGTGATTTTTTGGAATTTGAATAACATAAACGCCAAAATAAATAACTTCAAAATGCATGTCTGAGTTATTCTTCAATAGAATGCTTTTAGTCAAAATTCTAAGAAAAAAATAATATTTTTTTACCAGCATATCTTAAAGCTGAATATTTAATATGGAATTGATCAAAACAGAGGATTCAGATAAAAAATTACTCTGTAATCTGGCAAAACCTTTTATATTGAGTTATTGTCTTCTGGTTATATCTTTTTATGAAAAATTAGTCTTTAAAAGAAAGAGATACATTTAGAATAGTAAATTATCATCATGACAATGACTAAGATTGAATGGGATTTATAGCTCATTACAAAAATATATCTGCTTAAGATCTACATATTCGTCTACATTATTTTCCTATATTCTTGGGAATTTTAAACAGACTTGGAAAAAAAATCAAAATATTCCAGAATAATGTTGATGTATATTAACTGGAAATAAAAGTGTTCTCTTGTAACAACCCTATCTCCAACCTGGGACATTATGCAGATATATCATAAAATATATGTAAAATCAGCTTTAAATAATAACTAGTAGCATACTTTGTGTAAATTTGAAAACTTGAATATAAAACTCCAGAATTAAACATCAAATTGAAAAATGCAGTGAAAAAGGATAAATATATATATATAGCATGAATTCCATATAATATAGTTAGAGATCTCATTCAATGAACTTGTTATGAAATTAGAAAACAACTTTACAAGATAATTTGCATCTTTTCAGAAGTCTACAAATAATTGTAGTTCTAACTGCATCTATACCATTTAAAGATATAAATCTATATCCATAAAAATGTTCGATATTGAATTCAAACTTCATATTATTTGCAAATGTAAATGCTGTATAAAACGTAAAGAGAGTGTAAATCAAATATGATTTAACTAGCATTGAATTATTTGGACACATCTGAAAAATACATATTATCACCACCTATAAACTTGTTTTTCTTAAAAAAAACCTATTGATTCCTTAATACAAAAGGGGTCATACACACTTCTTTTTTAAGAATCATGGTAATCTATTTTGAGTTTTTGGTAGAAGTTGGATTGGCTTCACTCTTAAGTCAAATGTGATAACTTTTACTCATTCTTTTTTGAATTTTCATAATCTTGCTTATATGCATGAAAGTTTGAAAACAACAATAAAATTTGTTTAGTCATAAGATAAAATGCTGCCATACTTCAAGAGGTATGAATTATAACAGTTATTTATGTACAGAACAAATCAATATACAATGAACATAACTCTACACAACCTTTATATAAAAAAATAAAGTGTGTTTTGTCCCACTATTTTGTTGGTTTTCATTCAGTAAAGGTTAATTTTTATCCAAATCTAAATGAAAACAAATTATTTGAAAAAAACTGCATTTTCCTTTTAAAAGTAGCAGCTGTCATGATTGAAGAGAATATTTCAGAAAAGACAAATATTGTAAATATGAGGAGAAAGCCCAATTCCCGGTTTCGAATTAAAAGTATTCGTGTTAATATTTTCGAAAATTAACACCAAAACATGTTTTAAGGTGGTACCTAACACTACAGGGAGATAACTCTGTAAAAATCAGCTAAACGTTTCAATCACGTTGTATTGTTAAGGAAATATTAAGCTTCTCAATGATCAAAATTAGTGTTTGTCAAACTGCTATATAACCAATGAAATTTTTCCGATAAAGTGGTTGGTTCAAATTTTTTGAAATTTTTATATTTTTGTCAAAGGGTCAAAGTAAACATTTTGTCAAAATTTTATGAAAATTAAACGAGCCAAATTAATATTAGTCAAGGTGTTGGGTACCACCTTAACAACATCTTTACTAATCAATATTCATCAAACGGTGTAATGATATTTTAGCGTGTGAAAAATAATTACCCACGGACTCTGTAGATTCTGAAATGGTTAGTTAAGATCCAGGTATATTTATCCAAAAGTAGTTTGAACCTTGGTTTTACTTATGTACAGCAACTAGTGCTAAAAATATATACAAAATGTACAAAAAATCATTGTACAAAGTGAAAAAAAAAACCTGCTACATGTATAGTTATAAAAAAAACAAAGCACTTACACATATTCATACAAATCTTTACAGTTGTTTACAAATATACGATAAAAAATCTCATTCAACAAAAAATACTCAACAACATGAAACTGCCCTTTGATATTTCACTTATTCGTATTTTCATATACAGTAAACTTTTGATAGACTGTAAAATGGCAAGAACTTTTCATATTGTAAACATCAACCAATAAGATTAACAAATAGCTAAACTCAGAGGGTGTCAGAGAATATTACCTTCTTACTAATTATGTAAACCACTCGTTACTATCAATATTATTTTTATTACTAAAGTAATGTCTACTTAGATTTGTTACTGCAAAAATACTCTTAAAATTTTTAAATTTTCAGTCAGTACAAAACACAGTTTATTTTATAACTGTTGTCATTTTTAAAACAGAAACATATCTGAATCAAACGATAACTGAGACTAAGCTAAACATTTGATGTTGTACATCTATGGTACTTGTATTTGAGGTATTGAAAATATTTTCGAATATTGATATTACATCAGTTTGAAACAGGTCATATATCTGTATTTTATGTAAGCTTATGGCCAATTTAGTTCTCTGTGAATTTAAAACAGATATAATGGAAAAATGAAATTCTTTTAAATTTCATACAAGAAGGAATGAAATAAAAAAAAAGTCTTGCCATTTTATCAACAACAAAAAACATACATTTATTACCTGATTTTATAAAAGGTATGTATACATATAATCTACTTAAAACATTTATATTTAAAAAGGCAACAGTATTACAGCTAAACTTTTTTCTGAATATTTTTGTCTTTGCTTTTCCTTTCTGGTTGGCAGTTCTTTTAACTGAAACGAAAGAAGAGATGATTCATAATATATTATTTTCACAATTCTTCACCAAATGTCAATCCTATAGACATTACATGCGGCCATTAACTTTTTTTCTAAACTATTGTATGATCTTCTGGTGTTAATATACAATATCCATATCCATTCATATACATTTTTTATCTGTGGGTGTGTGTGTATGGAGAAGGATTTTGTTTTATGAATACATCATACCTTCCTTACCATTATGGTTTGTAACCAGGAAAGCTAATATACATTGTATTGATACAAATATTTGATATGAATCAGATATATATTTAAATTTCAATAAGGGAATGTGAGACCTTCTAATGTATACTAATTAGAAAATCTACGGATATCAACAGTCACATCAAAGAAAGTTGCATAGTTTCGCAACATGTAAAACATTCAAGAAAATGTGAAGGCTCCAAGATTGAAAATTGTAGTAGGAGTTTTTTTTGCATGGCATTTCACTCAACTTACTTAACTCCCATCATAAACTATACCATTAGCCAATTTGAACTTACTGCAACTCAGCAAAAATTCTGAAAAGTTGGATTAATTTCTCTCAAAGGTTACAACTAAATTTCACACCTTGCATTAAATAAGTAAAATACATTTTAAATATTTGATTTTAATTATTTACCGAACTAATTAAAAAAGTAAACTTATACCAAATTATGATTGTTCCCTTAGCTATATAAATTCTGAGCATAAAAAATATGAATTTACATCTCCAAGAAACGGGAAAAAAGAACAAAATTGATTGTTAGTTACTAAGTGTAACAAACAAATATCAGACCTATGCAAACCCGGGAAGTACTCATTTAACACAAGAAGGAATTTCCAAAAATTGGGAATGTAATGCCATGTTCACAAGAAAAGAAGCGAAATTTTATGATACAAAAAGAATTGTTTAATGTTCATGATTAATTCCATTGATATTTGATGACTAAGCTAAAAGGATATGCAATATTGGACTACGAGAAAAAATTCTCATCACTTTATACAAGGCTTTAAATAAACATTACAAATAGTGTTATAACGACAAAGTATTTTAAAACTGTATGGCACACAATACAGAATGGTATAGTGAGGTGCAATGGATTTCTTTTCTAAAAAAATGAAACTACCTAAAAAAATATACCAACCTTTATGCGTGGATATCCCTGACAGCACAACACAGAATCATGGCAAACACCATTCCTAAAATCTGTAAATAGACAAAAAATGCAAATCTAAATATCAAATTGTGGAAATACTTGTCTGGTAGATAAGAAGTTTAGAAGGAGTTCAGCGGTCATATGAGTTTGTGTAGTTTGTTTTAATGTTGTTCAACTGCTCTGCTCTTTTGCTTCAAAACTAACCTGAACTAAGTCAGATTGTGACATTGATATCAATCACACATAGTGCTATCTGTTAAAATGCTATTAAAGTGCTCTCTGTCTTTTGATAGTGACTTTGGTTGTCAGTCATTATCTGACTATTGATAGTGACTGTGGTTGTCAGAGTCATTATCTGACATTTGAAAGTGACTTTGATTGCCAAGAGTCATTATCTGGCTATTGAAAGTGACTGTGGTTTTCAGAGTCATTACCTTGCTATTGAAAGTGGCTTTGATTGTTAGGACTCATTATCTGGCTATTGATAGTGACTTTGGTTGTCAGAGTCATTTTCTGGCTATTGATAGTGACTTTGGTTGTCAGAGTCATTATCTGGCTATTGTTAGTGACTTTGGTTGTAAGAGTCATTATCTGGCTATCGATAGTGCATTTTGTTGTCAAAGTCATTATCTGTTTCTGGATAATGATTTTGGTTGTCCGAGTCATTATCTGGCTATTGATAGTGACTTTGGTTGTCAGAGTCAATATCTTGCAATTGATAGCGACTTTGGTTGTCAGAGTCATTATCTGGTTTATATTGATAAAGAATTTGGTTGTCAGAGTCTTTATCTGGCTATTGATAGTGACTTGGGTTGTCAGAGTCATTATCTGGCTATTGATAGTGACTTGGGTTGTCAGTCATAATCTGGTTATTGTTAGTGACTTTGGTTGTTAGAGTCATTATCTGACTATGAATAGTGACTGTGGATGTTGGAGTCATCATCTGGCTATTGATAGTGACTTTGGTTGTTAGAGTCATTATCTGGCTATTGATAGTGACTTTGGTTGTTGGAGTCATCATCTGGCTATTGATAGTGATTTTGGTTGTTAGAGTCATTATCTGGCTATTGATAGTGACTTTGGTTGTTGGAGTCATCATCTGGCTATTGATAGTGATTTTGGTTGTTGGAGTCATCATCTGGCTATTGATAGTGATTTTGGTTGTCAGAGTCATTATCTGTCTATTGATAGTGATTTTGGTTGTCAGAGTCATTATCTGGCTATTGATAGTGACTGTGGTTGTCAGAGTCATTATCTGGCTATTGATAGTGATTTTGGTTGTCAGTCTGGCTATTGATAGTGATTTTGGTTGTCAGAGTCATTATCTGGCTATTGATAGTGATTTTGGTTGTCAGAGTCATTATCTGGCTATTGATAGTGATTTTGGTTGTCAAAGTCATTATCTGGCTATTGATAGTGATTTTGGTTGTCAGAGTCATTATCTGGCTATTGATAGTGACTTTGGTTGTCAGAGTCATTATCTGGCTATTGATAGTGATTTTGGTTGTCAGAGTCATTATCTGGCTATTGATAGTGATTTTGGTTGTCAGAGTCATTATCTGGCTATTGATAGTGATTTTGGTTGTCAGAGTCATTATCTGGCTATTGATAGTGACTTTGGTTGTCAGAGTCATTATCTGGCTATTGATAGTGATTTTGGTTGTCAGAGTCATAATCTGGCTATTGATAGTGATTTTGGTTGTCAGAGTCATTATCTGGCTATTGATAGTGCATTTTGTTGTCAAAAATCCTGTAATTACACTCCTTGGATATCACACAACAATAGGTGATGACGTTTAATAGACAAATGAATTGAGATCCCATAGAAAGAGATAATAAAGTTCTAGTCAATGTAATCATGGTGTATTAAAAATAATAACTAATAAATGTTTTTAAATATACAAAAACATTTAACACATCACCGTAAAACCGTAATAATTCACTCATTCCATACATTCATGAATTAATGTATTGGTAGGTCAATCAATTAATATTATACACCTATTGACTGGGTGTGAGGGTAATAGCAAGTTTGTTGTCCCTGAGATACCAACTATTGCTCGAGGCAAAGCCGAGAGCAATAGTTGGTATGCGAAGGGACTACAAACTTGCTATTACCCGCACAACCAGTCATTAGGTGTTTTATTATACTGAACAACACAGTCATTAAGTGTTTTTATATACCAAATTAACTAATTTTCTAAAAGTCTACATATATCATCTGAAAGAAAAGAAAAAAATGTCACATAACTTGACATGCACAAGATGAACTATACGTTTTTTTTATAGTTCTTCTTGTATTTGTAAATATTTCATTAATTCCAATCAAGACTAGAAATACTTGTGTTAAATTTTCCGTGCATATGATAAATTTAAGCTAAAGTACACCAAACGCAAATTCGCTTTTAAAATACGACGACCGAACCCATATTATGAATAAGATACTATATTTTAGATCTCTAAAAAATGCGCACGAAGATTTTCTCTCTTTTATAATTGCTTCTTGTAAGTGAAATTACAATCAACACAAACAGATTATACCGTTTACAATATTAGAGTTTGACGTTGCCAAGCAAAATAGTCAATGACATCATTATTGTCAAATGAAAAATAAGCATGAAAAAGTACGGGAAAGATGATTATGAAACTATTAACCGGGGTAATAGTCTTTGAAACTATTGACTGGCAAATAGTCTGTGGAATGAAATAGCACAACTATTTCATTATTTTTTATATAGAAAAAACATACTGAGGTATAATAATTGTCCATATTTGGTATTCTATAAAAAGTAGTATATAATTATATGAATAAAAAATTCAATAATGTTGGACAATTTAAAAAACAAAACACTTTACAGATCTGATAATTGTATAAATTTCACCTGAGTCCAGTAGTCAGCACTTCTGTATTCTTTGAATAGTTCAAAATACTAAGGATTTATTTTACCCCAAGAATAGATTACCTTAGCTGTATTTAGCAAAACCTTTCTGAATTTTTGGCCCTGAATGCTCTTCGACTTTGAACTTTATTTGGCCTTTTAACCTTTTGGATTCAAGCGTCACTGATGAGTCTTTTGTAGACGAAACGCGAATTTGGCGTATATAATTATAAGGCAAAAAAAATAAAATATGTGAGTTTACTGTCACATGCTGAAAAAAAAAAATTTGTCGGTAGGTCGGATTTTTTTTTTTTTTATTTTTTAATTCTTTTTTTATTAGGTGGCGGCGAGTTCAATTGTTGTTTCTCGAAACAATTATCTACATACTACATACAGAGAAACAGAAGACAATATAATGGTGTACATGCTTGTCTATCAGCTAGTTTTCTGGCACTGGAGGCCGTCATTGTTGTTTAAAACGGTAAATACCGGTATACGTGACGGAAAAGGCGGGATTTTCCGGAATTTCAGAAAGATGCCGATAAAAAGTTAGGGTCGCGGCAATAAAATGAGGGTCGGTCAGGTGACCGTAAACACACATATTTTTTTTATTTGGCCTAAGCCTGGTATCTTTGATGAGTTTTTTTCTTCTGATAAATAAACAGCTATATACATAAAGATGTTCAACAAATTTTTATGGGATTTAGAGGGAAGATTTGGTGTAGGGTGATACATTTTTTAACCAGTAATGCGTGTGTAATAACAAAGCATTCATATGAAACCGACTTATAGTATGCAACTCAGAGATTGAGATTATTTATTTACACAAACCTACCATTGAATTGTAAGAGATATGTCCTTTAACAAAGACAGACATCTTATGAACTAAGAAATGGTTTTTAAAGTCTAACTGAACAAACCTGAATAATGAATTCTTGTTTTGCTAAAAAAAAAAAAAAGAGAATGTCCAAATTACATTGATGTTTTGGCAACATCCATCGGGTGTAGTAATATATGATATAAATACTCACCAATATAAGTGCTATTCCGAACAGTACACCTGCTACTACAACAAAATTCTTTTTTATCCATTCAGAAAATATGGTAGTACAACCCTGTAAAATTTAAGTAGTATTACTGGAAAGTGCAAAACAATTACCAAACATGAAGCTGAAAATGATTTGTTATATTATGTTAACAAAGTATTTAAATTCAACACAATCAAAAATAGCAGTAAATGGTTGCCTTAAATGAAGAATTTAAGGAGTTCTGGAATGGAACTTGAAAGAATTTTTTATATTATATCAGTAAAAGCATGCTCTTGTAAAAGAACCAAAGTGAATTAAAATACTTCTGACTAATTCTAAAAGCTTACTTTGGTATCAAAAATGGCTTCACAGATCATAGGATGAGCACATGATGTAGGTGCATAGTCTGTCAACCCGTCAGCTCCACAACATTTGAACTACAATTTAAAACAAAAAAAATTAAAATGAGCAATGTTTAAAATAAGCCACCATTTTTATATTTTCATAAATGATTCAAGTTGTGTACAAATTAGTACAAATGTTTTTTTTTACAAAATGTCAGATCATTTATCGTTACAGACTGTGCTATACTGTTATAACTTATCAGTTTGTAAAGAAAGTTCAAACGTGGCAGCATATTAGAATGGTAAATAATTGGATGTTTTAAAACCATGTGACTTGATTTTAATGATAATGTGATGTATACTTTGTAAGCAATGCTTTAATCCATGCAAGCATTATTTCAACAATTTGAATAGCATGTTAGGTCATGACTTACGTTTTCCTGGATCACTTGCATGAAGTTCGTAGCGTCTTCATTGCCATCACACGTGTCTTTCACCTTCTTCTTCAGAACTTCTGAGACAACATTTCGGAACTGTGGATAAAAACAAATGTTCTTCTCTATGTTAAATCATTTCAGCACGTTTGAAAATAAAATAACAGTATCAATGCTGTGGTAACACGAGCCACATTCACATATATAATCAAATAATTTGAAATGGTATTTCAAAACCCGGTGTATAATGTCATTTTTCGAATGGACGCCCTGACATACAATCTTACCTTTGTGGAAAGTTATTCATATCTTTATTATTTATTACAGCAACATATTTTCAATTTTACCTTTTATTTAAACATATTGGACAGTACATGATACATATCCCACATTCAGTGCTATTAAGTAAAACACTTTCATAATATTCAATGGGTTTCTTTAATTTCAGTAACAATTTGAATATTTTTCTTTTTGGTCGTCTTTCATTTTTTGAAATGGCATTGTCAGTTTGTTTTCGACTGATGAGGTTGAATATCCCTTTAGTATCATTCGCCTCTCTGTTATATAGTAAATCTACAAATCTTACACGTTATATTTCATAAATTTTAATTATGAATTTATTATTGGTGTGGTATATTAACTTGGACAAGTCAACTTATGAAACTTACCCCATCCTTGGCAACAATCATATAAATTCCTATTCCCAGTAGAGCACAGAATATGATAAATAGACAGGCGAAAAACTGAAAATCAGAAAATAAAATTCATATACAATGTAAAAATAACTTATCATTACCTATATTTGTTCTTTTCCAATCTTAAGATCTATATGTATCGTGCACTGTGAGATCTGATTATTACCAGAGGGCATCCTAAAATCATTAATTACTTGCATCGTTCTTGTGTTTAAGTTAATATGTCGGAGATCTTCCGGGACAATAGAAAAAATCATTGTATAATAGAAAAGGTCACGATTCAAAAATAAATAAATGCATTTAATACCGATGCTATACATCTATAAATTTAACAATGAAAGGGTTGAGAAATATTATATTTGTCAAATAAGGATCCAAGGCTTGTCTGGTGGTCCTCGTGTCTTGAGAACAGGAGGTCTTAGGTTCGAACCTCGACCGGAAATCTGTTTGCTAAATCTTTTTCGAATTTTTGGTCGACTTATTTTATCTATTGTTTTCAAGTTTAAATGTTTTCAATTTGGCAGTGGTGTTTTGAATTTTGCGAAGTAATGTGAACTATTAGTGTTTCCCAGTTTTACAAATACTTACCAATACTAACATAATCTGATTTTCCCTGATAGCTCCACAGCATCCTAAAAAGCCTATCACCATTATTATAATACCAACTACTATAACAACATAAGCTGCTGTATAAAGGAGGGAAAACTCATCTACTCCGTCGGTGTACTTGTCAAACTCGTCGTCAACTAAGATCCATATTCCTACTCCTAGCATAGCACATCCTAGTAACTGTAAATTAAATAATAAACAGTATAAATATAAAAGGTTAGAACACAATGGTAAAAAGTTGGAACATAAAGGTAAAAGGTTAGTCTTTTGTCATACAATCATGATAATGGTAAATAATTTCAATTTTGTTTATTGAGTCTTATTTCATTCGTGAACGTCATGATAACCAAAAGGTTATGCGCGTATAAAGCCCTTTCGTCCGGTCTTAGTGTATTTCATATGGATTATTAAAGCATAGATACTCGGACTGGGAACTGGACAATTGTCAGCTGAAGCCTTTACTCATAGATCTATGTGATTTGTGTAGCAATGCATACTCTCTCACGGTGAGCATGGTTTGTGTAGCAATGCATACTAGCTCTCTGTATGTTTTATGTATCAATGCATACTCTCTGTATGTTTTGTGTAGCAATGCATACTCTCTGTGAGCATGTTTTGTAAAATTGGTATCAAAGGTTTGTCCCATGTCTCTATCAACAATTTCCTGTTTCAGTTAGTGGGTTGAATACCTGCCACGACTTATTATATTGTTAACACATGGCATGAACAGAGGGTGCCGTGTGTGGAGCAGGAAATGATAGCTCTTCCGCTGTGTCTTAGTTCACTCTGTTTTCTGTTGGGTTCGTGTTGATTTTAGACTAATATACAATGGTCGTCCCCATATACAGTTATCTCAGATATATCCTTTTTTTGGGAAAACGTTGAATCTGATGAAGAATAAATAATACGCTTAATGAGGGTCTGGATGGGGTTCCTTCGTTTCTGTATTCTTTAATTGTTTAGGCCACTTTTCTCTATTCTTTATATTTTTTGCCCATTATTCTCTATTCTTTATTTTTGGTGGTTCATTTTTCTCTATTCTTTATTTTTTGTGGTTCATTTTTCTCTATTCTTTAAACCCCCATCCACACCCTCCTTGATATGTTCAGTTAAGACTGAGTACAAAATCAGTAATCCAGTGATTGTATCGTCCCTTATTTACTTTTGTTATTAATAGATATAAGAAGATGTGGTATGAGTGCCAATGAGACAACTCTCCATCCAAGTCAAAATTTATAAAAGTAAACCATAAGCATGCTACAGTTATGACTAAAACAATTTTTTTTTAAATCTTTATTTTCTAACTCCTCTTTAAAAGGGACGACAAAGAATGGCTATCAATCTTGTGTACACGAGAAATATATATACAATATAAGTCTCTGCTTGATGTACCAATACAACTTTCTATATAATTTGTGGAAAATACTTTCATCGTGGATATAAAGTCCTATTTTTTTCAGAGATGACTGTTCTGCACAAGGAGGGAGGATTTTGATAGATTGACCCCCTGGTTTGAACATGTTTGCCCTCTTGTACATTCCATTTGTGACTTTTTCACTTCAATTATCAGTTTGAAATCAATAACTAAGCACTTATATGATATATGATTATTTACAATGCATATTTCAACCTTGAAAGTTTTTTCATTTATGTCATTTAGTATTTAAATGGTAAATATGAAACGCATTCATAACTTATTTTCGTTATGATAATATTCTAAGTCAAAAATGAATATGCGTGTTTTCTACCTATATTTCGTATAAGGAGGACAATAAGCGAAGATTAAATGGACTTGATGACTTCATTTATGGTTAAGAGATCATAGGCCACATGTCAACATCGCAATTAAGTGTGATCACTAAGTATATAAATGACACTACAATCAAACGAAAACAATGCAAACAAAATAACTTAGTGACATTTAAAACGAAAACACTTGTGACAAAAAGAAAGCTAAAAAGTCAAAATATAAAATATAAATAAGCTGTAAACATGATATAGAAATATTTTAGACTTATTAAAACTGCGATTAGTATCTTCATTTATATATATCTATGTTCATACTAACTCTTAATATAAACTTTCGTCTCAATCAATGTTTACAATTGACTTTTTCATCAGCAAATTAATAAAAATCATATTAACTTCATTCTGATTAATTTACCATGCGATATCCTGTTGTCATAGTAACGGTAAATAATTAGACAGAAATATGGCAGACTGATATGTCGAAACAGTTGTTATCAGTTGTGTAAGAAGATAGTTATACACTAAGACATGTTTTGTGCTACAAATATCGAAAGATTCTTTCTCTGTCCAGAAAAAATGTTTGCTTGACTTTCCACAATCACACAAAAGTTTATCGTCCGATATGGTTTCTCAATTTTAGTTACCAGAGACTCAGTTGAGCATACACCAGTCAACCATTATTTATTATCCACAAAATGTTTGTGAGATCACCCCAGATTTTGGTAGGGTTCGTGTAGCTCGGTCTTTAGTTTTCTATGTAGTGGTTTGTGGACTTGTTTGTCTTTCCGTCGTCTTTGTTTTTGTTTTTGGTCCTGGTGTAAGTTTCTCTTAGACTTGCAAGTTTTAAATGTCCCCTTGGTATCTGCCGTCTTTTGTATTCTTCGTATAGGTTACATGATATATGATTGGTCGTATCATCTAATGTAAATAGTCAATAGTTTTCACCATCTTGTAAGTATTTGGTTGACCAGACAAACCCTTCAGCTCCCAAACTTTTCGCATAATACAGCTTTCGGTGTTTTTATCTTTTAAATTGATAATTTAACGTTATTGACTGACGAGGAAAAACTTATGTTTGATAAGCTCCCTAATTACCCAAAACATACAGAATGAGTTTTAGGTTCAGTTATAATGTGAGCAGGAGGACATTAGTACCTTAAATATTTGCTCATTCCTTCATTATTAGGGCCAAAATGAAACTTGTGCAAATGGTTTCCTACCTACACTATTTTAGGCCTTAAAAATAGAATGACCTCTAGTTTTTTTTGACTTTTTTAAAAAGTGAATCGAGATAATCTTGCCTGTGGTCCTCATTAGTCAATTTAATAAATGAGGATTACATATCCTACCTACCCACTATCTATCCACCTACCTACCTATCTATACACCTACCTACCTATCTATCCACCTACCTACCTATCTATCCACCTACCTACCAATCTATCCACCTACCTACCTATCTATCCACCTACCTACCTATCTATCCACCTACCTACCTATCTATACACCTACCTACCTATCCTATCTTACCAAAGCAGGAAACCATTAACACATATCGTGTTTTGTTTGGTCTGGGTATGTGAAGTTAAGCATGACGTCAAAAAGTATTTTATTCAATTCATTTGAAGATATTTCCACCTATCGTAAAAACACATTCAACACTTTAATGTATGGCCTAGTTAACTGTATCCTCTAACTTTAGTTAGGCGTTTTAATTTACTATACACATTTATCGAAGTTAATAAAACGCTATCTCAAAATGTTTCGATACACAGGTGTACATTTGTGCTTGATTTCAGGTCACAAGGTTTTTTTATCGATTTAAATTTTGTATATATCGTTTGTGGGTTGTTTTTATTTTCGGCTGAGGTCAAGACGTCCCTATTTTGACAGAGAGCCTGATGTATCAAGACACACATTGTACATGTTGTAGCTGGTAAGAAAATCAACTATCTATCATTGTCTATAGAACGTGATGTACTCCTCAACCCCCTGAGCTTTTGATATCTAAACACTTTGGTGATCTAATTTTGTTGCATATAAGAGCGTCCCAAGTTGTGTATATAGGGAAGTAACCCAAATAATTCAGTCCCTCCCCGTAATCGATCTCTCGTACTTGCGAATGAAGTAATCGTAGATCAGCGGAATATAACACTGAATTATTCGGGTTAAAAGAGACATGAGAGAAGGGTATTCGGGCAATATGTAACTTCATATTTAAAAAAATATTATATATATACATATATTTCTGACTATGAGACGCAATAGACGTCATATATGGTTTAACAAGAAACAAAGATGTGTGGATGCAGCAGAATAATTTCCTTGTCTGTGATGTATTCTCTAATATTTTACAGATATGGGTTATTGCTTGCGAGAGAGCTGTCTTAATCATGGCAATCATACCAGGTCTCCTTATTTTTGTATATTGATTAAAGGGTTTGATGCTGATTATAATATTCATATTGTGTCTTGAATTAGCACCCAAATCCTTTCTTTTCAATTAAACCATCATTTTATATCCATTTTACATATCTGAGCTCGTATAAACATGATGAAAATGTTATTATAAAACCAATGATTCCAATAAACTCTCGCAACAAACTAAATCCGATACAATAAAGTTGTTAAAACTTCTACAATCTATATGTATAATTAATTTCGCAGGGCTTCATTGATCGCCTCACTACTCATGCTACACTGAGTCACAAATGCTTTTTATAGTAAGAAATGTTTAAAATAGAACCACGACAAGAAATTGGAATGAGAAATGTTGTCAATTGAGGAACTACTAGCATTTATCTTTGGACGTTGTAAAAAAAAAACTATCAATTATGCTATGCTGTTCAGTTCATAAAATTTATTAATAAATAAATGCCGTCTTGTCCGTGAAATATAGAATATCTTCTTTTAATGAATGATGGAATGCAGTTAAATAAAGAACCCAGTTGCAAATATTTCATGCAAATTCGTGTCCTTGAACAAATAGAAGATCATCTTGCTTAATTTCTCACAGCAGTAGTATCATTTTTTGTTCTTTTATTGAATGCAGTTCGATGAAGAACCCCGTGATAAACATTTCATCCATATATCATTACGAATATAAATTGCAAATGAGTGCAAAAAAATCGTTAAAGATAGCAGCTCAACTCATCTTAAAAGGTATATATTGTTATAAAGCTGGGAATGAATCGGAACTTTCATTCTTATCTTTTCTCACTGGTCAAATTATTCAGCTTTTAATTAAATAATAAGATACATAATATCAATTCACATTCCTGTAACCGTCTTGTGCACACTTTTCTTGTAAACAGTGCATGCATTTTGATTGAAAATATGTCGCTACGCTGGATGCTCCTAACGTCAGTTCATCCTCAATATTCAACAAGATTTTTTTCGTGTTTAACTACACAAATATCTAACACTTCACACTGATGATTGCGTTATGCAAATAAGACAGTATTTAATATTCGAGTACTCATGCAAAGATACGTGTACATATGATAAGATCGTAGGCGTGAAATTTGAGGGTCTTCACCACTTCAAAGTAATTGCGATAAACACCGTCACGCTTGATGATAAAAGAGAAGAAATCGCTCTACATGTAGTACCGAACCTTAAATAGCGGATGCACCTTCCTTTCAAGAATATGTCCGAGATAGAAGTTGCAAGCCATGGAAAAGGCGCTTTAATCATTGTACAAGCTTCCCCCGTCCTCTCTTTTCTCTCTTTTGCCTTTGAATACATTGTTTGTAAATCATGCATTTATATATTCAACAACATATTTTGAAAAATTGTATTAGATGTTTAACAACTTTTTTTATTTAGGAAAGGGGGTGCTAGGTTTCCTAGCTGTTGCGGAGTAAAATATCTGGCCCGAATTGGCCTATATCATTGTATATATGCAATATGCACTTTTCTTCTAGTGGTTGTGTAAATTTCCAGCCCTTCGTCCCAATCTACACAATTTATAAAACCGACCTGAAGATGGTTAATTGTAATTTTGTCCTCGTCCTGATTATGCAGGAATCTTCAACTTCATTACTCATCAAAATCCATACTGGAATCTAATAACGAGGACTTGTGCGTTTGTGAGCATGGTGAGTATTGGTGTACTTCGCAAAGAAAGTTATTTTTATTGTTATGAAATACTTGAAATTGGATGTACAGAAAGCAACACAAAGTCCAGTGGCATAGCACCAGTGTAGCACTGTAAAACATTTTTCCCATAAAAATCTTACTCATGATAATCTTTCAGCTTCTGAGGGGCTGTCGCCCCCCCCCCCCCCCCCCTTCCGACCCCCTGCTTACAATTTATTTTCCAGTGGCTACGCCACTCAAATCAACACATATTAACATATTAAGGTACACGAATCATGTTTAAGACAGACTTAACTGTCTATAGTATTTGAGGGAAACCAAGACCCCAAATATTTCATATACGGGATATGGCCACTTAAATAATTACTTTGATTAAATTGCTGAACACAAAACGCGTCAAACGATATTATTGTATTGTACAATATGTATGAAACCACGCATTTTTTCAGTGATGTCCAATTTTAGCCCGATAACGATAATGTTTTTCATTACAGTTTGATTGAAGGACATATGGTATAATATAGTACACAGAAACAGCTACACAACAACACAGTCTAAACACAGCAGATTACGCATATGACTTAAAACAATGAACAACCACCCATATCGTAAAAATATAAAACAGAGAGAATTATCATTCTGTCAAAATATAGACTGACCACGTTCAACAGGACAATATTTACAATTAATTCATATAAAAGGGGGATATTTATTTTGTCAAAATTTCTTAGCCTAAAGCATGGGAGAAACATCCACATATTTATGTATTATCTCTTTTCATGTCTGATAACTTTATTATCTATTATATAATGTAATAACTAGATAATCATAATAAATCTGACTCGATCAATCATATCATATTTCTCATCTTAAGGATAAATGATTGTTTGTTTAAGATAACCTTATCATAAAAGTTATTTAGGTTAATCATTTCCTGGGAAACATTTATACTGTGTAACAGTATGTTCCGTTTGTAATATTTTTTAGATACTTAGTCAGATAATTTTCCTTCCTCCATTGATTAATCTTAAAATACTACTGTCCGTCGGCATCAAGTTTTTCTTTAAGTTGTTCGCTTATTATCCCAGTATTTGTCAACTTGTTGGCAGCTTTTCCATTTTGCTTTGTTCAGTCCCAAATATTTCACAGGATTCACAAGCGCGACATGTATGCGACATGCATTCAAGCAGGTTAACTGGATTATGATAGCATTCAAACAGACGTCGATTTAAAGACATTAAGGATATAAAGTAGTGTCCTGATATCACCATTAAATGAAGCAGATCAAATATGTTAATCTATAGAAATTTTAGACTATTTAATAACAACTTTTCTGTTACAGTAGTTGTAAGAAAACTACGCGCTGGCTGACCTAAATTTCGAATACGGACAATAGATCATAAACCTTTACCTTTTTATTACTGATTGAGGCATCATAAAAAGCCGATTTAAATTTGCAAGTTGTATGGCTCCCTTACTAAATAAGTCCGCACTTAACTACCCTATAAATTTAGCTTTATTTTAATGCCTTTTATATTGAGTTAAATTCCCCATTATATGAATCCGACAACACATTGTTATAAAATCATACGGTTCAGTTAATCTTCATATAAAAATTTACACAACATGTTTTAAAAAAATTCAATATTTCAATCGTTATTGTAGTGGTGTTACTATCATACACACTAAAATCAATTAATTCATTATTATAACAATTACAAGGTAATTTTTATCAGGAAGATGGAGACATCAAATGCATCCGGGAACTTGTTCCTATTATAAATCGTTTATGAATGTTGTACATCGTTTTTGATATTGTTACGTACATCGTCTTTGATATTGTTCCAAGCTGATAGAACAAATGTATAATGAGCAATACTTCATTGTATTTGCCAGCATTTTGTTTGAGTCATAATTTTCAGTTGAGAGCTCTCAGAGGGGAGGGACGTAGCTAGCGAACAACTCAATATAGCAATACAAGATATTGGCTTTGTAAAGGTTTTAAATGCTCATGCGAAAATAATACATTTGTAATAAAAGTTAACCCTTCAACATGAACATAAATGTAACTATGGATAAAATAAGATGAGACAGCAATGTAACGACATAAAATTATGTTCATTTCATAAGTAAAGACACCATGATTTATATAGTTACAAGCGAAAGACATACTTATATACAAATATTGCATTACCCGAAAAGAAGGTAGTTTGTATTCTAATGATGTATTCAGATTTGAAATAAAGAAAATCGGACGACAAGATATTGAAACTCTATGTCACAACTAAATTTCTACGAAAAATGGTATATTCCGTTTATCATACATCTAAAGTAAAATTAAGTTTTTCTTATAGTGCACAGCGAGTATATGGAAAGTTTTCCCTGTACAGGGATTAAGTATGGGTCGTTAGGAAGGGCTAAACAAACAAGTGGATAATTTCTGCACTATAGTCTGATATACAAATATGTCTTACTGTACAATTTACAGGAAGGGACGTGGTCCATCATGATCATATACGACCAGATGGGAAAAACATATTCAAGTCTCATATGGTGATTGGTTATGAAATTAGTCATGTAACAATAAGATATCATCAATGCTGTTTTCAAAATTTCCTCATGTATTCAATTGATCTACCATTTTACATCTTTTCATTTTATTTCTAGTTTATCTTCTAACAAGTCAATTTCCGTCGTCACCTTGCATCAACATTTCTGATGAGTCAAGGTCCTTCGTCACCTTGCATCAACAGTCAAGGTCCGTCGTCACCTTGCATCAACATTTCTGATGCACGCCTTTGCATTCTTGATATTTTAAAAACTTTAATTCGATCTACACTGAATTCTCTATTATTTTTCATTTCGGAAGCAAGTACTTAAATGTAGGATAATACATAAAAAAAAGGATCTAACAGCGTAAGAGGGTACTTAATTTAAGTGTTTTATACGTAGAGGGTGAAATGCACACATCACAATTTAAATTAATATCATCGGAATTTTGGATTGGTTGTTAGGTCGTTGGCGTTTTTTAAAAATAGATTTTCCCCGAACATTCATTATTGTAATGTTTACTTCTTAATTGTTGCTTGTTTAACATCCAGTACCAAATATCACATGCATTCGTATTCAAGACAACAAACTATTTGTGCATGATGGGGAAATTAGACTCGGAGGATTTGTTGGAAAGGGATTGCAAGTTCCAAGCTACCTACATTTTGTGTTACAATGGTAATGTGCAGAAAGCATGGCACTTTCTCTACAATATCATCGGATTTATCATACCATGGAAGTAAAGTCAATATAATACTTCCATGATCATACCCATCCAACCGGACTTTACCCCGTATTTATACATCCGCACAGCCAAAACGGAGACTCCTCTTGAGTATGGATCAGTCTAGAAGTCTAATAAATAGACGGATATGCATAGTGTGGAAGGAAAACACTCCTTCCCTTTGCCGAACATAATAATTTGCACAGATAGATAAATAAACAGATTAACAAAACTTTGACATAATTGCCTAGATATAATTTCTGACAAAAGGAGCTCGCCCTTATCGCCTGAAACAAGACACTGACACAGTGATGTAGGAATGTATTAACATCAAAAGAACCTACTAATATGCTCCAGGAAATCTTATTAAAAATGTATACACATTAAATATATAAATACAATTATTTGTATGGGAGCATACTTCGGTACGTGCATACGGGCAACATTAAATGATTTATTGAACCTTATTTTAGTCATCAGAACAATATATTAAAAAAAGCAAATCCTTCGACTTTTCAAAGCATAATTAATTGTGTTCAGAAATTAAAAAAAAACACTCTTTTCTTATTTTTTGGATTATAAAGATGTATAAGATAAGATAAGATTTTTTTCCAATTGAAGAGCAAAGCAATTTATTACAATGATTTTAATAATTGATACAATAATTTGGATAATCATGTATAAATATGAATATAATGAACTAAGTTCTATAGATCTGAAACCACAGCCAGACCAGAGCCATAAGCATATAAGTAAATAAAACAGCAACATAGCTGATTATAAACGTCATTTTGTATACGTGCATACAATTACGAAGGATGATGTCTTAAGGTTCATCTATACACCAACAAAAATGCCTGTGTTTACACCATGAAATTTTCTCTGAATGCAGACAAAACTGTGTAATTCTAATAGTTTTAAATCCTGGCAGCACCTAGATATATACAAGTTGTATTCATTTTGTGTTTTAAAAAGAAAAAAACTTTTGTGGATTTTGCTAAACATTTTCTTTCCTTGCCACAGGTGGTGTAAAAATAAACAAAGTCATGTGAAATCTTTGAGATGGTCCCCCTCAGGTAATGATTGTATTGTATCATATTAATTGATATGGACAATAGAGGGACAATAGAAATCTACTCACAACAAAGGTGATTTAAATAGTTGAATGAGTGGACTGTATCAAAGAAAACTCAGGTGTTTGTTTATTTCACCATCTTCTGTGGCAAGGAAAGAAAATGTTCATCAAAAGTTTTTTTTTAACTTTTTAGAACATAAATTGGATGTAACATTAATTTATCTAGGTGCTGCCAGGCATTAAAACTTTTTAAATTGCACAGTTTTGTCTTAACTCAGAGAAAATTTCATGGTCATACAGCCATTTTTGTTAAAGTGTATAGATGAACCTGAATTCAACAGTTAATATTGAACAACAATGATTTTTTTCTTATCCTGCTTATAAAATTTTGTTCAAAAGACTTTTAATGCTTGTTGATGAGTAAGGTCTACACCCATTTTAACTTTTAACGCAAACATGTAAAGTATTTTTACAGAGGCGTAAAGATTGATGTTATCATCAATTTATCAATCAATTTATAGATTATACGTGTAATATAGTTCTGGGTTATTATTTACACCGGACATCCCATCTAGAGCCCTAAACGCATACAAATTGTGTATGCAGAATTCCAATCTATTTATAAAGCCAGTAATCAATGACTCTGCCGATCAATACAAACGATATCTTCATGAACAATTTCCCGCCATGGTTTTCCAAAGAAAATGGCGAATGTAGGTCATATTTGTTTTGATATTAAATCGGCTATGCCAATTTTCGTTTTGTTCTACCCTGAAATAGATCTATGAATAAATATCACAAATTGACACATTACAATACAAACAGATTTTTAATGGGCATGCACTTAATATGATACGCCACTTCCCAGCTACCAGTGTAATTAGAAATATAACGTTATACATACCCAAAATAAAAAGTTAAATCCAAACATTAAATATTTAATGCACGTATGACAACTTCCGAGCGGCATGATTGCAAATTTTGTCTAAAATCCCTTAAAATTGATAGAATTTAACACACTAACTCCTTGGAAATATATCCCAGCTACCTGTGTAACACGATCAAGCGAAACGTTCTGCAACGCGTCAATGACTACGGGATTCAGAGTCGTAACACTGGTGCAGATCTGCGGTCAACAAACACACACCGACGCAAATGCCTGTTAAATGTTATCAAAATAATTATGGCAAAACTGTAATAGTTGAACTGAACTAATGGCTTATGAATTATGCAGGTCTAATCTCGGCAATGTTACAATTATTCAAATTTAGAATGTATGTGTATAGCGATAAAAATCTAATACATATTCTCTTGAGGGTCTTTATCTTTCAAATATATCTGTTATTGTTATTAATCGTCTTGTATATATGATATATGAATATATAAAGTACATGTACATAATCACACAAAACTACATGTACTTGGATTATAACCATGTACTAAAATTACGTAAGGCGTATCAAATGTCTTTACCTAACATGGTGGGGCGAGGTTTTAAAGGTGATCTATTTATAGTGAAAATGTAATTTTCAATTGTCCCGTAACAATAGTTATAAAGATTTGAATAAAGTGAAAACACACAGAATAACTATTCATTTTCAATTTTAATTCGAAAAATTAACCTTGGTAACAAATAGTGTAATCTAGAGGATGTAATATTCCAGAATAATTTTCCATTTGGAACATATAATAAAGGAACATATATATATATTCCACGACCCTTGCACTAAATTAACCCCGTTACAATAGTTAATACAATTTGAATGAAGTGAAAACGCACAGAATAACTATTCATTTTCAATTTTAATTAGAAAATGTTGACTAATATCTGTTTAACAAACAGTGACAAATATTACAGGCATATTCGGGGAATATGTCTTTAATGAGTTTTTTATATTCATGGAATACACCCTGCTTGTGTCAACGTATATCTATTCCTCCTACAAACATGTATATGGAAACTTTGTTATAAGCAATGATATATACTACTATAATACATGTTACTATTGGGCTCTTATTCCCTTCTTAACAAATAGTGTAATCTAGAGGATGTAATATTCCAGAATAATTTTCCATTTGGAGCATATATAATAAAGGAACATATATTCAACGACCCTTGCACTAAATTAACTTTTAACGTTCTATCTCTCGAGGCAACAGTCCTACACGAAGACATGCCACCCTATCCGAATACATGAGTCTCACTCCGAACCAACCAGTCTTCACCTTTTCTTATAAATGTTTTGCGGAGAAGCAACTCTTACAAACCAGAAAATACACCATTAAAACACAAAGGCCACAAGAATACTATTCGCTGTGTCAAAAGGTGTCTCTCTGAATAAACTAACTTTTTAAGGGTTAAACATTATGAAGATGTCTTAGTTTGATATTTCCTGGTATTATAGCCTTTTTCCCTTTTATTTGATCATCTTTTCCATTTATCATACACTGGATCGCATTTTCAACACATTCAACAAAAAACTCGTATATGCTTTTGCTATTTTAGACAGTATGTCCACGCGTATGTCTCTTCGTACGCCCGTCCATCTGTCCAAAAGCCGCAAATTCTCTTTGAATTCATAATTTCCAGTATATATGTTTAAATTCACATTCAGTATTTGGAAACGGGAAACGCAGCTTCAATTTTTATTTTTATATATTAAGGCGATGTCGTTCTAAGGTCATGCAGCTTAAAACATAAAAAAAGTCAGACAATTTTTTCTACTCCTATGTCGTACAAAAAAAAAAAAAAAAAAACCCGAGTTGTTTTCTTTTCTTTATTTGCCATAATTTTGTTCGCAATTTTATGATTTATTTAATTTGGCAGATTTTTAGAGTTGTCTTTAATTTCTTTAGTTTTGTTTAACACAAATTTTCGTTTTATTACTACATTCCCGACCTTTTATGTGAAAATAAAAGCTTTTTTTTTTTTTAATTTTTCTCTTTTTATTTCGTTATGGCCTGTCCCAGGTATGCCGTTGTCTCCAGACTAATTTTGGTGATCATGTGTTGATTTTCTTCTGAATTTCCTCACGCTTGAGAGTAAAGAATCAAATAAGAAATTATGTAGCAATTTAGTAGATATAAGAAGATGTGGTATGAGTGCCAATGAGACAACTCTCCATCCACGTCAAAATTTATAAAAGTAAACCATTATAGGTCAAAGTAAGGTCATCAACACGGACATGCATATGCACCTATTATGAGCATAATTAGATTTTTTGTTATTTTCATTGTGATATTACCAATTACGACTTATCATCGATTTTTCACGACATGGGCAAAACGACGGGTGTCGTTACTGGATCAGGAATTTACTTTCCGGAACACCCGAGTTTACCTTCAATCTTTTTCTGGGTTCCTGAAGTTTTCTGTGTATTGTTTGTGGGCTGTTGCTTGTTTTTTCGTCTTTTCAGTTGCAATGGTGGTTTTACTTCGATTTATGCATGGTTTTTGATTGCTTCCCCTTTTTGGTATTTTCTGGACCATAACTTTTTGTATACGACTACAGCTACCGGTTTTAAATGTTAAATTAAATGCATATGTTGTTATTTATAAGTAAAAGAGAGGCGAAAGAAAACAACAGTACAAAAAACACACATAGAATACTGAAGATCGAGCAACACGAACCCCACCAAAAAAACTGGGGGTGATGAAATGGTGACAAAGGGACATTTTTGTGTTAGTAACATCAGTCCTTATTGTATTTAAATTCTGCTGACTTTTTGTATAAAAATATGGCCACCTTGACGTTTTCCACCCGGCAGTTAAACTTGCGATGAAGCGGGTGACCGTTTGGCTACAAGGAATGTAAAAAATACGCATTATTCTTCCGAAGCAACCTCTGTATAAATACGCAGACACGTTCGGTGTTTCGCTGCTTACAAGGAAGCTATACATTTAGATTTCCCAGTTGTAAAGTTGAAATTATCCGTTTGAAAATTTACAAGTTGGTTGACCGTTATGTAATATCTGTTTTACCGATGACGATGGATTCTCGCCCTCTTACTTCAAATGTGACAGCATCGAATCAGCCTTATCATCGAATTTGTGTTTATAATCATGATCAATACGACGGGTGCCACATGTGGAATGGAATGTGCTTGTTGATGTTCAGTCTGTTGTTTTCTATGTTGTGTTTTGTGGACTGTTGTTATCTTTTCGTCGTTTTTCGTTTTTTGCCTTGGCTTAGCCAGTTTGTTAGACTTGCAAGTTGGAATTTACCATTGCTTTTTCTGGTTGTCTTTTGCAGACCCTACAAACTTTATTCATTTTCAATTTTGATCTTGTCCTGTTACTGCGTGAAATATTAGGTACTTTAAGTTAAGGAAACAATAATCAATCTTACAGCAAAACGGTGTCATGAATATTATCTTCGTATCAATTAGCCAAAATTAAAAGGCAAATCATTAATAAATATGAAGAATACTATAGGACCTAAAACTGACTCTTGAGGTACACCTGCTTTTAATGTACATTTGAAAAAGTATTTGAAATGGATACGACCTGATGTCTATCGGCCAAATACGAAATAGACCAATGAAGTGAATTATAAGAACATTTATATTTCTGTAATTTTTGAAGGAGCAGTTAATGATTTAGAAGATCAAAAGCTTTACATAGATCCAAAATGTTGCCCCTACTAAATTTCCTTCATCAATGGCTTTTAACCTTTTATCAAAAAAAGACGTCATAGCAGTTGACAGGAATGGTTTGTACGAAATCCTGATTGCATGACATACAACAGATTATACTTGTTTAGAAAATTCATCAAATGAGTTTTTACGTGTCGCTCAAGGATTTTAGATAGTAATGGTAAAATTGCCATAGGTCTGTAGTGAAATGCATCATTTTAATTTTTGAACCTTTTTTTTTAAAAAACTGGTATAACTTTAGCCAGTTTGAATAACGATGGGTGTACTGATTTTCTGATGCTTACATTAAAAATGTGACATAATGGAACTGAAACAAGGTGTGATGACATTTTTAAAAACTTTGCACTGATATTATCAAGACCTGTTGCTTTTGACTCATCAAGTGTGATTAACTGATTGAGTACAAATTCATTGGTTATTTGTGGTAGTAAAAAATACATTTTCTTGTATACGACATGAAATATAATTATCAAGTTTTCCAGAACAACTGGTGCTTGAGTTTGAATTAAGATTAATATTTTCAGTTATATTTGTAAAATAGTTATTGAAAGTATCAGCAATGCTCTTTGGGTCTGTAATCGGTTTATTGTAACAGTCATTTAAAGTTGCATGGTCATGATAATTTTCACTACCATTGACATTATGCAAGTGTTTCCATAATTTACTACTATATTTCCTTTTTCATGTTCTATTACATCAGTATAGAATTTTTGCTTTGAATTTTCTATGAGGTATTTAACCTTGTTTTTCCAGAATTTATAATTATACGTATATTTTTCCTTCTTATGATAATAATTACGTTTCGCATTTTCAACACATTCAACAAAAAACTCGTATATGCTTTTGCTATTTTAGACAGTATGTCCACGCGTATGTCTCTTCGTACGCCCGTCCATCTGTCCAAAAGCCGCAAATTCTCTTTGAATTCATAATTTCCAGTATATATGTTTAAATTCACATTCAGTATTTGGAAACGGGAAACGCAGCTTCAATTTTTATTTTTATATATTAAGGCGATGTCGTTCTAAGGTCATGCAGCTTAAAACATAAAAAAAGTCAGACAATTTTTTCTACTCCTATGTCGTACAAAAAAAAAAAAAAAAAACCCGAGTTGTTTTCTTTTCTTTATTTGCCATAATTTTGTTCGCAATTTTATGATTTATTTAATTTGGCAGATTTTTAGAGTTGTCTTTAATTTCTTTAGTTTTGTTTAACACAAATTTTCGTTTTATTACTACATTCCCGACCTTTTATGTGAAAATAAAAGCTTTTTTTTTTTTTAATTTTTCTCTTTTTATTTCGTTATGGCCTGTCCCAGGTATGCCGTTGTCTCCAGACTAATTTTGGTGATCATGTGTTGATTTTCTTCTGAATTTCCTCACGCTTGAGAGTAAAGAATCAAATAAGAAATTATGTAGCAATTTAGTAGATATAAGAAGATGTGGTATGAGTGCCAATGAGACAACTCTCCATCCACGTCAAAATTTATAAAAGTAAACCATTATAGGTCAAAGTAAGGTCATCAACACGGACATGCATATGCACCTATTATGAGCATAATTAGATTTTTTGTTATTTTCATTGTGATATTACCAATTACGACTTATCATCGATTTTTCACGACATGGGCAAAACGACGGGTGTCGTTACTGGATCAGGAATTTACTTTCCGGAACACCCGAGTTTACCTTCAATCTTTTTCTGGGTTCCTGAAGTTTTCTGTGTATTGTTTGTGGGCTGTTGCTTGTTTTTTCGTCTTTTCAGTTGCAATGGTGGTTTTACTTCGATTTATGCATGGTTTTTGATTGCTCCCCCTTTTTGGTATTTTTTGAACCATTACTTCTTGTATACTACTACAGCTACCGGTTTTAAATGTTAAATTAAATGCATATGTTGTTATTTATAAGTAAAAGAGAAGCGAAAGAAAACAACAGTACACAAAACACACATATAATACTGAAGATCGAGCAAGACGAACCCCATCAAAAAAAAACTGGGAGTGATGAAATGGTGACAAAGGGACATTTTTGTGTTAGTAACACCAGTCCGTATTGTATTTACATTCTGCTGACTTTTTGTATAAAAATATGGCCACCTTGACGTTTTTCGCTCGGCAGTAAAACTTGCGGTGAAGTGGGTGACCGTTTGGCTACAAGGAATGTAAAAAATACGCATTATTCTTCCGAAGCAACCTCTGTATAAATACGCAGCCACGTTCGGTGTTTCGCTGCTTACAAGGAAGCTATGCATTAAGATTTCCCAGTTGTAAAGTTGAAATTATCCGTTTGAAAATTTACAAGTTGGTTGACCGTTAAGTAATATCTGTTTTACCGATGACGATGGATTCTCGCCCTCTTACTTCAAATGTGACAGCATCGAATCAGACTTATCATCGAATTTGTGTTTATAATCATGAGCAGTACGACGGGTGCCACATGTGGAATGGAATCTGCTTGTTGATGTTCAATCTGTAGTTTTCTATGTTGTGTTTTGTGGACTGTTGTTATCTTTTCGTCGTTTTTCGTTTTTTGCCTTGGCTTAGTCAGTTTGTCTTAGACTTGCAAGTTGGAATTTACCATTGCTTATTCTGGTTGTCTTTTGCAGACCCTACAAACTTTATTCATTTTCAATTTTGATCTTGTCCTGTTACTGCGTGAAAATTAGGTACTTTAAGTTAAGGAAACAATAATCAATCTTACAGCAAAACGGTGTCATGAATATTATCTTCGTATCAATTAGCCAAAATTAAAATTTACGTCGATAAACAGTGACATTTTCTTTGTAATTATGTAAAGATATTTCGAGAGCGAATTCGTAAAAATGTCTATTCAATGAATCAGCGAGAAACGAGAACAAAGAAATTCTTCATTTTATTGAATTATTCAACATGGCGATACAGTTGACCTAACAAAACTCGGTTTTATCGGTTGCTTGTCGCCATAGTAACACGGTTTTCAAATCGTATTGAATTCTGTGATTGTCATCATGGAATCTGCCGATCAATCAAATGTGTCATAAAAGTTTTCTTTTGAAAACGTCAATACTGTCAACGTCATGTATTCTTTGCGAGACGTAAACAAGCTCAGTGTACAAGTGTGTTAGAGTTACACGCGCAACATATAAATGTGAATGAGCTACAAGCTCAACTTATAAATGTGATTGAGTTACAAGCTCGTGATATAAGTGTTACTGAATAACAAACCGTCCTGTTAAATGGGAGTTTACGAGCTATCTGGAGTATGTTTTGTTCGTATAGTTTTATGGTCTTTTCTTTTTAGAAGAATCTAATAATAATAATAATAATAATAATAATAATAATAATAATAATAATAACTTTATTTAAAGAGAGTAACTCATTTTGATTAAACCAATTGTCAATAAGGTTCTCTGCATACAATATCAACTACATGAATAAAACATATTCAAACTACTATTACACACATATAAACAATAGATGTATATATACAAAAATATAACAAAAATAATACACCTTTAGTATATATTGTAGTTTAACTTGTAAATTTCACACTGTTAAAAATATAATGACTTGTAAGATTATTTGAATGCAGATACAGTTTTTGATTTTTTAATTTCACTGGATAGTGAATTTCACACTTTTGGACCACTAAAAGAAAAAACTTGATTTGTATAATTCTGTATTTGATTTAGGGACAATAAAATTATCTGATGGTGAAAGTCGAGTATTGTACGATTGTTTACTATTTGTAGGCACAATAAGATTTGATAAATATTTTGGTGCCAGTTCATGTTTTGATTTATACATTAATAATTACTTGTGGTAAAGTATTCTCTTAGTAACAGGAATAATTCTAGAATCCTTAAATTTTTCTATATATGGTTTACGAATATCCTGTTCGTTTAAAATAATTCAAGCTGCCCTTTTTGCAATTTTAGTATACTGTCAATTAAAAACGTGTTACAGTTTCCCCATACTGAACAACAGTAATCCAAATGTGGAAGAATATAAGCATTGTAATAGAATTCATGCATTATGGTTCAAGTATTTCTTGATTCTTTTTAATAACGCTATAATGAAGAATTAACTTTTTCTGATAATATGATTAATTTGATCATGCCAAGACAGAGTTGCGTCCACAAAAATGTGACTTTCATTAATATGTTGGCCATTAATGGATATATTTAATGTGTCATTGCACATGACAGACAGTTTTTGTTTTGAACCTATACACATTGTCTTCGTTTTTGACACATTAACTAACATTTTGTTTTCATCACACTAGTGACAAATATTTTCTAATACAACATTGAGTGCCTGACTTATATACCCTTTGTCTTTTCCAAGAAATGATTCTATCATCAGTAAATAGATCAGTGTTATGATTAGGAATTACATAAAGGCAAATCATTAATAAATATTAAGAATAATATAGGACCTAAAACTGACTCTTGAGGTACACCTGCTTTTAATGTAGATACATTTGAAAAAAGTATTTGAAATGAATACGACCTAATGTCTAGCGGCCAATTACAAAATAGACCAATGAAGTGAATTGTAAGAACATTTTTATTTCTGTAATTTTTGAAGGAGCAGTTTATGATTTAGAAGATCAAAAGCTTTACATAGATCCAAAAAAGTTGCCTCTACTAAATTTCCTTCATCAATGGCTTTTAACCATTTATCTAACAAAGACGTCATAGCAGTTTGACAGGAATGGTTTGTACGAAAGCCTGACTGCATGACATACAACAGATTGTATTTGTTTAGAAAATTCATCAAATGAGTTTTTACGTGTCCTTTTTTAGGATTTTAGATAGTGATGGTAAAATTGCAATAGGTCTTTAGTGAAATACATCATTGTTCGAACCTTTATTTTTAAAAACTGGTATAACTTTAGCCAGTTTGAATAACGATAGGTATACTGATTTTCCGATGCTTTAATTAGAAATGTGACATAATGGAACTGAAATAAGGTGTGATGACATTTTTAAAAACTTTGCACTGATATGATCAAGGCCTGTTGCTTTTGACTCATCAAGTGTAATTTACTGATTGAGTACAAATTCATGGTTAATTGTGGTAGTAAAAAAGACATTTTCTGGTATACGACATGAAAAGTTTTCCAGAACAACTGGTGCTTGAGTTTGAATTAAGATTAATATTTTCAGTTATATTTGTAGAATAGTTATTGAAAGTATCAGCAATGCTCTTTGGGTCTGTAATCGGTTTATTGTAACAGTCATTTAAAATTGCATGGTCATGATAATTTTCACTACCATTGACATTATGCAAGTGTTTCCATAATTTACTACTGTTTCCTTTTTCATGTTCTATTACATCAGTATAGAATTTTTGCTTTGAATTTTCTATGAGGTATTTAACCTTGTATCTCCAGAATTAATAATTATACGTATCTTTTTCCTTCTTATGATAATAATTACGTTGTTTCATGCCCTCCTTAATTTCATCATTTATCCACTCATTTTGATAAACATGTTTAACTCGCTTTTTAATAAGTGGAGCATGATGATTCAACGCTTCAGTAAAAATATGTATAAAACTTAGTAGCGCTTCATCAGGATCATCAATTTCTAGTGTTCTATCAAGGGGACACCGAGATAAATGGCGAATAAAATCTGTCTCGTTGAAATATTTTGTAGATACTTTGATATCACAATATTGTCAATTTAGAATACTTCCATTATTGTATTGTTTGGTATTTTTGTTAGCTTCCTGTTATCATTATGATACTATTAAAACAATTTCCCCCTCTTATAACGGGAAAGAAGGGACATTGTGTTTTAGTTCATGACAGGAAATACTTACACACACTTGTCACAATAACAGTGCCTATTGTTGATATTAAAACAAAGAGTTGGAGGTTACTAATAAAAAGTTTAAAAAACCCTTTTGTTTACAATGCATATAAAATAGATATAAGAAGATAATTTTTTTTCGAACGTATAAAAGAAATCTTGTTTTCAAATATGAATATCAGATTTCTTTATTCTTTCATGTCAATTGATAACAGGTACCTATTGCAGTTAAGAAAATTATTTTCACCATAAGTAAAACAAAACAAATCCAGCATGCCAAGCATAATAGTTATAAGAAAATCCTTCAAATTTGCTATGATTAAGGTTTTCAGGATACCAGTTTAAAATTATTTTTGGAAAGTCTATACAACCATGAAATACGTAAAAAAAATCTATAACGTCTGCTTAGCTCCTATAGCTGTATGTTTACCGATGTCCAAATCTCATTTAATCCATTAAGAAGATACAAATCATGGTAAAAAAAATCTAAGAAAAAACCAAAACTGAGGGAATCGCATAAACTCCAAAAGGAGCGAGACCGGGTGCATTGACAGGACAGAAACCACATTGTCCTGCAATGTATGTATCACCCGCCATGCGAATTCACACTCAGTCAAAATGTCACACTCTGTAATATGGCGGCACACTCAGTGAATTTACAAATCAGTCGACTAATTTGAATCTAACTATATTTGACATATATACGATGGGACAGAGGGTATGTTACTGCTGAGAAGTATGACATTGATAAGTGAAAGTTGAAATCATCATGTTTGTCATAGGTTTTATTTTGAAGTCGTGCATCTGGGTCAATATCAAGGAAAAGGTCAAGCTATGAACCTAGTTTCGGTAGAATCTTTAGTTTTTAGGTTCACTTGGATATAGGAAACGCAAACGTTAATTTTTAGTGTTGACGTCAGATTAAACTCCTTTCTGAGTGTACTATGCTTTCTGAGAGAACAACAGTCTTTAGATATTTCACATGTCTCTATGGACACATGTACACGCCCTATTGCAATTAATCTTAACTCGTGAGTTCATTTACCTCAGCTGAATGAATATATACACATTCACGTCCCAGTGGGAACGTTAACAAAAAGAAGCCAAAATGACTGTTTTCTGAGAAATTTGAATCCTTAGTTTTTTGTAAAAATTAGAAAAGGTTTTTATGAGAAGTTTATCAATAACTATGGTAAATTTCAAAACATTGACTTTTTGAAGGCGAAAGTGACCTCGAAAACATTTAGAACAGTCTAACATTTTTTTTTTATCGACCCATTAACTAAATATTCGATTGTTAAATAAAATTGAAATATACAAAACATAAAATGTATCAAATATCATAAAAATGACAATATGTCGTGATCTCTTTCCCACCATTGTACTTTTTCCAACTCGACAATATGGCCATTTTCCTCTTAATGAAATTAATTGGAATAATATTGGTGCTTTTGAATTTTGGTAAGTGCATATACTAATATTTTTCACTCATATATGATATCTTCTTTTTAGATTTAGGGTTCAACGGGGAAGAAGATATCAAGTGGGTAGTAGAAAATCAAAGAAACCAGACGCCACCATGGTCAAAGAAAACAAAACCCGAACAGGCAAACAAAGTTCACAAAACAATACATACATTTCAAAAAATAAAAAGCAACACGCCACACACAAAAAAAAAAAAACACCTTTGGTGAACTTCGTTACTAAATGGGGGGTTCTTGTGCCACTACTGGCATCCGTCATGTCGCTCATGGTAAGTAAAATCCGATGACGATAAGTCGCATTCAGTATTCAGATATAGTTCATCCTCAAAACTATTGGTGAAACGGTACTTTTCCAAATTTAGTTATTGGATATTAAAAATGAATTTTAGAACTTTTAAGACCACAGAGACATAGACTATATACGATATATATATAAATGAGACCTATGACAATATCGTCTTTCATCAGCTGAAAATTGAATAACAAAACAAGAAGTACATGCAAAACGATAAACAATGACATATAAACAATGCTCGCAGTAACTTAAAAAAAAATCAAACTCAAAGCACGTAAACTGCTGAAATGAAACCACAGCTTCTTATACTTTTGTATCGGATGTACTTTAACTTGAACTGATAATAAAAGCAGTTAATGATATATCAACGACATTCAATAGAAAGATTTCCTTTATAAAAAAAGATTTATCACATGAAGCAAACACATACTGAGTAGATAAACATTTATATCATTGGTGTCATGTTCTTTGAACAGCATCTTCGCTAGCCAAGGGTTAAGATCCAGTGCCCACCTCTCCATCCTTGGCAGATTAAGCCAACATTTGTGATAACAATGTTGCGCCATCTATCGGTTGATAAAAGTCACGCCCATTCCGAATACATTATTCTTGAACAATGGTAGCACTCGAACTCTCCAGTGTGGAGGTGTAAAAACGGTAGCGTCTAGAGTTTACAAACTTCGTGAAGCAGGAACCGAAAATATACGTTGACATTCCAACATTTGCGCAAGAAACATATTTAGGAACATTTATTAGTTGATTAAGAACATTTAAATTGTCACTAAATATCGTCGTATGTTTTGGGGGTAAAGACTTGTTGCACAACCAGCACGTCACAATTGTTTATCTACATTTTCTACAAATTTTACACGTGATCGTGTTAAAGGCCCTTTTTGATTGGATGCAACCAGTTACGACTGCGACCAATGGAAAGTATTACCTCGTGTATCCGAAATTCTCTCTTAATGTGTCGTTCTCTATGAAGGTACAAGTGCATCACTTGCTGGTTTTTGGTCAGTCTTTAGTTTTCTTCTGTTTTGTATACTGTTATTTGTCTTTTGCTCGTTTTTCTATTCTTGCCATGGCATTCCCAGTTTGTTTTCGACTTACGAGTTTGAATATCCCTTTGGTATCTTTCGCCTCTATTTTACTGAGGGGGCGTGCATACAGAAATCAATGATGGACTTAAATAATCTGTATGTACGTGAAAGGGCTTAGGTGCTGTTAAATTCTAGACCAACCAACCGCTTTCATTTGCAATGTACCAAATTAGGAATATGATAGTTCATCCCAAACTGTTGCCTGGGTAATCATTTGAAAAGGTATATCCCCGACACTTGCCAGTGTAAATAAACCTAGAAGTTCAATATATTTTTAGTTTAAACAAATAAACAATAAGATCGAATACAAGTCATAACAATTTATTATACCCCTCTGCATATAATAAAAGTATACAACCTTCGAGATGACAGTAAACAGTCAGTTCCTTTTTAGATATTTAAAATCTAATATTTACATATGATAAATGCAATGTTTTTATACCCTTGATAGAAAGTAGACAACAATCATTAAACATGTAAACCCATTTAAAATATCTTTAAATATTCGACTAAACAGCTGAACGTGTAGGTATGGAGTACATGTAATATAAGTATGACTTCCTCTGATGAAATAGAGTCATAATGTCTACTTCATTTGCTTTTGATGAAATTATAAAAGTGCGATCGTCTATGTATAACCCTATTTATTGTTTGAAAGTAAAGAGACGAAGTTTATAAGAATTACACGACCATTCATATGTGTTTTGTATACATAACTTATCTAGCTTCATTAAGCTGCATTATAATGGTTTAGGGACGACAGTTACCGTTCTTAACGAGTTCTTCAGAGCTCCAAATACATCTTCATTAAAATTAAAAGTGAAACAAATTCCTTTTTTCCAAAAACATAGTCCTAACAGTTATAAGGAAATTTTGATCCTTAGAAATTCAACTTTTGAATCGTTTTAAAAAATGTTCATTTTATCTATTTTATTTGAAAATTCCTTCATCAATTAAGTTAGATTTAGCTAGAACTACATCACGTGTTTTTCTTTTTCTTCTTCAGTTGACCCATGTGTTTCGACACCATGTACATTCGAGAACTCTAATATATGTGGTTATAAGCAGGACCAAAAGGATGATTTTGATTGGACAAGATCAACGGGTGAAACTCCATCGACAGACACGGGACCTGAACACGATCACACAAAGAAATCTGATACAGGTAAAGTTAACTAAACATACATGTGTTAGACATCAACCAAACAACACAAGCACGGCGAAAAAACTTATTTGTCAATACAACCAAGAATGATAGACCTTATTCCCTATATACCTTGCAACGTTTTCACCACGAACTAGTCCAGAATCGGTTAAAATAGTGAAGTTTTATAGATCCATAGTGTACCCCAAGGGTTAACCGGGTTATCCTGGACTTCTCTAGTTCAGACAGTTTTATCCTTGTTATAGTGAGGCGCCCATTCGGCTGTGCGGGATGCACACATGCACGTCCCGCAGGAAAGGGGACCTTTAATCTGGTACCTTGTGATGGATGAGTGACACGCTCTCCGCATGTTGAAGTACCCTTGCAACAATATAAAATAAGAAGATGTGGTTTGATTGCCAAATGAGACAACTCCCCAACAGAGACCATATGACGTAGAGGTTAACTGTAGGTCACCGTATAGCATCCAACCTTGAGGAATCTTATACCGCATACTTATCTATAAAAAAAAACCCGAAATGACAATTGTAAAACAATTCAGACGAGAAAACTAACGGCCGGATTTATGTACAAAATAATCAACGAAAAACAAATATGATATACAACAACAAACAAAAACCACTGACTTACAGGCTCCTGACTTCGGAGAAAGGCACATACAGAATGTGGTGGGATTAAACAATGTTTGATGGCGCCAAACCTTCCCAATAACAAGGGACAGTGGTGTTACAGTACAACTTAGGAACGGAATATAAAAATCAGTTGGAAAGAGTCAACTCATCAGATCGATACAAAGCACAAACAAATCCATAACAAAAACACAAAAGACACCAAGTACAGATCTGAGAGTTCTCGCAGTTACTGAAAGCTAGTTAAAAGCCGATAACAACTAATAAAAAGATAAAAGACTTAAAAATCAAGCAGTACATATTCAACATCCAATGGATTTTAGTGTAAAGACACAGTCAGAGAAAAACATGACATTGTGTAACAAATCTAATAAGTCTGTATGAAGCGTGATGCAACGAAAAATGTCCGCCCCTATCAAACATACCCTTATTTTCCGGTTGGAGTCCCTATTTCCCTCTTGTCATTCCAGTCGTCCCACCTTGCAGAACTGACTCATTGTGTTTGTCAATATATTTTGTCCTGAATATGCATGAAATAATTGACACTGGACGATGTGCAAGCAAAAATCAAGTAATTAATTATGTGAGTCGATGACAGATACTTAGTCTGTGGAGAAATTTTCTTACCTCTTTACAGAAATCAACAAATAATAAAATATTCCACCTTTTAAAGGCGACATTAAACAAACAAACAAACATTTTATTGAATTTTTGTATACATTTTTAAAATTTGTGATTCGTGTTATTCCGATCTGGTGTAACACTACTTCATTCTTTTGGAGAAACTGGTAATTTACAAGATCAACGTAATATGTATGTATGGTTTAATTGGATATTCAGTTATTTTCCAACTTATATTCATTTGTTTCATTTGTTTCATAGAACATCTGAAGATCACTCAATTAAAACACAAAGCAACGATTGTTATTTTATATCCTATAACTTTAAAACAGCTTCACCAGATCATAATGATATACTTTCAGTTCGTTATACGCAATTATCTACAGTATTATTATATACCCTGTATTTTGAAACTGCTCATTTTTCACTAAACATGAATACCTGAAGGTGTAGATCCAAAAATTGCTACTGACGCATGGTATTTATAAAGTGTTGTTTTCCTAATCAATCATCAACTCAACAGCACAATAAAACATTGAAATACATTTTTTAAGGTTATTATATGCACATCGAAGCTTCAAGCCCGCGACTTCAAGGTGATAAAGCCCGACTAGTTTCACTCGAACAATCCTCGTCGTCGGCTAATCGATGTGTAAAATTTTGGTATCACATGTACGGACAAGACACTGGTACTCTCAATGTTTATCTACAAACTAATGGTATCCTTGGAAAACCAGTCTGGAGGAAAACAGGTAAAGCTGTAATTTGTAAAGTAGGGTTTCTCGATTTACGCTTTATGTTTTTTAAGGTTCATGTGGACCCTTTGGCTAAAATGGCTGCATTTTCACCTCAAAATTTACTCTGAGTACAGACAAACCTGCGCATCTGGAAAAGTTTTAAGGCATAGCATGCCCTAGATAAATAAACTTCTAATGCATTGTATGTTTTAGAAAATTTAAAACTTAACTGGATTTAGCAGTGCACTTTTTTTCGTCCCTGCAGAAGATGATAAAATTAACAAACAGTTGAGTTTCACTTGATATGGTCCACTCAGGTACACAGTTTAAATCACCAATTATTGTCAGGTATCTATTGTCCATCTATTGTCCATGTCAATCAAAACAGTTCACTTCAATTATTACCTGTGGGGAAGTTCTCAAACCTCTTTCCCAACTTAGTTTATTTTGGCACCTTCTGGAGGAATGAAAAAAAGTGCACTGCAAAATCCGGTTAAGTTTTTTATTTTCAAAAACATAAAATATATTTGAATTTTATTTATCTAGGGCATGCTATGCCTTAAAACTTTTCCAGATGCACAGGTTTCTCTGTACTCAGAGTAAATTTTGAGGTGAAAATGCAGCCATTTTAGACGAAGGGTCCATATGAACCTTAAATTATAAATTTTCTTCCAGCAAGTTAAAAGTACTCATACACCCTTGACCTACACATGTTTGAGTTTGAGTGATCCCGGCGAAGGTTAATCCAGAAAAGCGCCATGGACGCTCCAAATTAAAGGCATTATTTCCATTTTTAAAACACGAGTTTTCTGAAAACGTTAACTAAAATCAGATATTTTTTACTTGGTTTATATTCATGTTTTGACGAATATTTATGCTAAATATAGTTAGCTTTGTAATGTTTTCAGAAAATCACTGCTTAGAATATAGACGAGCTATTCTTAAGTCGAAATTCTGACTTTAAATATGACAGATATTCTTTGACATTAAGGCTCGTCAATGAAAACATATGTTACCAATATCAGTGTGTACTTGTTTCTGGAATAACCTTCTCCAGAAACTCTCGAGGCAAAATGTTTGGAAGACACAGCAAAGAAACGTTTGTAAGAATAACAGAATGGGCCGAAACAGTACAGGCAAACAAAAAGTGTAAAGATGGCAAATTTATTAAAAAATGCTTAGAGGGAAGAGCTTTACCGATTTTGAATTGATATAGAATTTCATTGTTTTTGGAACATATTTATATGCAGGTAGTTGACGTTGAAACGCTAGATTTCCCCACATACATGATCAATTGTCATGGTGTTAATTTTATTGATCTTCGCATAAACTTACCGCGCCTAAAAGTAAGTGAGAGTTCCGTATGATTTGATTGGGCTTCAAATATATACTTGGCTTTTTCTCTGGAAACAGGTGAACAAGGCAACACTTGGAGGTTGGGAGAATTTGATATTCCTGCCAAGTCTGGTCGTGTTTGGTTAGTGTTTGAAGGGGTTAGGGGTCTTGGTTACCTTGGGGATATTGCATTAGATGATGTCGACATAAAGAAAGGATCATGTTCACCGGGTAGGTACTGATATTCAATTGAATTGACGAAAACAATATGCAAATGTTTAACGTTTTGCTGTAAAAATAAAAACAAAATTACTACAAAATCATGAAAACGATGTAAATAATACCCATCTTACTTAGATTTTACACCAATATTCTTAAAAGTCTTGAAGACAATGTTAACACCATTTGTTTTTAAGAATCGGCAGCGGCGTCATGCAATTTGAAGAAACATAGATACATTTTAAAGCATATAAATAAGAAGATTTGGTATGAGTGCCAATGAGACAACTCTCCATCCAAGTCACAATGTTTAAAAAGTAAACAATTATAGGTCAAAGTATGACCTTCAACACGGAGCCTTGGCTCACACCGAACAGCAAGCTATAAAGGGCCCCAATATGACTAGTGTAAAACAATTCAAACAGGAAAACCAACGGTCTAATCTATATAAAAAACGAGAAACGAGAAACACTTAAGAACCTTACCAAACAACGACAACCACTAAACAACAGGCTCCTGACTTAGGATAGGAGCATAGCGGGTTTAAACGTTTTAACAGACGCCAACCTTCACCCTAACCTGAGATAGTAGTGTAACATTACAACATGAAAAGACACACTATAAAATATCAATTGAAATGGCTTAACTCGATCAAAAAGACATATAAACAAAAACAAGTAAACATACACTGAACGAATAAGTTTGATCTATGACACAATATAAATACAATATTAATAAAAAAAGATGTAGCAACAGTGTCAAAAAGACAACTCTAACCTGGGACAAAATGGCGTTAAATAAAATAACGTACACAGGTAAATTTGAATATAATAATTTTGTTGTTAGGAGTACGGAAACATTTTATTTACAAAATTAATAAATTTGTTGTTCACAGTACGAGTACAGAAGTGAAAATTTATCGGCATACTAAATACTTATCAAAGATGATACATATTAAAAATAGTGAGACGAGATATAACACAAAATAAGTAAACATTTAATTACAAAAATGCATTACATACTTATTTATAGCCGTTTCATCATTTCCCTCTTAAGATTTTTCTATGAGCACTTATATTACATATCTTTCTTGATAATCGATTTTGACGAATCTATCTTTTATATCTTAACACAAAAGCTACAACTTACTAATCTAGCAGTTCCTGCAATCCTGAGTTCATACCTGAAATTTGGTACGGGTCTTCATGTTCAAATTTTGTGTAGTGTTTTGTGGAGGTTTTTTTTTAATGTCTGTTTGCCTTTTTTCTTTTGACACGATATTGCTTGTCTTACATCTAACTGGATTTTGATATTAAACCCCCATTTTTGTTTTCCTGATTTTTCTTAACCGAACCAGATTAATTGAAATGACTTTACAGCTTTTGCATCAATTATAACGTCAAAAATGCATCTGCACAATTTGTGTTCTCTCAATCGCTTTAAGGATATACACTGTGTTTGTTGTCTCCCTTTTCGTATCATTTATTTAGTTTTAGTTTATTATTATTTTCCAATCAACAAACTCAACATAATCATTTGTAAATTGTAGTTATAACTGTTATTGCTCTGCTTCTCAAGGCTTCATAATTAACAAATAAGAAATTGTTTGTTTTGTTTGTTGGTTCATTCGTTCGTTGTGGAAAAGTACCTCAATTCTACATCATCAAGCTTTTATTTTTACAAATGTTTTATTCCATGCTAAGACTTATGAGTTGTTAAATGAGAACATTGAAGTAAAAAAATACCTTTGATTTTTTCGTCATTTGTACTGGAGTAACTTCTTTTGAAAAAAAACCAGGTTCAGTTCATCATCATTCGAGATATGGAAAGATGTAGAAATGGTTTTCAGAAATGCATTTTTTTTGCTCAACTGTTCTAATTTAAAGTGATAGAAATTAAATTCACACTCAAATCGCCGAATCTGTTAATTGTTTTCTCTTGGAAATTCTAATGACAATATGTAACTTTCATTTACAGGAAATAAGAACAAATCTTTGTCATGTGATTTTGAATCTTTCAATATATGTGGATATACAGAGGACAAGACGGATGATTTTGATTGGACAAGAACATCTGGAACAACCCCGTCACCAAGTACAGGACCGGCAAATGACCATACGTTCGGATCCTTTAAAGGTAGACAGCATCGTTGGAGTTATTGTTTTGATATTTCTTTATTAAAGTGTATGATCTCTTTAAAAATCATTTTTTGTGGTCTTTCCACAGGATATTTTTAATTTTCAAAATATTTCATCTTCCCACAATATTGAAAAAGATGGGCTTTTTTCTTGCGAGACATATAGAACATATTTGGCACATTATATCGAACAGTGATAACGGTTTCATCATTGACCCTTTATTACCGAACAGTTATCCCAACGGGAGTTATCTACCCGTTCACTTTTTTCTTGTTATCGCTACTTCTATGAAACTGTTGTAGATATCGATTTGATTTTTTTCCCAAATTATTTTGACCGAAACAATTCTGTGATAGTTTAAAGCAGTCAATTCTCTTTTTGCAGTTAAGATGTAAGTGTTCTGTCGTTGTAACTTATAAACCGTAAGTCATAGAGCTAGAGCTAGTCTTGGTATGAGGTCATTGGTTCATTACCAGAAAATTGAGGTCAAAAGCAGTCACGTTCTTTATTTTCCGTTTGCATTGTTATTGCTATTCACCAGAAACCGTTACAGTTTATGATAAAAGATTTTTGTCAAATTGTTTTTTTATGACATTTCGCATCTTCAATACAATTGGCCGAATTGCTCTGGTGTTTTTTTTATATAGTTTTCTTTCCTAAAATATTTTTAAAAAGCCGTTAAGTACATGTAGTATAACTAAAAAATCGTACATATAAGTGACATAGATATTTTTGTTTAAAACTAAAGAATCATACAACTTGTAGGATTTACTATTTTTCTATCTTTAACAGGACACTATCTTCATATAGAAGCATCTAACCCACGACAGCTCGGCCACACAGCTCGGTTAATATCTCCCAGTATGTCTCGCCCTAGAGATGAAGGCTGTTTGCAGTTTTGGTACCACATGTACGGGTCACACATAGGAACTTTAAATGTTTATGTGAAATCAAATGGAAGGCTAGGAAGGGCTGTTTTGACCAAGAAAGGTTGGTTTATTTTCACGCTTAAATAGCACAGAAAACACAGTTTACAAGTAAAATTTAACGTTACATTCGCAATACTTGTTTGGGCTTTTCTAATGATACTTTTAGGACAGGTGGATTAAGGTTATTATAAGTGGAAAACCCCAGAAATGGGGAATAAAGTAGCGAGCGATAATAATGAATACTAAAATCATGTTGACTTCTTAAAGGGATGAATTACGGATGTGTTGTTTAGAAGTTCTACACAATTAATTAATATTAAAAAAATGCATACTATACTTTAATGCAACGTAATTCGAAGCATTTGATATACAAAATAAGTCATTTTACGGGGAAATATTTAACAAAAAAATCTACAGGTTCAGCTTGGATAGTAGCCATATTCCGGATTTGGAATTATCATTTAAAAAAGGGATGTCGAAGTAGGAATATTTGACATTTTATTTTTATCATGTATTATTGGATAGAAGTCGTGTTTTAATTCATCAATAGTAAACGCCGATTACTTTGACCAGGAAAGGAAACCTTTGAAGGTCTTGATTAAATTATGTATATTGTAATTTACAAATTGTCTAGTATATACTTTTTCTTGTAATGTCAGGATATGACTAAATGGTCCCCTTTCTGTAATAATTAAGATAGTTTATAATAAAGTATGTATAAAGCATGATGTTCTGAAAATTTAAATTATCCTGTATGAAATCGCTTTTAAAAGAATTAAAAAAGCATTTTCTAGTTATTAATTTTGGATTGATAAGACATAAGATTAATGTTAAAATATCTTACAAAACAGAATACTTTTCATTTTAATAACGGTTTACAGGTGACAAAGGTAAAGGATGGATTCGAGGAGAGTTTCCACTTACAAAAATCAGTCAAAATTTCCAGATCGTGTTTGAGGGGATAAGAGGAGCTGGATATCAAGGCGATATTGCAATTGATGACGTAAAACTCATGTCTGATTCCTGTGCACGTAGAAATTCAGGTAAAGCAACTAAACAGATCGAATTGTTTTTGTTATTGTTTTTTATTTAGTAGACAATGCCAGATGTCAGATATTTTTATTAATAATATCGATGCATTCGTATCGCATGTCCCCCGTTTGTCAAGTCTATTTAACTCCACGATTCCAGTCTCTTTGTGATTTACCAATGAGATGTTAAAAGCGCATACAATTACTTCATGTTATAAGCCAGTATATATTACTCAGTACAACATAATCGCAAATTCTCAGTAATTTCTAGACAAAACATAACACTGCTTGAGGAGAAAAAAAATAAGTAAAACAGAAATAACGCAATATAACTATTTATCTTGAATGACTGTTGTTCTGTTTTAAAGTTAATTGTGATTTTGAGAGTTCGGATATCTGTCAATTCGAGCAGGATAGTTCAGATGATTTTGATTGGACACGACAGACAGGAGAAACTTCATCTGTAGACACTGGACCAGAGAACGACCATACATACAAAATGGAGAACAAAGGTACATATTGACCACTCATCTTTCGATGTTTTACTGCGTTCAACAAAATAAAGTAAGGTGTTGATGTTTACTGAAATAGTTCTAAGACATATCAGAATAATTGTTTATCATTAAACATTCACTTATCATGCTTATGTAACTATTTAATGAATGGCTATTATTTATTTTGAATTTATTGAACCATAAAATTAATTTTTGACTCTTCACATTATATTAACATTAACAACGTACACACATGTTGGCGTATGAATACACAACGTCAGAGTGGGCGTGTCGCCATAAAAATTAACAACATTGAAAATAAAGGTAATACTTTTAACCAATCAGAAAACAGTAAATACACCAAATTTATTTATTTAAATATGAAGCAGTGGAACGTTGACCTTATATATCTACTTTAAATTCTTCATAGATTTATATTTCTAATTTTATAACGAAATATTTTACATTGGACCTTCTCCTCTTTTTTTTTAAAGAACATGCTTTATATTTGTTAATGACAATCCTGCGACTCGTTTCACAAAAAATCTTACGATTAAAACTGATCGTAAGTTATATTGAAATGTGAATGACTTACGAGTATTTTTACTCTTAAGATTTTTTGTGAAAAGAGACTCAGCATTGTAACAATTGCACTACCGGACATTAAGTCCTGAGGAAAATTAAAGATGTCAAACCATTTAATAATTGTTGTTTTTTTTATCATAACCCTTTGAATGTTATAGAAATCTGTCGAGTAGAATATTTCGAAGTAAATTAAGTAACAAAACTATATCGAAATACTAATATAAAACTTTATTCTAAATTAGATGTATCCAAGGGTAAAATAGGTTTGAAATGGATTTTTGTTATAATCGCGCTTACACATTGTTATCAATACAATAGAAATCTATGCGACTGTCATACAAGTGAGCGGTTTACTGGCTATAAAATCAGGTTTAATACACCATTTTCTGCATAAGGTAATGCACGAACCAAGTCAGGAATATGACAGTTGTTTTCCATTCGTTTGATGTGTTTAAGCTTTTGATTTTGCCATTTGTTAAGGGAATTTCCGTTTTGAATTTTCCTTGGGAGTATTTTTGTTATTTTACTTTTTAGATATATTTACCACAGCTTTCTGGTACAATTCAATTCAGTGCTCCATTTATAGCGCCTTTTTTGTATAGTTCTCTAAATATTTCATATATTTGCGACTTTATCGTATACAAAGAACAAATTTGGTTCACAGATTCAATATTTGCCATGTACAATTGTCAGAATTCTGCTTTTAAAAGATAAAGAATTTACGATATACATATTAAGTCAATTAAGCTGGTATATTTTACACCGCAACATCAAAACGTAGTCTTTCTAATAATGCCCCATATCGTCAATTTCGATAACAATTTTTCACTTACCGACACTTTGCAAGTTTATCACTTGGATCCGCAAACAATTTCATATTTCATGAACCATTATTTATTTACTGAATTTGCTTTGCAAGGGTTCTTTATGTTTATTGAAACATCAAGCCCACGTGTGACTGGCGATATCGCTCGATTGATGACACCAGAACAGCCATCACCATCATCGGACCTATGTGTACAGTTCTGGTATCATATGTTTGGACAGACGATTAGCAAGCTTAATGTTTACTTGAAGCAAAAGAAAAATCTAGGAAATTCGATATGGTCAAAAGCGGGTATTTTAATGTCTAGAGTTGTTAGATTTTAATATTTACTGACAGGGCCAAAGCCGATGAAAGATGGTAGATCTCAAATATCATTTTCATTTCTAAACTATCCGATTATTTGATAAGAAAAAGAAGAAAAAGATAAATTGTTATCATTGCATGAAACCAATTATTTATCTAAAGTTAGCCTGGCATAATGTTGGTAAACTTCTGCCTGTGGAATAGCCAATCAACTAAATAAAAAACATTTATTTATAAAAGTAGTCATGAATTTTCCTTTTGCTTTTCTGAAAATAAATTCAACACAAACCATTGATTTGTGTCATAATTTCAAACAAAATATACATTTTACAGAATCACTTTGACTTTCGCTAGTCTATTAATTAATTTCTTTACGAATATTACTTTCTTTTTTACTTAGTAAGAACATTTATCCTGTTTTGAATCGTATTCAATCTTCGTTACAAAAAGTGTATTCTCTGTGCAATGTTTATTTCACTTCAGTGGATCATAGACCATTGATTGGTACATATTTTATATAGGTGACCAAGGCAAGAAGTGGTTACTGGGAGAAATTGAAGTCCCTGCGAACTTTGGGAGATTCCATATTGTCTTTGAAGGTGTTGTAGGCTCTGACTATCATGGTGATATTGCAATTGACGATATTCATATGAAGCAAGGAGGTTGCTATTCTGGAAAAAGTGGTAAGCATGTGTCAATTCTCAAATTATTTCAAATAACCCAACACCTTTATACTTCAGAAACAACTAACAGTCCAATAATTTTGGATGTCCTTAATATAATAAAATAGCAACTTTTATTCAATTCGTTCTTTTTTACCATTACAATGTAGGGAAAGAACGTGTCTGTTATGCTCTCCTAACGATAAGTTGTTCAGGTTTGTGATATCAAGTTAATCAATTACATTTAATAACAATGCAAAGAAGGAAAAGACTAAGTGGATCATTGGCAGCAGTAAACCATGTTTCTCCGATAAAAAGTTACAAGATAACGAAAGAGTGCGTAATCATGTGCCATGTGTGCATTTCAAAATTTTATTGATCGGCTATTGAGTTCGAAATTACGTCAAAACAGCCTAGATACAACTAACCTTTAAACTTCAAAGATACTTTTGTAGGATGTTCTGCTGTGTATTTGTTCATCATTTAATTTACATGTAAACTATTGTTATTAACTAAATACAGTGTGATACTATAACAATAGGTAACTGTACATTCGAATCTGGTCTCTGTTCCTGGACAAACGCCCTGGGATCAAATGATGATTTTGATTGGTCGGTTGGAAAGGGAGGCACTCAAAGGAAAGATGCAAGTCCTTTTGTGGATCATACATACCAAAATAAAACTGGTAATTGCTTTTTTTTAGAGTTTCAAAGTGACACTAAACAGGATTTGTGTCACACCTAGACCAAAATAAAAACTACTTATGTTTAAGGTTTCATTACATGCCATATTTAGTAGCAAGTTTCAAAAATTTTCAGCCTAAAATTTAATTGTTATTTTGGAGTGAATGGTGATAAACATGAACTATCCATTAACTCAAGATAAAAAATATTGCAAAAGAAAAAAATTTCCATCCTATCTATCCTTTTTTCTCAAGGAGGAAACCCTAAACACACATACTCTTTTTGATTTCCAGTTGTCAGTTGATACTTCAAGTATGTGCTATTCTTCCCTGTGTAATGCTAGTTGTTTGCTCTCTAAAATTAACTACTATTGGGAGTGTAAACAGATTTAACCAAAGATTCTGGTTAAAGACAAATATGTGTAAATGTCCGAATAATTTGTTTTCATGCATATTTAATCTTGTAAACAAAAAAATGTCTCGCAAGGTTTTTTCCTTTTAACTCGGTCTAACAGATGTGAAGTTGTGCTCTTAACAAAAACCTTGTATGTATAGGAGACAAAATTAGATCTTAAAAATTGTGCAAACAGGATGCAAATCGTGAAATCACGATTTTGAGATGTTGACGATGGTTCATTTGAAATATCTAATTTTGAATTCGGATATTGTTTTGATCTATAATTATGAAATTTTAGAAATCATTGAAAATTAAGGAATGCATCTAATCTATGCATACCTCTTGTTCTCGTTCGTGTTTGGCTTTTTTTTGGACCTTTTTGGTCATGTCAGTTCTGCAACGTTTGTCTTATGTTTTGGATTTGTTTAAATATTTTGACCTCGAGCATTACTGAAGATACATTTATTGTCGAAATGATCATCCGGTGTAGCAAAATTGGTACCTTTAGTATTGTTGCACTTCACTGAAAAAGTTGTGTATGATATTTTAAGTGTAATATGACGTATAACTGTGTGCATAGGATGACAAGTATTTACGCTCGAAACTGAATCTTTTTTAATATCGGTCTTCTTATTTGACCTTCATAATTTATCTTTAAACATTAAGGTTATGGCTAACATCTTACAGCAAGATTAAGACGATTGAATCCCATGATAATAAGTTTTAAACCTTGCATTTATGAATTAGTCTTTTCATTGTAGTCGTTGCAGGTTTTCAGCTAATGGGTAACATAATGTTATTTACTTGCCTACTCCACAATTAAATACAATTTAACACTTTTGCATATAAGAATATGAAGATGTATTATGATTGCCAATGAGACAACTCTCCACAAGAGACCAAATGACACAGAAATTAACAACTATAGGTCACCATACGGCCTTCAACAATGAGTAAACCCCATACCGCATAGTCGGCTATAAAAGTCCTCGAAATGGCAAAAGTAAAACAATTCAAACGAAAAACTAACAGCCTGATTTATGTACAAAATAATGAACGAAAAACAAATATGGTATACAGCAACAAACGACAACCACTGAGTTACAGGCTCCTGACTTGGGACAGGCAAATATATAATTTGGCGGGGTTAAACTAGTAAGTTAGTCTCCTGCTTCTCTAAAATTCTCACGACTAAAGTTGATCTAAGTATACTGAATTGTTCATGACATATGATCAACTTTAGTTGTAAGAATTTTTGTGAAACTGATCACTGAAGATTTGTCGTCTTTCCCGCTGGAGTGCGTCGTCGGTTTTTACCATTGTATAAAGAAGCATTTTTCTGTAGTTACCTTGTTTTGCATAAATTTCATGGTATCTCTCGTAATTGATGCCCTGGTACCGGGCATTATTTGTCCAACTATTATTTCTAGAACCTGATTTCGAATCCATAATCTCAAATATGTATTAATTTACTTCATTAATAGTACACAATTACACTTTTATAAAATAAAAAAATTTAATTGTGGAAAATATTTCAAAAGCATTTAAAAACATGTAAAAATGTTCCATTTTCTTAAATCATGTTAACCCATTAACAATAACAAAAAAGTACAATCTGTACTAAACACTCATCAAAGATAACAGGTTTATAATTTGTTATGCCAGACGCACGTTTCGTCTACATAAGACTCATCAATGAATATCGAATCAAAACAGTTTGAAGGCCAAATCATAAAGGAAGTTGAAGGGCATTAAAAACCGAAAATTCAGAAATGTTGTGCCAATTACGGCTAACGTAATCTATTCCTGGGAAAGAAAAACTTTTTCGGGTAATCAACATTTTATAAACAAGAAAATTACAGAAAATGAAAGGTGAAACAATATCTTCGAAACAAAAAAAATACTTACAAAATTTGATTAACGTTTTGGTCGGAATCATTACAAGTAAATATGTACAGTACACATGAAAACCATACCTATTCCACACAGAAATACGTCGGAACTTTCAACACACTGTTATCTTTATTTCCAATATCACTTATTCTGTATATTAGTAACATCTGTTAAGTACTGTTTCTCTTTTAAATACTTCAAATCGACAGTAAGAGAAAATGTGGAGAAAATATCTTCCGCGGGACCACAATACGTATGAGAGAAATACTTGCACAACTATAAATGAATGTCAGTTCCGAAAACGTGATGACATCTACGGGCAGTGGTGAATCAGTAAACTTATAGGTGACACTTTCTGGAACATTTTTCATCAATTCTTAAAAAAATGTAAATATCTACCACTTGTGTTTGCAGTCTAATGTTGGAGATGTAAATTGATAATCATGAAATAAATTAACAGAAATTATATTTTGTTATTCAGCAGTTTTTAGTCGTAAAGCTAAAACGATTTAATGTATAAACGCTTGTTTTAAGGAAAATATCTATATACCGAATGCTCATCACCCCAGAGTTCAGGGAATGTCGCTAGTATTCGAAGTACAAGACTGGCGCCTACAAATGGAACATGTGTAGGTTTCTGGTACCATATGGATGGAGATCATATTGGTAAACTGTCTGTGTCAGTAGATGTTAAAGGATCTAGATCTCCAGTTATTTGGAAACTCAAGGGACGGCAAGGACATAAGTGGAACCTAGGGCAAATTTCAATAGCCAGTGCTTTACATTACAGAGTAAGTATAAAAGATGAAATAATATAGGTCTACATGTATGTTGCACAATTGACTTTGGATTGCGTGATGTATTATCTACATCGATGTTGTCCGATGGGGTAAAAAAAACTAATCATAGATACCAGGATTAAAAACTGGCACGCCACACGCGCGTGCGTCTACAAAAGACTCATCAGTGTTGCTCGAATCAAAAAAGTTAAAAGGTCAAATAAAGTACGAATTTGAGGACCCAAAATTCCGAAAGGTTTTGCCAAATACAATAAACGTTGCTTAATATATTTTCTATATCTATGGTGGACGACTGAGTGTTAATTGCATACAAGATTATTTGTTTTACAATTGAATCCAATTAAAAGCGAAACGTATATTGGCGTTCTATGGAATACTCTGACAATAAAAGGTTGAGGATCATCCAGACATAAATTCATTTGAATCGCATTTATGTTTTCTACATTGAAAATTCTCTTCAAATAAAGCTGTTTGAAATGGAATTGGACACATTCCAATCGATAGACTTTAACTTGTTGGAAAAGTCTAGCAAGCCTTTTATAGCGAACTATATATGGTATGGGTTTTACTCATCGTTGAAGGCCTTACAGTGACCTATAGTTGTATAAAAAAATACACACTAAATCAAAAGTGACTGAATGCAAGTGGACAAGTAGACAATTTTATTCAACTGTTAAAGAGAGTGTAGAAGAATAAAAAAATCAAAAGTAAGACACAGAGTACTATCAAGATGAAAATAACAAGCAATGTATGTGAAAATTAATTAAAAAAAAGGAAAAACAGAATAAAAAAACAGAACATAGTTTACAAAATTCCTATAATAAAAATGAACGATAATTTTTGTTATAGCTTCTGATTAATGTAACATGCGGTAAAGGACTCAAAGGAGACATAGGTATCGATGACGTCATTGTAGATCACACCCAATCGTGTTCCGTTCTACCAAAGAAAGCAGTAAAAGGTAATCACTGTTTGTTTTCTGTTGTGTAAGAATAATGTGTAAATCACATTTAGGTATTTTAATACCGAGAACATTGCTGAAAGGAATTATAATTTTGTATTTGAATTTCTATTCCAAATAAGAGAGGAGTAACTGCATTCCAAAATAGTCTTTTTGAAATCCTGAAAGCATTTGATATGTATTTGATTGATAAATAGCATCGATTTTTTATTTTACAGTAGAAATATAAACAATAAACAAAGGTTATATTAAAGTCTTGATTCCTCGTAACCAACCTCAAGGAATCCCGTTAAGAAGTTATACAAAAACGGACTTCGTAGAAGAGAAACAAAAATGACGATTGTAAAAACTAGTCAACGATACAAGGCTTATAGTTTGTTACTGCAGACGCACGTTTCGTCTTCATAAAACTCACCAGTTGCGCTCGAATCAAAAAATTGAAATGCCAAACAAAATACGAAGTTGAAGAGCAATTATGTTGAGATAATTTTCAAACTTCATTCGTAGTAACTTGAACTAATTAAGTTTAAAAAGTAAGCACGATATTGTTATATATATAAACTTTTGACAATGTTTAACAATAACTTCAGAATGGCATCTGATATTCCTTGGAAAAAGTGGCAATGGTGACAGTATTTATGACAAGTGGAGAAAACAAACACCATCAATATGTACAATATCTAAAAACTGTTTACCCGAGAACGAGGAGATATCAATATTTAATGTCAAATCAGAACATCACCTGAAGAGTCCTATCATTGATAACTGGGCTACATCAAACATCAAACAGGTATGTTATCACTGTTATTGTTTGCTGTTCTTGTATGTACAAGACAGTATTAGATAACCATATACTATTGGGATGTCCATATATATTTATTTTTAACAAATTATCTAAAAGACATAAATATTATATATATATCTAGATTGATGATACGAGTGATTAAACATGGTATACGGTTTTAACCTAGTCTAAACCGATTTCAATCAAACAATGTTTTCTTTAAAATGTATAGATCTTCCTTTTTACTGAAAAAAATATTCATCCCCAAAACAACATAGCAACTCTGTAAATCTACAATTAATTCGGCTATTTAATCTTAACAGTCCACCAAGGAAAAAAAAAATGGAATGAATAAACGGTTTGCACAAAAATACAGGATGATCGAGAACGTGACATATATTGTATAGACGCTTGTTTGTGGTTTAAGACCTAATGCCGACTTCACTATATCTTTTGATATTATTTGTCGTTTGGTTGTTGTCTAATTGCAGTCAATCCAAAATTCCTTTTATTTACATTGAATGGACATAAAACATAATATTTATAGAAACTGTAATGCGAACTTCAACGGGTAAAGTTGGTCTTGACATTTAAGCACCAGTAGAGGTCGTATTTTTATTATTCTTTTGATGCTTCATTTTACCTATCTTTTGCATACATGAACTTAGGTTTTACATTTGCGTTCCAAGCACATGGAGGAGGTAGATTCTTGAAAGTGCTAAGACCATAGCAAATTAAGTATCCTGTCTCAGTTGCATTTACATTTGGCGATGCCACAGCTTATTGATAATAACATTTATGGTACAATTTTGCTGCACAATATGCACATTTCGACAGTAAATGTCTCTTTTTATTGATGCTGGAGGCCAAAATATTTGAAAATCCAAAACCTAATACAAACGTTGAAGATCCTGTGCTATCGCGAATAAAATTCGTGACGGTCATAAGTTAGCATAATAGATTTGATATACGTACGTTTGATTAGCTCTCAGTTTTAATAACAATGATACAAATATGCAATGCGGATAAATACATTTCTGAGAAATCATTTCAATGTTTTGTTTGATTTGTTTTTGTTCAACAAATGACTTATATTTTCTCTTTCTTTGTCCTAGTTTTACCAATGTGTGACTCATTCCTTTACTTTCTACTATACTAATGATGTGTATAGATTGCTGTCTCCGTATATGTGTATTATATATGTAAGGAAATGACTAAATATAAGTATTGGTAGCTTGTGTTCAATACTATTTCTTAATTATTGTAATGAAATATTATTAAATGCAACAGATAACTTTATTTGTCTTTATCAAATCATCATGATAAATTGACGCAACTCTACAACATTTATAATATACTGATCGTTGTAATTTATTTTTGCGTGCCACTTTTCTGACTACCAAATTTCATAAATATGAAAACTGTTTTAAAATTAGCATCACAGTTAAGATGTGTGTCTTCACTTGTCATGTATTGGTTCAGGTTATCTAGAAAAGAAAATGATTACTAAATGCCATTTCCGTAATCCCTACTCATGTTTACGCTAATGCTAATACTTCCGTTCCCCATGTAGGTGTAAACTTCCGTTCCCTGTGTAAGTGTAACACTACCAAATAATCCGGTTTCATGCGAAAGGGGTCGAAACATAATATTCTCTGGAAATTAACCCTATATTTCATTGCAGAAAAAAATTTGATTCACAAACACATATTTTTGGTGTTTCAAAACAACATTATTTTTTTATTTGGTGTTTCTATAAAATATTTAGGATTTTAGGTGTCATTGTAACTAAAGCTTGTAAATGGAAAAAGGGATGAAAATTTGATTGGTGTACTTCCGGTAACGGTTATTACCAATGAAATGTCATGTGAAACTTTCACAGTAGTACTGGACAGGCTAAAACTTTACTCAGGCCAATTATTTCTTTATTTGAAACAAAGATAAATTCTGCACAATGATTTGAAAAATGCAAGTTTAACAAAGTCTAATTGGGGAAAACAATGGTGGAATTACCCCTCAACGCACATGTCAGTTTAGATAACAGCACACAAACAATGCACCCAAATGACATAAAAATGGTCTAAAAACAAACCAAACATTTTAAACAATGCATACCACGTTATTAAACGAAAATGAAATTAGGGTTAAAAGGTAAAACTAAGTTCATGACCAATGAAATAAAGCAAGCCTTCTGATGACCACTTTTGACTTATTTCTTTTCTCATTAGTAATACTCAAATGTATTCTGTCAAATGGGAAATGTGAACCTTGATTATTATCCAATTAGCATGCACACGATTTCAAGGATGTCTTTAAGTATATGTTATTCATATAATAGTATTCATTTCCGTAAAGGATGCCATGAAAAAAAAGTCTAGATCCGTCCAGATGTATAATAAAACTAAATTAGATGAGATGCATTAAGGCCTGAAGTGGAAGTAGAAACTGCATACAAAGACAACAATAAAAACCATAAAATTTCGGAAATCGATTTGACATTTTATTCATAGTTAAGTTTTTTTCGTCTACTGTAAAAAGTTAAATTACAAAAATACCGAACTCCAAAGAAAATTCAAAACGGAATGTTCCTTTACAAATGGCATAATTAAAAACTCAAACACAGTAAACGAATGGAAAACAACTGTCATATTCTTGACTTGGTACAGGCATTTCCTTATGTTGAACATGGTGGATTAAACCTAGATTTAATTTCATTACCGATGTTAAGATTGATTACATATTGTAGCACGTTCTATGCTTTAGGAAACGTGGCATTGCAACATTGTTAAATAAAAATCTCAAAACGCTATAAACGTTTATGAACAAGTTAAGGTTAGTAAAATGAAATTTTCAAGTATCCTACTTGTTTTAGATGTTTACCTTCGTTTGACACATACAATCTCATTTTATGAAACCTGATCAAACAATCTGGTCTTGATTATGATATTGCACATACATTAAAAACAAATTTCGTAGTTCAAATACTGTGAAAACAGAAAATATTCTTCCCTTTTCCCAAACTTCTACGAAAAATATAGTTAAATTCACAGAGAAAATGGGATAAAATGAACGGAATATATTTAATTTAATATAATATTGCAGATTAAATTAGAGCTATACAAGAAGAAGGTATTAGTCATGTCTATGATCTTTGACGGAACCAATACAAATAACATAAACTGGTTCTCTTCTAAAAACTTGATTAACAGCAGTTTCGATGATTTGTATGGGGATGGTTGCTTTTTCAAATACCAACTGAATTCGTAAGTCATTTCTTCAATTTTTTTAACTTTGTTTACGCTTGTTACAATGACTAGAAAATCCTAAGCTCATAAACTTAAGAAATCAAAGGAAATTACAATATCTTGATGAAAAATCAGAGCTTTGTACAAAGCGGCATAAATTAAAAATTAGATGTATGTAAATATCTCGCAGGCATCCTCAAAATGTATATGGAATATAGGAATTAAATCACTACTTGCAAAAGCTACTATACTTTCAGTTTTTCATGATGATATTTTCAGAAAGAATGTATTCTAGTAGTTCCGATGTAATAACAAAAGCCATTATTTTGCGATTAAGAGATAATACCCTTTTTATTACCTAGACAGTGGTCAGTTTCCTGGTTAATCTTCTAGAATCATAAGGAAACAAAATAAATGTAATGAATTTAGCATTGAAATATTGAGTAAACTTGATCTTACAGTAAAGCCAGTTGAAAGTCTTGTACCAAAATCAGTTATATCGCATTGTTATTTTATCTTATTAAAAATATTCACAGTTTGTGCTATGAACATCTACATATACAGTTTTTGTATTATGAATCCAATTTTATTGACTTTTTTAAACCGAAGATGGTATGCTTATTCATTCATGACATTCCAAGATGGTCACCCATGTGATTCCTATGCCAAAGGGTGGTTTGCTGTCATTGATAAAGAATACAGTTCGTCCTCATCTTATCCTAGCACTTGTTTACATATGAAGCAACAACAGTATCCGGTGTTTGCATATGCTGAATATAACCACAAAACAAGGTGGTTTGACAAAAGTAAGCAATTTGGAGAAAATGTATCCTTCCTGAATGTCCATTAACATTAACGTGTAAAAACACAAATTGAGAAACAGATAAGTGATCGAATATCGATTTTTTCTAGAAAAATCTGGCTTTTGTACATTATTGAAAGCTTGTCTGTTTTGTTATAGTAAGATTTGACTTTTAATCGTTACGACTAACTGTAGCCATTCATTTTTCGACGGCCAATAATCACTTAAAAATGGAACAAGTATTTAAGTTACTTGGTCATCAAAGTACATAAAACAGAAAGATGAAAGAGGAAAGCAAATACCTTCTTCATAAACATCATATTAAATAATTTAAATCTCAAAAAGTGTCGATGCCCTTTTTTATCCTGACAACTTTTATTTCTTTGAATTTTAATTGTGTTTGAATAAATGAAATAACTTCAACGATATATTTTGCGAATTCTAAAACTGTACATTGTTATTACATCATGTTGAATTGGAAAAATTCATTTTTTTCAGGTTATGGTTTGGCAGATACCTTGGTTATTATGGTTAAGCGAACATAATGTTCACCAACGGAATACAATAAGCAAACAAAATGACCTGTCGCATTGGATTTTATATATCTTAATTTTGACTGACAAGGACATTTCAAAGATATATCATGGACTTTTAGTCAATTCGAGTTAACGAATGACATTATTTTTATTAATTGCAATACTCCACAGCATTTGACGAATACACTCTTAAGTGAACAAAAATGAGGGGGAGAAATCCTTTAATAACTTGAAAGGTGTTTTTGAAACACTATTTTGTATAGTATTTTATTACATAAGACCATAATTTGTTTTACAATCTACTGTTATTTTCACGATAAAGATTAAATTATTATAATGCTACCACACTATAAAAATGGTGATGTGGTATGCATGAGACAGATATATACAAGATTTGTCACACTGTTTATTACTATAAGACACACTGCTAAAGAATGTAGATTATTTCACAATCCACGCTGATAATGATACTTATATGAGATTTTCTAAGCAATTTAGAGTGCGAAGTAACATGACGGGATTTGTTATTTATTATAAAACGAAATGACATTTCATAGATTTCGTGAGTCCAAAGTGCCTTACTGTGTAGTTATTTTTTTTGGTAAATCCTTTTGGCGTAGCTCGGTATTAATAAACCCCGCCATTGTGTTATTATTCATTGTTCATTTTTTGTATTCTTGTCTTTCATTTTTGCTTATGTGCTTTTTCTAAATAGTGTCTATATGCCATTTTGTTTTTCTTTAAAATTGAAAATGGAAATGGGGAATGTGTCAAAGAGACAACAACCCGACCAAAGAGCAGAAAACAGCCCAAGGCCACCAATGGGTCTCCAAAACAGCGAGAAAATCCCGAGGCGGGCTTCAGCTGGCCCTTCAACAAAAATATGTACTAGTTAAGTGAAAATGGAAGTCACACTAAACTCCGAAACATATATTAAATGAACTAAAATTAAAAAAAAACATACAAGACTAACAAAGACCAGAGGCTCCTGACTTGGGACAGGCGCAAAAATGCTGCGGGTTTAAACATGTTATGTGAGATCTCAACCCTCCACCTATACCTCTAGCCAATGTAGAGTTAACAGCAATACGCACAACAAAACTCAGTTTAAAAGAAGTCAGAGTCCGATGTCAGAATAGGTAACAGAAGAAACTAAGCAAAATGACAATGATACATAAATTAACAAAGGACTATTAGCAGTTACTGACATGCCAGCTCCAGACCTCAATTAAACTGATTGAAAGATTATGTCTTTATCATATGAAAATCAAGCACAATCCCTCCCGTAAGGGGTTTAGTATCATACCATCATAAAATATATGAGAAGAACATAACCCGTATCATGCCAACAACTGGTTTTAGAATAAATGTGTTTATTTCCGATGCAAAGACCCTATTTGTGAATCAAAATTAATTCCAAAATATGCCATCTTTAATGACCTGACAACAGTATCGTAACTATATTTGTTGACATCGTTGTTTTTATAGTGATTAAGATTATAACACAATGTTAGCGGCTGTACCCTAATTTTGGAAATTTTACCTATTATGTCTGCTGGTTTTGCTCACACATTGTTGTCAATATAATGGAATTTCATGCGACTGTCATAGAAGTGAGAGGTTTAGCTAGCTATAAAACCATGTTTAATACACCAGGTTCTACATAATGAAATGCCTGTACAAAGTCAAGAATATATCAGTTGTTTTCCATTTGTTTGCTTTGTTTGAGCTTTTGATTTTGCCATTTGATAAAGGGACTTTCCGTTTTGCATTTTCCTTGGAGTTCGGTATTTTTGTTCTTTTACTTCTTTCTGGAATTGCCTTCAATAAATACGCTCAATTCCAAATGTTAGAAAGTCAGTGATGTATGCATACTTGACGAGTTATACGAACAAAAAAAAAGACATAAAATGATAAGTCAAAGCTGTCTTAGGTCAACTTTGCCTGAAGGACTCGGAACCTTAGTTTTTGATTATTTGTTAGTATATCAACGGAAAATTTAAGAAAGGTATGTTATAAATGATATTAGTGTCTCTGACTACAGGGTAGAGAATATATTATACATTTTTATAGAACTAAACACAATTTGTACTCACTTCTATATGATATTCTTTTATGAACCTGTTTGTTACTATTCTCAATTTTATACTGGTCGAGATTGAATTGGGAGGATTGACCTCTGAAAATTACTAGACATCATACCAGGACGAGCATTTCCCTTTCTAGCTACTATCTACCAAATTGGGGGACCCGGTATGAAGTTACAAAAATATGATTTCAAGTTGCATTCTTGGATTTATTTAAACAACATGAGTGAAGAATCTATATATGTTATAGATATACACTGAAAATCACAATGCAGTCAACCAGAAATCAATCAAAATAAGTTATGTTCGAGTATGTAAAGAGCTTATGAGGACATTTAACAATTGACCTTTGGTTTGGATCAAGTCCTTAAACCAAAATCTAGGAAATATATTGAAGAAATTTAGAAGATACAACAATACCAAGCTACATGTTAGTAATGCAAGCTTATAAAAGTATTTCAATCCTGATAAACAATTTGCGTTTACGATAAACATGCTAAAAGTAATTGAGATGTACTTGAATAACTGAATTACATGTATAAATTTCAAACATCTTTCGCGGCTAGTGAAATAGACATGTGTGTAAATATAAGACACGGGATGGACAATGTCGACTGGAAAAAAAAAATTTCGGGATGTAACCTGCCATGAATCACAAAGATTTTGTTGTACCTGTAGAGACAAATAACAGGATATTACATTCTTATTTTTTAAGCTGTTTATAAAGTCCTTAAAAAAAAGTAAATGCGATAACTGTAAACTTATTGATCATTTGAATAAAAAGAAAAAGATCATACCAAGGAGGCATTCGTTTGTCAAATAAAAACAAACCATAAACAAGGAGAACATTAAGAAAATATTGACAACAATAACAAAATACTACAGAGAAAAAAAAATTATCAACACAAACCCCACCAAAAACCTTATCCACTAGTGGCAACCGTCATGTTACTCATTGAAAATTAACATTAAATAAACTAAACTTGGATGGAGAGTTGTCTCATTGGCACTCATACCACATCTTCCTATATTTATTAATCTTAAATTTCATCACTGTAGTAAGAAGGAAAAAAGAGTCAACATTAGCAAAAGACATTTAAAACCCAAACATCGAGAGAAATTAACAAGCGTCTTTTCAAAAATAGAATGCCTGTGAAAAGAAAAACAAGTTTACAAAACACCCCAGAAAATACGAGCTTGACGAAAAAATAGGGGTGATCTCAGGTGATCTGGAAGTAAAGGCAGATCCAGCACCTCTAGCAGCACCTTTCGTGTTATTCGTGGTAGGTAAAAATTCGTTGATGAGTCTCATTCGGTGATGTCACGATCAGGAAAAGGAAACGGGATTGTGGTTACGATAATTTGATGAACATATCCGTGGTAATCTTTTCACCCAACCATTTTTATGCCCCCGCCGTAGACAATGGGGGCATTAGGTGTTACCCTTGATCGTCATCCGTCTTTCCGTCCTCAAATTTTATGAAACTCGTACACAATGCTTAGAAATACAACACGCAGACAGAGTTTAAATTTTGCAGTATGTCATTAGCCGTTCTAGAGTTATGCCCCTTTATAAATAGGAAAATTGCAAATTTTTTGGTTTTTGAACTCTTATTTAAGTTTGTGTCATCCACATTTTATGAAACTCATACACAATGCCGAGAACCACAACACGAAGACAGAGTCCGAATTTTGACAATGAGTCATTTACCGTTCTAGAGTTAGGCACCTTTTAACTTGGAAAATTGCAAAGCCTGAAAGGGGGCATTCGTGTCCTCAGACACATTCTTCTTTTATATTTATTTTGTGTCTGTGAAATAACAAACGATACATAGATGAGTTTACATTAAAATTAGAAAAAGCAAATTACTCTATTATAATCACTAGTAAAATAGACATGGCACCAAGTAAAACCTTTCAAAATACCGTGTCATAGAATCTGAATTAAGCAAGCGTTAAGTACTTTACTCTCTGCTTTACAATTTAGGAATGTTTACACTCTAATATCAACGACTGTACTTCGGAGTAGATTTCAGTTATCAACATTATTAACAGTGAAGCAAAAACTACCTAATGCATATGCAAAGTAAAACGAAAAACGAAAAACAAAATATTCTTGTAAAAACAAATAAGTGAAGTAATCTTCTTATCCCCCAAAATCAAGACGTAATGTTTCACCAAAAAACACAAACAAAGCATAAAAAGCCTTTATCAAGAAGGCTTAAAGCCAGAAAGAGAGATTTTCAAGACAAAACGTTGGCTTAGTTGTTGATCGCTCAGCCTCCTCTAACTTAGCTTAAATATGGGTGGAACAGTACAACATGAGAACAAATTATAAAATCCGTTTGCAAGGTCTTGACTCATCAAGTCAGGAAAAACAACTAACAAAAAAAAAGAGACAAAGTACATATCTAAGAGTACTTGCAGTTACTGAAAGTTAGATCAAAACTAATTTCAACAAACAAATAAATCATGTTTTCACAGACTTGAATATTAATCTAGAAATTGACAATGATGGTGGGCTGAGAACAAAACTTAACGAAACAAGGGATTATTTCAGCTTTCCAATTGTGAACTTTCAATTTCTATGTACCAGCATTCAAGAGCTTGCGTTTCCTATCATAATTACATTAACAGAGGGTTGCTGCTTACAAAAAAGCCATCGAACCAAGAGTTTCAAGGCATAAAGACGAAGTCATCCCTTCGCAGACTTATCGGACGTCATCAAAAGTTGGAGACCGTTATGGAATACCAGTGTCACAGATAATTTCGTTAACATTTCCTTGTGAACATGTGTCTAGTCAATGCTTTATTTGACAGTCGTTAAATAGTTTCTGGAAATATGAACAGCTGGTTAGCATCGGGCCGATTTAGCGCTTGAAATATTGTAGAAACACTTAATATTTGTTTTTTTGTATTACAGGCTTCCTTCATCATTATCAACTGACCACCAGGATATATCCAATAAAGCTAAAAGTGGCATTAAACACCAACAATCAATTAATCTTTCATAGGTTAATAAAGTAGACCTAACATGTAATCTGATTCATATTTATCAAAGGATCATCACGCCTGGTAAACCATCAAATCTCAACCAATTGGTTAAGCGAGAAAAAAGTTTACTGGCACTTCACGTTGAGCTTTTCTGGTACAACATATAAACAAAATAGATAGGGTAAGTCGACTTTTCATCAATTTATTGTCAATCTGTAAATATGTTGTTAAATAAGAGAATGTCATGACATAGATAAGTAAATGAGAGCTTGCATCGCTCATTACTCGGTCCAATGTCATTTCAAATGACATCGGAATGACTTCTCTCTCGCAGGTAAGTGCGGCTAGCTCAGTGATATTTTGACAAAATGACAGTGAGTTCTTCAATACGTTACTTATATATCAGTATATAACTTATAATAATTTTTTTTTCTATTTCCTACGAATTTTTTTTTTCTATTTCCTACGAATTTTTTTCTTCTATTTCCTACGAATTTAGTTTTATTAAGCTGAATTTGATATAAAGAATGTGAGGTTGAGATTGTCTGGTATCAGTTGTGATATTCTGGAACAATGTTGAGATCTACTGTCGAATGAAATTTTCAACTACATGTAGCTACTTATCAACTGTATACAACTGATCAAAATTCATGAATTTCCTGTAGAGTGGTTGTCAATCTATCTTGTTTCTGGTTCTGACATTAGTTTTATATGGAGTCATGTTGGTCTAATACAAATACTAAAGAGTTGTGTTTTTAAATTTTAGCTAACTAGATAAAAAGTCTAGCGCTGAAGATTGAAAGTCAAGCGCTGTACGTATAAAGTTCGGCGCAGTAGATGTAAAGTTCAGCGCTGTAGATTTTAATTTTCAGAGCTGTAGATTCAAAGTCCTACTTTGCTTCCTAACAAATAAGGCTTACTGTTGTGGCATGTATGTGTATATGTATTGAAACAGCATCTTCCATAGATTTGATTTACAATAGGTAAAATGGTAAAATATAATCTCTATAAGTTGTTACCAAGGAACCGATTTGCATTTATTTGATACAGAATATTGCAAAAAGTGGGATAAAAATGTCTCAATTGTCCCCGAATATATGGTCTAGATTTGAAATTCGATCCATTTGAGTGACATCGTTTCTGAAAACATTCACATTTATCTATATAGATGTCAAATAAAAACCATATGCATTTCACACAATTTTTCGATAAAATGGAATTGAAAAGTTTCAGCGTATACAAAATGTTAACAAAAAACACGCTTCAATAATGTCTGGACCTAATGTCGGTACGGATGTGATACAAGGACTGTCAAACAGAAAATTCACTATAAAACATGTGAAAAACAATTTTGATGTTCATATAAAGCCCTTTTGAAAGTTATATTATTCTTCAGCTATCTAAGAATAATTTTTCTTGCACACCAGCTTTCTTATTTGACAAATTAACTGGGGCCAAATTGCGAAACCAAGCTCCTACATAATATCTACAGCGCTCGACTTTACATCTACAGCACTAAACCTTACATCTTGAGCGCTAGACCTTATTTCTCTAGCGCTTACTTAACATCTTCAGCTCTTCAGCGCTATACTTTACATCTGGTTTTCTAGGATTTAAAAAACCACTACTCTTTAGTATATGTATTAATAGACCAACAGGACTCGATCATACATAACAATGTCAAAACAAGAGACAAGCTACAATGACAACCACTCTACAGACGGTTCACGAATTTCGACGGTCGTATCCGATTGACAGTTAGCTAGTTAGAATTTTTATTTGACAGAAAATCTCAACATTGTTCCAGAATATCACAACCGATACCAGCCAATCTCAACCTGACATACTTTATAACATATTCAGCTTAATAAAATTATATTCGTAAAGAAATAGAAAAAATCTTTTATTATACGTTTATAGTGACGAAGAAGAACACATATACTGATATATACGTTAAGTTTATTAATGAACTCAGCGTCGTTTTTGTCAAAAACTCACTGAGATGACCGCATTTACGGGAGAAAAGTCAATGTCATTTGAAATGACATTGGTCCGAGTAATGAACGAGATAAGCTCTCATTTTATTAGCTATGGCATGATATTCTCTTATTTAACAAAATATTTACAGATTGACAATACATTGATGAAAAGTCGACCTACCTCATCTATATTTTTGATATTTTGTACCAGAAAAACTCAACAGGAAGTGCCAGTAAACTTTGTTCTCGTTTAACCATTTGGTTGAGATTTGATGGTTTACCAGGCGTGATGATCCTTTGATAAATATGAATCAGATTACATGTTAGGTCTTCTTTATTAACCTATGAATGATTAATTGATAACGTTCAATGAAATGAATATTAGTGGATAGGGTTTATTGAAGAGTCAAAATTTGAATAGGACATTTCTAACTACCGTTGGTTATTTTTTGAAATGAAATTAACGTTTTGTTGGCAAAAGTTCAAACCGAAGGAATTGTGACACATTTAAAATTAGTTAACACAGCGTAATTTTAACTTCAAATGATTAAAGTGCATTATACAGATAAAATGAACAATTGATACGCTTTCGTGATATGTCCTAGATACAATTATCAAATAATATCTGAACAAAGTTCTATCAACCAACGATAACATGAATTCCAGATAACGTTTTGCTTTGGGGTAGGAAAAATGTGTATTATAACTTCTCAAAAATATATGATCATGTTTTATGTCATTTTTATTTCTTGTTTTTTTATTTGCCATGGATTCTTACTGGATAGTAAAACACAACCACCGTCGACCGCTGGATCATTGATGACAGATGATCACTATCAATTCGTCATGCAATTTATATTTCAAGAAAGGCAGTCGAGACTCCAATTGGAAAAATACGTTAAACAATTACAACAAGAACTTGTTACAACGAAAAACGACCTTACTACCGAAATCAATGGTCTCAAGCAATGTGGATGTGCGTCTGATATAAAAAACAAAACATCTATCTTCCAATATAATTTTGACATTCTCAAGCAAAGCCATGATGCGCTGAAGATACAGCATGTAAACTTGCAAAAAGAATTAATTGGAACTAACAATAGATCTTTTGTTCTTGAGAATGAAGTGTCACTTCTTAAACAGCTCAAAAGTGTTTCCGATTTGAAAGTGGTATTTAATTTGCAAAATACGACAAATCATCTAGAACAAGAGATACAAGCAACTAACAGTAGACAACAGGCTATCAATTCCGAAGTAAGTGCGAGAAAACAAGATTTTCTTGCTCTTTATCAGAAAGTTCAAACATCCGAGACAGAAATTCAGTCAAATAATCAAAGTTTGGAAAATCAAACTAAACAAATGGAAAGAAGAATTCTGGAAGTGAATGAGAAGTGTGATAATAAAACCAAACAAATAAGTCGAGAGTTAAGTACAAGTGAAAGTTCAATGCAGAATCATATTACGGCATTGTCGACAAAGCTAAATGGGCAAATAAAAAACATTCAACGGGAACAGAATGAAACAGCAAATAAAGGTAAAGAGTCATTACATTCTCATTTTTCTTTTTTAAACATTTGCTTAATGCGCTAAATATTAGGGTATTCAGTATACCTATGTTTAGCTAATAACAAAAATTTATATATGCACAAAGTGTAACACGGTAAGCATTTCTTGGTATGGGCGCATCTCTCGTCATACGAATCTGAAGTTACATTCTGTGGTCCGTTTTAAAGCCAGCAATATGACAAACCGATAATATTTTCACATTGACATTAGTGGACAAGCAGAATCTACGACAGAGGAATTGACAAATCACAATTAATTGTAGACACTGATACTTTAACGAACAACCAGCTTCAATTATTGTCGCCCGAAGTTTGAGAAGAGATATTTTCAGCCGTTCGAAAATGTTTACATTCACTGAAAATTGAAATTTTTCATTATGTATGTTTATTTTTGGGATCTTTTTATTAATTTCAAAGGTTTTCATGAAGTACATTATTTGTAGTAAGTGATATCTTTTAAAATCATTAGCCAGCGGCAAAGCTATGTAGAATCTGTGAGATATCAACAAAATGTGCTCAATGCTAAATTAGTTTGATGGATGCATATTTTTTTTTGGCTTGACAAGATTCTCTATCGGCTCTTAAAATACTCTCGGAAATTTATATAAATATATTAAGAAAGCGTAGTTTTCTGTCAATATAAAAGTGGCATTATATTGCTGACTACATCCTGGACTGGGACGTCATTATAGTTTAAGTGCCTCGTCAGCTATATTCTAGCAAAATGTTGTACAGATAAAACTTTAAAACATTTAAGGTCTTAAGTCAAAAGGGCCTAAACAAAACTGGCAAACCCATATAAGGTCAACTTTACCCCACTTTAAGGTCAGCCACATGTATCCTTTCTGCACTATATATAGCTAGGCATAATCGACCTTTGATGTGTCCGATTAGTTTTTTGTTTAATTAGTTCAATATTCAACACTGGTTTCTAGGCGGGGGATACTTAAGTAATCCGTTGTTACAAATTATGATCATGATGAAACAGATGTATTGGCGCGGGAATAGTAAAGTATGGTGTAAATTCTAAGTGCGCAAATGATTTGCAATGTAAGGTTTGTTAAAATTGTTGCTCACATTTGCAATTTCACGTTAAACTTCTATGAATGTTGAAAAGTGGTCTTACTGCAAATAGCTGTGTACTTTATATTTTATTCATATGTATTACGCAATTGTTGTTCTTGTCTTATTATGATGTCTACTTCAAACTTGTCCCGCCTAAGAAAAGCCAGTGGTTCCGCAAAAGGCAAAAATCTACGAGCATAGTGGTAGCTACGCTAAAAAAGACAAGACCTATTATGAATGTTGGTTTAGATAGAAGAACATTTGGTGATTAACAAATCTACTTATCTGTTAAAGGCTCGACAAAAAATTACTTTTAATGACACAATTTGGCAGATATTTGGAAAAGTTGACGAAAGAGTTTAATTTTATTTGTAGAACAAGCGATGATTTGCTTCACTAGAGACATCTGTTCTGTTATTCCCATTGAAATACGTTCATGAAAAATATCACATATCGTAGATTGGTAAATGCTTCTCGTTTTACCCAAACATGACCAAATATATAAACGAATGGTGAACAATTAACGGAACATTCGACCAATACCGGATCCGATCCAAATTCGGCTCATTTCAAGTGTCAGAACCGCAAAAAACTGAGGTTTACAAAACGTACAATGACACTAACTAATTGTTCATATTCGAGTGGAGAAATAATATTCATATATTTGAACTTGATAACGTAATGATTCCTTTCAATTTGACATTTCACGGGTTATATAAAATTATTATGTTTTTCCAACTTAGTAAAGAAAGTAAATTTAAAATTTTTTATTAATCTTGGCCATGTACTTGTGAAAGACATTTCTCTTTTTGAATTTCTAACCCAGGATTGGATTACCTTAGCTTTATTTGGCAATATCTTTCGGAATTTTGGGATGTCTTGCTGTCTCATAGAAAAATACCTATTAAATGTCCAACTTATTGAACATGAATGCAGATTAACTTTGCATGAGGTCCAGTGTGATCACATTTGGATGAACATTTGTGAGTTTTAAGTTTGACCCCTACGGGACTATTCGAAAGTGTTTGAAAAGTCGAAACAAAAATGAATTGTTAAAGTTACCAGGAGCCAAATGATTGCGGAATGCATTTGAAGAACATTTTGGTAGGGGACCGAATGGGGAGGGGCTTTGCTATGATGTGTTGCGTATCCAAAACTTGTATGCTATGCGTGTGAGGATTTATTTGTGGCTAAATTAACACAACCTATCCTTTTGTTTCCAAACAATTAGCAGAATCAGAGAAGGTTTCTCCGAGATTTACTTGTATGCTTTCAAATGTTTACAGTTACTTATCCTTGAGTTTTCATAAATATGCGACTTCTCTTTTTTCTGTTTGGGTTCTATTTTATCGACATTCTTGTGCACTCCACTCGTAATAATTGTTTTATTACCATGCTATATCTAAAAAATAGCATGATGTGCCCATCGGTTGTCTAAATGTTTGTAATGTTTTACAATGAGAATATCAGACATATTTTGACGGTATTTGATAGATTGCATTGGCCGCTGTAGTCTGTAATTCATTGATATTACACTAGTCTGTGTTTGCCAATGCACATATGGAGTGCTAGCATCATCTACCAAGAATTCCGCCCAGAAGAGCTAGGAGATGTCTTGAACATGCATTAGGATGATTGCTTCATTTGTATAAAACATTTGACACAATCTACTGTTTACACTGGAATTCCTCATTCTAAACTTAAAATGGTTTACTTTTATAAATTTTGACTTGGATGGAGGGTTGTCTCATTGGCACTCATACCACATCTTCTTATATCTATTAAGACAGATTAAAAGAATTGGTCCAAATATGTTTCATAAAACAGAAAGGCCAACGCAGATAGAAATATCTTGCTCTAGGAAGAAACAAATTACAGTTTGTAAAAGCAGAAAGTTCACTGAAATGCTGGATTTGTGTATTGTCATCTTATTTGTTACATTTTGAGAACATAACTTTCGAGAGATAATCGGCTCTCCTATGGGAGCCAACTATGCCCCTCTGCTTGTCGATTTGTTCCTATATTTTTATAAGGCAGACTTCAAGAGAAATGCGAAAAAAACTTGCTTTATCCTTTAATTATACTTTCGGTATGTGAGTATTGTTCTTTCACTGAATAATCTATCCAAATTAACTTGAAATAAATAAATTTAACATAAAATTAAGTCGGCCTCAAATCTTGACTTCAATCAGGAAATTGACAATGAGGGTCGATTGAGAACTAAACTTAACGACATTGAGATGATTCAATCTCACAAATGTGAATTTTCAATTTCTGTGTAACAAAATTCCACCAGCGCCTGCATAAGGAGTATGTATCTACCAGTTGATACGATATTCCAGGGCTTGTGTTTCCTATCATGACTATTTTAATAGAGGGTGACTGCTAACAAGAAAGCTACTGCATCAAGGGTTCCAAGTGGAAAAGTTGAAGTTTGGTCCCATCTTGGTTTACTTGACCACTATGGATTATCGATGTCACACATGACTGTTCCACCTCTCGTAACCACAATCACGTCCTCTTTTTTTGGTTGTGACATTACCGAAAGCGACTTATTATCGGATATTTACTTGCTTGAGCAACACGACGGGTTTTACAAGTGGAACAGGAACTGCTTACCCTTTCGGAACACCTGGCGGGGTCCGTGTTGATCAGTCTTTAGCTCTCTATGTAAGTTTGTTGTTTGTCCTTTCATCCTTTTTTAATTTTTGGCCATGGTCTTGTCTATTTTTATAGGACAAATGATTTTTGAATGCCACCTTGGTTTCTTCTCTTTTTTAATGCTTGATGAAATCGTAAATGTGACTTTAAAATGACGGATATCGGTATTGTTTATCATCAATTATCAAGGACACTTTGTCATAATATACAATATAATTGTTGTTTGCTATGATCTGATCTGTCAATGTTTTGAGAGGTGGACCGCAATTGGTTTGTCAGTTGGTATTGTGATTCAGATAATTTAGGACTCTGTAAATCAAAGATGATTGGTCAGACAGAATCTACTTGTTATATTCTGAGCTTTTCGAGTTTGCATCACAATAAATAGTTAGAAGAAAACTCCTCTCCGATGAATTTACAAAGCGGTGGACCTTGTTACAATAAGCTCATCATACGCTCGTTCTTTAAAAAACATAATTTATTGGTCTTGAGTATTAATTAAAATGGTTATTTGTCAATGAGACAGCAAGACGTCGACACATGCAAGATATCTGTTGTCATGAATAGATATGCTGTTCACTATATACATATATATACTCCGCCCTTTAGACTATTATTTTAATTTTTGTCATGTAAGTTGTATTGTTTGTTATCAACTTTTCAATAATCACTGAAGCAATGATGGAATTAATCTAACTTGAAGAGAAACATATTTTGATTTAAAATATCGGTATTTAGTTCAATAATTGCGTTACATTTTTATAGTCTGATGATGCATAAGTTCGATATAAAGTAAGCAACCACAATGAAACAAGTACGGAAATGTCATCATTTGTAGGACATACACAAACAATAAAGCCGTCATTAATATCCGCACACAGCATGATTCAATACCCATTCATTTGAATATTTTTGTTATGTTTTTCAGCCTTATTCACAGCATCGACAGGCGGTGGAACTTTTTCAGGCGGCTCTGTAATCACATTCAACGCTGTACGTAATGTCCATGGCATCAAAAATCTCTCATCTCTACAGAACAACGGGATATTCGCTGTTGAAAAAGAAGGATACTACCTTATTTCCTGCTTTGTTAACACTAGAACTTCTAATGCAGAGTTTGATATAAAGCATAATTCACATAGTATAGCATCAGCTTCAAAACATGGTGACAGTGGTTTAGAGACTCATGCAGCTACTGTAACTGCTCATTTAAAAGTCGGTGATACAGTTAAAGTAACACCGCGTAATGATATGTTTGTAGACTCAGCTCCTGATTCAATGTTTACTGTAGTGCAAATAAACTAAACAACTTTTATAACAACAAATTAGCAAAAACAGTCTGCCTCATTGTGTTTTTGTATGTCTAGTTTGTTTATTTTCTGAATGGAATATTATAAGTACTGGTAATTAAATCTATTGAAAATACTTATATTGAATAGGAATTAAAAAGTAGTGCCTATACAGAGTAATAATACTTGTAATTTAATTTAAACATGGAAGTAACATAGACATAATACTTCCATGATTTCAATCAGGTTTCATGAAGGGAAAATATTTAATAAAGGTGTTGTCTACCTTGAATTAAGATATATGTGTTATTAATCAGGTGCATACATTTAAGATACTGTTACTCTTTTTACCCAAACTTTTCCGAGCATTAAAATTCATGAACATTTCGGTATGATAACTTATGATTTCTTGTGAAAAAAATACTGAAATAGCGGGTGTCTTCACGATTGTCACACATTTAAAAATAACAGGTAAAAAGGACTATCTGGAAAATGTGGAAGTTGAAATGTTGGTCAATTGGGAAGTTCTAAGTCTGGACAATAAGGAGTTGTGTAAAAGACATGTATTGTATCTAGCAGACAATAACATGATAATTTCATTGTATGTTATAAAAAATGAAATAAAAAGAATAGATGGTATTTATGTAATTTAAGTTTGCACATATCAGACACACTTTAATACAGAACAAAGAGAGAGAGAAGATTAAGAAAATTAAGAAAAAAGAGGAAAGGACAAACAATTACAAAACATTTGATAGAAAACTAGACTGAAGTCAGAAAAAAGCGCACATAAAACATTATTTATTTTTCAAAGTAAATTTTCACAGAAGGAGAAAGTAAGGTTCTTCAATTGCTACCTGTATTTCTTTAAGATATTTGAGTAAAACGTGGATATGTGGGTGAGGTACTTTAATCCCCTTCCTTTTGCTGTTGCTTCGAGGTGGTTCGACGTTTTTTGTTCCTTGCCTGTTGTTTGTAAAAGGACTGTAGAGTTTGATTTTTCTATGTTCTCCAATGAATGAAACCAGATGTCTTCTTCTTTGATCTACGCTACATGGAGAGATGTTACCTGCGTACAAGTTGAAGTTGGTGAAATTATTATAACAGTTTTTTTTTTAAGTAAACTTTTTATGGTAATTTCTGAAAGGTCTGCAGTGGCAACTTAATGTGTGGCAACTGTGCAGTCAATGGATAATATTGTTAAATGCATATGTGTCATTCAGACTTTGGGTTCAAGCAGTCCTAAGTACTATGACCATTCGACTGTCCTCTGACTTTCATCTGCGTAGAATGCAACGTCGTTGCTGGTCATTTGTTGTAGGTTTTTGTAATCGGGGAGTTTGAATATTCTGTCGTAAGTACTTTTATTGACGAGTAGTAATAGTTTATCTTTGATCATTTGGTCCACTCGTTTTAATTAAGAACTTGGATTAGATCATTGAAATAAATGTGTATGCTGTTTGAAGATTATGTGCTTACGATTACTCACGGGGCTGTATTAAAAAAAAACGATAACACACGCGGGTCCGGTGACGAATAAAATTAATACGTATTTTTAGTCGGGAATTTTTAGTATTCGTTTCTTCATCTGATGAAGTCACGCATTTAAATAAGGAGGACAGTTTTTTTTCTGCTTGCAAAAGCTTTCATTCTGAACCGTGCTTGTTTTTTACATGGTTTCTTTATATCAGACTTTCACCGTGAGCAGATGATCGCTGTTGTGCGGGTGTCAAGAGTGGAACAGAAAAAATCCTTCTGAAGAGCCTTATGTTGTCTCTAGTTTTATTAGGGTGAACATTTGTCTTGAATAGAATTTGCTGTAAAGTTTGCAATTTTATTAATATTATCCAAATAAATCAGTTTAATGAAAACAATATGAAAATGAGAAGATGTGGTTTGATTTCCAATGAGACAACTACCCTCCAGAGACTAAATGAAATGGATATGTACATTTTCTCATGTTTTATACTGTTTATTCACTTGTGTTTTTTTTTTTTGGGGGGGGGGGGGGGGGTATTGGACAGAATGTCTATTTGTTTCCTTTTGCATTCCGCACTGATATTCTTATATAATGATTAAAAGGCTTAAGTTGAGGCAGTTGTGTTTGTTGAACGAAATTGCTCGATGTACCCCTTGATGACAATAATACATCACGGACCGTCCGTGACTACGACTGTGCATGATGGATGCAAAGTCTCGTATGCATATTAAAACGGTTATAGACATGGAACATCAATGATTTTTGTGATATATATTAAAACGTTGATTAATGAAATACTTATTAGCAGATATCTGAGCTGGTTGCTGAAAAATAATTTTTGGTTATATTTATTGAAAAAAATCATATTATCACTTTTTACAAAAGATCATGCCATTTTTTTAATAAAAAAAAGAAAGCATTACATTGAATTGCTGCGCCTGTCCATTTGAACTAAAATGTGTAATAGAACTCAGGTCAATCAAAAATCTTAATTAGGGGATTTAAATAATAAACAAGCCACAAACTGTAAGATGGCCCGAGTTGTCTCTGTTGTGGCCTAAGTTGTAGTCAGACCAGGTTATCTTCTACTAGAGTCCGACTGGGTCTCGTTGTAAAGGTGCGGAAGAGTACCAGTCAGATAACGTATTATTAATGTTGTCTTCTTCATATAAATCTACATCGTTGAAATACAAAAAGACCCATCACACTTGTACAAAATCAGTCATTCAGTATGTTGCTCATTTGAAATTAACACTTGACCAAAGTTGTCTCCGGGCCGGGTTATCTTCTACTCGGACCTGACTGGGTCTCGTTTTAAAGGTGCGAAAGAGTACCAGTCGGATTACGTACTTTTGATGCTGGCATCTACTTCTATATCTACATCGTTAAAATGCAAGTACCCATCACGCAAGTACTAAATTAGTCATTCAATATAGTGCTCATTAAAACATATGTTTTAATGACCACTATAAAGAAAATGAAACAATTAATATTTCTGCAAACTAGTGTATCTAGGAAACTCTTCATTTAGGAATTGTGCTGCTATATATTCATACGCGCCAACACTGTAAGTTTCTTGGTGAAATCCATAAAAAACTATTACCCTGAGAAACAAATTGATGACAACTTTAGACAGCTGCGGGCCAAGTCTGGAGTCAATCGTAAGTAGAAGGCATAAAATACAGAGCTATAATAATGACTAAAAGGACATCCGGAAATTATTTGGTTTTTCTAATTATTCACAATATACCCCAAAATGCCGGAATAATCATTAGGGAAGAAAACAAACTGTAGTGTATATTCTATCATAAGGTAGAGAGCCATATTGATTGATTTGATTCAGAAGACAGTGAATTGACACACAAAAACGACTCTCCTAATTAGTAATTTAAACATAATAGTGTATATAAAAAAATGATGGGAGGACTTTACTTAAAGCAATTTTCTCCGTTATAGTATCCAAGCTCACATGCCAAAAATGGTTCATATTTTGTTGCATAGTATGTTGATGTATTAGTCAGTTTGCTAGGGTTTCTTTTCTTTTGAATTGTTTCATATTTTGTCATGTCGTGGTCTTTAATTGCTGAATATACGGTATGGGTTTTGTTCATTGTTGAATGCCGTACTGTGACCTATAGTTTTTTTTTCTGAATTCAAGTGTACTGTATAGTGTTCTATGTGTCACGTTATTTCACTGATCGAGACTAAAAAGGATGGTTGAGTTCTAAAAAAAAACGTTAACCTATCCTGCGTGCCTGTGTCTAGTCAGAAACTATATGTAAATTTCTCCTTTAGGGAATTTGAACCCTGTGCGTGGTAGGTACGTTCGACTTCTATCTTATGTTAGTTTTTCTGCATTTTGTCGGTGGTCCTCTCCGAGCACTTGGGCTTCCTCAACCAATAAAATCTGGCCGACACGATATAGACAAGAGTGCTAAAAGTTGCGTTAAGCTTCAAGAATCTATCAATAAGTCAATCAAATTAAATAAAATTTTGGTTTATTTTAAACTAAAAAGTTGTGACACGTTGAAATTTGTTAACACTATGCATTTTTAACTTCAATTAACTGAAGTGCATAATACAGATAAAAATGTACAGTTGATATTTTTAATAAGTATTAGGTCATAGGGTCAATTAATAAAACCCATATCTGAACAAAGTTCTATCAATAAACGATAACGTGTTTTTCAGATAACGTGAAGAAAAAAGGTGAAGTATTACTTCTTAAAAATATATGATCATGTTTTATGTCATCTTTATTTCTTGTTTCATTATTTGCCATGGATTTTTACTGGATAGCAAAACATAACCACCGCCGACCGCTGTATCATTGATGACAGTTGATCACTATCAATTTGTCTTGCAATTTATATTTCAAGAAAGGCAGTCGAGACTCCAATTGGAAAAATACGTTAAACAATTACAAGAACTTGTAACAACGAAAACCGACCTGACTACCGAAATCAATGGTCTCAAGCAATGTGGATGTGCGTCTGATATCAAAAATAAAACATCTATCCTCCTATATAATTTTGACATTCTAAAGCAAGACCATGACGCGTTAAAGATACAACATGATGCAAACTTGCAAAAAGAATTGATTGGAACTAACAATAGATCTATTTTGCTTGAGAATGAATTGTCACTTCTAAGACAGTTCAAAGGTGTTTCCGATTTGAAAGTGGTATTTAATTTGCAAAATAAGACTAATCATCTAGAACAAGCGATACAAGCAACTAACAGTAGACAACAGGTTATCAATTCCGAAGCAAGTACGAGAAAACAAGATTTTCTTGCTATTTATCAGAAAATTCAAACATCCGAGATAGAAATTCAGTCAAATAATCAAAGTTTTGAAAATCAAACAAAACAAATGGAAGGAAGAATTCTGGAAGTAAACGAGACGTGTGATAAAAAAACCAAACAAATAAGTCGAGAGTTAAGTACAAGTGAAAATTCAATGCAGAAGCGTATTAAAGCATTGTCAACAAAGCTAAATGGGCAAATAATAAATATTCAACGGGAACAGAAGAGAACAGCAAATAAAGTTAAGGAATCTTTACATTCTCAATATTCTTTTTCAAACATTTAATGCGCTTAATATTAGGGTATTCAGTATACCTATGTTTAGTTAAAATTAAACATGCAAGTAAATAACTGAATAAACCAGTCAAAAATGTTATATATGCAGACAGTGTGAAAGAGGTGTTTCGACACGGTAAACATCTCTTGGTATGGACGTCATACGAATCCGAAGTGGTCTTTTTCAATGCCAAGAATATGACAAACCGATAATATTTTTCATATTGACATAAGTGGACAAGCGGAATCTACGACAGAGGAATTGAAATATCACAATCAATTGCAGATACTGATACTTAACTGAGCAACCAGCTTCAATTGTTTTAATTCAGAAGTGATATTTTCAGAAGTGTTAAAATGTTCACATTCACTGATGATTGATAATTTTAATTATATTCATTTTCTGTTAATTAAAGTTCAAAGGTTTTTATGAAGTTTGAAATACTCATTGTAAATTTAAAGAAGATGGACATTATTTGCAATAAGAAATATCGTTTGTAATTATTGACCAGCAAAAATATGTAGAATCCGTCAGATATCAATAAATTGTACTTAATGCTAAATTCGTTTGACAGATACATACGAATTGATTCACAATTCTACCCAGGCATAAACGATCTTTGCAACGCTTGGCACAACTTAGGAATTTTTGGTTTACAACTTCATTATTCATTTGACCTTCCAATTGTTTTGTTACGAGCGCCACTAAATTAAACACGCCTCTGATGTTTTGAATTATTAGCCTGAAATATCCTAATAGTTTTTTTGTTTGTTTATTAATTCAATACTGAGAACTGGTTACTGGGCGCATGATACTTCATGCAAACTGTGTAGTTTGTTTGATTTATGCGAAATAACTGATATGTTAAAGGCTCTTGGGAAGTTTATATTTTATGACATAATTTGGCAGGTAAGTGGAAGAAAGAGTTTGATTTTATATCTAGAATAAGGGATGATCTGCTGCACTAGTGACATCTGTTCTATTACTCCTATCGCAATACGTTGATGAAAAATAACACATAATCGCGGATTGGTAAATGTTTCTCATCTACCCAAATATTACCAAATATATAAACTTATAATACGCACAATCCACCAATACAAGAACCGATCCAAATTCAGCTCTTTTTTAGAATCAGATCCGGCAAAAGCTTAGGTTTACAAAAACGTTAAATGATAAAAAATAATTGTTCGTTTTCGAGTGAATATATAACATACATATATATTCCAACTTGTTAACGTGCTATTTCGTGTCAATTTGACATTTATATTATGTATATTAGATTAGTTACGTTAGAAAATTTCTAAAGGTTTATTTATTTTGAAAATGTACTAGTGAATTTTTAAAGAAAGTAGGATGAGACGAATATACTAGGGTAGTTTTGACATGTCGATTCATCGTTTCCGGTACTTGTTTTTTTATAAGCATATGTTGTTTTTTTTCTTTCAAAAAGCTTGCCAGACCTAAACACCTATATTTGAGTGCCAATAGAAACACAACATCTACATATATTTTTCATTTAATGAAAATTCAAATTGACGAATCTTCTTTGGAATTTGACAAGTTTCTCAAGACTTCTTAGTCATCTCATTTATAACATTTTGAGAACATGATTTTTGCAAAAGATTATCGGCTATTCTATGGGAACTAACTGTGCCCCTCTGCTTTGCTTTGGTTAAGCTAGGAATAAAACCAGGTTTAACACGCCATTTTCCACGGAAAATGCGGGGACCAAGTCAGGAATACGGCAGTTGTTTTTCACTTGTTCCGTTGATTAATAGCGTTTCATTTTGTCAGTTTTTATGGACTTCCCCTTTTTGAATTCTGCTTGGAGTTCTTTGTTCTTTCGTCATTTTTATTTTTGGCCATGGTATTGTCTGTTTTTATAGGACTAATGATTTTCGAATGTCAACTTACATAAATATTATTACTTTTCTCTTTTTTTTTACTGCATGATGAAGTAAAAATAATCTTTTTAAGATAAAGGATAGCGGTTCTGTTTATTATAAATTATCAAGGGAGACTGTGTTAATAAACAATATAAAGGTAGGTTCCTATGATCTCTTCTGTCATTGGTTAGAGGTGAACCTCAACTGGTTTGTCAGTTAGTATTGTTTTTAAGATAATTTATGACTCTGTAGTCCATTTTTATACGCCCGTTTACGGGCCGTATTATGGTATACCGTTGTCTGTCCGTCCGTCCGTCCTTCCGTCTATCCGTCTGTCCGTCCGTCCGTCCTTCCGTCTATCCGTCCGTTTGTCTGTCCGTCCGTCTGCCCGTCTGTACGTCCGTCCGTCAGTCTGTCCGTCTGTCCGTCGTCCGTCCGTCTGTCTGTCTGTCCGTCCGTCTGTCCGTCTGTCGTCAACATGTCGGACAATAACTTAAAAACTCTTCATCCAATTTGCATGAAACTTTGATGAATTGTTTATATCTATTTCGATATTTGTAAATTTTAGATTTTACGTTTCCGAGTTGTGGGGTTTTATTCTCTAAAAAAGGGGGATTTTCCAGTTTTCGGACAATAACTCAAAAGTGCTTTGAGCAGTTTTCATGAAACTTTGGTGAGTGGTTTATATCTATTAAAATAACCTTCCTTTAGGTTTTTTTTTTTTATAAATTTCTGATATGACATTGAGGAGTTATGAAACTTTATTCTTGAAAAAACGACGGGCGTATCATGCGCTCATAGCACAGCTCTTTATTGTATATTGTACATTTTCAATATGATAGTCGGCCAGACAGAATCCACTTGCTTTATTCTCAGCTCTCCCGGGTTTGCAACACGATTAATAGTTAGAAGAAAATGCATTTAAGATATTCCTCTCCGGTTCGTTCTTTAAAAAAACATAATTCCTTATCTTGGGCATTGCTAAATATTCATTTAATGGGTATTTTTCAATGCGACAGCAAGCTGTCGACACATGTAATAGATATGCCTTATAACAATATAAGTCCTGTCTGTCCGTCCTGCATAAGTCTTATGAAAAGTTATGATTGTCTCATCTGATTTCCATTAATTTTTATGCACAGTCGTATCTATAAAACGAACATCCTTGTTGATTTTTGTAAAACTTGAAAAAAAAACATTGTTTAAAAAATACAAAGAAGAACAACTGTCATATTCCTGACTTTGCACAATCATTTCCCTAAGAAAATGGTTTGTTAAATCTGGTTTACTAGCTAGCAAAAACGCCCACTTGTATGACAGTTACCAAATTGTGTGAGCAACCCAAACAGACATAATTGGTTATCGTGGCCATAACAGGGATCCATCAGCCAAAACTGTGTAAACATATATAGTAGACATACCACACAACTGAAATAAACATTCAAACATACTTAAGATTAAATCAAACGGCAAAGACGACAACAAGTTGATAATACAGTCAGTATAGTGAAGATAAAGACATACATTTTCCCGATAAAATACAAAATAAGTAAAATATAAATACAAGGGTATACAAAATGAAAACAACACTATAAAAACCTCATGTGTCCGAATCTCATCTCTGGTCCCATCCGCATAAGGAACGCCAAAAGCCAAAAAACCTGAAAGTTGGATACACATATACCGAACCACGCCAAGAGTCATACGACCAAATGGAACATAATAGAACAAATACAAATAAAAGTAAAACTGTAAAGTAGAAAAAAACTCTACACAGAGTCAGCACCTAGAATCTATAACTCAAGACCTTCTTGTATTATTTGTGAAGTAGACTCTGAATATATATCTAATAGATCTTGGTACTTTCCAGTAATTTTTTAATAGAAAAAGGACAAAACGTTGTTTCCCAAAACCCTGGCTCAATAATTTTTAGCTCAGACACTGATGACGTTTTTCATATTCTGAGTAACAGCTGCAAGCTCCTGAATAGAGTTGAGAAATGTATACTCCATACGCGGGTGAAGTTGGTAAATTTCTGCTAAGGTGATGATAATTTTTAATTTCAAAATTGAAATTATCCCGTTTGTCATAGATTCTGGTATTGAGATGATCGCTGTAGTCAAATTCGGGGTATATGTCTAAAAATGAGGCTGAGGAAGCTTTTCGCGTGGTGTCTGTAATCTTTAGTTCAGGACTATCAATGAAACCCAATCAGAAAATCTTGTATTGTTAATGGAAAGAACATCTTCAATATACCTCTATGTAAAGTTAAATGATATAGCTTCTTTGATCTAAGTTAAACCATTACAAAAAAAAAAGATTAAGATATTTCCAGGGGAAGACCACCAAACTCCTCTGGCTTCACTCATTCGTGGATGCATTTAGCATTATAAATATATAGATATTTACTTTTCGACAATTTACGCTCCTGGGGGTTTTATTATCTTGGGTGCCTAGTTAGCATTGTCTCTTAAATGAATACCGGTCTAAATATGGGGCTATATGACGGATGTCAAGTTGGTTCAATATTCAACATTCAACATTCAACATTCAGTTTTTGTTTGTTTTTTTTTATTTGGTACTATTCATTTTCAACATTCAACTTTCGATTTCAACATTCAACATTCAAAAAATATTTTTTTTGTTAAACTTTTTTTTCAATTTTTTTTTTTTCATTCGTTTTCAACCTTCGATTTTCAACTTTCACAATCGTTTTCAACATTCAACATTCGTTTTCAACATTCAACATTCGTTTTCAACATTCAACATTCGTTTTCAACATTCGATTTTCAACATTCAACCTTCGATTTTCAACTTTCAACATTCGTTTTCAACATTCAACATTCGTTTTCAACATTCAACATTCGTTTTCAACATTCGATTTTCATTATTCAACATTCGTTTTCAACATTAAACATTCGATTTTCATCTTTGAACATTCGTTTTCAACATTCAACATTCGTTTTCAACATTCAACATTCGATTTTCAACTTTCAACATTCATTTTCAACATTTAACATTCGTTTTCAACATTCAACATTCGTTTTCAACATTCAAAATTCGTTTTCAACATTCGATTTTTAACATTCAACATTCGTTTTCAACATTCAACTTTCGGTTTTCATCTTTCAACATTCGTTTTCAACATTCAACATTCGTTTTCAACCTTCAACATGCATAATTGTTTTTTTTTAAAACTTTTTTTTTCAATTTTTTTTTTTTTTTTTTTTTCAACATTCGTTTTCAACATTCAACATTCGTTACAACCTTCGATTTTCAACTTTCAACATTCGTTTTCAACATTCAACATTCGTTGAATGTTGAAAACGAATGTTGAATGTTGAAATCGTTGAATGTTGAAAACGAATGTTGAATGTTGAAAACCAATGTTGAATGTTGAAAACCAATGTTGAATGTTGAAAACGAATGTTGAAAGTTGAAAATCGAATGTTGAAAACGAATGTTGAATGTTGAAAACGAATGTTGAAAGTTGAAAATCGAATGTTGAAAACGAATGTTGAATGTTGAAAACGAATGTTGAAAAAAAAAAAATTGAATAAAAAATAAAAAAAAAAGTTTAACAAAAAAAAAATTTGAAATGTTGAATGATGAAATCGAATGTTGAATGTTGAAAATGAATGGTACCCCCCCCCCCCCCCACAAAAAAAAAAAAAAAAAAAAATTGAATGTTGAATGTAGAATGTTGAATATTGAACCAACTTGACATCCGTGGCTATATGTATAATATATATATATCACCAAAAAGTGTAAGGATTAATTTACGTTTATAGTAAGTAATAACACGCTACAACCAAGTACAGATATATCAGTTGCTAAAAAAAAGTTGTTTTCTGATCGTTCAGTCTGGTCACGTATTGTCTTTCACGATAAAAATAATGCGTTGCCTGATCTTTCACGATCAATTTTGATTATAAATCAATAAAAAAAATACTTTTCAAAAATATTATGATCTTTTTTCAAGTAATAACATACTTTTTTTTTACTGGACTATTTGACAAACTAAAGATTAAGTTTCAAATATATCATGATATATTGGAATGTGACCATTGTAGATATAAAACGTGATTTTTTTTCTTAATAATTCTCATTGGATTCTGTGTCGCCTTTCTTAAAAAGTAGTGCATTTTTCTATACTAGTTAAATAGTGATACATCAAAGTTTTGACTGAACGCAAATGTATAGAAATCTGTAGAAAACATTATCTGTGTGTGAGTTAAAACTGTAAAACAAGTATATATTTAGATCATTGATAAAGACCGCGAAAGAAATAAATATGTCTCATTGGCGATTTGTGGCAAACATCAACCAGTGGAAAATCAAGTACTTCCAAACAGACTACTTATTCATAATAAAGGACATAGCTGCTGACAAGAAGTTTGTTAAAAAACAAATTTTATTCAATAGATATACATAAGTTTATGATTATACAAATAGTTTTTGGTCCTTGGGAATCATCTCAGCTATGTATAAATTTTGACCGGTCCCTGCCTTAAAAGTTTATTAGCATTCATGAGAAGCAAACTTCAAAGGCAGTGACACACCCGTCGGTTCGAAGGAACACAGCATGGTTCCGAGGGAGCACAGCATGGCTCCCTACTGCTTAAGACAGCGCAGCATGGCTGCCGAACGAGTTGAACTGACGGTGGTGATGAGACAACTGAATTCTTGGGGGAATAAATGAAATTTGGTTTATAGATCCAGACAATAAAATTTCATTTATGTCCAAAAACTCAGATGAGAATCAGCTGAGTGCCCCCAAGGATGGTGTGAGGTGGTTTAGCCTTCAATATATCAACGATAATAAAAGATGCTTCAAAGACAAGTAAAATTAACCACTAAAACTAAAGATAATTGTATCAATATACATAAGTAAAAAATTTATATTACACAATGAGTATATACAAATATGAAAAATTTTCAAAACTCAGTTAAACTTTGTTGAGCATATTTGATAGAAGTTGGGGAAATCTTGATATATCTACAATAACTATTCGATTTCCATCGACCAAGTACTTTGATCATATGATCTTCTACGCGTGCTTTTCCCGCACTAGTTGCGGCACCCGATCTGAAAGAATGACCATTATACAAGTTTGGGTCATAACCTCAAAGTTCTAAAATATTCTTTAATTTAACTAGAAAAAATTGTCTAGTTAAAGCTTCCTTTTTACCTGTTACGAAAAGCGGATCAGATGGAAACCCAATTCCGAATTCTGAATGCCTAATACTTAAATATCTCTTTAAAGCCAAAAAAGGGGAAATAGAGTTATTTATTTTAAAAAGTTTAATATCTATTCCCTTTCGGAATGGATCAGTTTTAGACTCTTTAAGTCTCAGAATAGCATGATCAATCTTTAAAATAATATCAGATATGCACAAGCTAGTTAAAGGGTCAAACTTATCGGCATTCATGACGGTAAATTCTGTACATCTTAAAAAAGCAAAAACGCAACTATGCAAGTTGTTTCTATTAAACAATCAATATATTTATTATACACGCCCCTTCTCAGTCTGAGACAAATTTCCTGTAAAATTGGAAAAGTAATCGGCAACCTAGTTCTAGTTTGTGAACCTTGTATGCGTTTAACAGATTTTAATATCAGAGTGAGTCAAGAGGCGTTTCTAGAGGATTATGATATCCTGACTTCAAATAAGCATGTCTTATACCACATAAATAAATTTTTATAGTAGTGTGTTTGAGTTTCAAAACTTTAAAACAATGTGCTATAAAGTAGATTCGCACGTCTTCTGATATAAGAGGTAGATTATGTGAATTATATGTAATACCATTCAGCAACAAAAACAAAGTGAGAAAAACCTATATTATACAAAGATCGTGTTGTATTAGCAACTGCATGTGTCCATAATTGTTCGACTGTTTCATTCAACACCACATTAGTTCGTAGACACTCGGGCAGTTGTGTGGAAGCTTCTCTGCATGTGGAGCGAGGCGGTGGAATTTTTCCATCTGCAAACGAGATAAAGCGTCACAAATGTTATTTTTACGACCCTCATTATGTTTTGCAGTTACCTGGAAGTTGTTTACACATGCGGACCACGTTAACTGTCGCATAAGCTTCATAATTTCGATAATTTTGATCTTCCCTTTTTAACAATTGCTACAGTAGCCTCATTGTCACAAAGAAAGAGGATTTTCTTGCATTTCCATTCTCTATCCCATAAAAGAGCAGTTACTACTATCGGATATAGTTCTAGAAATGCCATGGATAACGATTTATCGTTTAAAGAAGGTAATTCTTTTGGTCACGTCGAGCAAAACCATTTTCCTTGATAATAACCTCCGTACCCAATTGTAGAAGAGGCATCGGTGTATAGTTGCATATCGAAGTTAAAAGTGTAATTGGAGTCGTAAAACATGTTTATTCCGTTCCAATTATGTAGAAATCGGAGCCAGAATTCTAAGTCAACTCGACATTCCTTGCGCAAATTTACACAGAAATGAAGTTTTTTTTTTACCTTAGTGGATAATGTTATAAGATAGGAAACAAAAGATCTAGCTGGCACAATAACACGTGATGCAAAGTTCAAATGGCCTAAAAGTTGAAGTAATTCTCTTTTCGCACATGTTGACTTTTGAATAATGTGCAGGTAATCTAGCCTCTAGTGTATCTGTTTCTAACACAATACCAAGTTATTCAATGCACGTTAGTGGGCCCATGGTTTTGTTTGCCGCAAGTGGAACATTTAATCGATTAAATAGCATGATCATTAACGCCATTGTTCTTCCAGCATCGAACTCTGGAGGGTCAACAGTAAGAAAGTCATCCAGTAAATGTAGAATATGTTTAACTTTGTAATTATGTTCTGCTATAAAACAAATCGTTGTAGAATTATTGTCAAATATTTTTGGGCTACTACGGTATCCGAATGACAATCGCACATAAGTCTAAAATAAGTCGTTTTTTGAAAGAATATTTACCCTCTGCAACTCCCAACGGACCATATACGAAACCGTTACATAGTTCTTTATTAATAAGATCTGAAACTATATCTTTCTGTGACCTAGCACTTAAATTATTTCTACATTCCATCGTTTTAATGTTGTCATATTTAACCATAGTATCAAAGCCATATTGTAACCCATTACATAAATAATCAACGAAATGTTTGTCGGGATGATTCATTAGTTCACGTTTTAGCTGTTTGACATTGACCGGGGTAGTAGCGTGCATATCAAATTTAGTTAGTCACATTTTGCGAGATGTCTTTGGAGTTCTTTGTCAACCGGAGCTGTCTGATTGTATGAAAACGTTGATGATGGGCGTTTCCCACAAAGAGCCTGTGAATGTCCTGGCAAACAGCATTTGGTGCAAACATGTGAGAAAGAACAGGTGCGTTTTGTACACCCTCTACTGCTATTAATTTTTAACAAATCTCTTTACCGTCCTGAAAATATTTTGGTCGGCTGTACTTATCGCTACGATCATCATTTCTCAAACTATTAACCTCTTGATTATTTATTTTGTTTCTCAGCTGCAGTGAACAAAATTCGGTAGTGTGATCGCACATGTGGCATAACTTACATACATTGATTTGAATCCCTGCCGCTACGAGGGTGAATAAGTCACGGTCACGTTTACTCCAATCTACTTTAACGTGATGTTCTCTAAGTAGTGTCGACGCTTTGGCGGAAAACATTTTAAGGTAATCATAATACTTAGACCCGTAAAAATTGCTTATATCAATAATGTATCTTCGTATGCATCTAGTTCGGCGCGTCTTTCTGGATAAGCTCTTGACATAATTCTTTTGTATTTGCCGAATGCTTTGATAAAGTCCTGAATGGTCAGTGTACGGTTTAATCTTATGTCGGGTTTCCCTGGGAGATTAACCTCAATGCTGTCAGCGATTACGGTATGCGATGGTGGGCATTCATAATTTGGAATAAGTAAGGCAGCAATGTTTTAACATCCTTACCGTCAATAATCTGTCGCTGCAAAGATGAAGATACAATATCTATGCTGGTAAAATCGTCGGATCTGGCTCCCTTGTTGATGTCAACGGATACACAATTCTCCAGTATTCCTGAATGAGAAATAGTAGCGTTGTCAACGGTACTGGACTGGTTGTACCAATTTTGAAGGGTAAATCCGTCTTTGATTGTGTTTTGCTGCTTTTCTCCAGGATTCCTCAAAAGAAGTTGGGTAACAGTACTTTATAAACCCGTAAAGCATTGGGACATAGAGACGAACGTATTACACATGTTACTCATCGGAATAGCCTCCGGTTCTGGGTTGATGACTGGGCGTTGCTCCGGGGGGATACCAACAGCCCAACAATGTTAGATCTGTAAATTTGCGGAAGCAAATTTTTTGTTCTTCCCTGTGGCTCCGATGCCTGGAATCGAACCCTGGCCGTCTGTGCGAAAACCAGAATTTTTTGAGAAAAAGGACAAAACGTTGTTTCACAAAACCCTGGCTCATTAATTTTTTGCTCAGACACTGATGACGTTTTTCATATTCTGAGTAACAGCTGCAAGCTCCTGAATATCGTATGAGTTGAGAAATGTATACTCCATACGCGGGTGAAGTTGGTAAATTTCTGCAAAGCTGATGACAATTTTTTTTTCAAAATTGAAATCATCTCGTTTGTCATAGATTCTGGTATTGAGATGACCGCTGTAGTCAAATTCGGGGTATATGTCTAAAAATGAGGCTGAGGAAGCTTTTCGTGTGGTGTCTGTAATCTTTAGTTCAGGACTATTAATGAAACCCAATCAGAAAATTTTGTATTATTAATGGATAGAACATCTTCAGTATACCATTATGTAAAGTTAAATGATATAGCTTCTTTGACCTAAGTTAAAGCATTACAAAAAAAGATTAAGATATTTCCAGGGGAAGACCACCAGACCCCCTCTGGCTTCACTCATTCGTGGATGCATTTAGCATTATAAATATATAGATATTTACTTTTCGACAATTTACGCTCCTGGGGGTCTTATTACTAGTATCTTGGGTGCCTAGTTAGCATTGTCTCTTAAATGAATACCGGTCTAAATATGGGGCTTTATGTATTATATATATATATCACCAAAAAGTGTAAGGATTAATTTACGTTTATAGTAAGTAAAAACACGCTACAACCAAATACAGATATATCAGATATATATAAAAAAAAATGTTGTTTTCTGATCGTTCAGTCTGGTCACGCATTATCTCTCACGATCAAAATAATGCGTTGCCTGATCTTTCACGATCAATTTTGATTAAAAATCAATAAAAAAAATACTTTTCAAAAATATTATGATCTTTTTCAAGTAATAACATACTTTTATTTTGCTGGACTATTTGACAAACTAAAAATTAAGTTTCAAATATATCATGATATATTGGAATGTGACCATTGTATATATAAAACGTGATTTTTTTCTTAATAATTCTCATTGGATTCTGTGTCGCCTTTCTGATAAAGCAGTGCATTTTTCTATAACGTAGTGCACAATATTATTAAAGAAGTCGAATCATTTTGACACACATATTTCTTTTTTCTGATTTGTTCAACCTTTTGAAAATACAGCAGATTGTTTTCAGATTTTGAAGTAGAATTACATTTAATTGCATTCACGACCCGATACCAGATCTTTCACGGTCCGATCACAATGCTTGATCACTGTTAGATCTTCTTTCACGATCATTTTTCTCTATATCCCTAATGACACCCGTAGTTTACCTTCCACTCTAAAGGCTTCTGTTGGTTTTTCTGTTAAATTGTATTTTGTTTGTGTCTTATACAAAGTCATTGAATAATCTACCATTTAAAGTGGTCTACAATCATTTTTGATTCTCTAATAAAACCAATTTTGACATATTGCTCAGACTTAATTAAACACAATATATTTCCTTAAGTAGAACTATAAATAGATCCTTGGCACCTGGTAAAAAATATTGACACAACAGATGTAATGGATAAAAGTTATTCAGAAACAAACAAAAAACATTTGGCAGTTTGTTAATTGGTACTCGGAACCAATAAAATGCTTCAAATTTAGCAGCTAAAATTGAATGGAAGAAACTCATATCAGAAAATTTTAGAAAAAAAAACATTTAAGAAAGGTTTATTAAAATTAGGCTTAACCCAAATCACAAGAAGCTTATAGGTTACTAGTAAATAAAAAATTGAATGTTATTAATCTACCAAAAAATGATAAAAAAGCATAAACTATACTTTTAACTCTTTAACACAAACACAATCTGAAGTAAAAAAATCTGAATACCTATACAAAAAAAGTCATTAAAACTAGGGATATGTATTTAATGTTCCGTTGTTTTCCTCTTATAGTTGATGTGTTTCCCTCGGTTTTAGTTTGTAACCCGGATTTGTTTTCTCTTAATCGATTTGTGACTTTTGAACTGCGGTATACTACTGTTGCCTTTACTTATTTCCCTGTATGCCGTAATTGTACTATTTGTGTTATATCCGTATATTTTTTTACATGCTTTTTTATTTTAATAACCAATGATATTTGAATTTTATATTCAGAGGATTTCCCAAGGTGCCTTCTTTGAGGTCTGCACCTACGATAAAGTCGTCAAGTTTTCAGCTTTCGTATATGAATTTATGGATTGAAGCAGGTTCGAAAAAGGTTCAACTCACACAGAGCTTCCGTTTAGTGATAAATTTATATGATCATTTTGTAATTGAAATAAAAGGGATAGTGTATCAATTCTTGACATAAAATCACTACGTGTAAATGATGACACCAAAGCAGAGGCACGACACTTTTTGCTTTTCTTCAACCCAAAGTCACCGTGATGCATTAAACATGGAGCAAACTTTTACCACACGGAAAGTTCATGACGACCCTTTAGGATAATATTTGCTGCATTTTGATATAAATAAAGTTAAAGATGTACCCGCAAATAATATACATATTTTGTTCGGTTTTTAAATTCTATAGGCTACAGATAGTTGTTGAAAAAGTATTTTGCTATCCCGAACTTATTATTTAATATTGATATCTAATAATCGTTGATGCAGAGCGAAATTTTGATTGGTGGCACTGAGTACTAGTCTTCAAAACTGCAGGGGGAATTTTCTATATGAGCTTATATCATCATTATTGATTTTATAGTGTGGGTGCACCAGCGGAAACGGAGAGGAAAAAAATATTTACATTATCTAAAACATAATTCTATAGGCATTCAAAAGCTTATTCAATGCACTAGACTGTTGTATACTTACAACACATTTTAGTTGGGTCAGTGTACGTGTGCGTTTTTTTTTTATTGATATGGGGCATTTGAGACATCAATGAGAAGGTCTTGCAGTTACCTTACGTTCTATTTGTTAAGAAAACTGAGACACTATTTTAAGTTTAAGGACTGGTCGTTTTAAAACAATTTGGCTAGTAATATAGGGTGGATATGAGATTTTAGAACATGAAATGCTAATATATTTTTATACGGATACTGATCAAGGACATTTCTTGTTCTTGTTTGAATTGAAAAGGCAAAATCGTTGACCAGAGAATAATTAAGACAACACAGGCAATCCACCAATGAATTGATACATTTCGTATTTATATTCTATCCAAAAAACGAGAAGTTTTTACATCGATATTTAAAAATAAGCCGATATTTAAAACAGATCCGCGCATGAACATGATCAAAAGCAAAAGTGAAAAAAAAAAAAAAAAGGAAAAAAAATAAAATGCTTAAAAAAGTTGTTAACTAAACTAGATACAGAAATAACTATTAAGGAGCCAATAGAAAAGAAATGTGGAAGGCTTATTGTGGAACTTGTGAACAAATTCAGGAAAAGAAGACTTTTGGATTCAAAAACAACATGATTTTTGACGTAAATTGCAATATGGATTTCTCCTGCAAAGCTGTTTAAAACGTAATAACATGCAGTTTATGCAAAGCAAACAATGTTTGTTAAGCTAGAAGTTTCTGGAGGAGATTAACCGTACACTGACAACAAATAAAACATAGCGATTATAAACAGATCCCTTTAAGTGGACACATATCTAATATTGTGCTAATAACGAAACCCCATTGTTACATATTTTCCCCTGAATATTTAAATTCTTCCATGAATCAACGGATATTAAACAAATTAAAGGAAAACGATTTATTGAAATGTTTAAGAATACTCAATGATTAAAGTAAATACAGTACGTATCTTTTTTTTTAAAGTAACAAAAAGATATTGCAATGCTATACATAACGTCACCCAGTACGAAGACACTACCCTTATGAAACTTTGAACTTTGAAACCGGATTTGATTATTTGTATTTGTAAACTTTACCATGCAATTGGTATATACTATTTTTTTTAAACTGGCATTTCGCCATTCATTATCTTCTACATTAAACGTAGTTTTCATCAGCCATCCATAATATCAATGACTTTCTTAAGTTAACTTGTAATAAAAAACCCTGATAATATATAAATATATATATCTACTAATGTTTATCTAATATATATAAAAGAATTAATACGTCATATGCATTGCATCCTCTTAATATATTTATCTTTTATCTGCCATTCATAATGTAAATAACTCTCTTTCTTTTTTTAACATGACATTATCTGTGATTAGAAACAGCAAAACGTTTATATCACGTCTATATTCTATCGACTTTCTCATGTTTCTAAAGATATCGGAGTTGAGGCAATGAAACATTTCCAGTAAAATTCAAAATGTTAAGGCACAAATATTTGTCGATTTTGAATTTTATGTACATGATTTATTCTTGCAAATGTCAGGATTAAGAAAAATTTGTTGCCCCAATACTGGACAACAGAGGGGCGCCACTAGTTGCGATAGTAGATACAACTAACATCAGTTCACATATTGTCCGGTCAATAGAAATGCCATTACGGGAGATAATCAACTCTACAATAGAATGCAAAATAAATGAAGAGCTAAAAACAGTGCAACAGGACATTGCTACATTACGGATGAACACGGAAGAGACATTTTCACATGAAATCCTTGAAAGGAAGAATTTCACTAATATTGTGGACACTGTGAAAGCTGATCTTGATGAAGAGGTGAAGAATTTTAAAAAGCATGTGGACCTCATGAAGTCAGGATTACAACAGACAATTGACGAACATATTGGAGATAAGAGGAACCAATTTACTGAAGTTAAACAGGACATTGTGACATTACGGAAAGAAATTAAAGAGACAATTTCTAATGAAATCCTTAAACAAGTGATGAATTTTACTAAGATTGTCAATACTGTGAACATAGATCTGGATGAAAAGGTGAAGAATTTAAATAACAATGTGGACATCGTACAATCAGAATTAAGATAAACCATACTGTCTGTGAATAACAATGCATCAAATTTAGCAGTGCAACTGGAAACCCATTCCAATAGATTGGTTGCGCTCCGTTCAAATATACAAGATTTAACTGTAAACACCAGCGCAACTCAGAATGATGTGAATAACGTAAGGTCTACAACTAACGTTAATGATGGAAGGTTAAGAGTTCATGACAGAAGGCTAGACCATTTAAATGCTAAAGTCAATGCCGTAAACGCAAGAGGTAAGTTTACATGGTAATATAAACTTAAATATTTTTTAACGATTCATATCAAATCTTTTCTACAAATACAGAGTTTGAAATATCGCAGGGCAAAGTAATTTTATTGGTCTATGCCATAAATTCAAGAGGTAAATTTACAGGGCAATATGAAATTGAATATTTTTTAACGTGTCAGAAGTGAAATTGTATTATCCTTTATCTCTATCTCTATCTCAGAATAATTATTCTATGGGGGGTATTAGTCAGTGGGAAAGAAACCCAACAACCCAAGAAACTTAAAGACAATTTTTAGCTGTATATAGATATATAAATGTGCTGTGTGTATTGACATTGGATGAACTTTTGTTAACGATAACTCAAATGTTATGTTGATTAAGTGCAAATGCGCCGAACGCCAGAGAGTAAAGGAGTCGGTTCCCTAACTCATAATGTTGGCCCTAAAAATCTGTAAATTTTGAATGCGATAATGTTATGAAAATTTTTAATTAACGTCATACATGTAGGTCAATTTCATTTAGAACTGATTGTTTGCATAATTTAGCAGATATTGACAGTTTTTAAAAAAAATTAGTAGTGGCCCCATCCTCGCCTATGAAACTTTTGCTGAAATATTCTCAATATACCATATTCTTTAATTTTCAACAATAATTTCAATGGACGAGGGGTGGTGCCATTTATGACATCATGAAAAAAGACAAAAATAAAAGGTGGCAAATTTCTAGAAAAACTGACTAAAATAAAATCTAATCCTTTTTAAGACTCTAATAATATAAAAAAATATTGCGTTTAGCAATACATTCACATTGAATTTAAAAAAAACAGATTTTAAAAAAATACACCTTTACATGGCCGTTTTTTTTTTTTGGGTAACTGGCTTTACTCCTTTCATGCATGTGAAATTACGTTTTTAGTAAGAAAACATTTTGCATGCTTAATTATCAAAAATGTTTTACTCAAAATCAACGATTGGATATTTTTGGTTTAAAGAAATCATAATTATTACCATAGTGTCATTAAAGTTAAAACATCATCCATTATATAGCTTGGCCTTTTTTTATTGCATTATTCCTCTTAAATATTATTTTAAGAGTGTTCGATCCAAAATGAACTGGAAATAACAATTTAAAGCTTAAGGACTGGGACGGGTTTCGATTTTTTAATAATTTCTGTTTATTTCAAAGCTTTGAAAAAATAATACGATAATGGTATTATATGAAACGGTATTTAGAAAAAAAGAAATGGCTGTTTATTTTAAAATTTCAAAACAATATGTCAAGGAGTAGAGCCAGAAACCCCATAAACGGCTCTGTTAAGTTTTTTTTCAAAACTTCAATTGCTTGAGTTTATTTGCTCTCCTTTGTTCGACATGTATACTTACACTTCACCAAACTCAGCAAAACGAACAGCTAAATAACATTTTGATTTTATGTAATATCATGAGTACATTATTTAGACTCTGTGATATTCAAATTTAACTGATTCAACAACTTTTATGATTTGACTGTGTGAGCGGAAGAAAAGCAGGAAAGTTTGCATTACCTCTGTGAACATATACGATACTATACACATGATAACAAAAGACATGGTTGCGAATTACGATTCCATCTCGAGGTTAAAATTAACAGTATTTATAATAGTACCGACACAAATTTTCCTTACTTACTTTCAAATGAGCTGTATTTCATTCAAATCATTCTTTAAGTTTCTGTAGGAAAACAAATAAAAAAGCTTACACTGAACTGGCGTATAAACTAAAAAATGTAAACAGGAGCCCCTAACAACAATTGTGTAGGTTGGTGTCTTGTTTTAAATTGTCAAACACGATATACTATCTTTTCTCCTTCATATAGCTTATAATCGAATACACAACAAAAGATAGAATTACTAAAGTACAACAGAATTTGCATGTCTTTTATTTCTTGTTTTCAGAACGATTACATGTAGTCGCATTCTATGCCTATTTATCTACAAAAAGAATTAATCCTAGCTTTCGTCATACACTGATATACGATGTCGCAAAGACTAATTCTGGAAATGGTTACAATACAGTGACGGGAATCTTTACCGCACCCACAGCTGGTATCTACGTTTTCACATGGGTTACTCGTATGTACGAAGCTGGACATTCTACCGAATTTATTGTTAATAATGCTGTCTTTGGGACCAGCTACCTTCAAATATCTCATCATCATGATGTTTCCGTGAGTGGAACTGTTGTTACAAAAATCAGCAAAGGGGATTCCGTTTTTGTGCGCGTTCATTCGACAAAAGGTGGTTGGGTGATATTTTCAGTGAGCAATATGGCCGTTCATCATTTGCAGGCTGGCTCCTACACTAAATCAACATTTAAAACACAGTTCACAAATTCTTTCCTTCAGAAACGCTCTTCAAATACATAACACGGAAATGTATAAAAAAAATTAGTTTGGCATGATGGACAACAATCACCTCTAAGATTGTGATGAGAAAAAAAATCTTATCCCCAACCTTTGTGTAAACAATTTCATGTCTAATCACAGCATTGAAAAATAATGTCTCAACATGTATAAAAAATCGTTTATTTTGATCCCACTCCACATTGGTCCTGTGATAATTCCCATGGTCTGATATTGGTCAGTGGGAAACTCCATAGTACTTTTCTCATTAGATAATTTTCATGGATGTTGTTGTCTCGTTATAATGAACAAAGTGTTCTCAGTTAGCGAGAGGCTGTTCAAAGATAAAATAAAAATAAGATGTGGTATGATTGCCAATGAGACAATTCTCTACAAGAGACCAAATGATATAGAAATTAACATTATTTCATGAAGGTAACTTTTAGTATTGTTTTGATATTTGTTCAATATCATTTAGACAATAAACATAACATTTCAAGATAATAGTAAAAAAGCTCAGAAGGGAGTTTACTGTTTTACCTTTGTCTGTCCGTCCGTCCGTCAAATGAAATTTGTGTCGCATTTACCTCGGTACTACAATCTCCAGATATCTGAAATTTGCTTTCAGACTTTGTGAGCATGCTTAATACGGTGTTATTAACTGGTTGTTTCTGTATTGGCCCTGTTATATATTCTTGGTCAGCTGTATTGGTGTTCGGGGCCAATACAGCTAACTTCGAATCTATAACAGGGCCAATACAAAAACAGTCAGTTCATAAAACTTTTATTAAATAATCCAACTTATTCAATATAGACTTGCTATTAATGTTGTATTACATGCATATATGCATATATTAGGGACAATATTTTAAAACAGATATGTGTATAAACAGTCAAATTGCACAGTAAATATTTTAATAAAACTAAGCAAATTATACGGAACAAATCTAATTTGAAATTCAAAATAACAAACATCAACAATTTGATTAACGACTTTACTTAGAACAATGGCCAATTCAAATTTTACTGTTTGCATTGAAATTAAAATTGAATGTTCCACAACTGATGTTTGCCCCATACAATATACCATTGATTTAACTCATGTCAAATGTTGGCATATATAAGTTATTGATTGTTGTTTGTTCAGTTATACTCAATAATGATTTAGAAGTAGCAGCAAAAGGACCATCATTAGCATTTACGGACTGTAGTTCAGTATTGACTGCCACAACATCTACTGTTGAATTTGTGGATGTAAATGCAATTTCTGAAGAAGTTGAGCTACATTTGTCATGGATAATTGATTACTTTCAGATTTACATGTATCAGGTTCTATAGATGGAATAAGTAGATTGGAGATAGTGTCAGATGCTTTCTCCTGCTGTTTAATTGATGGTGTTACATAACTTTTTATACTTTCAATGCTTTTCCATCCCCCTAAATCAGCAACTTCCGTTAAGGGTCTTCCACCATTTAATAATGTTGTTACACATTTTTTTCGAGAAGAATGATTTACTTTACGGCCCTGAAGATCGCATTTCTCTGCCATTTCTTTTCATGATTACCGCCCTTTTGTTTTTCCCCACACATTGTTTGGAATACCATATTTCTGAAATTGGGCGGTGTAAATGTCGAAGATAAAACTGACTATCCTGATCCCTCATATCTTGCGGACGATGGTCTCTATATGCCTTGTATATCTTTACGGGGCAATTATCATCTTCCGGCACTGCAAATGCCTTAGGGAGAACTTTTTCTGCAGTCACTAGACTTTTCACAACTCCTAGTTTTATTGCTTTTCTCTAAAAATAAAGGATACAATTAGATTATGAATGAATAAAACCTGAGGCTTGTGCGTGACTGACTTGTTATCTTAAGACATGAATTTGTTTGGATGAGACATGTGATTTTTTTTACCTAGGTTAATTAACTAAAGAAATTGCCTTTTTTCATGTTTTTGGTGTTTTTTTTTGTACCGGTATATATATGTGCACAAGACAAAACTCAATTAAAACAAAATGTATAAACTTGTATAAAAACAACAGAAAAAATCCATAATATTTTATTAAATTAAAAATAATACCTATGAATTCCAAGTACTCCTTTCCAACAGAAGTGTTTTTAGTTCTACTTCACCCCATAGCATATTTATATGGTCTTGCCTCTCCCTCAGTCTAAAATATACAACATTGTTCAACCACACTTTTTTAAGTAAGGATTCTGGATTACCTGAAACATGAAGTAAAACATATAATTCACATGGATAAAAGTTGTTAAAAATAAATGTCTTTTTCATTATTTGCAGTCAAAATTTGCAACTTGCACATACATATATTGGTCTATTTGAAGAACTGTCCAATAGACATATTATATAGTACTGTTTGGTGTTATAACAGTACATATCTTCCCTTTTTATTTTATTTTTACTTTTATTAAAATATTTTAAATCTACTTTGAATTTTTGTGCATTATTTAATGATACTGTATATCATGGTATATGGGATACATGTTTATTATGTAAATTGATTAATGAATTTACTTACCAGCACCTAAAACATTTTTCCAATACATCATGTCAATTTCCTTCTTTTCTCAGGGATCAGCCTTAAGTTTCTTGTTCCCTTTACCCATAGCCTTTAGGGATTTCCTTTTTAACTCCAAAACTCCTTGAAGTGCCTAGAAAATTAATATATAGATATAAGAAGATGTGGTATGAGTGCCAATGAGACAACTCTCCATCCAAGTCAAAATTTATAGAAGTAAACCATTATAATATCTCTATAAATATTTTTAAATGCATGACAAATAAAGGCGATTAATGATTATGCAATATTTGGTAATTACAGTATATTTATACATGTACATCTTTATTTTATGTAGTTTGTGTTTGGTCATTAAATTATTTTTGTAGAGAAAAACAAAACAATTATAGCCAACATGTAGTTAAAAAAAAACAGTATAAAGAACAAATGATTTCTATATATATGTAGTAATAAGTATTATATTGAAGAAACAACTAATGAAAACACAATGGAACAGACACATAAGAAAAAGAAAGGAAATCTCCATTTTCAAGTTTGTTACCTTTCAATACTATTGATCATTGCAGAAATTGAATCTGGTTCATACTCTGTTTTGTCTTTTTTACAGACACAAAGGCAAAATCTGGCTAACAAAGTATCCATATCCTTTGCTGATATATCAAGAAAATTCCTTTCCTCTCCAATTTCACTTAACCAATCTTTAAATGTTCTAATGTCAGCTTTGGTTTTGTAGAATGTATTCTTATTTACACTATCTGTTAGAAATTTATCTGTATCCTCCAGCGACACGTTAGGAAATCTGTTTTCCTTGTTGTTTGAAACATATTCTGACTCTGAGTTAACATTCACCGACGAGATTTCAGGGTTTGCATCATTACCATAGTTGAGCTCATCGAAATTATAGTCTAGTTCAAACGATGATTCATTTCTGGCAAATTATGCTAAAACTGCCTTTGCCTCTTCGCTTGTGAAACAGGCGATTCAGGATTGGGTCACCCATTTCTGATTCCGTTGACAAAGCTTGGTCTGCAGACAACATGTTTATCTATTATGTTTCCAAAACGGAAACGACAAAATTCCGAAAACAACCGGAAGTCAGTGTCCCATATTAGCCCATGGGTCAATACGTTTTTTTTCCGTATTACACCGGTCCGAAAAGCCGGTTTAATATCAGCGAAGTTACATCATCAGTATAATACATGCCGATTTTACCGTAATAGATCATTTTTAATCATATCATTTAATAATGTGTGATATTTTTACGTATACATCACTCTACAACTTCTTGTTTAGCGAATATTCATACATTCTTACCCATAATGGCCATGTGTGAAATTTACGTCGTTTATTTCTAAGAAAATCCGAATCAGAACTTCCTTAAATCTGGAATCAAGCTATACTATGTGGTCCATTTTCAGATTCATATCTCATCAACTTCCTGTTTATCGAGTTCTTAAATATCACATAATAATCATGTATAAAATTATGGATAAGTGCGTCCAGATATTTGGTATACAGATTTATGTGAGCTTGCTATATACCTAATGATGCATTTTCACTTCCATTCAACTTCCTGTTTAACGAATACTAAAAGCGGGGTAGTATAAATGAGCAAGAACTCAGAGTTCAACTTACACAGGTTTCTTTTTTTTTCTCTTTTCTGAAAACCCCCTCCACACCCTCTCTTATGACACATCGAATAAAGCTACTAAAGTCAAAAGTCATAGTAACATAATCATTCTTTGACAAAAATGGCGGAAAATAGTTTTAAATTGATGTTAAAGGATTCAAACGAGAAATATAAACAAACAAAAATCAGACGATCACAGATGAAGATGATTTATTAAACCTGTGATGAATCAAAAAGAGAGTGCATCTAAAAAATCAATCAACGCACCTTAGAATAGGAAGCGAAAGAATCAGATGTTTGTAAAGCTGAACAAAAAGCTATAGTGGTACTACACAGACACAAGCTCACAGAACACGGACAGTTCAGCATGCAAAATGGCTCTTTGAGAGGCACTAAATCAATTCAAAAAGAGTTGAAATTGTTGTCACATAACATTTTGTCAAATTATATTCTTCGTCTTTCATTTAGACTTATTTTATTTCCAAAAAAAAAAATACTAGGTTAGTAATGTGCTATCTGCAGAAATTTCCGACATTGGGCATACATGTATGTTAGATGTGGATTTGGATTTGGATGTAGGTAGTGGCGTGTATGGGTTGGTGACTAAGTGGTTGTGGATGTGTGTGTGTGTGTGTTTTCGGAAGGCTTTATCATGTGATAGACCTTTTTTCACGTGCTTGATAATTTTGAATAAAATAGTAATAATGAAATGTACATTTTCATACAAAAATTGCCCAACACATTGTAAGTAATAAACTTAAACTCTTACTATCCATGTATTCATAAGTATGGCAATAAACGTTCAAAGAATTTAAAGTAGATAAACAACCGATGCATATTTCTTAATTAACATGAACCCGTTTTACAATTGCTCGAGTTTCGAACAAATAAATTATTCATATATCAAGAAATGCACATTTATACCCCGAGGGTTTGAAGGCAAACAATACTTCACTATACACAATTTACATAACTATAACGTATAAAGGCAACAGTAGTATACCGCTGTTCAAATAGGAAAACCCACAAGTTTCCACAAAAACAAATATAAGTACATTTATACATGTATGTTTAGTTACTGTTGAAAACTTCTTTTCGATTAATTACTTTCCAAGTTTCATACTTATACAAAAGCTATGATATTTAGTCTCTAAGTATCTGAAAATTAAACGTGGACGTGAAAGTGTAAAATTTAAGGTATACAATTGACGTTTTTACAGAAGGAGGTTGTGATACTTCTAAAGACACATCCTTACACTATGTATTATTATGTAACGTCCAGTAGTAAATTGAATCCATATGCAGGACGAGCACATGTTTATGTGACAGGAATATGACCCTATTAATAACCGAGACTTAAACTTGACCATTAAGAGTAATTATTAATTAAAGTGCAAATAACTGCTAGTATATTCATTTATCAGTAAAATACAGGGACATTATTTTTGTACTTTTGTTTTGCTCCAGATTTCAAAATTTCCAAATTTAATCTAGTAATTGCATGTACAAGACCGACATGCTCAGATATTAAACGTGCTAGTTCACAAGATAACAGTCCACAGGAAAACATGTCACCCTACCCAGATATGTTATTTTCAACTCCAGGCCGACCAGTCTTTACTCTTACTCCTTAAAATGTCTCGTGCTTAACGGAAAAGCAGGAATGCCAATTTTCATGTCTTTGCTATGACCCGATCGGGAATCGAACCAAATACCTTGAATCTAATTTGACGTTGCCAGAAAAATGATGTTTACCTTTTATAGGACTGTAACGTGTAACCAGTAGGGCGTTTATATCGTAAACGATTCGTTCCAGTAAATACTTGGATTCAAGCTGTCCATAAATAATACGGCGATACCAAAAATCTACATCTATCTGTTTATGCTATGTACAACGAACTAAAATATACACACGGACTCGTTCCCAATATAAAGCAACGACGAACAATTATATATAAACAAATGTAATACAATCTAACAGCTTGTCCTCCAGATGGGGCGGTCTGTCACTACAAGACAGTATGGGCTGGTACAGTCTGTCACTACCAGACAGTGCGTGCTGGTACAGCCTGTCCACCGAGTGGGACAGTCTGTCACTTCCAGTCAGTGCAGATTGTTATAGTCTGTCCTCCAAGTGGGACAGTCTGCTCTGCCAAATTCCTATACTAGACCAACTTGTACCCAGTACAAATTGTCCTCACAATGTTACAGCTCTTATATGTAATTTATATCTAAGTAACGTACAACTGCTTGTAAACTGGTCTTTATAAGAACATTGACAGAACCCGAATTGTATTCCTCACCCGCTTATATACTCCAGGGCGAACACAAAGTTTCCTGGATAGGGGTGTTCCCTAAATGTTCCCCTTACTGAACACGAGAATCCCTCACAGACGGGGTCATGGTAACTGACTTTCCCGCCAAACGTCTAAATCTACATAACGCTTTCTCAGGCGTAAAACATGCATTGCTACAAGACGATTCGTCTTATAAGTAACAATAACGACGAATTAACATAACAGGACCTATGAATTCAGTATCATTGAGAAAACCACACTCCCCAAAAAACCAATAAAAACAAAACAATTTAAAACAGAAATAAGGATTTGAATGGGAGAGAGACAGTAGCGTTTTGTTCATGACAAGCAGAGGAGAATTTACTTGCGAGAAAGCGGGATACTACCTGGTTTGTGAACCATCAAAGGCAATTGCACGTTTGTACAGGGATTCTACTAAAATTGCTAAAACTAGGAAAAGTGGTGATCGTAATTACGAATCACATGCTGCAATGGGAATTACTCAACTTAATACGGGTGATGTTCTATCGGTGAAAGCTGGTACTAATGACATGGATGTGCACTTTTAAAAAGGTTGATTGTAATCTGAAAAATTAAGCTATTTTTTTGTATCTGTATATCTGAAGAATGATGAATCCTGCATCTTATGTGTTATACAAATCAGGATTCACCATTCTTCTTATATACTGATGAAATAAATATCTTATTTTTTCAGAATACAAACAACATTGTTTGCTTATTTCATTTTGTTAAGGCACCGACCATTCATCAATGGGGTGAAAAGGGGATGGTTTTTTATTATTATATTGATTGATAGTTGTACATCAAGTGGCAAAAACTGCTTGCATATTCAGGACAAGTAAAAATAACAATAATCAAATAGATATGAAGAGTGTGTCCACAAGGATAATAGCATACATTTTAAAATGCAATTGGAAAAGAAGAGCATGTTAGACAGGGGCAGACATTTCGTCTTGCAACAGGCTCCTAAGAAACCTTGTTTCATTGGTTCTGTGAAGTGTAGAGCTAGGCAGTTTCCCTACATCAGATTGAACTTCCCAATTCTGACTGGACGTAGCTGTGCATTTATACATCTTGGACAACCAAATACACTTTTAAGCATCACGCATGGGTTATAACGTTGGATATGGTATAGTATAGAGAACATACTTGAACATCTCGCAACGCTTAACGAACACTGCCCCCTACCCTTATACCCCCACTCCAACCAGCTGAGACGTTTAGGTGACCATGGCATTGATAAGGCACACATTGACACAAAGATTCAGATTTGTGGAATGTTATCATGAAATAATAGTATTTTTAAGTTCGTATTTCAATTAAAATTTTAATCCTCAGTATTCCATTAAAGACAGGTCCTGACCAAAACAAAAATTAATTATAAATATATGTATGACTTCCTCTAAAATGAGTTTGTACAGTATGATGATGTTAAATTCAAGATCCACTATGGTTTGTAACTTTATACCTTTTGGGGGTTGTGACCAGATGGATGGATTATTATAACAGGGGGAACTATGGAGTTTGGCTATATATATATTACAAGGTACATGCTTGTTGGAAAAGGAGTACAGTTTGTCCCATAGGGAAGCCAAGTGTCTGTTGAAAACCATGTCCAACAAAAGTAACAAGTTCATTGTCAAGACAAAATCAAGTGAACTGTGACATATAGTGGTTAAATTCTATTTCATCTGATCCTTATTGGAGAGTTGTCTCATTGGCAATCATGCCACATCTTCTTGTTTTAATATCATGTCAGTTTGTCAATTTTTACCTCTTGTTTGGATCATTTTTTTTACACGGTATAGTTTTCCGTTTCTTAAACAAGATAGTTGTATCTACTAGTACTTTTTCATTGTTCTGGAAGAAAGTTGGACTTATTAGGTTTTTTTTGTTAATAATAAAGAATGAGTGTGCAAACGGTAAGGAAGTCAACGTTTGGAACCGTCTTCACTCTCTATTCTACACTATCAAATACACGTTAAATATTTTCTCTTTATCGCTCTTTTTTATAGGTCAAAACTTTGATGAACCAGATGCCTCATTGTCTCAATGGAAGCTACGCAACTAAAAAGAACCTTATACAATATTTAGTTTTGTTTCAATCTATAAAATATAGGGATTTCATAGTTTTTCCAAATTATACTAAACGCAATGATCGAACAGTAGCATTATAACCTTTGTTAATGACTCTAGTTCATCAAAAAAAAGAAATATTTTAGGCAAATCCATGAACTTGTTAATAGGAAATTAATACCGCAAAAAAAAAAAAAACAGGTTTGTGCCATTCCAATTTCTAATAAAATCCTGCAGGTAAATCAATATTTTATCATAGTAAGTCTAAATATTTTTATGATATTTGTGCCAAAAATTATTTGAACAATTTATGATTTGTTTTTTTTAACATACTTTCATTAAAATATGAGACGTCACTGCAGACACGAACTAACTAAGAAATGTACACTACATATTATTTAGGAATTAACGAAACTATAACATCCACAATTGGAAAATCAACAATGAGAAAAGAAAAGTCGCCCCGTTTGTCATAATTGTTGATATGCAGACTTTCGTTAGATATCCTAAAAGGTTTCAAAGATACAACTTTTATCGTTAAATCTAACACGAGTTAGTACATATGGATATATAAATTTCATCTTCATATTTAGAAATATCTACTAGTATTTATCTAGAGACACTATGGCGTCTAAATCGAAGAAGATATTGTTGAAAATAACTATAAAATGACGTATATGTGGACATTTTGAAGATTTAGTCATAAACTGAAATTCATTACAGTAATGGAACAATTCTACGATAAGATAATTGTATTGGCAATTATCGTCCAGTGGTAAATATTACATTTATATCAGGATCAAAACATGTTGATGTGATATGCATAGTGAATATGAAAATAAGAAGATGTGGCATGATTGCCAATGAGACAACTCGCCAACAGAGATCAAATGACACAGAAGTTTACAACTATAGTTCAACGCACGACCTTCAACAATGAGCAAAATCCATACCACACAGGCAGCTAAAAAAGCCCCGAAATGACAAATGTAAAGCAATTCAAACGAGAAAACTATGATTTATGTACACAACGATGAACGAAAAACAACTATAGATCAACAAACGACAACCACCGAATTACAGGCTCTTGACTTGGGACAGGCACATACAGAATGAGGCGGGGTTAAACTAGTTTGTTGGTGCCAAACCCTCTCCCTAACCTGGGATAGTGGTGGAACAGTACAACATAACAACAAATTATAAAAATCAGTTGAAAAGGGCTTATCTCCTCAGATCGATACAAAGCAGAAAAACGTCTAACAAAAACACAGACCGGACGTGGTAGAGTATTTATACATCCGACAACAAAAAAAAAACAAAACAACACAGAACCCTGCTTTGAACAAGTCAGATTGTTTAACTCATTAGGTCATGAGGTCTACAAGGAAGCCCCTGACCGGGAACATTATAAGAACTCCGAGCCAACCTGTCTTTGTTTTAACTTTTATAGGTCACGATCTTAGCCGAGAATTGAAAAAAATACAAATTTGTAAGTCTTTGGTTTTACATGACCGGTGATCGAACCATGGATATGTTGTATAATTTGTATTAAAAAGATATAGCGCTTTAACATTGGTTGTCGTCTTATTACTTGAAAAAAAGACATATTTAATTTTCTCGTGTTTTCCACCTGGTAATGTAAGACGAATCATGTGATTTGATTGTGTAGTTATTTTCTGTTGTACATAAACGTTTTGTGAAGTCATAATTACAGGTTATCTTAGTTATCCAGTGTCGTTAAATTAATATTTCTATGTCGGTTTTGAAGAAACTAAGGTTTCAACTCCCTCAGGCAAAGTTGGCCTAAGAAGGATTTGGCTATTATTTTAGGTCATTTTTAATTATATAGCTTTTCAACTGCTTCAGATTTATACATCCTTGGCTTTCAAATATTCGGCTTTGAGCGTTCCTGATGAAGGTAAATCCAGAAAAGCGCTTCGGACGCATTAAATTTATAACGTGTTGTTTTCATTTTTTTTTTGGCATATCTAATGCTGAGTGATATTTGGCGCTTTACAAAATTTTGTTCCATTCTATTTCTAATTGCCAATGAAGGGCATGTCCAATGTCAGTCACAATCACCAAGTGTTTCTTTAAACAGAAAATTAATGAATCTTTTCACCTAGATTTTGCAGTATTTGAACTATTCAAGCTTTTTCGAGATTCCCTGTGTTGGTCAGCCTCAAATAAGATTGTTCCTCTATCCTTGAAGCAAAGCTGTTCGTGAGACAGGGAGTAACGGTAATGTTGACCACACAAGTTAAAGAAGAAAACATTTTAAATATATCTTAATGTAGACCACGTATATTCTAAATGCAATCGGTCAAGAAATTTTAAATAATGTGTTAGTGTTATTTAGACAATAATTGATAGAAAAGCTTAAAATCTCACACATCTCTTATCAAGATGTAAAATGATGGCGGGATAACGTGTTTTCCAAAGCATAAGTATTCCCTGGTGCTATAAGTCTTTTTACAGGAAAACTTTAGTCCCGAATGTTCTTTATCTTGAACATATCCGTATGTTGCAAGGGAGAGCACCCACCTATTCTGCTTTATAAATATGATTTAACATTCGAAAATTATAGAAATTATGTTAAGAAGCAAAGTAATAATTTCATCAGACAAAATTGATTTTAATATGGTTTTTGCGGTTCTGTTTATGTCCTATTTGGTCATGAATCTCCTCATATACATTATTAGATTTGAGTGTTCCTGATGATGGTTAATTTGAGAAATCGAATCCACAGGCACTCGTCTCTGGAAAAATACCTATATACATGAACTTTATCAAAGTGCATGTATATAGTTCTTTTTCAGAAACATGTGGCTGTAAGTGTTTCGGACGCACCAAAGTTGAAAAGTGCCATTCTTATTATTTGCTATAATTAAGTGCAGTCAGCCTTCATCAGAAAACCAAACACGTGATAAGATAGTTTAATCAAACATTAAGTTTATTCTATCACGCAAAATTTTAAAGGTGATCCACAGCAGATATTGTTACAAGCAGATCTATCGAAATATCATTTTATAAAATAAATAATAAGCATATATGGTATGAATACTGAGTAGAAATATCATAACTATCAATTACAAAGGAAACCATGTGATTTTCTACAGCTTTTATTTCAGTGGTTGTTTAAACGTGTTAAGCAAGGATCTTCCTTTCAGTAGATGTAGTAGTTACATGTATAAAGCATTTGAGCTTGTGAATCTCAGTGAAGCTTTAAAGTATTTGTAATCACTTTGCAAGCTGGTAAAAAACTAACCAGTACTTAATTTTTTTTTCAACCTTGACTTCGTCGTTGAACACTGTCTCGTGGAAAATACTTTTGGCGTTAAATAGATAGAAAAGATTTCACGTCAATGATGTTAAAAACAAGTTTAATCCTATATTCAACATTGTCTAAAAAAATTTACACGACATAAGGCCAATGAGTCAGCAACCAAACAACGTCAATATGCCATCACAGACGAATCTATTAAAAACTGTGTCTTGTGCGGTTTTTTTAAATAATCTACAAAACTCTGAACGTTGATATATGGCGTTTTGGTTAGTTTTAAGTTAAGTTTGACATTATGTTTGAAACATTTTTAATAAAATTCCCCTTAAGCAGTGTCCGCAATTTGATCTGGGAAACATACTTATTAGTTGAAATATGCTTTGACTAGCTTTAAGTATCTGCAAGTACTCTTAGATCGGTATTTTGTATCTTTAGTGTTCTTGTTAGTTGTTTTTGTTCTTTGTGTCAATCTGAAGAGTCAAGCTCTTTCCAACTGATTTTTGCAGTCTGGTCTAATGTTGTGCTGTTACACTACTGACCCAGGTTAGGAGTAGGTTTATGCGCGTACTTCCATGTTTAACGCCGCCTCATTCTGTTTGTGTCTGTTCCAAGTCAGGAACCTGTAATTGTAATTTAGTTGTTGTGTTGGTAGCTGTCAATCGTATTTTGATTTTCGTTTATTGGTTTGTTTGTGAATCAAACCGTTGGTTTTTTTCGTTTGAATTGTTTCAAATTTTATTTTGGTTCCTTGTGAAGCTTGTTATACATGTTATACGTAGCTGGTTTTGCTCATCATTAAAGTCCGTTAGTTGACCAATAGTTTCTTTCGTCTGCGTCATGTTGTCTCTGGTTGATATTGTCTCCCTGGCAATCAAACCAATTCTTCTTATTTTTTACATATTTCATATTTTTTTTCTCGGGAGACAAGTTTTACAATACTAGCAGTAAATCAGTAAAAAGGATTTTACCCTGGAACGGTTAACATCAATTACTGGTTTGGCTGCACTATAGCTTCAACCCAATGAATATTGATCAAACCCAAACGACATCTAGAGGACACCAGTCGGTTTTCTACAATTTCATTGCCACATTTCAAGTTCTAAATCCTCCCAAGTCTAAATAAATTGTGGATGAATTCAACAGAGACTATCGAAGATATGTCATCAGCACAAAATTCCTTATTTGAATAGCAAAAATAATCGCAAACATGAATAAACAAAAATTATGATATAACTAAAAACAATGAGCAGGAACAAACTGCTAGATTTTGTTTTTTGAGATTGATTGACTACTGAAACTGTGCGAGAAAAAGTGATAGACAGAGAAAGAAATGTATTAAAAAAACGTAAACACTGTGAGCAGGGTTTCCCCTGGGTCAATTTTCTTTTTCGCCACCTCTTTCGCCAAAACAATACATTTTTTGCTACTTTCAATTAAATTTCGCCAAATTATATTAACATTTTTATTTTAAAATTTTCCTCCTTTCTAACAAAAAAAAAAGTTTGCGGCATTGTTGTCTATAATAATTGTACATATCTATTTTCTAATCTTCATTGTAATAAATAAACACTTCAAAATAATAATAAACATTTACATTTTAATAAAAACTGTAAAATTGCAATATAGATTATGGAATCATTAATTTTTACTTCTGGGAACACGGGATCCACCTTATCGGATACTTCCTGTCTTGTTAAGGAATCAAGACTAAAATGTGAGATTTTTCATACTTTTAAATGTTTTTCTTCATAACAACAGTTTTTTTGTTCTTCACCATCGTTAAAAGGAAAAGTCGAGACGTAAAACTATGCTTCAAACACGTGTGCTAACACGATTGTAAAGTACCCACTTCAAAACAAATATTTCTATCACAGTTGAAAGGATAAAGTTTAAAATCAGAGATTTTTCTTATTTTTGCACAATTTTCGTCATAACCACAGTTTTCTTTTCCGTCCTCTTTAAAAGAAAAAAACAGAGGAGACGTAAAACTACATTGCTACAAACACGTGTGTCATTTCTTTCAAAGCTGTAAAAAAACCCTTAAGTTGACATTAATGTGACGCCAATAAACCACACTATTTCATTAAACAATACAATCAACCCCTTTTTTAATTAGGGCTTGTTGTCGATAGCTATACAATGCAATCAGCTGATTATTGATTTTCTATCAAAATCGTGACGAGTTCAGGGTGAATACCCAGTATTATCTGATCAGGCAAAAAGTCCGAGAATCCCAAAAAAAGTAAACAATATGGACAAAGTCGAAGCATTATATTTCTTTCGCTTTATTCTTTCGCCAATAACAAATTTTAATCGCTACAATTTTTATTTTTTTCGCAACGCCTGATGAAACACGATGCAAAAAAAAGGCTTACCCAAAGAGGTTTGATACATTTCCCTTCAAATTTGTTTCCAGACGTCTTAACATAATGTATATAGTTGAAAACTTAATATTGCCGTTAGATGTCTAAATATATCTTAGTCACTGGGTTGCTGCCTCAATAACGTATACCCAACATCTCTCTTCAGTCATATTGGAATACATGTTACATGTAATCAGATCATAAATGCTGATGGTTGTCTAAAAAGCTTCAGATTTTGACTTTTTTATGTATATTAACCCACAGACTGATTGGAATTTAATTTTTACCTAAAGCGCAGATTATATGGTTTGCAGGTATATCTTTGAAAAATCATCCATTTCGCATATAAATGTCCTTGTATCGACTGCACAAGTTTCATGACATAGGCGTGGGAAATTGTCCGTGTCGAACTTTATGACTTTTAAAAGTGTTATCTAAAAATTAGCTATAGAAATTGAGTAAAGTTGACGTTTCCTAAGATAGGAGACCCTCTTAAACATCTTTAAAATATTACTTATCTGATATGCGTAAAATTAAGGACTTTCTAAGTTATATAAACATTAAGAACGAACAAATCTTTACATTTTCTTTTACAGATTTTTAGACAACATTTATAAATTGTATAGAATTTCTCATTACTTTTCGGTATTAAGTGTATGAACGATTTTCATAATTTTTCAAAATGTTAGGACATGAATATTTATCGATTTTGAATTTTATTTTCATGATTTATTCATGTAAGTGTCAGGATTTAGATAAATACGTTGCACCAATACTGGACAACAGAGGGCACCGCTTGTTGCAATAGTAGATACAACTAACATTAGTTCACATATCGTCCGGTCAATAGAAATGCCATTACGTGAGATAATCAACACCACGATAGAATGCAAAATAAACGAAGAGTTACAAACAGTGAAACAGGACATTGCTACATTACGGATATAAGATTATGGAATCATTAATTTTTACTTCTGGGAACACGGGATCCACCTTATCGGGTACTTCCTGTCTTGTTAAGGAATCAAGACTAAAATGTGAGATTTTTCATACTTTTAAATGTTTTTCTTCATAACAACAGTTTTTTTGTTCTTCACCATCGTTAAAAGGAAAAGTCGAGACGTAAAACTATGCTTCAAACACGTGTGCTAACACGATTGTAAAGTACCCACTTCAAAACAATTATTTCTATCACAGTTGAAAGGATAAAGTTTAAAGTCAGAGATTTTTCTTATTTTTGCACAATTTTCGTCATAACCACAGTTTTCTTTTCCGTCCTCTTTAAAAGAAAAAAACAGAGGAGACGTAAAACTACATTGCTACAAACACGTGTGTCATTTCTTTCGAAGCTGTAAAAAAACCCTTAAGTTGACATTAATGTGACGCCAATAAACCACACTATTTCATTAAACAATACAATCAACCCCTTTTTTAATTAGGGCTTGTTGTCGATAGCTATACAATACAATCAGCTGATTATTGATTTTCTATCAAAATCGTGACAATTTTTCAAAATGTTAGGACATGAATATTTATCGATTTTGAATTTTATTTTCATGATTTATTCATGTAAGTGTCAGAATTTAGATAAATACGTTGCACCAATACTGGACAACAGAGGGGCACCGCTTGTTGCAATAGTAGATACAACTAACATTAGTTCACATATCGTCCGGTCAATAGAAATGCCATTACGTGAGATAATCAACACCACGATAGAATGCAAAATAAACGAAGAGTTACAAACAGTGAAACAGGACATTGCTACATTACGGATAGACACAGAAGAGACATTTTCACATATAATACACGAAAGGAAGAATTTCACAAAGGTTGTCGATACTGTAAATGCAGATCTTGATGAAAAGGTGAAGAATTTTAAACAAAATGTTGACCTCATGAAGTCAGGATTACAACAGACGTTTGACGAACATATTGGAGATAAGAGGAACCAATTTACTGAAGTTAAAGAGGACATTGCGACATTACGAAAAGAAATGGAAGAGAAAATTACTAATGAAATCTTTAAACAAATGAAGAATTTTACTGAGATTTTTAATACTCTGAACAAAGATCTAGATGAAAAAGTGAAGAATTTAAACAACATTGTGGAAATCGTGCAAACAGAATTAAGGGAAACCATACTGTCTGTGAATAACAATGCATCAAATTTAGTAGAGCAACTGGAAACCCATTCCAATAGATTGGATGTGCTCCGTTCAAATATACAAGAGTTAACTGTAAACACCAACGCAATTCAGAGTGGTATGAATAATCTAATGTCTACAGCTAACGTCAAAAATGGAAGGTTAAGAAGTCATGAATCAAGGCTAGACAATTTGAATGCTAAGGTCAATGTTATAAATTCAAGAGGTTAGTTTACAGGCAATACTAAATATGATCGTTTTTTACAATTCATATCAAATCTTTTTCTACAGAAACGGTGTTTAAAATATCACAGGGCAAAGTAATTTTAGTGACCATTGTTTCGTCTCATTTTTACGTATTTTGTATTCCAATAGTATTCATATATCAGATGTAAAATTTCATAATAATTTATCTCTATCTCTCTAAAAAAAAGGATTCTGTAGGGTATTAGTCAGTGGGAAAGAAACCTAACAACCAAAGAAACTAAAAGTAATGATGTAAATGAATATATGAATGTGCTGTGTATTGGATATTAGATGACTTTTAAAATTTTAACGATAACTCAAATGTTATGTTGATGAAGTGCAATTCAGAGTGGTATGAATAATTTAATGTCTACAGCTAACGTCAATGATAGAAGGTTAAGAGTTCATGACTCAGGGTTGGACAATTTAAATTCTAAGGTCAATGTAATAAATTCAAGAGGTAACTTTACATGGCAATATTAAATTGAATCTTTTTTAACGATTCATATCATATCTTTTTCTACAAATACAGTGTTTGAAATATCACAGGGCAAAGTAATTTTAATGGTCTAAGCCATAAATTCAAGAGGTAAATTTACAAGGCAATATGAAAATGAATATTTTTTAAAGATTCATATCAAATCTTTATTTTTTACTAATACAGAGTTGAAATATCGCACGGCAAAGTCATTTTATTTTCACAATTATATTCATGTGTCAGAAGTGAAATTTTATAATCCTTTATCCCTATCTCTATCTCAAAACAATTATTCTATGGGGTATTAGTCAGTGGGAACGAAACCTAACAACCAAAGAAACTTAACGACAATGTTTAGCTGTATATAAATATATTAATGTGCTGTGTGTATTGACATTGGATGATTTTGAAAACTTTTAACGATAACTTAAAATTTTATGTTGATAAAGAGCAAATGCGCCAGAGAGTAAAGGTTTCAGTTCACTTTTACTCATGATTTTTTGCCCTAAAAATCTGTAAATTTTAAATGCGATAATTGTATGAAGACTTTGTGAAAACATACGTTAAAATATTCAATTGTTTCAGTTAAAAAATATTTTCACCCATTACATCATTCGTTATGAAATAATTAATATCATCAATGTAGGTCAATTTCATTAAAAACTGAAATTTTGCATAATTTGGCAGATATTGTAACCGTTTTCTGAAAAATTAACAGTGGCCATACCCCTCGCTTAAAATACTTTTGCTGAAATAAACTTTACATACCATATTCTTTAATTTTCAACAACAATTTCTTTGGGCGAGGGGTGGCGCCATATATGAAATCATGAAAATAGACAAACAAAAAGTTGCAAATTTCTAGAAAATTTGACTAAAATAAAATCTATTACTTTTTCAGGCTAGTATAATAATATGAAAAATAATGCTTTTAGCACTACATTCACATTAAATTTAAACAATTGTAGTTTAAAAAATACACCATTTCTTGGTCGTTTTTTGGGGGTAACTGGTTTTACTCCTTTTATGCATGTGAAATCAAGTTTTCAGTAAGAAAAAAGTAAAATCGCAAAAAAACTGAACTCCGAGGAAAATTCAATCGGAAAGTCCCTAAAAACATTTTGTATGTTGTTTTCTGCTCTTTGGTTGGATTGTTTTTCCTTTGACACATTCCCCGTTTTCATTCTCAATTTTGTTAATTATCAGAAATCTTTTACCCAAAATACTAGTAAATGATTTGATATTTTTGGTTTTAAAAAATAATAATAATTACCATTGTGTTATTTAAGTTAAAACCGCATCAATTATGTAGTTTGACCGTTTTTATTGCGTTATTGCTTTATTCCTTTTGAGTGTTCAAAAATACTAGAAATAACAATTTAAAGCTTAAGGACTGTGACCGATTTTGATTTAAAAAAAATGTATTTTGTAATACTTAATGCTTCATTTCAAAGCTTTGAAAATATAATTCGATATTGGTGATATATGTAACGTAATTGAGAAAAAAGAAATGGCTGTTTATATTGAATTTCAAAACGATATTTTTTCTATTATTTTTTTTATAAACGAGTAGAGCCAGAAACCCCAAAAAACGGCCCTGTTAAGTATTTTTTTTTAAACGTCAGTGGCTTGAGTTTATTTGCTTGCTCTCCTTTGTTTGACATGTGTACTTACAATTCATCAAACTCAGCAAAATGTACAGCTAAATAACATTTTGGTAATATTATTGAAAATTGTGTAGGTATATTATTTAGACTCTCTGATATCCAAATTTAAGTAGGATTCAACAACTTTTATGATTTGACCTTGTAAGCGGAAGAAAATCAGAAATATTTGCCTTACCTCTTTGAACATATACAATAATATACACATGATAACAAAGACATGGTTACGATTTACAATTCCATCTTTAGGTTAAAATCTACAGTATTTATAATAGTGCCAACAGAAATTTTCTTTCCTTCCTTGCAAATGAACTATATTTCATTCAAAACATTCTTTAAGTTTCTTTATGAAAACAAATAAAAACGCAGAACTGGCGTTTAAACTGGCAAATGTTAACAGCAGTCCTTAGCAACAATTGTGTAGGTTGGTGTTTTGTTTAGAGTTGTTATTGTTTTTCTTCGTATAAGTTATAATGAACTACATAACAAAAGATATATCTACTAAATTACAACAGACTTTGATTGTCTTTTATTTCTTATTTTCAGAACGATTACACGTAGTCGCATTCTATGCCTATTTATCTACAAATAGAGTTAATCCTAGCTTTCGTCATACACTGATATACGATGTCGCAAAGACTAATTCTGGAAATGGTTACAATACAGTGACGGGAATCTTTACCGCACCCACAGCTGGTATGTATGTTTTCACATGGGTTACTCGGATGTACGAAGCTGGACATTCTACCGAACTTATGGTTAATAATGCTGTCTTTGGGGCCAGCTATCTTCGAATATTTCATGATCATGATGTTTCCGTGAGTGGAACCGTTGTTACAAAAATCAACAAAGGGGATTCTGTCTTCGTGCGCGTTCATTCGTCAAGAGTTGGTGTTGGTGATATTCTCAGTGAACAATATGGCCGTTCATCATTTGCAGGCTGGCTCCTACACTAAATCAACAATTTAAAACACAGTTCACAACTTCTTTCCTTCAACAACAGTCCTCAAACATATAACACAGACATATGTATAAAACAATGGTTTGGCATCTAAAAGGTTGCGAGAAAACAATTCTGATCCCCAACCTTGTTGAAAACAATTTCATGTCTAATTACAACATTGAACAAAAATATCTCAATATATATTCAGAATCATTATATTTTGATCTCACTCCACATTGGTCCTGGGATAATACCCATGGTCTGATATTGGTCAGTGGGAAACTCCATAGTACTTTTTTTTATTAGATACTTTTTATGGATGTTGTTGTCTCGTTATAATGTTCTCATTTAGCAAGAGGTTGTTCAAAGGTAAAATTATTTCATTAAGGTAACTTTTAGTAATAATTTGGTATTTGTTTAAACTCATGTAGACAATAACATAACATTTCAAAATAATAGTCAAAGAACTACTATAATTTGAGAAATTCAACAGAATGTTTTCCGCCTTTATGGATAAGCTTTAGAGAAAGGTATCGTTGATGAGTTTATCAAACTTTTTTTTAAAAGAATGGTTAATATCATGAATCTAAATAATTATACCCTTGATCCGAAGGAGGATGTTTACTGTTTTACCCTTGTTCATACATCCGTCCGTCGTTTATTTCTTAGAAAATCCGAATCAAGCTTCCTTAAATCTGGAATCAAGCTTGACGTGACCATGCTATACTTTGTGGTCCGTTTCCATATTCACCTGTTTATCGAATTCTTAAATATTCCTACTCATAATAATCATATATAAAACTATGGATCAGTGCATTCAGATATTTGGTATACGGATTTATGTGAGCTTGCTATATACCTAATGATGCATTTTCACTTCCATTCAACTTTTTGTTTATCGAATACTTAAAGCGGGGTAACATTTGGGAGCAAGAACTCAGAGTTCAACTTGCACATGTTTCTTTAACAATATATATTTTTTCAAAAATACAAGACGTACGGTTTCAGCTAACCCAGTTTACACACTCTTTCGTCATTGACGTATCATGAATCCTGGCGCTGTGCTTTAGGTTATATTCATTATACATAATATTATTCGTGTCAATGACCAGTGAAGCCTTTTCAAACTGATTTTAACAGTTCGTTCTTATACGGTGGAGTTACACGGTTGTCACATATTAGCTGTCGTTGTTTACATATCATATTTGTTGTTTGTTTGTTGTTTTTTGCGTAAATCGTGCCGTTGGTTTTTTATTTTCGATTGGATTGTTTTTTTTATTTTGTAATGTCGGATATAGGTCTTGCTCGTCGTTGAAGATCGTGCGGTGACTCATAGTTGCTAATATCTATGTACATGTAATTTGAACTCTGGTTGATAGTTGTATTATAAGGAGAATTGCTGTTTCAATGTGGAAGGTGTAAAAGTCGTATCACTTTACTTTTGTTCTATGCATCCGCATGGGTCGCGATATGGGGTCCTTAATTTATGTATTCCTTAAATTTTAAGATCATTTTTCTTAAAATTTAAAAATAAAGCGTTTTCTGTAAAGTTCTCGTGATTGTACCATTAACTGTTCATTAAATTTGGTGATTCCTTTATTCTGTACATTGTACATTCAAGTAATCAGTATTGTATTACCTTTTTTTTCCATAATTGTTGTTTATACTTTTGCACCTCATTTTTCTCTATTTTTTCTATTTTTTGCTCATTTTTCTCTATTCATTATTTTTATTTGGCCATTTGTCTCTATACTGTAACCCAAATACCTCTCCCCCCCCCACCCCCCACCCCCCCCCCCCCCCCCCCCCCCCCGAAATTCTTTGATGACACATCGAATAAAGCTGCTAAAGTCGATTTTCAGTCAAAGTCAAAAGTCACATTAGCATAATCATTCATTGACAAAAAAAAAGGTGGAAAAAAGTTCTAAATTGAAGTTAAATGATTCAAACGAGATATAAACAGAAAAAGCTCGGTCGATCACAGATGAAAATGATTTAATAAACTATGTAAACCTTTGATGAAAAAAAAGAGTGCATCTTAGAAATCAATCAATGCTCCTTAGAGTTGGAAGCGAAAAAATCAAAGAAGTTATAGTAGTACTACCCAGAAAGAAGCTTAGAGGGCACGGACAGTTAAGCATGCAAAATTGTTCTTTTTAGAGGCACTAAATCAATTCAAAAAGAGTTAAAATTGTTGTCACATAACATTTTGCCGAATTTATTCTTCGTCTTTCATTTAGACTTATTTCTGTTTCCCAAAAAATTACTAGGTTATAATGTTCAACTGCAGAAATTTCCCATAGTAGGCAACAATATTGGTTATATGTCGATTTTGGTGTGTTCGATTGGTGACACTGTGTATGTGTGTTTTTTTGTTTTTTTGGGGGGGGGGGAAGGTTTTATCTTTCTTCTTATTTTAATCAGAAATTTAAACAAAGCATGTAATAGACTTTTTTAGCTTGCGTGATGATTTGAATAAACAGTAATGTATATTTTCATACAAAAATTGCCGAACTGACTAAAAGTGAATAAACTTAATCTCTTATAATCCATGTATTCATAAGTATGACAATAAACGTCTAAAGTATCTTACATACATAAACCACCCATATATCTTAATTAACATGAACCCGTTTTACAGTTGCTCCAGTTTTGTACAAATAAATGATTTATTTATTAAGAAATGCATATTTATACTCGAGGGGTTGAAGCCAAAAAATACAACAATATACAAAATGCACATATATGTTTAGTTACGGTTGAAAACTGATTTTAATTCTTCTATAGATTCATACTTATACCAAAGATATGATATTTAGTCTCTTAGTATCTGAGATTTTAAAGTGGACGTGAAAGTGTAAAGTTTAAGGTATACGAGTGACGTTTTCACAGTAGGAGGCTGTGATACTTTTTAACACAATCCTTGCACAATATTTTACTGTGTAACGTCCAGTGGTAAATTAAATGCAAATGTAGGAATAGCACATGTTCCTGTGACAGGAATATGAGCTATTAATGACAGAAACTTAAACTTGACCATTTAGCTTTATCGTTAATGAAAGTGCAAATAACTAAGTTTCTGTCATTAATAGCTCATATTCCTGACAGAAACTTAAACTTGACCATTTAGCTTTATCGTTAATGAAAGTGCAAATAACTAAGTTCATTTATCAGTAAAATACGGGAAAATTGTTTTTATACTTGTTTTTTGCTCCAGATTCATAAAGTTCCATGAAAATTTAATAAAACTTAATCTAGTAATAGCGAGGAGCGTTTCGTCCATGTCAAGCAAAGGACTATTTACTTGCGAGAAAACGGAATATTATTTGTTATCCGTTTTTTGTGACATAGGAATCGTCAATAGCAAATGCAAGTTTGTATAGAGATTCTACTAAAAACAACGAAATATAGGGAAAATGGTGACAGTAACTACAAATCATATGCTGCAGTGACAATTACTCAACTTAATACGGGCGATATTCTATCTGTGGAAGCTGATATCAATGACATGAATGTGTACAACACATACGATTCAGGATTCACCATTCTTCAGATATACTGATGAAATTGTTAAAGGTTTGTTGAACGTGCAGAGAACAAACAATCTTTTTTATTTCGTTTAGATTTAGGCACCAACCATTCATCAACTGGGGAAACATGAGGTGGTTTTCTTCTTTTCTTTTTGCAGACATTAATGAAAAACCCACCTTTTTAATAACATACACAAGAATTTGTTTTGAATACTCAATGTTGGATTTATTCCCCCCTCCCCTTCCCTTAATTTCAATGGCAACAAACATTTCCCTTTTCACTTTCATTTTGAAACGAAAATAACATATCTAAAACAACCTTGTCTCCCACAGAAGATGAATGCTTGGTGTATTGTAATCCCTAGAGCCATTTGTCGAAGAACAACGAATACTTTTTGAATGTGTATGAACATACAATCGTTTGAAATATTTCTCAAATCGCAAAGGAATGAGTGTGCAAAAGGTAAAGAGGTCAACGGTTGGAACCGTCTTCATTCTCTACTGTATACTATGAAATACTCGTTATATATTTTCCATGTGTTTTCTCTCTATCACTCTTTTTTAATGGTCAAAACTTTGATGAAGTAGTTGCCTCATTATCTTAATAGAAGCTACGTCACTGAAAAACCCTTAAAACTATTTAGTTTTGTTTCAAACTATACAAAGTTAGAGACTTCATGTTTTTTTCCAAATTATACCGAACGCACTGGTCGAACAATATAAGGCAGTTTTATCTTTATCAATGAGTCTAGTTCAACAAAAAGAAATATTGTTAGACAAATCCATAAACTTGTCTATTGAAAATCAATACCGCAAAAAAAAAAAAGGTTTGTGTCATTTCAATTTCTAATAAATTCCTGCAGATATAATAATATTTTCTCAAAGTAAATCTGAATGTTTTTATGATATTTGTTCTAAAATGTATTGAAACTTTTGTACATTTTATGATTTCTTTTACTTTGTTGTAAGCGTTTTTTTAATAACGGATGTCAAGTTGGTTCAATATTCAACATTCAACATTCAACATTCAATTTTTTTTATTTTTTTTCAGCATTCATTTTCAACATTCAACATTCAAAATTTTTTTTATAAAGCTTTTTTTTTCAATTTTCATTTTTTTTTTTCAAACATTCGTTTTCAACATTCAACATTCGATTTTCGATTCTCTAATAAAACAAATTTGACATATTGCTCAGATCAAACTTAATTAAACACAATATATTTCCTGATGTAGATCTATAAATAGATCCTTGGAACCTGGTCAAACAAATTGACACAACAGATGTAATGGATAAAAGTCCTTCAGAAACAAACAAAAAACATTTGGCAGTTTGTTATTTTGAACTAACAAATGCTTCAAATTTAGAGCTACAATTGAATGGGAGAGACTCATATAAGAAAAGTTTAGAAAAATGACATGTCATGTTATATAAAGAAAGGTTTATTAAAATCAAGCTTAACCCAATCACAAGAAGGTTATAGGTTACTAGTAAGTAAACATTTTGAATGTTATTAATCTACAAGAAAATGATAAAAAAAAATAAACTATACTTTTAAATCTTTATCACAATCTGAAGTAAAACAATCTGAATTCTTATACAAAAAAGGTCATTAGAACTAAGGATAAGTATTTAATGAATTATTTCACTGTATGCCGTAATTTTACTGTTTGTGTTATATTTGTTAATTTTTTTTTTCACATGTTTTTTTTTATTTTAATAACCAATGATATTTGAATTTTATATTCTGGGATTTCTCAAGGTGCCTTCTTTGAGGTCTGCACCTACGATAAAATCGCCAAGTTTTCATTCTGTACCCCGCTCTCAAGAATAGAAGATCTTGATGTGTTTAATAATCATTTAGATGGAGCAGGACTGAACATCGGTTTACATTCATAAATTAAATTTAGATACGGGGTTGGATACAAATTTAGTAGACAAGTGTTAGAAACCTTCTGGTGAAATATAGGTTCATATGAATATAGCGTTTCTAAATGCTAAGACATTTATTTTGGTCAAACATTTCTCAAAAGAAAAAAATGCAGAGTCAATATAACACACTATTACAGTAACTGAGTGCTTACTAATCAGACCACGTCTATGTGCTGCTGTAAGTGCCTATACATAGGTCACACAGCTTTCGTATATGAATTTATGGATTGAAGCAGGTTCAACAAAGGTTCAATTCATACAGAGCTTCCGTTTATTGATAAATTTATATGATTATTTTGTAATTGAAAAAAGGAATAGTGTATCAATTCTTGACACAAAATCATTACGTGTACATGATGACATCAAAGCACGGCACCTTTCGATTTTCTTCAACCCAAAGTCAGCATGATGCATTAAACATGGAGCAAACTTTTACCCCACGGAAAGTTAAAAAAAGTTAAAGATGTACCCGTAAATAATATACATATTTTGATCGGTCTTTAAATTTTATAGGCTTCAGATAGTTGTTGAAAAAGTATTTTGCTATCCCCAACTTATTATTTAATATTGATATTTAATAATCGTTGACGAAGAGCGAAATCTTGATTGTAGGCACAAGGTATTAGTCTTCAAAACTGCAGGAGGAATTGTCTATATGAGCTTATATCATCATTATTGATTTTATAGTGTGGGTGCACCAACGGGAACAGAGAGAAAAAAATATTTACATCATCTAAATAATTCTATAGGCATTCAAAAGCTTATTCAATGCACTACTCTTTTGTACACTTACAACACATTTTAATTGGGTCAGTGTACGTGTGCGTTTTTTTTTTTATTGATGATATGTGACGTTTAAGACATAAATGAGCAGGTCTTGCAGTTTCCTTAATTTCTGTTTGTTAAGAAAACTTAGACACGATTTTAGTTTAAGGACTGGTCCTTTTAAAACAATTTGGCTAGTAATATAGGGTGGATATTAGATTTTAGAACATGAAATACTGATATATATTTATACGGACACTGATCGAGGACATTTCTTGTTTCTTGTTTGATTTGAAAAGGCAAAATAGTTGACCAGAGAATAATTAAGACAACACAGGCAATCCACCAATGAAATGATACAGTTCGTATTTATATTCGATCAAAAAAAAAAAAAAAAAAATAAAACAAGAAGTTTTTACATCGATATTTAAAAATAAGCCGATATTGAAAACAGATCCGCACATGAAATGTAACATGATCAAAAGCAAAAGTTAAAAAAAAAAGGAAAAAGAATAAAAAACCTAAAAAAGTTGTTAACTAAGCTAGATATGAAGAAATAACTATCAAGGAGCCAATAGAAAAGAAATGTGGAAGGCTTATTGTGGAACTTGTGAACATATTCAGGAAAAGAAGACTTTTGTATTCAAAAACAATATGATTTTTGACATAAATTGCAATATGGATTTATTCTGCAAAGCTGTTTAAAATTGTTTTCAATTTAATGTGTTTTTAATTACAAAACACATATGCAGAAGTGTGTTGTATAACCACGTCTTTTTTTTAAGGCAAAACATTAAATACGATAATTTGAATTTATTTTTAATATTAAGATGCAGAGAGTGGTCCTCGCCACAATATGTTGTGCCTTGACACGTCGCAGAAAAAAAAAACACTTGACCAAACAACGAAAGTAGAAAGGCTGAAACATTGAGGTTTAATCAATTTCCCTTCAAATTTGTTTACACCTGAGCCATTTTTATGACGTCTTTACATAATGTATGTAGTTGAAGATTTAATATTGATGTCTAGATGTCTATAAATATTATAGTCGTTGGGATGCTGCCTCAATATCGTATACCCAACATCTCTCTTCATTCATACATGTACCAGATCATAAACGCTTATGGTTGTCCAAATAGCTTTAGATTTCGGCTTTTAATGTGTATTAACCCACAGACTAATTGGAATTTAATTTTTATCCAAAACGCAGATTATATTGTTTGCAGGTAATTATTTTTAAAAATCATCCATTTCGCATATGAATGTCCCTGTATCGACTGCACAAGTTTCATGCATAGGCGTGGGAAATTGTCCGTGTCGAACTTTATGACTTTTTAAAGTGTTATCTAAAAATAAAAATTTGAGTAAAGTTGACGTTTCCTGAGAAAGGAGACCCTCTTAAATATCTCAAAATATTACTTATCTGATATTCGTAAAATTAAGGATCGTCTAAGTTATATTAACATTAAGAACGAACAAATCTTTACATTTTCTTTTACAGATTTTTAGGTATGATTTATGAATTCTATAGAATTTCTCATTATTTTTCAGAATTAAGTACATGAACGATTTTCACTATCTTTCAAAATGTTAGGACATAAATATTTATCGATTTTGGATTTTATTTTCATGATTCATTCATGCAAGTGTCAGGATTTAGATAAGTATATTGCACCAATACTGGACAACAGAGGGGCGCCACTAGTTGCAATAGTAGATACAACTAACATCAGTTCACATATTGTCCGGTCAATAGAAATGCCATTACGTGAGATAATCAACACCACGATAGAATGCAAAATAAACGAAGAGTTAGAAACAGTGAAACAGGACATTGCTACATTACGGATAAACACGGAAGAGACATTTTCAGATGAAATATACGAAAGGAAGAATTTCACTAAGATTGTCCATACTGTGAAAGCAGATCTTGATGAAAAGGTGAAGAATTTCACAAAATATGTGGACGTCATGAAGTCAGAATTACAACAGAAGATTGACGAACATATTGGTGATAACAGGGACCAATTTAAGGAAGTTAAACAGAACATTGCGACACTACAGAAAAACACGATAGAGACAATTTCACATGAAATCCTTGGACAAAGGAGGAATATGACAAAGACTATCGATAATGTGAACAAACATCTTGTTGAAAAGATGAAGAACTTCACTAGCAATGTAGTTGTCATGCAGTCAGGCGTACAAAAGAAGATTGACGAACATATTGGAGATAACCAGAATAAATTCACTGAAGTTAAACAGGACATTGTGACACTACGGAAAGAAATCGAGGAGAAAATTAATAATGAAATCCTTCAAAAAATGAAGAATTTTACTACAATCGTCAATACTGTGAACAAAGTGAATGAAAAAGTGAAGATTTAAACAACAATGTGGATATCATGCAATCAGAATTAAGGGAAACCATACTGTCTGTGAATAACAATGCATCAAATTTATCAGACCAACTGGAAACCCATTTCAATAGATTGGATGCGCTCCGTTCAAATATACAAAAGTTAACTGTAAACACCAACGCAATTCAGAGTGGTATGAATGAAGTAAGATCACCTGCTAACGTCAATTATGGAAGGTTAGGAGGTCATGAATCAAGACTAGACGATTTGAATACTAAGGTCAATGCTATTAATTCAAGAGGTTAGTTTACAGGCAATACTAAATTGGACCGTTTTTTACGATTCATATCAAATCTTTTTCTACAGAAACGGTGTTTGAAATATCACAGGGCAAAGTAATTTTATTGACCATTGTTTCGTTTCATGTTCAAATATCAGATGTGAAATTTCATAACAATTTATCTCTGGTAAATTTCATTGAAACCTGATTTTTTGCATAATTTGTAACAGTTTTCTGAAAAAAATTTAACAGTGGCCCTAGCCCTCGCCCACCAATGTTTTTGCTGAAATATTCTTAAAATACCATATTCTCTCATCTTGCAACAAAAATGTCAATGGGCGAGGGGTAGCTCCACATATGAAATCATGAAAATAGATGAAAAAAAAAAATCAATTCTTATATCTGGCTAATACATTTATAAATATGAAGCAGATATCGAAAGTTGGTAGGGCTAAGTATAAATGTATAAATAATAGTTGTCTTTACCTTAATATTTGTAAGTTGCATGTAAAACAAATATCACTATTTAACAATATTATCGCATTTCAGCTTTTCTGTCAGCATGGGTTCCTGATGTAAAAACAATGTCAACTAATGAGATCATACCATTTACGACTATAAATGCACAACATGGCATTAGTAGAGTTTCGTCCATGACAAGCAGAGGAGAATTTACTTGCGAAAAAGCGGGATACTACCTCGTGTCTTTTTTTGTGACGTCGAAATCATTAAAAGCAGAAGCAAAACTGTTAAGAAATTCTGTTAAAATCGCTAGAACTATGAAAAGTGGTGATAGTAACTACGAATCACATGCTGCAACGACAATTACTCAACTTAATACGGGCGATGTTCTATCTGTGAAAGCTGATATTAATGACATGAATGTGTACAACACATTCGATTCAGGATTCACCATTCTTCAGATATACTGATGAAAGAAATATCATCATTTTTCAGAATACACACAACTACTTCTTTTTTTATTCTATTTTGTTTACCATTCATCAATGGGCGAGGAAAAGGGATTTACAAATAAACATTTATTTAAATAACATTCCCGAAGAAGAATTTGCTTTGGAAATTCCATGGAAACAAACGTTTTTACCCTTCCGTTTTGAAACCATTTTTGTTTCAGAAATGTTTAATCAAATAGCATATCTAAAAGAAAATTATGCTCCCACAGAAGAGGACTGGTCGGTTCTAAATAATTCCCAGAGCCATTTGTCGAAGAACTACGAATACTTTTTGAATTTGTATGAAAATACAATCATGTGAAATACTACTCAAATTCATGAATATCTGTAATTCACTAAGATTTTTTTCAAGATATAATACAAAGAATTGTATCCAAATCAATCTCTTTTTCATTAATTTTTAAACACTTTGGATACATTGCGTATTAAAAAATGTCCAGACGTTATAGAACACAAACAGTTTTGGGGTGTTAGAAAATGCATTTTTAATTGTGTATCTACGTAAAATGTTAATAATTCATATCGATGCTATTTTTGAAAGGCTTTTAATGAGTTTTGTTAACAAAATGATAATTTATGGATTTTACACACTTTTTGAAGGTATCCTCATGTTTTGTTCCAGATTGATACCACTTCCAATCCCACAATCTCCAGCCATGTGTCTATCAAATATATATACGGATTGACAGTTTAGACTGAGAGCACATGGTTTGTTTATTAATTGTAGTGGAGCTTTTGGTGGCCACGACGTCGTCAATTATTTGTGAAAAGCTTTATATTCCGCAAGGAAGAAGACCTAGATGCTTCATACCTTGTATGTAGATGCCTTATGTTACGAAGTGTCCGTCTGTCATATTTCCATTATCCTTGACCTAATTTTCAAGGTTCAGCGACTGTTTGAAAAGAATGTGTAGTTTATTTTTGTAATGCGTAATACTCACTTATTATGAGCAATAGGATTACTATATTAGGTATATGGAATCCTTGCAATGTCAGACAGAGTTCACCTGACCTCGACCTCATTTCATAGATCAGTGATAACGATTACGTTTTCGTGGTCATGTCCGTGTCTCAGATACTATATATACTTATCTATATTTGGTGTATGGAATGATTGTGAGGTGTACAAGTCCGACTGGCAGGTTTCGTCTGAATTTGACCTTCAACTTTTTTCATGGTTCATTGGACAATGTTTAGTACATGACCAAACGTACAATGCCCGAATAAATCTGTACAGAATCTGAATGAATAGAACCCCTAAAAACATGTAGTTTTGTTTCAAACTATAACAAAATAGCGACTTAATGTTCTTCATCAATATACTAAACTCTATGATTGAACAACAGTAGTATTATCCATATCAATTTATCTAGTCGGTCAACACGGTCACAGTGTTTCTTTAAACAGAAAATGAATGAATCTTTTCACCTAGATTTGGCAGTGTTTGAACTATTAAGTTATTTTTGTTTCGAGATTTCCTGTAGGTGTGGGTCAGCCTTAAATAAGATTGGCCCTCTATCCTTGAAGCAACGCTGTACGTTAAACGATAACGTTGATCAAACAAGGTCAAAAAGGAAACATTTTGAATATCTTTTAGTAGAATGTAGACGCTGTACACGAGACAGGGGGAGAACAAGAGGCTCTTTTCACAAAACAAGAGGCTCCCAAGAGCCTGAATCGCTCACCTGTATTTTTTTGCTTAAATATTTCATCAATAATTATTTTTGCTTTTTAATATATATTAATGAGTGGCTTAAAAATGCAATTTAAATGTTCTTTGTATCTGTCATATTTTCTTCAAAAGCCAAAAACATGCATTTTACCCATATGTTCCATTATAGCCATATTTTGGCTTTGTTTCTTGACGTACAAGGACATAAAATACAAAAGTTATACTAGATACACTGAAACTCATTAAGCCCAAGTTTGCCTGAAATTGTTTCAGCAGTTTCAAAGGAGAAGATTTTTTTAAAGTAAGGCAAGCAAACTAAATAAACAAATTGTGGAAAATTGTCTTTAAAGGGCAATTTTTGGTCATAAAATTCTTTTTTGTAAATCTTACTTCGCTGAACATGTTTGCTGTTTACAGTTTATCTTTATCTTCAATAATATTCAAGATAATGACAAAAAACTGCAAAATTTCCTTAAAATTACCAATTTAGTGGCAGCAACCCAACAATGGGTTGTTCAGGTCGTCGGAAAATTTCAGGGCTGATAGATCTTGACCTATTGAACAGTTTTACCACTGTCAGATTTGCACTAAATGCTTTAGTTTTTGAGATATAAGCCAAAAACTGCATTTGACCCCTGTGTTGTATTTTAAGCCATGGCGGCCATGTTTGTTGATGGATCAAAACTTCGGATACAATCTATTAACTAGATACCTTAAGGAACATCAGTTGAAGTTTAGAAGTATTAGGCCCAGCAGTTTCAGGAGAAGATTTTTAAATGCAAGCAAACATGATGAACAAACTGTGAAAAATTGTCTTCAAAGAGCAATAACTCCTTAAGGGGTAAATTGACAATTTTGGTCATATTTACTTTTTTGTAGATCTTACTTTGCTGAACATTATTACTGTTACAGTTTATCTCTATCTATAATAATATTCAAGATAATAACCAAACACTGCAAAATTTTCTTAAAATTACCAATCTAGTGGCAGCAACCCAAAAATGGGTTGTTCGGTTCATCTGAAAATATTACAGCTGATAGATCTTGAGCTATTGAACAAATTTACCCCAAGTCAGATTTGCTCTAATTGCTTCAGTTTTTGAGATATAAGCCAAAAACTGCATTTGACCATGGCGGCCATGTTTGTCGATGGATCAAAACTTCGGATACAATTTATAAACTAAATACCCTAAGGAACATTCAGTTAAAGTTTGAAGTTATTTGGCCCAATTGTTTCAGAGGAGAAGATTCTTGAAGACGACGGACGACGACGGACGCCAAGTGATGGCATAAGCTCACATGGGGCCCTTCGGGCCCGGTGAGCTAAAAAGGTCATACAACATTTCAATATAACACGATCAATTTTAATCGTATGATTTTTTGTTAAAAGAGTCGCTGGCCCAACTTACGGTAAAGTTGATAAAAAAAGTTCAAGAAGGAAACATTTAGAATATATTTTAATGTAGACCACGTATATTCTAAATGTAATCGGTCAAGAAATTTTAAATAAAAGATGTGTTAGTGTTATTTGGCAATTGCTAGAAAAGCTTTTAATCTCACACATCTCTTATCAAGTTGAAATGATGCCGGCATTCCAAAGCATTAGTTTAAGTATTCCCTGGTGCTATAATATTTTTTTATGAATACGAGATGATGGGCATTAATCTATAAAAATAGACAGCAACCAAACATGGCAAAACAAAATCTAGAGGTAAATATACAATACACTATTTTCTATACCATATATCATTCTCTAAATCGCCTCGCGTCCAGAAATGTGTTTTGATAAGTTTATAAATGTATCAAAATTCTGTCTGAACACAAAATTCATATGAAGTACTAAAAATAATATATGGGTAAATACAACCATTAAAAAGGTTCTTGACTTGGTAGTGGCCCTTTCGAAATTTGATCTTAATGGGGATCTACAACAATTAAGGCAAACATTAGTCCCCGAGTGTATCATTCGCTCTTGAAGATTGCTGTTCTTTATCTTGAGCATATCCGTATGTTGCAAGGGAGAGAACCTGCCTATGCTGCTTTATGGACATGATTTTAATTTCGAAAAATTTAGAAGTTATGTTAAGAAGCAAAGTAATAACTCCATCAGACAAAATTGATTTTAATATGGTTTTTGCAGTTCTGTGTATGTCTCGTTTGGTCATGAATCTCCTCATATACATCATTAGATTTGAGTGTTCCGGATGATGGTTAATTTGAGAAAGCGTTTCCACAGGTACTTGTCTGAAAAATTACCTTTTACATGTACTTTATCAAAGTACGTGTACTTTATCAAAGTACATGTATATAGATATTTTGTTTTTTAGAGTATATAGGTAAATTTGTTTTATGAGACAAGTGCCTGTGAGCGTTTCGGACGCACCAAATTTAAAAAGTATCATTCTTATTATTTGCAATAATAGGGTGCAGTTAATCTTCATCGGAAAACCCATAACATGGCAAGATAATTTTGTTAAGCATTTCTACTACCAAGCAAACTTTTAATGGTGTTCCACAGCAGATGATGTTACAACCAAATTTATCAAATATCATTTTATAAAATAAAAAAAAATCCTTTTGATAAGTTAATACGGTACGGTCGAATACTGAGAAGAGAGATCATACATGTCAATTACAGCTAATTTTCCCCCAAAGGAAACATGTAACTTTCAATAGCTTTTATTTAAGTGGTTGTTAAAACGTGTTGAGCAACGATCTTCCCTTCAGTAGGTGTAGTAGGTACATGTATAAGGTACTTGAACTTGTGAATCTCAGTAAAGTTTTTAAGTATTTTTGGTCACTTTGCCAGCTGGTAAACAACCTAACCAGCATTTATTTGTTTTTCATCCTTGACATCGTTTTACTTAAAAAATGAAAATGGTACTTTATGTATTTACTACAATAATTATGATAATGGCCGTGAACCTTTTCATGATAATGTCGGTGTGTGATTTTAATCGCAACAGTGAATCAGATGTTGCATCATCATATTTGCTGTCTGTCTTCAGTATAATTTTCACTACTTGTTAACTTGGTGTTGTTTCAGCACAAAATGTTGTCTAAAATATCTCAGTTTTTTCAATGAAATTAAAATATTCTCGTGCTGAATTATCTGACGTGGTAAAGAAATATGTTGACAAACTAATAAACTAAGTAAACGTTGTTTTGATATAAGACAGCCTTATCCATAGCAGATTCTTGCGGTTCCCTGCTTACAAACTCGAACAATGTTAAACTAAATATCATAAATATGATAAGTAGATATGTATTGTGTAGGTATGTTCTATGTTAGGAACTTGAATGATATACAAATTTAGGAGTTTTACTTCAAATCTGTATCTCGTCCTGAACATACATGACATAATTGCCACTGGTCATTAAGCAAACAGTAATCAATCAATCAAGTATGTCTCTTGGCTTAATAGAATTATTGATAAAAGCTATAATTATGCTGTTGTTCAATCACTGCTGCGTTTTGTGTTTTTTGGGAAAACAACAATTATAGCTTAATTGCTTTTCCAGTATACTAGTTTTTATTGTTTATATAGCTATTACATATACGCCTTGACACTGATAAATAAAAGGTTGAGAATTAAAAACTATTTTTACCGCGCTATTTGTACACGTGCCTAAACTTCAGGAACCACTTCAGTAGTCGTCGAATGTCATATCTTATATTTTTTTCTTTATATGGGTATTGATGACAGTTATAGTTACTATTTTTTTCATAACTTTTATAGAATCCGACAATATAGAATTGACATTGTTAAATATGTCAATGTTGAAGACTATGATGTTTATTGGTTATTTTTGTCGTTGGGTTGCTGACTCATTAACGTATTCCCCACATCTCCTTTTAATAGAAAGTAAAATTACAAAAACACAGAACTCCAAGGAAAATTCAAATCGGAAAGAGAATAATGTTTATATTACTGTCAATGTCTATAGCACTGCTTAAGAAAGCAATTTTGACGATGATAGAAGCAAACCGGAACGCGAAATATGACGTATCCCGTTGAAAGAAGGGTGATTTCTAATTAGCTGAATTGTCATTCATGTAACTTAGGGAACGACGGGGAAATGTTCGTGGACAGTGCACGCGAATAGAGGTATAACGGCAGATGTTTAGTTCTTCAGCCTGAAGGCTGAACAGTAGCAGAACTAAAAACCACCTCCTTGAAAGTTGAATCAAAAGGGGAAAATAATTTAGATGCATACGGTCATTCATGTAAAATATAAGTTTAAAAGCTAATTAAGATACTTAAGGGGAGTACGGTCCTTCATGGGAAAATACAAGTTTGAAAGCTATACAAGATGATTTAGGGGAGTAAGGTACTTCATGTATAATATAAATTTGAAATATAAATAAGATATTTTGGGGAGGACGGTCCTTCATGTGATAATACAAGTTTGAAAGTTGTTCAAGATACTTTAGGGGAGTACGGTCCTTAATGTAAAATATAAGTTTGGCATTAAATTAATGTACGTTAAGGGAGCTGGTTTTTCAAGTGAAAAATAAGTTTGAATGCTATTCAAGATACTTAAGGGGAGTACGGTTCTTTATGTAAAATATAAGTTTGAAAGAGATTCAAGATACTTTAGTGGAGTACAGTCCTTATGTGTATAATATAAGTTTGAAATATAATTAATATACTTTAAAGGGAGTTCGGTTCTTTTGAGAAAATACAAGTTTGAAAGCTATTCAAGATTCGTTTGGGGAGTACTGTCCTTATGTGAAAATACAAGTTTGAAAGCTATTCAAAATACTATAGGGGAGTACGATCCTTCGTGTATTATATAAGTTTGAAATATAGTTAAGACACTTTAAGGGAGTATGGCCCTTCATGTGAAAATACAAGTTTGAAAGCTGTTCAAGATACTGTAAGGGAGTACAGACCTTCATTGAAAATATAAGTTTGAAATATAATTAATATACTTTATGGGAGAAAAGGCCTTCATGTGAAAATCTAGTTTGAAAGTTGTTCAAGATACTTAAGTGGAGTTCAGTCCTTCATGTGAAAAAACAAGTTCGACAGCTATTCGAGATTTAAATTTGTTTGGGGAGTATGGTCCGTATGTGAAATATAAGTTTGAAAGCCATTCAATATACTTTAGGGGAGTACAGTCTTTATGTGTATAATATAAGTTTGAAATATATTTATCATACTTTAGGGGAGTACGCTCCTTCGTGTAAAATGTAAGTTTGAATTATAATTAAGATACTTTCGTATTATTTGTATGTTAATCTTGTTTAATGTGGATTAAATGTAAAGTTACTAATACTTATAAAACCCTTGCTTGTTAGCTATTTCCATTTTACGAAAGAGCTGAGAGGTATGACAAAAAGCTTTGTGTAATATATAGAAAAGTTTCTTTCATGTAGTTGCCAAAAAGGTTTTGCCAGCTTCCCCTGTATTTGTTCCAATCAGAAGATAAAAATCTGAAATTTGTTTAAACCTACCTGTAGTCGATATGATATTCTCACACTAATGACATACTTTACTCAATTTTATATATTTCAAATAAATGAAAATATTATTCAGTGAATAAATCAGCGCTATTGATTTGATTTTTCTGTTTTACTGAAATAAAAACCTGTGCAGGAGGACCACACAGCTACCAAGAATGTAGACTATTATATTAGACATATCAATTTGTAACAAATCTTATTTTTTTCTGAAGAATATACAATAAGTTGTTAAATATTTTATATTGAGCAATCTCGTTATGTATTCACCAAAAGTCATATAAACTTGACGATTCCTTGTAAGTAAAGCAGAAGTGTGGTTATATCAATATGTGTGCTTGTAAATGGTAGCATAGTGGAAACAGGTGACACATTTTTGCATTTTTTGTGTCAAAGGTACAGTAAGCGACTCGTATGTGCTTAGCACCGCCCTACATTGCTACAATTGGTAGGATATGTTGGCAGAAAATCGTGTTCTGGTGGTCAATTTGAAAAAAAAAATCTAAAAATCTTCAAAATAACTTTTTTTCTTTCTTTAACGATGTTTTAAGAATTTTTGTAGATGTCGCAATCGGTTTTAAATATTGGTTGCAGATATAAAAGAAGAAGAAAATTTGACCAAAAACATGCAACATGATCTTTCATGGCAATTCCTGTAAATAATTTTCCTGTATTTAATATTTGATATACAGTTGTGTAAAAGGTAGTGGGCTTTAACTAGGTATTTAATCTAAATTATCAAATTTACCAAGCAGATGCACATTATGACAAATAACGTTTCATCAAAACAAACTTTTATCAACAATAGAGTAAATGGAAATTTATGTATCAACAACATATAATTTTTAGAATGAATTTGAAATTTGAATTATTTAAATTATGTGATGATTTAAGGAGAAATTTAAGAACTTTTTTTTTGCCAATTTTGTGTGCTTTCTGTACAAATATTCACCTATTTTGAAATGATTAATTCGGTAATATTTTAGAAAATAAAAGAGGTAAATGCATTTTTTTTTATTAACTTTTAGTAATAATTGAACGAGCCAAAGTTATATGCAAAATATTACTGAAACCTTTTGCATTGCCCATTTACTGTACTTTGACCTTAATCTCTTTCGCAATGTATTTTTTTAAAGCTGGAATTAAAGCTGGTAATGTTATGATATACAGTGCGAGCAGACAAATTAAAAATGGCGGATTCCGGCACTCTAAATTAGAAGAAAACATTTGAAATAGTTAATATTCGTAGAGAAATAAGTCGATGATATGGTTTTCAATGGAAACTGAAAGGAGTGGAACACGAGAAATTCACAAAAATTCACAAATTCTCCTCCTATTGCGCGGTTGCAAACGGGTTCCAATTCTCATTTTGGCCTCGAAACTGAACACATATTTTTCGTCATGATGATATTTTGCTTGTTAGAAATATGAAAATGGCCGTTGTTAAAAGGTTAATTAACTGAATGCAGAAAAGAGTTAAATTATAAAGAGAATACGTTTAGAAGGGTTTGAAAGTGACCGTAAGAGCCAGATGTTCACTTAAACGAGGTGACCGTTAAGGCAGGTTTGAATGTATTTATCTTTTTTTGCAACCTTTATTGTTCTTCAATACTAACACAGAGGGAAATATAGAGTAAATACACCTACTTTAACAGGTTCGTTTTCTAACTTTATGACGACGCCTTACCATGAACGGTATTCATTTTACTAGAACAGATCAGAGAAAGAAGTTTTCAATGTCCAAAGGTTACAAAGTATCTTGGAATGTATGGCGGAGACATTATTAAAAACATCATTCAGTAACTAACGTGTTTTAGAAGCAGAATCTTACTACACTTAATGTTCTAAAGTTCCTATTACCCTAAATGGATGTCTACTGAGTTATGTCTTCACCAAACGTAAGTCTCTAGGTTTCAGCTCTGAAGATTGTTATTTAGTAGATTCAAGGGGCGACAAAGAGTGGACTCCTCTTACTTTCTCCTTTAGATCTGCGAATTTGCGGTATCTAAACATTTCTTAAATGATCATTAACATAGACATAACCTTCTGGACTCGTGGTGAAAAAATCACCTTTTAAGATCTTTACATGAAGATGTGTTTCAAAACATTATTCTTGATGCGATACTGTCATCTCCATACATCCTTGTATGACAGGCAATGTCTTTCTGTCACAACTTGTAATAATTTGAAGTTTTGGAGTATTGTTTTTTTTTATCTTGGAGTATTTTTATGCATAGTTTCATTTGTCTTATCTATATCCAAAAGCTTTATATTAAAGTTAAGCCTAGGTTGAATATTAATATGATGCTTTTGAGATAAGTAGCAATTTTGACTCCTCTGAAGGGGTATACTCTTGGTATGGCTTTGCCAACATCATTCTAAATGAAATTGATTAAGATACTAAACAGATTCACAGAATACTGCAAAAGTTTAAAAGAGTAAACTATTAAAATATTATGTTCAACAAAATTATAAACAGCTCTATAAAAGATTATTCTACTCTAAACTAGAAAAATAGACGGAAAAGGTAAATTTATGGGGGGAATATTATTTAGCTACGCCAAATTTGATCTGTAGAAAACAAATCACTTGACTCTGAATTAATGAGCACACCTAAAAAGAAAAGGAGATGACATTTAATTATTTCCAGGAAAGAAAGGCTGGGTCGTAGTTGTAATTCATCAGAAGAAATTGTTTTCTTCTTGAATTTTAGAATTAACGAAGCAGAACGAAGAGAAATTTATTTTAACAAAATACAAAACTGTAACCTGATTTTATTGATCTATCGAAAAATGAAAAACAAAATTATATTTCAAACGCGTCAGCATTCTCTCGAGTAAATGAACTTTTTAAATTCAAACTACAGATAGGAAACTCTTGATATATTTAATTAACAGAATGCCTTTTTTGTTGTTGTTGTTTGCGGGGTGGGGATTGTATTTTATAATTTGCTTATTCAATTTGATGGCGATACAAATTTTAATTTGATATTCGAGGATTTCACAAGATTAAGATATGAATTAACAAATCGATACAGTAGCTAAGTTTTCATTCTGTACCTAGCTTTTGGTTACCTAACATCCAGTGGCAAATATTCCATGCATGTTCAGGACGAGAACAAATTAACAATAAATTCACTAGGTAGGTCCAGTAATAGAGGCCGTCTGGGATGAAGATCGGAGGAATCTGGACATCCACAGGAAAATGATGATATATTGGGTAAGGACAGAACGTTGGCCTTGCAACAGGCCACCTACGGACCCCTCAAAGAGTTGTTGCAAGGGTTCTTAACGTGCAAAGTGCGTTGCACTCTCTTTACACGAGGCATCAGATTTAACTTCCCCATACTGACCGGACGTGGTTGCGAACTTTTACATCCCGCACAGCCAAACGGACGCCCAACTTTGGCGAGGGTTTTACTGCCGGTCGGAGGAAGACCAATGGTGACCATATTTATATTCCCCTAGTCACCATTGGGGGTACCTAGATTTTAGGAAGGGAAGTTCGTTAGGGGTCGAAAACGGATTGTTGATTGTCTGTGAAAAATGGGTCACATACGTCATATAGATAGTACATTACTGAAGGCCGAAACATTAAGTTTGGTATAAACATTTTAATCAAGTTAGTGCCCAGGATTTCCGCAGTTCACATAACACACTATTGCAGTAATTGGGTGTTTCCTTTTCAAACCAGGCCTTCGTACTACTCTGTGTTCCTGAACTTTTTGGTTTAAAATAGATCCGAAAAAGTATCGAACAGCTTTCAAGTAGGTTTTATATTTATTGTATGAAGCAGGTTCAAAAGAGTATTCAATTCATTTTATGCTTATAATGTTTTTTGTTGTTTTATTACCATTATTTTTTAATTGAAAAGAAAGGATATAGTATATCAGATCATGATACAAAATCACAGCGTATACTTATGTACTTTGTCTATATGCCATTTTGTGTTTCTTTGTTGAAACAGTTATTTGTTAGAGATTAAGATTATATTACAACGTTGGCTGCTGTACCCCAATTTTTGACGTGTTTACCTATCATGTCTGTTTGTTTTGCTCACACATTGTTGTCAATATAATGGAATTCTATGCGACTGTCATACAAGTGAGAGGTTTAGCAAGCTTTAAAACCAGGTTTAGTCCACCATTTTCTACTTAAGGAAATGCCAGTACAAAGTCAGGAATATGACAGTTGTTTTCCATTCGTTAGATGTGTTTGAGCTTTTGATTCTGTCATTTTATAAAGGACTTTCCGTTTTGAATTTCCCTTGGAGTTCGTTTTTTTTTGTTATTTAACTTTTTACCAATAACAACGTCATCCAAAGGGACGATGATACCCTACTGATACTTTGAACATCAAACCTAGTTGGACTTATGACATGATTATTAGTTAACTTTGTCATGTAATTGGAATATATATATTTGCAAAAAACTGGCATTTCTTTATTCGTCATCTTGTAAAATATGCGTATCGTTTATCTGCCATCCAAAAAGGTTAATGACTTTCTTAAGTTATCTTGTTATATAAAACCCTGAGAAAAAATAAATATATATATCTTCTTATTTTTTATGTAACAATAATGCATCTTCTATAATACTTATTTTTTATCTGGCATTCATTAAGTAAAGAACTCTCTTAATTCCTTTATATAAACTTAAACAGAATAGAACATGACATCATCTGTGACATGAAACAAACAGCGAAACGTTTTGAAATATATATATTTCATCCATTTTCTCATATCGTTAAAGTTGTTGGAGTTTAGTCGATTAAATATTTCCAATAAAATTCAAAATGTTAAGACAAAAACTTTTGTCGATTTTGAATTTTTTTTCCCTAATTTATTCATGCAGATGTCAGGATTTAGAGAAGTATGTTGCTCCAATACTGGACAACAGAGGGGCACCACTGGTTGCAATAGTAGATACAAGTAACATTAGTTCACATATTGTCCGGTCAATAGAAATGCCATTGCGGGAGATAATCAACTCAACAGTAGAATGCAAAATAAACGAAAAACTAAAAGAAGACATAGTGTCAAGTCAAGTGTTGAGGAACGTAAATGATCACCTGGACACATTACAACAAAATATTGACAAACATATTGGAGATAACAGGGACAAATTTATTGACGTTAAACAGGACATTGCATCATTACGAATAGACACGGAAGCGTCCATTTCACATGAAATCCTTAAACAAAAGAAGAATTTTACTAATCTTGTCAATGCTCTGAACTAAGATCTCGAAGAAAAGATGAAGAATGTAACAAGCAACGTAATTATCATGCAGTCAGGAGTACAAAAAAGATTGACAAACACATTGAAGATAACCGGAACAAGAACCAATTTACCGTAGTTAAAGAGGACATTGCGACATTAAGGAAAGAAATGAAGGAAAAAATTACTCATGAAATTCTTGAAAACATGAAGAATTTTTCTATGGTTTTCAATAATGTGAACAAAGATCTGGATGAAAAAGTGAAGAATTTAAGGGAAACCATACTGTCTGTTGATAGTAATGTGTCAAATTTAGCAGAGCAACTGAAAAAAACATTCAAATAGATTGGATGCGCTCTATTCAAATATACAAGAATTAACTGTAAACACAAGGGCAATTCAGAGTGATATGAATAAAGTAAGGTCTACAGTTAACATCAATAATGGAAAGTTAGGAGGTCATGACTCAAGGCTGGACAATTTAAATTCTAAGGTCAACGACATTAACTCAAGAGGTAAGTTTACTAGGCAATATAAAATTGAAATTATATTATGATTCTTTATGAACTCTAATTTGCCGGCAGTTTTTTCGTATGTAGTGACATTAACCGTGACACCTTTCGTAAGCAATTCGACAATGGCACAGTGCAAGTGTGAAGGCAAAATTGTGGTGAAAAAAGTAAACAAACTTGGAAAGACGATAGTCTCAACCGATTACGAAAGAATCAAATTGATAAACCAAATAATTTTACAACTGGATGGCAAAGTTTAACTTATAAATAGGACCGCATAGAAAATATATATAAAAAAAAAAAATAAACATCGCTGTATTATCTCACTGATTTTCACGTTCTTCGTGATTTCGGTGATGATAGTTCAGTTGTTTGTTTATAAAAGTCACGATCGGTAAACTTCGGAACTAAAATCCGAAAGTTAATTAGCAGTCAAAGTTTTTGATCAACAATCACCGAATGAAATATCTTTTGTTGATCATACGTTATTGATTGTAAAAAATAATACACAGAATACTCAGTTCAGTATATATGCATGAATTGATTCAAACAATTTCATTAACATTATAGTAATTAATAATCATCAGGAATTCGTTTCATATGACTTTAACAATGACGAGTTTTAACCCCCTGCTAGTTCACATGAAAATCGATTGTTCTTATGTATAAAAGGTGGACTAGGTTAAAAGATGTACTTAATACAATAAGTAAAGTAAGAATTTGCATTGTTATTATTTGTAACATTAAAGTTTTAATAATGTAGCAAATGTAACACAAAATAATACAAAATATAACACAAAATGACACAAAATATAACACAATAGTCAATAATTATTAATGTATAAAGAATGGTTTTCTTAACCTGAATATTTGTAAAATGTCATTACTTCACTTTATTTTATCAAATTTCAGCTTTTCTGTCAGCATGGGTTCCTAGTTCAGAAACAATGACATCTAGTGAGGTCATACCATTCACGACTATAAAAGCACAACATGGCATTAGTAGCGTTTCGTCCATGACAAGCAGAGGAGAATTTACTTGCGAGAAAGCGGGATACTACCTCGTGTCTTTTTTTGTGACGTCGAAATCGTCAAAGGCACAGGCAAGTTTGTATAGGAATACTGCACAAATCGCTAAAACTACGAAAAGTGGTGATAGTCATTACGAATCACATGCTGCAATGACAATTACTCAACTTGATACGGGAGATATTCTATCTGTGAAAGCTAAAATTGATGACATGAATGTGTACAGCACATACGATACAGGATTCACCATTCTTCAGATATACTGACCGTTCTTGAGTTATGTCCCTTTATAAGGTTACATGCAAGCGAGGGTATCATCTGTCCCATAAACACATTCCCCATTTTTATTTTTTTTTTCACCATTTATCAATTGGTGGGGGAAGATGGATTATTCTTTTACCTTTTTCAGATTAACAAAAAAAACCTTTTTTTTATTAATTTTCATGAAAAGAATTTGTTTTGGAAATTCAATGGAAACAAACCTTTTTTTACCCCTCCGTTTTGAAACTTTTTTTTTTTCAGAAATGTATAATCAAACACCATATCTAAAAGAAAACCATACTCCCACATAAGATGACTGATTGGTGCCTTATAATCCCCAGAGCCATTTGTCGAAGAACTACGAATACTTTTTGAATTTGTATGAAAATGCAAGCATGTAAAATACTTCTCAAATCAATGGATATCTGAAATTCATTAAGATTTTTGTACAACTTCAAGATATATTACAAAGACTTGTATACAAATCAATCTCTTTTTCATTAATTTTTTGAACACTTTGGATACATTGCGTAGTAAAAATTGTCCACACAATTGTAGTTGTTTTTTTTTTTTTTTGCTTCCTTGCTTAAAATATGACATGAATCATACTTCAACTTTTATTCATGAAAAAAAAATTCTAATAAAAAATTGAAATTTCCACAGAAAATGTAAAACGCAACGCTAAACACCAAGCATTTACACAATGTGAACAGTCATTTGGGGTGTTAGAAAATGTATTTTTATGATTGTGTGTCTGCGCTAAATGTTAATAATTCATGTAGATATAATTTTTGAATGGCTTTTAACAGGTCAGGGCCACTAGATTTTGACGTCAGAATACATTTGCAAAGTAATTTCCCAAATACAAAATGTAAACATGGCCCTGAGAATTTGGCCAATCAACTCAATGAACCACAATACAATGTGGACTACTACGAGTTTACTATCACCCAATAACACGTGGAATTGTTTAAAAAGTGTCATTTTGTATTTTTTTCTATGAATCTCATATTTGATTTTTTTGTCCATCTACTGTAATACATGTAATTTATATAACATAATCTTCAATGTGCATGCTCATATATTAAAAGTATTGTTCACAAGCTTCAGAATTCGACTTTTCATTTCGACTCGTCAAAGTAGGAAAGAATATGTGTTGTCTATTGTTATGCACTGTACCTGTGCATTCATTCCACGTGAAATTAATAATGAAGTGTCATTGAGTAAATTCCGTTGAGCTCTTTAAAACTAATAAAAGTACTAATGGTTTACATGATACTATTTACTTATGGAATTTTCGTATCCTGTATATCTTACAGCTTATGTCTACCCAAACACAATGTTCTTTCATAATGCGCAGAGAATTTATATAAAACTTGATATCAAGCAAAACTGGCTACAAAGCACAATTAAAATTAGTCGAATTCAGTATTTTCAATAATTTATTGTATAGATAGCCATTAGACTGGGACACCTGTTTATTGTAAAAGACTTAATGCTGCATTCTAGTTGTCATTTGGTTATTTTTGTTGTTTAGTTGCTGTCGCATTGAAAATATATCCCACACCTCCTTCAAAGTTGAAAACTTTAAAATTACATCATACACTCGTATACGTATATAAATAGCAAAAGTAAAGGAAAATTACAGCGCACAATAGGAAAATAAATAGTTACTTATATGTTATATAAGTTCTGTTTATACATAGTTTGATTTCCATTACGCTCAGTAGTCATTATTTTAGGATTTTCCCAGGATTGTTTGTTTTCTTTACTATTGAAAAGAAACAGATTTATTATCATATCTTAATCAGCTACATGTGAGTTTATCAGGTGTTCTTAGCAGGGTGGTATAATTACATCAGTTCCATAACAAATATACATGTTTTGTTAATTAGCGACCACTTATGGCATCTGGCTTTCCTTTATCCTTTGTTTGTTTGCACATAAACTTGGGTGTAGTTTAGCTCCTCCCATTTAGGAATATATCCCATTAAGTAGTTGTATATTGAAAACCAGTACATGCTGCCTTTAGTTTCCAATTTTTTCAATGCAGATTAAGCAGTTAAAAGAATAATTTTTGCTCAAAAAGTGGCTAAGCTAAAAACTTCTTAATGTTTCAGTGATTTGGATTAATACTTTACCAAAGCAGGTTATACAGATTTTTGAACTATTTAATTTTGATTCAGACTTAATACACATTTATTTTGGAATAACTAATATCAAAATGTCTGGCAAATGGAAAGGTGTGTGTAGGAGGAGTAATAAGGATTTCTCCTTATGAGAACCATTGGTCTATAATAATCCATTTAACTGGAATATTACAAGCTGAAAGACAAAAAAGGAATTAGGACATCTTATCAAATGTCAAAACAAGTGTTAAAGCAATTTTATATAGGATAGTAATGAAGCAGTAACATATTTTGTATATATTACTTCTAAACTTTTTCACTTTTGGATTATGAATTACCCCTACAAAGCTGAATATTTAATGTTGGCGATATTTGTGTTGTGCATAATTTTACATTTTTAATGTTATCTGAATTTTGGACGACTAAAATAAACTGCGACTTTATTAGAGAGTGAATTATATTTGATATAGCCGATTTTAACAGCATCAGATCCATGTGTTTGTTGTGATCATGCAGAGATATTTCCATCCATGTTTATGAACTGGATTTACCTACAAATGTTCTAGGCAAGTATCTTTTTACTACATGTACAATTGGGTGAGCAACCCAATCAGAGATAATAGGTTAATGTGACAATGAATGGATTCAACAGCAAAACTGTGTACGCATACATCACCAACATACAAATCTGACTAAAAACTCAAACATTTACATACAAATAAATCTACATAGTTGCCAACAAGATTTTGTTTTTGTTTTTTTGTAGTTGATAGTAAATTTGACAAAGACAGCAACAAAAAGTGTTTGTAGTTGATAGTACATACAGCATATAGTTTACACTTTCTCAATAAAGTACAAATCAAGTAAAATATAAGACAACAGTATCAAGTGAAAACAACACTTTAAAAACCTATTGCATCATAATTGCACCTCTTGACCCACCTGCAACAGGAACCGCTAAAACCCTGGATAGCTGATGAACAAATACTGAGTCACGTCATGAATCATATAACCAAAGGAAGATAATAGCACAAAGACTAATAAAGGAAAAACTGTAAAGTAATTAAAAGATACACAACGTCAGTACCTATAGAAGCTATAACTCAAGACCTCCTTGTATTATTTATGAAGTAGACACTGAATATTTATGCACTGGTATTCACACAAGCTAATTTGGTTATTGACAATAGCTTATATATGTCAGATATTGTATTCATTTCTTCATCTTCATGTGATAATTTTGATTTATTTCTTTAGTATAATATCTATATTTTATAACATACACTCCACTTACTGCCAAATTAATTTCATGATCTATTTACCATATATTTCCTTGCATTATGTACAAAGAGAAACAATTATGTTGTTACAGTTATATGACATCTCCATAATTGAAGTCATTCGAAATTGTTTTTTTTTGTAAACACAATTGGTAAATGGAGTATTTAGATTGATTGATTGATTTGTGGTTACTTTACGCCGCCTCAGCACTTAAAGGCGATATCACGTCGATAAATGAATTAAGAACAAATAACTTGTGAACATATAAGTATAAACATTTAATCTAAATGTTAATAATTCTAGAATACTGTGATATGGGTTAAATCGTTACTATGCTAGCTTTACAGATAGATACTGACATAACAAACAATTTTATATTTTATAACAGCATTTGATATATTGTGAAAAAAGACACCTTTCTTCATTTTTTTTATTTGCATATTTATACACTGAGGGAAACAAGACATTGCACCTCCTGTATGCACATTGGGAACATCAGATGGCCAATCACAAGCATTGGACTCTACCAGTTTGACGTGCTTCTTTTTCTGCATAGCTATGACAACAGCTCGACTATATTATTTAATGCTTTCAGTTGGATCAACATCTTCACAGCTTTATTGTTAAGCTTTATATGTATCATTGCTGCTCAGTCATATATACATTATACACTTGAACATTGATGGTATTCATATCATGTTATAAACTGTTCAATACACTTGGATAATGACAGAGAATTCAGTACCAAGCAGTTCAGATCTCCAGGGTACATACCCAAGACACTTTAATGTTAAATCTCAGTGCTCTAGATGTTTTACTGTTATGTAATGGGATGTTTTAAACCTGGACTAATTAAACTAGATTAACTAAATTTGGATCAAAGGGACTAATACTTATAGTTGTGGATTCAACTTCATCTGTAGTAAATGCATAATGTTCAGCAACTAGTCATATTAATCAGAGTTCATGTTCCCATGTTTTAAACAGGATACATTATCCATATTCAACCATACAAACATTAGATACTAGAGCCTCCTCATTTCACCATGCACCTCTGGAAAGACATATTTCACAAACCAGACCCAGTGCAGCATAACTTTCAATGAAGTGCCAATGCAGCTTAGTTGTAATGTGGTCCTAAATCAGCAATTGATGATCTTTGGAACAGTAACATGATAATATGAACTGTTTATGAGACTGGGTTCAGAAATTTAAGACCTTTATGTTATTGAATGGATTATAATTACTAGTTTACCAGCTGTTTCTGAGGATTTTATAATATTGCTTTAAATTCTGAGTTTGTATACTCTACCATTGATTTGTATTTATGTAGAATAAGGTAAAGGTATCTGCAAGGTAATAAAAATTATCCTTTGCTGTCAGAAAGTAATACACCGTAATTAGGCTTGAACATGTTTTAAATTCTGTAAATATACTGCAAAAACCAAGATATATCAGATTACCATAATTTTGATTTTAGAGAAAATGGTAAAAAAGTTTTTTTTTTCAAAGTTTACTGATTTAATGTTTAGAACTGCATGCTTTGTAGCTTTTTTTTTATAGATGTGGCAAGTTTACATTTTCAAGGCCTCATATACATTTGATCCAGCTGTAGATCTATGCATTATAGAAGCTGCATTTTACTCCGAATTAAAAAAATATCAAAAACTGTTCTGTTTAGAAAGGGCATAAGCATTCAGCTACATATATTATGGCTTAATTAAATTAATACTTATTTGCCCATACAAGATTTTATTAGAATTTATACAGTAATGTAGGAAATTACTCCTATCCATCCTACTGACCCACTTTTTTTAACCATTGATAAGAAATTTTAAAAAGACAATATTTGCTTATATGTTACTCAGATCATAGCTTTAGAATAGGGACAGCTTCTAGAGCTGGAAAGACAAATACAAGATCAAGCTGGTCTTCAGATATTTACAGTAGATGTATTTAGTAACACCAGTATCTATAAAATCTTTTCAAATTAGGTTGGGTAGCTTTAAGAAAATGCTATTTCTCAAGTTCTTCATATATATAAAAATAAGAAGAAATATGCATGAATGTTTTCAAAGTAGTTTCAGTATTGTTCTGTGACTAAAGTTTATTTTTATGTGTTATCATTATGTGATTATTCTTTCTTAGCTTTTCTTTTATTTTTTGTGTGTATTTTATTTTTATTTTTTTCTCATGGCTTTATTGAAGGTATCCCCTTACATCACAAATCCTTGGGGACACTCAGCTGTTACCATCTGTGTTATGGACATTTATAAAATGTTATCACTGGTTGTTTCAAAAATTTCACTCATCCCCAAAGAATTTCTGGGGATAAACTGTCAACTTTCATACAAATTCATTCCATCACCAATTCAACATCAACACTACTTGGCTTCCTCATAGCCACATACTAGGCTTCCAAATAGCCTCATAGGCTTCCTCAGACATAGCCTCATATACTTTCTGATAGCCTCATAGGCTTCCTGATAGCCTCATGTGCTTCCTGATAGCCTCACGCATTTATTTGGAACCATAGTTCCAATTGGATTGGTGTGATGTCAAGCCATGGGTCTTTGCTTTGCTACTTTACTGTACGCACATAGGCTCTGAGCTTAGGCATGGAGCAAAAATTTTAATTTTAGTGGAGTAGATTCCCCAAGGGCCAAAATTAAGTGATGAATATAAAATAATAAAAGTTATAGTTCATTTATGATTTATGTTTCATTCGAACCCGGATACAACTGGCACTGCTACGCAATACATGTATTTACACAGAAGTTTATTTATAATGGGATATAGCAGGATTTTGAATTATGTTGATTGTTGGTATGAGTACTAAATGCTTAATTTTACATATCATGAGTTCAAATGGAGAGTTCTGAAGCAAATCAGGATAATTAAAATGTTGCGTAAATTAATTGTCTTAAGAACTCATTATGTGTGACTTTGAGGATTTTGTTCATTGGGCACATATTTCGGCAAGTTAGACTTACTCAGACAGGTTTTTCATGTCAGGTCAAAAGATTTTTGCAAGGAGGTAACTGTTTTGCTGGATGTTTACTCAGGCGTTATATACTTTTCATCATTACAAAACACACATCCACTGACCAAAGTAGAAATATGTACAGTATAAACAACAGACACTTAAATATAAAGTACAACATTACAACAAATAATGAATGGACCTTTAGTATATCTACAATCCAGAATCGGGACTCTAGTCAAACATGGAACAAATAACAGTTAAAAATAATCAGGACCATTTCTGAGGACTTTGTATAAATAGTTACTTATATGTTATATAAGTTATGTTTATACATAGTTTGATTTCCATTACGCTCAGTAGTCATTATTTTAGGATTTTCCCAGGATTTTTTGTTTTCTTTACTATTGAGAAGAAACAGATTTATTATCATATCTTAATCAGCTACATGTGAGTTTATCAGGTGTTCTTAGCAGGGTGGTTTAATAACATCAGTTCCATAACAAATATACATGTTATGTTAATTATTAACCACTTGTGGCATCTGGCTTTCCTTTATCCTTTGTTTGTTTGCACATAAACTTGGGTGTAGTTTAGCTCCTTCCATTTAGGAATATATTCCATTAAGTAGTTGTATATTGAAAACAATAACATGCTGCCTTTAGTGTCCAGTTTTTTCAATGCAGATTAAGCAGTTAAAAGAATAATTTTTGCTCAAAAAGTGGCTGAGCTAAAAACTTGCCAACCACCAACCCCAACCTTACACCTTCAATATTGCCATGACAGGGGAGTCAATCTCAGTACAGTTTATATAAGATTCTTATTGATTTTTCTGTATATGTATATGTTACAAAATTGCTTAAAAATTTCATTCCAACACCATTTCATATCAGTAGATCTCAGCAACCAGTAGTGCATGTTGGATTGGTGTGATGTCAAGCCAGGGGTCTATACTTTGCTACTTTTCAGTACGCACATGTACATAGGCTGTTGGTTTAGGCATGGATCAGATAAATAACCTCAGCATCTGAAGCAAGTCCATCATGTCTGGACATTTATATAGAAAAAGAATTTCGCTTTTATTGTTGCTATTCATCTCAAAGTAAAGTTGGACTTTGTAAATATGTTGTGACTCCAGAATTAGCAAAACCAATAACCTAGGATTAAGGAATGGTTAAAAACTCTCAAACACTAATTAAACAATAACTGGGACAAAAAGTATTTACAATGATAGTGCAATGTTCATTGCATGTTGTAGCACAAGAAAACATTTTCTGATAATCTCTGAGGGTGTTTTTTTTTAATTTATATATATAAAAAGCCCCCTTTAGAGAGTTTTATTGACCTTCGCAATGACAGAAATATGCTTAATATATTACTATCTGTGCCAAGGAAAAAGATTTTTGAATGGATTTTACGGATATTAGATACTCGCTTCCCCTATTTTACGAAAAAAATGAAAAGTTGAGGAGCCTCCCGTTTTAAAAATCTGAACGCAAATACAACACATCATTTTTTAAATCAAACATTTATACTATCATCCAAAGTTCCAATGGCGTTCTACAGCAGATATTGTTACAACCAGATTTGTCGAAATATCATTTTATAAAAAAGAAACAAATCTTTTGATAAGTTTATATGGTACGGTCGAATAGAGGGATCACAAATGTCAATTACAGCTAATTTTCCCAAAAGGAAACCTTGTGATTTTCAATAGCTTTTGTATAAGTGGTTGTTAAAACGTGTTGAGCAACGATCTTCCCTTCAGTAGATGTAGTAGGTACATGTATTAAGTACTTGAACTTGTGAATCTCAGTGAAGTTTTAAGTATTTTTGGTCACAATGCCAGCTGGTAAAAGAACCTAACCAGTATTTAATTTGTTTTGCAACCTTGACATCGTTTTACTCCCAAAAAAATGAAAATGGTACTAAACTAGAGGCTCCGGTGAGCCATTATTGTTCTCCTGATTCTTATGAGACATACTTATATGAATTATAAGTTTGAAATCTAATCAAGATACTTTAGGGGAGTACGGTCCTTCGTGTGAAAGATAAGTTTGAAATCTAATAAGATACTTTAGGACTCGTATCTAGAACTCGTATCTTGTTTGAAGTGGATAAAATATACAACTTACTAGTATTATGAAATTATTTGCCAGCGATTTCCATTTAGCGAAAGAACTGAGAGGTATGAATAAAGGTTTTTGTGATATACAGCAAAGGTGTCTTTTGTGTAAGTGTCAAAAACGAAAGTCCAACTTCCCCTGTATCTATTTCAATCACAAGATCAAAATCAGAAAATTAATGTTTGAACCTACTGATAATCGAATATGAAAGAGTCTATATGATATGATATTCTCACACAAACTACACACTTAAGATGTCTAATCACTTTATATAACTTATCAATATATTTTATAGGAGTAACTCGACGTGTAGAGCAGGATCTGCTTACCCTTTCGGAGCACCTGCGATCACCCCAAGTTGTTGGAGGGGTTCGTGTTGCTCAGTCTTTGGTTTTCCAAGTTGTGTTTTGTGTATTGTTGTTTGTCTATTTGTCTTTTTCGTTTTTAGCCATGACGTAGTCAATTTATTTTCGGCTAATGAGTTTGGATGTCCCTTTGGTATCCTTTGCCTCTCTTTTAAACAATTTCGTGGTCTGGTGTAGAATTTTATCAATGAATTTAAAAATCTTCAAAGTTATGTCAATTTAAGACAGCCTATTCTTTCTTTCTTTCTTTCTTTCTTTCTTTCTTTCTTTCTCTCTTTCTTTCTTTAAAGATGAGAGAGGAAGGGTTGGGTATTCGTTGAATTAGTTTTAGAAAATTGAACAAGCATTGGCGGTCAACCTTTCTGTATTTTTAAATACAGCTATCCTCTTGTCTAACCAAAGTCAATGTAAAATTAGCACACAAAAAAAGAAAAGAAAAATAAACACTAACTGGAGCTTTTTGGTGTTTTTCTTTCATTAAAATCTGAGGTGTCATAATTAAAAGTTCTTCTAAAAACATTAAAATTACAAATGTAACTGAGAACGAACAGATAAAATTCTTGGTTAGTGCTAATAAATGGATATTATATACCATTTTTCGAGATAGTACATGCTCTTTAAGTTTTTGAGCTGCAGTTTCCAACCAACAACTGAAGTTCCTGTAGTAGCAAGCACATATTGAACAACCTTATATTTAAAACACATACACACAATTTTTCTTTTCGTTTTTATGAGCGCTCAGGATGAAACGTTTTGGAGACTGATTTGAAAAAAAAACCATTTACAGTGACAATGTTATATACATAAGCATAAGCTATGTTGTTACCAAATAATTAGAATTTACACCTTCGATTTAAAACAACAGAGGACAAGGTCTCAACACTTAAGGAAAAGAGGTAAATGTGGCCCAGAAATGTCATTAGTGTTCTCTGAACAAGTGTAATGCTATTTAAAAAGATGAACTGATTGCGGTTTATTGTCCAGTGGCAAGTTAAATGCATAAACAGGACGAGAACACATTGATGTTAGATGAATGAGAAACCTTCTTTGAAAAGAACTAGATCGACACATCAAGCCGGAGTTTTAATGTGCTCGTTCACAAAATGTCACGCTACATACCTATTACTCTGACCCAGGGCCGTACAGTATTTGCTCTTACTCTAAAATAGAGCTTGATTTGAGGAGAAGCAGCAAATTCAAATGTTTCCCCATTTTTGTTTTGAGCTTTAGTCCTCACCCCTTTACTAGTTTTTCATAAGATAAGATAAGATGATTATTAGTATCAAATCTAAACAATCTGAATGTTACTAAATACGATAACACTAATTAACAATAAAAAATATAAATATGTAACATTTACATAAAACAGATCTACAAAAACAATTAGACGCTCTAAAAGAATATTGTGATAAATGGAAATTGAAAGACAATGTCCAAAAAAGAAAAATAGTAACTTTTTTCTAATGGTAGAGCACTACAGAATGTTATTCTTAAAGTTGCTGGTATTTTGTAAGATATTGTTGAAGAATTTAAATATCTTAGTGTATTATTTTCAAGAACAGGAAGTTTCACAAAAGCGAAGAAGGCACAACTTTATGTCTCTCCTTTACATTTGTACTTACAATGTTAATTTATTTTTATATGTCTCTATTTTGGTATAGTTTTTGATAACATTTTTATCTAAGTTTGATAAAAGATATTTTTCAAAAGTTCATACTTTACTTTAAATTTTCTATAAGTTCTTAACTTATTTCCATTAATCGAATTCTCATCATTAAGAAGACCATTTTTTCCAAAATGTAATTTGATTTTCCCAAAAATTGGAAAAATTCATTTTTGAGAGTAAAAGTTAAATTTTTGAAACATATCCTTCTGGTAATTGCTGGTTAACCTTATAATTATATAGTAAAAAGTCCTTCGAGTTTAAAATATGCAGCCAGAATCCTAAAGAAAACTTTAAAGCCTGAACACAAATGAGGAACATTCCTAAAACAGCTATAGTTACTGCCTTTGAATTAATTCCAAGTCAACTATTTGCAAGTTTGATTTGAAGATTTTACTGATTCCACTTACAATTATACACAGACGGAAACCCAGTTGAAATAGAACAAAAGAATCGAAGCTCTTTGTTAGAGAAGGCGATAAATGCTTACTGTAATGTTTACTATAGTAACAAAAATTTTAAAAGTTAATGGAAACAAATAAAATGACTGTTTTCGGCTAAATTACGAAGTATTTTATCATAAAAACACCATTTGCATAAGTTTTCAATTTATCTATTACATAATTAAGCAGAACAATTAGATATCAAGTCGACGACATGGGTGTCTATTCAGTTGGATCTAAAAAATACATAACCTCCGATTAAAAAAAAAATAATACCACGGACGGAGAACATATCAATCTATTTGTTCTTTAATTTTCGTTTCTGCCCTTCCATTATGTGACTTGAAAAATAATTCCAAAAAATGGGTAACAATTGCATCGAAAAGAGAAAATCGAGTGCACCTTTTTATGTTAGGGCGTGTTTGAGTTGAATATTTTTTCTTGAAAACGTAAAAAGCAAAAGTATTTGGCCCGAGAACACAGTTATTTCGTAGTGCTTTTCTTTTAGACAATAAATTCAAATTAAAAAAATCGCACCTGCTCTATCTCAAAAAGATTTTTACAGTGTAATGTACTACTATTGATACAAATAATATCAAAATTATAGAAACTTCTACCAGCTCTAACTCAAAATATTGACAGTTCTGTGTTAAGGGGGGCTAAAATTCAGTTTGACAACTTCAGACATTCTAATTTTTGACCTTTTTTAACTGGACCAAATCACTACTTAACATAAAGATTCAGCACCCAAATTTTTTTAACATGTAACTGCATCCCCTTACTTAATATTTCATGCATAAAATATCAAGAAATAAATTGGGAAAGTGTATAAAAAAAAAATGCAAGTTATACACTGTTCACAGTAGGGACTATATTTGTAAGACAACGAAAACCAAAGGACGATAACTGTGTCCTTGGACCATTTGATACATCATCTCGCTTCAGATTCTATCATTTTTATATATCAAGGCTACAGGTGGACTTTATAACAACGAAAATTTACAGTACTGAAAAATGAAATATATGGGTGAAGTGAAATACCTTACTAATGAATCACAAAAACAGTAGGTGTGTTCGAATAGTAAACTTTTACTAAAAGTACTTGACGACAGACTTTTCAGTTGGATCTTAAAAATGCATATCTTCGAACAAACTTCATTTTTTGTGTGTGATATCTAGGGTTTATAGTCTTCAACCAATGAAAATTTTTAGTCTGCCCCTCCACGAAATATTGAATTAGAATTTTTTTAAATGTTTATGAATTATCGAAAATTCCAACTGACAACCGATCAGACAATAGTTTTAAGTTGACTGAATGCAGACATGTACATTAACTGATGCTCATTAGCTAGTAGATACATTTGTCTTTTAAAATACAACTGGCATATAAGGATCGTAAAGGTGCTATGTGGATAAATTTATCGGGTTTCAAGAGCTAAATTGGCAGCGCGTCATCCCTACAATGGCTTCCATTTTTACGATTGTAAAAATGAACTGGCGTAATGGGGAGATAGTTTTAACGAAGTAGAATCCTAGGCTGAGAAGCATTTACTCTATCAGTTTACCTACTAAGCATATGTAACCCCCTCTTTTTTGACGGAAGTCTGTCAGTTTTGAGGGACTTCAAAGATATTAATTTGCTAATTAGGCAAATAGCGGAAAAACGAATCTCACTTCGTATCTACAGTATTTAACTTGGAATTTTATACTTTCTATAATTTACATCATCAAACGAGTTTTCACTCTGACTTTATTTTGCAAACTTTGGGAAAGAAAACTACATATAAAACATTCAAACATTCAAATGACAATGGATTAATTACATTTACTAATTTGAATCATTTTTAATAACCTGGATTATAGAAATTTTAAAATCATTAAACTTATTAATTCTGTACTATTTGCAGGGAGATAACTCTATATCCTTTCTTTTTATACTGCTATTTTTTTTAATTGCAATTTGTAGTTAAACACTATATATATCAAATATCATTATCTAACCCGAATTATTCAGTCGTAACATTTCGCTGCTTTAAGATAGTTATATTCATTTCGCGCGAATGGGAGAGATTGATCAGAGACAGAGATGGGACATAATCATTTCTTGTTTTTTGTTTTGATCAGAGTTGACTGACACCTAGAATAACATTTTAATTTGCGCCAGTGGTGAATCCCCCCCCCCCCCCCAACTTTGAGAGAGAGAGAGAGAGAGAGAGAGAGAGAGAGAGAGAGAGAGAGAGAGAGAGAGAGAGAGAGAGAGAGGATGAAAATTTTGTCCTGCTGTAATCTCTGTCCTGCCTTTTTATTTTTCACTCTATTCGGCCCTGCCTTTTTTTTATTAGTTTATCCTGACTTTTTTTACATAAATTGTCATCCTGCCTTTTTTTTACATAAATTGTCATCCTGCCTTTTTTTACATAAATTGTCAACCTGCCTTTTTTTTTTTACTTAAAACTCCTGTCCTGCCTTTTTTTTTTTTACTTAAAACTCCTGTCCTGCCTTTTTTTTTAAATTCATCCTAGCACCCCCCCCCCCCCCCCCCACCCCCCATAAAAATCAAATGGTAGCGCCCTAACTTGAACTTGTCTATTAATCGGGAATAAGCCGGGGGAAGTTTCATATATAATTTATATGTGCCTTTCTGAGCAAGGAACCTGGTCTGTGGTTTTCAAATGTCATGTTTGATAGCTGCTGTTTATATGTTTTTCACAACTATTGTTTGATTGTATTAAGACAGAACTTGTCATGAGGCAAACAAACCTGTGCGAGATTAGATTCATTTTGTTGAAATACCATTATCATGTTTGCACAAAACAGGGGAAAAGGAAAGGAAAAATAACTATATTTTAAAGTTATTTCCTGTTGCCTTAGCTTTTTTTTCTGTATTGTATAATTGCTATTTATTTTCATATATTTGTGTTGTTCTATCAGTTGTGATCTTGTCTATCTTTTGTCCAGATTTACAGATTTCATTTCAAATTTAAAAAAAGGTTAGAAAAGAGACACTTGCCAATCTGTTATAATTGTGACACATTGTCACTAGGTGATCACACAAAGGGTGTAACTAGTGGAGAAGGAACTGCTGTATCTTAAGAGGGAACCAGATTTTAACCTGATTTTAGGTGTGGTATGTGTTGATCAATCATAAGTTTCCTGAGAATTGTTCTGTGGTCTGTTGTTTGTTTGCCTTTTGTCTTCTACCCACCATAGTGTTGTCTGGACTGCTGTTGTTTGTTTGCCATTTGCCACCATAGTGTTGTCTGTGGACTATTGTTGCGTGTTTGCCTTTTGCCTTCTTGCCACCATAGTGTTGTCTGTGGACAGTTGTAGTTTGTTTGCATTTTGCCTTCTTGCCACCATAGTGCTAATCATGGACTGTTGCCGTTTGCCTTTGGCCTTCTTGTGACCATAGTGTTGTCTGTGGACAGTTGTAGTTTGTTTGCATTTTACCTTCTTGCCACCATAGTGTTGATCATGGACTGTTGCCGTTTGCCTTTAGCCTTCTTGCCACCATAGTGTTGTCTGTAGACAGTTGTAGTTTGTTTGCATTTTGCCTTCTTGCCATAATAGTGCTGATCATGGACTGTTGTCGTTTGCCTTTTGCCTTCTTGCCACCATAGTGTTGTCTGTGGACAGTTGTAGTTTGTTTGCATTTTGCCTTCTTGCCACCATAGTGCTGATCAAGGACTGTTGCCGTTTGCATTTGGCCTTCTTATGACCACAGTGTTGTCTGTGGACAGTTGTAGTTTGTTTGCATTTTGACTTCTTACCACCATAGTGTTGATCATGTACTGTTGCTGTTTGCCTTTTGCCTTCTTGCGGCCATATTATTTTCTGTCTTAATTTCATGGTATTGGATATCCCTCTAGATATTTTTTAGAAGAATAACTACTGGTACAGTTTCAAAAATTTCTTTTAAATTTGCTGTTTGTGTAATGAAACATATACAAAGAACTTGCAAAAATCATTTGAATATTAATACTAGAGGCTCTAAAGAGCCTGTGTTGCTCATCTTGGTCTATGTGCATATTCAACAAAAGACCCTCTCCAACATTGTAGACGAGAGTAGAATTCATGACAAAAATCTGTTTTGTTGATCATGTATTGCTGATCATTTAGTCTGTTTAGTTTCTCTCTATCTTAATTAGTTTTTGCTCAAAACACAAAAGAGGGTACAAAATTCCTCATTTAAGGGCAATCACTCCTATAAAGAGTGACAATCTACTAACTATATCGGCAAAATTTGACCTGTTAGTAGATCTTGCCTTGCTGATCATTTTTGTGATTTAAAGTGTCTATTTATCTAATATAATTTTTATCATATAAGGCAAAATGCAAAAAACTGATAAAAATCATCATTAAAGGGCAATAACTCCAATAAGGAGTCATCAGACGATTTCCTCTATATCGTCTAAATTGTAGATCTTGTCTTGCTGATCATTTTTGCTTATTTAAGTTTCTATTTATCTATTATAATTTTTAAGATATAAGGCAAAAACACAAAAAAAAACATAAAAATCGTCATCAAAGGGCAATATCCCTTATTAGGAGTCAACTGACGATTTCGATTATGTTTTACTTATTTGTAGAACTTGTTTTGCTGATCATTTTTGCAATTTAAAGTTTCTCCCCATCTATTATAGTTTTCAAGATAATAGGCTAAAATGAAAAAAAATGGTAAAATTTGTCATTTAAGGGCAATAACTTTTTAAGAAGTCGTCTGTCTGACAGTTTTGGCATATATGAACAATTGGTAGAGCGCAACATTCTGAACATTTTTGCCCTGTCAGATTGTCTCTATTGATAACGATTTTCAAAATAATAGACAAAACTTGCATTTTACCCCTATGTTCTATTTTTAGCAATGTTGGCCATCTTGGTTGGCAGGCGGGGTCATCGGACACATTTTTAAAACTAAATACCAAAATGATGATTGTGGACAAGTTTGGTTAAATTTGGCAAAGTAGTTTCAGAGGAGAAGATTTTTGTAAAAGTTAACGACAACAACGGACAACAGACGCCAAGTGATAAGAAAAGCTCACTTGGCCCTTTGGGCCAGGTGAGCTAAAGAAAGCAAATAAAGATCTAAATCAATAGATATTTTTTATTATATGTAATTTAAAGTACTCCCTGGTCATTGCCATGGAAACATCATAATACAAATTCTGTATGACTTGTTGTTGGTGTATTAAAGAGTTTAAACAAGCAGTAAAACATTTACAATTTTATCAAGAAAATTTCAGAAGTATAATTATAATCAAGCAAATGACAACACTAATTTACATGGAATCCTTTGTTTATTATCTATAAGAAAGAGTAAGATCCAAATAAAATCAAATGTGTGGTTTATACATTTCTGAAAAAAAAAGGTTTGTTAGAAAGGGATTTTTTCAAATTACATAAAATATACAAATTTCATCTTAAGACTTTAAAAGTGCTTTAAAATACTCAAAAAATGCCAAAAAGTTAAGGGTATGTATAGAACCTGAACCATTTATATCATTTTATTTGGCCTAATCATCGTTTATATCTTAAGACGGTTTTTGATTTCATTGGAAGACTTAATCAATACATTTAACAATGCCAAATACAACATAAATATATCTCAAAAAGTTTAACAATATATGTACATTGGAGTGTAAATTATTAACAACATCTGCCTTAACAATATATATTAAAAACCTTCAACAATGAAGAAACAAAGGGAGATAATTGCTCTGTGTTATCTCCCTTACCTTACCAATCTATGACTACAGTTTAAAAGTATTCCCATTCTGAATTCTATTACTTTATACTTTAATTCGTTGTCAGTTCAATAATTATACATGTCTGCTCTATTTAAATTGTAAATTTATGATAGTTTTGTAATGTCACCAACTATTCCCTTGCTGATTTTACTGGTCAATTGGTATTTTCAAAATCAAATCTGATTCAAGAGATCCAAAACTTAGCAGTCTACAGAAGACAGATCACTCTGCGGCCAAAACAAATGCATACAAGAGGACAATAACTTAGACTTATCTCCCTTGTGAAAAAACACATTAAAATAAAACATATAACCTGACAACTTTCAATTTTTTCATAAGCAAGGTATTTTCAGAATTAGAATATTAAGTTGTTAGGGGAAGGAGAAGAGTATTTGTGTCGAAATACTTGCTTCCAGTGAAAGATATGTCATGAATTTAAAAAAAAACAACACTGCAAACATCTTTTCCTTTCATTTAAATAATATCTAATGTCTTATGTGGGAGAAATATCAGCAAGAGACATTTTAAAAAATATCGACTAGAATAATAATAATATTTTAATTTCACAAAACATCTAATATAAAGCTATAATATAAATACTCCACTATAATCACCAACTTCTTATTCTTTAAAAAGAAAGTAGTGGAATTTCATGTTCATTTTTTTACTAATTATTGAACAAATATTTTGCCAGGTTGAAAGAAATTTTGTTAAGATATGACTAAAAGTAAATTGTGGCAGTGATGTATATATTTTTTGTATATATGTACTAAGCATAATATTCTTCTTCTGCTCTTTTGTAATTTATAAGTGCTATATAGCTAATCTAGTTTCCTTTAATTGTGATGCTATTACAATTATATTTTTTATAATGGTATTGAAAGTGCTAATGTAATTATCTTACATATATAAAATACTTTCCATTCTGATAAATATTTCATTCCTCTGGCAAGTTGTGAAATATTGTCAAGCTTAGAAATATTTACTTGCTTCACATTATGTTTTTGTGGTGAGGGCATATCTATATGTAATTTCTAATCATTTCCAAATAATTTTCTAATAAAAAAATAAGGTGATAATCAATATTTCTAACTTTCTTTGTTTTTCAGTCTATGTACATGAACCTTTCTAGTAGTCAAGCAATAAGACATATTTTTTGTTTTTAATTTAAAAAAACTTTAAATTTATTGCAAAAAACAGACTTGCAAGAGAATATATTAGTAAGAAGTTAAGCAAAAATTAAATGAACTAAGAAAAACATTCAAAGATATTGAATTTGAATGACATAGGAACTTGTAAGTATAAAATTAAAGGGACTACTATGTCATACAGTATTAAAAAGCATAAAATAACAAATACTCAAAAATGGAGACTTATTTCATATTTCTGACAAGAAAAAAATGTTTAAATTATATTACAGCATACATAAGATTTTTCTAGCTAGACTTCTAGGATATAATTTTGAAGAAATAAAATATGAAAAATTGCTAAATCAATACGTAAATGAAAAATATAAGGTCAAACACTCAAAAACAAAACATGCATGCTTTGCAATATATATCACAAATTCAAGAAAAAGCACCAATACTGATGAAAATGAGACAAGAATATGAAATAAATAAAACATGTACTGTAATGAATAGAGAAAAGAGAAAACTTCATCAGTGAAAGCACTCATACAACAGAGAAAACTGAAGATGAAAAGAAGAGGCAATAGGTTTTCTGTATGAAAAATTTCCTTTAGTACAGGAAAGGCGTACCTTGGTTTTTAAACAACTGTGTTTAATCATTTTTTTTGTTGGTTATTATATTACTCACTAAATATACCTAATTTAAAGATATGGTGAAATTTCTGTATGATGCCAGTATTTGCTCAAAACGATGTGGATCGTTATATTCCTAAAAAAAAGCTAGGAGTGTTTGAGCAAATAATTTTTAATATTCTTCCTACAGTTTTATATTTTCTTTTACCCTGATCCCATTAGTTAGGCATTTCTCTTCACATTTTAAGCAATAGTAACTAGTGAACAGGAATTATTGATTCTTCAAGATTAAACAAATTAACCCTACATTTCAAGATTTAATTATTAAGGTAGAATGGGTGTCTTTTTCTGAGCATTCCTTCTGGGAATGTTGCAAAAAATCTTTTTTTACCAAGTATCCTTCAATACAACAGAAACATCTAAATTTAAATATTAAACTATGGAAAATTAAGTGTTGTTACGCATATATAAAAAATTTCAGAAAAATACTTTTAAAAACACGGGCAGATAATTATATTGAATTTGACAGGACAATTTATGTTTTGGGGATTTTTCAAGAAAATATGGCTGGTAACCCCTCTATTTTTATTTGATATTTCAAACAAGGAAAAAATTCAAGCTTCCCCTATATATCCCATATAACTGAACTGTAATTTTGTTAATTTCAATGTATGAAAAAACAAGGTCTGTAACCCCCAGTTTTTATATTGAAATTTGATCATACATTGACCAAGAAGTCTTTTACCGAAGATTAAGAAAAATCTATTGTTGAACATTTAGACACCTGAGCTACATTTAGCAACTCTCAGATGCATCAATAGGGTAAGTATTGCTCAACTTTTTCTGTGTATTATTTTATGGACTATTTAATTATAACTTATTTTTCTTTTGGTCATCTGTTTGTTTTCTTCCTATTGTCCCCTGGTATATTTTATCCCCTTTTTGACAATGTAAATTTCTGAAAGATGTCATCTGAACATTACCAAGATGCTTATTGAAGTTCTTGGTAGACTTTTTGTTTCATGTTTCAGTAAATTGGATTTAAAGTTTTCAATACAAAATGATTTAATCTATAAAATCCTGATTTTTTTTTATGGGACAAGTGGAACATTTATGATTTGAATAGCATATTAAAAAAAAATGTATCATACTGACTGTTTAAAAAAAAGAAAAAATCAACAACAAACAAATGATTGTTTGCATACAAAACAAACACATTCATTCAAGCAAAATACATAATAATCAATATGTAAAATCAAAATTCACACTTTTTTAAATTAAGATTTTTTCTGTAAACTCATATACATAAATAAATATTTACTTCTTCTTAACATGATACATTTTCTTATCATTTTGTCAATATAAATATTACATATATCTACTTGGAAATATTACTTCCATGATATAACACACGTATATCCAAATTATTATAAATTATGAAATACGGTGAAAAAAAAATGCCAAACAAATTCAAGAGGTAGATTGATTTCCAAGACTTTTGAAAAATTAATAAGTCAATTAAAAGAATTATTAAGTTCAATCTTTTTTAGTTTATTCTTCCATTTGAAATTTTTTTTATACAAGTTAATATCAAAAGGGGCTGTGTCAATAATTTTCCTTTTTAATATAGAAAATCATCAACTGGCATTGAAAAAAAAAACCAAATAAAATGTCATACCCAATAACAACAATAGAAAAAAAGAAGTTACACACAATGGCATGAAAAGTATACTCCCACTCATTATCAAATATTAATGGAAAATCCATGTTTAAGGTGATCATAATAAAATAAAAGTATCATCAAACAGGAAGTACAACTCAACATTATAAAGTTTCAGACCAAATATTAAATCATTCCTTCATATAGTAATATTTGTAGAAAATATGGAGACGGCCAGACCGATATGTTAAAAAAGTGACTACACTTAACAAGACACTCTGTGAGTTGGGGTATGATATTCATGTTTACAAATCTATTTTATCAAAAAACTGTATTAAAGAATTCTTTGACACCGAGGAATAAAATCTATAAATTGACTTTATTTGACATTTATGCCATGTCAGAAAAATTGCACTTTTTCTTGCGGGCCTTTGAATTTTTAACCAGAGTAACCTAATCTTTAAAGTCCACTTTCAATGAACACTTAGTCACTGACTACAGTGAGTTCTACATTAATCTAGATAGCCGGTCAAGTGATCTAAGGGAGATAATTCAAATATTTTTTTATATAAAATCTATTATCTCCCTTTGAGTTTTAAGATTAAATTGTGTAAGGGTACTAAAACAGATTTGTCAAATCTTTCTGCCCTCATAATTATTTGTAAGCATATGTATATCTTAGGTTATAGATTATCTTGACTATTACTATTTAGAAACATGTATTTAAATCATAAAATAAGAAGTCTAATAAAGAAATTTACGTTCCCAAACCAATGCAAAATGTAAATCTACAAAGAATTGTACTATATTTCTTTACACCTTATAAATACAATGATGAAAAACAGAAAGAGAAATCTGATTCAAATGTTTGTATTGCATATCTTATGTAGGAAAAGTTTCCTCCTACAACATATGGCATTGTAAAGATTAAATTGAACAGTCCTTGTATTGATTCCTTAAAACTTCTTTGCTAAAATGAGACTGAAGGATCTTAATATGGGAGCACAATGTACCATCTAAGGCTATTATAAATAATTGTTCATTCTAACAAATAATGAAGGAAAAGACATAAAATAACTGACCAAAAAAGATACATCTATAGCATTATATTTTAACAATGTCTGATGATAGTACTACACAAAAGACAATATACCCTTGTACCTGTTGTATCTAGATCCAACAATCTTTTAACAATAAACATGATAAACATCAGACACTTTACATACAATTATGGATTTCAATTTTCATAGTGCGTAAAAATAAATGTTTATAATGTTATCTTTACCAGAAAGAAAACTGTATAAATATAGAATAAACCAACAATAATAACAATATGTATAAAAAATTAAATATTCCTTGTACCAAAATGTTTGGAAGCTCAGACACCTTACCAGAAAAGCTAACAATAGGCAAAAATATAAATAAGCAAGACGTCTGTTTCCCAGTCCTAGTTTTCCTCTATTCTTCTTTCATCATTTTTGCTTATTCTTTAACTTTTAAAGAATCAATGGATTAACTCCCTTTCTATTAAGTCTCCAGTCATATTCATTATATTTAACATCAACAGTTCCATAACTTTGTAATTTTGCTAGTAGAGTCCATGCTCTTTCTTGAATATTCAATTCTAAATATGGAATAGTCCATCTAAAATAAAGAAATGTAGATTAAATATTTAAAATGTGTATTTTTTTCATGTTGGGGTCTTAATAGCTGACTACAGGGTATGGGTTTTTCTCATTGTTGAAGTTGTACAGTTGCCTATAATGGCTTTATTTGAACTTTGGTGGAAAGTTGTCTCATTTACAATCATACCACATCACCTTCTTTTTACAAACAATTCAAACATTATAAAAAGCCTTTGATATGCTATAGAACTCTCTTTAGTACCTGGAAGAAATAACAGTATTTTTTGGCAGAAAAAAAATACACTGAAAAGGAAACAACTATCAAATATTCAGTAAAGGTCTCGTAGAAATAAAGGTTATATTAAATTTTTGCAGGGACTTTACATACAATACATTTCAAGAAATTGCAAGACCCATATAAACAAAATGTGTATGAACAAAAAGAGCACTTAAACAAAACAAACCCCCAAAAATGTTTTATTATGAATATCACACAAATTTACCTTTCTCAAAATCTGAGAACCTATGATTAATATTGAATTACCATGAAAATTATATGGCATTGATTGTTTATTCATACATAAGAATTTATAAATACATGTACCAAATAAAATCTACTGTGGATTCATTTATTTTCATGGGTACCAATTTTCGTGGATTGAGGAAAGCTTGCATTTTCGTGGATATTTGATTTCATGGTTTTGCTATAAAAATGGTTGCATATATTCCTAATGAAAATTTGTAATAGGTTGAACATTTCAAATCATGGTTACCCTGTATCCTTGAAAATTGATATCTCAAGAATAATAATGAATCCAGAATATAGCAACATATTTCTTTTACTATGATACTATACAACAATTGTACTACATTTTATGACAATACAAAATGATTGGTAGGGTGTATATACAGAAGAATAGGAAGATGGACATAAAACCATGTGATCTGATTATTTAATTTTTGTCCAGTTTGGAAAATGTTTTAGCTATTAGGGTCTTCCTTCCATTCTGAATCTATAAAATTTGGTAAACCAAAATAACAAATTTCTTTCCACAAAAACTCCTAGAACTCAAGACTGTCACATTTTAAACCTATAAAAACTTTGCTGAGAGAAAAACAACCAGAATTTGAAGGGTATAAGGTGGGTGTGAAGGGTTTTGAGGGTGGCAGAGTTACTCTCTCAATTTTCAAAATTATTTTATGTCTGACTATTATTCAACAAAACTTCTTTGAAGTTTTGAAAGTCTAAAGCTGAGAGACTTAGAATAATGAAATTTAATTTCTCTTTTACATAAAACTTCTTAAAAACATGTTATAAAAAAGGTGATTTCAGCTTGAACAAAATTCAAATTTATGAAATAACTGACTGAGTGCAAAGGAACTAAAACTAACTTTGTCGTGAGCTAGGAAATGTTTTACAACATTGTTTTCGGGGGAGTTTGGGAATATTTTACCTTACAACATGATTTTTCATAGTTTCAAACTTATTGTGTGCCGATTTTATTTATTCTCCAATCATAATTGTGATATTTGACCTTGACATTTCCCTGTGTACATAATGCCTCTGCCATTTCTTGTTTACTTAATTCCAAATAAGGAATTATAAATCTGGAAAGGAAATGTTTGGAGTATTACACAATTTTTTTCTTGTAACCTACTGGTGAAGACACTTCATTGTAGATCAATAGTTTTCATGAAGAGTTTGTTGAATTGTTGTAGAAAAGACAAAGACCTCTAAGTTAACTTCAAGATCATCTCTCTAATATATCACAATAAGGAGATGTGATATGGTTGTCAATAAGACAACTATCCACTTCATTCCAAAATGGAGTGGATATAAGCAACTATAGGTTACCATACAGCCTTCAACAATGAGCAAAACCAATATAGTACAGTCAGCTATAAAAGGCCACAACATACTAATTCCAAAGCCACTTTTGCTACATATTTGCCCTACAGTTCTTTAGTTTTTTTAAGGCTTTAAAATTACAAATGTTAGCCGAGCCACCTTTAATCTTGTAATAAGGACAAGAACGGCAAGTCTTTACAAAATTAAAATTATGAAAGTATGAAGAAAAATTGTTAACTACAAAATTCGACAATGATGGACTTGATTTCAGGGAAAATTGCTGATTATAATTTGATTATTTGAAGAATGATAAATATATTATTCCCCCTTGTTGGTTATCTACCTCATCAAATAATGACATTATAGGATGATTAAACTTATATTCTCCCTTTATATTTAAAATAATTTTTATATGCCCGTTTACGGGACGTATTATGGTATACCGTTGTCCGTCTGTCCGTCCGTCCGTCGTCAACATGTCGGACATTAACTCAAAAACGCTTTAACCAATTTGCATAAAATTTTGGTGAATTGTTAATATCTATTGACGTGAGCTCCCTTTCGTTTTTTATAAATTTTGGATTTTACGTTTCCGAGTTATGTGGTTTTATTCATTAAAAAAAGGGGGGTTTTCCAGTTTTTGGACAATAACTCAAGATTGCTTATACCAACTTGCAAGAAATTTTGGTTAATTGTTTATATCTATTGACATGAGCTCCCTTTTGATTTTTATAAATTTTAGACTTTATCTCGTATCGCATGAGGATTTTCCAGTTTTCGGATAATAACTCAAAAATGCTTTCAGCAGTTCTCATGAAACTTTGATGAATTGTTGATATCTATTGATGTAAGCTCCCTTTAGAATTTTATGAATTTTAGATTTTACATTTCCGAGTTATGGGGTTTTATTCATTAAAAAAGGGGGATTTTCCAGTTTTCAGACAATAACTCAAAAATGCTTTCAGCAATTCTCATGAAACTTTGGTGAATTATTTATAGCTATTGATGTAATCTCCCTATTGATTTTCATAAATTTCAAATATGACATTGAGAAGAAATTGAACTTTATTTGTTTAAAGTCTGACAACAGATTTACTAAGTATTCCGCAACAGCAAAGTGTATTGCACAACAGCAAGAAATCTTTAATTGAATATAAATTCAATTCATATAACTGGGTTAATTGTTTATATCTATTGACATGAGCTCCCTTTTGATTTTTATAAATTTTAGATTTTACGTTTCCAAGTTACGGGGTTTTATTCATAAAAAAAAAGGGGGATTTTCCAGTTTTCAGATAATAACTCAAAAATGCTTTCAGCAGTTCTCATGAAACTTTGATGAATTGTTGATATCTATTGATGTAAGCTCCCTTTAGAATTTTATGAATTTAAGATTTTACATTTCCGAGTTATGGGGTTTTATTCATTAAAAAGGGGGATTTTCCAGTTTTCAGACAATAACTCAAAAATGCTTTCAGCAATTCTCATGAAACTTTGGTGAATTATTTATAGCTATTGATGTAATCTCCCTATTGATTTTCATAAATTTCAAATATGACATTGAGAAGAAATTGAACTTTATTTGTTTAAAGTCTGACAACAGATTTACTAAGTATTGCGCAACAGCATAGTGTATTGCACAACAGCAAGAAATCTTTAATTGAATATAAATTCAATTCATATAACTAATTTCAAGTTCTTTGACTACATTTATTCAGAAACCTATAATATGTCAAATATTTAATTACAATCCAAATTCAGACCTGTATCAAGCTTGAATATTGTGTCCATTTTTGTCCCAACTGTTCAGGGTTGGACCTATGCGGGCGTATCCAGCTGCGCTCAGCGAAGCAGTTTATTTCATATTCTGTAATTGTACTTTTGTAATTGTAATTTTTGTCTATTGTTGAAAACCTTTAAAAAATGACACGATGTTGGGTAAATTTCTATTTCCCCGACTTAAGTCTGCACTTAAAATTTGTATTGTCGGTAACAATTCAACAAACCTCCTTTTTTATAACAAAGTACTTACTTAATAACATCTAAATCTGTTTTGCCAAAATCATCCATATACCACTGAAATATTTTTGACAGCCAGATCTCATCTGTTTCTGTAAACATTGACACCTCTTGTTTGCAGAAATTCTTTGTGGCATCCTCTAATGCTCTGTCTAGGTTCTCAGCCGTGTAAACATTGATCACAGGACATGACTGTACCCAAATAAAAACAATATGTACAAATTAAGAAAATAAATTAAATTAAAAAACCTGCAATCCAACATCACATGGAAACCTAAATATCTGTCACACGACAAGATTTATAAGAAAAAAACACAATGTACAATAGAGTTGATCAAGTATTAGGACAGGGACCCAACAACAAATATACCCAAGAATAAAACTCAAGATGTGTTTGTTTTTTTTGTATTCTTAAGTGCTGTCTCATTAATTCATATCTCTCAGGCTACCATTTGACAATGGTATATCCCAGTATAGAAAGCTATACACTTTGCGATCGGTAGAGAAAACTTTATATGAGACACCTTTTAGAATAAAAAGCTATACACTTTGCCAACGGTAGAGAAAACTTTATATGACACACATTTCAGAATAAAAATCTATACACTTTGCCATCAATAGAGAAAACTTTATATGAGACACATTTTAGAAGCTATACACTTTTCCATCAGTAGTGAAACCTTTATTTGAGACACATCAAACAGAAAATCAATTAAATGGGACTCCATACCATAAAATTTAAATTTACTGTAACATTATTTACTTGTAAACAGAAAATAATATAAGTCACATCACATTAAAGCTTCTGGTTCTATTATTGTGAACTGTGAATCAACAATAAATTAATCTTCTTGTTTTTTGTATTTGCACTTTTCCATGTGCATGTAGTTTTCTTTATTGTTTTTATCTTTTTATCAGGTATCTTTATCTGTATTTGTTTGCTTATCTAATGTTGATTTTCTTATAGAATTTGAACATCACTAATGAATGCATTCATGGGTTACTTAACTGATGAGAAATTTTCACTTGTGCCTAATTTTTATAAAATGATTTAAACTATTGTAACATTAATGTGCCCTTTTCAAATAACTTGATGTCTACTTACAGATTGTATCTGACCTATATAGCTTTATCATTGTGTGTTATGTTTTGGTCATTTTAATATAGTCAATTAGTAAACCCCACCAATTTGGTGTTTGTGCCATGCCATTCTAGCTAGCCAATATGGTTCTGTCTGTGTTGCAGGAGAAAGGATGAAGGATTCAAAAACATTGGAAAACCCAAGAGTAGGAATGGTGTGGAATGGAAAACATTTTCTTCCATTGTTGAAATCATTTGGTGGGGAAAAAGCATGTGGAATATCATTATTCGTTTACAATCTTTAATATAAGATTTAGACAATAAAACATCTATATACAATCAATGAATTTTTTCACTCTTTTAGGAAAAATAACAAATATATCATCCATTTGTAAAGGGAAATAACTTATAGATAACTGAAAACTTACAGAAAAAAAAAATTACTGAAAACTTACAGAAATAAACTGTTGACACATGCAGAGATATGTCTTTCCTGCTGTCATAAAATTCAGAAAAAGACAATCTGATGGACAGCAACATTGCTAATTCATTCAAAGACGCTGGACCATGAACTAGAAAACAGGGCGTTAAAATGATTGAAAAACTGAGATGTACAAACAGTAAGGTAGCTTTATAGAAAATATGGTTGTCTATTGTAAGTAGTTCCTATCAAACTAACTTAAGCAGAAAACTTAACATTGAAAATTGCTAATTAATTCAAAGCCACTGGACCATGACCTTACTGACAGGGCATTAAAATAGTCGCCAAAATGATATGTACTGATAGTAATGCAACTTTATAGAAAATATCATTGATTTATTCAGTTCCTATCAAACTAACTTAAGCAGAAAACTTAACAATTGTTGACACCGTTGACGCAGACGAAGTTGCTGGAAAAGCAACACCTATGTTTCACCTTCTGCAACGAGACAAAAAACAGTCTTCTTTAGTCACACGTTTTTCATTGATTGTGCAGTTTTTTTTGCCGTCACTATGTGTAACAATCATTATTATTGTCTTATTGAATATAATTAGAATTGGAAACATTAATTAAGATTTGATAGAAAGATACAAATGTACATATTTTGAAACATACCACTGCACCACATACTAAGGCAAAATGTATCCTTGGGTCAAGAGTACAGACAAACTTCAGTCTGAGATCTTTTGGATTGAACGGTGGACTCATTGAAGATGGATGTGGTTTGTTTCCTGTAAATAAAAAGAAAAGAATAAGAATTACAGTGCTTGTAAAATTTGAACAGTACACACAAGATGATTCAGTGAAAAATAAATCTTGCTGTTCTTGGTGTTGAGTGAATTACTATGAAACAGAGTGATTGCTGATGATTGGATAGGATTTAAGACCCTGTCTTATAACATAAAGAAGCTGTGTAATATTATCACACATTTAAATTTTGAATAATGTTTAGGTAATTAGAAAGATGCCAATACTGTATGAATTCATCATTTTTACCTGTTTTAATAAACTGCTTCGCTGAGCGCAGCTTGATACGCCCGCAGAGGTCCAACTCTGAACAGTTGGGGCAAAAATGGACACAATATTCAAGCTTGATACAGGTCTGAATTTGGATTGTAATTAAATATTTGACATATTATAGGTTTCTGAATAAATCTAGTCAAAGAACTTGAAATTGGTTATATGAATTGAATTTACATTCAATTAAAGATTTCTTGCTGTTGTGTACTACACTGTGCTGTTGCGAATACTTAGTAAATCTGTTTTCAGACTATAAACAAATAAAGTTCAATTAATTCTCAATGTCATATTAGAAATTTATGAAAATCAAAAGGGAGCTTACATCAATAGATATAAACAATTTACCAAAGTTTCATGAGAATTGCTGACAGCATTTTTGTGTTATTGTCCAAAAATTGGAAAATCCCCCTTTTATAATGAATAAAACCCCATAACTCAGAAATGTAGAATGTAAAATTTATAAAATTCTAAAGGGAGCTTACATCAATAGATATAAACAATTCACCAAAGTTTCATAAGAACTGCTGAAAGCATTTTTGAGTTTTTGTCCAAAAACTGGAAAATCCCCCTTTTTTTCTGAATAAAACCCTGTAACTCGGAAACGTAAAATCTAAAATTTATAAAAATCGAAAGGGAGCTCATGTCAATAGATATAAACAATTCACCACAATTTCTTGCAAGTTAGTGAAAGCATTCTTGAGTTATTGTCCGAAAACTGGAAAATCCCCCTTTTTTTAATGAATAAAACCCCATAACTCGGAAACGTAAAATCTAAAATTTATAAAAAACGAAAGGGAGCCCACGTCAATAGATATAAACAATTCACCAAAGTTTTATGCAAATTGGTAAAGGCATTTTTGAGTTAATGTCCGACATGTTGACGACGGACGGACAGACGGACGGACGGACGGACGGAGGGACGGACGGACGGACAGATGGACAGACGGACAACGGTATACCATAATACGTCCCGTAAACGGGCGTATAAAAATGGTATATTTCTTTACAATTTCTCATTTGATTTTGCTTTTAATTTATGTGTGGTCAAAAGATCAATTTAGCAGGGACACAACTTCATTTCCTGTATGAAAATCTGTGGAAGTTTTGGTTGAATTCTCTCAAGCAGTTTTCAAGTTGTGGCTTAACAAAATGAGACATGGATGACATATACAAACCCAAAACGACTAAAATTATCCCTATGTGTGGCCAAATATTTTAATTTTTCTAATTGTTGACTGCTGAACATGTAACAGTGGTTTGATTCCGCAAGTGTACTTTATCCGGAGGAAGAAAATCCCCAGTGATTTTTATCCACCAGCAAAAAATCACTAGGGTTTTCTATCCAGGTCCAGTGTAAAACATCCACCAGTCATTATAAGGTTCTAAAAAGGTATTTTTGAAGGGGAAATATATATAAAATGTGGCTTAATAGTTTTTAGTGTATTTAAAAATTGCATAGCTGATTTATGTAAAAAGTGGAGAGTTTTCATCCAAGGAATGTTCACACTAGTGTTTATGAACCAGGAATGATTACACTAGTGATTTTGTACCGGAATGATTGCACTAGTTATTTTATATCCGGCGGGATTAATTACACTAGTGCTTTAGATCCATTCATTGATGAAGTGATTAGTACTCATTTTGAACACAGGATAACACAATAATGCTTATTAATGAATGAGATTTAAATAATTTTTCTATGCAAATCTATAAAATCATATGCTTTTAAATTGTCACTAATTGTAATACTTAAATTTATTGGATTGCCGAAGTTTTTCTATGTGTATTTGCTTTTCGGTCTCTTCTAATATCAATATCAAAGGATGCTTCAGTAATTGAAACTTTATGTAAGAACAAATCTGCTCTTTAAATTTGGTTTGTATCAAGTTCAATGTCCTGATCATTGATAAAGTATTTTGAGTTATATAATTATCCTCCTCATCATCATCAATATTATTTACTGGATTGACTCAGATTAATTAAACTGGTTCCTTGAAAATCATTTTAATTTTAACCCATTTACTTATGTAAACAATAAATCAGTCTAATATAAACAAAACAACGATATCAAGATTGACACTTTCACACTATTTACATCCAATATTCTCTAGTGAAAAACAGTTACCCGGAATAAACACACAGCGGAATGAAAGTACGCTTACAAACCCACCTTATGCCTAGGACCCTTGGCCTAGGGGCCCCCTTTTTTTACAATGAAAATTCTCTATTCGACCACTTAACATCAATCTTATAAGCTGAATAAGATTATTCTTATGCTATCATTATCCCTTATTACTATTCACAAGTTCAATCCCAACGGCACTCAATGTGTTGATTCTGCTAATCAAATATTCATGGGGATGAAGTCACTCCATGGAACAAATTAACATAGGAATCTTATCTGTTTGAATTATATGGTTACTAGTTTGTACTTATTTATATTTTATAATGTTTGTTATATGAATTCTTTTAACAATAGATTAAGTAATACTTTATTCAAGGAAAACCATTCCAAAGATATATTGATCAATTAAATTTTATTGCTAATGAATATAGATATAAGAAGATGTGGTATGAGTGCCAATGAGACAACTCTCCATCCAAGTCAAAATTTATAAAAGTAAACCATTATAGGTCAAAGTACGGACTTCAACACGATGCCTTGGCTCACACCGAACAGCAAGCTATAAAGGGCCCCAAAAATTACTAGTGTGAACCCATTCAAACGGGGAAACCAACGGTCTAATCTATATAAAAAACGAGAAACGAGAAACACTTATGAACCACATCAACAAACGACAACTACTGAACATCAGATTCCTGACTTAGGACAGGTGCAAACAATTGCAGTGGGTTTAAACGTTTTAATGGCTTGATAAGACTTGAATTATAAAAAAAAAAATCTTACTGGTTTTACCTTCTTAATATCTTTATCTTTATGAATCAGGTTCCATTTTTGATTTTAATATATATGTATGTGTACAATAACAAATGCATGCCATGTTCTTTCAAAAATGTTGGACTTCACAAAAAAGAGAAAAACTAACGGATTGGGAAGATGATTTGAAGAATACGTCTGATGAAAATTACAATAACATTTATTGAAGCTATTAGTACTAAGTTTTTCTGTTGGTTTACATGTATATAGTCTATGGTTTGGATTTATCAGGTTTTATGGACTTCCCCTATTTGAATTTACCTTGGAGTTTGGTATTTTTGTCAATACTTTTTTCAACATGCACTAAAACTAAAGTCTTGTCAAACATTTTCTTAAAACTTTCATTTTTAATAATTTCCCTGCAGTACATAAATTATATACACTGTTAATACTAATTCATCTTCCATTGTTGAAATCATTTGGTGGGGAAAAAGCATGTGGAATATCATTATTCGTTTACAATCTTTAATATAAGAATAATCTTTTCATGTGTACAAAAGAGTGTTAGAAAAAGAAATCTTGTTATACAAATTTTATCATTTGTACCAGCCTTAGCCTTTACTTGTGGAACAGAGAATCATTTCCCTCTCAGAGCACCTGTATCCATCCCTGGTTTTTAATGGGGTTTGTGTCCTGAGTAGGTGTTTTGTGGTACTGGTCTTAAGGTATATTCTCTTTTTTAATTAGGTCATGATATTGCTTACCCCTTTTCAACTTACGGTAAATTTCATTGTTGTCTAGGTATCTTCATACACTGTTTTTTAAATAAAAGGTGGCTCCCTAAATATTTACAGGAAGATGTAATTAAATGTGATTCGATATCCTGCATGTATCACGCTTTAGCAAAAAATATGGTCAAACTGTTATAAGACCCCCCACCTCAATGATTGAAATCTATCGTTTTGTATTTGTATCATAATTTACATCTTGGTGAAAATTATATACACCCAATCGAGCTAACGGCCTCAAAGGTGTATCTTATACATGTTGTGCACACGTTTTTTAAGTATTATCATTTGTATCTTTTACACTAGTCTACAGGTAAACATTCAATGATAAACAATCAATGTATCATGTGACTTTACTGTAGTGTTATTGTTTATATAATTACTAAATGTCAAGGCTGACAATTTTTTTTTTCTTTCAGACTGTGAATCAATAAACATAAATACATTTTCAATATAAAAAAGAAAACTGCAGCAGCAACCTTTCATCATGTGATTATCAGCATGATAATGAATTGCTGAGGGTTCAGTTCTTCTGCACTATACATCTGCAGGTATCTCACTAAGGATTTTTGCAAGTGAGTCCAGCAACTTGTCATTTTTGGCCATGGGGAGTCCAACAGTGAGAAGAAATTTGATTGCAATATTATTTATTATTTCAGTCTCCATGACAAAACAGAGCACGGAAATGATGTCAAATTTAGATTTCTTTTAAACTATGCTATGAAATGATGATAATTGTGCTTAGTTGAAACAAAATTTTCAACCTTGATGTCCAGGCAAATTTTCATGAGTCCACCATGACTCATGGACTCGCCTAAGTGGGAACCCTGCATATGCATTACACCTACTGCTCATGTCAATTCAAATTTTACCCCACATTCTGTATTAAAATTAAATAGAAAAGCTTCACTCTTTTTCAGTTCTCGTATGTACAATTTTAACGATAAAAGAAAGTAAATGGTGGCATGTCAAGTTTATTGTTGGCCTTTCCATTTGGTACGCACAGGAGACGATCGCCTTAAAGTTTAGACATTTTGTACCATGGATTAATAGAATGGACATTATCCACCTCAGTTGTACTGTAAAACCTTTCTATAATAATATTATTTGCATGACACAGGATGGATGCCACATACATGTGGAACAGGATTTGTTTACTTTTCCAAGGCACCTGAGATCATCCCCTGTTTTATGTGGGTTTTGTATTGCTAAGTCTTTAGTTTTTTATGTAGTGTTTCACAAACTCTCTCTTTAAATTATGAATTTTGATTTCCCCTTTCCATCAATTTTTTTAGAACCATACTAGAACACACCCGCAACATCGCGAGTCTAGTGCCTAGGCCTTATTTTCAGCCTGGATTTTTAGTATACGTATTGTCATTTGATAAAGTCTTGCTGATTATAAGGTGCACCGTTTTCTCTGCTTTCAAAATCTTTCTGTTTAAATCCGTCCTGGTTTTTTCTTACAAAAACCTGCAACTACTTGTAGATATATTTTTTTGGTCAATGATTGAATTTAGTAGTGTCAATCCCTGTATAATGACGAAGTTCAGGTGTGATTATGACCCGTGTATATAGCAATCCCAAATATACCGTTTGGTGGTGCATCTGACAGAGACTGAACGCACAGATTAGGTAGCATGTAATAGGTACTATTGGTATGGGTATCAGATTCGACCCGGAACTTGTTAATTATTGGTAATATTAATTATTTGGATAACAAAAGGCTTTAGGGAATGGTGTAATTTTTTATCAACACCATTGTCATGATTGTCCTATATTAGTTATATAAAAAGTTGAAATCTTTGATTCGTCGTTTTTACGTCATGCCAGCTTACAAATTGGACCTCATTATTTTAGTAATATAGATGGGTCTTTGGGTCAAAGCAAAAAATACAAAAAAAAAAACTTCACTAACACAATCAAGAATTGCAGCAAATGAACACTGAAAAACCCATAGTCATGATAGTGTAACTTTTGGTGGACCAGGGTTCTCAAAATGTGGAGGTCTGAAAGTCCTGACCACCAAAAGGTTTGCAAAAGACCGACACAATTTTTGTATTTTGCAATATATATTATATCGACAAGCAGATTTTCAGCAAGGACAACCAGAAAAGCAAAGATTGTGAGAACTCTGCATGAAATTCATTGTCTCAACCTTAGAGATTGTTTTATAAAATGACCTTCTGATGACAACATTTGAAACTCAGGATTTAAAAGATGTTTTAGCTTGGAAAGTGGGTGATGTTTTTGTATAACCAGGTTTTGTATCATTAATTTTTTAACGATAACTGATCTCTTAAAGTTGAGTTCAGTTTACTGTATAGAAAACTGAACTGCTGGCATTTAAAATTTGTAATCCATAAATTACAAAATCCATTCTTTCTAATTAGTTTAAAGATCAATCCTAAATTATACATGTCATATTTTTAAAATACATTTACATTGTGAAATACTGAAAAAGCATGTCATTTATAAAGGATTGAACAAATTTGATCACACAAAAACATGTTAATGAATATTTTATCTTTGTGAAGAAATCAGTCATTTCACAATATTTTATTTTAAGATTAGGACCTTTAAACAAACAAATTGGGATAGGATCAAAGTTCATAATTGGGTTCAAGTTTTCCATAAATATATATTTATCACACAATTAAATCACAATCAATTTAAACTTAAATATGGAAAACAATTTATAACAGTATAAAATCTTGATCTATAGTAAAACCTGTTTGAACCAAACCCTCCATGATTTTTTTTTCTAGAAACCTCTGTCTGACAGAATCTTTTAACCATGGTAACAGAACATATAATTACATTGTGTTGTTTTTTTTCTAAATAAAACAAAACCAAATTCATATATATCACCAGTCTTATTTCAAATATGATCTTAATTTTCAGTCCAAAATGGTTTAGTTAGGATAGGTATCACTGTATTAAATCTATAAGATGGATAATTAGAGCATACATTCAAGACAGATCATAAATTTTTCCTTTAAAAAGAAATTCTGATATTAAATTTTTCATCAATAAGAATATACTGCAATTACAAAACTATGACTATGGTTTAGTTGAGCTGATCATACTACATGAACATAAAAGATGAAAAATAACATAAAACTTTAATGCTTTCTAAAATTATAAATATTTAGTACTGAAACCATTAAGGAAATATTTTAATTTGTGAATACATTGATTTTTGCCATCTTAATGTTGGATTATTTTATAATCAATTAATTTTTCTCAGTTACCCCAGTATTCAATTCTCTTAAAATGTTGTATAAAACATAAATATTAAACAACTTCTTCTATATAATCTATTTTATGACTAATTGACTTCAAACATAACTTTCAATGGGCAATTTGCCAATAGATTAAAAAAAATACCAAACAACTGTAAAGGTTTTAAAGGTGAAATAACAAGCTATGACCAGTCTGACCACTCTGAAACCTTAAAACATTTACTTAAAAATCTTACAAGTTTTTGCATGTTTTCTACAAGCAAGGTAGTAAATATCTAAAAAGTGAAATAAAATGTCCTTGCTATCAAATTTATCTACCTTTTATAAAATGAGTATCCCATTAGCTGACAAAATATTTTGCTTCCCCAAAAGGCAGAAATAAATAAACTTAATGAGGTACTTGATTTAAGCATAGTTAATCTAATTCTACATAAAATCCTAGCATTAACAGTCACATATATGTCATACTTATTGCAAAAATAGGTTAAAGGCTATAGGTTATAGGTTATAGGACAGAAGAACAATCGATTATACTGAGGAGTGAAAATACTGCTGTCATTAAATCAAAATCAATAAAAGTGATAATCCTTTTAGTCTGTTTTTACCTAGCTATCATATGTAATCAAGAGCAATGTAAACCAAGATTTCTTTTGTCATATAATCCTTCAAGTCTGTGAAGAAAGCAAATTCTACCATAACTTTTTAAGGCCTTATATCTAATTATAGTCTCCTCACATGTGTATTACTCCTTCATAGTCTCTTCACATTTTTTCACACTTTATTTTCAGCAGTCACCATGTTTTATAATAATTACTGACAGTAAAATATATTGTCTGAAATCACAATTTTACAAGTGTTGTTAAAAATGGCACTTTTCATATGACATAATCCCATTACATTTAACATGTATGAAGCTTTTACAATATTGATACCAGTTTTTTGCAATACTAAGCAATTTCATCATTATTTGAATGGGCTAAACTAAAGTAATATAATCTTATATGACTTTTATATACATTGTAGCCCTTTCAAATAATGCTGAAATACCCCATTTTTATTTTTTTAAATCTAAAATTAACATAATTAATTAAATAGTCTATTTCTCTGAAATTATAAGGTTTACAGGTGTGTGCAAATATAAAATATACATGCATCACTTTTCATTAAAAAAAATCCTTTATTTCTTATAAAACCATGGATCAAACAATTTATTATTATCCTATACCTGCTCTTTGTTATATATTTGAAAATCAAGATTAAACAACAAAAATTCCCCTCAATTTCTGTTGACGTCTACCATCAAATTACAGTTTTCACTCCACATGCGCTTACAAAACATAGACATGTACATACCTCTTAATATTCCATGCTCTATATCATCTAAGCTAAATGTATGCCCTGCTACATTATAACACGTCTTTTTCCAAAACTGTTGGACATTTAAAACAGAATCTGGTAATGCATCCATTCTTGCCAAACCATGGATGGTAAGAGCATTATATAAATCTGAATGCAGTTAAGGTACAAATAGAAAAAAGTTTTATAACATATGTAATGAACAATATGGGTACTTTTAATTCATGGGGTAACAACATGGCTAAAAAAAAGAGAAGGAAAAGATAGTCCATAATTAAGATTCCTAAAAAGCTGAATACTCAGAGCAACACAAACTTCACCAAAAAGCGGAGGTGAACAAAGTGCAGACAAAGGAAAGAAGAATAAGTTGTATCGATTTTTTTTTGGTTTGATGCAAATTCCTGGATTATCCTTTATAAAGAATGTTTGGAGCAGAAATTTCCAATCTACATCAGGATGTATCCACGTGGCTCCAACATGTTCAAATCTGACTTGCCACCTTACCAGACATCTCATTTAAAATGACCTGTGATCTTTTAAAATACTCAAAACGTTACTTAAATTTGCTTAAAAGTGATCTGAGGCAATTTTAAGTGACCTAACGACCTTATAGGGGGTACTCTACTGGAGCCTCATATGTATAAACCACAGGAGGAGCTACAAAATATAAAGATGTATTTAAAAGAAAATTCAAAACACTTTCAGGAATTCAACTTTATCACATTAGATTATAAAAAACAAGAATGTGTCCATAGTACATGGATGCCCCACTCGCACTATCATTTTCTATGTTCAGTGGACCATGTAATTGGGGTCAAAACTCTAATTTGGCATTAAAATTAGAAAGATCATATCATAGGGAACATGTGTACTAAGTTTCAAGTTTATTGGACTTCAACTTCATCAAAAACTACCTTGACCAAAAACTTTAACCTGAAGTGGGACAGACGAACGAATAAACAGATGCACAGACTGAAAAACATGATGCCCCCTACTATCGTAGGTGGGGCATAAAAATTCAAAATCTATCACTGAAAATTTATCAAAATACATATACACTGAGTGTTTAATAGTGGATATCAGTGCAAAGAACTGATTTTGTTGTCTTCATTTTACATGTTATATAACCTGGCTTGAACACTTTAGTACTTTTATTGTTCTCATAACATGCTAATGCACATGTATGTCTGAAAGGAAAAAGATTATCAAGTTTAAAAAGCAATTTTCAGTTTTACAGACACTTTATTTTCACATTATGAAATATTTCAATAGTTTAGTCTTTGCAAAAATCATATTAAAGAAATAAAAGAATAAAAGATCTTGGAGATCAAAGGGACAACAATATTGCAATAAATACATGCCAATTTAAATTGTGTAACATTTATTATGTCAATTTCAACCTTTCAAGATCTCAGGTACATTAGATGATTGTAAATCTGAGTATTATGTAAAAGTAGATATAATTTTCATGAGAACTACTGACTTGTCTTTTATAAATCACTACATGTAATATAGAAATAAGGAACTTTGGTATGATCTGTGAATTCAAATCACAATTGATTATAAGTATCTGCATTTGTAAAATCATTTAGAACAAATAAATTACATATTGTGCAATTTGTAAAAATCAAATATAACTTTGATCTTCTTTATTGATAGTTCTATTAGTAATATTGTGTTGTTTATTTACATCATAAGTGTATTATTTATCATTTATAAGGCATACCAATAAAGAATATTTGGTTTAGGGTTTCCTCCTTAAGAAAAAAGGGTAGGTTGCTAACTAAGAATTCTTTTTTATTTTGCTCAATTTTTTACCTTGATTATATGAGGAGATCTGTAATTTTGTCAGGTTCACTAACAAAATTCCCAAAAAACATAATTAAAAGCATTTAGGCATAAATTGAGTGTAGGTAGGGAAGCCTAAACACAAGTATTTATTTCACTTTGGCCTAAGCACTTGACAGATCAGATTAAATCATTTCATTTTATATAACCTCTTAAAAAATTGTTTCCTGTGACTGTCACATCATTTCCATCTATAAATGCATGAATGTTGTTTACATTTTACATGTGGTTTGGTAAAAATCATAACTTGTGCAGATATTTTTGTACAAGTTAGACCAACAACAAAAACCAACCCTTATTTTCAGCCTAAGGATTTTTTGGTATTTTTTTTTAATCAAACCTTTTTAACATGTTTAAAATCACACTGTTTACCTTGTTGAAACCAATTAAATATTTTTTTGAGAAATAGTAAATATATCTGCCTACCTACAAACCCTAGTTTTTTTTGCACAACTTTAGACAATGTTTATAGTGAATCAATGGTATAATTGAATTTTGCTGTATCATTATTTTGACATTTTTTTTCTCTCATCCTGTAATAAAAGTTATATACATGATATATCATCATCTTGATGTTTCACTCTCAAATTTCAACTTCAACTTTTACTTTAAGCACAATGTTCTCTTTGCAACTGAACATTATGCACTGTCCTCTTTTGCATTTGAATTGGGTGATCTTCAACTAAGCACCCAGCATGTAGAGGTAAGAACAAAGAGTCAGACATGACAGTTTACCAGTACTATGGTGTGTTAGCTTACATGTATGTCCAGTTTAAGCAAATTTAAAAAGGGACTGATCATGTTATGCATGTCTTTTAAATGAAAAGCATGGGTATTTTCATATCACAGAAACATGATATCATATTGAAAATTGTAATATTTGCCACTGGATGTGAAGCAGCAATCAATCAATTTGTTATATTTTCTGACAATTAATGCAACCATGTATTATTTGTTTTAAATAGTCTACTTTGACAAATTTGAGCAGGTTGTGCAATACAGACAGCATAACAAATACTGTTTCTAAAAGAAAATTGAAAGGATACTGATGAAGAAAGCTTTCTTTTCATTCTCAGATAAATCTGTTAAACTGACGTTCTGAAGTTGTGACGTTAATTCCTCATACTCCTTGAACTGTTGACTTAATCTGAGTTTTTCATAGTCTACACCTTGCCCTTCATTTCCCATATACTCTCCTTTCAGTCTGAAATGAACAATGCAGTCATAAAATTAATAATTCTAATTCTTTATTTAAAGAGAGTAACACAGTTTAGTTATGGAGCTTACAATTGGTGCAATTTGGGGAAAAATTTACCTGTTTTTAGATGATTTTGTTGTGTATAGAAAACATTAATTTTTCCCCCATATTGCACAAATAGTGATCTTGATTTCACTTCTTTTAGTTGCCCTTACTTGACGAAGTACCAGAATGGCCTACATTTATGCCATAGAGTAGGTATCCTGTCAAAAATTTATATACTCCAGAGTCAAAGGTCAGTTATATGAAAACAGTCTATTCATAGATCAATTTTGCCTAAACTTAGATTTCAATACAGCCAAGTAGACTATTGTGAAGCATTTGGTAATATAACACAGCAGGTACATGTATTATTACTTTTTTTTAATACAAATGAAATATTTGGCATGAAGCATTTATTTTGATAAACAGTAGGAGGTTAACTGTCAATGCTGTTTTCACGGAGAGACATTTTTAGGTTCCTCTTTAAAGAAGAAATTTTGATTAGGCTAAAGTGGTAATTTCCATTCTTTTAAATTTACTCCCAGTGACAGATCTTTAACTTAAAAGTCAATATTTCCTAAAATTTAGTCATTTTAGAACATGTAAAAAAAATTTATAAAAGTATTCAATTGCACACAATTTTGTAGAAGTTCACCATGTTTAGTCAGAATTATTTTACTGAATTTGATTTTTTTCACAGCAAAAAATTAAAATAGCCTTATGACCACCTGAAGCCTACTATCTGTCTTTGCAGAAAAAAGGGGATGAAATACAATAATTCTGATAATTTTTTTTATTTATTATTGTTACATGGTATATTTATTATTGGTTAATTATGAAAAAGACACTTGATAAAAATTTTCCACTCTTAATAACCGAAGAAACAGTAGATAACATACCTCAGCATACATTTCTGTAACTTTTTCGAAAGCTCCACTGCAGAAACTTTGGCCGATGTTTGACCTGGATTTGCGACAGGTTTCTGCGGCATCTGTTGATTCAATATACTAGGTTCGGGACTGCTTGCCATCCTTTTATATAAAATAATTTCGAAATACTGTTGTCAACTTACACCTTTTGAAAATATTGCCATTCAAACAAATTTGATAATATTTCGAAACTCCACCCACGAATTTTGTTATTGACGGAAGAGAGCTGAAATTGTAATAGCCAGACCGGACGCCGAGAACGAACAATATTCCGGGTATAACCGGTTTAATCTGGTTATGCACATATTCCCGGCAGACACTGACTGCTGATATTATCCTCGAATAAATGAATAACGTCAGTAACCATGATAACAGGGATATTGTAGGCAATGAGTATCAAAATAAAATGGAAAAGCCCATATGAAAAGTGAAGCTTTTTTTTGCAGAAAGAGAATCGATCGATTTTTTACTGGCCTCTTGATAACTAGGGACTTTCTTATCTATACTGATCTATACTTACAAGGAATTGTATATTTAAATATACAATTCATTGATACTTAGTATACACTGTCCCTGTGATAACTAATAAAAATATTGTCAATTATTGTAACAAGAGGGGTTAACCGTTTAAACATTTTGTATTTTCTGCGTCATTTTTGATAAAATTTTATCCTACTTTTTACCCCTGTCTGCATTAAGAGTTCAAACCAAGGGCACGAGTCTGATCCTCCATACATGTATTTAGCTTTCAATATAGGGGTTAAACTGAACTAGCAAGTTTTCATAGTTTATCACAGTGGCGTAGTCCACGAGTGGACTGAAAAGTTGGGAGGGGGATTCTAAGTGTCACAATCAGAAAAAGCCTTCTTATTAGTCGGTGCTCTCTTTCGATTTTCATTTTTATTTTCCATATTTTTTTTTGCAAAAATGTGGCGGGAGCCAGGGGGCTTCTTCGACAGTGTTTAAATATAAATAATAGCTTGGTGAATCAGTATCAACGCTTACATTATCATGAATATACACACAAAACAAATGAATGTCGTGTCTTCTCTACATTAAAATCAGACGTCACAAGTCTATATAAAAAAAAACAGATAGCTAGTTTTATAATTTCTCTAAATCATCAGAAGCTATATTATCTGTATCACCTATCATATGTCCGTTTGTTTTGCACACATTGTTGTTAATATAAGTGGAATTATATGCGACTGTCATACAAGTAAGAGGTTTAGCTAGCTATAAAACCAGGTTTAATTCACCGTTTTCTATATAAGGAAATGTCTGTACCAAGTCAGGAATATATGACAGTTGTTTTCCATTCGTTTGATGTGTTTGAGATTTTAATTTTGCCATTTGACAAGGGACTTTCCGTTTTGAATTTTCCTTGGAATTCGATATTTTTCTTATTTTACTTTTTTTTCAACAAAGCCCTTTTCAATTGATTTTTATAGTTTGTTCTTAAGTTCTACTGTTACAATTGGCAAACATTTTATTGGCTTTTCAATAATGAAGACAAAACCATTTTATGTATACTTGCAAATTTCATGCAAACTAATTATGAAATAAGAAATAAGGACATTCTTTAAATATTAGTTCACATATTATTTCAGTAAACATTTTGTATTATGACAGCATACAAAAGATTTAAACTGTACTTAAATCTTTTTGATATAACTACTAAAATAACATCACATGCCAGAACATAGTTTATATTATTTCTACCTCTATTTGGATCATTCTATTCTTATAACATGTATGTATCTGTATGCCCCACAAGGGCTCCGAATTGGAAATAAAACATGTTTAATGTTTAATGTTTAATAGTACACCACTGTCCCATGCATGAAGATCTGCCGGGAGGGTTGGGCGCCCACAAACATGTTAAACCCCGCCACATGTATGTGCCTGTCCGAAGTCAGGAGCCTGTAGTCGGTGGTTATCATTTGTTATTGTATTTCATAATTTTTTTCGTTTTTTTGCTTTTTACATAAAGCAGGCTGTTTGTTTTCTCATTTCGTTTACGTTTTATTATGTCGGGGCCTTTTAAATAGCTTGCTATGCGGTAAGGCTTTGCTCATTGTTGAGGATCGTACGGATAACTATATATAGTTGCTAATATTTATGCCATTTGCACTCTTGTGATAAGCAGATCCTGATCCAAATGTGGCACCATATCAAGATGATCAAGGGTTAATTTGTTAATTTGTCCATTTACAATATTCTCAACTTTTCATTTAATCAATTGAGCTAATCCTCAAGTACGGAGGTCGCTGGAAGTTCATTGCCAAGTCAATTCAAAGGCTTTTGATGTTGTATTTGCTACGCCATCAACAGGACAGCTAGTGCATGTAAGAATTAGAGATAAGTATGGTCTGCTCCTAGTAAGAAAAATGTGTCTTATTAGGAGTGAAATGTCTTCTTTCGGGCTGTTATCTTGTGAGTTAGGCTTTTTCTGTCCGTAGGACAAAAATTAACTTATTTTTTACTAAAACTTAATTATTTACACTATATCAAGTTTCTATCCTTTATTGCGTAAAAGGATTTTGGGAGAACTAACTTCGGTGTTTCGCCCCCACCCCACAAAAATACTTTGCAATATCAGTTTGCAAGTTACTGGATAACTCGAAATACATTTTCGCCAATAAGTCTGGTCTAAGCGCAAATATCAAAATTCTTAAACTTTCGACAAAGACAAATGTGAATTACATGCCAATTTTCTTTATTCTAGTCTCTCAAATGGTTTAGCAGGATGTTTAAATAGGCAGCCATATCCGGTCAAATGCCGAGGCAAAGAGAGTGTCAAGTTCTCTATAAAAATAATGAGATGTGGTATGATTGCCAATGAGACAACTATTTAACGGAGTTCATTTTATTTTTACACGTATTCGGACATAAACATTTCTTTCGAATTAAGAAAGAAGACAGCACACAAATGTGCAACAGTCCAACAATCGAGACCACATTTTCTGAAATGTCTTGTAATATTTTTTATGCCTCCGCCGTAGCGGAGGGGGCATTAAGTTTTACCCCTGTCCGTCTGTACGTCCGTACGTCCTTAAATTGGTTTCCGTTCTCTAACTTTAGTTTTTCAAAACCAAATGTTATGAAACTTATACATAATGCGTATTACCACAATACACAGATCAAGTTTGAATTTTGGTGGCGTCACTTTTACCGTTCTAGAGTTATGCCCCTTTACAAGTGGAAAAATTGCCGAATTTTTCGTTTCCGTTCTCTCACTGTAGTTTGCCTCAACCAAATGTTATGAATCTTATACCCAATGCTTATTACTACAAAACACATACCAAGTTTTAATTTTGTTGGCGTCACTTTTACCGTTCTTTACAAATTGAAAAATTGTTGAATTTTTCGTTTCCGTTCTATTACTTTAGTTTGCCTCAACCAAATGTTATGAATCTTATACACAATGCTTATTACAACAAAACACAGATCAAGTTTGAATTTTGGTGGCGTCACTTTTACCGTTCTAGAGTTATGCCCTTTACAAACGGAAAAAATGCTGAATTTTTCGTTTCCGTTCTCTCACTTTAGTTTGCCTCAACCAAATGTTATGAATCTTATACACAATGCTTATTACTACAAACAAAGATCATGCAAGTTTGAATTTTGGTGGCGTCACTTTTACCGTTCTAGAGTTATGCCCTTTACAAATGGAAAAATTGCCGAATTTTTCGTTTCCGTTCTCTCACTGTAGCTGGCCTCAACCAAATGTTATGAATCTTATACACAATGCTTATTACTACAAAACACAGATCAAGTTTGAATTTTTGTGGCGTCACTTCTACCGTTCTAGAGTTATGCCCCTTTACAAATGGAAAAATTGCCGAATTTTTCGTTTCCGTTCTCTCACTGTAGTTTGCCTCAACCAAATGTTATGAATCTTATACCCAATGCTTATTACTACAAAACACATACCAAGTTTTAATTTTGTTGGCGTCACTTTTACCGTTCTTTACAAATTGAAAAATTGTTGAATTTTTCGTTTCCGTTCTCTCACTTTAGTTTGCCTCAACCAAATGTTATGAATCTTATACACAATGCTTATTACTACAAACAAAGATCATGCAAGTTTGAATTTTGGTGGCGTCACTTTTACCGTTCTAGAGTTATGCCCTTTACAAATGGAAAAATTGCCGAATTTTTCGTTTCCGTTCTCTCACTGTAGCTGGCCTCAACCAAATGTTATGAATGTTATACACAATGCTTATTACTACAAAACACAGATCAAGTTTGAATTTTTGTGGCGTCACTTCTACCGTTCTAGAGTTATGCCCCTTTACAAATGAAAAAAAATGCTGAAATTTCGTTTCTGCCTCAACCAAATGTTATGAAACTTATACACAATGCTTATTACTACAAAACTCAGATCAAGTACAAATTTGGGTAGCGTGACTTTTACTGTTCTTGAGTTATGTCCCTTTATAACATTATATGCAAGCGGGGGCATCATCTGTGTGCTATGGAAACATTCCCCATTTATTTAAATAATGAATAGCAAAATGTAATAACGAGTAATCGTTTTTAATTGTTAAAATATTTTACTTTCCAGTTTGTCTGTGGAAAACATTTAATTGAGTGTTTTATGTATCCAGTGTGTTATTATGATATGCAAAAGTGTACTTAGTAATAATGGAATATTTATGTAATAATGGAGCAACATCTTTCATAACAATATAACTCTATTTGAAACATCACAAACATGATATTTATCAGGAAACTGAAATGACAGAATTTAGTATTGAGGAAAGGACAAGATACTTACTAAATATACGTCATTGTTTGAGACAAACAATAAGATCTTTAAATCAACAGGAAAACTAAAACAATTTGCCACATATCATGGGTTTAAATATTTAAAATCTCTTATAACAAACACTTATATTTATGTGTGTATATATATATATATATATATATATATATCTCTTATTCAGCAGCTCCCCTTTAAAAAAATCATTCAACCTAAAAAGTTAATTATATGACTTTTGTATGTTAGAATTCTGTCGACACCTCTGTTCCTAATATTAAAATAAAAAGATGTTGAAAAAACTCTCCACCAGACTACTCTTTGAAAAAAGCAACTGTAGGTCACAGTAAAAAATTAACGTGAATAGGAATGAGGGCCAAGAAAAGGTGCTGTGCCTGTCCCAAGTCAGGAGGAGCCTAATTCAGTGGTTCTTGTTTGTTGCTGTATATCATATTTGTTTTTCGTTCATTGTTTTGGGCATAAATCAGGACGTTAATTTTTCTCGTTTGAATTGTTTTACATAAATTTTGTCATTTCGGGGCCTTTTATAGCTGACTATGCTGTTTGGGTTTTGCTCATTGTTGAAGGCCGAATGGTGACCTATAGTTATTAACTTCTATGTCATTTGGTTTCTGGTGGAGAGTTGTCTCATTGGCAATCATACCACATTTCTTATTATTATATATATCTCGTAATCACGAAAAAAAAAATACCACCAATGTTTCATAAAATTCTTTAACGGTATGACAAGGTTATGTATTTTTATCATTGCATTGCATTGCATTGCACAAAGATATGAGGGTCTGGATTTGGTTTACAGAATAGAGAATAATGGGCAAAACTTGCAGAATAAATTCGGCTGAAAAAATAAAGAATAGAGAAAAATAGGCTAAAAAATTAAAGAATAGCGAATAAAGGTGTGTTGAAATATAATGAGTACAGAAGAATGGGCTAAATTAGGCCGTTAGTTTTCTCGTTTGAATTGTTTCATATTTTTCATGTCGGTGCCTTTTATAGCCGACTATACGGTATGGATTTTTCTCATTGTTGAAGGCCGTACGGTTGCCTATAATTGCTTACATCCACTTCATTTGAACTTTGGTGGATAGTTGTCTCATTAGCAATCATACCACATCTCCTTATTTTTATATAAATTTATAAGAATAGAGAAAAATAGCTTAAAATATTAAAGAATACTGAATTGAAGGAACCCCTATCCAGATCCTGTGATATGTCATCTTGTACTACATGTTTATATGACGTTACTGTAAGGCACGTTCTCTAAAGTACAGTAACCGATATTAGAGTGTAGGACAGCATATAATCCCTTAATAAACTAAAGTAAACAAAACACCATGCAATCGAAATTATTAAACAGCAACAAGAAGAACTACCTTTATCAATTGGTAAGCTAAGCCAAAAACGAAGAATTAATTAGACTGTTGAGTGAGATAATTTCTTAATAACAAGGAATGTATGGCTTGTAAACTGTGGTTTGTATTTTCGTCACATGTGCCATAGTTTTACAATTTAGTTTTCTGACATAATGGCTTTGATATGCGTGAAATATTTGCTACTAGACGTTAAGTAGAAAACATTCAAATCAATCCGCTGTAGTTGATACAAAACAAAACTAACAGTGCTATCAGATTTATATGATAATATATATAAAAAACAATCAGACATCTGTGCACACGGAAAATTAAGTGATGCACGAATAAAAGGAGATGCATGTGAGATATACGTCAATGAGACAGCAACCCAACTACAGAAATAACCGAAAGACATCTAGAGGGAGACGTGTATATATAGTCTTCAACAAAAGACAGGTGTCTTATAAGTACTATCAGATTTATAAAAAAAAATTTCAGCCAGCAGTGTACACGAAAAATTAAGTGTGAAATAGAAGGAGAATCAGATGGAGTTTATACGTCAATGGGACAGCAGCCCGACAACAGAAATAAAAAAAAACATCTTGGTGCATACATACAGTCTTTGGCAAATACACACACAATATGTCTCGCTCATAATTGTCTAGATTCCATGAAAGATATATATATAAATTCAACAGAAACAATCAAAGATAGTAACACTAAATTATCTAAATAGAGGGGGATACTAACGATATGACATACGACCACCAACGACAACGTTCCTCACTCACGTTTAAGAAAATGAAATGTAACAGGGTTAAATTATAGTATTTTTTCAACCTCAACCATCCCCCCTTTTATCTTACAACATTACTAGGAGAGACTATCTGTTTTGTCTTCTGCGCAGGCCTGTGTAAAAATAGGCGAGTTACAGTGTTGTGCAATGCCGTCAGTCTGAGTAGATGTAAATTTTATATCACAGTATAATATCGGCAATAGACGAAGAAACAGCATAATTTCATCGTGAACAATTAAAACTGTTAAAGACTGTTTTCAGTCGAAGTCAGAGTCACACTGGCATAACCATTCCGTGAGTAGAAAAAAAATCGTACGACGAAGTTGACAGCATTATGGTACCAGATGTAACGGAACTGTGAAGAAAGACGGTCTACACTGCACTGCTTTGAATAGGGGTTTGACATCGACGACCTTGACCTAGTGGGCTACTAACCACACCACCGCATACGTCTTCCTTGAACCTTAAATCTAAAGAGGCTATAGACGCTGCCATACTGTCAGAACGGCCAAATATCGCAGTCGGAGCAAAATGAAAGTCAAAAGACAAGCAGATACTAATCTGTAACACTATGTACGATAGTCCGCAATATCCAAAAGGATAGCCGGACCCTAAAATCCAATCATCATCTATTTTACCATACCGACCGTACAAGACCCTCATAGGAAGTCAAGGTCGTTAAAAACCCCCGCGTACGGTCTTCATGAGCCGATGTATTCTTTTGCATCTGAGATAGTATTTAGTTTTACTTGCGACATGATTTTGATTTGTTCAAGAATGTTTTGATCAGATTAAGACAAAATACGCTGTAGAGCTGGGACTATTATACTAACAGGACTGGAAGCCGTTACCCCAATCAGAGCTATCCTCAAAATGCAAGCGCTATTAATGAGGTTATCTGTTTTGACATCAGTCTTAATACTGCTAGAACCTCAAAGACGACACATGGAGCTGTGATACTATTTCATTATCGATTAAAGTTTCTTGAAAATGGCCCCGATGTGAAATTAATTCCTGGGAAGTTGGCCCTATACGACTTTATGATAATTGGACACGACACCTCCTTTCTAATTGTTATGTTTCTATCGTTGGTGACGATGCTCTTATTGTGGAGTGTACATAACATTTCTTATGCATGTCAAATCAAGTACATTCATTGCGTCAAGTAACTTTTAGATGAACTTCAAGTCCCTAAATAAATCTAATTTTATAGTTAACATGAGGCCTAAAATGTATGTTTTTTCAGCAATGAAGTTCTGTACAGTATGTTCAGAGGATTGCATTTTGACGTTACTGTAAATGATAGATAAAAGGAGATGTAGGATAACACCCATCCCCCTTAGATAATATTGTTTATAATTGTTTTCTTTGTACATATATATTATCTATCAGTTTTTAATTGCTTTCTCTGTACCGATTTATATTGTATATTATTATAATTATCAGGGTTATAGTATACTCATCCGGATTAAAATAAACATTTCCATGTGTCTTTTCTATGTATATAGGAACATTTTAAGTGATTGTATGTTGTCATACCTTCAAATGTATTTATTGTCATTTTTGGGAGAAATTGCTGTTGACAACATCGACCTTCGATATATATGGTCTGTGTTAAAATTTAAACTATTTTTCTTGACTCGGGACTTGCATTTTGCCCATATGTTCCATTTTTAGCCATGTCGACCATCTTGATTGGCGGGCTGGGTCATCAGACACATTTTTAAAACTATATGACCAATGATGATTATGGCCAAGTTTGGTTAAATTTGGCCCAGTAGTTTCAGAGGAGAAGAAATTTTTGTAAAAGTTAACGACGATACGGACTATGGATGCCATGTATGAGAAAAGCTCAATTGGCCTGTCAGCCAGGTGAGCTAAAAAGGGGGCTTCTGCCAGATAATGGCCGCAATCAACAAACTGATTATACTGCCATGGATGTGGTGCGCATACTAGACCACCCCCTCCCCCCAAAAAGTTAACATTTTATTCTGAAACATTTATAAACTTTACTTTCAAAAAAATGTTGTGAAGCAACATGATGCCAGTCCACTGTCCAAATAAACATTCAGAATAAAATTGAGAATGGAAATGGGGAATGTGTCAAAGAGACAACAACCCGACCAAAGAGCAGAAAACAGCCGAAGGCCACCAATGGGTCTTCAACACAGCGAGAAAAAAAACCAACAAATCTTAGCATTGATCAATGAACCTTGAAATGAGGTCAAGGTCATATATGAACCCTGCCAGATGTGATATGTACACATCACAATCATTACATACACCAAATATAGTTTACCTATTGCTTATAGTATCTATAGTATCTGATAAACTGACAAAACCATGAAATCATAACATTGCCTTGAAATTAAGGTCAAGGTCATAAAAAAAACCTGCAAGACAGACATGTTCACATTACAACCATTGAATACTCCAAATACAATGGCCCTATTGCTTATAGTATCTGAGAAATAGACTGAACAACAAAAAAATTAAACATTGTTCAACGAACCATGAAAAAGGGTCAAGGTCAGATGAAACCTGCCAGTCAAATATGTACACCTTACAATCATTCCACATGTCAAATATAGTTGATCAACTGCTTTTAGTATATGAGAAATGGACATAATCATGCAACTTAAACCTTGATCACTGATCCATGAAATCAGTTCAGGTGAACACTGTCTGAATTTTTGAGTATCATGCTTGTTAAAAAAAATGTATTTTCCATAATTTTAGTTTGTCAAACTGTTAGGGTTTCAAGTCAAACAAGAACCTCGAACAAAATGTGAACCAATTGTGATGATTGGAAATTAAGTAAATTGTATTATTTGCACCACATTCAATAACTATTTCTGGTTTGATTTTATTCAGGACCATTCATAACAAAAAGTTGTTGAGCCAATGTGCAATTAATCCTGTGGGGCAGACCTAATGAAAATATCCAAAAACATTGAAGCCATAAAATTTTAGGTCAACTTTGCCGTTTGTAAAATTCACAAAATTTAACAGTTCTAAATGATAGGGTAATTATAGGGTATTGCATTGAATTGATAAATTCAACAAGACTTGCCGTTATCTTGATGATATTTTTTCGTTAAATAATCAAGAATTTTCTAAAATATACTGCCAAAATTTACTCAAAGGTACTTACTTTGAATAAATCAAAAATAAACGGTAATAACTGTCCTTTCCTAGATTAGATATTTCAGTTTTAAACGGGAAACTCTACACTAAAATTTACGACAAAAATGACGATTTTAGTTCCCTATTGTTAATTTTCCTTTTTTGGACGGGGATGTTCCTTTGGCACCATCTTACGGTGTTTATATATCACAACTCGTTCGCTATGCCCGTGTCTGTTGTGACGTTTTGGATTTCAATGAATGTAATCTATGTATTATTGGTAAATTATTAAGTCAGGGATTTTGTTACCACAAATTATTTAAAACCTTTACTAAATTCTTCCATAGATATAAAGATTTGGTTTTGAAGTTTTGTTGTACCTGTAGAAAACTTTTTTCAAACGGTATAGCACATCCTAATTTTTACAGAGATGTTGTTTACCGGAGCCCGGAAATTTAGAAACGATCAGGGTAAACTTATCGATTCTTTAAATAAACTTATTAAAAAATGTTACCAATTCAACACTTAATCAGATCTTTGAATATTATTTTTATTGGTATTAGTATTGATTTTGTTATCTGTAAATTAAAATCAAACTAAATATCATTTGTATATACATATGCACATTCATGGCTCTACAATCTGTTGATACCTGTATCTTGGCTTTGCACAAGGTCATGTTTTTCTCGAACTGTTAATGACGTCTTTACACTAAATCCATTGGATGTTGGATGAGTACTGATTGATATTTTAGTCTTAAATGCATGTTTTTTTTTATTAGTAATTGGCTTTGAACTAGCTGTCAGTAAGAAGTTTGAAGGTGCCAACCCTCCCCCTAAGTACTCTCAGATCTGTACTTAGTGTTTTTTGTTGTTGTGGAGATGTATAAATACCCTGCCACGTCCACTGTTTTTGTTAGATGTATTTCTATTTGTATCCATCTGATGTGTTAAGCCTTTTTCAACTAATTAAAACTCATTATCAAACTGACTTAAGCAGAAAACTTAACATTGAAAATTGCTAATTTATTCAAGGTCATTGGACCATAACCTAGGAGGCAGGGCCTCAAAATAGTTGTCAAACTGATATTGATAGTAATGCAACTTTGTATTAAATATCAATGATCTATCACAAGTAGATCCTATCAAAATAACTTAAGCAGAAAAATTAAAACTGAAAATTGCTAATTAATTCAAAGTCACTGGACCATGACCTAGGGGGCAGGGCCTTGAAACAGTGGTCAAACAGTTATAAACTGATAGTAATGCAACTTTATATTAAATGTCAATGATCTATCACAAGTAGTTCCTATCAAACTTATTTAAGCAGAAAACTTATCAATTGTTGACGCCGTTGTCGCCGGAAAAGCAATCCCTATGTCTCGCTTTCAGTGAATTTCGTCACAGGCAGGACAAAAACACAGGAAACTAAAGTGTGACAGACTAATAGATGGACAGGGGAAAAACCTAAAGACCTCCTCAGTTTTACAGATAGGGACTTATAACACAATACCTAATAAATTGTGGCAAATGCTGAATAAGAGAAATGATGCTATTCAATATCTGTATGCTACAAGGAACAGCATTTGATCAGCTCTTCAACGTTCGTATTATGTTCAGATTTTTCAGAATATTTTGGCTTCCAGCATCACTAGACACAAGAGACAATAATTGTTGAAATACGCATCTAGTGCAGTAAAGTTGGTACTGTTTATGTTATCAGGTATCAAGCTGAATTGAACATATTTATGCAATATTTTGAATTGGAATTATCTGCCTTTAGGGAGCTACCATTTGATTTTTATGGGGGGGGGGGGGGGGGGGGGGGGTGGCTAGGATGAAAAATTTTGTCCTGTATTTTTTTGTTGTTGTAATCTCTGTCCTGCCTTTTTATTTTTCAATTTATTCGGTCCTGCCTTTTTTTTTTTTAGTGTATCCCGACTTTTTTTACATAAATTGTCATCCTGTCTATTTTTTTTTGCCAAGTTGCTCATCCTGCCTTTTTTCTTTAACTCAAAACTCCTGTCCTGCCTTTTTTCAAATTTCATCCTAGCCCCACATAAAAATCAAATGGTAGCTCCCTTAAGCTGAATTGAACACATTTATGCAATATTATGAATTGGAATTATCTGCCTTTATTCATAATTGTAGTTGAACTTGAACTTATTTTTAATACAGACAGATTCAAACACCATGCACAACTTAGTTTTTAATAAAACAGTTTTTTTGACAAGTATGGTTATACACATACACATCAATTAGTAACTTGAATAGCTGAGTACATATCATTAACAAAATGTTTTGGTTGACACAGGCATGGATATTCACAAGAATGTTCATTTCACTGCACTCAGTTGTTTGCATTCTCCAAGGTAGGAATGAGGCTTGGTAGATATAGCTACCAATCCAATGACATAAGGAGTTTTGATTACATTTCATGCAATCTAAACCCTGAAAACCTAAAGAAAAAGGAATTCATTCAATAAACTCATCATAGATACCAGGCTTAATATTTTGAATGCCAGATAAGCATTTTGTCTACAAAGACTCATAGACTCAAAAGCCTAGATTAAGGTCTTGTAAATCATGTACCCAGGCATGCTACAAGTTTTACTTTTAAGAAAATAAGATAAAAATACATATATCATTAATCTATTGTATCTGGTGTAATTGTAAGCTGAAATTTCTGATTCTGTCTGTAAACTTGTACAATGAGAGTATCACTAGTCTCTAAGATCTTATAAACTTCAGCCGAAGATTTTATATCCTTATCGTTGATTTTCACAATAACATCACCAGGTTGAATTCCAGCTCTACAAAAAATTACATTGAGAAAGTGATTAAGGTCAAGGTACAGTAATTGGTCTATGTCAAAGATTTTGATAAAATTGTGCATACAACTTTGGCTCGTTGAACTATATAAACTGAAAATCAAAATAATAATGCATTTATCCCTTTTAAATTTATGACATATTACTGAATTAATCATTTCTAAATAGGTGAGCATTTGTATAGAAAGCACACACAATAGGCGAAAAAAATGTTTTAAATTTTTCTTAAAATCATTGTTATTGATACATAAATTTTGTTCTACTCTATTGTTGATATAGGTGTGTTTTGATGAAACAATATTTGTCATAATATGCATCTACTTGGTAGAATGTATTTATTTCCTTCAATTCAAAGGAGTAGGGGCAATAATTCAAAGGAGTAGGGGCAATAAGGCCTAATATTAGTGAAAATTACAAAGTTTCCATACATATTCTTAAATTTGTCCTAACTACACTAAGGAAAAAAGTGTTCAAAGTATTCAGAAAATTAAAAAAAATATTCATATTTAACGAGTTACCATGGCAACAACCCATAAAGAAATTTGTATTAAATTATGTAAATAATTTGTATTTTACTTGTTTTACAACCACTTTTAAGTATATATTAGATTGGAAAGGTATCTGCGCACCCAAGAAACAACTTTATATTTGGTTGAATTGTGTCAATAGTTATAATAAAGCTTCTCTTAAATTATTTTGTTGTTTCTCGGCTGCGCACGATGTTTCAACAAAGGAAATAACAACTGAAAACTGTATAAATTCTGCAGTTTTCTTCATTTTCATGAAAATGGTGCATAATTATGATGTAATTGTGACTTCATAACATACAAAATCTTATGCAATTTATTTATATTTCTTAATTTTATGCATTTCCAAACATTATGTGCATATCTGAAATAGTTTTCAAAAACTTTGTTTTCTTGGGCCAAAACCGGCCCTTAATGCCCCTACTCCTTTAAATTTCCTATCTTGAATATACCAAGCATCTTAGGTTTTTGTGAGTTTGAATACAGTATTAACAGTAATATTTTCTAACCTGTGAGCAGGGGACCCATGTATAACTGTGGGTACTAAAACTCCTGAGGTTATGTGTTGTGGAAAGTTGGGTGCTCTAGACTGTAAATCTGACAGAAATTCTGGAGAGAGTGTAAACATTGTTATTCCTATATAACGATTCTGTTTTGTTGTAACAGCTTTACTTCCCATACCAAACCATCCTTTTTTGGCAGCTGTATAAAAAAGATGATATATTTATAAATACAATGTATAAATAATGGCTACTTCAGTTTGGACCATTAAGAACTTTTTGTCTTTTCGATGATTTACCTTTCAGTCCTAATTTCTTCAATAATGCTTTAAAATTAAATTCTGTAAAATTAGTCTGGGAGGGTATACTCAGGTGCTACAGGAAGATCAGCAGTTCCTACTCCAAATGGTAAAAAGCAATTCCAATAATTTGATACCTTAGTCTGAATTACTTTTTTCTAAAGATAATTTTTAAGATTCAAACAGTATACATGTATTACAAAATAAAACAATATTAGGCAATACTTGCCCCTCTTTTCTAGCTCTTCTGCTTTCCTCAGAAACTCAGCAGCTCTATCTGATGGTATAGCAAATGAAATCCCGGCCATTACATTTAGTGTGTTTATACCAATGGCTTCACCTTTCTGAATAAAAAATAAAATATCATGTTTAGCATATTTGTCAAAATTTTACAATTCAGATAAAATCTCCAAAATAATAATATAAACTTGTTACAAGGACAGCATTTGTAATTCAAATGAAAATTTGGTATTTATGAAGCACTTTTCTGCATTTATGTGCTTAACATCCCTTCTAAAAAATGTTGAAATTTCTGATGTCAAACAATGATGCAGATGACAAAATTTATCCCTATTTTTGATACATTTGGTTTAAATTAAATTCTTAATGCTTAAACTTGACACAAAGATATTGGATTAGAAAACCCTGCTATTTACTTCACTTAAAATAAATTTAAGATACCCACCATGTTTACTAAAGGTCCTCCAGAATTTCCTTTCTGAAATGAAATTAATGCAATGTACTTAACATATGTAGCTGTAAAGCATTTATTTCAAAGTCAGGAAAAGAAAGATATGCATTGTATATAAATGAGATAAAAATCTTATAAAATACTGTAAAACAACTTATTTTTGAAGATGCCTTTTTTTCACTTTTAGCCTTTTCCAACCTAGTAAGCAGTGATTTATTTTTTTCACGATTTTCTAATTTTTCTATTCTTTATTTTTCTTACCCATTATTCTCTATTCTTTAAATTTTATCCCCCCATTATTCTATATTCTTTATATCTTTGACTTGTTATTTTTTTTTTGGTACCCTTATTCTCCAGTCAGGGGTACTACTTGTACAAGTAAAATTTATTTACTTGAAGAAGAAAAAAAAATATACTTATATAAGTTAATTATAATGTTTGAATAATCCCCCCTAAATTTTCTCAAAAATTCACTTGTATAAGTAATTTTTTTTTACAATTCCACAAAAATTCTCAAGTTTTGAGATGTAAAAACATGCCTTTAATGATTTTTCCCAGGTTAGCTCATAATTTTTATTGGAGTTCAATGTTTCATCTCATTAATTCAACAAAGAAACTGATTGCACAAAGATCTTAAGTTATTTGCTCAAGGCCTTCAAAAACTGCTCTTTGGAGGCTTGTAAATGAGCAGTGTTCTGAAGATAACAGACAAGTGAGATTTTCATTGTCCATGAAATTACACTTAAATGATTAGTTAAGACATCTGCAAAGGACAGACAATTTAAAATTCTATTAGTGCAAAGAAGTCCTAAGAATTCAAGAAAAGAAGAATGACTTTTTCACTTATATAAGTAAAAAAATCTGAATGTCTAAGGGATATAACTAAGCCAATTTTTTTTTACCTATACAAGTAAATAAAATACACTTGTATAAGTATCCTACAAATTTACTTATATAAGTATATTAATATTACTTCTTCAAGTAAATAAAAATTACTTGTACAAGTAGTACCCCTGACTGTTCTCTATTCTGTAAAACCCAGTAAGAACCTCATACATACCGTGATTACTGCGTCTGTCTGTATATACTCCATATCACGAACTTCCATTCCCAATTCTCTGCTGCCTCGATTAACAGTACTAATTATACCATGTGTCACAGAATTGTTTAATGTCAAAGGGCTGCCCATTGCTAATACAAATTCTCCTGGTCTTGATGCTGAAGACTTTCCCAATTTTAGCACTGGCAAGTTTTTCTAAACATATAAGTCAGGTGTCATACTTAGTGTGTACATGTTAACATAAGGATTCAGACAAGATTCAATGAATAAACAAGAATATGTGTCCAATAAAAACAAAGCCCAGCTCCCACAGTCTACATGTATCACATTTCCATGTTTAGTAAACCAAGAAATCTGTAAAAAGCCTTATTGAGCATATATTCTAAATTGTTCACTTCAAAAGTTAAGATGTGTACTATTGAAGTTTCTAATTGGTGTTATCAAAAACTACAATTACCCAAACTTTAACCTTCCATAAACCATAATTCTAACCTGATATGGGATGGACAGTTGGATGAACGGACAGACACACAGACCAAAAAACATAATGCCCTTCTGCTATTGTAAAGAATAATAAGTTGTAAAAATGCATTCTTTAAAAGTACTGATTATAGAAAAATGACCCAAAGAAATCAATCAATGCAAGCAAAAAACTGACAATATGAAAAAAAAAAAAAACAATTTTTTATACATGTATTCAGATCTTAATTTATTTTTTACACTAGCTGTCAAAAAGCAACTATCAATATCACATAAAACTAAATTAGATACGAAGGGCAATCAAAAGTAATATTATAACTCGATAACTAAATAGACTGTATTTACATCCGATGCATTGGAACAGCCTTTCTTAAAATTTTGTTTTAAGTCATACATAAAAATCAATGCAAAACAAACTCAAACTAAGCTTTTCAAGGTGGAACACTCTTAAACCCCAGCATCTCCACTCTTTTTAGAAATATCTTGATCAATTGCTGGTACCATACAGTAAATCATGTAGATTTTATTTAGTTATGTTCATTATATAAGTCATATCAGTCCAGCTTAATAATTATGGTGCACTGTAAGATTCTTGCCAATATAACATAAATATTACTTTTCTCTTGCCATTGTAAATTAAAATTTTAACTTAATGCCATTGAATACATGTGCAAACCTTTGGTTTTCAAGGTTTTATAGTGGCAACTTCATATACATGTATATTGAACCTTAAAAACTCCAATTAAAGAAATTTAAGAAAAAATAAAGACAGGAAAGCGGAAATGCCAATTACTAATTTTTGTTATATGTGTTGTTTGGTTGCTGTCTCATGGACATATACCTCACATCTATTTTCATTCATAGCAGTCCACAACTAAAATAACTTTATACTTACTTCATTAATTTTAACAGTAGCCAGATCAGTCACTGAATCAACAGCCTGAACTTGTCCCTTTACTACACGACCGTCCTGTAGCTTCACGTCAACAACTGTTTGTCGGCTTATCACATGTGCATTTGTCAGAACAAGTCCATCCTCACGTACTATAAATCCTGATCCATGAGATTTCACAACACCTTGTCCATATGGATTACTGAAATTCATTAGTTTAAAATTGTTTAATATTTTCTGTTTGTTTGTGAAAAGCCTAAAGTTTGTAATACCAATTTATAAATGTTATATAATAGCAGTTTTACTTAAAAAAAACATATACATCATGTACATGTAACAATGACATGGTTTAAAATATGAAAACATCACTTTATAAATTTCATGTGTCAAGAGTGCTTTTCTAGATTTACCTTCATACAGTTTAAGCTGCAATATAAATCATGCGTGAACATAGGAATCAGTTGTTGTTAAAGAATCAATGTTGATGGTCGTACAATTATCATTTCATACTTTGTCAAATCAAGTTTTGAAGCATTAGGTATTGTAAGTTTCATTGAAGACAAAATTTAGTGTAGAAAACATCAACTGTATATCATCACAACAAAATTGAGAATCATGTTTAATGGACCATTTTATCATTTTACAGTGACAGATTCAGGGGGAGTAAGAACCTGGAGTGAGGGCATATCTCCCCCTCTTTTTGGTTGAAAAATAGATATTTTTTAACATAAAATCATCCAACAAATTTTTCACCTTAATCAGATTGGCTGTATATATATGTAAAGTTTGAGGCAATTATGCCCCTCCCCCTTTATAAAAATCCAGGATCTGCCCCTGAAATATACTTACAATGAAAATTTATGTAGATTGATCTACTGATTAAGGAGGTTACTGTTAAAAATTAGTTTTATTGATCATCTGATCAATCAATATTTAAAACAATTCAATCAAGAACTGTAGATGTTCATTTTTTGTCTACTTTGATTTTATTTCTGTCTTATTGTCCAAATTACCGTATCTTAACTTCAATATAAACTACAGCTGGTTGTGCCATTTCTACAATATCTGCCAGGAAACTGTATGGCATTCTGGGTATATTGTCATCTGAAGGTTCTAAGGCATTCACTATAAATTTGTTTGTGAAAAATTTTCTGTCCTTCAAACAATACACTGATAAACCACAAGCTATACACCCACCACAGATTTGTGTTAATAATTTGGTTAATCTGCTTTGACTTTCAGGATTGTAATATGTATAAGACTTTTGTGAAAGGAATCTCCTGAGTGTTGTTGAGCTGGAAATATTAGATGTATTCCTCAAAAATGTAACACATTTGGTTGAGAACACTCTAAAGTTGGACATCTTGGCTTGCCGCTATTTACAGATTGACTCTCATCATTGAAGCATTACATTCATCTGCAATAAATAAAAATTCCTGAATTATGATATATAAAAATTATATAAACATGATAAAACAGGTGAAAAGAAAATGGATGCCTGGTTTTGGTTTGATTCTGTTAAGAGAATACTTCTTTTTTTATCAAGAATCTTGTTGTCAATTTCTTTCGTTACCTGTACATCTTACAATTTATCCTAAGGTTATTTGGTGCTGATGGCAAATCATTTATAATATCTGCTTTTATTCAGACTTTTAACTTTTAAAAATGCTTGTTTAGACTTTTAAGTATTTGGAATTTGACATCTGGTATAGACACTTGTCTATTGTTGATTACCATATGCTGACCTAGATTTCTTTTGGCTTTTTGTGTCATTGGGTTGCCATCACTTTGGAAATATTCAGGATTTTCTTACGGGTAGCCTTAGCAAAGATAAAATTATGGATATTTTTTATTTTAATGAGTTCCAATGTTCATGGATATATACATGATATAGGAAAACCTTTTTTTTCCTGAATACTTAATTTTGTTGCTCTGACAAATCTGAATCGAATGAATGAATGAATGTGATTTAGAAAGGGGAGATAAGTTGTTTACAAATGTTTAACTGATTACTATTGCTAATCAACATAACTTTCATGACTTTACAATACAGAATATTTCGGTAAAATAACAATAAAACAAGAATGGGTATTAATATTTTTCTTTTTTGCTCCTGAATGGAATTGGTCTAAATATTCCCCACAAACATGACAAAAGAGTATGAGGTAAAAAGTACACAACAACACCAAAATAAAGTAAATCATAAATATTTTAATATCATGATTATACAAGCATTGACAACTAATCTATCTTGTCAAATTTCTCTCATCAGTATGAATTGACCAATCAAAAAAGATTCTTTTTCTTTTTGACAGTTATCGCGCCCCATAATAAAAATGGAATATTGTGTGATGGTGGTGACAAGGTAGAAAAAAGCATCCTGAAGCCTAGAAATTATACAATTTCAGTATCTTCAAAGCATAAGAGGAAAATTCCAATAATCTTAGAAAAATATGAATGTAGTACAACCAAAGGGATATACATAAAAGAAAAGGGAGAAAAATTACTCGACATCAAGTTATATTCCATAAACATCCAGGAATTTTGAAGGGGGGTGTAATTCAATAAAATTGAACATAATTATACCAATTAAACAAATTTTGATGATTTTATGCCAAAAAATGATTTTTTCCAATCAAAAGGGGAGGGGGGTACACCCTCTACTCCTCACCTGAAGATACTGACATCAATCATTAATTAACAGCATGAACAGTTCCAACTGAACATGCTGAACGACTTGCCCGAAATGTGCAGTTATAAAAATTCCTACCAATGAAGCAGTAATTACCCAATCAACTAGGGCCAAACATGTATGACTATACAAAGTAAATATGTATAATTTGAAGATAACAGGATGCATTTAGTTGAACTTTTTGACAAACCTATTAACCATGTTTAATTACTTTAAGGTTCCATCTTAACTTTTTAGCAAATATGGCTGTATTTAAACCACAAATTTCACTCTGAGTACAGACAAACCTGTGCACCTGGAAGAGTTTTAGAGCATGGCTGGACCTACATATATAAAATTTAAATGCATTTTAAGTTTCTGAATAAAAACTTAACTGGATTTTGCTATTCATTTTTTTTGTCCATTCCTGCAGAAGAACAGAAGAAACTTTCCTAGATGCATTGGTTTGTCTGTACTCAGAGAAGATTTTGTGGTTTTAACACAGCCATATTTTTCAATTCCTTTTGATGAACCTAAATATCATATGGAACATGTGGAAATACTCTTCCCTTATGAAACCAACTTCTTAAGAATCAAGCAATTCATTTTTGGTATACCATGCACCATCCTCCATTCCCTCTTTCTGTATAAAAATAAATCGTAGATTGCAATGGTGTCTATTTCTTGTTGTAGATAGAGATGTATTGGGTCCAACAAAGGGCATGCATACAGCCTTACAGGTCCCACACACAGGCATAGCCTAGAGAAGGTTTAAAAAGAGATTTAAATGCCTGCGGCTCTTTTCACAAAAAATCTTAAGAGTAAAAATACTTGTAAGTCATACACTTTTCATTATAACTTACGATCAATTTCAAACGTAGGATGTTTTGTGAAAAGAGTCGCTGGTCTTTGCTACATGAAGACTTAGAACTGATGTTAAGTTGCATCTGAGACATACTATAACACGTATTATTGGATTCTCGGGTTGCATATATCTGAAAAAATTAGGCTGATTGTATTGTTGCCGAATCTTGGTCAACGTGCACAGGCACTTGTCTCTGAAAAAAATCCTATATACCTTTTATATAGGAATTTTTTTCAGAGACGAGTGCCTGTGTCAACGTGCTATAAAGTATGGCTATTCAATCTTGACAGCACTCTACAGTATTTTTGTCTCTATCATCAATACGATTTTTATTTTACCTTTCTCTTCATTTTTACCATAACATATCTAAATAACAGAAAGCTTGTAAAAGAGAGGCAAAAGATACCAAAGTGACATAAATATTACAACAATCGTCCTAATTTATAACTTACGTCTAAATAAAACAGAAGTTTTGATTGGTTGTGAATTAAAAACAGATTCATTTTCGCCATATCACCTGTCGACACTAAGTTTTTCTAGATCGAGACCAACAAAATTACAATCGTGTTTTGTGACCCCGTAAAAATATACAATAGCATAAACAAAATAAAAACAAAACAAAACAAAACAAAACAAAAAAACAAAACAAAACAAAACAAAACAAAACAAAACAAAACAAAACAAAACAAAAACAAAAACAAAAACAAAACAAAACAAAACAAAACAAAACAAAACAAAACAAAACAAAAATAAAACAAAAACGAAACGAAAGAAAACTACAAAACATTGGCTTTTTAATTTGCCGGATTGACATTTTTACTTTTTGACTCTCTATACACTAAACTTTAACACAATCAATCAATTACATTGACAGGTCCTTTGAAAAACCTGCTTGTGATTTTGTTTGCCGCAACTTATATGAAGCCCTCTTCTGAAATAGGCAAATATGCCATATATACTTACTTGAAGTTTAATGAGGTGACTAAAGCTGTAAATGTTCTCCTTGACAACCTCTATACATTTCGACTATGATTATCGACAGGTTTTAGGTATTCAAATAGGCACCAATTGCGCCCCTTTAACAGCAGACTCGTTCATGTATTGTTATAAATCACAGTTAATGGCTCTTCTATGTTTATCGTTCTACATTGTGTTTATCGCTATAAACACAATGTAGAACGGATGCCAGTCGGCTGACATATGTATTGCAGGCCAAAAAAAATCTATGACACGAGCCACTGTGAAATTACTTAGAACCTGTACTAAATTATTTTGCAGAACTTGGAATAGTTAAAAACTTATAAAAAAGATTACATTTTGAACAGTATGATAAGATCTTTGAATATTGCTTTTATCGGTAATGACATCGATTTCATTTTCAATAAGTTAAAACATAACATAATATGTATTGCTATCATGACTTATACATTTCTAGCATTGTACAAGACCATGTTATTCTCAGACTGTTTATGAAGTCTTTACACTAAATCCTCTGGATTTGTACTGATTGATTTTTTGTCTTTGGTACATGAATTTTTATCAGTTGTTGTTGTTGGCTTTGACCTACCTTTCAGTAACTGCGAGTACTCTCAGTTCGGTACTTTGCATCAACAGTCTTTTTGAAATTAAAATGGTAATACTTAACATGTAAACTATGCAAAACATTCAAAATCAACGAGATTGACTCATGACCGAAAGTGCAGGTCCAAATAGCCCCTATGGAAATTAGAAATGCCAGTGCTAATTCAAATGCATACCAAATACCATTGACCTATAATATCGTTACTGGTCTGTTCCTTTAAACTAATCTAGACACAAACTATAACATGTAAACCAAGTAAAACATCTTAAATTAACGAAGCATGACTGAAAGGGCAGGCCAAATAATCTATATAGAAATGAAATATGCCAATGCTTTATACAACTGCAAAGCAAATATCGTTGACTTGTCATAGTAAGTGGTTCTCCTTAAACTGACCTTATCACAAACTTTATGTTACCTATATGCAAAAAAATCCATATTTAATGAACCATGACTGTTCAAAGGGGCGGCGCCATAATATCCACGGAAATGAGACTTATACTAACAAGAGTATACACGCCGAAATGTCTCGCCTGTTTTACACTTATCATTGAATTCATGTTGAAAGTCAGTAACATGAAGGTTCTACTACAAGTATCACATAAACTTGCTTACAGTTAAACTGACAAATTTACGAAAACATATCATTGACCAATGAACCAAGAAAATAAGGTCAAGGTCAGATAATACTGACAGACAGACATATACACCTTACAATTGTTCCATACACCAAACATAGCTGACTATTGCTATTAGTATTTGAATAAACTGCTTCGCTGAGCGCAACTCAGTAAATACGCCCGCAGAGGTCCAACCCTGAACAGTTGGGGCAAAAATGGACACAATATTCAAGCTTGAATCAGGTCTGAATTTGGATTGTAATTAAATATTTGACTTATTATAGGTTTCTGAATAAATGTAGTCAAAGAACTTGAAATTGCATGATTATATGAATTGAATTTATATTCAATTAAAGGTTTCTTGCTGTTGTGCAATATACTTAGTAAATCTGTTGTCAGACTATAAACAAATAAAGTTCAATTAATTCTCAATGTCATATTAGAAATTTATGAAAATAAAAAGGGAGCTTACATCAATAGATATAAACATTTCACAAAAGTTTCATTAGAATTGGTGACAGTATTTTTGAGTTATTGTCCGAAAACTGGAAAATCAACCATTTTTTTAATGAATTAAACCCCATAACTCAGAAATGTAATATGTAAAATTTATAAAATTCTAAAGGGAGCTTACATCAATACATACAAACAATTCACCAAAGTTTCATAAGAATTGCTGAAAGCATTTTTGAGTTTTTGTCCGAAAACTGGAAAATCCCCCCTTTTTTATGAATAAAACCCTGTAACTCGGAAACGTAAAATCTAAAATTAAAAAAATCTAAAGGGGAGCTCATGTCAATAGATATAAACAATTCACCACAATTTTATTGCAAGTTGGTGAAAGCATTCTTGACTAATGGTCCGAAAACGGGAAAATCCCCCTTTTTTTAATGAATAAAACCCCATAACTCGGAAACGTAAAATATAAATTTTATAAAAAACGAAAGGGAGCTCACGTCAATAGATATAAATAATTCACCAAAGTTTTATGCAAATTGGTTAAAGCATTTTTGAGTTAATGTACGACATGTTGACGACGGACAACGATATACCATAATACGTCCCGTAAACGGGCGTATAAAAATCGACCAAAACACAAAAACCTAGCATTGACCAATGAACCATGAAAATGAGGTCACGGTCAGTTGATACCGACTAGACCGAACATGTACACCTTGCATTCATTCCATTCAGCAAATTTAGTTGACCTATTGCTTATAGTACTTAAAAAAAGACCAAAACACAAAAACTTATCATTAACCAATGAACCATGAAAATGAGGTCAAGGTCAGATGAAACCTGCCAGACTGTCATGTACCCCTTACACCACATAAAGTTGACCTAATGCTTACAGTACCTGAGAAACGGACATAATCGCGTAACTTTAACCTTGGTCACTGATCCATGAAATGAGGTCAAGGTCAGGTGAACACTGTCAGACGGACACGTAGTCATTGCAAGGAATCTATATATCAAATATAGTATCCTACTACTCATAACAAGTGAGACATTTTTTTTTCGAGCAGTCACTGAGCCATGAAAATGAGGTCAAGGACAATGGACATATGAAAGACGGAAGCTTCGTAAAATAACATATCTGCATGCAAGATAAGAGGCATCTAGGCCTTCTACCTTCTGAAATATAAAGCTTTATACAAAGTCTACATCGCCGCCGCCGCCGGATAGTAATACTGGTCACACAGGCGAGACAATAAGTTATATACAAAGTATCAGTGACTTACCATTAGTGGTTCCCTTCATTCTGAACTATGGACTTTTAACATGCAAGCTACTAATAGGATCAAATTTCAAAGTCAATAGACCACGACTGTGCCAGCTTTCCAATTGTCATCGACTTACCTTTAGTGGTTCCCTTAAACTGAACCAATTACAAACTTTAATCAATTTTGGGACACCATCGGAAACAGCATGCCCAAGACTTGCTTTTTTTGAATTTGTGAGGGCGAAAGAAAAAGAAATTGTTAGTGTGTTTAGATTCATGTTCCTTTGCCCCTTGTTCCCCATGTCATCAAATTGTTGCAGGACTTCTGTTCGATTAAACGTTGAAAACAAGTTAAACATTAATATCTTCTTACCATGAGAATATTACAGGCTTTTGTTTCGGTTGTTCTATGAGGAGTGTTGTTGGGGCTCTAGTGATAGGGACCTGGGCTTCAAAGGAACGGTGGAGCTCATGTTATTACCCGAATGAAAATGAGTGGCCAAAAGTAAGAGAAAGGAGACAAACATGTAGCCTCTGGAAATGAATAAGGAATTAAACAAGCATGAGAAAATAAAGTGCGAAAACTGATTATTTGCGTGAGTTTTTTAAGTCCGAGGACAATAACACTGCAAATAAATCATCCAAACCAAACAAAATTCAAACTTGATCTGCAACTAGTCATGGCTAAACTATATATCAAATATCAAATCAATATCTTCAATATAATAAAATGCTCCGCAGGGCGCAGCTTGATACGACCGCAGAGGTCGAACCCTGAACAGTTGGGGCAAGTATGGACACAACATTCAAGCTTGATACAGCTTTGCATTTGGATTGTGATTAAATATTTGACACAGCATAGGTTTCTGACACAGAATGAATGTGGTCTAAGAACTTAAAAATTTTAAATTGGACATTCACCTATTATGGTCCAATATCCAAAATCTAAATACATGGTTAGATTCAGCATATCAAAGAACCCCTAGAATTCAATTTTTGATGAAATCAAACAAAGTTTAATTTTGGACCCTTTTGACCTCAATGTGGACAAAGTTGATAATGGGGCCCAAAAATCAAAAATCTAAATACATGGTTAGATTCAGCATATCAAAGAACCCCATATATTCAATTTTTGTTGAAATCAAACAAAGTTTAATTTTGGACCCCGATTTGGACCAACTTGAAAACTGGGCCCATACTCAAAAATCTAAATACATGTTTAGATTCAGCATACCAAAGAACCCTAAGAATTCAATTTTTGTTAAAATCAAACTAAGTTTAATTTTGGACCCTTTGGACCTTAATGTAGACCAATTTGAAAACGGAACCAAAAATTAAGAATCTAAATACACGGTTAGATTCGGCATATCAAAGAACCCCAATAATTCAATTTTTGATGAAATCAAACAAAGTTTAATTTTGGACCCTTTGGACCTCAATGTGGACCAATTTAAAAACGGGGCCCAAAATCCAAAAACTAAATACACGGCTAGATTCAGCATATTAAAAAACCCCAAGAATTCAAGAATAAAACCCCATTGAAATTGGTCAAGAAATAAGCAATTTATACGAAGTATCTTCTTTTGCACAATACTGTGCAATTGAATATTTCTTGCTATTGCGCAATACTGTACAATTGACAATTTCTTGCTATTGCGCAATATTGTGCTATTGGATATTTCTTGCTATTGCGCAATACTGTGCAATTGAAGATTTCTTGCTATTGCGCAATACTGTGCAATTGAAGATTTCTTGCTATTGTGCAATACTGTGCAATTGAAGATTTCTTGCTATTGTGCAATACTGTGCAATTGAAAATTTCTTGCTATTGCACAATACTTATTATATAATAATTTACACATCCTGTTTGGTGTGTATCTCCTACCAAATCATTATTATTTGCTTTTAAACATAAATCAGAAATAACCAACTTAAAATGGAAAATTTTAAAAGAAAAAAAAAAGGAAAAAAAAGAAAAAAAAGGAAAAAAAAAAAATCCCCCCCCCCCAAATTTTTTGAACCCCCTTATGATTCATCACCCCCAAACTCAATCCCAGCCTTCCCTTTGTGGTATGGTACCTTGCAGTACAATTTCAGAGAGATCCATACACTTGAACACAAGTTATTGTCTGGAAACTAGAAAAATGTGTTTTTTGGCCCCTTTTCAGCCCCAAATTCCTAAACGTTTAGGGCAATTACCCCAAAACTCAAACCCAGCTTTCCCCTTGTGATATGGAACCTTGTAATACCATTTCAGAAAGATCCATACACTAACACACGTGTTATTGTCATGAAACTAGAAAAATGCTTGTTTTTTGCCCCTTTTTGGCCCCTAATTCCTAAAATTTTGAGGCAATTACCCCCAAAATCAATCCCAGCCTTCCCTTTGTGGTATGGTACCTTGCAGTACAATTTCAGAGAGATCCATACACTTGAACACAAGTTATTGTCTGGAAACTAGAAAAATGCTTATTTTTGGCCCCTTTTTGGCCCCCAATTCCTAAAAGTTTCGGTAATTACCCCCAAACTCAATTCCAGCTTTCCCTTTGTGATATGGAACCTTGTAGTACAATTTCAGAAAGATCCATACACTTACACACAAGTTATTGTCATGAAACTAGAAAAATGCTTGTTTTTTGCCCCTTTTTTGGCCCCTAATTCCTAAAATTTTGAGGCAATTACCCCCAAAATCAATCCCAGCATTCCTTTTGTGATATGTAACCTTGTGGTACAATGTCAGAGAGATCCATACACTAACACACAAGTTATGTCTGGAAGTTACAAAAATGCTTATTTTTGGCCCCTAATTCCTTTACTGTTGGTACCATAACCCCCAAAATCAATCCCAACCTTCCTTTTGTGGTATACAACCTTGTGGTAAAATTTAATAGAGATCCATTCACTTAAACAAAAGTTAGAGTGCGAAAACCAATGTGTCTTCGGACGACGACGACGACGCCAACGTCATACCAATATACGACCACAAAAAATTTTTTGCGGTCGTATAATAAAATGCTCCGCAGGGCGCAGCTTGATACGACCGCAGAGGTCGAACCCTGAACAGTTGGGGCAAGTATGGACACAACATTCAAGCTTGATACATCTCTGAATTTCGATTGTGATTAAATATTTGACACAGCATAGGTTTCTGACACAGAATGAATGTGGTCTAAGAACTTAAAAATTTTAAATTGGACATTCACCTATTATGGTCCAATATCCAAAATCTAAATACATGGTTAGATTCAGCATATCAAAGAACCCCAAGAATTCAATTTTTGATGAAATCAAACAAAGTTTAATTTTGGACCCTTTTGACCTCAATGTGGACAAAGTTGATAACGGGGCCCAAAAATCAAAAATCTAAATACATGGTTAGATTCAGCATATCAAAGAACCCCATATATTCAATTTTTGTTGAAATCAAACAAAGTTTAATTTTGGACCCCGATTTGGACCAACTTGAAAACTGGGCCCATAATCAAAAATCTAAATACATGTTTAGATTCAGCAAATCAAAGAACACTAAGAATTCAATTTTTGTTAAAATCAAACTTAGTTTAATTTTGGACCCTTTGGACCTTAATGTAGACCAATTTGAAAACGGAACCAAAAATTAAGAATCTAAATACACGGTTAGATTCGGCATATCAAAGAACCCCAATAATTCAATTTTTGATGAAATCAAACAAAGTTTAATTTTGGACCCTTTGGACCTCAATGTGGACCAATTTAAAAATGGGGCCCAAAATCCAAAAACTTAATACACGGTTAGATTCAGCATATTAAAAAACCCCAAGAATTCAAGAATAAAACCCCATTGAAATTGGTCAAGAAATAAGCAATTTATACGAAGTATCTTCTTTTGCACAATACTGTGCAATTGAATATTTCTTGCTATTGCGCAATACTGCACAATTGACAATTTCTTGCTATTGCGTAATATTGTGCTATTGGATATTTCTTGCTATTGCGCAATACTGTGCAATTGAAGATTTCTTGCTATTGCGCAATACTGTGCAATTGAAGATTTCTTGCTATTGTGCAATACTGTGCAATTGAAAATTTCTTGCTATTGCACAATACTTATTATATAATAATTTACACATCCTGTTTGGAGTGTATCTCCTACCATATCATTATTGTTTGCTTTTAAATATAAATCAGAAATAACCAACTTAAAATGGAAAATTTTAAAAGAAAAAAAAAAGGAAAAAAAGAAAAAAAAAGGAAAAAAAAAAAAAATCCCCCCCCCCCCCAAATTTTTTGAACCCCCTTATGATTCATCACCCCCAAACTCAATCCCAGCCTTCCCTTTGTGGTATGGTACCTTGCAGTACAATTTCAGAGAGATCCATACACTTGAACACAAGTTATTGTCTGGAAACTAGAAAAATGAGTTTTTTTGGCCCCTAATTCCTAAACGTTTCGGGCAATTACCCCCAAACTCAATTCCAGCTTTCCCTTTGTGATATGGAACCTTGTAGTACAATTTCAGAAATATCCAAACACTTACACACAAGTTATTGTCATGAAACTAGAAAAATGTTTGTTTTTTGCCCCTTTTTTGGCCCCCAATTCCTAAAATTTTGAGGCAATTACCCCCAAAATCAATCCCAGCATTCCCTGTGTGATATGGAACCTTGTGGTACAATTTCAGAGAGATCCATACACTTGAACACAAGTTATTGTCTGGAAACTAGAAAAATGCTTATTTTTGGCCCCTTATTCCTAAACGTTTCGGGCAATTACCCCCAAACTCAATTCCAGCTTTCTTTTTGTGATATGGAACCTTGTAGTACAATTTCAGAAAGATCCATACACTTTCACACAAGTTATTGTCATGAAACTAGAAAAATGCTTGTTTTTTGCCCCTAATTCCTAATATTTAGAGGCAATTACCCCCAAATCAATCCCAGCATTCCCTTTGTGATATGGAACCTTGTGGTACAATGTCAGAGAGATCCATACACTAACACACAAGTTATGTCTGGAAGTTACAAAAATGCTTATTTTTGGCCCCTTTTTGGCCCCTTATTCCTTAACTGTTGGTACCATAACCCCCAAAATCAATCCCAACCTTCCTTTTGTGGTATTGAACCTTATGGTAAAATTTCATAGAGATCCATTCACTTAAACTAATGTTAGAGTGCGAAAACCAATGTGTCTTCGGACGACGCCGGACGAGACGACGACGACGACGACGCCAACGTCATACCAATATACGACCGCAAAAATTTTTGCGGTCGTATAAAAATAAGGAGGTGTGGTATGATTGCCAATGAGACAACTATCCACTACAGTTCAAATGAAGTTGAAAGCATGATGAACTAAATGGGGAATGTGTCCATGGGACACAGATGATGCCCCTGCTTGCATACAACATTATAAAGGAACAGTAAAAGTGACGCTATCAAAATTCGAACTTGATCTGATTTTTGTGGTAATAAGCATTGTGTATAAGTTTTATATTTAGTTGAGGCAAACTTAAGTTAGTGAATGGAAACGAAAAATTCAGCTATTTTTCCATTTGTGAAGGGGCATGACTCTTAAAGGGTAAAAGTGACACCACCAAAATTCAAGCTTGATTTGTGTTTTTTGGTAATAAGCATTGTGTACAAGATTCATTACATTTGGTTTAGGCAAACTTAAGTTAGAAATGGAAACTTAATTTTTCCATTTGTAAAGGGGCACAACTCTAGAAAGGTAAGTGACGCCACCCAAATTCAAACTTGATGTGTTTTTTGTGGTAATAAACATTGTGTACAAGTTTCATAACATTCGGTTGAGGCAAACTTAAGTTAGAGAACGTAAACCAATTTCAGAGTATAGACGGACAAGGGTAAAACTTAATGCCCTCTCTGCTATGGCTGGGGCATAAAAAAAAATGCGGAAAGCTGTTTACTTGCCTGAATTTTCTATGTCCAAAGACCATAACTCTGCACAAAATCATCTGACCGGAACAAAATTCAAAATTTATCTGTAGCTGGTCATGATAAAGCTATATACCAAATATCAAATCAATATTTTCAAGCACGAAGAAAAAAAGGTGTGGAAAACTGATTTGCTGGACTGACAGATGAACAGATAGATGAAGTGCAAACCTAAAGTCCCCTCCTACTTCGTCGGTAGGAGGCTAATTAGGAAAAAGAATTATTGATCCTAAATTTCATTATTTTTATCCCTTGGGTTTATGTTACCCTTATGAGTAGTAAATGTTTATACTTATTATTAAAATGTTAAAATTCAGGGGTGCAGAAAAAACATTTAAAGACCAGGAGACGGAAGATATTGAAACAAGGCAACCACATCAGGGTAGGAAACTCACTGGAAATGTCTACCAGACCACAGGGCTGGCTGCATAAAAAAATTACCTGTCCTGATCAAAATTTACCAGCCCTGAAAATTAATGCAATAAAAATCCAACCCATTTTCCTTCAAGATTCTAAATTATGTTTTTGTGTTTTGAGATGTTTTAATGACTAGAAGTATTATTAGATAAACTTGAGGATTTTTTGTGATGAAAATGACTTAGTACTGCTTTTGTATACACACTGCAACAAGACTTACAAAGTGCACATTTAAGCCTAATGACCATTTGTTCAGAAGCAAGGTGTGATTTCATTTTTTAGAATTTGGGGTGGGCACTGGGGGGTGTTAAGTTTGTCTTCAGTGTAATTCAGCATGCCTGTGTTTGTACCTTTGTTCCACAAAATTACTTTTAAGCAAATAAAAATTTGTACTTTCAATTTACTCTAATATTTATTTTTTATTTAATAAATGCGATCGCGATTGGACGATTCGATACCAACTAGCCAATGAGTGCGGATCTTACAAACAACAGGTATCACCATGTTCTCTGAAGAAATCGCGTGGAAACACCTGGTAGTAAAAGGTTAATTGGCAGTCATGATTCCTACGTGCTGTTATGAAGGGGGTAATACTGAGAACTCATTCCAAAAATAGAAAAAGGTAATCCCAACCACCTGCAAAAAATAGACTGTCCACCGGACTGTTGAAATTTAATTTTTGACCGCAAGATCGTAACATAGGCAGTCTCGGACGGGCTATAATTTCCAACTCTGAACCACATATGGTATGCTTATTCAGTAAATGACTTTCTTCTGTATTATCACTTGGATCAGTACTGTATTGCACTTGAAAGCAGTGTTAGCTGGTAGATTCTTAAAGGTGGATGTATCTGTTTTCCAATTTCAAAATCTACTTTAGAAACAAGAAACTACTATTAAAGTTCTTGTAAGGTTTGTTTGATGGAGTCTTTTACAGCTTTTCTTCAAGTGTAATAGTTATTTTCTATTGTTGAAGGTCTTACTATTTACTTTCTTTATAGTTTTTAGGACTTAGAAAAATTGTATTTTCAAAATACTTGATTTCATTGTTTTAAGAAATTCTACATAAGAGCGAATAAGAAATTCACATATTTTTTTTTTTGAATGGAGGGATTTGCATTCAGAAATTTGTAAATACATGTAGGAATATGACCAAAGACAAACATGATACACAAAGGGACAAGTGACAATACAACACACTTTCACAACTTGTTTTGGCAAAACAATGTTTCCCTAAGCAATGATCTATACACCTATTAGCAGGCATTCGTAAGAAAACAAATATAACTGACAACAGATTTATTTATAACAATATATCATCTATAATTGTAACAAAATACAATTCAAAATGATGAATGGAAAAACCATTCTATATGAAGTTTGCAGTAAAACCCGCTTATTCATATAATTCAATCTTACAAAATACATGTCAATTTTCTACACACATTTGAAACTATTTTACAGACAACACAACACTTTTGTGGTATATAATGTATTGGAAAGCTCGGTACTCTATAAAATATCAATAAAATATCAATTTATATTCCTAAAAGAAAAGTCCATTCTAAATTTATTCAGATGAGCCATAATTTCAAAGGTGAAATCAAACCAAACAGTATCCTTGAAAGGAGTGACCAATTACCCAATTACTGATTAAAAATTATAAGAACTTGCATGTGCAGCATTACCTTCATAGTATAATTTTTAATATTTTCATTATTGACAAATCTGTAATGCTGTGATTAATACATAACAACATCTATCTACCTTTGTCTTGTTTTGATTATATAACATTTAGTATTTTTAAAAGATACATAGGTTTGAATTTTTCCCCTGTAGAATTTTACATGGAATATTTGTTATGCAAAATTACTGGAAAATATTTCCAGTGAACAAAATATCGAGATATAGCTTATCAACTTTCTTTTAACATGTTGTGTTGCCTCTAACATGTCTAAACAAAATACCTGTTTATTTACCAAACAATTAAATTCAGTCCTGTTTGATTCCTAATAAGGCTAATATTTTTATCATAGTTTAATAGACAATCAGTTGTTACAATTATATTTTAAACATCTGTCGAAGATGTTATGTGCATCAACCAACAGAATTTTATATATATTTTTGATCACTTAATTCTTTGTTAACAAATAAAACTAAAACTACAGGAATATTGCACATTCAAGAAAATAATGTACATTATACCTAAATATCATAGCACTTTTGTTTGAAAAAGTCAACATGAACACCAGTCTTACAAAAGACACCAATACAAAATTTAAAGAATGTGCATTTCAAAAATCAATTTCTGTTCAGTGGTGCTTAAAACTGAATGCATTAAACCCTAAATTATACCATAAGTAGCCAAGGACCAAATACCCTTGGATTCTATCAAATTTTATGTCTTTTTGAGAACTAAATTCAATATCATATCAGCCATGATGAACTCATTACTATATTCTTTAAATCAAAATCACATTTTCTACTGTTTGTAATATTTTCAGAAATTTTTTTTTACATTAAAGCAATTTAAGCATGATTTCAACTTGGAAAGTAATCTGCCTTCAGATTTAATTTAAATGCAATGAATCCAGACGAAAGCTGCTAAGTTATGTTCAGATAAACAGTCTTCTTATTTATATGGTAGTCTTATACAAATTTATTATAATTTTAATGTTTAAAAAAACCAATATAGCCATTTCACCAGATGATCAACTGACAAGAATATCTTTTGCAATCCACAAATGCAATTAGTTTGAGAAAGTTGGTCCAATGTAACAAAACCAACCCCATCAGATCATTTTGTTGTATAATGATAAATGCTTGCTCCAACAGTCAAGTGATTTAAGTCTGTAGCACGGCAATACAATCAGCTGTAATGATCTACTCCATATCCAGTAAGTTATATTATCTACTCCAGATCCTTTAAGTTTCTAATGGACCCAGGAGATTCTGGCTTAGAGAATCTACTCTAGATCCTGCAAGTTTCTAGTGGACCCAGTAAATTCTGGCATAGATAATTTACTCCAGATTCTGTGAGTTGTATGATCTACTCCAGGTCCTGCAATTTTCTAGTGGACCCAGTAAATTCTGGTATAGATAATCTACTCCAGATCTTGTAAGTTTATAGTAGACTCAGTAAATTCTGGTATAGAAGTATTGTCATGTAAAGGCGTACACGAGGTCACTGGCAGGTCAGGAGAAATCTCTTGGTCTTCACAGTACATATCCATATTTGGTGGGTCATCCTTTAAAATAAAAATTTTGGAACAAATGTACACATATAATTTATCAAATTTTAAGTCAAGTTTTTGAATGAATTTTGTTGAAAATATGGATCTGCGTATTTAAATAAGTGCAAACTTGTAGAGAAGTACCATTACTGCAATAATCCTTTGTTCCTATTAAGCTGTCACTTGTACTTTTTTCTTGGTATTATGCTTTATTGATTCACTTCAACCTCTTCTTGCACCATATTTCTTTTTGTCTACGGAGAAGTTGTGACTTTTCTATAGTTCATATTTTTTAATCAAGCCAAAGAGGCAGGACAATCATTGCTACAAATTTTAGTAGTGTCATGCCATGCATTTTGACAAGTTAAATACATTTCTGATCTAGGATTACTGAGTTACTTTAGCAGCTAATTGCTCACATTAAGTTCACTAATCCTATACTATTGATTTATTTATTTTCGTGGGTATCAATTTTCATTGATTGTTTCATATATATTTGATTTCGTGGTTTAGCCAGGTCAGCTTACAAAGCCTATTGAAAATTGGCTGAATATTCAAATTTGTGGTCCACCGTTTCTTACAGAATCTACTAAAATTGGTATCCCATGAAAATAATGAATCTACAGTACATGTACATTCAATGACACCCTAAAGAGTACCCACTGATAATAAACTGTTGACACAGAGATAAATTCGGAAAAGACAATCTGATGGACATCAACATTGCTAATTAATTCAATGTCGCTGGACCATAACTTGAGGGCAGGGCCTCACATGGTCAACAAATCGAGATGTACCGACAGTTATGTAACTTTATAGAAAATATCCTCATCTATTGTAAGTAGTGACAACTTAAGCAGAAAACTCAACATTGGTAATTGCTTAATTGAAAGTCGCTGGACAATGACCTAGGGGCACCACCTCAAAATAGTCGTCAAACCGATATGAACTGATAATAATGCATCTTTATAGAAAATATTATTGATTTATCACGAGTAGTTCCTATCAAACTAACTTGAGCAGAAATCTTAACATTAAAATTTGCTAATTAATTCTGTCACTGGACCATGACCTAGGGGGCAGGGCCTCAAAATAGTCGTTTAACTGGTATGTACTGATAGTAATGTTTCTTCATAGTAGTTCTCATCAAACTAATTTAAGCAGAAAACTTAACAATTGTTGACATCAATGATGTTGCCGGAAAAGCAATATCTATGTCTCGCCTTCGAAGACTTTCGTTGCAGGCGAGACAAAAACTATCTAAAAGAATATAGAACTTCCAGGTCATGAACTGTCTACAAGTATACTCCATAATCTATGAGGAAGCATAAATCTATTTAAATTTTCTTTTTTCAGAATTTAAGGTATTAACTATTTTTTTTTTTAAATATTAAAAATTTTAATGATTTTACATTCAAGCAATTACTGAAGTCAAAATAATGGACTAAATTACACAAAATCTTGACTGTGTAATTGTACATACCTCCTGTAAACTTATTGCTCACCTGTAATAGCTGGGTCTGTAGATACAACACCCCTGTCTCTGGATCTCGGAATGTAATCCCTCTTGATGTCATGCCATCACCTGATGTGAAAGAATTAGTCATGTAGTTATTCTTCTCTGCTGTGTCTGCAAGGATAAAATACAAAAAATATATATAAATCTATTTTTTTGTGATTTCTTTCCAATAACCCACGACACCACAAATGTGTGAAATTGGTCTGTCTTCAGGGGTAAGAAAGTGAGCCATTGTGATGATGATGAATTTCTGACAAAATTTGAAGAGCAATCAAAATGATCTGCACCTGGTCACAACTTCACTGTAAGTGAATATGCATGAACTATTTGACATAGGATCTTTAAAAATTAACAAAGTTATAAATGTTCTTTGTTTACCTTGGAATGAAGTGTCGGCAGGTACTGAGGATGATGCCTCCTTATTTCTTCTTTTCTTTGCTCTCTCACTCATCAGATGGTTACCATGGTAATCTGTCCTTGCTGAACCACCTGATTTACTATTTGACATTGTTCCTAAAATTTAAATATTTATTTATCTGAGTATTACCAGATTGTAAAATTTTCATGTTCTGTTTTAGGCAATGAAGTGAGTTGATGCATTAAAATATTTGATATATTGAGCTCCCAAAAGTTGTGGTCTCCAGCAAATCTGACAAAGGTTCTTCCATAGATGTGTGTCATGTCAACTGAACTGATATATATTTATATTGTTACTTTTCCAGCAAGCTGTTTATTTATTTATCATCCTTTATTTTTTTCTTAAAGCAGTTGAAATTTTATCATAATGCTAATTTTTTTTCCTTCATCCTATTCGCTATTTTACAAATGTGACATCATGCTAAAATATGATATTACTAAAATTGAATCGTAATTTCCTGTTGATATGCACATCTACATAGTATGTCCTTATTATCTACAAAGTTTCATGAAATTCTGTGTTGTGGTTTCAGAGGAGTTGCGATGACAAAGTGTTGCAGTAATACATTGAAGCAAATAAGTTCAAAGGGGCGTAACTCCTAGAAAAAAATAAAATGCTCCGCAGGGCGCAGCTTGATACGACCGCAGAGGTCGAACCCTGAACAGTTGGGGCAAGTATGGACACAACATTCAAGCTTGATACAGCTCTGAATTTGGATTGTGATTAAATATTTGACACAGCATAGGTTTCTGACACAGAATGAATGTGGTCTAAGAACTTAAAAATTTTAAATTGGACATTCACCTATTATGGTCCAATATCCAAAATCTAAATACATGGTTAGATTCAGCACATCAAAGAACCCCAAGAATTCAATTTTTGATGAAATCAAACAAAGTTTAATTTTGGACCCTTTTGACCTCAATGTGGACAAAGTTGATAATGGGGCCCAAAAATCAAAAATCTAAATACATGGTTAGATTCAGCATATCAAAGAACCCCATATATTCAATTTTTGTTGAAATCAAACAAAGTTTAATTTTGGACCCCGATTTGGACCAACTTGAAAACTGGGCCCATAATCAAAAATCTAAATACATGTTTAGATTCAGCATATCAAAGAACACTAAAAATTCAATTTTTGTTAAAATCAAACTAAGTTTAATTTTGGACCCTTTGGACCTTAATGTAGGTGTAATACCACCAAATCATAGTACGTCACATCCGGTTGCATACGAAAATAGGTCAAAAAAAAATATTCCCTTGAATTTGACAGTTGTAGGTAATTGATCCTACATTTCATTGCAGTAAAACATTTCTGGGTCATAAACATATATCTTGGGTATTTCAAAGCACCATTATTTTTTTATTTGGGGTTTCTATAGAATATTTTGGAAACTTGAGGTTACATGGTTACTAAAGCTTGTACACAGGTTAAAAAAGGGGGAAGATTTGATTGGTTAACTTCCAGTGATGGTTATTTTCTTATATGCAATGAAATGTTATGTGAAATTTTTTCTATAGTACTGGACAGGATCAAACTTTACTCATGCCAAGTATTTCTTTATTTGAAACAAAGATAAATTCTGCACAATTTTTTGAAAAGTGCAAATTTAACAAAGACTAATAGGGGAAAATCAATGGTGGTATTACACCTAATATGGGAAGCTGTACATGCACCTTTGACCTTGTGAGTACTCTCATGTGTTAAAATTTCTTGCTATTTAAGTGAAATATTACTAATAATGAAATATTCTGAGTGGATTAAGTCTCCAAAACACATTTTATGAGAAAATTTCCTTGAAATAGGACTTTACCATGAATATTAGTTGACAGAATAAGCCATACTTAGAGTTTTGGGGAGCTTTTTCTCCTTTTTTCTTATATTCTGCTATACTAGAAAATTTTTCCTAAGAAATACTTTAATAAATATATAGTTTTAAGTAAATGAAATTATTTTTAAAGCAGTAACAACAAATTATTCACCAAAAGAGAAGCTTTTTATGTCCCTCTCTGGAACGCGGCGTAAATTTAAGTTTTACGTAAGGACTTATTGAAACCTCCTTGGAGACAGTAAACTTTTATCTGGATAGTTCATTCAGCTTGAAAACTTCATTTAATCATTTATTATAACATTTCTATCATAAATGAGTGTAAGTTACCCCAAAATTTTTATTTATTGGCCTATAAAGTAGAAATTCTGAGGAAATGAGAGGTATAAATGGACCAAAAGAGACCTTATAAGGAAGACAAAGAGGTCCATTAGTAGTATTTATCATCCTGAAGTCATCTTTTGTATCATATTCAACTGTTTGTAGGCAGATGAGATAAATATTTGATCATTTATTGGTCCACACTATATTCTATCATGATGCGGCTTGGTTTGGATTTTTCGAAGAAATTTAGCTCGAATCGCTGTAGATGTCGTCTTACATTATACTAGATTTTTCTCAAACTATTGAACTGATTATGACAAAACTTGACAGGAATGCTAGAAATAACCAGTATTACAAAGGAAAAAAGTCCCATTCAATTTATTTAACAAAAAAGTCTTCTTTAGGTGTAATACCACCAAATCATAGTACGTCACATCCGGTTGCATACGAAAATAGGTCAAAAAAAAATATTCCCTTGAATTTGACAGTTGTAGGTAATTGATCCTACATTTCATTGCAGTAAAACATTTCTGGGTCATAAACATATATCTTGGGTATTTCAAAGCACCATTATTTTTTTATTTGGGGTTTCTATAGAATATTTTGGAAACTTGAGGTTACATGGTTACTAAAGCTTGTACACAGGTTAAAAAAGGGGGAAGATTTGATTGGTTAACTTCCAGTGATGGTTATTTTCTTATATGCAATGAAATGTTATGTGAAATTTTTTCTATAGTACTGGACAGGATCAAACTTTACTCATGCCAAGTATTTCTTTATTTGAAACAAAGATAAATTCTGCACAATTTTTTGAAAAGTGCAAATTTAACAAAGACTAATAGGGGAAAATCAATGGTGGTATTACACCTGTAGACCAATTTGAAAACGGAACCAAAAATTAAGAATCTAAATACACGGTTAGATTCGGCATATCAAAGAACCCCAATAATTCAATTTTTGATGAAATCAAACAAAGTTAAATTTTGGACCCTTTGGACCTCAATGTGGACCAATTTAAAAACGGGTCCCAAAATCCAAAAACTTAATACAGCATATTAAAGAACCCCAAGAATTCAAGAATAAAACCCCATTGAAATTGATCAAGAAATAAGCAATTTATAAGAAGTATCTTCTTTTGCACAATACTGTGCAATTGAATATTTCTTGCTATTGCGCAATACTGTACAATTGACAATTTCTTGCTATTGCGCAATATTGTGCTATTGGATATTTCTTGCTATTGCGCAATACTGTGCAATTGAAGATTTCTTGCTATTGCGCAATACTGTGCAATTGAAGATTTCTTGCTATTGTGCAATACTGTGCAATTGAAAATTTCTTGCTATTGCACAATACTTATTATATAAAAATTTACACATCCTGTTTGGTGTGTATCTCCTACCATATCATTATTATTTGCTTTTAAATATAAATCAGAAATAACCAACTTAAAATGGAAAATTTTAAAAGAAAAAAAAAAGGAAAAAAAGAAAAAAAAAAAAAAAAAAAAATCCCCCCCCAAATTTTTTGAACCCCCTTATGATTCATCACCCCCAAACTCAATCCCAGCCTTCCCTTTGTGGTATGGTACCTTGCAGTACAATTTCAGAGAGATCCATACACTTGAACACAAGTTATTGTCTTGAAACTAGAAAAATGCTTATTTTTGGGCCCTTTTTGGCCCCCAATTCCTAATCATTTCAGGCAATTACCCCCGAACTCAATTCCAGCTTTCCCTTTGTGATATGAAACCTTGTAGTACAATTTCAGAAATATCCAAACACTTACACACAAGTTATTGTCATGAAACTAGAAAAATGCTTGTTTTTTGGCCCTTTTTTGGCCCCTAATTCCTGAAATTTTGAGGCAATTACCCCCAAAATCAATTACAGCCTTCCCTTTGTGATATGGAACCTTGTGGTACAATGTCAGAGAGATCCATACACTTACACACAAGTTATTGTCTGAAAGTTACAAAATGCTTATTTTTGGCCCTTTTTGGCCCCTAATTCCTTAACTGTTGGTACCATAACCCCCAAAATCAATCCCAACCTTCCTTTCGTGGTATTGAACCTTATGGTAAAATTTCATGGAGATCCATTCACTTAAACTAAAGTTAGAGTGCGAAAACCAATGTGTCTTCGGACGACGCCAACGTCATACCAATATACGACCAAAAATTTTTTAATTTTTGCGGTCGTATAAAAAATGAATCGTAATTTCCTGTCGATATGCACAACTACATAGTATGTCCTTATTATCTGAAAAGGTTTCATGAAATTCTGTTGTGTGGTTTGAGAGGAGTTGTGATGACAAGAAACAGGACTGACGGACTGGTCAAAAACATTATACCCTTCGCAAAAAATTTGCGTGGGGTATAATAAAGCAACTTTGATGATCAATGTTTATCTATTTTGAAATGATTTAATAGTTGTATTACAAGTTTACCTTTTGTCTTTGAGCTAGGTGAGGGTGTCACGATCGAGTCAGTAGTTGTGGTGGCCATCTGATCCTGTCGTTCCATGGAAGATAGGATCTGGTTGATGACATCAGGACTAATCTGTTGTACATCACCACTATCTGTAGTAATGAATGATGTTTCTGAAATGCCTGCAAATAGATAAATTGCTTTAATCATTATCATCTAGCAATTAAAGTACAGTTTATCAACAATAAAATAGATTCATGTCCTTATTTGTTGACAGCTTATTAAAGTCAGTGCAAATTTTTAATAAAAAATAAACATCTTTGTCGTCTGAATCTCCAACAGGCGCTTCAAATTTTCTGATTTCTATAAACATGTTCAATTCAAGATTTTCATCCTTTAACAAGACAGTTTTAAAATCAAAGGTGTCCCTCATTGCTCGTTTGAAGGTAAAGGAATTCCTTGGTAGTTCTGATTCATTTCAAACAGTCTTAAACCATGAAAAACTCTACATTCATTGCAACACTAACAGAGAATAGGTGATACAAGTACAAATGACTAGCAAGGATACCTAAGAATAACGCTGATTTTAATGTTTATCTAAATGTTGGACACAAAAACATCTGTTTTGCCCCATCAGATTTATTGAAAAAAAATAATTAAAAGAATTGTTCTCGTCACCCCTCTAATTCTATCTGAAAAATTCTGCAAAACATTTTTTTTTGGTGTGGCCATATTAAGTCATTTATTCTAATAGTTATCAAAGGTACCAGGCTTATAATTTTGATACGCCAGACGCGCGTTTCGTCTACATAAGACTCATCAGTGACGCTCAGATCAAAATAGTTGAAAAGCCAAACAAGTATAAAGTTGAAGAGCATTGAGGACCCAAACTTCCAAAAAGTTGTGTCAAATACGACTAAGGTAATCTTTGCCTGGGATAAGAAAATCCTTAGTATTTCGAATAATTTTTACGTTTGCAAAAGAGTTAATTTATAAAAAAAAAAAAAAAAAAAAAATAGGTAGTTTTCTGTTGAGGGCTATTCCAGAAAAAAATGTATGGGGGGGGGGGTTTTGGAAGGCACTTTTTTTTAATGCCCATGACCCATACAATTTGATTTTTTTGGCGACCCATAACCCATATAATTAAATAGAGGTTTGATACCACCACCCATCTAATTCAAACAAAAAAAAAAGAAAGTCAATACAGCAGTGTAAGAAATTGATATGGTCTACTTAAAAACTAGTATATTTTTTAAGTATGTATGTCTTAATGACTTTCAACACAACCATTGTAGAATTAGGATACTAAGGCTGAAAAATTTCAATCTTCAGATCTCCTTTTGTACTATTATATAATCTATATCAAAATATAAAGGGTAGATTCCAACTGTGGTATGGCTTTTTCAACTGTAAAAAGGGTTAGGAGTTTCTAAGCCAAAAATCCAGAAATCACCACTTTTGTGTAAAAATTCCCCTGCACCAAATTAACAAAAATTCCATGAAATAATTTACAAAGAAGGCATTGGAAGAAGGCATTGCAGGAATAATCTGCGTAAAATTTTCAGCAACACAAACAAATGGAAGTTTATAACGACCTTGACTGGCTTCACAAAATTTACTGCCAGTTGGTATATTTCTTATAATTACAATATTCAAATCTAAAATAATGGTCTATTAAGAAATTTTTTATTTCAATAAAATGAAGTTTTTCAAAACAAAAAATTCAAAGCTGGAATCCTTTTCATTAAAACATCATTCTCTTGCAGTTGAAAAGTAAAATATTTTTTTTGTGTATTTTAATAATCAGTAAAACGGATTTTAAAGAAAATCCATTTTAAGGGGAAATAACTCCACATAAAAAATAAAAAAACATAAAAATTTTCCGAGATTCATTACTGTTTCATCACCTTTTATAAAGCTATATTTTATTTTATTTATATACAAAAGCTTCCAAATCTTAATCAGTTAATGTACAACCACCCATCTAATTAAATTGTGGAGAAGAACAACTACCCACAGAATTACATTTGCTCCAACCACCACAACCCATGCAAAAAAAGATAAACTGCTGTCCAACCCTCCCATACATTTTTTTCTGGAATAGCCCTGATATGAAATCAAGAAAACCTGATTTTAGATTGAGACCATTTTTCACATCACTACATTAACTAACTGCTTAAGTTACTGGTGAACACTAAATGCAACTTCTAGTATTCATCACTAGAAAACTACCTCATTATATCAGTAATTAATCTTACCAGAAGACGCTATAAATTCAGATGGATCTATCATCACTTGTCCAGAGGAAGTTTCTTGGACTGGGGCATTCTGAGGACAGTCTGTATTGGTCACTTCCGTCTGACCCTCTGGAACTGGAAAAAAATAAAGATGGAAATTTAAGAGAGAATCTTTGTGTTGTCAGTTTTTTTGACAAATTTTTGTGGGTTAGGGTAGTTGCCAAAATTATATTCAAAAGTTTGACCATCAGAATAAATGGTGTATATTATATCTCCCCTACCTCCTGGAATGGTATTCAGATTATTAGTTGGTTAGGACATTTTGTAAGTTGCACAAACTGTATACTTTGCATGTTTAATTTGTCCCATCTGTTATATACTGTTTGGTATCTTGGTCTTAATTGATTATTTACTATACATTTTCCATATTTTTTTCTTTTTAGGAAATTAAAATTTATACCATGATTACTCTAGTTTAAATTATACTTGTCTAATTAGTTTATTTATCAGATTTCTAAATAATTTCATTCTTCTTGAGAATTTATTTTGATATCCTTTTTTTTCACAGTAGAAATGATGCTTTCTATTTCTAATAACTTTGTACTGAATTTCAGAAAATCTAAAAACACACAAAAATGTTGTAGCACATAAATCAGTATCACACATCTTATTATATGTTTAAATACCTGTAGAATTGGGTCCATCTATAGATGCCAGCAGTCCAATATCTGGCAGATCATTGTCTAAGTAAGGCATGATATCCAAGTTGTCAGCCTGTGTACTGTTTCCCTCAGACATGACCTGTTTGACATGTTTGACAATATGAGCCCTCAGTGAGGGTTTGTTGGAGTACTTTTTCAGACATCCCTCCATGGGACAGTGGTACATCACTTTCTTCCCACCATTCTCATGCTTCTTTATATGAACAAATAGACTACTTTTGGCAGTGAATTTAATACCACATCCTGAAAGAAATATTATACCATTTATATCATTCCGACCTGGAGCCGACCAGTCTGTGCTCTTACTCCTTAATGCTGTGTGCTTAGAGAAGCAGCAACTACCAATTTTAAAGTCTTGGGTTTGGGCTTGTTCTTTAAAAAATCCACAAACTCCTCTATTAAAAGTAAGCACACAAAATGCAGTAGAAAATTAAGTGTCAAAAAAACAATCTGATCAAAATACAGATTAAGTGTCCAAGCTTCTCTAACAATGATCTCACAACAGACAACACTCCGTTCTACTTTCTGTCCAGATAATTATAACATTAGCAAATGAAATTTCAGCATTCAAATACTGTAATTTCAGAAACTATGTGAAGTTTTTATTAATGCAAAAATGTGAGAGATCAGACTAGTAACAATAAAAACGCCCATTTATAATTTCAGTAGCGATTTTCCTTCATAAAATGATTGCAATCACATTAACTAGATTTCAAATTTGTTTGAGTGGTCAAGGATTTGCAATAATGAATGCAAGCATTAATTTCTGAATTTACAGTAACAGATAATTTTGCTCTGTAATTTTGTGGGTGTATAACCCATGAAAAGGTCTATTTTTTTCACCAAACTGCAATGTTTTATTAAAGTATATAGTTTCAACATTTGATTATGTAAATCAGGTATTTTGTAACATATATCATTTAAGGGCTAATTTTGCTCCAAATCATACTGCACTTCTCCTTTGGTGAAACATTCTTCCTTTTAAAAATATGAATACAACAATTTTATTTTGCATGAATTCCAAAAATGAACTGCACTGAAGATGAGCACAAGTTAAATACTGAAAATTCATTTTGTGAAATCTTTTGAAAAGATTCGCAATATAAATCAACCCTCTTTAATATCTGTAATTAATTTCCTCTTTCAGTAATTCAACTATTGTTTTTTTTTTAATCAGTTTTCAATTTTTCACCAAAATACTGCAAATCTGATATTTAGTTTTCAGTAAAAAATATATTGTTTGGAAGCTCTTCAGAAAAGGAGGTTTGTTTACTTACCTTCTACAGGACAGGCAAATGGTTTATCTCCCGAATGTGTGATTTTATGACCTTTAAGATGCTCAGATCTCATGAAAGCTTTACCACAGAGGTCACACACCCACTTTCTGACCCCTGTGTGTTTGGCTTGGTGTCGTTTTAATTTACTGGCTGTTGTAAAAGCCCACTCACAACCCTGTAATACAAAAAGAACAGAAAATGTCTTGAGAAGGGCTTCCTTGAATAAAAGGGTTACGGTATCACATTTAGACCTAAATGTATCAAAACAACTTCAGAGAAGTTTCAAATTTGCTCTTCTCACTGAAGATGGTTTTCCTTATTTATTTTTGGATTTAAAATCAAAAAGAGCAAAGAAATTGCAAACACTAGTAAGCAACATATGGTATAGTATAACATGTAAATCTTTTTAGGGCTGTTCCATTTAAACATACCACACATGTTACCCAGGAAATGCACTTTAAAAATTGGGTAACCACCTATAAAGGCAAATTAAAATTTCACTTACACTTCCACTATGCAAAAACATAGATGACACCCACCCATAGTTCAGATTTGGAAGTGCCTTCCCTGGGTCCCATGTATGTTTTTATGGAACAGCCCTTGGTACTGTGGATTCATTCATTTTAGTTGGTACCTAATTATGAGGATAGAGGAAAAATGGTCTGTTCATTGCAATTTGATTTTCTGCTTTTGTCAAAGTCTACATACAATCCTACAGAAACTGTATACTTTGTTGAATATTTAAATTTAAGGTTTACATAAAACTAAAAAATCCAGGAAATTTTTTTATCCCACTAATAATAATGAATCCACAGTACATGATAAAAATAAAGATGAAAAGTGTTTTCTTATCTTATTTAGAAACTCTTTTTTAAACACATCGACTTATAACAGTCAATGGTTCATCATTATCATATCATTTATTTCTCCTGTCAAATATAAAATTTTCTTCCATTCTAAATTAAACAGAAATCAAAATGAAAAGAAGCCATTAAACTTGCTAATATAAGGGTTATTGAGAGAAACAATTATTCTGACAAAGATAACAGATTTTTAACTATTATGTTCAAATTATTGCCCAATGTACAACTCACTTCAAACCCACAGATGTAAGGTTTTTCTCCTGTATGTGATCTCATATGCTGTTTTAGCCTGCAGGTTTTGTCAAACACCTTCCCACAGCCTTCAAATGTGCAGGTCAGATCTTCTTTGTTATGTTGATGAACCCTTGGATGAGAACCCATTGACAATGCTGAAATGAACACTTTGTCGCAACCTTCATGAGGACATCTGAAATATAGATCATGTAGAATTGCATAATTTGTTCTAACTATTCTAGAGAATTGTATAATTGTTTTCATTGAATGAAGTATTTATGCTTGTGTTTTCTTTTAATACTACTTTTAACTTGTCAACCTGTAGCATAACATTTCTTTCACTTTTCATGCAACATTCAGATTGTCAGGTAAAAATGTTCCTATTTATTCTCCTCATTCTTCAACGTCATGCACAGATTGCACATATTTCAAAAATTCACTCTTCATTTTTCAATATTAAATATGAAAACTGACTATAAATTGAGTTATTTTCTTCTTAAATTTGATAATAGATGTAGTTTAGTTTATGGCTATAAATCAATATGATTACATTATTACTGGAAAAAAAAGTAAACCAGCTACAGTATTGTCACATGTAAAAACGTCAAATAAGTTAAATTCACCCAACATCTGCAAAATCTGGACAAACCACAAATTTTGATGCATGTATACCCTTTTAGTCCATGTAAACTAATGAAGGACCTATACCACACTTTTAGGGACTGGATCAACTTTCTTTTTATTTCAATTTATAATTAGCAATACTTCTACAGGTCAGAGAGTCCCAATAAATATTCTTTTTAGACCTCCGGCTATTTACATATTCTGTCCTGCAGTTTCTGAATTTTTCATCAAGACTATGTTCTATATACAAATCAAACCTTTATTTTCTGACCCTGTAAAATGTCTAATGGTACCTAGAACAAGGTACCTTAGTCAAAGAAAAGATAGTTTGATAGGCATAAATTACTTGTATGTTTTTTCATGACCACTGTGTGATTTCATGTGAGCATCTAACTGTCTCTTGGTAGCAAACTTCAGTGCACATTCTTCCACAGGACATTGCTCTGTACATGGTCTGCTATGTAACTTTATATGCGAGTTGAGATTATAAACGGTTGTGAACTTCCCTCCACAGTCAGGTATAGGACACTGAAATATGATATATCATAATATTACACATAATTGTCTGTTAGATTTTGATCAAAATTACTAATAAATGCCACAAAACCCAATTCCTAAATCTATAAAAAGGTTGACAAACAAGTCGAATTTTTATATCATGTATATGATACAGTGTACATAAAACATGTACCAAAACAAGCTCTTACACATATTTTACAGTTAAATTTGAAACTGTTATTTTCTCAAAAGTAAGTAATCCAACAAGAATATACTGAGTTGACAGGTAACCATCAACTTTTTATGATTTGGAAATCATCTGTACAAAAGTTTAATTTTATGTGCTATTGCTGCCCGAATTATTGTTATAACCATACCATGAAAGACTTCCTCCCCTCGTGTGATTCTTCATGTCGTTTTAACTTGTAATGAGTTGTAAACGCCCATTCACAGCCTGCTTTGGAACACTGAAAAGAATGAATAGATATTAACATATGCAAGGACAAAACTACTGTAAAAATAATTGATCTGACAGTGCTGAATTTTGTTCTACATATAGTCTGAGACATTGCTGGAATAAACCTAATATACAAATTTAAAGGGACACTAGCCAAGTCATATATGAAAAATCTAATATATGATTTTTTTTTTGTTCAATCATTAATGAAAGTGAAATAACGAAATAATTATTCGCTTTAAGCCGCCAGTATGGTTCAATTTTGTCAAAATAAGCTAAGAAACATTGATGATGAATTATTCACTTGCAAGTGAATATTTCAACCTCATTGAATATGTATTCATGTGAACTTCAATTTAACCCCTTGGCTAGAGATGGATAACAAGTGAATTGTATGTGTAAAGTTATTTAAAGGAAAAGAATGTCAACATAGAAAGTGAAACAAAGGTAAATCATTTGATTGACTGATCCGATCCACAAAAAATCATTCTTATACAGGTAAAAACGATGATAAACATATATTTTTAATCTATAATATAAAATTAAACAGACCTAGAAAAATCCAATAGAATGAGTTCCCTTAATCTATTTATATCTTTATTTATGTTTACATCGCTTATATGGTCATTGGATGACTTTGGAGGACAACGCGATAGTTAATTAATTAGATGGCCTCTAGACTAAAATACACACGAAACGAAGCTACGTGTTATCATGCCCATGTCCTGTTAACTGTTTATTTTAGACTTTTAATAGTTTGGATAAATGTTTTACATTGTTATAAATCAAATATGAGAATTTGAGTCAATTCGGTGAACATGAATTTGACATCTAGTGCCCCTTTAATAAAATTCTGACAAGAATTGGTCCCTTCAGAGGGATTAAATAAAATGCTCCGCTGGGGCGCAGCTTGATACGACCGCAGAGGTCGAACCCTGAACAGTTGGGGCAAGTATGGACACAACATTCAAGCTTGATACAGCACTGAATTCGGATTGTAATTAAATATTTGACACAGCATAGGTTTCTGACACAGAATGAAAGTGGTCTAAGAACTTAAAATTTTTTAATTTACCTATTCAAACCATATCATTATTATTTGCTTTTATATATAAATCAGAAATAACCAATTTAAAATGGAAAATTTTAAAGAAAAAAAAATCCCCCCCCCCCCAATTTTTTGAACCCCCTTATGACTCATCACCCCCAAACTCAATCCCAGCCTTCCCTTTGAGGTATGGTACCTTGCAGTACAATTTCAGTGAGATCCATATACTTGAACACAAGTTATTGTCTGGAAACTAGAAAAATGCTTGTTTTTTGGCCCCAAATTCCTAAACGTTAAGGGCAATCACCCCCAAACTCAAACCTAGCTTTTCCTTTGTGATATGGAACCTTGCAGTACAATTTCATAAAGATCCATACACTTACACACAAGTTACTGTCCTGAAACTAGAAAAATGCTCGTTTTTTTGCCCTTTTATGGCCCCTTATTACTAAAATTTTGAGGGAATTACCCCCAAAATCAATCCCAGCCTTCCCTTTGTGGTATGGTACCTTGCAGTACAATTTCAGAGAGATCCATACACTTGAACACAAGTTATTGTCTGGAAACTAGAAAAATGCTTATTTTTGGCCCCTTATTCCTAAACTTTTTGGGCAATTACCCCCAAACTCAATTCCAGCTTTCCCTTTGTGATATGGAACCTTGTAGTACAATTTCATAAAGATCCAGACACTTACACACAAGTTATTGTCATGAAACTAGAATAATGCTTGTTTTTTGCCCCTTTTTGGCCCTTAATTCCTAAAATTTGGAGGCAATTACCCCCAAAATCAATCCCAGCATTCCCTTTGTGATATGGAACCTTGTGATACAATGTCAGAGAGATCCATAGACTTACACACAAGTTATTGTCATGAAACTAAAAAAATGCTTGTTTTTTGCCCCTTTTTGACCCCTAATTCCTAAACTTTTTGGGCAATTACCTCCAAAATCAATCCCAGCATTCCCTTTGTGATATGGAACCTTGTGGTTCAATGTCAGAAAGATCCATAGACTTACACACAAGTTATGTCTGGAAGTTACAAAAATGCTTATTTTTTGCCCCTTTTTGGCCCCTAATTCCTTAACTGTTGGTGCAATAACCCCCAAAATCAATCCCAGCATTCCCTTTGTGATATGGAACCTTGTGGTACAATGTCAGAGAGATCCATACACTTACACATAAGTTATGTCTGGAAGTTACAAAAATGCTTATTTTTGGCCCCTAATTCCTTAACTGTTGGTGCAATAACCCCCAAAATCAATCCCAGCATTCCCTTTGTGATATGGAACCTTGTGGTACAATGTCAGAGAGATCCATACACTTACACATAAGTTATGTCTGGAAGTTACAAAAATGCTTATTTTTGGCCCCCAATTCCTTAACTGTTGGTGCAATAACCCCCAAAATCAATCCCCACCTTCCTTTTGTGGTACTGAACCTTATGGTAAAATTTCATTGAGATCCATTCACTTAAACTAAAGTTGAGTGCGAAAACTAATGTGTCTTCGGACGACGACGACGTCATACCAATATATGACCACAAAATTTTTTTTTGCGGTCGTATAAAAACTGGATACAGACATGGACGTATGCCTAGTATTTCTATGTCCCCTTACAGTGTTGCTACAGGGAACAAAAACATTTTTCCTGTTTTCTACTTTATTTTGACCAGCAGGATAAGAAAATGATGTCCTGGTTAAGTTGTACATTTAAATGCTCAGGAGTGTAAACTGTCCATTTTCTGTGCATGTTTGGACAGCCAACATGGGTGAAGAACTAAAGAAATCATGATTATCATTACCATGTTTATGTAGAATATCACTGTCATGTTTATGTAGAATATTATTGTAATGTTTATGTTGAAAATCGTATTATTTATGAAGAATATGGTTAAAATGAGATACTCAATTAGAGGACTGCACTCTACTTGAAGAACAGGAAATGTTTATGTGGAATATCATTATAGTGTTTAGTGGACGATCATTCATATTACTGTGTTTATGTAGAATATTGTAAAAATGTACAAGTAGAATATCATTACCAAGTTTAAGTGGAATATATATTGTTACCATGTTAAATGTAGAATATCATTAAAATATTCATGTAAAATATTCTTACCATGTGTTTTGAAGAATATCATTATAATGTTTATGTAGAACATCATCACCATTTTTAAGTTGAATGTCTTTAAAATGTTTATGTAGAATATCATTACCATGTTTATAAATAATATCATTACCATGTTTACGTAGAATATCATTTATTCCATGCTTATGAAGACCATTATTACCATGTTTATGTAGAATATTATTATAATAATGTTTATGTAGAATATCATTATAATAATATTTATGTAGAATATCATTACAATAATGTTTTAAGTATGTATATCTTTTCCAACCTGGTCATACTCATAGATGTGGAATACACATTTAGGATATTCTGATTATAAAATCTTCCAAAATTAATCTTTATTTCTTACTTTAAATGGCCTTTCTCCAGTATGTCTCATTTGATGAGTTTTGTACTTGGATAATCTCCTAAACATCTTACTACAGCCTTCTACTGGACAAACGAACACCTTCTTATTCTCTAAAGAATTCATGAACACCTGAAAAAGATATGAAATATATTTTCAATGTCCAAAATTTTGCAAGAAATTGACATGCCTGTCATGTTGTAAGTGAAGTTATGTTATATAAACTACACAGATCAATTTCATAATAATTTTCAGTTTTTACAAAACCTTTATAAATAAACCAGCAAGACTTGTCCTTTGATCAACATGTTGACAAAACTTTTGAACATTGGACACACTGCAGAAACTACAAAGGTTTATCAGAATAATGCATATAATTAGTTTGAGAGCCACAATGTGTGAAAGTTGCTACTAAAAGACAAAATTGAAGATAAGCAAACTGAATTTACTTTGATACTGTAACTATTCTATGAACTTGACCAATTAACCATTCATATATACCTAATATATATGCATGTAAATTAATTCATTTTAAGCAAAAAAAAAAAAAAGATAAAAATGGGCTCAAAAAAATAAAGATGAGTGACTAATGGGTTGTTAAAATATAAAGAATAGAGAATAATGAGCAAATAATATTAAGTATTGAAAAAAATTACCTAAAAATTGAAGTTTACCTGTACACAGAAATGAAAGACCCCCATCATATATATATATTATGCTATTTGGCTAAAGCATTATGTTTGCTTTGCTATCAAAGATTCATTCATACATGTACATTATATCTTATGTAGACATACTTTAGGGGAATTTTCTATCTGTAGGACCTTTTGTACGCCATCCATCTGTACAATGTTAACAAGTCCATTGTTAGATGTGTCAGGACTTAACAGCAAATAACCTGTAAAAAAACATCTTTGACTTTAATCAACAAAACTAACATTAAAGTTGAGAGAGATTTATATAAGCAAAGTCACAAAATGAACTTCTACTTTGATTTAATTTCAAGATGCTTTCACTACGTACCCTAGTGTGAAGTTGTATTGAATGAAATCAGATTAGAGAAATTTCGTGTAATGCATTTCTGTATACATCGAGTATGCCATGGTTAGATAAAAAACATTTTGATGCAAAGTATACCTTGTGTTTAAAAAGTTTTTTTATCTTTTAGGGAATTCAATTTTGTATAGTCTTCGATCAATTTAATCACAACGTATATCAAGACATTGTCATATTGTAGGACACATGTATGTCTACTGTTGAATACATTATGATGATGATAGAGAATTTTTTTTGTCTCATTGACGTTTGCTCAACATTTCCCTTCATTCATTCTTTTGCAGATCTGAATAAAACTAGTCTCACGTACAAAAACTTAAACGTGGTATCTATGATGAGCTTATTTAAAAGATATTTTAGCTGTTATGTACAGATCTCTTCCGTTCACAGATGTTTATATTGGAATTCTTTCATGCTTTTCTTTTTGTTAATCGTTTCCTAATAAAAAGGCTGTTGGTTTTCCCTTTAAAATTGTTTCACATTTCAGGGCCCAGCTTTTATAGTGGACTAAATGTCATGGTTTCAATTCATGTTGAAGGCTGAATGGTGACCTACAATGTACATCTACAGCATTAGCACAATTTGAACTCTGGTTAGGTCATTGGCAATCACACCAATAATATTCATATAGAGTTGGAAATGGTCAACCATTGAAAATGAATAAAACTGAATGTATGAAAATATGTGGGTTGGTGTGAAAATTTACAACGGAAACATGTTTGTCTAATCAGTATAAATGCATATTGCATTATAAAAATATCTGTTAAATGCATAACATTAACTGACAGTAACCTGTTTGTGGGATTGTTTGATGTTGTTGTCCTTCGTTCGCTGGTTTTATTGCATTTGTAGCTTGTTGTAGATCAGCTGTATTGATTTTATATAACTGGTTGCCTTGGTTTGTATTCACCAAGATGTGGGTGGAGTTTGAGGGTTTGTCTGTTGAAATGGAAATTGTGGCAAACTTCATATTCCCTTGTGGAGTCACTGAGGACTGTGGTGGTATCACTTGAATTGTCTGTGGAATCGCTGTTGCTTGAATCAACTGTGGGCTATTGGCATTGATAGGGGCTATCAATGCTGTGGGATCCCGTATTTGACCAGGCGGCTTTCCTACATTGTAGGTTGCACTTTGTCTTGCAGTATTATTTATGTCCTCATTCTGGCCAACTATTGTAATGGTTTGAGAGTTTTCTGTAGTACATGTATCAGTTTGTTCATTGTTTTTTATAGACTGTGATAACTGCCCTGTGACAATGTCTGCATTTAATACAGAGTTAATGTTTTGATGAATGGAAGATGGTGGAATGACTAGATTTGTATCTGTTGTGCTGAACACGGGCTGATTTAAAGGAGACATGAACATTTGAGCACCAGAAACATCACTGTCCAGTGGCAGTGATATACCACCTGAGGCGAGATCGACGACGCTCGCCTCAAAGAAATCCCCCTCATCAGAAGACGACGAAGGAATGTCAAAGTTAACACTATCTTGTCTACTTCTCAGCCATTCGGAATCGTTTTGAGGATCTGTCCTGAAGCTGTCAAGATCTTCGCTTGATAGAAATTGTACATTTTCAGTGTCAGTGTCAATATTTTTTTCGATAATGTCGCCATCTTGAAATGACAAAATTTGATCTTCATTGTTCTTTTTATGATATGATGCCGTTCTCTCAACTAAATTGTCAGATATGTCTCCTTTATTTACACTGAAGCCGGTCGCATGTTTTTCATGGGTGCCGCCATATTCTTTACTTGACAGACCCCCTTCTATCGACATATTGAAGCCCCATTCGATCTACCATATGGGGTTCGCCATTTCTGACCAAAGAGTCACTGCAGTGACGTCACGCTCACTTGGCCTTTGAAAAAAAGTACAATTAGGCGGGAATTTTAAAACCCCCTCTTTAAACATTACACATGTTACATGTAGACATCTTGATCAGTTTGTAAATATGTAAATGAATATATATATATATATATTGGATTTTTTTTCTCACAAACTTAAAGGAGTAAGTTCATGAGTGGTTAAAATTGGCCCTAATATTTTAATGATCTTTAATGATATTTTATTTATGGGTTGGGTGGGTGGGTGGGGTAGGACCTTTATCGGGACTCCGGGATCGGGTGTTTTTAGGCTCGGGATTTCGGGATTGATCCTTTCGGGATCCGGGAATTCTTTTTTCGAATTTCGGGATGTCGGGATTTAAATTTCTTTAAATTCGGGACCTCAGCCTCGGGATTGTTTTTAACTTGAGCCCGGGATTTCGGGATCAGGACCCCTCCGACCCCCCCCCCCCCCACATTGGGTCATTATAAAAAAAACATGTAAATTTCGATGAGGGAAAATTTGGAAAAATGATGTCATTGTTTTAAAAATTTAAATATGTCCTCCTATTCTATAATATGGTAGCAAATATATTCAGAAATATGCAATGATAAAAATGAAGAGTTCCTTCAATTTTAACAAATTTAGGTCATCTTCTGATAGAACCATGTCAATGGTGTTACCAATGTGGGTCTCATTGGGGTCTAAGCGTGACCCGGGATTGCCTATTTTTTGTAAGCGTGACACGTGAAAGTCAAATTATTGTGCCGTTAAAACGGGATAGAAGTCTAGCGGGACACGGGAAATTACAAAAAAATGAGAATTGCTTACGTACATAGTGTAAGCGGGATACGGGAATCTGACAAAACAGTAAGCGGGATCCGGGATCAGAACCCCCCAATGAGACCCCCACCAAAGTATAAAACATGCATTTAGTTACTAAAAATATTGTTAAATATCAAACAACTGTTCCAATTTGTTTTTAAGGTTAAAATTACTACTTATTGACATTATTTTTATAGGTATGCATTCTATTTAAACATAAATTTCATAGTAAATTGTTGTAAAAAAGTTGGCTGTCCTAATTATGGCAGTTGTTAATATTAGAAAATACACTTAAACTGAATATATGTAAAATACGTAAGACAAAATGATTAGATAATGCCTAATCCTTCGTTTACGGCCTGAAAACACTTTCATTTGTTAATAAAAAATAAAAATTATTGCATTTTTATATAGTAACACCACTGACCCTTCAGTAATTACAATAACACAGAAGTATCACCATTGACAACACATTTCAAATTTTACTTTTATTAAGAACTGACACAAAACAAAGAAAACTGAGCAAAAGAAAAAGAAAAACATATATTTGTGTTGTAACGTCAATTTTGGTCACATTTTTAATAATTCTTAAAAGTTTTTAGCATATATATTTACTTTGGCCGCAACCAATGATCCAGAAAGTGTTTGAGTCTAGGGATTCAATTCATCATTGGCATGCAATTGTTGGTTATGTTCCGGACCATATGAGTATTTGGACCATACGCGTATGGTCATGACCATATGCGTATACTTATATGGTCCGACCATACGCATACGGTCGGACCATATGAGTATATGAGTATTTGGACCATACGCGTATGGTCATGACCAAAGACCATTTGAGTATTATACTCGTTTGGTTTTCAACGGGCCAGACCATGTGAGTATTTAGACAATATAGGTATTTTTTCGGATGAATTTTAGCTTCCTTCGCAGGAACGTTTAACACACAGATTCTCCGAACCCAAAACGGCACAAGTAGCTAACAAAATTCCTTTAACTTTGTCTAAATCTTGTCTTCGACTAGTAGATTTAATTTATAGTGCCTTTCTGTTGTCGACCTTTCGGTCCGTAAAGCCACATTTCTTCTAATGTCATCATATTTTCATTTAATGCACGTGTTTTTGCTCCTTAATATACGATCTTACTGTTATTGTATTTTGAATATTTATGAAATTTTAATTTAATAAAAACAAATTTAATCAACAAAATAATTTGGGAAAAAAAAAGAAATGAAAGAGAGTTCAATGATCAAAGTTCCTGTGTTTTAAGCAGCTGAGATAACTTCTTATTAAACAGTTCATTTAGATATTTCTTTGAAGTTATTTTCAAAGTCGACATATTGTGTTTCGTAAGGACAAATCGATATAGTAGCCATGTAAAAAATATTTTTTATATTATAATAATCTTACTTGTAAGTAAAATTCACTTTATTTCATTAATCATGTAACATTGATAACCTGAAGTATGATTGAATAAGTCAAAATTTCATTTTGAGACAATCTTAATTACGCGACACCTTTTTAACATTCATCATCAGTAAATTACCCTTATCAAATGGAAAAATCAAAAGCTCAAACACATGAAACGAGTGGAAAACAACTGTCATATTCCTGACTTGGTACAGGCATTTCTTTGTGTGGAAATTCAAAATGGGGGATTAAACCTGATTTTATAGCTAGCTTAACCCCTCACTTGTATGGCAATCGCATAAAATTCCATCATTATATTGACAACAATGTGTTAACAAAACAAACAGAAAGGATATATAACTTAGAGTTAGTAAAATCTAGAGACTGTTGGTGGGAAAATGATGCGATCAATCTAAGAACTTGGAAAGGAGTCCAAAGCTGCTCGGTCGTTTTGTTGTTTTATTATTTATTTTTATTCAGAGCAGTAGGACTTAAAAACATAGGCCAAACTGATGCTAAGTAAAACAATAAACGAAACAAAAATTGGACTTAACCATAATAAGTGAATGCAACAAGCTAAAAAATGATTTTACAGTATGACAATAGACATTATTTTATTTTACCAATCATTGGCCTTGTCAGGCAAGATACACAAACATCATTATACAATAGTTATTATAAAACATGCAAGTTTTTAGTGAAAGTATGGTATGTCAGTATCAAAATCAAGAGAATGCCACACTCTGTGTACATCTAATAACCCAGCATTACTCGTTTGGGAGTCCGTATAGTAACCAATTGCATGGCAACATTTCTGTTCATCTATACCCAAAATGTCATCTTTTTCCAATGGCAGTCCTTATTTCCCGCATTCATTCCAGTCGCCTTTTTATTTCAGAGCATTAGTACTAGTAACTGAATTGTTAATTAGTTCTTGTTGTGAATATATTGTGTTAATTGCCACTTGACGTTAAGCAAAAAACAACCAATTAATTTCTATAAATACTACGAGCAAAAGTAGTCGTTCGTTCAGAAGTGAAATTCCATAACCTGAATAGAGAATACTCCCATCTAAGCACGTTAAAGACCATTTGACCTTATCTTAGGGGTTCATATAGATGACATAATGCAATGCAAAGTTTCCGTCCCTACTTGTTTATGTGCACGACTGGTGCAATTAGTGAAGCGGGAACTACTTACAATTTTGCAGCACTTGAGATCATCAGCAAATTTTTGTGTTCATATTGCACAATCTTTATTTTTCTGAACTTTTTTTATTTGTTCGTGCATTAACTTTGTTTTGCCATTGTTAAATCAGTTTAACATCGACAAATAGTTTTAGATTGTCCTTCGACCATGTATCGTCTTCCCTTTCTTTTGACATAATTTCTTCTTCTATAACTGTTGGTCAGATTTAAAGTTTAATTGCTTTTACACTTATTAAGTACAAATGTCATAATTATTGAATCACCCATAGATCGACAAGGTTGTACAGAAATATAGTAAACTGAAATATCGTTCGACAACAAGCAAGACCCATGCTGAAAGATAGTGTCCGTTTAAATTGACTGTGGGGCAGTTACGTCCGGTCAGACTGAAAACTAGAATTGAGAACGGAAACAGGGAATGTGTCAAAGAGACAAAAACCCGAGCAAAGAGCAGAAAATACCCATGGCCACCTATAGGTCTTCAACGCTGAAGAAAATCCCGCTGCCGGAGGCGGGCTGCAGCTGGTCCTTAAACACTAATCAAATGGTTTATGTTGGACGAAAACCCTGGCAATAACTCTTTAAAATTCCATGAGGAATTCGCAGGTGATACATTGCAAGGCAAAATATCTGCCCCTACCCAAGATACCCCTTCTCAATTTGATAAAAATAAGTTTAATACAAATTTGAATATCATATTTCTCAATAAACAGTTTCGTTTATCAAAGCAACACTGCATTAAATAGTTACACAGCATTATTGCACAATATCTAAATGTCGAAATACTTTTACACAATATACTGATGAAATAAATTGTGAGAACTGCTTACAGACTGCGTGGTACTGTTCAATAGTCCACAGCTAGTATATAAAAAAGGATCGTGCAATCGATTAAATATATGCGCGGATTACAATATGTACCGATATACTACTATAATGTAGTTCATTGTATTGTTTGATACGTGTTTCCATAGTTGCTAAGTCTTTAGTTTTCTGTGTTGTGTTTTGTGTACTGTTGTTTGTCTGTCTGTCTGTCTGTCTGTCTTTGTCTTTTTTAGCCATGGCTTTGACAGTTCAATTTCGATTTATGAGTTTGAATGTCCCTTTGGTATCTTTCGCCTCTCTTTTATGAAGCAGAAAATAAAGTGTTTGGTGATTGCTTTAGTATAGATAAAATTATATGTTATAGATATTTCATATCTTTTGGATAGTTTTGCGGTGTTTCGTAAATTATACCATAGCTTTTGTTGAAACCCCCGGCAATAACCTCACGAGACGAAGTCGAGTGAGGTTGCCGAGGGGTTTCAACAAAAAACTATGGTATAATTTACGAAATGCCGCAAAACTATCCAAAAAATATGGAATATCTGTTTTAACCTATCGCATCTTTTGATGTTTAAAATTGTATATTTCATATATTTTGTTTGTTTACTTTAAAAATAGTTTTGATAAGAATCAGTTAAATAACCCTTTTCGGGCCTTACACATAAAGCTCCGCCTACTTTTTAAAATAAGCACGGGATTCTGAAACAGCGGGAAAATCAGTAAGACGAGATGTTTCGACAGCGATGGATGCACATGTACATTGGTGACGGATAACGTTACAGACGAACAAATGTTAAAGGAATTAGATGTTCTGGATATGGTCATTATGGACGCAAGAGACCCCAGATTAAAAGTTGAACTGCAAAGTGTTAGTTTTTTTTTATTTTATCAAAATGTTAGAATGTTTCAATTTTTTAATATTCATTTATAATTCTGAGGAAATTAATTTCACAAGAAACTTTTTGAGAGTTTGGATGAATCATTCCACATTTTAATTTGTACTGAAGCCCAAGTCGTACATTAATTAAAAGGGATTTCAAAAGTTCATGATTAAAATCACATGTTGACTAGCAATAGTTTACACAAAAAGTAAGCTTCATTTAGAAAAACCAGACGCTATCTAATTTTAACATTTCAACATTATTGTTATTACTTGAGCAACCTCGTTAAAGTCTTGATGTTAGCAATGTATAACAAATCGGGTGCGGGTCCAGGAAAGGGGGATATAGCAAGCCAATATTTGGAGTAATACAATGAAAAAGTCTATGAATTTACCAAATATGAAGCTCCTTAAAATGGGCTTGCTCCCTGCCCTCCCCCAAAAAGCCGCCTCGGCAAATTCAAACCTATACATGTAGCTGTACAGTGAAGCCTATGGAATACAATCCAAGTATAAATCTCAATAACCAAAAATCAACTTGTATTTTCCAGTACAATATATACACATTTATATACTTTTTAAAACTTTATTTGTTTGTTTATTTGTTCTAGGAGAGATTTTTTTTCATTTAAAGATATAGGACAACAGAGTTGGTGTACGTGGGTTCGATTCCCACCCTAGGCATTCATTTATATCGGCTGGTACAAAGAGGGCAGTTTAGCTTAGTGGCCCCGCACTGACTCTGTTGTTCAAATGTCAAAAAATTCAGGCAGCAAGGTCTTGCTATCTTTCTTTTTCTCGAAGAACCTATACAACAAAACCATGGTATAATTGTGAAAATTATACCATAGATATCTGGTATAATTTTCGGTTATTGAGATTTATACTCAGGTTGCATTCCCATAGGTTCCATTGCACAGCTATAGGTTAATATATACACATTTATATACTTTTTAAACTTTATTTGTTTGTTTATTTGTTCTAGGAGAGATTTTTTTCATTTAAAAATATAGGACAACAGAGTTGGTGTACGTGGGTTCGATTCCCACCCTAGGCATTCATTTATATCGGCTGGTGCAAAGAGGGCAGTTTAGCTTAGTGGCCCCGCACTGACTCTGTTGTTCAAATGTCAAAAAATTCAGGCAGCCAGGTCTTGCTATCTTTCTTTTTCTCGAAGACCCTATACAACAAAACCATGGTATAATTGTGAAAATTATACCATAGATATCTATGGTATAATTTTCGGTTATTGAGATTTATACTCGGGTTGCATTCCCATAGGTTCCATTGCACAGCTATAGGTTAAATAAGAGTAAAACAAGTTATTTGTAAGCTTAAATATATTTAATGTCATGATAATCGTTCTACACTTTTGTCTCAAACACATTGCCATGAATATTTTTTACATCCACAACACCGTGGGAGCCAAGCTCTTTTAGTTGTTAAGAACCATTTTCCATTTTTTGGACAGGCCACCAGTAGATCTATATAATAGTAACTGTCAGGCTGACACACAAACCACGTGTACCTATTTGGTGATGTTATTCCATCACATAACCTACAATAAAAAGAGAGAAAATTTACTATTTATATTTGTCAGTATCACAAATAACTCCAGACGTTGCAGTGCTCCTTAAGTATAACAAATCAAAATTTAGATGGAAAGTTTCACGCCTTCCTATAACAATCATTTGGTCAATAGATTCATTTACAGAATAGAAAATGGTTTTGAATATGAATGACATATTTGCCACTGAAAGTTAAACTAATGACAATTAATCAGAATTGACAGTACTTAGTTTTTCAATATACTTTTATAAGAAAGAACAAAATATCTGGGTGAATGGACGTCACTTATACACCAAACAAACGACACAAATAACCAAAATATACCTCGGTTATGTTCATTCATTATTCATAGAGGTAGGGCTGTGTTTGTTTCATTCATAGGATCAGAATCTGAAAGTTGTTAAAACGTAGCGGATTTGAATATTGTAGAATCTAAATAGCGTATTTAGAAAAGATTTTCAACAATTCTTATACACATTTGAAACCAAAACCATAGCGCTACACAATTGTGATAAAATACTATGGAACAGTATTGCATATTTTACAATAATTAGTAAAAATTTATATGCAGATGCAGATCCAGGATTTATAAAGGGGGCTCCCAAACTAGACAAAGATTGGAGTAGAACAGGTTAAAAGTCTGGATTAACCTTTAAATGAAGCTCCATACAAAGGAGGGTGCCCTAAATCCACCTCTGGTATAGAAGGACATCATTAACCCTTAAAAATGTGTGTGTGACTGAAAGACATTACATAGCTTTACTTCCAAAAAGAATTTAGGTTTTGATTAAGAATTTTGATCTTTATTTTTTAACGGAAAATTTTGGACCACAAAATAAGTAATTGAAAGGATTGAATTTATCTAATGTGTTAGCCATGTTAACTTAGCTGTGTTATCGAGTATGATTGATATATACACCACATATTTTCCAAAATCATAGCAAAAGTATCTAGCAAAAGATCCCGAACCTGAACCAAGTTTTTCACGCTACACAATTTCTGTGCATAATATTAATTTAAACGCATCGCCTACACCACTGTCAATAATATTGATAATAGTTCTTACATTCATAACAATGGTATAAACAAGATAAACGTGTCATAATTTGATTTTTGTTACCATAGTTATAGATGCTTACTTCGGGTTACATTTAACATGTGGGCACACCCAATTCCTCCATTCACGGTATAGCCAACAACCATCTACCCATTTTCCTTTAAACGTAGTAGAAGTAGGATTAGAGTCGCATAATGAAGTAACAACCCATTTTCCTTTTTGTGGCTCTGTGTATGGATCAGAACTGTAATCGTCATGTTTGGCAGTGGCGGAACGGAAATTGCTTCTACATGAAAAATATAGCAAATATATGTGTTATAATATTAATTGCCTATATCTTATGCTTTTTTAAGTCATTTCTTTATTCAAATATCCATTTATTCAGTAAGATTTGATTTTTTTAATCTAATGTTATCATAACCGTTCTAACAAATTATAGATTAGAAATAAAGTTATCTGTTTATTTTCTAATAGTCAATGTATATATTCATCAATTTGCAGTGATATATGTTACAGTAAAATTTGTTTAATTAGGGATTATATGTATAATTTGAGGTAATCTAAAAGTTAGTGATGATATATTATTATTAAAATTTTCAGGAATATTCCCTAAATAAATTGTCAGGCATTATTCAAAATAACTGGAATTACAATGTACTTAAGTTCAATAATTTATTTTATAAACTCATCTGAAAACTTAATCTTTTCAATGTTTGTCCCGTTTAAGCCAGGACACTATTAAGTATGAATTCACGAGAAAACATTCTTGTAAATAGTAAAAATAAAAATAAATTGAAATAAAAAAAAAATGTCCATTTTATGTTATCATTTCCCTCCTTAAATGACAAACGACGAGTACAGCAGGTTATATAAGCTTTATGTCAAATTGGTTTAAAATGTTGCTATACGAATAAAATTCCTTGAGTACCGATTTCAATTCCCTTTTCTACTGACTGTATACCTCTCTGGAACATGTCACTTATTCGTATATGTATGCAGCTGGATCAGAGACGTGCATGGAAAAAAACCCAAAGGAATTTACATAATCGATGTAATTAAGTTACTAAGCAAATTCAAACGTACCTTATCCCGATCTTAACTTTGAATGTAGATAGTGCTAGGGGCCGTCTTAAACTTGCTGTGAGGTGAGAGGTTTTTTTTTGTTTGCTCCGTGTTGAAGACCCCATTGTGATTTTGAGATGAAAACAGCAATACAAGCGCTGTTCCTTTGCTTTTTGTGTGTATCTTTGCTATGCATGTACTGATTTTGTGTCATGGATGGATGGATACCCATATCCTTTTTTTTTTCTATTATAGACCGAGAAGACATGTACAGAAATCGAGACCTATACGGAGACGACTTTCAATATTTCTATATTGATTGTTCACGTGAGCAGACCGGTATATTGGAAAACTTTGTGAAAAATAGGTATATTTTGGCAAGGATTTGTAAAGTATAGTATACAAATCCTTGATTTTGGTAAATTATAATATGCTAAGGACTATGTGGGACACTCCGAAAACTGATATTTTTGAAAATTTTGTATCTACACGAGTTTTTCAATTCTTTTTTTTTATCAATATGCAGCAATTCTAATGACGATACAACATAACACATAATTTCTTTAAGATATAGGATTAATGTTTAGAAATAACTTTTGACGAGCATCGTCACCGGCATTGTTTTACTATTGATTTTCTCCACTATTTCATATAAGAGTGAATTTTCTATTGTTCTTTGTCATCGGTTTTGCAACTGAATAAAATATCACTGGAAAACTGTTCACTTTAATAAAAGATTTGATAAATGCACAGGGCTGGGAATGAAAACTGTCTAATTAAACCCGACGATAAAGGTGTAATACCACCAAATCATAGTACATCACATCCGGTTGCATACGAAAAAGGGTCGAAAAAAATATTCCCTTGAATTTGATAGTTGTAGGAAATTAATCTTTCTTTTCATTGTAGTAAAAAAAATCTTGGTCAAAAACAAATATCTTGGGTGTTTCAAAGCACCGTTATTTTTTTATTTAGTGTTTCTATAGAATGATAGCATCGATATCACGCATTATATCTAGTCTTAGGTTGGGTTACCACGATGGAAACTGTTCTATTAACCAACACCATGGATACAGGGCCCTCGAACGTCTGGACGATATAACTCTACCCCCCATTTCACAATGGGTTTTGGAGTGCATTCTGACGTGAACGATTTACAACTTGTTGTACTGTACGAGGTTGAGTCAGTTTGCTGTGAACATAAATCAGTGTGTCGTTGAAACATACATCTAGCGTAACATCTTGCAACTAGCAGATGTTGTAGAGCTGATCCAGCACGTCCTTCCAGCTGTAAGGTTTGAGACGTGACTGACCATGATGATGATTCAGATATCACCGCATAATTAATAACACGACAAACTAATCAACAACAGGAGCCTATAATACCAAACACCTCGTCCTTTAGTACCCGGCGGATATCTGTCTCAATGTCAATCATACCGTATCCCCTTTTTCTTATACGGTCAATTTTAAAACAGTTGAAATCTAAACATCTTAGGAAATTTAAGAGAACCAGCTTATAATTAACATATAATATATGTTAATAAAACATCAATGCATACTTACTTATAGCAGTACTTTTTTAGACGATCCAACATTCCTTGTTCATCGATATTTGACCTCTTGAGTCGTAACTGTTTTACAGATGGGTCACTAAAAACAGAAATATATAAAAATTGACGTACGTTCACAATACCTTTGTTTTTGGTACATATATAGAACCTTCTTTACCTGAAGTTTAAGCCATAAATACACAATGTAATGGGATTTTTGCGGTTTTGAAGTCCCACATTTTATTATATCAGCAGTCTTCGTAAACATGTAGTAAGCGTTTCCTAAAAAAAGTAGATGACACTGTTAACAATTTTTGTCCCTATATAGTTTAACGTTGTTTGGTTGGATCAATTGCCAAATGTGTTAAAATTATTGTAATTTAAACATAGGGACAAGTGTTCCGGAGCGACAGAGTAATTCGAAAGATGTTGAAAATCCTTTGGAAAATTTATGGCATAGGAAAATCTTTTGGAGAATATAAGGCATATGTAAATCATTTGTAAAACAAAAAGCCTAGATGATACCATAAAGAGATTGACCAGACGTAAAAACTTGAAACACAAACAATCCGACATCACCGAGAACTTAAAGATTTCGCAACCCGAAATTGCAATTAGCATGCACTTGGGAGTAATCTTACAATCCAGCATACACGATATCCACCATAAAATTACTGGTACCATATAAAAGCTATTTCAAAGATTTTAGTTCTTGATTTTTGTGTTGTATTGAAATTTTCGTAGCATTATGTTTATTAAATTGTAATGTTTTTTTTCTTGTATAGATATCTTTTGTTAATCTTTTCTGATTTTTTTCTTAATTTTCTAAATTTGACTAACTCCTACAGTTTTTTTTATCTATCATGCCTGTTCTATAGTAATTTCATGAATTTGATACCTTGACCGAAGACCTTTTCCGCTGTAACTGTATCCCTGCAACTGATAGTCTGGTTGTGACAGACATTCATTCGATCCACAAGTTACATAAACCACTCCAAACAAGAGCACACATAATACCTGCAGATAGATCATGAGAAAAATCCATAAATATGTAAAGAAATAACGAAGACTGTCAGTATTGTTCCGTGCACTTCACCTATATTATGCAGCAGGCATTTATTGTACTTTTATTAATAATCGACTAATTTATTTTGAGCAAGTACGACATTCTGAATTTGAATTATCTGTGAAATGACGTAGTTGGGTCGTGTTTGTGTTGTTCAGTGTTTAGTTTTCTGTGAAGTGGGCTGGTTTTTTATGTTTGTTTGGTTTTTTTTCGTCATAGTGATTTATGTCTGTTTCCAACTTATGAATTTCGATTGACCCTCTTTCTATATCTCCTCCCTTTAAGTGCATAGAGTTAAACTTATAGCACTGTTGACTACCAGGGGCGTAGCTAGGCCATCATGATGTGTACTCAATGCCAGAGGAGAAGTCATACGGCAGGGGGTATGGGTGCTGCTCAAGGCCCCCAGAAGCTCTGGGATAAATGGTGCAAAATCCTGCATTCTCGCAATTTTCTTGGACTTAAAATGAGCTCAAGAAAATATTATTTTCATGAGTAACAAGTCAACTTCTGAAAATAAATTTGAAAAAAATATATCAATTAGAGAAAAACAAACAAGTACTGTTAGCTTAGAAATTTGGTTTATCTATTGTGTAGTTGGTTGAGCTTGGTTAGGTATTAAGTACAATTAAAATATATGTTGCCACCACCATATATTTTAAATGTCACCTATTCAGACTCAACCTTATATACATTAGAAAAACCAAATTTCTAAGCCAACACCGTGCAACTTAAAGGGTTTTTTTAATTGAGAAAGTACATAAATAAATAGAACTGCATTTCTCTATGTTGTATTTCATAAGTGAACAAGTAGTCTTTCTATCAGCTTTTAATTCTCAAAGTTAAAGAACACGTTGAATGAGGCACCCGTCTTGCATGGCCTAACGTAATACAAAAAAGTCAAAAAACGTTGATCGTCAAAAAACAAAAAAATAAAACATAAAAAAACGGCGAAAATGTTGCACGAAAATTACCCTTTACCACCCCCGTTCAACTTAAGTTTGACTGGACTATTTAAAAATCTGTTATGATGATGTATGTAACTAAGACTATATATTATCATCTCACAGGAAAATCATAAGAATGAATTGTTGTCCATGGTCTCTTTAAAACGTCATATTTTATTTCGTCAGTTATTTTGAAATCTTTAGAAAAGATGTCAGGGTAAGGAGGCATACATAGAAGACGAGACAATTGTTTAATGACACCCCGAGGACTCAGTCATTTATTATCAATTATTTGCATCAGCAACATAATCACGATGCTGGTTACATAAATGAAAAGAGTAGTTTCAGGAATGGAATATAGCTACAAAGTAATTATTAACATGTTTCTGTAATACTTTTTAATTAAGTTTATTACTTTAGTTTTATTCTTACTAAATTTACCATATTTTAATTTTTGTCATATTTTCGATGTGTACGCAACTGCGTTTTTGCGTACGGGTTGCTACGCGCCTGACTACTTCCGTCAGTTAGTTCTTTGCCGACAAAAGGTTCTTTGTGTTGCACTGTATGCATAAAATATGCATTTACGTCTTATTTGCTCATTTAAGGCATTTAAAATTCACGTATTGTGACCTGTTTAAGAGTTACTTGCTGTTGTAAAAAATGTGCCAGTTAATTTATCCCATCAATGTATTCTCACCTTTTGGAAGCAATACATTAATGTTAAAATTCCCTTATGTATTTTCCCTAGGATTTCATTTGCGACAGAATGAACAAATTAGTGTAATGAAAGAATACCGCCAGTGCATTTAAATACCGTAATGTGACCGAGTTGTCTAAATAGATCATATACATTTTATCACTAGCCTGTCAAGACTTCGAACCCCGCACGTGGCAGGTGCGTTCGACTCCAATCTTTATTGACTGGATTTGACAGTTTTTCTACCAATAATCGGTGATTCTTTCCGGGCACTTCGGCTTCCTACCCCATTAAAAACTGACCGTAACGATCTAGCCAATATAGCTGAAAGATGCGTCAAACACAATCAATCAATCAATCAATCAATCACCGAAAGATCTACACACCGAAAAGAAAGTACGCTTACACTGATGCTACCAAAACGCCTTGTTTTCAGAGGCTTTAAAATTATATATTTACCCAATCTCCCTTGGAACTCAATCTAAGATCACGAACGAAAAGCATAAAGTTAACTTGAAGAAGTCAGAATGAATATTCATGAAATATTTTCAACTGGGCTGAACAACACTAAATTCATCACATACAATGTCACTTTGATAATCCTTGTTATTTGTTTAGTTTATGCAGAGGTTTCAGAAGCTGTCCGCGAACATAACTTGTTCTAAAAAAAAATGCACCCTCTTAAAAGCAACCCGGTTGTCAGAAACGACCAAACAGTCTTTGGAATAAATAATATATTCCAGTATTACTATTCAGACTTAAATTTAAGACTATTTAGGTCTGAAAACAAATGTCTGCAAATAAAACAAAATGATACATCTAATAATGTATAACATTCAATTTTGATATTTTCAAGAGATGTTGCTGGATCCTGGAGTTTTGAACTAGAGGCTCTAAAGAGCATATGTCGCTCACCTAGGTCTATGTGCATCTTGAACAATGGACACTCTCCTACATTGTGGACTAGAACAGAATTCATGACAAAATCTCTTTTTTGTTGATCTTGTATTGCTGAAATTTTTTCTGTTTACAGAGTTGACCGATCAGCTTTAGCTTTATCCCACCCCTCTCCCCCAAAAAGGGTATAAACCGATCGTCATTTAAAGGCAATTACTCCTATACGGTTCAACTACTGTTTAGAGTAAAATTTGTATATCTGTTTTGCTGATAATGTTTGCTATTTAAAGTGTTTTCTCACTTTTAAAGATTTCAAGGTGATAAGCAAAAAAGCCCAAATTGGTTAAACTATCATCATTAAAGAGCAAGACCTCCAATAAGGAGTCTACTGACGATTTCTGCCATGTTGATTTATTTGTAGATATGGTCTTGCTGATCAATTTTACTTTTAAAGTGTCTATCTATCTATTATAGTTTTCAAGATAAAAGGCACAAACGTTAAAATTGGTTTAAAATCATTATTAAAGAGCGAGACCTCCAATAAGGAGTCTACTGACTATCCTACTGTCCTATTTGTAGATCTTGTCTTGCTGATCATTTGTGCTTGTTAAAGTGGTTATCAATCTAGTATAGTTTTCAAGATAATATGCACACACGCTTAAAATGGGTATTATTTTACTTGTTTGGCTTTATAACTATTTTGATCTGAGCGGCACTGATAAGTCTTATGTAGACGAAACGCGCGTCTGGCGTATTAAATTATAATCCTGGTACCTTTGATAACTATTTACACCACTGGGGCGATGCCGCTGCTGGTGGATTTTTCGTCCCCGAGGGTATCACCAGCCCAGTAGTCAGCACTTCGGTGTTGACATGAATATCAATTATATGGTCATTTTTATAAATTTCCTGTTACAAAACTTTGAATTTTTCGGAAAATTAAGGATTTTCTTATCCCAGGAATAGATGACCTTAGCCGTATTTGGCACAACTTTTTGGAATTTTGGGTTCTCAATGCTCTTCAACTTTGTACTTGTTTGGCTTTATAACTATTTTGATCTGAGCGTCACTGATGAGTCTTATGTAGACGAAACGCGCGTCTGGCGTATTAAATTATAATCCTGGTACCTTTGATAACTATTAACATGATACATATTTATTATAAGGTTAAATCCTAACTACCCTAATGCATGTCGATACTTTTATTTTGGCATTGCACAAGTCATGTCTTCTTTGACTATCCATGGCGTTAAAACACTAAATCCCTGGGATTTGTTTTAATTGATTTTAGTCTCTGATGCATGATATCTTATTATTAATTGTTTTTGGCTTTTAACTATCTTTCAGTAACTGCGAGTACTCCCAAATCGTACTTTCTTGTTAATTTGCCCTGTTGACACAATTTGTAATGCATTTCTGTTATTCAATGTTTACTTATTTTGTGTTATATCTCGTCTCACTATTTTTAATATGTACCACCTTTGATAAGTATTTAGTATGACGATAAATGTTCACTTCTGTACTCGTACTGTTAACAACAAATTCATTTTTTTGTAAAAATATTTCCGTACTCCTAACAACAAAATTATTATATTTAGATTTACCTGTGAACGTTATTTTATTTAACGCCATTTTGTCCTAGGTTAGAGTTAATATTGTATCTATATTGTGTCATAGATCAAACTTATTCGTTCAGTGTATGTTTACTTGTTTTTGTTTATGTCTTTTTGATCGAGTTAAGCCATTTCAATTGATATTTTATAGTGTGTCTTTTTATGTTGTAATGTTACACTATTGTTTCAGGTTATGGTTAAGGTTGGCGCCTGTTAAAACGTTTAAACCCGCTGCATTTGTATGCACCTGTCCTAAGTCAGGAGCCTGTTGTTCATCGGTTGTCATTTGTTTGTGTGGTTCATAAGTGTTTCTCGTTTCTCGTTTTTTTATATAGATTAGACTGTTGATTTTCCTGTTTGAATTGTGCACTAGTCATTTTGGGGCCCTTTATAGCTTGCCGTTCGGTGTGAGCCAAGGCTCCGTGTTGAAGGCCGTACTTTGACCTATAATTTGTATATCTGTTTTGCCGATAATTTTTGCTATTTAAAGTGTCTTCTCTCTTTTAAAGATTTCAAGGTGATAAGCAAAAATGCCAAAATTGGGAAAACAATCATCATTAAAGAGCAAGACCTCCAATAAGGAGTCTACTGACGATTTCTGCCATGTTGATTTATTTGTAGATCTGGTCTTGCTGATCAATTTTACTTTTAAAGTGTCTATCTATCTATTATAGTTTTCAAGAAAATAGGCACAAACGTTAAAATTGGTTAAAAATCATTATTAAAGAGCAAGACCTCCAATAAGGAGTCTACTGACGATTTCTGCCATGTCCTATTTGTAGATCTTGTCTTGCTGATAATTTTTGCTTTTAAAGTGGTTATCTATTTAGTATAGTTTTCAAGATAATAGGCACACGCTTAAAATGGGTATTATTTTACTTGTTTGGCTTTATAACTATTTTGATCTGAGCGCCACTGACGAGTCTTATGTAGACGAAACGCGCGTCTGGCGTATTAAATTATGATCCTGGTACCTTTGATAACTATTTACACCACTTGGGCGATGCCGCTGCTGGTGGACGTTTCGTCCCCGAGGGTATCACCAGCCCAGTAGTCATCACTTCGATGTTGACATGAATATCAATTATATGGTCATTTTCATAAATTTCCTGTTTCAAAACTTTGAATTTTTCGGAAAACTAAGGATTTTCTTATCACAGGAATAGATTACCTTAGCCGTATTTGGCACAACTTTTTGGAATTTTGGGTCCTCAATGCTCTTCAACTTTGTACTTGTTTGGCTTTATAACTATTTTGATCGGAGCGTCACTGATGAGTCTTATGTAGACGAAACGCGCGTCTGGCGTATTAAATTATAATCCTGGTACCTTTGATAACTATTAACATGATACATATTTACTATAAGGTTAAATCCTAACTACCCTATTACATGTCGATACTTTTATTTTGGCATTGCACAAGTCATGTCTTCTTTGACTATCCATGGCGTTAAAACACTAAATCCCTGGGATTTGTTTTAATTGATTTTAGTCTCTGATGCATGATATCTTATCATTAATTTTAATAATAAAATTATAAATGAGCAATAACTCCCAAAAGAAGTCAACCGTCGATTTTGGTCAGGTTTGACTTATTTTTAGATCTTGCATATCTGATTATTTTTTTCTATTATAAATTTCTATCAATCTATATTAGTTTTTAAGATATAGGCCAAAAAAACGCAAAAAAATGGTAAAAATCGTCGTTAAAGAGCAATAACTACAATAAAATTTTTAAAAAAATGTGAAAATTAGTCATTTAAGGGTACAATGTTTGCATAAAATGAAAAAAAATTCAACATTTTCATACTGAGGCTACCAGTCTTTCAGGGAGGAAACTGAATTCTACATGTTTTCACATTCTAAGAAAAACATTACTTTTTAAATATATTGTATTTTTAGGTAAAACACCGGTCTAGCATCAAAATCGAATATTTATGATTTTATATAAAAAGGGGCTAATCAAAGACAGTTCCAAAGAATAACGGCAAATAAATAGGGGAGCGATATATGTGGAAACTTTAGTTATATTGCACAGGAAACAGATTTCTTAAGCATTTAAAAGCCAGTATAAGAAAGTGAATTATTTATGGACTTTGATGATCTTTATTTAATTCATTGATATACAGCTAAAACAATTTATGAAAAATGTATTTAAATATTTCGCGGTATTTTTAGTTGGATGTTTAACGTTTGAGCTATACTTTTATGTTTATATGAATATAAAGTAAGACATACCTGATACATCAGCAACATTTTTAGAACAACTGCATTCGATTGCAATAGCCGAATATGATATATATATTCCTATACCTACTTAATATTACTTATATTTACAAATTCATATTGTTTTCATTAACTTCTTGCAGATGTTACATTGCAGTCAATTACATGCAGAAAATATTCTTAAATATTAGTTATATCATATTAAACGAACGTTTTGGTAGCTTTGTCCCATGAAAAATGCATCATACTAATGCAGATATGTTAGGATCTAATACTAGTAGATGGCGCATAATAATTTAATCGAGTAACAATTATATCCATATCTCAATCCGATTTTATGGTATATCCGCTTCCTCCTAGTTTGAGGTCACCAACTTCAAGAAATTGACCAAAAAACCAATGTAAATAGCGGAAATGAACTCGTGTTATTGTTTTTTTTTTTAGAAGAGTAGTTTTCATATAAAATGCATTTCAAAATTAAAATTGGTGCTGTTTTTTAATGACTGGATAATCATTCATAAGGTACCATGTACCAAACTTGACTACTTTAATGAGTAATGAATGGAATATATAAACTATCTAAAATAACATTCATAAAATATATGTAGGGCTTACTTTAATGAGATGATGCAATAACGAAATAAGAAACTAGAAAAAGAAAAAAAAAAAAGAAAAAAGATGTCAATGTCCGCCTGATCCGGTCTCCAACAAAAGACATGTGCCCATACAATAGGTAAAGCTCTAATTTGTCTCGGGTCTTAAAATATCATTAACACCACATTCACTTAAGAATGTAGTCACGCAGGTAAAATAAAAAAAATTTAGAATTTAAAATTGATATTATAAGTCAGGAGTGCATTTGAAGCTAAACATATTGATAGGTTATGGAACCCTTTTTCGAGATATTTGTTTTAAAAATGGCGGGAAAATGCTGACTCGGACTTTTACCTTATATTTAGCATTGGCATCATGTGGGTCTCAAATTGTAAAAAAATAAATTACGAATCTGCTTAAATTTTGGTAATGACCTTTTTATGAGCTATTGAAGTCTCCTATGAAAAGAAAAGTGGTTGATATGGGGCAAAATATTTTACCCTGTATCGTAGGATAAAACCAAAGGAGTTCGAACATCTATCAAAAATTCCTAAACCTGACAGGACTACATCCTTACTGACAAAACAGTTTAAAATTTAACACAGTTCATCTACCGACAAAGTTTTACTTCGGATTAGGAAAGGCAATATGGAAATGTGTGTATTGTATTTCTTAGTCTAACTTCAGTGTTTTACATATATGTCACAGCCTAACTGAGTTTTATGAAATTATATAACTAATAAATATTACATATGGTATTTATGATTTTGTATATGTTTTTTTCTAATCCTCTCTTTCAATCATAGTATAGAACAAATAAAATATTGATATTGTTAAAGTTATGCAACTTAAAACAGCTTACACTTTCGACCTAATACAACTTAAGAACTTCGTGCAATTTATTCAGAATGATCTTTATATGTATGATTCATTTTACTTATGTTTTATTAATTTTTACCGATTTATTTTGTAAAAGGGCAATGACAAAAGAAAACAATTCGTTAAATTATATCACATATTATTAAACGGAGATGTGGGGTACATGTCAATGAGACAGCAACCAAACGACACTAACCAGTAAAATACATCTAGAGGGAAAAACAAACGTTGTCTTAAACAATAGACAAAGGTCCATTCAGCTGACCTGCCAATGTTTATCACAACGATTTTACCTTTTTAATTGACAACCAAGGAAATGTTTACTGCCGGTTTGCTTAGTGTCTACTACACGCCATCAGCGTTAATATGTTTTCGCGGAATGAGAATGTTAAAACATGGTGTAGAAGATATATCAAGCATCAAAGCTACGGATTTCACTGTTTTAGAGAAACTTCTAGGATTTGAATTTTCAAATTTTTGGCCTTGAGCATCGCTGAATAGATGTTAAGTGTTAAAACACTCACCTTGTTTCAGTTAAAATGGTACCTTAATTGCTATTTATAACAATAAAAGATAAATTTAAACTTTATTTTTACAGCTACACTTGAATGTGTGAAAACGTCCTGATAACTTTATATCTGACTTCTTTTAGAGTGACGTATACTATGTTTTGTAGGAAATTTTACATACGTCCTCCTTTCAAAAGCGATCGATATTGTATGAAAACACTATTGAATATGTACCGAAGAAATTGTGTTTTGAAATAAGCTGTATAATGTCATTTTTTTTTCTCGACAGCGACGATAGTCGCGGAAAGCGAGACATACGAATTGCTTTTCCGGCGACTACGATGATGATGATGTTGGCGTCAAGAATTGTTAAGTTTTCTGTTTAAGCTAGTTTGGTAGGATCTACTTGTGACAGAGATCAATGAAATTTTGTTTGAGATCGCATTGCTATCAGTACCTATCAGTTTGCCTACTATATTCAGGCCCTGTCAACTAGATCATGGTACAGCGACTTTTAATTAATAAGCAATGGTGCTGACCATCAGATTGTCTTTTTCTGAATTATGTGCCGACAGGCGAGACATATTTCCGTGTCAACAGTTTATCTAAAGTAACAATTTGTAACCCTTCCGGCAGTAGATACCATACGAGATGATACCGAGATATCAAAATATGGTCACTTGGAGTTCCCCGTCAAACATGCAGGAAGAACTGTTTGGCTGTGCGGGATGTATAGATACTTCGCCCCCTCCGGTCGCAAACAATTATTTCAACTGTTTTGCTGTTCAAAAAGGTCTACATTTGCCTTTTTATGAATTGTTTGAACGAAAAAAGTCCAAAATATAGCAATAAAAATAATTTAAAGTAACATAGTAAGACTCGTCCCTAACGAAAACAAAAAAGTATGGAACGCCAAATTAACAAAAATGGATAGTCATAATTACAATTTCGTCGATTTTGCACTTATTACTATAGCAAAAGCCTTTATTCTTAACTAATATTGCATTGTCTTCATATAACTAATTGTAAATAATTATTTTCTTCCTTTTTTAATGAATTATTGCCGAAAATAAACTATTTTGTAACTTTATTTCAGCTATCACTTGAAGTGACCTATGTTCGATTCAGCGTCATTATTTTATTGGAGCTAACCACAGTCACTGTGCTAATTGTTTAGCGCAAGGATCATTTCTATATCAAGTACTATATTATATTATTCTGAATTTCTTATTTCCATGAAAATAATTTATCACAATGGAGTCAAAAATATTTGATTGCGTATCTTGCTCTATCAATAAGTCAATTCAAAATGAATGGTTAACAAAACAAATGTACGAAATATGCTACAGTAAAACACAATCGAAAGTTTTCAAGTAGGGAAAACATCGAACATAGTATACTTTTAAATGCTTTATGATAAATATTGTGCTTAGTTCAAGCTGCTCGTTTCTGTGTGTACTTTGTATATTTTGTCTTGTTTGTTTTTATGTCCTTTTTCGTTTTCTCGGACGCGATTTAAGCCCATTGATTCAACTTCTCTTGTCATCCTTTTGGACACTTCGGTATTCTCGCTTTTCAAATAATTCATTATCTTCAGTAGGGTTAGAATTCCTAAGAAATTGAGAAATGGACAAATGAATTACAGTGTATAGACACACTAAAAAAGAAACATCACACGAACAAGAAAACATTATTATTTAGAGTCAACGTTGTTAATACTTCTTGTTCCGAATAATATTATAATGTGTATTGATATGTTATATGACATATAATGATTAAAGTATGCATCAACAAATAATTTGTGTTCTAACTCTTTTCAGCTACAACTATACCATGGAGAAATGCATTGTGTGCCTAAAAGATGACCACCCAACAACGCTGATCAAATTGCGACAAAAAGGTTGTCTTGGGAATCATCAGAGCTAGCCAGGAAAGAGGAGACTGTTTGTCCGCATTAGAGGGTAATTTTGTCCATCAACTCTGCAGGAAAACATATACCAATCCAAATGATATAAAGAAATACAAAAAAGAAAAACTTGTTCTACGAGAAACAAATACAAACACTCCAAAATTACAATCAAAGTCCCATTTTGATTTTAAACATCATTGTTTATTCTGTGGAAATGAAGCAACAGACTCCAAGAAAAAAGACAAAAATGTATTTCCAGTTCGTACTGATGATTTTGAGAGTAGCAAACAAGATGCTTGTGATCTTCGAAATGATGATTGGGCAGCCGAGGTTCGCGGAAGACTTGAGAGCGTGAGCGACCTCCATGCAGCGGATGCTGTTTATCACCAGGCATGTAGTGTAAACTTCCGCACGTGCAAAAATATTCCTGTATTTCGTTCTCCCATATCACCGGACGCAAAGCCTGAAAACAAAAGAGGAAGGCCAGCTTTGCAAGAAGACGGCTTCTACAAAATAGTCGACTTCCTTAAACATCATGACGACGAACAGATTTCGATATCAGATCTTGTTGAAAAAATGGACGAGATGTGTGATGGGAATGCTTATAGCCAGATATATTTGAAGAAAAGATTGAAGCAACATTTTGGAGACGAAATCATTATTACCGATATACCAGGTAAAAAAAGTGTTGTAACTCTACGAGAAACCGTGAGTTGTATTCTTCAGGACTATTACCAGAGGCCAAGTAATCTAAATCCAGATGACGAAAAGAGAGCTTTGATCAAAGCAGCTGCCAAACTGATAAAAAGCGACATCCGATCTGTAGATACCACAAAGTCTATTTATCCAACTCCAGCCAACATTGCATCAGTTGATACAAATTTATCATACTTACCCGAAAGCCTGCTGTTATTCCTTTCTACTATATTTTCTGAGAAGGACCCATTAGTGAAAATAGCTTCCATAGGACAAGCAGTAATGCAAGCTTCACGACCTCGAGCACTTATTACACCGCTTCAACTCGGTCTAGGAGTACAAGTGCATCACAACTTCGCTTCACGATTTCTTGTGTCCACATTGAACAGCTTAGGATTTTGTTCGTCATACTATGAAGTCCAGAAGTTTGAATCAAGTGCTGCAGCTGTACAAGGAGTTGACCGTCCAGGCGATGTAAGCAACAGCTTTGTACAATTTGTAGCAGATAGCGTTGACCACAACACAAGAACGATAGACGGCCTCAACACTTTTCATGGCATGGGCATTATAGCTGGAATTACGCCTGGTACGAAGAGAACACAACCCATTCCTAGAATAGCTTTTTCTACTGATGAAATAAAGGCATTAGCAAAGATAGAGATCAAATATTACAAACCTCAATCAGATCGCATAGCTGAATTAAGTTATGCGGAGTTGAAAAACTTAAACACACTGGATAAGACTTTTCGTCTTGATCTGCTGTCGGTTATTGTTTGGCCTTTCAAGTATCCAATACCAATGTGGTCTGGCTTCATGCAGATGGTTCAGACAGGAGACTACCCAGGAAAATCATCGGTTTCATTCCTGCCTATGATAGATTTAAATGCTTCGGACATGACCTGTATTTATTCCACATTGAACTTCGTCGCCAAACAAGCAAAGCGTTATGACATAACAGCAATCTTGACTTTAGATCAACCTCTGTATTGGAAAGCCTTCTCAATTATTGAAAACGAAAATCCAGGAAGCACCTTGAAGTCTATGGTTTTACGATTAGGACCATTCCACCCAGAGATGAGCTTCCTCGGCTCAATAGGGAATCTTATGAGTAATACTGGTTTGAAAGAGATGTTAGAACTCATATACGCTCCGAATGCCGTCACGCATATCCTTAGCGGAAAAGCTGTAGCTAGAGCTTTAAGAGGTCACATGTTGGTGGATACAGCACTGTATTGTTTGTTGATTGCAGAGATATTCAATATTGACGTATCTAAACTTTTGGAGGAACCCAATTCAACCCTTGAAACAACTGAAATGAAGGAAATTGATGAATTATATTCCCAATTATCCTCTGGAGAGCTGTCAGCTTCAGAAGCGGGTGAATCGGACGTCTTGAAAAACCTAGAAACAACGGTCCGGAAAAAAACTGAAATTTTAAAGCAAAGTCGTACAGCAAAGTTGTGGCTGCAATATTCAGAAATGCTTCAGGTTTTAAGACAATTTATCAAAGCAGAGAGAACCGGTAACTGGCCTCTTCATTTGCAAAGCATCCAAGCAATGTTGCCCTTTTTGGCTGCATCTGGACATAATCTGTACACGAAAACAGCATACGTTTACTTAATGACAATGCAATCTTTAGACAAAGACCATCCTGATGTGTATGCTAATTTTATCAATGGGAATCATGTCATAAGACGCAGCAATAGGTACTGGGCTGGAATATCTTCAGATTTATTTATAGAACAAGTCCTAATGAGAAGTGTGAAAACAGCGGGTGGATTGACGAGAGGTCGAGGAATGACCGAAAGCCAGCGTTCCCTTTGGCTTATGTCCATGCCAGCATGTGCTGAGATTAATCAAGCTATGCAGGATTTGTCCGGGGTAGGATACTTTTCTAGTGAACAACACAAAGACGAAACACATGCAAGACAAAAAAAGGACACTAACGACATTCAAACTCTTCTCACGTTCTTGAAAAGTCGGAATCCATTCATTGATTTAGAGGTAGACCGTTCACTACGAAACATTGAGACAGGAGTAGTAGCTGATAAAACCTTGAATGTAGATGATGCCAAAAAGGTTGGGACTTCCATTCTACCAGAACTAGTAGGAAAGAATATAGCTGATCACACGTTTAGGAGAAAGAAACAAGCCATTACGCTTGGAAACAAAATTCAGGCAAAACTTGACGGCGAACCTATCAGAATAGATTCACAGCTCCTTTTTCAGAGATGCACCACTGCTGCGCAAGGTATTTTCGAAGATATTTCAGAGATATTTCAATTTGAATTATGCGGAGTTCCTTCATCAATATTTGAAACCACGGGCCTTCCAAGAGAACCCCAAAAATCAACCCTTGCCGAATATATGTGGAATTTGATTGAACTTAAACCAAAAGCACCAACAGAAACCCACTTTGTACTTGATGGTGGTTCTCTTATACACCGTTTACCATGGACAAAAGGAGCTACAGTTGACACCATATGTATGACTTACGTCAATTATGTTAGCAATCACTATAAAGATGCAACTGTTGTGTTTGACGGATATCCATCAGTTCCAACTACAAAAGATGTAACTCATTTCAGACGTACTAAAGGAATCATATCTCCAAAAGTCAATTTTAACAATGACACACCAATTAAAACAAAAAAAGATGAATTTCTTTCAAATTCAGAAAATAAACAGCACTTTATCAATACCCTTGGAGAAAAACTTAAGGACGGACATGTTCAAGTTATCCATGCAGAAGACGATGCCGATCTAAAGATTGTGCTTACAGCAATAGAAAAGTCGGCACAACATACAACTACCGTCATAGGAGAAGACACTGACCTACTCATACTGCTCTGTTATCATTCAAAAGATACTATAAACAAGATTTACTTCAAATCAGAAGCCAAGCAAAACACTCACAAAATAAAGATTTGGGACATAACAGAGACAAGGAGAAAAATTGGACCACTTGTTTGCAATATTTTGCCATTCATTCACGCCTTTAGCGGATGCGACACAACATCTCGAATTTTTGGTCAAGGCAAGGGCACGGTTTTCAAGAAAATTAGTACTAACATTAAATTACAAGATCATGCAGCTGTCTTTTGCCAGGAGTCTAATGTCGAGAGCCTTCATAATGCAGGAGAACAAATCTTTGTTGCATTATATGGAGGGTTACAAGATGTTGAAACATTAGATATGCTGCGCTACAGAATATTCGCCTCCAAAGTTTGCGTTGGAAATATATATGTACAAGTGCACACCCTCCCACCAACATCTGACGCTGCTAAGCTACATTGCATGAGAGTTTATCATCAAACTCAAGTTTGGATTGGGAAAGGTGATAAATTAGATCCAAAGGACTGGGGTTGGCATGTTGAGGACAATAAATTGCTTCCAATTAGAACAATACTACCACCGGCTCCCGAAAAGCTTCTTAGGATAATCAGATGTAATTGCAAATTTAACTGTGACACAAAACGATGCTCCTGTCGTAAACACGGAATAGACTGTTCCCCAGCATGTGGGGAATGTCGGGGAATGAATTGTTCAAATACAAGTAACATTACAGAAGCCGATGAACTTGACGACATGTGAAGGCATCAATATGCATGTACATTGCAGAGACATATAACTATACATTGAGAAGACTTATATCAAAATTGTCTGTTTTTTGTTAAATTAAAACAAAATCAAATATTTTCAAAGATAAATTTTTCAGAAATTATATTTATCATCCTAATACTTTTAGGTGAAAACAAAAGTAACCAAGTAAAAATCAAAGTAATCAATTATTGAACAGTTTAGGCCATTTATTATATTAATTCAATGAATGTTATAACAAATCTAACATTAAAACATTTTTTGTAGAAATTTATTTCATTTTTTATTTGGGGGGGGGTAATTTTGGACTAATTTCGTTGATAGATAAACAGATTTTCCTTAAGACAACCGTTTGCTTTCTTTTTTCACTTCGTAAATAATTGTAAATAATTGTGTTAAATGTTGTCCTTCAAAGCTGCCTTCAAAATAAAACGTTTGAAAACAGCCATATATGAATCTCAAATATATGGCTTTTTTTTTGCATTTTTTTTTTTGTGATTTTATCATTAAAAGGGATAATTTCACCAATAAATTCTAACTCTGGATTGTAAATTTTACATCGGAAATGTTCTTTGTAGTTGTTTTTGTCATCTGAATTCGTTTTTGACATTTGATTGGCTAACATAGTGCCATAATTTCGATTTTCAAAATTTTTTCACAATTTTCATCGATTTTTGGTTAAAATCAATGTTTTTAGCCCAAAATGGTGATTTCCGATCGTACGATTTTTCTAGACTTTTCATATATGATTGTGTCATGCTTTGGTATTGTAAAACCGTTGAAACCATTTCTGTTGCAATTTGTTTAGATTTATGCAATATTTGCCGTAGACAGACTAGACTATAAGGTATTTCAACTTGCAGCCAGTGAAAAAATCATTATATGTATAGACTGAACATACCTTTTGTCAATATTTTTAAACAAAATAGTTCCTACACATAGCTGTGACTTGTCAGTAAGTAAAATATTTGGGTAATTTTGGTATCAAATGAAAGTAAATGACTTGGGATTATTGTAGAACCCTTGTTAAAAGTTTAGTTTGAATAATAATAAAGAAAAATTACATGAAATTAAGATATAGGAGGGCATATTTGCCCTGTAGTTCAGATCAGAAGTACCCTTTTTTGTACTACCAAACTTCCGGGAACCAATTAAAGGTATATTGAATTTATCAGCACAAGCCAAGATAAGGCATAGTTTTGACATGAAATTACTGTCACTTTATCTAAACTTAAGATAAAATAGCTATGAATGCTAAAAGTTGTAGATTTTAACATAGAAAGAAATGGGACTATGAATTAGTGATGTTATTCTTTATTGGAGGGTGAGATAGTTACATAATCAAATGGGTTGAAAGATTGATTTTCATATTCGCATCCCATGATTACCTTAACAAATATAATTATAAACGCCCGTCAGGTTTAATAAATACAAAAATGCGGAAACATTACAAATAATACAAAAATGCATATTTTATCTTATTGATAATTCGTGCGCAAAATTTTCACCAACAGTCTGCATTAATATATTTGTCACGTAGACATTGAGTTGAATCTGTACACACTTTACTATATCAGATTTAGTGCATTTCTTAACTAAAACGCTTTTCGTCACTCTTGGTCAGTTTTGGAATGACCATTTTTGCAAGTATCTAATTTTCATTCAGTCGCTTTCCTTGGTTAATCAAGATCATGATAGTCCAGAACAGTTTTTAAATACTTAAATACATAAAAACTTAAATCAATCAAAAAGCATCATCGTGACCTAATTTTCGGGTTTTTAACTAAGAAATAGTAAGCAGAACGACATTGACCAATACCAGAAGAAAGAACACAATATAAAACTAAAATCAGCAGAAACGGATTTTTTTATAAAATCAAATTGGATAAATGGTACTAAGGTTTAAATTACCCTATGGTCTAATATTTACAAGGTGTGTTTCTAATCGAAATCATCGATTCAAGACAAAAACGCGATTTTCTTATTCGCAAATTTAAAATAGTTTCACTCAAAATTTCAAAAAACCGGTATTTGAACTTTAAATTTGAAACACGAACAATGTATGATTAAAAGATTCAATTCCTTCTTGAAAACTGATCTTATATTTAGATTTGTGGCTGATTTACTGCAAAATAAATTTTGACTAAATTTTTTGAAATAACACGGTATTTTTCTCACTTTTTGCCTAGGTCAGCTTTTTCTTATCATATGCTTTCTCTTTGGAAATGAATGAAAAAAAAAGGAAAATCACAAAAATACTGAACTCCGAGGAAAATTCAAAAAGGAAAGTCCCTAATCAAATGGCAAAATCAAAAGCACAAACACATCAAACGAATGGATAACAACTGTCATATTCCTGACTTGGTACAGGCATTTTCTTATGTAGAAAATGGTGGATTGGACCTGGTTTTATAGCTAGCTAAACCTCTCACTTGTATGACAGTCGCATCAAATTCCATTATATTGACAACGATGCGTGAACAAAACAAACAGACACAATAGGTAAAAATGTCAATAATAGGGGTACAGCAGTCAACATTGTGTTATCATCTTAATCACTATAAAAACAAACAAATGTAACGAAGAAGCACAAAAAGGCATACATCAAATTTAACATCCTCATTTTGTTTTTTAATTATACGATTTTATTTATCTATGTAAAATCCACCGATAAAGGATGGAAGGTTTTAAGTACTGGCGTAAAATCGCGCGTTTGAAATTCGCACAGGTAGACATAAAATAATTTTGTCGTTCAAGGTATGACGGGATACATAAGTACAGAGTCACTTAAAATGGATATCACAAAAAACAGACTTAACAGTAAAAGTAATATTAATAAATAAAAAATAAAAAAAATTTCACGTCGTTCAAAGTATGACCGGATACATAAGTACAGAGTCACGTCAAATGGATATCTCAAAAAACAGACTTAACAGTAAAAGTAATATTAATAAAGACAAATAAAAGAATACTATAACACGTAATTAAGATGATAAACAACGTCAGTACGCAGAATCTATACTTCAAGACCATCGTGTATTATTTGTGAAGTTGATACGGAATATTTATCAACAAGGTTTTGGTACCTTCCGATGAACTTTTTTAGAAAAAGGACGAGACGTTCTTTGACATACCCCTGGTTCATCAACGTTCTGCTCAGACACTGCAATTTATTGGATATTTTTTTTAGCAAGGGGAGTAGGTCCGGTAAGTGCCGATTTTGGCCTCAAGTTTCAGGTTTATCTGATAAAAAATGTTTGACAATTTTTAAACACGTAAGTGTCTACTTCAGTCAATTTAATTAGTTCATGTGAAAGATTTGAACTGATTTAGTCATTAAAAACGCTCAAATTCAAGCTTAAATATGAAAAATCTGTCAAATATGCCATAATATGTCATTTTTCAGATGTTTTTTGTAAAAAATGAAAGTGGCCGCATCCGTGTTCACTCTCAACGTTTATATATGTTATGTATTATCATCAAATACAACTTACATTTAAATATTAAGAATAAACACAAATGCGGCCACTTCCATTTAAGACGGAAACCGTCTAAAATTTAGCTTAAATGCTAAAATTGTGAAGATTTCAGTTATTTAGCATGACTTAATGATGCTAGTTCCCAATATATGTGCATTGTATCGTCAAAAACAGCCCATATTTGTGTAACAGAAGTTTTTTAATAAATTCGAGATCACACTTACCTATCGTTACTTTTACGGACTAGTATATATAAATAGATTTAGAAGTTTCCTGGTGAAATACTTTTACTGATACTTACGGAGCAAGATCAGCTTAATCATTTGAGCATTCATTTCCTTCACGGTTGAGTTTTGCTGCTATGTCTTTAGATTTTCGTCCTTCTTTGTTTTGTTATGTGTTGTTTTTCGATAAGAATAATTTGTCTTTTTAAAAATTTTAGTCACTGACAATGTCGTTTATTTCCTAGTTTTTCATAATCAATCTGCAAATGCTTAATTTAGTTTAGTTAATACAACCATCTCCGTAACCAGAGCTTCGTTTTGGTATGCATTAGTTGATACATTGTAACTGCTAATATTCTGGTTCTTAATTAAGCCTAGATTGCAACTGCAAGTTGACCTATAAATGTTTTTTTTTGTATCGATACTTCCAAACAATACAAGCTTAATTGCTAATCATTTGTATCGTTTGCAAGATATATACAAGATGCATAATTGGGATAAAAGATATATAAAGCCATAATCTACATATCAAATATTTCAATAAAATGATATACCAAGTCAGGAATATAATGGAATTCTATGCGACAGTCATACAAGTGAGAGATTTCGCTAGCTATAAAACCAGGTTTAATCCACAGTTTTCTGCATAAGGAAATGCCTGTACCAAGTCAGGAATATGACAGTTGTTTTCCATTCGTTAGATGTGTTTGAGCTTTTGATTTTGCCATTTTATAAAGGACTTTCCGTTTTGAATTTTCCTTTGAGTTCAGTGTTTTTGTTATTTTACTTTTTATTGTAATGAATATTGAGTTACGTTGGAACTAAATGGCTTCATTCTCACATTGAATAAAAGTAGTTCTTAAAATTCCAATACAGCACTCAAATTGACGAACACTTACTTCTTTTTATTAATGTATATTTTCTACTGTAGTAATGGTTTCCCGCAGATTGTAAATTCATCGAAGTTAGGTATGTATTTAAGGATTGACATAACACTTTACATCCCATTAAAAGCACTAAAAGCTTACAATTCTTGTACATACACTTAAATGATTCAACCAGTTCATTACAATTAAAAGCCAGCTTTTCGTTTTTATTAGCCATACGCCTGTATGTGACACATTATTTCTCTATCTACTAGAGCACTTGAAGTCATGAATGTTGTGTTTTATTGGTATATAAAACATAGATTAAAACACCACTCGATTGTTATTAAAGAATTGAATGCTTTTTTTTTGTAAATTGATTGGGGTGTAAAAGCGTTGACCGAAGTGCATTCTGTATTCCGCGCTTCATTCTAAAAATGTGCGCACGGTCAACGCTTTTACAACCCTATAAAATTACTAAAAGAAGCATGCAATACTTATAATTACATTTTTTTGCTAGGACCATGAAAATACGATTCCTATTGAGTTTTTCTTTTATCTACCTGTGCACTTTATTGTGGAAGCTCGTGTCATCGTGAATGTTACATTTCATTTTGAAATGAAGATTAATTTCAGAATGACGCGAAATTGCTGTTAGCCAATCAATATAATGTATTATAATGAAACACACATGTAATGTAATTATTTGCGAATTAAAATGATAGAATCCTAATGCCAAATCTGTTCAATGTACCAATATGAAGAAACAATACAAAACTGACATTTATTTACCAGTTTTAAATTGAAAAACGCACACAAAGCAGTACCATTTTGTCCAAATTGAAAAGTAGTTCAACCCAGAAACCAGTGTCCTTTAACCTTGTCTGCTTTGATTGTCAAGTGGTTGTTGTCAATTGAATGATATGATGAACGATGAAAAAACCCTATCATAAATTGGTCGACCTTCATACATATTCTCATCAGTTCTCTAGCTGGATATGCGGTCATCTAATGGAATCGAGACATTATTTTTATGTCATTTTCCTGCCATTGACATTTGAAACGACATGTGCCATTTGAAACGTCATGTGACGAGTGATTAAGAAAGCACCGTGGCTGATATCCAGTTGAAATTAAACAAAAGAAATGGAACTCTTTCTTAGAGAAGGTGAACATGGCTAAGTTGGTATATTTGAATTGTTTACATCTGTTTCTAGTGCCTTTTATTCTGATTTTTAATGGCCGCCAAATTATTGGTTGGCTTCCTCGGTAACATTTTTATTTAAAAGTCATGAATTTGCCACTGAATTTTGAATTTTTTTTCTTCTTAAAAACACACAGTATGCCGTTAGGGAATTTCGTTCACATAATTCATACTTGTAACAGACATAAAGACAAACCGACAAAACACAACGAAAACAATTTGTTACTAATATAAGAAATGTAATTATATTCTAAATATGGGCGTATGACATTCGGTAATCCAATTTAGAAAAAAATCTAAATTTTCATTTCTGCCAAAATTATAATTTCATTTAAGCGCTAAAAAGTTCAAGCCATATTAATTTAGAATGTTTGTACAATGATTTAACATGACTGTTTACCTGGGGCCTGTTTATCGAAACTGTCCTAAGATCGGTCCTAAGAATTCCTTAGGACAGAAATTAGGATAAAGTTAGGACCGACTTACGACATGTCTCAGCATGCACATCAAAGCTATCTTAGGATTATCTTAGCTAGGATTCCTAACCGCTGTCCTAAGTATTGGCGTTAGAGAAAATAACAAATTAAAAATGAAAAAAATGAAAAAATTATATCAAATTTAACCAATAACTATAATTTAAAAAAAAAAGATAAATAATAAGAAAATGATTATTAGTTTTAAATTAAAGATGATAAATACTTTTTATATTATAATTGTACATTTAAACTCATAAAACAAAACATAAGACAAAAAATATAACTACGTTTTATATAAGAATTGAAACAAGCGAATTGTAAATAGTTAAAATAAAATATATAATCGGTAAAATCATTATATGCTTTGAGTGAGCTGAATTCGAAGTGTCACGGTTTCATACTTAAAAGTTCAAAAGCAAATCTCGTGCATCTTTCAAATAAATACTGAGTACTTCAACTATTTTATTACTGCAAATAACATGCGATGATACGTGTGAATATAAGAGACGAAATTCGAATTCTACCGATGCAAAACTACAGACTCTCCTGGACGACGTGGACAAAAGTAACACTTTGCTTTTTGGTAAATTGCCAAATGTACCAACAAATGGTGCTGAAAAGAGGGATAGGGATTTAACATGCATTATGGTGTGGGGGGGGGGGGGGGGGGGACTAGGATGAAATTTGAAAAAAGGCATCACAGGAGTTTGGAGTAAAAAGGCAGGATGAGCAACTTTGCACAAAAAAAAAAGCAAGATGACAATTTATGTAAAAAAAAAGTCTGGATAAACCCTAGGCCACCCTCCCCCAACCCCCGTCATAAAAATCAAATGGTAGTTCCCTAAAGTAAATGCAACCAATACAGACCATATTTGTTTACAAAATAACCATCCTAAATATATCCTAAAGTTATCCTAAGACCATCTTAAGACACCTAAATTGGTATCCTAAAGTTAGGACAATTCCTAGGATTTTCCTAAGTTACGACATGTTTGATAAACCCACTTAGGACTAAGATATGTCCTAAGTTGGTCTTAGGACACGTCCTAATCCTAAGATTGCTTCGATAAACAGGCCCCTGGTATTTGGCGTAAATGAAATAGTTTTTAAGGGCGCAAATGAAACTTAATTTGCGCGAATGAAATGCTGATTGGCACAAGCGCAAAACGCCGCTAAATCATTAGGCAAATAGCTGAATTAATATTTTTAACACAAGGATCGTTGTATCTTGATCCGTATTTTTCATAGTTTAATAAATTTTTTTTGCCATGGGGAAAATTGAATAATGAATATTAGTTTCACAAGAAATTTCCCGTTTTCAGACAAAAAAAAGTGAACAATCTCGATATATGTATATAATGTATTTTTTGTCAACTTAAAGTGCTATGAGCATTATCGACGTAAAAAAATATAAATATTGACAATCAAGAATGGCGCAGTGAAATTTTCAATGATAAAGCCAACAAAGTCAACGGCAATAAACTCCGTAGATATAAGCTGTATACAGAAAATGTATGCGTTGAACCTTCGTATGAACATGAAAAAAAAGAAGAAAAAAAAAAGAAGATATATGGCAATGTTTTGCGTCGGGACGTGGCCTGTGGCCTCCGATCCTTGTAAGTCGGACGTTACACCAGGTCGCCGATTTAAATTGAATAAACGCTATGTATAAATACTATGATCTTGATCATGATGAAAAACATGTTCCCATTATATATCCATTACAACCAGACTTACGTTTTGAGATACTCTATGAGAATGCCAAATTCATGTCCAATTTTGACGACCTCCATGAAGATACAAATCAGGAATTGTTGAAATACAATATCTTTGTAGAGTGTTATTTCCAGACGAAAGGGTTTGCGCATTTGAGTGATTATAATAACAACTTTTAATATAACTTTTGATAATATTTTGTAAAATATGTAACATGTGCAAAAATATGTTTTAAAAACGTGTCTCACAAGTCAACTTCCATGGCTAGGCTTTGATGGTTTTATAATGTATTTGAATAATGTAGAAGGTATGTAACACTTTGATCAAATACATTTTATTATTTTAAACTGATTATTATCATCAGTTTGGTTCCTGGTATAAAAACAATTAAATTGCGACATTTAAATTTTAAGTCGGCTTGAGATACATGTAAGTAGTCAAACTATATTTTACCCCTGGTATAAAAACAATTAAATTGCGACATTTTAATTTCTATTCGTCTTGAGATACCTGTAAGTAGTCAAACTATATTTTACTCAAACTTGAGGAGAAAAAGCACGGATTCAATTCTTTTATAGAATAAATCCTGTTTTTTGAAACTTTATACACAATGAAAACAAGTGATTTTCACATTTTGAATGAAGCGCGGGAGCTTCTTAAAACATAACATTCAATTCTTTAATTTAAAGATCTTCGAAATAAATAAATACATGCACATACAAATGTTGTTAACACATAAATCATAAATCGTCGACAGAAATTGTCTAGTAAAATGAAGGTGTCACATTAGCAATTAACCAACTCACGTTTAGAACATATATAAAAGTATCCCTACTCTGACAAAAATAGTGCTTTTGATGTTGTTGTTTTCTTTAACTAGCAAATACATTTACATGATTGAAACTTTTGCTGAATGAGAAATACATTTTTACCATTTTAAGCCATAATTTACTAGTGCATAAATTTGAATTACAATTTAAGGGTAGATATGGTACACATATACAGTATGCTCAATAAGATTTAGTAGTAGGTGACTTCCGGAACGTCATGTGTCACTACTAATCATAAAACATTGGTACATCAGGATATACATGGTTTTAGTTAAACTTTAGGTGAAATATCTAGAGAACTGTAAAACATTTTGGTTGAATATATACGAATTTTGAATTGGTGGTGAGATACCTGAAAGCAGTATCTATCCACGTGAAATTATACGCTATATATAGCTGAAATAGGTAAAATGAAGATGTCGAGCTTTCAATAATTATGTATAACATAAATCTGAACATCCAGGCGTTTAACTTTTATGCTAAGTGATATTTATTATACCCCTCGGACTTTACAGTAATAAATAACACAATTTATTCTCTATATTTATTTGAAAGTCTCAAGAGATATTTGAATGAAACTCAAAAGATGTATTCTCAATAGAAATATAATATGCGAAAAGTGATATCAAATTAAAAAGTATATTTTTTTGTCAAAATATCTAAAAATGCGCGCGTGCTTTGCGAGACAGGTCTTCTGATTGGCCACTTATATGTCAATTAATATAAAAATTTTAAAATGTGGTATAATTGCCAATAAGACAACCCTCCACAAGAGACCAAATGTCAAAGAAGTTAACAACTATAAGTCACCATAAGGTCTTCAACAATGAGCAAAACCCATACCTCTTAGTCAGCTAAAAAAAGGCCCCGAATGACAAATGTTAAACAATTTAAACGAGAAAATTAACGGCTTGATTTATGTAAAAACAATGAACGAAATACAAAAATGATATACAGCAAAAAACGGCATCCACTGAATTACAGGCTCCTGACTTAGGACAGGCACATACAGAATGTGGCAGGGTTAAACATGCTAGCTGGCGTCCCTTAACCTGGGACAGTGTTGTAACAGCACAACGTATGAACAAACTATAAAAATCAGTTGAAAAGGGCTAAACTCATCAGATCGATACAAAGCAGAAAAACAAGTAACAAAAACACTAACCAGACGTGGCAGGGTATTTATACATTCTAACAAAAAAGACTATAAGTACAGATCAGAGAGTACTCGCAGTTCCTGACAGCTAGTTCAAAGTCAATAACAACTAATAAAAAAATCATGTATCTAAGACTAAAGTATCAATCAGCACACATCCAACATCCATTGGATTTAGTGTAAAGACGTCATTAACAGTCAAGAGAAAAAATGACCTTCAAGGCTTGTGCATTGTATCAAATTGTAAATAACGAACTTTCAATTTATACTATTTATATTCATATTGTTAATGTGTTCCTGGTATCCATGCATTATGTTGAATATGTATTTTTGTCTGACGTCAAGGCGTCGGACAATAAGATTATTTTTTCCGACTTCTGTTTCAGTTGGTCACGGTAGGCGTTCACTGCTTTGTAATGTGGGTAACATTACATCGTGGTAATAACAAAGTAATAGCTGTTCTAAAACGTTTGTAGTTTCAACGATAATAGCTTTTCTAAAAAGCTTGCTATTACAATGGTAGTCGCTTTAAAAAAATGGTATGCTTAGTAAAATTAATAAATACTTTCAATGAGAGAATATCTGTTTCAGTTGTAGTTGGCGTCCATTGCGCTGCTATACGGTTATATTGTATTATTGCAAATTTAACAGCTTCTGTAAAGAGCTTCAAGTGTCCTGTCAAAGCTGATTATATACGAAACTGTTTGTGATATGCATTTCATAAAAGAAAAGACACATTTTGAATCATATCCATATTGGGGCGATGAATTATAGGAACTTTAAAATGTAGGTAATTTCTAGATAATCTGCAGTTTTACTTTTGTTATTTCAGCATAGATTTGGAACCAGTATGTAGATTTGGAACCAGTATGTAGGTTTTCTTATTTTCCTATCTTATCATTGGTTGGGAGAGTCCTATGTCATGCATCGTTGTTTAGATCCCCGACCAGATCACACCAAAGACTTGCGAATTGGTATTTTCTGCTTCTCCGCTACGCACGCTTCATTTAGGAGAGCAACGATTGGTCTGCACGAAGAAGGAATAATGTGCCCGGTTATGGTGGAATGTCCTCCTGTGGACTGTTACCATGGGAACAATTTTTTTTAAATCCGGCTTAATGTGTCTGACTATTAAACAGCAGGTCTTATTTCAAAATCTCACTTACGTGTTTCCGCATTGAATATGGATTTCACTTGCCATTGGACTTTAAACAGCCATTTATAGTCACCTTTACCTAATTGTTCAACGAAGTCAACTATTTAGGAATATAATTGGTCTTCCTAACTGTTGTAATAGTTTACAAATCATTACAATCTAATTCTATACAATAGTTATAAATCACCCACAGTTTTCAGTATGAAGAAAACAAAATAATAATCACTATAAGTATATGAAATATACTGTAAACACAATTCCCTTTTTTTGTAATTTTGATAGTATTATGCAAATGTTGAATCAAACCTTGGGTCAATTACATGCAAAATTAATTAATTACATTTCAATTACATTTCAATTACATTGATTTTTAAATGTAATTAATTACATTTCAACTACATTGGTTTTTAAATGTAATTATTTACAATTACATTGTCAATGTAATTAATTACATTCAATTTTTTTTGGTGCTATGAACTTTATATTATTGGATAGCATGTGAACCAGCTAGTTTGGGGATTTTTTACATGCATTGTTTAACATTTAAACATTTGCAGAAGCTTTGTTTTTATTTTGAAATTTTATATTCCATTTTAACATTTACTCGTTGATAGATATATGTTTGAAAGGCGTCTGTTATTTAAGTTTACCTTGCACAATATTTATTGTATTTCATGCTTTTCTATAAACAAAGTGCGTTTTTCAATTTAATCAATTCTTATCAAATTTTATAGTTGGTTTTTGTTTGTTTTTTGTTATTCTACTAAACCTATATTTTCTCTGGAAATCCTATGTTTGTCAAAATAAGAAACAAATACATTGGGAGGATCTAGTCAATAATTATTTGCGCTAATTAAATTTAGCACATACTTACAACTTCTAGTCCAATTAAATTGCTTGAATTTGCCTTCTAAGTGTAATAGGACATACTTTTTTCCATGTACCAAGTAACTATGCATGAATGACCACAAGAGTAAGATTTCATTGTGTCGTTTTCAAGATATTAAAAACAATTTATTGTTCCATTGTATATGGTTTGTTGAGAAATAAAGATATATATATCAGAGTAACAAGAAATGTTATTAAGCTACCAAGCAAATACTCCAGTGTGATTGAATGTAATTGAAAGTAAATGAAAAGTAGTTCATAATTACATGACAAAAAAGTAATGTAATTCATTACTTTCAATTACACACTACTTCAAATTACTATTAAATTTGTAATTAATTACATGTAATTTCAATTACATTTGTAATTATCCCAGGTCTGTGTTAAATTTAAATGGCAATATTTAAACATGTAAACTATAAAAAACAACTAAAGTCAATGAACCACGACTGAAGGTGTAGGTCCAAAAACCTCCATGTACATAAGAAATGCTAATGCTGAAAGACTGCATACCAAATACCATTGACTTATCATAAGTGGTTACCTTTAAACCAACCTAAACACAAACTTTTAGCTTGAAAACTCTTTAAATTTACAAAGTGAATGAACCATGATGAAGGTGCGGGGCCATACAATCTTAATGGAACTTAGACTTGCAAATGCTAATACAACTGCATACTACTTTACACTGATCTGATTATAAACTAATACATTAATAGTTTCAAGTTAATAGACCGTAGCTGAGGGTACAAGACCAAATAAGTTTCATTGAAATGAGATTTGCCACTGCCAATACAACTTCATACCAAATATCATTGATCTACCTAAAGTGGTTCTCCATAAACTGATCTAATCGCAAACTAATATTAGTACACAGTTGACACACCTCGCCGACGGAAACATCACGTCTAAGTCTCGCATTTTTCGACTTCGTCGAGACGAGACAAAAACTAATTGAGAGCACGTTTTCACCACAGCACATTTGATAATTTCATAGTTATCTGTTGTAAATAATATAATTACCAAAACTCCATATTTTATATTATATTGTCGTGGCAAATATAAGCTTCGACAGGATGTAGGATAATGAGTATTTTTTAGTTATGTTTTTTAATCTATCAAAAGCAAAATCAATGCTAGTACCGATAAAAACAATATCTAAAGATTTTACTATATTGTAAAATTGATAACCTTTAAGAAGTTTGCTCAAATGATGAATGATTTTTACGAGGATCGTATCTAAATTTACGGGCTTTTTAATCAATATCACAGTATAATATAGAATGTGATATTCCATTTAAAATAAGAATTCTACAGGTACAGCCAAACTTCCTAACCAAATCTTTGTATATATGAAAGAACTTGGTAAAAGTTTTGAATCATTTGTGGTAACGAAATCCCTGACTCATGACTAAATAATTTACCAGTTATACATAAATTATGTTCATTGAAATCTAAAACGCGACTAAAGACAGGGCATAGCTAACACGTTGTGAAATATACAGACCGTAAGAAGGGACCAAAGGAACATCACCGTCAAAAAAGAGAAAATTAGCAATAGGAAACGAAAAATTGTCTCTTTTGTCGTAAATTCTTGTACATAACTTTCCGTGTGAAGTTGAAATATCCAAATCTAGATAGGACAATTATTGCTGTATGTAGTAGAGTAATTCAAAGTAAGTTCCCTTGTGTGAATGTCCACAGAAAAATAAGAAAATTTGATTATTTAAAGCAAAAATATCGTCAAGGTAACGGTAGTTCTTTTAAATTTATCAATTAAATGTAATTAAGATGGATCTTTACTGTTTTTGGCCATAACTGTGTTTATACAAAAAAGGAAAAACTCTGCTAAAGGGGCGCAATTCGGACCCATAAGAACACATACAACGTGCTGATAAAATTCATTTCCAAAACGTACATAGATATTGTCAAGGAGAAAATTTACAGCTGTATAATGATCTCATCACAGCTCCAATAAGACTGTTTAATTGTCTTATTTCAGATTTATTACATAAACGATTCCAAATGAAATGCACTATAATTTTAATCGTCATTGGAATTAAATACGGAAGTGCATGGAAAAATGAATATGACCAGCTCCTACATTTCGATTGCTCGGATGGACAAGGAATATATCAAATAAAAGGTACGCACTCAACAGGACACAAGGATAGACGGTTCGATTTCAAATGCAGATCTGTAGGAGGGCAACAGAAATGTGCATATACTGGTAATTTGATTACTGATTATATAAATAATTTCTTGGCTGATTTTAATTTCAGTCAGTTTGTCACTTTGTATCTCTTGTCTCTTTTTATAACTTTACAGCACTGCAAAACATGGCAAGATAGAAGCACAGTCTTTAGTGACGAGATATTTATCATGAAGCTGCATTGTTCATCGGATATTTACATGGTTCAAAATGCAAAATTTTCAACTTTATGCACCACAATGATTACATATTTCTTTTTCTTTTTGCACGGTATTGCGAGAAATACTGATACTTTAATAGGTACAACAGCTTAGGTCAATTTTGATGTTATATTTGTTTCTCCGGATTGGTGATTTAAAATTTTTATCTACAGTAAGTCACAGTACCATAGCCTTATACTTTGAGTGTCTTGCAACAATATGATATACTAGTAGGCCTTTTTATCTTTTTACATACAACAGAAGCTAATTCAAGATTTAGGGGCGGCGTGATCCTTAACAAATTTCTCCGGTCGGAGCGATGCGTAACATTTTTGACGTTTTGTATGATACAGAAGATACATTGATGGTCTATTACATATATATGTTTTATTATTAAATTATTTTGTTTAAATTCTTAATGCCCAAGTGCAGTATTTCAAATCACGACAAGATCAGCATCATTGAATTGCCTTCATTAGGATTCTGATTTCACTGATATTTGACGTCTGGTTGGAATGGGAATGTAAAACACGTGATCATCGATGCCAAGCTTATCGATTGGGAACCCAGACGCTTGTTTTGTCTACATAAAACTTATCAACAGCTCTCGATTCAGGTGGAAAGTCAAATCAAATACGAAATTGAAGAGCATTGGAAATCAAAGCTTCCGAGAAGTTCTCTCAAATATGGTTGTCTATATATGATATTGCTAGAAGTATAGACATCCGATGCTTCGTGTAGGGTAAATACCACGCTCTCTCCACGTTAAAGAACCATTGAAACAAAGTGTAGTGGTCGGTTGGTGGTCTGTTGAAAGGTAAAATTTCTGACCCTAGCCAACATATCCTCATTTTCTAGCAGCAATTAAAATTTGTGGCCCTTTATCTCAGTCTTCCGATCTTTAAAACATTCCTGTTCTGTTTATTGCCAATGTGTCCCCGTCCTCTATATGTATGAAATATTTGCTACATAACTCAAAGCAAGAAACAATCAATCAAAAATTGATAATAAAAAATTAATAATTGTAAATATCTATTGATTTTTATATGAATACAAGAAGATGTCGAGTATAGGTAAATGAGACAGCAACTTAAATGCTTATAAATGATAACATTTTTTGTTAACGAAACAGGGGAACGAAGTATGGATGGACAATTATCGAGAGTTTTGAAAGATCGGAGATAAAGCATCAGCAGTGGTCCCCTCTGAGCCTGCTCTTAACGAATGATGTGACACACCCTACCGAACCACAGGCAATTCTTACAAGGGGAACGATTGCAGATTAGGAGTCGTACCGCGGAGTGAAAGAAACTGTGTCCAATTTCCAAACTCAAGGGTTCCGTTAGGCGGAATGTATTGTAGTCAACTAGGTTTCTTATCTGTTCGCTTTGTCGTCAAGTTTATTTCATCGTATTAGTTGACATGCCTATTGTATGGACTACATATTTATTTTAATTCAATGACTAATTCTGCTTTCATAATGAATTAGTACTTGTTTGTTTGATGGGTTCAATAAATAAAGAAACAAAATTCTCGTCATTTCAGATCAAGTTTATGTTTATTACAGGATTTGTAAATAACTTCTACAGAACATGTGCTTTTCAATGTCAAGAAACACATACATTGCTGGGATAATCAGTGAACATAATAACGGTTCGGAAGATCGGAGATTCAAGTTTAGGTGCTGCGAAAAATCAGGTATTGGACATTTATTTTTCAACCATTTACACCATCATACCACATGAAAAACTGAAAATCCGTCTAAAAGAAATAGTCCTTAATGCTTTTCTTCAAAAATAGGGTACCATACACATCACATTTTTGTTTGTTTTGGAATACAATTCGGCATCTCTTGTTAAACATTAATCCTATGATAAAACATGCTACACCGACAAATAAGTGATCAATATGCTGAAGTTTCTCATTGACAACGTATTTGGTGAATTTAGAGGTAGAATATTCCAGTTGACGGCAATCAAACGGGGAACCAACTGTGCGCCACTCCCTGTCGGCTTTTCCTTATTTTCTCATCAGTTGAAGTGCCTTCAGTGAAGATTTATCATTTAATGTCACATGCAAGTAAATTTATAATATTCTTTCTATTAACATTCCGGATTGGGTCCCATTAATATATCCTCCTGAACTAGAGATTAAAGAAATCACATATACAACTTCCTCCGCCTTATTTTTAGACATGTACCTCGAATTTGACTACAGCGTTCATCTCAGAATCAGAATCTACGACAAACGAGACGATTTCAATTTTGAAATTATAAATTTTCCTCACCTTAGCAGCATTATTCCAACTTCACCTGCGTATTGAATATACATTTCTCAACTTGTACGATATTAAAGAAATACTACTCAGACTTTGTTAAACATCATCACTGTCATCAAAAAAACTAATTAATAAGTCAGTGTTGAACTGGATAACAATGTAGCATCAGGTGGGTGTTTTGTCAAAGATCGTTTCGTCCTATTTCTCAACTCGTTGATCGGAAAATGCCAAGACTTAATAGATGAATATTCGGTGTCTACTTCACAAATAATAGAGGATGGTCTTGAGTTATAGATTTTAGGTGATGGCTCAGTGTATCATTTTAATAACTTTACAGTTTTCTTCTCATTTGTCTTTGTACTGTTATGCTACTTCTGGTCGCCAGTCTGGTATAACTCTTGACTTGGCTCGTTATTTGTGCATCCAGCTTTCGGATTTTTAGCTTTGGACGTTCGGTTCGGAGGTGCGATTCGGACACATGAGGTATTTATAATATTGTTTTCATTTTGTAAACCCTTGTATATATATTCGACTTAATTTGTATTTTGTCAGGAAAGTGTAAATGTTATTATGTTTTACTATACTGTACGTAACTATCAACTACAAACATGTTTTTTGTTGGCGTTCCTGTCAGATTTATTTGTATGTTTGTTTGAAATGTTAAGTCAATTGTGTTGCATGTCTGTGATGTATGTTTACACAATTGTGGCTGCTTGATCCCAATTATTGTCATGTTAACTAATTATTTTTCTGTTTGGGTTGCTCATCCAATTTGTTCAATACACGGTAAAATAAACAATTGTCACACAAGTGGGAGGTTCAGCTAGCTATAAAATCAGACCAAACCCATCATTTTCTTTGGAAAATGCCTGTGCCAAGTCTTACATATGACAGTTATTTTTCATTCGTTTCATTGGTTGGTATAGTCGAGCGTTGGATTATGTCAGGTTTTATGGACTTCCCTCTTTCTGATTTTACCTTGGAGTTGGGTATTTCTCTTAATTCTTTTTTGCACATCTTATTGCAAGTATATCTCAATAGATTTGATATATGTTGATGAAATGTAAAAAAAACCCAAATCTAAATACTCGATAAAGTTTTTCAATAAACGACCCCGTGTTATATCTTGATGGTCTAATGGTATTGTGCTTTACACGAGACACCACGACGATCACGGGATCAATCAGCTACTTGACTGAAAACAAAGCCTATTACATTTACATTAGTATTTAGAATAAATAAAGGAGAACCTATGTCTGGTAGGTTAGGAAATTTGACAAAAGAATTTCATATTTCCGAATAAAATCTGAATATAAATATGTCCGTATTTCTTAAATAATCGACGCGAAGATAGGCATATTAGTTCACCTTTTGTTCCGAATTTATATGAAGACGGAAAAAAATCAACAAATAAACAGTCAAACCTCGGAGTGAAATAAAGAATATCACATGAACTTCAATCAGGGCAGATAATAATAGAAATATGTTCTGTAGAAGGAGTGTTCAAATAATGCATTAGTGGACCAATTGACAACTTCAGCATACATATAGCAGATAAAAGCTATGATAAGCTTGCCTCCTGGACCTACAAGCAAACGTTGACACTGTTTCCCCGACAAGACATGCGCTGTAGTACATATAGAAAGAAACCAATTTAAAATCATATGATATTTCAAATGTAAAAAAAAAGGTGAATATGTTTTTTATTAGATTTGCTAAGTGTTAGTAGTAACCACGTGTACATAGACTTTTTTTTAAAAGAACATCCTTTATTTTATCCGAATCTTCAAAAAATGTAAGAATCGTCAATAGTCATCTCTATCTGAGCCATCTTCGCTAGCCCCTTGGCTAGCGAAGATGTATCTGAGCGTGTCTTAACCTTTGTTTTTGCACAATTGTATAATATCAACTATAGCTACACGTATCTAATAGGCTTTCTGATTCAATTTCAGCCTCGTCATTGGCAAATTCATGTTATTACACATCGAATACTGCCTTGTTAGGAACTTTTGCCAGGACAGCGGAAATTGGCTTTATCTTAAAGGGAGTTATTAGTCAACATTCAAATAAACACGAGTAAGTTTATTTAAATTTTGAACATCACAGCTGTGAACCTAATTTGAAAACGAAGTATTTCTATTTTTTTTTTAAAACTGTTTAAGAAAGGAATGTAAATTATCATTTTAAATACTGGACCATGTTGTTGGAGGAAGATTATCACGTAATAATGATGACAAATCTTAACTTCGAAAAATGACATATGCAAATACACAGTCTTTCCTACTTTGTAGAGAAGTAAAACTGCAAGTCATTGGTTCATTCCACCTATTCCCACATTTCAAAATCGGGAGAGAAAAATTAAAATTTCACTTGGAAATAGGTGGAAAACCTGTGCAAACAAAGGATTAATACTGTATAAACATTTTTTCATTAAATGTTAATTGATAAGTGTTGATTGAGGACAGGTAAATGGGTTATTTTTGTATGTTTAAATTCTTATTTTTAATTGATATATGAAAGAAATAAAAACAAATGATAATAAATTATTTTATTAATTTTATAACAGCGGTATGCTACCATGACTACTGTTGCCATATTTTGACAATGTTACCTATTATGTCTGTTTTGTTCACGCATTGTTGTAAATATAATGGAATTTGATGCGACTGTCATAAAAGTGAGAGGTTTAACGCTATAAAACCAGGTTCAATCCACCATTTTCTACATTTGAAAATGCCTGTACCAAGTCAGGAATATGACAGTTGTTGTCCATTCGTTTGATGTGTTTCATCATTTGATTTTGACATTTGATTAGGGACTTTTCATTTTGAATTTTCCTCGGAGTTCGGTATTTTTGTGATTTTACTTTTTATATATAACACTAATTTTTCAGTAGACTCAAGCAAGCATATATATGAAACACAATACATAAGCACTAAAAAAGATCACATATTATAGACAATAAATTACAAATTAACTGCACCTAAAGTCTGTTACGGTTCATAAATCTATTTGACGTGAAGAAGGTGGGGTGCTGCATCTCCAAACTGTACGTTTGTTATTTCCTGGTTACGGTGTCTAACCTTAAGATCTTCCAATCTGTTGTTGATTTGACGTACTTTCTCTTTTGGGCCACTCTCTTCCCACTGGTTGCGTACTGGATCATTGGCAGGTCGTTGAAAGCAGTTTAATGAGTTTAAAGATGTTTGGATGTGGGTGCTGGGCATGTTTCTTCAGCTTGCTATGTCATCCCTCTAGATGATTAGTAGTCCTATGTCCCTGTGCTGTGTAGTGGTTTCATAAGTGTCTGTTCTGTTCTACCCAGTATGTTGGTACATATAGTCTGTAAAGAAAATGTTGCTGTTAGTATCGACCTAATATATGCCTGTAAGGGCATTAAACCATACATCTTCGACCTCAACAGTATGTATCAGTGGAAGGACAGCGTCACGGCGTACTAGTTGATGAAATTTGTTTACTTGTATCATATGTATGGAACCTGCAGACTTGTTTTGTGCGCTTTTCTCCAGATACTTTGGGTAAGTTAAAAAAACAGCATTTTGCGTTGATGCCAAGCTCGGAGTTCAACAAATAAGTTTGTAGTTCTCAGCTTATCAGATATTTTGTCAGTTTAGTAGTTGACCATCAATTATTGTTTCGTTTTTCCAGCTTGGATAAAGTCAGTTGAAATAAATCAAACCTGATTGCTGTCGGTTCAGTATTCATGCTTGGGGTAAAGTGAACAGTTTTCACCCATTATTCCATATCTAGGCGTAGCCGACGGGTTATTCTCTTCCGATCTTAGAATAAAGTGTTCAAGGGTCAAAAAGAGAGGCAAAAGATACCAAAGGGACATTCAAACTCATAAGTCGAAAATAAGCTGACAACGCCATGGCTAAAAAAGAAAAAGACCAACAGACAAACAAAAGTACACAAAACACAACACAGAAAACTAAAGACTGATCAACACGAACCCCCCAGACTCTGTGGGTGATCTCAGGTGCTGCGGAAGGGTAAGCAGATCCTGCTCCACATGTGGCATCTGTTTTATTGCTCATGTTGGTACAAACCCGGTAACAAGCCTAATTCGCTAGGTCACATTCGGGGAAAAGGGGACGGGATTGTAGTAACGACATTTAGAACATATCCGTTATCATTTGTGAAACAGATATTCCATAACGGTCAACCAACTCGTGATGGCGTCTGTAAAATTTACACAGGGATGATTTCAACTTCACCACTCTCGATTTAATAGCTTTGTTGTGAGCAGCAACCCTCTGTCAAGGAAATCATGATAGGAAATACAAGCCCTAGAATATCGTTTCAACTGGGAGATATATACTCCGTATACAGGCGCTGCTAAAATGTTGCTACATCAAAAATGATCTCTTTGATTGGATTCCATATCAATAGTTCTATACAACTTATGTTTTCATGACTTTAGTTTACTTGAAAATTGGCCCATTTGATATTATTTCTTTTTTGTGCGAATGAAATAGTTGTTTTATTGCGCAAATGAAAAAGAGGTGGCTTAATGATTTTTTTTGGGCGCAAATGCAAAACACCGTTCACATAATAATGTCGATCCGTCGTTCGAGAAAACACGAACATTTAACAAAACAAAAATGTTGTTAGAGCATTATGCATTTTGATGATGTCTTTTTCAGATTTTTTTGTAAGAATAAACGTTTTTTTCTAAGTTACGTAAATATTCCCTGTTCATTAAACGAGATATTTTGTATCTACGATGTCCACACTTATCCTGAAATAATATTAAATTGTCGTAAGTTTACCCAGAAGAATACATGTACTAAGGATGAAAAAGTTTAAATGTCAGTACTATTATATGAGAAAAAGAACAATGGACTATGCATTTGAAGATCTATTGAACTGTTCAGTCAGTTTTTTTTAATTAAACGTCTCTTTTTGTTGTTATTTTGGCATGTAAAGGCGTTGAAAGAAGTACATTTGTATAAATCAAGTGTGCAATCATGGATACTTTCTTGTATTAGGGCCCAAAGCATTACTTTAAGTCATTTCATGATTGTTGTCTGTCAGTCAAAACGATTGACTTTGATAATTTATTTAGTCTCATCTCTCAATAACATAATAATCTTTATTGCAAAATTACGTCCATAAGAATCAAGCAATAACAAATAAATCACATACATACATACAAGAACAAAACAAATAAATAATTGCATTGATACACACATGTAAGATTTGATTTAGTTAATCTACATAATATCATGAACCTGTCTGACATCGGTCTGTCTCCCTCAGTTCGAAGTATTGTTCAATAAAGACTCCAAATGTAACAAACAAGTTCAGGGGTAGGCTAAGAATGCATTCTTATTATTTATCAAAAGTATCAAGATCTTGCAATGATGGCACGCTGTCATTTAGATGAGCAAAAACAATCTGGGCGTCATCATCTCGGACATCAATATTCCTCTGTATGACAATAAGGTTTAAGCTTTCCATAAAGACAAAGTTTAGATGAGGAATCAAATTTTGAAATTTTGTCTAAAGTTAATTTCTTGCATTTACCTGAAACAATTTTTTTTTAATTTACAGTTTAACAAATAATTTATATATATGGCAACATTACATTAGTGTTGTATATAAATATGAAATAGAGAGCCATTCTATACAGAATTATAAGAGACTATAAAGTTTAAACATTACAGCAAATTTGTCTTTTACGAAAAAAACATATTTATATGAACATTATTTACAGTATAAAATATTTCTACGTCTATTTGAAACAGAATAAGTTTTGTTTCAGCTACGAATCAAATTTTTATCATTAAATAAAAACACTAAATTTGGTTCATCATAATAACACATAACATTATTAAAATACTTTGCTTCATCAATTAAATTTTGCCTTTAATCGTCATATAATGGACAATATTGGTTTGATATTCTAAAATATCTTTACAGTTATTAATGATTCATATGCAAAATTTATGTAATGTATTGATATAAACAACAACAAACATACACATACATATATATATATATATACACTTTTTTGGTCTTTTGGAAAATGTTGTTTGTGCTGCATATATATATATATAAACAAGTCTAAATTGAAAACAACGTTCAAACCTATGATTGAGTTGGATAAAAACCGCAATTTTTATACGTGTGCATGCAAAACAAATTTCTTGGTAGAGGAGTCTAAATACAGCACAAACAACATTTTCCAAAACACCAAAAAAGTGAAAAAGTATATTTAAACAAAACGCATTTGACTAACAGGTCGAACAACGGATGTTCTTAAACCCTGCTGACTGCCATATATGTATATAAATCAGCAACTCAATACATGAATTTTATTTAGAAATAAAGTTTTAAGTTGCACCATATATACGATGTTTTATGTACTTTCAGGGATCGTATATTTTGGTTCGAGGTTTGTAAACTGAGCTAAGAAGAATATTTCAAGTCTACCGATGAGAGCTTCTATAATAGTCGAATATAAAACATTAAAACAGAATAGCAAAGAAGATAGCTACACCATTTTGATTACTATAAGTACTTCACAATTAACAAAAATATTTTAAAGATAAACATAAATATCAAATTCATATGCCTTATGTCTTCAAGTGGCATTATTCATGTTATTCGCAATAATAAAAACCTCTCAATAATTTCTAAATTTACAGTAATTTGTCACCTTATTTAATACCTTTGAGAATGTCAAACCTTCAAAATTTTACTGAAGTGAGAGGAGGGAATGGAGCGGTGGATCGGCAATGCTTGGTTGGTAATGTCGAAAAAGTGTGAGGAAACTTTACAGTTTCCATCCCGTTTTTGGATGAAGAGAAAAATCAGATACAGTATGGTTTCTGATACATATATTTATAAAAGTCGCAAATATTATAAAAAGGTAATCATAACGTATGATCCAGATTGCTGTGAAAACTACACGTGTTTTTAATTATTCGTCTTTATTTCTCCCCAAAAACACAAATTTTGGACACAAAATATATTAAACATGAACAAAACCATAAAACAATAGCCGGTCAAACAGAACAGTCATCGTAACGTATGATCCCGATTCCTGTGAAAACTACACGTGTTTTAGGTATTCAACTTTATTTCTCCCCAAAAACACAAATTTTGGACACAAAATATATTAAACATGAACAAAACCATAAAACAATAGCCGGTCAAACAGAACAGTCAGTACTGTCTATGTGTAACTTTTACCCAATATCATAAAATAAGCAATAAGAATTGTGTTATTTATTATCCATGCCAATACCGAAGGTTTGTCTGTTTTAGGTGTCAACGAAATATATTTAGACCATTTTGAGCCAAAATTTACTTGCATATTAGTTTGCATTAAAAATTGAAGATTTATGCGCTCCATAGTATACTTATTTGAGATTTCAAGAAAACCAAGGGTCATTTTTAATAGTACAAAAACATGTAGTTACCGTCGGAACGTTGGTATTTCGCTACAAGACTCTAAACATTGATTGAAAATTGTCATGTATAAAGGTGATATATGTACAATTCAGGATGTATATGGTTTATATGAAGTTAAACTTAATGTAAGATATATTCCAGAAAGCTGTGAAAATGGAAAAATTTGGTTGAATAGATAGGGATATTGAATTAGTGGTCTGAAACCTTAACGGACGGTGACCACGTCTTTAGCCGCCATGTCAAATTGAGTTCTACTACATTAAGGTTGGCTATTGGGTCATTAAATTTTCGTTTACAGATCTTTCAGCACCGTTGAAAAGTGAGATAACAATTAATATTTTCTTTATATTTTATTTGAGTATATTATTGTCGTGTAAACGAAGGACTTTTATGTAAAGATTGTAAGTCAGCGGTTCAGTTAGCATATCAATAAACTCTCGAAAAAATGTGTTAAATACATAGAATTCAAACATCAGTCTATCTTTTTCTTTCAATTTAAACACTAATAGAACCCCAGGATTCCATTCATGAATATCACGCATGAAAAGATCACAGAGAAATCGACAAAGTACACGTGGTTAGTACATAGGTTACGAAAGAAGGTACAGCAACATGGTCTATCGTAGTGTGAACCGAGGGAAATTTTCTAACGGACCAATCATAAAAGAATTATTTCAAAAGTATCGTGGGATCATCTGTCGACTGATGTTTTATGTTAATGATTATGCTACAGTGGTGTAAAAAGGGTTTACTTAGCCACTTTAACAAGCTCTTTATTTTACATTTGTAAATACGGCGGCGCTTCAATGTTTGGTTTTAATAATAGTATAAAAGGCATTATCCTATTTATTCAATTAGTCTTTATAATTCATACCTGAGAATATAATTAAAGTAACAGTTGTTTAAGTTTATGTCTTAAATACTTCTTATGTGAAAACAAATTATTTTATCATTAAAGTTACTCAGGAATAATAAAACTCCTCCAATTGGTGATTTTGTTTGGGTGATAACTATATAATGCATTATCAGGTTGTAACATTGTTAATGATATATGTATACAGACTATGCAATGCTATTTATTTCACAGGAACCTTGGTACAGGATTTGAATATTGTTTAGGTTTTTTGCATTGTTTGCACTGAAGATTAAAAATTTCTATTTTCAAATCAAATACTTAACACTATTATGCATGTCCTACATTGTTTTGAATGAAAAAGTAAAATAATAAAAATACCGAACTCCAAGGAAAATTCAAATCGGAAAGTCCCTTATAAAATGGCATGAAATTTATCATCTCTGACACATTGTCTCATTTTACTATCCATACTGTAATAAAAAGAACTATATTCAAAATCCTCACCTGCCTGTAATTTACCGACCGAGGTCCTTACGACACGTGATTGTAGGAGGACCCTTATCATGTACGCTCGAGATCAAAAGGTTTTATGTCTGCAAATTCATATTAAATTTCCCGATGCATAAAGTACACATCAGAGGTAAAAGTGAGATAACAAAATATACTTTGTTTATATATCATAAAACAATATTACAGTGAACAAAACATGAGTTTATATCAAATAAAAAGCGAGGATTAAAAAAAGGAGGGAGGGTAATTGTGTTCCGATTAGATATCTTACAATATAAAGAAACGAATTTCTTTTTAATATAAGGAACGAATAAAACCCTTTGTTTCTTGTTTTCTCCACGGATGCAATCAAGTATATTTTCAATCAAAAACGTATCATATGAATGTCACTTCTGTTAAAATTCAAACCTCAGTATGTGGTAAATCTGTTATTTCAAATAGCCTTCTCTTTATTTTTGAAGGGCAGCTTTTTTCCGTTAGTAAAATAACGGATTAATCATTTCTGGTTGACATGTCAGAAAAACCGTAACTATAGAACAAAAATGTGCATAACACGTATGTTCAAAGGGAAATAACTATAGTAATGTATTGATCAATATTTATCTGTCAGGTGAAATGGAAAATGAATGGAATTTCATTGTCAAGCTTTTAAAATGTTCGAATATAGCTAAATAACCACAGATTATTAAGAAAAAGGTACGTTTTGTTTTTGTTATTTTCAATATTCTAACATGTATAGGCTTAGTCTAAATTGGTTTACCAACAGCTAGTTCATGTATGCCACTTAATTGTACACGTTGCATCCTTTTTGGTCATAAAGCTTTTCAACTGTTTCGGTTCATGTAAATCCTTGGCTTTCAATATTCGGCTTTGAGCGTTCCAGATGAAGGTAAGTCCGGAAAAGCGCTTCGAACGCATGACATTTATAAAATGTAGTTTAAAGCACTGGGTCGATACCGCTGCTGGTGGACTACCAGTCCCCGAGGGTATCATCAGCTCAGTAGTCAGTATTTTGGTACTGACATGATTTATAACAAACCTTGAATTGAATTCATAAACTATTACGAAATAAAGGTTTTAACTCCCTCAGGCAAAGTTGACCTTAGATGGAATTGGCTATTATTATTATTTTTTTAGGTCATATAGCTCCTCAATTGTTTCGGTTCTTGTAAATCCTTGACGTTCAAATAATCGGCTTTTAGCGTTCCTGTTAAAAGTAAATCATGAAAAGCGATTCGGTGACCTTATGATTATTTTATATCATTAAAAAGGAAATTTATGTTTCAGCTTTATAAAGAAAAAAATATGGGATTTAAAATTGGAGATTTGATGATTTCAAAACAATTTGAGAACGTTTTCGCCAATTTCATGTGCTTTCTAAACAAAAGTTCACCTATTTTTACACATACTATCTTCTCAGTAGACTATTGCCATATTCGGCCATAGATGTATGCTATCACAAAGAACAACAACAATGTGTCCATAGTACATGGATGCCCCACTTGCACTATCATTTTCTATGTTCAGTGGACCGTGAAATTGTGGTCAAAACTCTAATTTGGCATTACAATTAGAAAGATCGTATCATAGGGAACATGTGTACTAAGTGCCAAGTTAATTGGACTTCAACTTCATCAAAAACTACCTTGACCAAAAACTTTAACCTGAAGCGGGACAGACGGACGAACGGACGGACAGACGAACGGACGGACAAACGAACGGACGCACAGACCGAAAAACATAATGCCCCTAATTGGGGCATAAAAAAGAGGGTTCATCCAACAAGCGCCTGTGAATAAAATTCAACATCAATGACTACATTTACTCTTCATGACGACTTAACAAAACATTTGCAAAATGCGATGGAGTATCAAAACAAAACAAATGTTAGCCTTGATTTCACTCGTAATTTCATTTGTTTTGCATTATGATGCAATGATAATAAAAGAATGGAAGCATTGTAAAGTTTCTGCTTACTCAATGTTTTTGTGACTTCAAATTTTATGTAATGGAATCTCGCCTGACAAGAGACAAGAGATATCAAGTTCAGACAATTAACTTCATCATTTAATAAATTCTCAGAAATGGGTATAATTTTGATTTTAAATTCAAAACTTTTATTTCAATTTTGTAAAACAAAAGAATTTTTTAGCAAGTCTAACATTATTCACCTCGCAAGTCTCATCGACCATTTTGGCGGGAAATTAACATTTTCGTTAAGATGAAATTCCTTCGACTACTGTGTCGATATTTCAATGTATTGATATACTTTGATTATGGATAGTACAATTTTCAATGTTAAGATAAACATAGACTTTTTTACTCTATCTTGAAAAAACTGAAGAATGTAATACCCTAACAATCATTTTCGTTCAGATATCCACATTATCAGGAAATCAACGTGTCAGGAAGCATTAACAAAATTAAAGTGCTTTCCAGTTTATTTTACATCTCTGATCAAGGATGTACATAATAGCACGAAAACTACCGTTGTTTATTGCTTATTTTGGCGGAATTTGTTTTTTTTTTGCGCCTAGCACTTTTCAGATATTTCGCAGCGATTTGTCTTCGTGATTTTCTAACTTTGTTCTTGTATCATTACAGGAGGAAATCCAAGTTTGACATATTTGTCACTATCTGTATTTGCTATATCTATATTATTTTTCTAATAGCAAAACTTGCAAAATTAATTCGCTCGTGAATATGAATGGTAACAGTATTCAATATTTTTTTATATACAGTCCACAAAGACAAAGAATTGTTAATGTGTGTTTCTGTGTCTGTCTGTCGGTCTCTAGAAGTCAAGTTTAACCAACTAAATAGAATAGCTGTTTTCGTATAACCTCGCTATCTTTTGGTGCATTATGTTTAAACAATATTTTAGTTTTCAAAAGTGCACAATTGACGAATATTCAACAAAAACAAAGGGATTCGGAAACATGAAAAAACAAATCCGTCCCACTTAACAAGATGACAACATTAGAAGCATAGTGTAAAGAAACATGCTTCAATACATGCTTCAATACAATATGCAATAAGTGTATATTTATTATGTGGTTTTTCCAAATTAGATCGAAAGATGTGATCATCTCACTTCGAATGACACTCTTTGATTTGAATATGTATTTATGAATGTATTACACAATCTCAAGTTCATTAACAATATATAAATTAAAATAACAAACAGTATAAGGCGCCAAATCTCACTATAAAAATATTTTGTTTTCCTCTATACTGAGTAGTTCACTACCTGAATAATTATAAGGTGTGTATAATAATATTCCCTGTTAGAGGGTCGATGATGGTATGACAGTAAAGTAGAAAGTGCTTCCTGTTCTCAACTTGTTCACACTTACAATGGTTGGATTGAACAATATTTTTCTGGAAAAGGTATTCATTTAAACCACTGCAGTTCAACCTTAGCCTGATTTGAAGCACCTAACATTTCCTGTTGCAATTATATTTTGAAGGAACGTACTTAAAATCACGATTTGAATAATGTTTTTTTAATGTAATATTTGATTGATTACATCTTAAATTATATGGTAAAAAAATGAAAACAACAATTTGAAAATTGCATCCCTCTTAAGCGCTTTGGTAAGTTATTCAATAAACTTGGTAACATTGTTGATGTACGAGTCAGCACAGATAATCATTGGCTTGAATATGAAACATTTTGGGAAATTTCATGATTTAATGTTTAGATCTTCTTTCACTGAGGGGTACCCAGATAATATCCCAATACATTTTGGTTTTAGAATGATGTTTTTATTACCCATGTAAGATAAACACCTTTTTTTAGCGCCTTCTTAAAAAAATTTCTAAACATGGAGTTAGTAAATTACTTTTATTTTCCAGGATGGCAGCATCCAGTTCTAAGCTGTGTGGGTCATGCAAATTCAGACACATTACATCAGCTGCCATTTTCGGGTGCACTACCTGTGACGAGGGATTGTGTAGCATATGCGTTGAACATCACAAGGCTAACAAGGCGAGTCGTAAACAACAGGCCATACAAATCAGTTTGTATGCAAATGTTGAATAATTTTCTTCTAGCATCAAGCAGGAATGCGAGAAACATGACCAGAAGATAATCTTTTACTGTCTTGACCACGACGTTACTACCTGTGGAATGTGCATACAAGAAAATCATCGGCAGTGCACCGGGTTAAAACCAATAAACGAACTTGCCCGTCATGCAAAGATTTATTGGACGTCGAAACAGGTTTTAGAGAACTGGGAAAAACTTTGGAAGAACTTAAAAAAACAGAAAACAGAACATCAATGCAATAAAAGATGACAAGAAAACTATCACCACGAAAATTGAGTCTTTAAGAGAACAATTTGATAAACATTTAGACGAAATTGAGTCAAGTATATTAAAAGATTTAGATACAAACGCCAATCGGAATTTGTCCGAACTTCACCAGTTTTTTGTCAGAAATGGAAGAAAAGGAAAAAAGCATTGAGCAGATAAAGAAAACAATAAACATAATAAAACAAGTAAATTATGGATTGTCAGATGTTCATGTCTTCTTAGTCACAAAATATCTTAGGACAAAATTACACGAGATAGAACAGTGGGCTTCGACAATTTGTCAACTAGATGCCGCAAAAGTTACTAGTCTAAAGTTAAAAATCAATCCAAGTTTAGAGAAACTGTTTTCGGAATTGAGATCTTACAGGCAAATACAAGTTTACCGGAAACCCTGTCAGATCAACGTTCGAGCATGGGAGCAAAAAAGAGCGCAAATTAATGAACCTACTATATTATTTACTAAAATCTGTGATATAGATAATATACAGCTGAAACCAGAACGTACATTTCAGTAAACTGAAGATACACATAGAGGATGTATTATTGTCCCAGACGGTAGAATGGTTTTTGCTCTTTGTTTTGGAAATCAACTGTCAGTGTACAAAAAGGATGGAACGATTTCTACAAATATAAAGGTTGAAAAGTGTCCTAATGGTTTAACAGTAATTAACAATAACACTGTGGCAGTATCGTATAAAGATTCTAAATCAATCAATATTGTGAACATTGATGAGGAGATTGTGAAGCAAAGCATTGATGTCGGTGGTGCATGTAACGGCTTAGCATTCTACAAGGATAAACTTTATGTCCTCGTCAAAAACAAAGGAATACGTGAGTTTGATGTTGATGGATATCTGCTCAGAACAATTCCAGAAGACATTCCGGACAGCAATGACTACTTATCCATTTACAAGGACAATTTTGTTTATACTAGTAATGAGTGTGCGTGGAATTGTAACATTACATGCTGTGATTTAAGCGGAAAACAGAAATGGCGATCACATTTCGCTGGTTCTGGTATTGCTGTCGATCAGTTTGGTAATTATTGTGCTGCACACTATTGGTCCAATACATTAAAAATAATATCTTCGAACGGTAAAAGAGAAAAACAATTTTTTTCAAAAAGGGAAGGGATTTATCATCCGGAAGCCGTGTACTTTGACAAAAGTAATAATACTTTACTTGTTACCTGCGAAAGAGGGATGGCAGCCCTGTATCGTGTAATTTAATTTGCACATTTGATTTCAAACTATTTTTGTACTACTCAAACATACTAAATCACTCAAATATATGACCTGTGCAACCTTATGTTTGTCTAACATATACCGGTATTAGATATATTGACTTGCATTTTCATTTTTTGTACCACAATACCATAAGCATAAAATTGTTGATGTTATGTTTTAATAAACGTACATGTATATTTAAAGCAGTAAAAAGTCTGTCGGACGGGACAAGTACATGTAACCATCTACTAGTAGTCTGTTCAATAATTGAAATTACCTTAATCATGTTAATCTAAACCTGCCTTTTGGTCACTTTCCGCTTATTTCATAAATTCTTATTTCAGTCTACACAATTTTTCGTAAATTTTTGCCCTAATTATGTTGACATTGTCACAATCATAATAATAAAAAAAAGAGAGACGGAAGATACCAAAATTAATATTCAAACTCATGATGACAAACTGAAAACGCCATGACAAATGTAGACATTAGGGAAACATATATCACACAATAGTGTTGGAGACACCCATCTACTTATAAATTGATACAATTGTTATCTGTACAAAATATTAAAAAAACTAAACAATCTCGGTAAATACCTAAAATTAGCTGAGAAACTCATTGCTTATATTGACAGTACTATGTCTATGATACATACTCTGCGTTATACCTAATATTGAATTATGTATAAGATTGATTTAATGTATTTCAATGTAGTTAAAATTTGATTATATATCTGTTTATGTGATATGGTGCATATAAAATAATTTGTTCAAATATTGCATATATCCTGTTAACTGTACTTGGTTTTGGAATAAAATATTATTTGACGATAAACCATTGAAAACAGCAGTCAATATACAAACCAGAACATATAAAACTAAAGACTGAACAACACGGCACCCACTCCAAAAAAAAAAATAAAATAAAATAAAACAGACCTTTAGTGATCTCAAATGACCCGGAAAGGTTAGGAGATCCTACTGCACATGTGCTCATGTTAGTACAAACTCTGTGTTAAGTTTTAATTTGGTGATGTCACACTTGATGCAAAGTGAGAGGACATCATCTATAAAGCGGAACATGAAATTAAAGGAAAATGCTAGCGTCTTTTCAATCTTCCTAAGAAGATCATGTATATGAAGTCAGCCGTTATGAATAGAGAGACAAGCAGACAAGAAGACGAACAAAGTTGGTTCCCATTGAATAATCGATTACTTGTTAAAAAACACATCTTCCAAATATGGTGTCTATCAAGAAAATAAGCATCTCGATAATATCAGTTTCAGAGAGTGTTTTTTTTTATATATCAGAGTGTTTTTTTTTTTCAAAGAGGATTTGTACCTCCCTAAAATAAGATATTTATATATGAGTTGGTCATTATTTTTTATGAAACAAAGCATATTAACAAATTCTTATAATTTGTCTTATGTTTGGAATGAATAATACTTATGTAAACATGGTAAAGATTAGAAAAGTCGAAGGCTTTTATACTGTTATAAGAGAAAAGTGACTAAGATTGCATGTAGAACTTTAACATATCTTTTACATTTTTAAGTACGCCATCTGATTCATACAGCCCTAATGTGGGCAGTTTCACAATAAGTCTGAAGCTCGACTTTGATTGTTAATACAATTGGTTGAATATATTTGAGAGAGAGAGAGAGAGAGAGAGAGAGAGAGAGAAAGAGAGAAAGAGAGATTGAACTGATTTATGATGAAGGACATTGCCAGAGATGATGGCATTGCGACCTTTTTTGGCAAAGAAAAGATTTAGAAAGCATCAGATTTGAATTAACATTTAAAACATGTTTTCCGATTTTACAAATTTAAATCTTCAACGTTTGTTTTACAACAGATTATAAAACATTTCACTGGTTACTCATATATAACTGTTCGGACTTAATATTTCAATACTTACAACATTCATTTAATCTAAGAATCATTGAGAAATGACTATGTTACTTGATAACTAGTAATTATTAAAAAGAAAGAAAAGAATACTTAATACTGGTTCTTGAGATACCTACGACTACCTATCTTTGATGTTCACTTCTCACACTTTGAACTTTTCCTTACTATTTTGTTACCCTTTATAGACGTTTTCGTTAATTAGAATTTAAAACATCATTGCACCGACCTCTCTATAAATTCACCATGTTTTCTAAGACTAACATCTGAAATACACGCCTTGTAAAGTATTTAGAAATAGGGAGTACTTCGCAGTATCATAAATTAAACACTTAGAGAAACTGTTGATAACAGGCGTACACGATTACAACTTTTTCAATAGGATACAACATTTATCATGAACGTCGTTTCTTTGTGCAAGGTCCATATGAAAACTCTAAAAATTAAAATCAATCTATTGCACATTGTTAAAAAACAATTCTTTTTCAAATGCTGAGCTTATGATAAATATAAATAAAAACAACTACATTTTGAACTTATGTTTAAAGGGAAATAACCGTTGAAGTTTAACGACCGACATTTACATGTCAGTGACTAGGCACGGCAAATGCATTCAACTTCCTTGTCCAATTTTAAAAATTCTTAAATAGTAGCTATAAAACAACAGATAAATCAGAAAAAGGTATGTTTTATTTTTGTATTACTAACAATCACACATACTTAACTGATATATTTTGTAACACTCAGATCTTGTAAGTATAATGGACATCGAATTTACAGTTTCTATTCTTCCATTTCAATGGCAATTTTGATTTAAAATATCTTAATCTTCTTATTTTCAAGCTAGTGGTACCCTTTTATTGTAGAAGTTGCTCATAGTAATTGAATTGATCTTCATTTATTAACATTAGACTACACTCTTTGATGTTCGAATCATCGTTTCATTAGTTTTAATTGCACATGCTGCACAATCGAATTTTTTGTTATTGCATTGTATCAATTTTATACAAATAAATCCCGGACGAGCCATACAGGCTCTGTGAACCTCTAGTTCAGTTTTCTTTAACTTTTAATGTTTAAACATGTTCTGATTCATCTCTTATTAAAAATCTTAATTTGAGTTGCGAAACATTCAGATAACAAGATCTTCATTTCCGCGGTGTGGGGACCTAGAAACGCCGATCAACTGTCCGTCCTGCTGTACGTGATCGCTTACTAGACTTCTGTGAAATTCATATCAATGTCTCGGAATAGTTTTTAATAGATATAGGAAGATGTGGTAAGAGTGCCAATGAGACAACTCTCCATCCAAGTTACAATTTATAAAAGTAAACCATTATAGGTCAAGGTACGGCCTTCAACACGGAGCATTGGCTCACACCGAACAGCAAGCTATAAAGGGCCTCAAACATGTTAAATTGCTGCTTGATAAATCGGCTGAAAAAAAAATGGTCTATAAAAAATTCGAACTATAACAAACTCGGAATGTAACAATGTGTAACAAAATCGTCCTAACAAAAAACGTTATTAACGAATTTATGAGATAATAAAAGATATTTCTAAGAAAAAATATATAAAAATGTACTAAATAAACTGTGTTTATATTGAATGAAGTTTAATATTGAGATATAAAGTTTAAACATTATACTATAAATTAACATGATTAAGGATAATTACCTTACATTGGATATTTCATTTATCCCTCATTGTGTTATTGTTCTAATAGTTTTTGTATTCTTGTCTTTCATTTATGCTAATGGGCATTGCCTCAGCTGTATTTGGCAAAACTTTTAGGAATTTTTGATCCTCAATGCTCTTCAACTTTGTACTTTGTTTGGCCTTTTTAACATTTTTTTATTCAAGCGTCACTGATGAGTCTTTTGTAGACGAAACGCGCGTCTGGTGCAAATATAATATTTCAATCCTGGTATCTATGATGAGTTCATTTACAACCACTGGGTCGATGCCACTGCTGGTGGAGTTTTTATTCCCCGAGGGTATCACCAGCTCAGTAGTCAGCACTTCTGAGTTGACATGAATTATCATTGTTATGATCATAATTATAAATTAACTGTTTACAAAAATTTGAATTTTTGAAAAACTAAGGCTTTTCTACCTCAGGAATAGGTTACCTTAGCTGTATTTGGCAAAACTTTTAGGAATTTTTGTTCCTGAATGCTCTTCAGCTTCGTACTTTGTTTGGCCTTTTTGACATTTTTTTATTTGAGCGTCACTGATGAGTCCTTTGTAGACGAAACGCGCGTCTGGCGCATCCTGGTATCTGTGATGAGTTTATTTACAACCAATGGGTCGAGGCCACTGCTGGTGGAGTTTTTATTCCCCGAGGGTATCACCAGCCCAGTAGTCAGCACTTCTGTGTTGACATGAATTATCATTGATATGGTCATAATTATAAGTTAACTGTTTACAAAACTTTGAATTTTTGAAAAACTAAGGCTTTTCTACCTCAGGAATAGGTTACCTTAGCTGTATTTGGCAAAACTTTTAGGAATTTTTGATCCTCAATGCTCTTCAACTTCGTACTTTGTTTGGCCTTTTTAACATTTTTTTATTCGAGCGTCACTGATGAGTCTATTGTAGATGAAACGCACGTCTGGCGCAAATATAAAATTTCAGTCTTGGTATCTTTGATGAGTTTATTTGTCTATATGCCGTTTTGTGTTTCTTTGATACATATGCCGTAGCTCTGTACTTATACATCCCATCATTGTGTTATTGTTCTATGATAATTTTTGCATTCTTCTCTTTTATTTTTGCTAATGTGATTTGTCTATATGCCTTTTTGTGTTTCTTTGAAACATATGACGTGGCTCTGGAAGCCTGCCTCCGGGTGCGGGATATTCTCGCTGTGCATATGATATAAATACGGAAATAAAGAAAATGAAAAATAAGAGAAAAGAAAAGACAAATGTTGTAAATTACAACTGAAATTAGTCTGAAGGTCTGGATGGGATATGGGGACCTTCATTCTTGTATTCTTTACCATTTTTCTTTATTCTTTATATATTTTACCAAGAAGTCTATAATCTTTATATTTTAACACCCCATTATTCTCTTTTCTTTATTTTTAGGCACATTATTTTGTAGTAATAGTCCATTATTTTCTATTCTGTAAACCAAATCCAGAGTCTCTAGTCTTTCTTTTCATTTTATATCTTGTTAAATTAATTTGTATTTCTTGCATGTAATATGTTCAAAATAAATTATTTGATTATTCTAACTCATAATCAATTTAAAATTAGGTACTGATAATTAATTCAAATAAAGTAAATATCATCGTTTATCAAACTTACAATCTTCTAGTAGTCCGAGTTTGTTATGGGCCGTGTTATCAGGGAGTATTTTCAAAGCAGTGCCGAACAACTGTTTTCAAGAGTAATGATGATAAAACATTTCGGAAAACCAGAATAAAAAAAATCAAACAATGTTAAATTAATGAATGAAGGGCCAAATTGAGACATCATTAAACCATATACTAAGTTTACAGCAAAATATTGTGTTGCACTCTTAATACTCATGACGTCATGAAACCTATAGTTTATACAGGAAAACCCACTATATGAAATAGCTTTCAGATCGTAATCCTTAAAAGTAGTATTAAACAATAAGCATGAAGTAGCTAATAATTTTTTTTTCAGGATGGCTTTATCAAGTGGGAAAGTATGTGGTTCGTGTGACGTACAACACATCACAGAAGCTGCCATTGTGTGGTGTACGACCTGTGAAGAGGGCTTATGTAGGACATGCTTGGGTCATCATAAGATTAACAAGGCGAGCCGAAAACACGAGACAATACCTATCAATCAGTATGCAAGTCTTGAAACATTTTCTTTCAGCATCAAGCAGGTGTGCGAGAAACATGACCAGATGATAGGATTTTACTGCCTTGACCACGAGGGGACTGCCTGCGGATTGTGCATACCGGAAACTCATCGGCAGTGCACTGGACTAAAACCAATAGACGAACTTGTCCGTCATGCAAAGAATTCTGCCAACATATTAGACATCGAAAGAGGTTTTGAAGAAATTGGAAAAACTCTGGAAAAGCTTCAAAATAACAGAAAACAGAATATCGATACAATAAAAGACGACAAGAAAACAATCTCTATAAAAATCAGGGCTTTAAAGGAACGGTTAACTAAACGATTAGACGAGATGGAGGCAAACATATTGAAAGCTTTAGATACTAAAGTCAGTCTAAATTTGTCAGAACTTGACCAGTTGGTGTCAAAAATAAAAGAAAAGGAACAAAGCCTTGAACAGACCAGGAAATCAATAAAACAAGTAAAAGAAGGTTTATCAGATGTTCAGGTCTTCTTAGTTACAAAAAGTCTTAAAGCAAAATTATGTGAAGAAGAAAATTTGGCTTCGAAAATTTGTCAGCAAGATGCTGCACGCGGGTGTTCCCTTATGCTACAAATAAACCCACAGTTAGAGCAACTGTTTTCCGAATTGAATTCTTACGGCGAAATACAAACTGTTAAGAGGCCGTGTCAGATTAAGGTAGGAGCATGGGATCAGAAGAGAGCACAGTTAGTTGTACCAACTACAGCAATCCGAGATATAGATAAGATGCAACTAAAACTAGAACAGAAAATTCAGTTGCAGGAAGGGGTTTATGCAGGATGCATTATTGTACCTGGAGGCAGAATGGTTTTTGCTCTCTGTGAAAAAAATCAAATATCAGTGTACAGAAAGGATGGACAGAATTCTACAAGTATTGATGTTGGACGTTATCCTTACGATTTAGCAGTGATTACTAATAATACTGTGGCAGTATCATGTAGTGATTCTGAATCAATCAATATAGTGAACATTGATGAGTGTGTGGTGACGCAAAACATTGATGTCAACGGAACATGTCACGGCTTATCTTACTACAAGGACAAATTCTACGTCCTCATCCAAAATAAAGGAATCCATGAGTTTGATTTAGATGGATATTTTGTCAGAGAAATCCCGGTAGACATTTCTACAGAATTTGGTTACTTATCCATGTCCAATGACAAGTTCGTTTATAGTAGTAATGATGTTTATAATCCAGACAATCGCTACATTGCATGCTGTGATTTCAGTGGAAAAGAGATATGGCGATCATCTTCTGCTGATTCTGGTGTTTCATTCGATCAGTTTGGAAATTGCTTTGCTGCAAACTTCTGGTCCTATTCAATTGAAATCATATCTGCCGACGGTAAAAGAGAACATCAACTTTTGTCAAGTATTGATATGATTTATGCACCTGAAGGTGTGTACTTTGAGAAAAGTAGTAACACTTTACTTGTTATCTGGAGCAACTGGAAGGCAGTCCTGTATCGTGTCATTTGACTTGCACATTAAATTCTTTTTACGAACAAAAATAACTGAAATCCAAGAACTATTGTGTAGTTGCCCTAAATTCGAAAATTTTATGTTCCATTGTTTGTACAATAAACTCAGCATAGCCATAATACCAGAATTAAAGTTGTATACGTCAGACGCGCGTTTCGTCTACAAAATACTCATCCGTGACGCTCGATAAAAAAGGTAAAAAAAAAGCCAAAGTATGAAGTTAAAAGCATCTTGCTGTAACGTTGGTAGCCTATATATATTAACTAAGAGACAAGCCATGTGTACTGGTTAACATACTTTAATATAATGCTAGAGCTAAGTAAACAACACAAATACATATTGCAATATGACGCGCCCTTATCTGCTATGTCTATCCACACAACACGTGCGTGAACTCTTGAACTATATAAATATTTATGAATGAATGAAAGTTACAATACTATATCTCTTCCTTTCTCAGATTAAAGTTCTACTTTAATTAATTATATTACTGTCTGTGTAGTCATAAAATCTGTAACTGTCTGTGTATTAACAAATAAAGTGATAAGATGCGTAAAATGATATCAATAGAAAATTAGAACTTTATAGTCTGTGATAAATGTAAATTATTCGGTACGCGTACTAATGTCAATATAATTAGTGGATCATCTGATCAATCTGATGAGGCTATCATTACGAGTGTGAATAGTAAATTCCACAAATTGATTTGTATCATAAATTCACAAACATATAAATCAACATCAAACCTAACTGATACATCAGAAAGAGCACAGGATTATTCCTGTAACACAGCTCTTTAACATAATCATCGAGATGTTTTGGTGTTTGTTTTTCTCGTGATGATCTTCTCAATGATGTGTTTGGTATAATGTCATCATCAATAACTTCTTCTATTTTCTCATCAGTCATTATTTTAGATTTTCCAACCTTTTTGAAGTGTGACGAATTTCGAGTTATGTCTTTATGTTGTTCGTTCGTTGCCGTAATCATACTACCCTTTTTTATTCTTGATTGTTAATGGTTGAGAATTATACGGGGTAGACAGTTTTTTTCTTTTCTTGTTTAACTAGGACGGTATCTCCTACTGTAAAATCAGATACTTTAACTGAATGTTTTTTTCTCGAAATATGACTTCATTTTACTTTTGTTTCTGTGGTCTTCTTTTCGCACTTCACTTTCGGCTTGATCATTTATTGGGATGTTCGGCATTTTGGTATTAATTGTGCTTCCAAATAAAAGTTCGGCCGGTGACACGTTAGTTGTTGCGTGTGGTGTTGCTCTATAGTTGTATGTATTTCTTGCTTCCAGCTACGATGTTCCGTTTGAGCTGCACGAATTGCTTTCCCTATTGTTCTCATAAATCGTTCACTTTCAGCGTTAGCGCGGGGCCATAACGGAGTGATTTTGCGGTGCTTAAAATCCATGTTATTTGCGAAATTTCGGAATTCTTGTGAATTAAACGGAGGTCCGTTGTATGTTTTCAGTTCCTTTGGTATTCCAAAAATTGAGAAAGTTTTATCAAGTAGTGGTATGACGGATTTTGCGGTTAGACTTGTTAGGGTTTCTATAACAGGATACCTTGAGTATTCATCTATTACTACCATTACGTAATAGCCATTTGGAAACGGTCCATAGAAATCCATGCTGAGATTTTCCCATACATTATTCGGTATCTCGGACATTTGTAACGGTTCAAAAACATTTTTCGGAGTTGACGCTAAACATGGTATGCATGATTTACACGTTTGTTCAACAAGTTTATCTATTCCAGGGAAGTATACCTTTTCACGTAACAACTGTTTTGTACGTACTATGCCCTGGTGCCCTTCGTGTGCAAGGTCGATTACACGCATCTGTAAATCTTTCGGAATAACGATTCTATTATCATGAAGTATGATCCCCATATCATTAACGGGAACGACTGTTAATTCATATCGTAATCTTGAGAATGTATCAAGCGTAGTACTCTCATGCTTGTCCCACCTGTTTGATTTTAATGCAGTAATAACAGTTTGTAGGTCATTATCCTTTTGTGTACTTTCAGCTATCTCTTTAAGGGTCATTGCCTTCGGCACAGCGTTGTCAGTTAAGTATCGGACATATTCTTCTGCTAGTTGCATGAGAATGTTTACATGCAATAGATGTATTCGGGGTCGGATGTCTTGATAAATAATCGGCCGCGTTCACCTTTCCTGGTTTGTACTGTACTTTGAAATTGTACCCCTGTAATCTTAATCTCCATCGTTCAATGCGTGCTGGTGTTTTTGCCTTCGGACTATTGAAAATAGTTTCAGCGGTTGGTGATCGGATACCAATGTAAAAGACTGTCCGTACAAATAAAGGTGAAAGTGTTCAATTGGCCATACAATTGCTAATGCTTCCTTTTCTATTCGCGAATAGCGTGTTTCAACATCTGTTAAAGATCGGCTTGCATATGCGATTATTTTTCCATTTTGTGTTAATAATCCAGCTAATCCAACGGGACTTGCATCTACTATCAACATTGTTTCTTTGTTTGGGTCAAAATATGACATCACACGGTCAGCAACAAGTTCATTCTTTAGCTTGTCAAATGATTGCTGTTGTTCAGATGTCCATTCCCACTTGGAATCCTGCTTTGTTAACCTGCGGAGCGGTTCAGTTATAGTTGAATAATTTGGAATGAAACGTCCAACATAATTTGTCATTGCTAATAAACTACGGATTTCACCTTCGTCTTTCGGTATTGTAGTGTTCTTGACAGCGCTAATTTTCCTTGGATCGGCTGATATTCCATCTGCACTAAAAATGTGACCATAGAATTCCAGTTTATTCTTGTTAAATTCACATTCCTCCTTATTCAATGTCAAGTTCTTCTCTTTAAGACGTGAAAATAGTTTTTCCAATCGTTTATCATGTTCGTACTAAGTGTGTTTTGGAATAACTCTGCGGCTGACGAAACACCAAAACTGAGTCGTTTGTATCTACGTAATCCTACGTGTGTCGTGAAGGTTGTGATGTTCCGGGATTCCTCGTTTAACTCCAATTGATGATATCCACTTCGAAGGTCCATTTTCGATAATACGTTAGATCCGTTTAAATCCAAGATCATGTCATCAAGTGTTGGTGTAATATGACGTGAACGCAAAATAGCCTTGTTCGGTTCCCTCATATCCACGCATAATCGAATTTCGTTCTTGTTTGTCGGTTTAGGGGCCACAACTATCGGGGACACCCAAGGTGTTGGTCCATCCACCTTTTCAATTATATCTTGCTTTTCGAGTTTCTCGAGTTCTGCTTCCACTTGCTTACGTATGTGAAACGGAATAAGCCTATGCGGTTGTATAACCGGTTTTACACTTTCATCAGTATGAGTTTTCACTTTTTCATCTTTTAATTTACCGATTCCATTGAACACATCGCTATATTTATTGCATAATATTTCATGTTTATTTGCTACTGAAGAAATGACTGGCACTATGCTTAAGTCAACAGATGTATCATAGCACAATAAATTCCCATATCTTCCTTTCATCACATACACCGGTGCGTTTGTTATTTTATGGTTAGTCTCTATCGTAGCATGAAATTTTCCCATCAACTTCAGATTTTTATCTGATCCATATGCGAAGACTCTGGTGCCGGCGTGAGAAAGTTTTGGTTTACACTTGATGTTCTCGAATGTGCTTTCATCAATAACATTAATACTCGATCCTGTGTCGATTAAAATATCCACATTAGAATTATTGATTTTCACGTTGATTTTCGGTTGTCCTTTCTGTACTTTGTTCACAGTATTTTCTCTTAATCCGAATATGTATCTATCATCCGAACTGCTGTCATGAGCATCATCATATTCATAATTTTCAACTTTATTGACTTTTCTTTTGTAAGTGTTAGTTCCATCACGTTTGGATCTGCATACAACGGCGAAATGATTCATCTTTTTACAAGAGTTACAACTTTTTCCAAATGCTGGACACTCATGCGGAAATTCACCTCCACAGTTTCTGCAAGTAGTCTGTTTCTTTTGGTCTGTTTGTGTCTGTAGAAATCGTGGTCCGTTGCGACGTTTTCCACCTCCTTTTCTCACAGCATTTGCGGATTGTTTGTCTGATTGTTCAATTTCCGTTGCCTGTTTTTCGGAAAGTTCTAACGCTCTAGCTGATGAAATTAATCCTTCAAGGGTCGTGTCTTCCCGGAGAGCCTTTCGTCTTAGTCTCTTTGAATGACAACCTTGGATTATTTGTGATTTCACTTCTTTAGATGTTTCTGTAAATTCACAGTTTACAGCTAGCTGGCGTAGTCTCGTGTGAAAGCTGTCGATAGTTTCATCGGATGTCTGTTTGGCTTGCCTAAATTTGTAGATTTCGTATTCTGTATTCTTTTTCGGAGCAAAGTAAGCTGTTAACTTGTGTTTAGCGGCAGCAAAGTCTTCTCCTGTATTGTCAAGGGTATCAAAGACTTCGTTTACATCTTCTCCAGCGTAATGCCACAATAGTGCTCTTTGTCTTTTGCTGTCCTTTATGTTCAAACCGATGAATAAATTTTCTAGTCTACTTATCCATTTACGCCACCTTATTTCAGCATTGTTCTCATGTACCGGAAAACTCAGAAAAATTGGCAAAGATGCAGCCATGGTTTAATTATCAGTGTCACTAATTAATAAATCAATAAAAATACATTTTTAACATTTCCAACCTTTTTTTTTATCCTCGTCGCCAATGTAACATTGGTAGCCTATATATATTAAAGTATGTTAATCAGTACACATGGCTTGTCTCTTAGTTAATATATATAGGCTACCAACGTTACACTTGCAATACCAGAATCGTATCGAATTATGAATAAATCCACTACTATATCCACTTGTGTTTGTTCATATGCAAATAGTTATTAGAGGTGGTCTTTGGTCAGACTGATGTTAAACCTGGGGCGTGTTTCATTGGTCACTTCTGTACATCTCCAGAACGCCTTCTGGTGAAGAGTCCAAAAAAAATGAATCTGGACCTCTTCTGGAGATATTCTGTAGAAAAAGCAATAAAACAAAAAAAAAATCAATTTGCCGTCGAATATATCAGATTTTTTTAAATGAAGTTTACGATGATTTATTAGAAAATTAAGATACTTTAATTTATTCGGTAGACATGACTGTAATAGTGTGTTATTATGTTTCAGCATTGGTGTAATTATACAATAAGTGTAAAAACAAAGAAAATTGGTTGGAAGAAATCGCTGTGTTCGGGAATTTTTTTCTTTATACATCCATAACTCAATTCTTCTTAACAAATCTGACTTGAAGCTCCGACCATTTGATTATAAGGAATAATCTTTAACTAAACTGTACAAGAATTTGTCAATGTTTGTTTGGACATATTGTCTTTTAATTTTTTTAAAGTTAAGAACTAGATTATTTTTGTATATATAAAAGATATCTCAGCGTTCTCAAAATCTTATTCCCTGGTGGCCCTTGAAGAAAATCTTCTGGTTCTAATTATTATTTCTACTGCAAAATTTCGATGGTCAAAACCTTCGGACCACAACTTTTTTATTGTATATGTATACAAGGTATACAAGGTCATGGCGTTTCTCAGACTGTTTAAGACTAAATCCGTTGATTGTGTACTGATTGATACTTTTGTTTGGGGAACAAGATTTATTTGTTAGTTGTATTTGGCTTTGAACAAACTTTCAGTAACTGCAAATACTCTTATTTTGGTGCTTTGTGTCTATTGTCATAATGTTAATTGTTTTTGCTGTGTCTCGTATCTTTTGAGTTAATACTATTGCAACTGATTTTTACAGTTTGTTCTTATGTTGTACTGTTACACCACTGTCCCAGTTTAGGGGAGAAGTGATCGATCATAAACATGTTTTCTCTGCCATCTATACTACTAAAGGAAGAGACCGAGTTCAGTGAGCCGCAACTCCTCTGAAACCATACAAAGTCGGAAATATTTGTTATATGATTTATAGATGTAGTGTTTTGCACTTCCTAAATTTGTCTTTGGAAAAATCTTTTTTCCACAGAAAACGCCAATTTTTGAGAAAATATCCAAATTCGGAGACCATTATCGATCCGTGTCTTATACGCTTTCGCGCATGCTCAGTCGACATACTGCCCGCGCAATTTAAAAACTCTTTGTTTCAAGACTTGCCCAATTGTACCGCGATTTCGCAGGCATCTTCTAGTATTCTTAATGTGGTTGTCGTTGGTTCGTGTGTGTTGCCTTATATTTGATATTTGTTAATTGTTTTTATATATATAATAAGGCCGTTAGTTTTTTCGATTCAATTGTTTCAGATTTTTCATGTCGGGGCCTTTAATAGCCGATTATACGGTATGGATTTTGTTGAAGGCCATACGGTTACCTATAATTCCTTATATCCCCTTAATTTGAACTCCAATGGATAGTTGTCTCATTGGCAATCATACCACGTTTCCTTATTTTTATATTATATACCTGACTTTTAGACTCGTTTTTTTCCTGAAAATGGATGAAAATATTTGTCACTGGACGTTAAAACTAAACAACAAACTACCAAGCATTTTAAACTCGTGTTAAATAAGGAGAAAAACATTTTCCTTTAGGTAGGGGTGGGGGATATGAGGACTTTGAATAGGAATATGGTTGGCCTGGTGAGATCTGAAAATAGGCATGCCGTTAGGGACATATTAAAATGAATAATGAATCAGCAAAAAAATATCCTGCTCCCTCCCCCTCCTCAGAATATCAAATAGTCATCCCCTTACTGTTATTGTTCATGTAGTTTTTGTATTTATCCAGTTTATCGTCCCTTTAGGGATGTTCTAAGGCCGAAATACAATAAAAAAAACGTTAATAACACAGCACACATTCTATGATACATGCATTCATAAATTTATTAATGTCATTTAGACTAAACGACGCCATGTTTGTTATGTGTCTCTGCCGTCTAAACCACCTATTTAAAAAGAAGAGGAACAGAAGACCTTCCCAATGCAAAAAAAAAAACAGAATTGGGCACCTTCTGGCTCACTACCGAAGAACAAAAAAACAAGCCCTTGACTTATTGGTTCAACTCCTCTAATTTTAATAAATTCAAATTTCAAAGTCGCAAAATTTGCGTTCATGTTTGCCATTATTGTGTCGACTCGTTGAATATTATGATATTTAAATTTTAATAAATATTGGAAGAAAAACAACCGAAAAGACCATGGCCAAAAGACGAACAGACAGTCATTCCACCAATACAACATGGAAAACTTGTGATTAAGCAATCAAGCCAACCCAGCCAATCGCCAGTGGGAACACATGTGTCCCGGAAGGATTAGCACTTTCAACTCTAGTGGCACCGATCAATTTTAATTTATCTCTATTGTGTTTTACATATGTTGTTTGTCCTTTGATTGTTTTTCGTTTTTTTGGTCATGGCATTGTAAGTTTGTTTTTAAGTTTGAATATCCCTACGGTATCTTACGCCTCTCTTTACATGATAATACAGTCCAATCATTCTCTGTCTGAATATGTTTGAAAAATTACTTGCTGGACATTACCCGTCCTTCCATTCATCATTATCATTAATTACATATTCAAAAAAGGGTGTCACAGAACCATGTGTCTTGCCCCTGACTACTGTTGACAGTGTCAATGTGTAAACATTGAATGCCAAGAAAACTAAGTTTACCTTTCAGTAACATGGAGAAAAATAAATAACAAAAAAAAAATCAAATTTTTCTCAGGGTCCTAAATTGGTTATGAAGATGCTTCTGTCGAATTTTTGAATTTCAATGTAGATCTAAAATTTTTATCAAGTTTTAAAATCTTACAAATAAATGTTGACTGCAAATAAAAACCAAAAAAACTTAAGTCCATTTAAAAATTAAAAAAAATATTAGGTGGTTTTACTATATGTGATAATACAGAAATTACTGTTCTGTTAATAGTTTTTGCTGTTAACTTCATCTTTATCTCTTCTCTTTTCAGGGCCAAATTTGCAAAAATAGCAAAAAATCGTCATTAAGGTGCAATGAGTCTTTTATGGAGTCCACTGTAAATTTCAGCAATAAAGACAGATTTGTAGATCTTGTCCTGTTGATCATTTTTGGCATGCTAAAGTTTCTCTGTTCCTATTATAGTTTTCAAGATAAGAAGCAAATATGCCAAAAATGATAAAAAAAAATCATCATTTAGGGGCAATTACTCCTTCAAAGAGTTGACCAATAATTTCATACATTTGTAAATCTGGTCTTTCAGATCATTCTATATTGCTATTATAATTTTCAAAATAAAAGCAAAACAAAATGTAAATATGGTCAGGAATTGGTAATACTTTAGTAACTCTTATAAGGAGTGGTCTGACAGTATGTGAATCCAAAAATTTGGAACATTCATGCACCTGTCTAATTTCTCTATCTATAGCTGTATTCAATTATTGCAATAAATATTTTTTTTTTATCAGAGTTCATTTGTCTAATGTTGTTCAATATATTGTGAAAAGGGCTGTCCAAAGTATTTTAAACAATTGTACAATATACGCTACCTTAATCTAATTATGCAGTACAAAAGCAACAGACATAAAAATCAGACCTAAGGGATCATAGATTTATTCTTAGGAGCAAGCTCGGAGGATGCTCGGAGCTTTTTAGGTAGGCTCTTCTCAGCAGTTAATGTGACAATAATTATCATGATCCATTAAGATGACAATCAAATCTACACCACTTCTATGATAAGGAGAGTAGAGCATTATAGAGGAAGCTCCATAAACACCTGTGTAAACATCTGGTCTATTCAAATACATTTTGCATGAAATTTTACAAAACTATAAAATAGATTAGAATTTATTCTTCAACAGTGCTGTGTTATGCTGGGAAAGAAATCTCAAGTCTCCACAAAAAGTAAAAGTCATTTAAATATTTTCTTATTATATTTAATAATCATTCCTTTTTTTATAATAAAAAAATTCTCAAATTTTATAATTAGATGATATGATTTAGAAATAGTTTATATTATATAATATGCTACATAAAAGTTATCAAGACACAAACAACAGTCAGGTGGCGATACTAAACAAGTTATTTTTTTTTAGTCACTTTTATAAGTATTTTTTGTTTTTTTAAAATTATTTAATAACTCAATAGTTATTTTAAATGTCAAAATAAAGCATGGACTAAATGTAGTTTTTAAGAATTTTTATATCATTTCATTAAATGAAATTAAGTATTTATCCAATTTTAGATGAGTATAGAGAGGTTACTTTAAGAAATAATGACAAAAATATTACTTTAATAAATTATTTTATACAACTTAAAAAAACTTAGTACTTACAATTATTTAAGGAATATATGTAATTGCTTTTGATTAAGATTCAAATTATAAATAACTTCAAGTTTAATTAAATGTTCCATATCTAGTTATAACTGTCTATCTCTAAGATTTTAAGGGGAAATGATATTTTAATAGCCCCAAGAGGCCAATCTTTGACCAAGAAGTGTGGCATCAGAAAAGCAATCAGTGCTTGTTGAGGATTTAAATAGTTTTACCGGTATATTTCATGGGGAAAATAACCAGATGTCTGTGAAAATTTGTTAAAGCTAGTAAAACCTTTATGAATGGACACCTATAAAAATAATATTAACAGAAGTTACTTAATATTCATGATATAGAAGTAATATTCTAAACAGCCTCGTTTTCAACATAACTTGTATAGGTAATTTTGAAAATTACTTGGTTAAGTAATGCCCCTAACTAAACAATGGAAATATGTTTTTTTTGAAATAGCAAACTAAGTTCTTTTATAGAAAATTATGGCTACTTTAAGAAAAGTTGTAATTCATTAGTGGAAGCCTGGTTTGAGGGGGTAATACCACCATTGTTTTTCCCTCTAGTACGTCTCTCTTTACTTGGCATTTTTTTTTTTAATTGTGCAGATTTAGCTTTGTTTTAAATAAAGAAAAACTTGGCATGAGTAAAATTATTTTCTCCCTATAAGTCTTTGTTTAATTGTCATGATTGTTATATTTCAAAAAAAAAATGTGCAGAATTTATCTATGTTTTAAAAAAAAATATACTTGACATAAATAAATGTCCTGTATTACAGTGAAAATATAGCATAACTTTTCAGTGCATATAAGAAAGTAAACATCACCAGAAGTTAACCAATCAAATTCTCTATCTCTTTTTTCCCTATAGTATATACAACAAATATACTATATGTTGAATATAGTATATTTCTATTGCTTTGAAACACCCAAGAAAAATGTTTACGACTCAAAAAAACTTTTCTGCAATGAAATGGAGGGTTAATTTTAAACAACTGTCAAATTAAATGGAATATAAAAAAAGATCAACCCTTTTTCGCATGAAACTGAATGTACTATGTTTTGGAAGTATGGTTATAAATCAATAACCATAGTTTGTGTCTTTGATGACTTTTATATTTCATTTTATATAGTATAAATTTAAAATATATTTATATTTCAAATATAAAATTTGAGTGTTTTTTTGTATCATGTGTATTGAAAAAGAATGATAATTATTAAGAAAATGTTTTAAAATCATTTTCTTTCTGTGAAGACTTGATACCAAGCATTGTACAGTAATAGTGAAGAATTTCTCATCTATTTTATAGTTTTGTAAAATTAATGCAAGATTTGTTTGAATAGACCAGATGTTTACACAGGTGTTAATGGAGCTTCCTCTATAATGCTCTATTTTCCTTATTATAAAAGTGCTATAGATTTGATTAACATCCTAATGGATCATGATGATTATTGTCACATAAACTGCTGAGAAGAGCCAATTAAAAGCTCCGAGCATCCTCCGAGCATGCTCGGAGCTTCCTCGTAAGAATAAATCTATGATCCCTAACTCATAAGGAAACAAGAATGTGCCCTTAGTACACGGATGCCCGACCCACACTATCATTTTCTATGTTCAGTGGACCGTGAAATTGGGGTCAAAACTATAATTTGGCATTAAAATTAGAAAGATCATGTCATAGGGAACATGTGTACTAAGTTTCAAGTTGATTGGACTTCAACTTCATCAAAAACTACCTTGACCAAAAACTTTAACCTGAAGTGGGAGACTGTGGGACAGATGGACAAACAGACGAGCGAACAAAAAAAAAACATTATGCTCCTAAGTGGGGCATTAAAATGTGCGGTTGAAAAGAGCTACAAATATCAGCCTTCAAGCTAGCTTAAATTGTGTGTCCTAACAGTTTGAAAAATTAAAAATTCAATAAATATAAGATTTTTTGTCTTTTTCCTTTTTAGCCATGGCGTTGTCAGTTTATTTTCGATCTATGAGTTTGACTGTCTCTCTGGTATTTTTAGCCTCTCTTTTAAAAGTATACTTCATGTTTGGAGCAAATTATACTAGGTATTTAAGAAACTAGAGGTGCAGGTAAGCACTAGTACAAAAAATACACATCATAGATCATATAAATATATAGATATATAGGTTTTTGCCCATAAATCTTTAGTAGTCTTCATAAAAAACAATATCTCGATAAGTCTTTTTTTTTTTACTTACACACATTAAAGACACTGTCAACTGACCTTTAATGACATTACAAAGAATGAACACAATATAGTTTTAAAAACAAATTTATTGCATAAACACATTTGATATTTCCTTATTTCTTCATTACATATCAGTTTACTTACAAAAATACTTACATTTTTTCAAGATCAGTACACTTGTTATCATATTTCAATAATTGTACTGAATTCTTCAGGAGTTCTTAAGGGCATACATAACACTTAAGGGAGTTAACTTATAACTTACAATACCAAATGGTTTGTGCTTAGAACTCTCATGCAAATATAAACATGGTTATGCATTTAAGGTATGCAATTAAGTAGAGTCCACTGTATCTATGCAAAACAGTTTAGACTATTTATAGTTATAAAGCCAATGCCCACTGAAGTTGTGTCAATAAGCCTTAAGCAATGAATCATAAAATTACAGAGATATTGGGGTATCAGTGAACAGATTAAAACATTTTTATAATGTGATCAAATATACTATCGTATATAAATTGTAATCAGATCTAAATTCGATTTTTTAATTGTCAATGATTTTGAGATAATATAAGTATACTTTGAAGCAGATAGACAGGAATTGAAAATTAGTTTAATTTAATATAAAGAAAACAGAAGGTAATAAAAATATATTGCATTCAATTCTTAAAACCCTCCCATGAACAGCAATTTTTATTGAAATATTAATAACCATGTGAAACCCTGACTTTTGATTTCTGGTTTTACGGAATTACATATAATTGAATACAAAAAAAAGAGTCTTACAAGTATGCCTCCATACTCCCCCCTAAAAATGTACTTATATAAGACTTACAGTTACATGCCCTTCAATTGTCTTTCAACAAAAAGAAAAATAATGTAAACTTATCTTAATCTTGTAAAAATTCAAATAATGCTTGTTCTTAAACAATAATCAATAAAAATTAATACAGACATAGCACATTTTTATAATATCACAGTCTTTATGATAAATGTTTAAGTCATTTGTGATCACTACTTCTGAGCGCTAGAGGCTTCCTCTATAATCTCCTTTCTGTAAAATGTTATTGTATGTCCAACCATCACCATCTTTCTTGAAATACTGCAAAAGAAAATTACAAATTAACTGTTAGAAACTCAGGTCTATATAAGCTAATGAGTTTAATTGTACTCTGCAGATCTAACGATGAGGTAAACAAAATAAAATAAACTTAAATACTCATGACGAAGTCTCTTTCAATCATCCAATACAAAAGTTTGCAGAGTCTGTGATTTGCCAGGGGATTTATCATTATGATAAAGAAAATAACATGATATGCAAGGGTGTTTACTATAGAGGTTTAATGATTGATAAATAGCTGTTTAATGTCCAGTGGCAAGTAAATTGCATATTTAGGACAAGGACATGTCATTGTAATATGTATATGAATTCTGCTTTGTACTAGACTGATAATCTGAGCTGGATTTAGAACAAGCTACTTCAAAGGGAACAGTCCAGAAGAGGATTTGTTTTCCTATCCAGGACACATGGTTCCTACTTCAGGTCAAAGTGTCTGCAAAATTCAGTTAATTTGAAATTTTCAAGTTAGCTTGGCACAATATGTTTACGTCGAAAACGCAAGTCTGGCATACAAAATTTCAATCCTGTTATCTATGGAAGTTTATTTGCAGGTTGTTTGTAAGCAATCTGATTAAAATACAGATCAGTGTCTGCGCTTACAAGATCTATCACAAGTAGTTCCTATCAAACTGACTTAAGTTAAACAGAAAACCTAACATCGAAAAATTGCTAATTAATTCAAAGTCATTGAACTATGACCTAGAGGGCAGGGCTTCAATTAGTCATTTAACTGATATTAACTGATAATAATGCAACTTTATAGAAAATATCATTGATCTATTTCAAGTAGTTCCTATTAAACCAACTTCAGCAGAAAACTTAACATTGAAAGTTGATTATTAATTGAAAGTTGCTGGACCATGAACTAGGGGACAGGGACTGAAATAGTTGTTAAACTGATATTTATTGATAGTAATGCAACTTTATAGAAAACATCTCAGGCCTCTACAATAACTTTTTTTTTCAACTTGTCCAATAGGACAAGTACATACCAAAACTTACTTGTCCGAATGGAATTGTAACTTGTCCAAAAAAAAACCTTTATATTAACCTTTTTTGCATTTTAGGTTGATTCAATGAACAAAATGAATTAAAACATTAGAGCAGAATTTGATTTATATCTCTTGATATCATTTTCAAAAATATGAGTCGAGAACAACTGAATCTAGTCATGTCAGGTCACAGGACTTAGGTTCTAGTTTTCATCAATGCCAAAGTCTCATCAGACTCTGCACATCAAGCACAGTCTGGTAGGTCTGTCAGTCTACACTCATTTGGTTTGTATCCTGGTCTTTTATGTTGATAAAATATTGATTATTATGATTAATGCCCTACTACAATCAGCTTTGTATTTAATATCTTAAAATGTTAATTCAAACACAATCAAATATTGTTTGTCTAAATATGATCAAATATGATTTTCTGAATTCTATGGTCAATAATTTCTTCATTTCTATTTTTAAAATAGTTTTGTTAAATAAAATTTATCAGACATTTATTATAAAGCAACAGAATAGCGTAAGGAAACCAGGTACTGGTTTGTCTTGGTCCCGAAATGTCTCCAACAGTGCCGGACTGTCTATTAAACATGGAGCAGATTGGTTTCCCTGCCGGTGCTGAACTGTCTTGTTATCTAACAAACAAAGCCATTGCTGATTCCGATTGGTAAGACTGGTTTTCGAGAATAGTATGCCTTTTATCTGTTATAAAGTATCTGACAAAGAACCAGTTTTAAATTATCGATCACAAGTACACATGTCAAATTAATATTTGTTTTTATCTTCTTTTCTTGTTTTTTTGTTTATTTCTTTGATCATTAAAGTTGGAATGAACTTATTTTCTACAGAATGATTTTACTTGTCCTGTCGGACAAGCTTGATATGGCTTTTACTTGTCCAACTTTTTTTCCTCTGATACCGGACAATCGGACAAGCGTTATTGTTGAGCCCTGCATCTTTTATCTATCACAAGTAGTTCCTGTGAAACTAGATTCAGCAGAAAACTAAATATTGTTGATACCAGCGATGACAACAACAACGCCATGTTCACAGGAAAAGCAACACCTATGTCTCTACTTCCACAACTTACCTTGCAGGTGTGACAAAAAACTGTTCCACAGAATTGCAACCATTTCAACAAGAGTGCACACGCTGAAATGTCTCGCCTTCTTTACTAATCATTGATATTAAGTTGATAGTCCTAAATATAAAGCTTTATTACAACTGTCACATAAACTTAACATTAACCAAGTAAACTAAACACTGACCAATGAACCATGAAAATGAGGTCAAGGTCAGATGAACCATGCTAGGCAGGCATGTACAGCTAACAATTCTTCCATATATACAACAAATATAGTAGACCTATTGCATACAGTATAAGAAAAACAGACCAAAACACAAAAACTTAACTATAACCACTGAACCATGAAAATGAGGTCAAGGTCAGATGACACCTGCCAGTTGGACATGTACACCTTACACTCCTTCCGTACACCGAATATACTAGACCTATTGCTTATAGTATCTGAGATATGGACTTGACCACCAAAACTTAACCTTGTTCACTGATCCATGAAATGAGGTCGAAGTCAAGTGAAAACTATCTGACGGGCATGAGGACCTTGCAAGGTACGCACATACCAAATATAGTTATCCTATTACTTATAATAAGAGAGAATTTAACATTACAAAAAATCTTAACTTTTTTTTCAATAGTCACTGAACCATGAAAATGAGGTAAAGGACATTGGACATGTGACTGACGGAAACTTCGTAACATGAGGCATCCATATACAAAGTATGAAGCATCCAGACCTTCCATCTTCTAAAATATAAAGCTTTTAAGAAGTTAGCTAACGCCGCCGCCGCCGCCAGATCACTATCCCTATGTCGAGCTTTCTGCGACAAGTCGCAGGTTCGACAAAAACTACAACTTATGCTTACCTTAGTAGGATACTGAGTATTTGTTTCTTTTCTGTGTCGTTCTCCTTCCCTCTGTCTTTCTTCCAACTAAAGAATAAAAAAAACATGAATAATCAAATTGATAGGTCATGTAAATGAGGATAAAAAGTAAAAAATAAGAAAACGTAAATTGAAGTTCACACATCAATAAAAGATTTAATTCAATTTTGCAAAACTTAAAAATCATTTTAATCAAGTATATACATATATATATATATATAGGTACATGGTTTTGAGACAACAAAACTGTATTTGAATAAATTGAGAGGTGAGTTAATATGTAAACCAGTGTTCCAGCTAGGATTTGAAAATAGAGGGGCGCGTTTTTAAAAAAGGGCGCTTTAGCGCGTTCTCACTGAAAAAATCAAATACTTAATATTACCACATAATGACATATTTTTAGCAAGCATGTAGCTAAGTTAAATACTCTATACTATTACATACACTGAAAATTGTGTAGGTTTGGTTGTGAATTTAAATAAGAGTGCCAATGAGACAATTGTCTTTATTTCGATCTTGAGAAATAGATTAATTCAACAAATAAGTTTGTTAATTCAACTTTGAAAGTTTATTATCAATTCAACAAGCATCTCCGTATATTTCATGTTGAGCGTATCTATTAATATCAATAAGTTTGTCAAAACGGATTTCAATAAGAAAATTGATACAAAAATCAGACTTTCGACAGCTCCGTAATCGGCACAATTATAAAATAATTCCACTTTGAAAGTTTATTATCAATTCAACAAGCATCTCCGTATATTTCATGTTGAGCGTATCTAATAATATCAATATTAAAGTTAGTCAAAACGGATTTCAATTTAAGAAAAATGATATAAAAATCGGACTTTCGACTTTCGAGTGCTCCGTAATCCGGAATTTACAATAGAAGAACAATTGCGATATCTGATAGAAACCTTTCTTCTTCTCGATTTTTCATAAAAGTAAAGAATTAAATTATTTTTTTACCTTTGATGGTCATTATTCTTGAAAAAAGATGTAATAGACTGGCAAGTCTTTGATATTTTCTTCTTGTCATTTTCGAGTTGGTCAATTTTTCTTTTTCGTCGGCATTTTGCGTGTTGACGATTTACAATATACTATTGGAATGATTCTTTTTTAATGAACGTTATTTTATAAATAACAAATACAATAGAAATGAACATTGTTGACATTTATTTTATAAATTCTATATTGCATCGTCAGGTGTTAAAAAATCAATTCATTTAACTTGGATGTTTGGTGCTTCAGGGCAAAGGGATTAGACAGGGTCGTAAATTTCACCTGATTAAGTAATTGACTCTAATCAAATAGGTGATTATATACAGGTAACAAGTGTCAACAATTTTAATCTGTTGTCTTAATGAAGTGTGTGTATGAAGAACTCAACAAAATGGCGACGATATGAGGAAAATAGATCGTTTTTTAAACTTTTTTCAAAAGGGCACAGAGGGGCGCAGGGGTGCTTAAAAAAGGCAGAGGGGCGCAAAATTTCTGGGGCGGGGCACATTGCCCCTCCATTTTATGCTAGCTGGAACACTGTAAACGAGAGAGCTGTTCTTGTTTCTTTATACCCATTACATTGGCTAATCAGTCCTTCAGCTATTTAAAGATGGATTTTATAAATGATTTAACGAAGATGTGGTCAGAGAGCCAATAACAATAAATAATCAAAAGACTTTAATTCGTCACCAATAGACAGGTATCTATCCATATGTTTCAATTGACATGCCACATTCTTGTTATCAATGTGCGGACATCTTATACGTTCAGGTATTTCACATGGCATCTTTTAATTTGGTAACATTATATACAAAACGCAAAAATGTCATAATTTACCTCAAAAGCTAACCAAACCTTTGAACAGACTCATTCACAAGGAATATAGTTAAGATACTGTTGTCAAGTAATTAAAGATGGCATTATTAGAATTAGTATTGATTCACTCATAGGGACTTTGCATTGGAAATACATTTATTCTGAAACCAGTTGTTGGCATGATACAGGTAATGTTGTTCTAGTATAATTTATGATGGCATGATACGAAACTACTGACAGAAGAGATTGTGGTTGATTTTCATATGATCGAGCTGGCATGTCAGGAACTGCCAGGGTTGGCAAAGTATTGCCCAGGCAGGAAAGCCTGGGTTTTCTAGGGATGGCCAATACTCCCAGAAATGGGTAATACTTAGCGATATGATTTTTTAAGCTGGTAACTGCTAGTAGTCCATTGTTAATTTATGTTGATCATTGTAATTTTGCTTATCTTTAGTTACCTATTCTAACATAAAGATTGGACTCTCTCCCAAACTGAGTTTTAGTGATCATACTGCTGTGTGTATGTTTATTCCTAATTGGGTAGAGGTAAAAGGAGAGGCTTGAGATTTCACAAAACATCTATAACCCTGCCACAATTTTGCTCCTGTCCCAAGTCAGGAATCTCTAGCTTATGTTAGTCTTATGCGTTTTTTTCAAATTTTAATTCATTTGTATGTTAAGATGTTTAGTGTGGCGTCAATTTCACTCTACTAGTATACATTATTGTTTCAGTGCCGGCTGAAGCCTGCCTCCAGGTCCTGGATTTTCCCGCTGCATTGAAGACCCATTTGTGGCCTTGTGCTGTTTTCTGCTCTTTGGTTGAGAGTTGTCTCTTTGACACATTCCCGGTTTCCATTCTCTATTCTGTCAAACTTAATAACAGACTTGTTTGTGGAATGTGTGCTACAACATATTATAGAAACAAAATACTCACTAATCTCTTGTGTTCTGTAGCTGTATTTACATCATGGGATCTCAAAGCATTCGTCACATGTTGCCACAGACGACGTGATTCAAAATCACCCTGCTTATCAATCGGTCTTACTTTCTTTTTACATGTTTCTAATGAAGTTACATCAATTGTTTTACTTCTCCCCTACAACAGTCAATAGAAATCAGTTCCTTGTTTTTACAAAATTGTTTTAATTATTAATACCTGTAAAACAATTTGAAAGTGTTCCACCTGCTATTTCTGCTGTCAACATAAAAGTGCAATGTTGAATGTCAAAAAAATAAGTTCATTTATCACGAAAAAAAAAAAGAAGAAAAATCTTGTTCTGAATATTGTCTTTTTATCATGAATTAAGCTTTTGTCTAAGTTTTGTAAAATTCATTGAGTTTTTGACAAATTATTGATCTCTGAGAAAAATGTAACCACAAAATTAACCTAAATGTTGCTGACAATGATGATGGTGGAAGGAAGGATCACTATTTCATGCTCCGGCAACTTTCATCAAAGACATGATAATTAAACACCAATTGTTTCCTTGTCAACTCAATCAATCAAGCAATCAGACATGTGACAAGGAACATTTGCTACAATTTTTATGATATAAAAATAAATTATTGTAAAAAATTATTGTATCATTTTGTTTGACTGCACTTATATTGGGTAAGTAGCATGCTCGTAGAAAGAATAAAAACAAAAGTTCATTTAAAAAAAAATTTCTATCATGTGATCAATGAAAACTACCTCATTGTCTTGCAACTTACGTCTGAGTAAGAAAATTCTATAACATTATTCCATTCTCCCTGAACCTTACAGAAAACATTCCCTGTTGAATTGTTCTTCACTTCTGCACTGACACGGTGAAGTTTTCCACCATAAAATGGCTACAAATATAAACAACACAATACATGAAAACATGCTGATTCTTTAGCTACCTTTAAAATGTTTAAAATAATTATATATTTATATGATATTAACTAGTTCTTCAGATTTTCTATAAGTGTATAGAACTTGTGACAGATTCAAAAGTTTAGACATTAGAAATTATTAAGAAACGAAGGTTACAATTCCCTCAGACCCTTGATATTGATGGATTTGACTATTCTTGTGAGTTCCTTATCTGTCTCAAGCTCTTTACTTATACAAGTAGTTATACATCCCTGGTTTTCAAATTTTGGGGTTTGAGCGTTCAGGATACAGTTAAATCCAGAAAAGCACTTTGAACACCCATATATTTATTCACAACTTGTGTAAGCTCAGCTTGACATATGACGAAGACACTTGTCTATAGTTGAAGACATCATATGACCATAGTGCCTGATTTATCATATTATTGAGTGCTGTCTTTTTGCAATTTACTCTTTAACTCTGTTTATAATATTATACCAAATATTTCCCATACTTTTCTTTGCAAATTTTGAGGAATATCAAAGAACACTACAAGATTCCCTTGCTCTTAACCTCTCAATATCATCTTACACTCACAAGCTTGTGCAATATTATATACTGCTTGAAACCATATTCCTCAATATAAGTGCAATAACCCTATACTATATTATAAAGAATTATTGCACAAACATTGCAGAATATTGTACCTGAAAAAAAATCCAATGCTTGAAAGGCTCATGCAATATAATATTCTGACTTTACTACATGTATATATATAATTAGATGCCTTATTTTCAGGTAAACTGTAAATTCAGAAACTATTGTTAGGTTTTTATCAATGCCAATAAGGCGATTTGTTCAGTATCACAAAAATTAGAACTCAGAATGATATGCAGATCGCAATAATCAATCTAGCACTTTTGTCAATTTAAAAAAAAATTGCAATAATAAATACAGGCAATAATTTCTGAATTTACAGTATAAGAAATGAAACAACAAAAATACCGAACTCCAAGGAAAATTCAAAAACGGAAAGTCCCTTAATAATCGGCAAAATCAAATTAATCATAAATATTAGTTTACTTTACGTGTTTTTACGTAAAACGACTTCCATTCATAAATATTTGTAGTTGTGTTTTGCAAAGTTAACACGTCATCATGTTCATTGGTCGTATTAAAATAGATTTTTATTATTGAGAAAATTCTATATTTAATTTGGCAATTAATCAGGAAAGCCATGCGTAAAAACATTTCATATTTCAATCTTTTCCGTTAATTTTAACCCTGAAACACTGAAAAAAGTATTAAAGAAGACTATTTATCTATTCGATGATAATCTATGCAATTATGCGATCTGATAAGGCAAATACAGGTGAAAGATAGACTTGAGTCAATCAATAATTGCGTAATTTGGTGTAATATTGTTTTTCTTCTCAGCAGCAATCTTTCACTTTACAAAAGTTATCAACACTTCATAATTAAAGGTGAAAATAAACATGCTGCAGGATTATCTTTAATGGCACTGCGTGCCAATGTAAGAGCTGCGGTGACAAAAAAAAATTTGGAAGGCGCTTCGGTCCCGTCATATCAGCCTGGGTAGAACACTGCAGTCCTAAGACAGTCGGGGGCTTTACTTAAACAAGTAATTTTTTTAGTTACTTATACAGATAATTTTTGTTTTTAAAATTTCTCAATAGAGTTATTTTACATGGACTAAATGTAGTTTTCCTGAATTTTTACATCATTTTATATCATAAAATGAAGAATTTATTAGATTTGAGAGGAGTATAGAGATAAAGGGTTACTTTAAAAATAATGACAAACATATCACTTGAATAAGTTATTTTATACATCTTTGAAAGAATTAGTAATAACACTTATTTAAGGAACATATGTAATTGATTTGGGTTACAAATTATAAATAACTTCAGTCAAGTCTTAATTAATTCACAAGTTTCTATCTATTTATATCTGTTTACCTTCAAGATTTTTGAGGAAAATGATATTTTAATAGTCCCAAGAGTCCAATCCTTGACCCAGAAGCGTGGATATGAAATATAAGTGCGTCAGAAAGGCAATTAGTGTTTCAGAAGGATTAGATTTTATATTTCATTGGGAAAAAAACCAGATGACTTTGAAAATTTGTTAAAGCTCATAAAATCTGTATAATTAGACGCTTATAAAAATAATATTTAGAAAAGATACTTATATAAGTAATATTTAAAATAGCCTCATTTTCAACATTACTTGTATAAGTAATTTTAAAAGTTACTTGTTTAAGTAATGCCTCTGACTGTAAGAGGCTCACCCCTCATACTTCAAAGTAAATACCTTTGTATGGAATGTAACTGTAGATGATAAATTTGTCTTTTGGCAGGTCATATTGATTTTATCTCCCATCTCAGCCCATGGAACTGTTAATATTGATCTAGCATAGGCACTTGGCATAGAAAACACATACTCTTCATCCAGAGCAAGGAGTTTTAACTTTACTGAAATAACAAGAATCACGACTTTTTAACATTCTGAACACATTAGCCGTTAGACTGTCTAGTAAGGCTGATCATAGTATAGTCAGAATTTAAAAAATGAAAGCAACACTTGATAAATTTCTTCCATTTGAAGCACTTTTCTGGATTTATCAAAAATGTTCAAAGCCAAATATTTGAAAGCCAAGGATGTATAAGAACCGAAACAGTTCAAAAGCTGTATGAGCAAAAGAGACCTAATAATAATAGCCACCTTAGTTTCTTTATATTTTCTAAATTTATTATTTAAATGACCATTCATGAAGGTTTTTTTGGCTTATCTAACAACAACTAACATTAAGAAAAGAAAATAAAACATCATGTGATAGTCTTGTTTGAGTGGGAATGAGTCAGAAAACTATGTGTGCTGATTGATTAAAATTCAATATGCTGCAGCTGAAAAATTCTGATCTCTCTGCAGTTATTAGACAATCCTTGGGTTCAAATAGAAATTTTTGCAAAATAAATTTCCATTTATTCAAAATCTAACATACCTTTTCCAATTAAGTTGACTCCAATAGACATTCCATAAAATTTTGACTTGGTATATATGGAAGCATCCATACACATTTGTTTTCCAGGACATTCAAAATAAAATGCTGACACTGAAAATAAACAACTTATCATTATCAAAATAAACTCATGGAAGATCAAGAAATATAATTTATACTAATGTAAGAAACTAAACCGTTAATTCAAAGAAAGAAAATTCCAACTTTAGAACAACTTTTTATTGCTGTTCTGTATCTTGTTAGTTGATAGCAAGTCTTCACACTGGTCATACATGTTTACATTCTAAAGACATGACGTTAAGCTGAACTGTAAGCAAAACTTATACAGAAGAAGATATGGTGAGTCCACTCTTTTGTTTTCAATGAATTTGAAAATCTGAGATGATATCAGTGTATTCATATTTATGACAATTAATTAAAAGTTTTTTTTATTGAAATTTCATTTGCATCCAAAATTACCACAATAGTCCATGAACAATATGAAAATAAGGAGATGTGGTATGATTGACAACAAGTTCCTTTTAATCAGCTTTAGTATAAAAAGTTTTATTGAAACCATTCCTTGTTTTAGGTTGAATTGATATACCAATAATGACAGAAGCATGCTTTTGATTGCAACTCATTATTCTAGGCAGCTGATTGATAAACATACCACCATAGTAAGAAGTTGTTCTCAACTTTGATAGATTTAAAATGCAATAAAATGCTCCGCTGGGGCGCAGCTTGATACCACTGCAGAGGTTGAACCCTGAACAGTTGGGGTAAGTATGGATACAACATTCAAGCTTGTTACAGCACTGAATTTGGATTGTAATTAAATATTTGACACAGCATAGGTTTCTGACACAGAATGAATGTGGTCTAAGAACTTAAAAAATTTTAATTTACCTATTCAAACCATATCATTATTATTTGCTTTTATATTTAAATCAGAAATAACCAATTTAAAATGGAAAATTTTAAAGAAAAAAAAGGAAAAAAAAATCCCCCCCCCCCCCAAATTTTTTGAACCCCCTTATGATTCATCAACCCCAAAATCAATCCCAGCCTTCCCTTTGTGGTATGGTACCTTGCAGTACAATTTCAGAGAGATCCATACACTTGAACACAAGTTATTGTCTGGAAACTAGAAAGTTGCTTGTTTTTTGGCCCCTTTTTGGCCCCAAATTCCTAAACGTTTAGGGCAATTACCCCCCAAACTCAAACCCAGCTTTCCCTTTGTGATATGGAACCTTGTAGTACAATTTCATAAAGATCAATACACTTACACACAAGTTATTGTCCTGAAACTAGAAAAATGCTTGTTTTTTTGCCCCTTTACGGCCCCTAATTCCTAAAATTTTGAGGCAATTACCCCCAAAATCAATCCCAGCCTTTTCTTAATGGTATGATACCTTGCAGTACAATTTCAGGGAGATTCATACACTTGAACACAAGTTATTGTCTGGAAACTAGAAAAATGCTTATTTTTGGCCCCTTTTTGGCCCCTTATTCCCAAACGTTTTCGGCAATTACCCCAAAACTCAATTCCAGCTTTCCCTTTGTGATATTGAACCTTGTAGTACAATTTCATAAAGATCCATACACTTACATACAAGTTATTGTCATGAAACTAGAAAATGCTTGTTTTTTGCCCCTTTTTTGCCCCCAATTCCTAAAATTTCGAGGCAATTACCCCCAAAATCAATCCCAGTATTCCCTTTGTGATATGGAACCTTGTGGTACAATGTCAGAGAGATCCATACACTAACACACAAGTTATGTCTGGAAGTTACAAAAATGCTTATTTTTGGCCCCTAATTCCTTAACTGTTGGTACCATAACCCCCAAAATCAATCCCCACCTTCCTTTTGTGGTATTGAACCTTATGGTAAAATTTCATAGAGATCCGTTCACTTTAACTAAAGTTAGAGTGCGAAAACCAATGTGTCTTCGGACGACGACAACGTCGACGACGCCAACGTCGACGACGCCAACATCATACCAATATACGACCGCAAAATTTTTTTGCGGTCGTATAAAAAGAACTCCAAGAAGCCTGAATTGCTTATTTGGAAAACATATGCCATATTGATATTTGTTTGTCAAGAAAACAAATTGCATTTACCCACTGCTCCCCAATCTGAGCAGTGCTTCCAAATATATGATTCAATATATTATGTCTGTTTAGCTCATTTTGTCTCCACAACCACATTCCAAGCCTACCCTGTCTACACTAAAATTGGTACTTACCTGGAGGGTGATGAGAGACTTGCTCAGCACAATAGATTAGTTGTACTTTTTCTTCGCCTATGCTGACAGATGATTGATTGGTATCAACAGATGATCCTTCATCGTCAGATATCTTTGATTTCTTCGGTAACTTCCAGGAACAATGGAATGTCTCTCCTATAATTGGATTGTATGGCTTTTTGGCAACAGATCCCTGAAAATGAATATTTAAATTTTTCAAATACTTCAAAAAATTCAAGAACTTACTTTACTACAGTATAAATATATGGAAATGTGGTATGATTTCTAATGAGGCAACTATCCACCAGAGACAAAAGGACGAACCATAGGTCATCATACTGTTTTCAACAATGAACAAACCTCCATAATGTATAGTAAGCTATAAAAGGTCCCAGCATGACAAAATATGAAACAGTTCAAACAAACCCTTCCCCCCCCCCCCCAAAAAAGCAAAAAAAACATAACAATGGCTTAGTTCATGCTAAAACAAAAAAAGAAAAACAAATATGGCAGAAAAGACAGACAGCCTCCCGACTATGGACAGCAGATAAAGAATTTCGTGGGGTTAATAATTGTTTAGATAAATAACTGCCTGATTGCAAAGAATAGAGTAAACATAACAAACCTGTCTGCCAGCATGGAATGAGGTAAGATACCACTCTAAAACAGCCATCATTCGAGACTCTGGGTCAGGTAAATCTGGTATTCTGAAATAACACACATATATATATGTATGAAACAAAATTAAACATTCAGCTTTAAATACGACAACCAAAACCTGAAATGTGGTTATAGTTGTCTCATTAGCAATCATACCACATCTCCTTATTTTTATACTATAGATGAATTTCTACTCAAGATGTGCTTCAGAAATTATTTTTGTCTAATTTGCTTGCCATTGCTCTGTTTGTGCTAGATTTTCTTGTACATGTGCTCCAATAAGAAAATGAGAAAATTTCTTAATTAGATGTTCTGTAACAAGTCGTGTTTGAAATGATAAATCTGGTTTGAAAAAAAATGGCATCTTCTTCCTTGTTGCAAAAGCTGGAATTTCTCATAATAATGTGAGGTTTTAGATTAGCCTAGAACCTGGAATTTCTCATGATTATGTGAGGTTTTAGATTAGCCTAAAACCTGGAATTTCTTATGACAATGTGAGGTTTTAGATTAGCCTTAAACCTGGAATTTCTCATGATAATGTGAGGTTTTAGATTAGCCTTAAACCTGGAATTTCTCATGATAATGTGAGGTTTTTAATTAGATTAGCCTAAATCCTAGAATTTCTCATGATAATGCAAGGTTTTAGATTAGTCTTAAACCTGGAATTTCTCATGATAATGTGAGGTTTTAGATTAGTCTTAAACCTGGAATTTCTCATGATAATGTGAGGTTTTAGATTAGCCTAAAACATGAGAATCTTCTATCATTACGCGAGACTTACTTGAGGAACACATCAGGATGTGCCATACAGTCGGCAAACATTTCTAACAACGATCTTCTCTCCAAAATAAATGTGGGAAGAACGACCTGTAAAAGATTTTGAATACTTTAGGTGAAAAAACGCATATAGTTGAATGTTTTAAAATTGTTGATATGCACAAAAAAATGGTGATGTAATTGTTTTTGAATTAATTACTTTTTATTGCTTTAACCAACAAGACAGTATTCAACAATATGAAAATGATGAAATTTAAAATCTTTTTTTGGAAATTGTTCTCAATAAATGGAACCAACCAATTACAAAATTTGTTCTGATTGTACTCAAAATCGTCTTTCCTTAATCATTATTTATATTACTGAGTTCAACATGATTGTAAACTCGTGTGCGTGTGAGTAAGAATGGGTGTGTGATTGGATGGGTATGAAGTCAAGTTACATCCGTATGTCTTGTCCTGTACATATTGTCTTGTCCTGTGTTAAACATGTTTGTTAACTTTGTTAATTGTTAATTGTGAATCTGTATATATCTATGTTGACGAGACCTACACGTAGCCTCTGGCTGTTGGCAATCCTCTTTAAATAAATAAAGAATTAAATTAAATGACAAAATGGTGGTCTGATAGTTTTTGAATGAGCCATTTTATAACCAATCAACAAACCTGTAGTCAAATAAATATAGTCCCTCTCCAAAAATAACTGGTCCATCAACTCATTGGTCCATATTTTTCATATAACTTAAAATTGACAATCTTAATCAATATGATTGGAGTAGAAAGCACCTGTCATGTGCCAGGTTCGAACTCATAACTTTGATGTTGACAGGCAAGTGATACAGTAGTTAAACTACTTAGACCACATGGCCACAGATGCCTCTTTAAAGTAAAGAATCATATGTAAATACTGTATTGATGTTCAATATCCATTTTTTTTTAAATATACAAACCTTAGTTAGATCCATGCCTAGTTTGAGTTGAGATAGGAGATGTAAAATGATACTTTTGTGTTCCTCGACTCCTTCCAAATCTGTATCATGGTAACTGTCATCATCTTCTACTTCTTCTTCATGATTAATTGGGCCTAAAAATTACAAAGTAAATGGTTGAATTATTATATATGTAAATAAAATACAAATTAAAATAAATACAGATAAAGCACTACTACACATATACTGTAGAAACATTAATTTTCGTGGGGTTAAAATTTCGTGGTTTTGTCTCTATATAAAATTTCATGGGGATTTAATTTCGTGGTTTCCATTAAATGGAAGTGATATTATATGTAGGTTAAATTTTCGTGGGGGTTTTTATTTCGTGGATATATTCTTTCCACGAAATAAACGAAATTAAATCCTCCACGAAAATTTCTGCTTTTACAGTAGATAAAAAGTTTAGTCATTTTTGTTGAGAAGTTAAAAACAGGTATGCTGAATAAAAAATAAAACAACTAATAAGCTGATGATGTTGCTACAAGGACAATGACACATACAACATCTACAAATGTGTCAGTAAACTATCTGTCATCACATAAGATGACACATATAAGTGTACCAGTAGACAAGATGTCATGACACCAGATGACACATGCAAATGTACCAGTAAAATATAGCTATGTGTCATGACACCAGATGACACATGCAAATGTACCAGTACAATATAGCTATGTGTCATGACACCAGATGACACATGCAAATGTACCAGTAAAATATAGCTATGTGTCATGACACCAGATGACACATACAAGTATACCAGTAAAATATAGCTATGTGTCATGACACCAGATGACACATACAAGTATACCAGTAAAATATAGCTATGTGTCATGACACCAGATGACACATACAAGTATACCAGTAAACTGTGTGTTATGACAGAATAATGGACAGACACAGACCAGAAAACATAATACCTCTATTGGCGGAGCATAAAAAAGATAAATAATTCAAAATAAAAAGTGAAATTGCATAAAAAACCTACAAATGTAAACAAAATGTTACTTAAACTGAAGTTTGCAAAACCACTTACCCTCGGGATGATCATCAGGAAGAGGGAATTTCACATTTGCCGAAGAGAAACTACCAGCTCGGGATAATTCATGTGTACTATTCTCTGAGACATTTGACAGGAAAGAATGGCTACGTTCCCTGTATGACAAAAATAGCAATTGGCATTTGCAGAACTTTATAAATTCTTATTAAAAGAAACTAAAGGTCTTTAATCTTGGGTAACCAATAAAAAGCTCAATTCTGTAAATTTTGAAAAAATAAAATATTTTCCCCATTTAATGATAAAAATAAACTGTTATCACAGAGATATGTCTCGCCTTTTTGTAATTTTGATAATGCAAATGTTGAAATTAAAATAGCAATACTTTAACATGTAAGTTATGCAAATATTTAAAGTCGATGAACCATGACTGAAGGTACATGGCTAAACAAACTCCATGGAATGAGATGTGCCAGTGCTAATACAACTGCATACCAAATACCACTGACTTATTATAAGTTGTTCCCTTTAAACAAACATAAACACAAACATTAACTTGTAAACTATGTAAAAGTTTCAAAGTCAATGAATCATGATCAGGGGTGGGCTATATAATCTCCATGGAAATGATATTTGCAAATGCCAATACATTTGCATACCAAATATCATTGACTTAACATTAGCAGTTTATCTTAAACTGATCTAATCACAAACTAATACATGTAAACTAAGCAAAAGTTTCAAAGTCAATAGACCATGACTGAGGGGGCGGGGCCAAATATTCTCCATGGAAATGAGATGTGCTAATGCTTATACAACTGAACACAAATTAACATTGGCCTACCACTAATGGTTCCCCTTGAACTGACCTAATCACAAACTAATACATGTTAACTTAGCAAAATTTTCAAAGTCTATAGACCATGACTAAGGGGGCGGAGCCAAATAATCTCCATGGAAATGAGATATGCCAATGCTTATACAACTGCATACAAAATATCATTGACCTACCACTAGTGGTTCCCCATAAATTGACCTATCACAAACTAATACATGTTAACTATGAAAAGTTTCAAAGTCAATAGACCTTGACTGAGGGGGCAAGGCCAAATAATCTCCATGGTAATGAGATGTGCCAATGCTAATACAACTGCATACGAAATATCATTGACCTACCACTAGTGGTTCCCCATAAATTGACCTAATCACAAACTAATACATGTAAACTATGAAAAGTTTCAAAGTCAATAGACCTTGACTGAGGGGGCGGGGCCAAATAATCTCCATAGTAATGAGATGTGCTAATGCTAATACAACTGCATACCAAATATCATTGACCTACCACTAGTGGATCACCATGAACTAGACCTAATCACAAACTAATACATTGTTGACGCCGTCGCTGACGCCGGAAACAGCATACCTATGTCTCGCTTCTTGACTCTGTCAAGGCGAGACAAAAACTATTTGGTAAATAAAGTCATAATGAATATCAAATGTTGCATTTCTGTCAATTCTATGAAAGATATTTTCCTGAAAATTACTCCCTTATTTATTGAAAATACCTCCCTTACAAGCATTTCCTTCAACTTACTTTTGAATTTCTCTTTCTAATGCTGGTTCTATTCCTAACTGTAAACTGTGTGTATGAGAACCAACCCCCTAATAAAGAGAAAATAAAAATTACAAAAATAAACATGCAAAACTAAATACACTTAGGACAACAAAATATATTTGGAAAAACAGACTGTCTAGGCTAAATTTCATAGAAGTGGATACACTTTATTTGCAATCTGTTCTATAAATTTCAAGGGGTTCAGTAGCTTATATGTTAGTGCAGTACTGATTTACAATAATATGACGAAAAGTCTTAACATATCTTGACTGATTATTAGTCAAATATATTAAATACCACTGAATTGACCATAAGGAAAAAGTCTAATAACAAGTTGAAAATCTCAACAAGAATAATTTTTTTTAAAAGCAGATATTTGAGATTGTTGTTATATTAAAATGGCAGTTTCAAACAATAACTCATTTCCTAGTAGTAAGACTGACACATTCTTTGAACTTTCAGACTTGAATGAGGCATGTACACCCTTTTTCCCAAAACTGTCTGGATACTGACACAAATTTAAATTAAACTATTAAGAGGTTTTTTTCTAAAGAATATTAAAGCAAGGTATGTAATTGCTGAAATGCAAAAATATGTAAAGCACAATACAGTGTAAAGTATACTTTTGTTCAATTCATAAATTTTTTTATGAATGTAACCTGCATAAACCAAACACCTCTGTCATTGACAATATCTTCCGTCTACAGTTCAGTTTACACAGGTTTCACTGTATTTACTTACCTGTTTATGCTCCAACATTTTCAAACATTGACTGAGACAACTTAGGGTGGCACTTGATGTGGCTTTCAGTAACAGTAAATCCTGAAAAAAAACCAATTAACTGATTTATAGAATAGGTCTTTTGTATGAAGTCAAAAAATGCTGAAATAAAAAATTGCAATGAAAGTTGTGGAGTCCTCTATTTTTGAAAAATTAATTCAAATTTATTTGTTTCTTTATCAGATTTCATCTTTTCACTAATATAAGATAATCGCCTTACTATTTGTACATACTATAATGCAAAGAAAATGTAAGTCCATACCTTATCCAAACCACCAATTGGTTCTTCTGATACTGGAAGCGACTGAAAATAAATGATTTTGTATTTGTATAGTAAAATTGCAGATTGCAGGATTAAATTAAAATATTCTTGTTAATTTCTAACAAATATTTATAAAAAAATACAGTAGTAAGAAAACAAATCTGAGCATTTGACCAAATATATGTAGATTCTACCAAAATATTCAGTGGGTTAGGGATCATAGATTTATTCTTATGAGGAAGCTCCGAGCATGCTCGGAGGATGCTCAGAGCTTTTTCAGTAGGCTCTTCTCTGCAGTTTATGTGAAAATAATTATCAAAATTACTTATACAAGTTATATTGAAAACAAGGTTGTTTCAAATATTACTTATATATCATGAATAAGTAACTTCTGTTAATATTATTTCTATAGGTGTCCATTCATACAGGTTTTACAAGCTTTAACAAATTTTCACATCTGGTTATTTTCCCCATGCAGTATAAAACTATTTAAATCCTCCTGAAACACTAATTGCCTTTCTGATGCCACACTTCTTGGTCATAGATTGGTCTCTTGGGGCTATTAAAATAACATTTTCCTTTAAAATCTTATAGTTGAACAAATATAAATGGATGGAACTTTGTGATTTAAGGTAGCACTACAGTCTAACAATGATTTTTTGAAGATATTTTTTTTATCACATAATTTTGAAGTAAGTATTATTCTGCACAGTTTGTAAAAATCCCAAAGTCATTATCATATCACAACAGGGAGTAAATTGATAATGAACGTATGTAAATAAAAGCACATGTAATTAATCTAAATATATAGGCATTTGGGAGGGGCTAATATGTCAATCATCTGTTGATACCAGTGTCCAGCTGTTAATCCCTGACCACAAGATAAATATCTCATTGCATTGCAACAAAACTAATTTATTAAACATGAAAGTTTAGAACAGAGAAAAAGAAAAAGATAGGAATAGGAAAAAATTTAAAGGGAAAAAATCTACCAAAATGAAAAAAAAAACTATGGAAAAGAGTGTGAATGTATCTTTGAAAGCCTCTGACTGCCTGTATAAATTTCTCGACTTTGGTCTTCTACATTTAAAAATAATTTTAGGCATTTTAACTAATTTTAAGTTTATTTGAAATTTTTTTAAGTCCATGAAACTCATAAATCATGTTGGACAGTCTATTTTCAAGAAGGGGATGGTCTTGATCTTTTTATGGACATGTATTTTAATTTTAATATTTTAGCTAATTTCAGTCATCATGGTCATATTATATTTCTTTTTAAAATTCAAATGAAAATTATTCTTTATAGTGAGAATAATGATGTTAAATATTAATTATGATGCAGCTAGCCAATCCTGTTATTCTCTTATCTTAGACTGTCTGGACAGAGGCGGAGCTTTGTCTTTATTTAATTACTACATCACAGATGTTGGTCAAATCTGTGACGTCAAACTCCCGCCAAATGCCAAGTTAGTGTTATACAGTGCACACAAAATGCAAATTTTACAGCATTAGAGCATCAAAGACACAATGTGTGTGGTTCTATTGATAAAGTAATGGTGTCAGAACACTCCTGGGGTGTTCCCAGTGGAATTTTTGTATTTATGTGGCATTTATAGGGGTTCTTAAGAGGAAATTCAGTTTTAAGGTCATTTCTCAGAACAATTTTTCATGAGAATTGTAAGGAAAAAATGAAAATAGAAACTTTATGGGTACCCCCTTTGGCTTGACTTTGATATATGTGATTGAAGGGAGTATTTTCTACAATACCGTGTCCCAGTTTTTGGATAATTTGTTTCTAAATGAATTTATAGGTCTCCAAAGATGAAAGGTGAAATGAGGTTTGGCATCCAGCAGTAAAAATAATATATCTTCTTACTGGAGGCATATATCAAAAATCTGAGACAAGGTTTTGTAGATTGTGAATGGTTGATTAAAGAGATGAAAACAAATTTTTACTACCATTTGACCTGAATGTGCCATTTTCATCCAAGTTAGAAGACCACTTTTTTGGCAATTAATGAGCTATATTTTGAGATTAATCATACCAAAAATAAATTTATCTATAGATTAAGAAAGAGTTATGTTTCAGCTTTAAAATGAGTTAAAGATTTTAAAAATCCATTGAGTAGTTTTGGAGAAATTAATCTTTAAAGACTGTTGGTTGGAGTCAGAAAATTCTGACTGTAGTGCTACCTTAATTAAGACTTGAAGTTATTTATAATTTGAAATCTTTATCAAAAACAATTACATATGTTCCTTAAATACATGTAATTGTAAGTATGCTTAGTTTTTCGAAGATGTATAAAATAATTTATAAAAGTAATATTTTTGTCATTATTTTTAAAGTAATCTCTCTATACTCATCTCAAGTTGGATAAATACTTAATTTTACTTAATGAAATGATGAAAAAATTCTTAAAAACTACATTTAGTCCACTTTTGACATTTAAAATAACTATTGAGTTTATATCAAATAATTTAAAAAAACAAAAAATACCTATTAATATATATTAAGTAACTAAAAAAAATAAGTTGTTTAGTATCGCCCCCTGACTGTTGTTTGTGTCTTGATAACTTTTATGTAGCATATTATATAATATAAACTATATTTAAATCATATCATCTAATTATAAGATTTGAGAATTTTTTTTATTATAAAAAAAGAAATGATTAATAAATATAATAATTGTATATTTTTTGTTAAATGACTTTCACTTTTTTGTGGAGACTTGAGATTTCTTTCCAAGCATTACACAGTACTGTTGAAGAATTTCTTATCTTTTCTATAATTTGTAAAATGTCATGCAAAATGTATTTGAATAGATCAGTTGTTTACACAGGTGTTAATTGAGCTTCCTCTATAATGCTCAACTTTCCTTATTATAGAAGTGGTGTAGATTTGATTGACACCTTAATGGATCATGATAATTATTTTCACATAAACTGCAGAGAAGAGCCTACTGAAAAAGCTCCGAGCATCCTCCGAGCATGCTCGGAGCTTCCTCGTAAGAATAAATCTATGATCCCTTATGATAATCCTCGATTCAAAATAAATAAAATTTAAGTTTATAAAATGTCAGTGAGAAAACACTACATTTCCCTTTTCAATAGAAAAGATGCACAACAGATGGAAATTATACAAAGATGTGATTGAGCCGGTCTCTTTATTTTTGAGAAAAAACATTTAAAAAGTTAGTATTTATACTGGGAAAAAGAGGCCTCTTGTTTTTGTAGTATGATATAAATGCAAATAATTTAATTTTGGATGTAACACGTCTTCTGATAAGCTGAAAGTGTTTTGTCTATCAGCTCATAGACACAATTTTGTCATGTGACCGCGACGTCATCAACGTTTTTATCATTATTTACTCCTTTTTAGAATTATAAGGAATGACCTTAATATTTTTTCTGTCTATTCGAAATAACATAAAAAATGTGAAGCACACTTTTAAATAACCTGCTATGCCGATTATTCAGTGTGCACCACATTTTTGATGTTATTTCTTCATAGACAGAAAAAATATTACAGTCATTCCTTAAATAAATGAATATTATACTGTATGGAAAGTGTAGTAGTAATAAAGAGATTGAAAATATTTTGTCAGAGGTGTGTTCATTCTGTGTGACAACATCAATCATTTTCATCTTACAGCAATTATATTTTACATGATCATCATGATTTAATTTAAAACAGTTGGTAAAAAGAAAACCACAAGTATAACACCCCTGAGATAAAAGAAAAAAATCTTGGCAATATAAAAGAAATTTTCTTACTGAACATTTTTCCTGAAGATGGTGTGAATAATCCTCAGCTTCTATTAAGTATTCCTTGACTTCCTTGAAAGGATCCAGTGTGTGAGGTCTTGAGGCTGGCGCTCTGTGTTGAGATCTGAAAAAGTGTACAACAGTTTTTCTGTCAGTTTTATTTTTCTTTCTCCCTGCCTCAGAGGTCTTATGGTAGCTTGAAGTAATAGTAAAGTTCAATTTTTTTAACTTCATCACAAACTTGTACTATTTGTATGAATGCAGACAATACAAAACATGTTTAACCCTGCCGCATTTTTGCGCCTGTCCCAAGTCAGGAGCCTCTGGCCTTTGTTAGTCTTGTATGATTTTTAATTTTAGTTCATTTATATGTTTTGGAGTTTAGTGACGTCCATTTTCACTGAACTAGCAAACAAATTTATTTAGGGGCCAGCTGAGGACCACCTCCGGGTGCGGGATGTTATCGCTGCATTGAAGACCCATTGGTGGCCTTAGGCTGTTGTCTGCTCTTTGGTCGGGTTGTTGTCTCTTTGAAATATTCCCCATTTCCATTCTAAATTTTAATTTGGAGGCTATATTAAATTGCCCCAATATAAATAAGAAGATGTGGTATGAGTGCCAATGAGACAACTCTCCATCCAAGTCACAAGGTATAAAAAGTTAACAATTATAGGTCAAAGTATGGCCTGAGATGATTATTTATATATCTACTCTTTCATATATGTTGTAATTCTTCTTGGAATCACTCTTCTTATGTATACTACTTTGGGCTTTGTCAAGTGTGTGTAAGTTGTGTGTCATGAATTAAAATAAGATACAGCTTCTTTTCTAATAATTGTTTTATTGATGTTTACTGGTTTTTACATATTTTATAGTTGTTTAAGAAGTCTTCAGAAAAACCTTCATTTGATGTTTTACTGAACTTGTGATTTTTTATTTTGCACTTGGTATATCTTTTCTCTGATCTCTTTTAATGATCTTAAAGGAAGTTTTAATGTTAACAAAAAGAAGTTTTCTAATCAGTGTATTGACTAAGTGGTCTTGTGGTATAATGTTGGCCTCAAATGTAAGAAGTCATGGGTTGGATCCCTGACTGGGTCAGATACAGATCTTAATAATAAGTATTTGTTGATTCTGCACAAAGAATGCAGCATTTAGTTAAAACTAAGATTTGTTGGCCTGGAGTCAGAAAAATGTGTTTGAACAGGGTGATACCTTTTCTTGACTTGTGAGCACAGACACATTAAAAGATAAGTCAGTGTAGTTGTCTGTACAAAGAAGGGTATATTTATATCCCATTAATATGTCATCCTGAATATGCATGTAATATTTGTAACTGGACTGGAGTAGCCATAAACCTGAAAATGCATGTAATATTTGAAGCTTGCCTTAAGTAGCCATAAACCTGAAAATGCGTGTAATATTTGCAGCTGGACTTAGTAGCCATAAACCTGAATATGCATGTGATATTTGCAGCTGGACATAAGTAGACATTAACCTGAATTTGCATGTTATATTTGCAGCTGGACTTAAGTAGACATCAAGCAATCAATCTAATTGTACTGTACACTATTTGAATGAGAACAGTTAAAAAATACCTTGGAACAACTGCATGAGGATGGTTATGTATCTGTTCATTTGAATCTGATCTTTTCTTGTTGAACAATTCATTGACTGAAATACCCGACGAGGATCTGTCTTTATTGAAGGAAGTCAAAGAAGCACTCTGTAAAAAAAAAGAACATTGAGGATAAAAATGAATTGTTAACACAGAAATATGTCTCCCCTATGCAACCTAATCACTTACATTAACAATAACGCCAATGCTGAAAACAACATGCCTAAAATGTTTGAGTCAAATCTCAGATGGGACAATCACAAACCATAAGTCGAAGAAAAAACAGACAAAATCCATGCATCAACTCAAAATCCTGACAGTATATTACAGAACATTAGCATGCGTATCAACATCTTGAGAAAAAAAAATGGTCTAACTTGAAAACGGTAAGAAATGAGCAGACAAACAGTGCACCATAATGCAAATCAACAAATTCATACTTACCAAAAAATTTTTAGTAATTAAATAAAAGAGGAATATGCTTCCAAAGAAAAACCTGCCTCTCTCACACTATCTTATTTTCATGTTCAGTTAATCTTGAGTGAAAAGCCTAATTTTGCATATTTTAAACAGTTCACTTCATTAGGCACATGTGTACACAGTTTCAAGTTGATATGATCATAAACTTCCCTGAACAAAAACTTTATTCTACCTTAAAACCAAAACTTTACAAAAAATAACAGACATACAGACCAGAAAACATAATGCTCTTAATCATAGGTGCGGCATAAATACTTGACAGAGAAAGTACACCTTATGTATACATGTGTACAAATAGTCTACAAAATAAAAAAAAAATCAAACTTGAAAGATGTGGGAGAAGTCAAGAAGGCATCAAATATGCAAAGAGATTTTGAGTGGACAAACCATGCATCCCTTAAGTAGATGGACTGACACACAAATAGACAGTGGTAAAACAACTTGCTTTCCTTTTTTATTCTTTGCAGAGTGTTGGTAAGTGATCAGAAATTTGAAGACCAATAACCCTTATTGGCAAATAGCATTTAAATATATATAATAAACAGCTGCGCCATGAGCGCATGATACGCCCGTCGTCTTGTGTGTGAACTTTTATGCAATAAGCATAAATAGTTTCTGACATACGGCGTGACATGCGAAGACCCCCTTTTTTTTTAACAAAAAACTCAATATCTCTAAAATAAAATTTTGAATCAAAACCAAAAAGTATACAGATCTTTAGATTAATATAACTAAGAAGTGTGTAAAATTTTAAGCAATAATCATAAATTTGTATTTGAGATACGGCGCAACATGTGAAAACCCTCCCTTAAAAAAAAAAAAAAAAATCAATATATCAAAAATAAAATTTTAAATCAAAACCAAAAAGTATAAGGATCTTTAGATTAATATAACTAAGAAGTGTGTAAAATTTTAAGCAATAATCATAAATCGTTTTTGAGATACGGCGCGACATGTGAAAATCCCCTCTCCCTTTTTTTACAAAATACTCCATAACTCAAAAATAAAATTTTGAATCATCACCAAAAAGTATACAGATCTTAAGGTTAATATAACTAAGAAGTGTGTAAAGTTTTAAGCAATAATCATAGACTGTTTTTGAGATACGGCGCGACATGTGAAAAACCCCTCCCCCTTTTTTAACAAAATACTCAATATCTCTAAAATAAAATTTTGAATCATCACCAAAAAGTATACAGATCTTAAGATTAATATAACTAAGAAGTGTGTAAAGTTTTAAGCAATAATCATAAATTGTTTTTGAGATACAGCGCGACATGTGAAAAAAAACACACACCTGTTTTAGTTACTAAGTCCCGTAACTCAAAAAGTTTTAATCTTATTTTCACCAAAAAGTATACAGAATGTTTGACCATCCTAAGAAACAACTATGTTAAGTTTCATGAAATTTGGATAAGTCATTCTCAAGTTACGGTGCGACATGTTTACGCCGGACAGACAGACGGACGCCAGACATTTGTATACCATAAAACGTCCCGTCAAAAATTTGACGGGCGTATAAAAATAAAAGAACAGAGTTCCAATGTCCCCCGCGTTGCACATATTTTATATTTCCAAGGGGCATAACTCTTTTAAAAAAAGTCGATCGTCCACCATTATAAAACTTGTCCAAGATATTGCTGATATTAACCTATTGTATAAGTTTTATAAAAATCTGGCAAAAATTGTACCCTTGAGAGCGCTAACAATACCATTTTCCATAAATTTAATATTACCAAGGGGCATAACTCTTTTTATGTAAAAAAGTTGATCTGCAACCAGTATAGAACTTGTCCGAGATATTGTTGATATTAACCTATAGTATAAGTTTTATAAAAATCTGGCAATAATTGTACCAGTGAGAGCACTTAAGAGGCGATTTTCCATAAATTTAATATTTCCAAGGGGCATAACTCTTTTCAAAGAAGTTGATCGGCCACCATCATAGAACTTGTCCGAGATATTGCTGATATTAACCTATAGTATAAGTTTTATATAAATCTGGCAAGAATTGTGCCTGTGAGAGCGCTAACAAGACCAGACAGACAGACGCCCAGTATTTCCATGTCCCGCAATGCTTTAAGCGGGGGACAATAACCTTAAATTTGGATTAAAAATTAATATTCATGATCTTTCTTCTTCTTATCTTTGTTTTGCACTCCCAGCTATGGGACACCAAGAAGTCAGTAATCTTAACTTCCCATTAAAAACATTAGAGTTAATATCATAGTGCACTAAATTGTTTAAAATACAATTATAATAAATTGGAATTCTTTTGACCTCCCTTCAAATTACAATTAAATGATATAGTACACTGAATATCATTATCAGATCATGAAAATGTGTTCCTTGAATTAGAGGCTGTTACAACTGACAAATGTGCTGTGAAATGAAAACTTAATATATTACATTTGACAAATGTGCTGTCAAATGAAAACTTAATACATTACATTTGACATATGTATACATATTGTATATGTGTTGTTGAATGAGAACTTAAATCATTACTTTTGACATATGTGCTGTAAAGTACTCTGCCGTAGACCTCAGTTTGTCCACCCACATTTGTCTTTCTTTGGCATCAGTTGCTACAACATAAAATTAAAAATATTATACTTGTAATTAATGATTATTTATCCTGTTTTTAAAGTTAAACAAAGTTGAAGCCAGGAGCTGCAATTTCCAAATTGTAGCAGTTCCTGTATCACCAGTGGCATGTGTTAATTAAAATATCATCTACCTTTTAACTGTACCAATAAATTCATAAGTAATGTCATAATTACCTCTCAGCCTGTAAGTCTCTCCATTAGATGCACTGACAGAAAATGTTTGTGAATCTTCATCTGAAGGGCAGATAACTGCTGCCTGTAAATTTTCAAACAAACAAAAATTTTACAGCAAAAGTGGTCTACGGAAAATTTGCTTTCAAAAAGAAGTCATGAAATACATGAAATACATGAAATATTTAAAACAGAGCATTAATTTGTCCAAAATCAAAATCTAGTGATTTTGGAATATATGGTAATGAAAATATAATTTCAACTTTTTGTACCCAATTAGATGAAAAGGAGGGGTAAAAAAGTATTGCCTAAGACTGAGTATAACATTCAATATGTTCAACAAATAAATGTATATTAAGTATAGATTACATACTGCCAAATGAAGAAAGCCTCTTGGTCTTTGTTTCTTATATTCTTCTTTCTGGAAGAAAATAATATGAAGCAAAATCAATAGCTAACACAACATGTACAATATTTGAAATATGGCAATATATATAGATGTGTACTGATTGATATTTTATTCTTTGATGCATGATTTGTTTTATTAGTTGTTATTGGCTTTGAACTAGCTGTCAATAACTGTGAGTACTCTCAAATCTGTACTTAGTGTCTTTTTGATGTGGGAATGTATAAGTACCCTGCCACGTCCACTCTGTGTTTTTGCTAGATGTTTATAGTTTGTTCTTATGTTGTACTGTCACACCACTGTCCCAGATTAGGGGAAGGTTGGCGCCTTCAAACTAGTTTAACCCCGCAACATTCTGTATGTGCCTGTCCCAAGTCAGGAGCCTGTAATTTAGTGGTTGTCGTTTGTTGCTGTGTAACATATTTGTTTTTCTTTCATTATTTCGTACATAAATTAGGCCATTAGTTTTCTCGTTTGAATTGTTTTACATTTGTCATTTCGGGGCCTTTTATAGCTGACTATGCGGTATGGGCTTTGCTCATTGTTGAAGGCCTTACGGTGACATAAAGTTGTTGATTGCTGTGTACTTTTGGTCTCTTGTGGAGAGTTGTCTCATTGGCAATCATACCACATCTTCTTATCTTTATATGTATATATTAGAACTATCTGTTCACATCTATAATCTACATGTATCTGTTAACGAATCTGTAAACTTTATTTTTAACTACAAATTTAGAATAGGAAAGCAAAGTTTTGAGATAAGAACCATCTGTTGTTCCCCCAAAAAGCCAGTGTTTGACTTAATTGTATGCACCTACCTCAAAATATTCCAGCATGCCAGATTGAGGATCTAAGAGAAACCATCTGTGCTGCCAGCCTTTCATCACATTGGTATACTTGTTCAGTGTCCCTTCCATTGGTTGTCTTTAAGAAGACATAATAATTAAAGAAACTTACAAATGTATGAAGAGACTATATTTAAAAATTAGTCTAAATACTGTAAATTCAGAAATTATTGCGTGCATTTATTATTGCGATTTTTAAGAATGGACGGGACAAAAATGCGAGTTTTATTATTGCGATTTCGAAAAAAAGTGCATACATGTACAGGTCTATATTTTAGTTATCAGAATGCAAGTTCTTATTATTGCGATACTCACTCAGTCACATTATTCGCATTAATAAATACCTCGAAATAATTTCTGACTTTACAGTAACCCAATCACGCCAATACAATCATGACAATGAAAATGGTATAAGTTGTCTGTTTCCATTCTTCATAATGACCATGTTGACTAAAGAAAAAAAAAATCATTTTCATGGATTTGATTTTACAAATGTTTTATAGCAGAAAATAAGAAAATGAATAATTTTTACAAAAAAAAAATTTCATCTTGTATCCAAAAAAGATGTTTTACTAGATCAAGATGGCCTTATTTGTACTGTAGGTACATATGTACTAAAATAACATACCTTCGGTTTACTACTTTGTCTTCAGTTTCTTCAAATTCCTACAAAAATGTTAAGTACATTGTATAAAAAAAAAACATAAAACAAAGGCAAGTGTGAAGGTATTTAATTTTTTAAACCATTCCTGTCAATCTAGTATAGATTTCCAGGTAATAAATTAGAAATGAAATACATATACTATTTCCTGCCTCATCACAACTAAGAATAGGGTTCATTGGTAAAATGTAAAAGTAGGCACATTTGTGTACATATGTACATGAAGGTATGAAATTATTATCCATTATCTAGCTTTTAAAACTGTACAAAGAGTATTATATATACGTATATATGCTAAACAAACTAATTTTCGTGAGCTATTTGTTTTCTTGGCTTTTGTGAGTAGACAAATCACGTGAATATTAATCCGCCATAAATCGTCGCAAATATGTGACACTTGAGTCTCTATTGTAAATACTTAACCTACAATATTTATGAATTTTTAGAATTATACAAGCGTTGTTTGGTTGTACAACTCTAAAGATTGTTATAGTTAAATCAGAAATATTCTTGACTTAAAATTTAACTTTAATGGGGCTGAAATAAAAATGTCTGTCCTGAAAATTTATGGTAGGCAGGGTTCACCACAGACATGACCAAATGAAAATCAAGGGTGGGGGAGAAAGTTCATCAAATCAGAGATTGTGTGTTGCGTTGTCGAATCGTTCTTGTGCATAAATTGTTAATTTTATGCCTTACAAGTTTTTGTCATATATAGAAAATTTGGAAAGGGGGTCTCACATACATTTTGTAGTTGATCCTATCAGTGGTCACCACACTTTTGGGAACATATTAAACAGGGAGAAGTAAACACCTAATGTGGCTTCCCATATTGAAGGGAAACTAAAGTGAGGGATCCACATATAATATTGCTTTTCATGTGATAAAGTATGCATTATACAATTTAATTATTTCAAAGAGCTTTCTGACAAATTTAGATTTAATTTAAATTGTCTTATGGAAAACCACATGGTAAGATAGAAAAGATAAAGGAAATAATAAAATAAAACATATTTAGTCATACAGAATTTCAAATTCATTTCAACCAAATTAAGTCTATCCAGCAGTTTGATCATATTTGTTATGATGTAGAATGTTATTAAATCCCCCCCCCCCTCTCTTTTCCAATACAATTATGTACAGGAATTATATATATCCAATTTTACTCTTTCCCTAAATTATATTCATTCTTTAAATGAGTTTTAAGATAATGACACTCTTATCCCAGCTGTTGATCTAACTGACAGTCTATAAATAACCAGACAATGTTGTCTGTTATTTAGGTGTTCCCCAGTACTTTCTTGCCAAAAGAGCACATGTGACATGGTTGAGGGGCCTGATGGGGGGTCTCATCACGATTCACAAGTTGATTTTTTTGTCAATCACGATTCACAGAAAATAAATTTCCATGATCACGGAAATTTTATCTGTAGAAAAACGGATCATGATAGCGAAAATGCACCGATCACAAAGAACGAAAATAACCCATCAGGCCCCTCATGGTTGTCAACAAAAGGAACATGTTGTCAGGGAATTCATTTGTTTTCTTGATTATTGCTTTTATTAATTTAGTTTGGATATAAACATTCCATTTAAGATACAGTCAAGCATTTGCATTTATAGAATACTGGTAGTTTGCAAACAATTTTTACTATTCAAATTGAAGAAACTGGTTCATGATCGTTCATTGGATGTTACCTTGTTCAATCATGCAAGACCATGTAAATAATATAATCAGCTGTCAGTGTACATCCCTTGAGGCAGTGTTCGCACCAATTAACAATAATTAGATTTCTTAATTGCCCCTGACATGATAGTTGGATTAGGGATATCTGGAATTTAACTTCAATCTATTGAATTTTCAAGTTTGGCGGACAATAAAATAAGTGTGGCGCTGAGAATTTTAGCATGGTGCTAGAAATTTAAGTGTAGCCCACCGCCACGCTTAAACAGGTCATGGTGATACCTGGTATGATGAAGACAATTTTGGCCAAAGCAGAAGCAATACAATGTTAAAATTCTTTTTAGGACAGTTACACCAATAAGAAGTCAATTGAAAGTTTCATCATATTTACATTTTTGTAGATCTAGTATTGCTGATTATTTTTGCAATTTACTGATTCTGTCCATCAATCATAGTTTTCACGATAAACAATCACATGAATCATAAAAGGCAATCACATTTAACATGTTAAAATTGCCTAAAAATTGTCCTTTAAGGGCAATATCTTGATGACATTTTCAGTCTTATTGTTATTTTTGAAAATCGTGTATTGCTGATAATATTTCTGGTTTACAGTTTCTGATCATCATAAATTTCATCAGGACGAGGTCTGACACTTAAAGGTTTTGTGTCTGTCCTATTATGTTTGATTCATACAATTTCTTTTTAATACCAGAATTTTTTTGAACTATATGCTGATTTCTAACATCATTAAAATGCTTTATGGGTTTTTCTGGAATTGTGCATGCTTGACATTTTACCAACACCCATCTTTACTCTGCCTAAAGAAATATATAAAGTTCATTGAACATGTTGAAGTTTATCTAAGCAGTTATTAGGAAATTATCTCCATTAGAATATTCATCCCTTTAAAATTTACTCAAAATACTGACGTAGATTTTATGCCCAACAAACATACATGTACAGATGACGTCAAATTATGTCATCTAAAAGCAAACACTTTGTTTTTTGTTATGTTTTTATGGAAATAATAAACATTCCAACAGACATAAAATCAATATTGTCACCATCAAAGAGGGAAACCAATGGAGTAGCATATTAAATAGGGACTTTCTCAGTTATAGTACAATGTAGGTGCAGATTTTCAAAATGGAGGTGAAAATGCTTGAAAAAGGGAAAAACAGAGAAACATCATTGAAACAGAACAGCTGATTGAAAACATGCATAGGATTTCCCATACTTTCATACTATTTCCACCTCTATCCAAAAAATCTGTCCCCTATCCAATATGGCTGCAGTTACCGTGAAGTGGCCTAATTTTGGGGAATACATAGCAAAACGAACAGTATGATTTCAAGAACTGGCAGGCCCTGAATCCTGATCCTGCACCTAAACAAATATACTTACCTAACATAAGAAAATACTTTGAGTACCATATGAGGAAACTAAAATTTACTAAGAGACAAGTTGGGTCAATTTGACCTTAGAATCAGGTCATTTTATGTTTGTAAAATGAAAAAAAAAAATAATAGATGGCCTTAGTAACAAGATTCAAAATCAATTCATGTAGTTATAAATTAGACAAAAATTAGTATCAGAATGGTAATTTATTTTATAGGAACTTCCCATCTCTCACCTGATCACAGGTAACACCTGCATTATATTACTTTAGGTAATAAAATGTTTATTTTAAAAAGGAATCTAAGCCATCCTAATGTACATGAAGAGTCAAGATAAATGCCTTTTCTTACTATGAAATATATGTGTCTATTCCAGGAGATGGTCAAATGATCAACTTAATTTGCATGGTTGCAAGGAAGGGGTGTCAACATCGGCTTATGACACCGGAATCTCAGGTGGCGACACAATACAGGATGTTGACGTTTAAATTTACTTTTTGAAAGGGGTTCACTGGGGAAACTCGTTTTAACTAACGAATATCTTTGCCATTTCTTTTTGCAACAAATGGCTACCTTAGCTCGCTGCATTACAGCAATTACTTGTAGTCTTTCTGTCTCTGATAAACTTGATAAGTCTGGCATTTCAGCAATATTTCGATTTTCCTGCGATTCCATATTTCGCATTCACAAACTTCCGGTGAAAAGTAATTGTAATATGCAGAAGATTTCGGAATATTTTTCCGGAAAATGTCTGGCACTGATAGCACTAGAGAAACAAAAAAAAAAAGGTTTCTTAAAAAAAAGAAAATGTAATCGAGAACCTAAATGCCGGTTTCAATGGTTTGAAATACCTAATTGAAGAAACGAGGGACTTCTGGTAATTGTTATACAACGATGCATGATTTTACCTCATTTGTTGTATAAACCATGATGGATCATGATGATACAAATTAATACAAGTACACAGTTAAATAAAAAACACAATTACAATATTTGACAAAGGCCCATATTTCAGTACATTATTACAATGGATACAGAATAATGAAATAATATGTTATAATTAAGAAGATAAAATCTCATTTCTATAATCTAGACATTTACGTATATAAGAACTATAGTCACTTTCAGGACTTTTTAAGATTTGCTATTAATGCACATTTCATATTTACCTGATTCTCACTATGACTTGTTAGAAGTATTTTTAATATAATACTTTTAAAACTTATTTTGTAGTTAAAATATTTTTCACACTTCAGTTGAAATGATTCTCATCTTCTACCTCACTCGATATACACACATTGCAAAGTCGTTCATTGGTGGGTAGACCTAAATGTCGCCCTTTTTCTATGGCAAGATTGTGTGCACTCAATCTGATTTTACACAGAGATTACCTTTCTATTTTTTTCCTTAGAACATCAACGTTAGAACTACGCTGATTAAATTTGAATGATAAATTTTTTGATAAAATTTTAGTTTGGATCAATTGTAAATTTTTGATGATTGATCCTGTGTGCACTGATCAATCACTCGTTGTTTAATATACTTGATAGATATTGTTTGATAGAACATTTTCTCCCAGCTGGCTTGAAAATCCTAGATGATGAAGAAATTTGTCATGGATTCTTAACGTAACTGCTGTAGGGCATAACATTCTTGTTAAAGAAATCATTTTCGAGACGCAACTACTGGATGCTCCATTCCGAGGTGCTGTTTTGGAAATTAGAGTTAGCTTCCTGGTTTAGGTCGAAATGTAAATATGAAAACAGTTTTTGTTTTATGAAGAGGTTTAATGAAATGAATAATGATTATTTATTTTGTTTTGCCAGTTTGAAAATAGTCAAAAATCCTGAATTCTTGTTTGGTAATCCCGAACTAAAACCGTTTGGGAAACCAATCTTACTGATTAATATCAATAGTAATATTACTCTTAATATCAATATTAAGAGCACTAGAATATTAATATTACTAATATTACTAATATTAGTATTACTTATATTACTAATATTAATATTACTAATATTACTATGATATTTCACTGATTGTTAGATTTTTACAAACCAGGTGTTGAAAGACAGTCATGTGCACAGAATTTTTAAAAATGTATTTGTTTATTTGGCCATAGTTTTGTTGAAATATAATTCGAATTTATAAAAAAAAAATAAAAGTAATAATACTTGTGTTTATATCATTAGAAATTGAAAACACTCCATAACAAAAAAAAAAAACATAACAACATACACAAAAATGATACACTTGTAATAAGTGTACTTCTATTGGTACCAAACTGATTGAAATCCTACCAGATATGACCTCACTATATTTTTTTCTTCAAAATCGTAGTTTTATCAGACATATAATATATGTATTTTATGTCTCAGGTTTTATACAACCCGACTAATCCAGTCGTTATATTTCGACTCACCACCGATTGCTACATTAGGGGAGGGACTATCCGACAGAGAGCGCAGAATCATTCGAGTTATGTTCCATATGAAATATATGGCGTATACTGACATTTGTATTTCTTTAATAAATGCATAAATAAAAATAACAGTATTTATTACATTGGTTGCAATGAATTACATTGATTTCCCATTGTAATAAACAGTGGCGGATCCAGAGGGGGGCGTAGAGGGCGTACGCCCCCTTTGCTTGTACTTTTTTTTTTGTAAAATGATTAATCAGACTAGACTTCGTGAACTTTGCCATTTCCCGTGTATTTAATTTTTATGCGACAATTCTTTACTTATAAAGATATTGTTCGCTCGTATTTACTGTAATATTTTATTGAATATGTCAAAGTCATGTGATTCTCTACGGTGGAGTTGACCAGTTCGTCGAAAAAAAACGTCACTCAGTCATTTTGAAATTCAAATTACAGTAACACATTGCTTAGGCTGAGGATGACAAGCCTTCAAAGCGACAAAGTATTGAACAAGAACGTATTGACTTCTATTTCACAATTCAACCCAACAGAAAGTAATACTCTATTACACTCTCATGAAAAAAAAGTTCCACAGCAATATTATTTACCTATGAAAAGGGAAAGACGACAACAAAATGGAAAAAAAAAGAAAAAAAGCAAATTAAAAAAAAACCCAACATAAGACAAAACTATAAACAGAAAACTAAAGATTGAGCATGACAAAACCCCACAAAAACCGTGGGTTAACTCACATGATCCAGATGGGTAAACAGTTTCTGCTCAACTAACGACACTGGTGGCAGCTCTCCCATTATAATCTGTTTATCAGTTGTAGCCACAGATTGGGCTACTTGTAATTTATAAAGGACTGGTAAACAAGTATTAGCAAAAATACCAAGCTCCAAGGTAAATTCCGAAAGGTGGAAGTCTACAAACCTGACAAAATCATAAGCTCGACTACACCAACTAACGGAACGAATGGATAACAACTGCCATATTCCTGACTTGGCACAACCAATTTTTTGAACAAAATGGTGGGTTAAACCTGGTTTTATAGCTAGATAAATATCCCACTTGTATGACAGTTGTTTAGTTCTGTTATATTGCTAAAATTGGGTGATCAACCCAAACAGACATGATTGGTTAAGGGGACAAAAATAGACTTGAAATCAAGCGAATTAAAAATTCAAACAAACATAAAAATAAATCTAACAAAGAAAACAACAAAAACTGTTTGTAGTTTTAAATTACACACTTAAAATATTTTCATATACACCTTCCCGATAAAGTGAGTTTCATATACATGATGAAAAACATTTTTTATTTTCGTGTACATCATCTCAAGATAAGAGAAATTGTTTAAATTCCACTATTAACTCACTGTGCCCAAACTTTACGCATTTGATTCCTAGCCAAAAACTGATATGGCTTCTTAATGTAGAGAATCTCGATATCTTGATATCTGTCTGTGAGTTAGTTGATGAAGACAAAATATAACTTGAAAGATAAATATTTAAATCAGGCTTTCTGCACTAGGCACGAGGTTGGCATGGTGGGGTACAGGACACATCATATAAGTTCTATTACCTTTCTGTTTGTGATATTTCATGATTAGGCTGGTAATATGTTATCTTTTCGTAATATGTGCACTTTGGCATGTCAATTAGCATTGCCCCTTGGTGCCTCTTGCAGTTGTGTCACTTTAAATAGTACTGACTCCTCTGCACCAGGCACGAGGATGACATACCAGTTATGTGCAACTTCTTACAATATCTTACCATATCATTAATCATGTTAATGTCCCGATACACATTTTAATATGCACCCACCATGCCATATAGCACCGTCCCTTGGTGCTTCCTGCAGTTAAGCTAGATATATTTAGCCTACTCACTGAATTCTTTTTTTTTTGTTACTTTCTAGAGGTGTGCCGGAGACGAAGGTTTTATATATACTCCTATATATATATACGAATATGTGAAAACTGTTGTTTCTTATTTGTGTTTGTAACTTTGTATACTGTATTGTTTATTATATTTGCAAAAATAATATTATAATGATATTATAATTATAATGCTCCTTGTGAGCCCATTTGATGGAAATAAAGCATCTTCTTCTTCTTCTTCTATACACTTTCCCGATAAAGTAAATTTCATATACACTTTCCCGATAAATTAAATTTCATACACACTTTCCAGTTAAAGTAAATTTCATATATACTTTCCAGATAAAGTAAATTTCATATACACTTTCCCGATAAAGTACAAATGTAAATGATTTTTCTCAAACGAAAGACACCAAGAGGTCACTATACGGCCTCCAACAATTCTATTTGTCTATACAACATAGCAACATCTAAATCGATCGAGTCTTGAAAAAGGTGAATGAATATAAAAGGGACCCTACTATAACTATTATCAACGACAACGCACACAAAACACAAAAGACAACCACTAGCAAGGTTCATTGCTCTCAAAATTCAGTAGATCTGACACACAGCACCAAATGCTTCTTCTATTAACGCATCATGCCAGCGGTACCCTTGTGATTTCCTTATAACAATGGATAGTTCAGTTGGTCCTAGGCTTGGTTGTCCGTCGTTTGTATTCCAGAAAAAATATTTCATTGAATCTCCATTGTTAAATCTCCATGTTGTTGTTACACTGGTACGATCGCCCTGAATTCTTACTTCGCCATCGACTACTTGTGCTGAAATATATTTTGTAATCAGCAATACATAATTAGGAAAAAACAAAACCCTTAAAATTGAAACTCATAATTTTTAACCACCCTCTTTCGCTTGCTTTCTAACTAATAAAGCTTACTGTTTGTGTATTCTATGTGCATATGTATGGAAACAACAATTTCCGTAGATTTGATTTCCAACAGTTAAAATTGTTAAATATAATCTCTTTTTGGTATAACCATGGCAATAATCTGCATTTATTTGATACAAAATATAGGAAAAAATGGGAAAGGGGTGAAAATGTTCCCCAAAATTTGGTCCAAAGTAGAATTGCAATCCATTTGAGTGATACCTTTTCTGAAACCATTGACACTTATCTATCAAGCTGGTCGAATAATAATCATAACCTCATTTTTTCATCAAAATGAATTGAAATTTCAAGCGTAAAATATGTTTTGGAAAACACAGCTGACTAAAGTTGTCGTCAATTCATTTCCCAGAGAAACCATATAAGAAATATTTCCTGAGAAACTATGAAATTTCTGGAGCAAAATATCGGAAATAATTACGCGTAAAATAGTACCATTTTACTTTCCCTGGAAAATTTTTCATGAATACCTGTTGAATATGTATAGTTTCCCAGGGAACTCTTTGTTGTCTGTTTCCTATTGAAATTATTCATGTTCGTAAAACATATATTCTAATCGGCTATTCTTTTTCATAAAAAATAATCCTATGTGAGATATTCCTTTTTGTATCACTGATTGTCCATCTAATCCTCTGAAATTAAACTTGTAAAGTTAACACACAGTTGTGGTGTGATCGTCAGTTTGAGAAGCATTCCACTCAAACGGACCGTAATGAATTATTAAACACATATAGTGTATGACAGATGCGGAGATTTACCAAAAGGATTTAGTAATACTAATGAAAAACAATTATATGCTGGTTTAATATTTCATTTGATAGGATACTTACAAACAATATCATATTATGAGATGTCTTCGTTATGATTTTTTTAGTCTTAACATTACTGAGTATAAACAATAGGGTATCTTGTTTTGGGGATTTTGTTAGAGTTAATGGACAATTACCCAGGAAAAAATAAAGCAATACAAATTATCTAGGTAAAAAACAATTCATTGTAATTGTTATTCAAATAAAATGTATAAATATATATTAATTCTATTTTGAAACTACCTCTTTAAAACGCAGGCAATTGCCAGCGGGGTACTGACACATGCGTCATCAAAACATTGTATTTACAAACAACATTATATGATTGAAGTAAAACATGGTACAAGATACTTGCAAATATTTGAAGAGTCTAATAATCACATTAACGCTAAAATAACATAATACCTTGGTTATTTTGTAAAGTACATTGCAGTAATAAGTTCATATTCGTATACTATTTGAAGTATATCTGTCATCCATATTAATGAATATGAATGAATAAATAATTTATTAAAGTGCAACCTGAATTGACATATATAATATACAAAAGTTATGCTCATTTACATTTTTAGCCAGCCATATAGGCTTACGAAGCACTGCCATTTTAAAACAAAATTATACATGTAGCTACATTTGATTTGATATGAAAAATGAAGTTTTACAGTTTTTATGTCGTGTTGTTTTGATACAGTAAAAGAGTTTATATAACATCTTGTCTTATCTTTAAACAGTCTATGATAAAGTTTGCCACCGTTTTCGAGTTGCTCTTTAACAGTTCTTTTGGTGCTTCTTCTGGGGAGTCAAAGTTAATAGAAGTTAGATCACGCATGCGTTCATTTCTTCTAGCTGAAAGAGCAAAAAGTGGTTTTCATCTTCGATCAAGTTCGAATTGCACACTTTGCAGAATCTCCGGTCGGCTGGAATATTTCGATATCGACTTCGTTTGATTTCTAAAGGCAGTGTACCGCAACGAATTCTAGCTGTAACTGATAGCTGTTTTCTGGACAAACACTTTTTAACATACGACTCAGTACAAAATTCGGTCTTAAGTAACTTATACTGTATGTTATTAGTTTTGGCATATTCTGAACCTTACCATAGATATAAAAAGATGCGGTATGAGTGCCAATGAGACAACTCTCCATCCAAGTGACAATTTATAAAAGTAACTTGAAACCATTATAGGTCAAATTACGGTCTTCAACACGGAGCCTTGGTTCACACCGCACAGCAAGCTATAAACATGATAAAGGGCCCCAAAAATTACTAGTGTAATATCATTCAAACGGGAAAACCAACGGTCTAATCTATATAAAAAACGAGAAACGAGAAACATTTAATATGAACCACATCAACAAACGACAACTACTGAACATCAGATTCCTGACTTGGGACAGGTGCAAACAATTGCAGCGGGTTAAAACGCTTTAATGGGACCAAACCTTCACCCTTATCTGCAACAATAGCCTAAGTGTAACATCACAACATAGAAAGACACACTATAAAATATCAACTGAAATGGCTTAACTCAACCAAAAGACGTATTAACAAAAGTGAACATACACTGAACGAATAAATTTGATCTATGATACAATGTAAATACAAAATCAATAAAATAAGGGATGCATAATTAAAGTAACAGTATTATACCGCTGTGAAATGTTAAACAATTTCAGAAAAACAACAATAACCTTAAACAAAAATCCGCCATTTACAATAATATATACACAGGTAAATGAAAATAATTTGTTGTTAGGTATACAGTTTAAATGGAGAAAGGAAATATTTTTACAAAATAAGTAATTTAACATGGTTGTTTGTACTGTTAATTAAGGCTGACAGACCACTATTGTTCAAAATTGTTTTAACACTGTTGAACCAGGTATTTTAGTAGCGTGTGGAAAGATCGGCATCCCAAAGGAATACTTTGCGACAAATCCTGAAATCCGGTAATTTCACAAGTCTACACCATAAACGAACTATATTACATTGATTGTTCACAAGTACAGAAGTCCATCCCATGTCACCTGTTATTGCTGGAGATTTTTTCAACACCCAGGAAAGTTCTAATAGCTCTATACTGGAGTCTTTCTAGTACATCGTAGTGCTTTGATCCCCACACCCCGACGCATAGTCCATTACGGGGATAACCGTATTTTCGTATATCTTTGTATATGTAACAAAGTCCATGTTACCCATATGAAGGTATTTGGATGTAAGTGATTCGAGCGATCTACTAGCTGCTGTTGAGAGCTCTTTCATTGAAACAGTGTAGTCTATATTTTCGGATATCATTAAGCCTAGATAGCGGTATTTATCTACGAAATCAATACGGGTATTGCCAAGCATAAATACGAAATCACATCTAACGGCGGTAGGTTTCCCAACATGCATAATCGTTTTATCAATATTGATCTGTAAACAGTTTAATTTTATCCATTCATGTAAAGTGTCCAGTTGAGATTGTAAACCATGAGGACTATCAGAAATAAACATAATATCATCTGCATAGAGTAAGCAACTGACCATATCATTTCCAATTGGAACTCCGGACGATAGACTGTTAATCTGTTGCACTAGGCTGTCTATGAATAAAACAAAAAGTGTCGGTGCAAGGTTGTCACCTTGAAGTACACCAGTATCTATCGAGGACCATTCGTAAGTACGCTAGGTGATAAACAGACAGCAATTTTTAGTTTTGAATAAATACATCTTATCGTTTTGAACATATTCCCAGATATTCCTGAAATGAAAAGTTTATGCCACAAAATAGTGTGGTTGACCGAGTCGAATGCTTTACTACATTCTATAAAACATAAGAATGTATCCAAATTCATCGGTTTTCTATTGCGCAGAATTGTGCACAAAGAATAAATGTGGTCAAGGCATGACCTGAGACACCTAAATCCATTCTGTTCTTCGCTCATTAAATTGTTATTTTCAAGATATCTAACAAGCCTTTCATTCATTATTTGACTAAAAACTTAGCCACAGTTGACATTAGACTGATATGCCTCTATATCCCAACGGGTCACGATAATCCTTTCCGTTCTTTAATATCGGATAAAGAATGCCTTGACACCACATATCAGGTACTACACCATGTAAAAACAAACGTTATATAACTCATGAAGAATGTTAGACAATTTGTCACTTTTTAAAATTTCATTAGGAATGTTGTCGATTCCAACTGCTTTGCTATTCTTTATACTTTGTAATGCACGTTTTGTTTTTTTAAGTGAAATCGGATCGTTCATGTGTTGTAATTCCGTATCAGTTGTTTCGGTAGAAAGATTGAGAGTTTCGTATTCATTTTATAATTGTTCGTTTCATAGAAAGACATAAAAACTCAAACTATATATTCAAAAACAGTTCAAGATATCATAAACTTTAAATTTCATCAAGTAAAAAAGAACTTTCAAGTTCAAAAAGTCTGGAAGAGATGTTTTCCCGATCTTATCTGAAATATAACCTAGGTCCGGATAATACAAGTAGCTCAGATCACATATCATAAACTGTGCTAAGGCCGGCAATTCTGAAAAGCAGATATCCATTTTCAGACTATCGAAACATTTTTTTATGTCAGTAATGGCTATTTTTTTGATATACGAGAAAGAAGGACAATTTAACATAACGTGAAAAATATTCTCAGTCTCATTTGAGGAACATAATTGATATTCATTGTTTGTTATAAGATTCATTCGTTAGAGAGTGGCATTTATAGGCAGACAATTTGTTCTTGCCAGAAATTTTAGCCTTGTTGAGTGAAAGTCGTCAATGTTTGAAAAATACAACTGCTTACGTTTAACAACCACAAATGATTAGTACAAGTTTAAACTTCTCTTTTTAAAATATTGGATAGTTGTGTACTTGTTGTTTCGTTACAAGATATTAACGTTTTTGTTTCTAATTGCATTATGGTCGAGGCCCGAGATAATTTCGATATTTTCTATATATTTCTATTCATTACATTTTAAAACGTTAATTTCATTTAGGATAATTTTAGACAATCTATTATCAGGCAGATTTTTTTTTATTCTAGCGTATTATAAACACATTATATTTTCAACTTGCATTATGCTTTCAAATTGCAGTAGCATAATTAGTTGTTGAATGGGCGTTATGGGTTGTGGACTATTGCAATGTTGATATGAATTCGTATCGTTTTTAGATTTTTTCAAACCTATACTTCCATACCGTTATGTGTTGACAATACACTTGCAATTCATGTAGACATGTATTCATATAACGTTATGAGTTGACATACATTTGCAATTCAGACATATATTCATATAACGTTATGAGTAGACATGTATTCCTATAACATTATGAGTAGACATGTATTCATATAACTTTATGAGTAGACATGTATTCATTTAACGCTATGAGTAGTCATGTATTCATATAACATTATGAGTAGACATGTATTCATATAACGTTATGAGTAAACATGTATTCATATAACGTTATGAGTAGACATGTATTCATGTAACGTTATAAGTTGACATACATTATTAAGCCATGTATTCATATAACATTATAAGTAGCCATGTATTCGTATAACGTTATGAGATGACATACATTTGCAATGGAGATATGTTTTCATATAAGGTTAATAAGGATTCTCTTCACATAATTTGTTATATGGTCTTATATGTTTCATACAGAATTCTTCGTCCTAACTAATACCACAGCTTGCATCGTATTCATATAACATTATGAGACAGCATAATCATTAATGTGTTGTTTGTTATACACAAATAGTTAAAAGATTCTTAGATTTGTATATAGACATAACTATTTTTTACCATATTTAGAAAAACGTCGGGTTGTGACCTTGTTTGACGTTGTTTTTTTTTTAATTGAATCATGACAATTCGGTTGTACGGTGTGCTAATTCTTATTATATGATTTGCTTATCAACAAATACTTGAATTTGATTGGTCCGTTAAAGTTTCTTTCCTAGGTTTACACTTCGATAAACTATGTTGGTGAAACTACTTACGATGCCTTGTAAAGAAAGTTAAAATCAAAAGAAATAATAAATAACGTTCCGATTTAAAATCATAAGGATTAAGGGGGTTACAAACACTTAATGGGAGTTAACTCTTTAAAAATCAGCTGAACGTTTTAATTGTATACTATTAGTAAAGTTCTCAATAATCAAAATTAGTGTTTGTCAAACTGCTATAATCCAATGAAATTATTCCTGTAAATTGTTTGGTTCAAATTTCTTGAAACTTTTATATTTCTATCAACAGGTTCAAGTAACTATTTTATCAAAATTTTATGAAAATTAAACGAGCCACATCTATTTTAGTGAAAGTGTTGGGTACCCCTTTAAACACATCTTTTCTAGAGGTTATTGATGTGTGAACTGTGTCGATGACTCACAAACTACAAATTCATTTTGTGAGTTAATCGACCAAGTTTACATATCAATAACCTCTAAAAAAATGAGTTTAATCCTATAATGATCTTTATCATACCCAGACATGTTCTCTGCTTTAAACTGTAGCTATACAAACCCGAGCATCCATATCATGATTCACTTAGCACTCAGATTTAAGGACTGTACTCGTATATATTAAGGGTTACATCCTGGTTTGCCCATTTTTAATTACCCCAATTATCAAATGGTTATATAAACAAAAAAGACAAAAGGTTTACTGATTGGAAAATTGTATAGTCTGTTCCAGTTGTGTTGCTATTTAATATATAGATATAAGAATATAGATATATCTCTGTAAAAATCTATTGGATAAGTTTGTATGCAATTGATGCATATTAAAATCTATTTTTTTCTTCCTATATTTGGTTGTGAAATTTTCATTGAATTGATTCTTTGAAGGAGATAATTAATGAAAATAAATAATAAATTGATTCTGATATATATTTTTAACAGCACTGAAACAATTAACATTAATTTAGCAATGTTACATAAATATCAATAGCACTGATATTTATCATTTGTTATGCATTTAAGGTAGTATGGGTATCTTTCGCCATCTTGGTAAAATACTATAGCAGAGCACAATCATGACAATAGGCATCATGATAGGTCCATATTCTTAATAAGGTCAGCAAAATTAAGTAATGCGTAGCTTGAGAAAAAGGCATCATCTGTGTCTCATGAACACATTCCCCATTTATTTTATTTAGCATCAAAATGTTATAGATATCCTTTTTCTCAAATTTTAAATATTTATTTCACTTTAACCTAAAAAATGTGTTTTCATAAATTAAGATAAAGATGAATAGATAGAAATCTGAATACAATTATTTTCCTTTATTAGTTTATAAATATTTGTTTTTTTATTTTATAATCTAATTTAAAATTGTTATGACATTTATCTCTTTTTTAATTGTACTTATATTTTTTATTATAATATTTTTTCCTTTTTATATCTCAATATTAATATTCTTATAAAATTTATCTCTTTTCTAATTATATTGATAGTTTTTGTTTTAATACTTTCCCTTCTTAAATCTCAATATTGAATCAATTTTCAATCAAAAACATGTATTCTTTATAAGATTTTACAGGTGAATTACAGGTAAATATTATGCCTTAATTAAAAAAACAGACTTTAACTGTTAAAACAACAATTCCCCCTATGTTTGTATATGCATGTAATTAAAAGTGGGCAAACCAGGATGACACCATATTAAGAGCTTGCATGTGCGTTCATAGCGTAATGAGTTACCATATTGCGCTAGGCATGTGTACATACATACAACGTCATGTGTTTAAAATTCAAACAAGATAAGAGAGTTATTTAGTAATATTTACTATGGATATAAAAATTAGAAGATGTGATATGATTGCCAATGAGACAACTCTCCACAAGAGAACAAATGACATTGTACCCGTACAACAGTGTCAAATCTTATATTTGTCATGATTGTACCCTTACAACAGTGTCACATCTTATATTTGTCATTGTACCCCCTTATATAAAACTTATTACACCGTCACATCTTACATCCATCCTTGTACCCCATTATATACAACTTATAACACCGTAACATCTAACATCCATCCTTGTACACCGTTATATACAACTTATCACACCGTCACATCTTACATCCATCCTTGTACACCGTTATATACAACTTATAACACCGTCACATCACATCCATCCTTGAACACCGTTTTATACAACTTACTACACCGTCGCATCTTACATCCATCATTGTACCCTTACAGCAGTGTCACATCTTATATTCGCCATTGTACCACGTTACATACAAATTACTACACAGTTACAACTTAAATCCGTCATTGTACCCCATTATATACAACTTATAACACCGTCACATATCATATTTGTCATTGTACCCCGTTAAATACAACTTACTACACCGCCACATCTAACATCTATCCTTGTACCCCTTTGTATACAGAGTAGCACACCGCCACAACTTACATCCATCCTTGTACCCCTTTATATACAGAGCATAACACCGCCACATCTAACATCCATCCTTGTACCCCTTTATATACAGAGTATCACACCGCCACATCTTACCTCCATCCTTGTACCCCTCTATATACAGTGTATCATACCGTCGCATCTAACATCCATCCTTGTACCCTTTTATATACAGAGTATCACACCGCCACATCTTACATCCATCCGTGTACCCCTTAATATACAAAGTATCACACCGCCACATCTGACATTCATCCTTGTACCCTTTATATACAGAGTATCACACCACAACATCTAACATATATCCTTGTATCCCTTTATATACAGAGTATCACACCGCCACATCTAACATCTATCCTTGTACCCTTTAATATAAAGAGTATCACACCACCACATCTAACATATATCTTTGTACCCCTTTATATACAGAATATCACACCACCACATCTAACATCCATCCTTGTACCCCTTTATATACAGAGTATCACACCGCCACATCTAACATCCATCCTTGTACCCCTTTTTATACAGAGTATCACACAGCCACATCTAACATCTATCCTTGTACCCTTTTATATACTGAGTATCACACCGCCACATCTAACATCCATCCTTGTACCCCTTTATATACAGAGTATCACACCGCCACATCTAACATCTATCCTTGTACCCTTTTATATACAGAACATCACACCACCACATCTAACATATATCCTTGTATCCCTTTATATACAGAGTATCATACCGCCACATCTTACATCCTTCCTTGTACCCTTTTATATACAGAGTATCACACCACCACATCTAACATATATCCTTGTATCCCTTTATATACAGAGTATCACACCGCCACATCTAACATCCAACCTTGTACCCCTTTATATATAGAGTATCACACCACCATATCTAACATCCATCCTTGTACCACTTTATATACAGAGTATCAGAGTATCACACCACCACACCTAACATCCATCCTTGTACCCTTTTATATATACAGAGTATCACACCACCACATCTAACATCCATCTTTGTACCAATTGATATACAGAGTATCATACCACCATATCTAACATCCATCCTTGTACCCATTTATATACAGAGTATCATACCGCCACATCTAACAAACATCCTTGTACCCCTTTATATACAGAGTATTACTCCGCCACATGTAACATCTATCCTTGTACCCCTTCATATACAGAGTATCACACCGCCACATCTAACATCCATCCTTGTTCCCCTTTATATACAGAGTTTCATACCGCCACATCTGACATCTATCCTTGTACCCCTTTATATACAGAGTATCACTCCGCCAGATCTAACATCCATCATTATACCCCGTTATTTACAACTAACAACACCGTAACAATTTACATCTTACATCAAACTTAATTCATAACCCATTATATACAATAGGCGGATCCAGGGGGGCCCCTTTCGTGGGAAGAGTTTGGTTGGTTGTACAGGGTATTTAACGTCATATCTTACACCCATTATTGCACCCCGTTATACACAAATACGCAGACATTCAGGGCAAACCAAAGATTTTTAGTATTTAATTCTGTCGATTCTTCGCATAAATAAATTTGTTGGCTCAGAATCAGTATTATTTGGTTGAGTGCAACGACATGTTTTTATTTAGACTGTTTAGTGTGCAAATACGATACAAAAAAAACGGACTGCATGAGCTAGTGTGTCGGTCAAGTTCTCAACAATGTTCATCTCATTTTTTTTTTTTAAATATAACTTGTTCTTGTAATGACATGGCTTATAATTTGCTAATTCATTTCTACAAAATTTCATATTTCAATTCACCTGATGTCGCAACAGAGTTACAAAAAATAAAGACATAATAAACCTTACAGTACAATTTTGCTTGACTTCAGTAAGAGAGGCTTGTCGTATGTTTAAGTTTAGAATGAGCCGAGTCTCCACTAAGGAAGAGAAAAACATAAAGTGATCAGTGGGAATCATTTCGGTATAAAGGTTGCAGAAAACTATTACTGAAAGCACACTGTATTACATGCTTAGATTTTTGGCAAGATTTAATTTATCAACATTACTCTACAAACTTTATTTTTCTTTTCATAGTGTGGCGTGGTCGTTATTTTGCAAACAAATTTCTTTAACTTGCAGGAAGGTGAGAGTCTTGTTGCGTGTTGAATGCTTCACTGTGACTTTGATGTCAAAAAGTCTTTTGACGGGTTAGGTTCCATTTTCGGATTTTTCAGCCTCCCAGGACGTGCGACAGTTTCAATAGTAGTTTTTCCATTATCATTTCATAAAATATACTTCTGTAACAACTTCAAGCAATTGATCTATCTCATTGGCTGAACCTTTTGCACTTAAACACGCAAGTAAAAGGGTTGAGATGTCCCGAAAGGTGCCAAACATGCAGAAATAAGTCTACTGTAAGTGTTTTTAGACGTTGGGGGCTACATAATGGATGCTTCCGGTTTCAGGACAATATGGCCTTTTGTAAACTACTATAGCAAGGCATTTCTTCTCCCAACGTTTTCTCTTTAGAAATAAACGAAAACAAAATATATAATTGACAATGTCTTTCAGCAGCAAGGATTAGCTCATTTGCATTTAATTTGCATATTTTTTTGTAATTTTCGAAAACCGTGCATTTCTCAAAAAACAACTCAGCATAATATAAGGGTTCATAGCGCATACATACTAGTATATACTTTTATAAAGATAAGATTTTGGAATACCCGTAAATCAACTTTCTAACAGATGATTCAGCTGTATGGAAAAAGGTGTAGGCTGTTTATAAGTAAACTTCTTACAGTTTTTTTCTTTCTCTCTAGTACTTACATTCGTTTGCAAACTACTCAGTTTACTAGACAACAGTCAACACAAAGTCATATACTTCTTACAAGGTAGCGTAAAAATGGTCTTACGATTTTTGATAAATTTCAATTCTTTTTTAGTTATTTTTTTATTCTAGCATCATACATGTTGCTTGTTGTTTTAAACCTACATATTAATGATAATTTTCTATAAAAACTGTAGTAATTGATTTAATCATTTTGAAATTATAGCTATTCACAATTTTTAAGTAATTTTAATTTCACTTTACATTGAAGTAAATGAAAAGAAATCTTATAATTACTTAAAAATATACTTTTACATCGAATGATTATTCTTTGTTTGATGTTTTACAACTAAAAGTGTCCGTCTTCTTGTATTATTAGCACTAGTATATTAGTCATCTTGATGTTGCTGAAGTATATAAACCCAACACAAATGGTAGTAATATCTGTTTGCGTATTATACATAAATAAAACCAGTAACGAGTCCATAATTAGGATGAATCTTTGATTTGAATAAAACATATCGCTTTAGCGAAATTGCATATATGTTGAGATGGATGAAAGTGATTCTGACAGAAATTTCAATCTTCAAGAAAAATATGAATTGAAACACGATGTTTTAGTCTGATAACGATATTGTTTATTTCTTAAGAACAATAAGCCCTTAAAGTGCAGAGTTTGCGAATACAACTTCATTTGATTTCATAAAACGTTATGAATAAGCTTTTGATTCCGACCAACACCTTTCTATAGGCCTGTGTATTCATAATTTTTTAAAGTGCAATAATATCAAAACAGAACAAAATACTGGATAAAAGAAGATGCCAATTTTGTGCATGCATATAACAAAAGGAAGCGTCATTCACAACAATAATATTCAATTGTTTCATTGCATTTACGTTCTACACCAGCTAGACATGGTTCCATAGGTACTTGGGGACAGAACATTTTTTCAGACCTCCCCATTTTTTCCAAAATCCGTTATATTTTTTTCTATTAATTAGCGATCACTTTTATATATAATCATGGAAGTATTATATTGTATTGTTTGTCAATATAATACTTCCATGATTATATATAGTATATCAGTGACTGCTGTGGATAGTAAACTTGGAATTGATAGTAAATAGCAAATACAAGTTACTTGTAGTATATGTATGTTCATATAATACAGAAAAACGCGAAAACTAATTGAAATTAATAGAAAACAAAAAGATAACGAATTTTGGAAAAAAGGGGGAGGGCTAAAAAAAAATTGTCGAGTCCCCAAGTACCTACATGTATGCATGGTTCGTGTTCAGTGACGTTATGTAATAGACACGTTTGGGTTCCTTACACGTTTGAGAGACTGTATAGATTTCAACATTATTTATTTGTTTTCAAAAACAAACTTGAATATCGGCAGAAATTATTGCGAGGTTTTTATTAATGCGAATAATGCGACTAGGTTAGTATCGCAATAATAAGAACTCACATTCTGATATCTTATACATATATCTGTATGCAGATTTTCCTGACATCGCAATAATTAATCTCGCATTTTTGTCCAATCTTCAAAAATCGCAATAATAAATGCACGCAATAATTTCTGAATTTACAGTAATTATATTTTCCATTCGTAAAACTGTCCCTCCTCGGTCAAATAGAAAATTGGAGAACATACATACAAGAATTGTTCAAATAAGGCCTTCGAAAATAGTGGAATTAATTACTTTTGGAGTGTCAAGAACTCGTTGGAAGTACTTGATAAATTGCATGCATATATTGGTGATTTTGAATCTGTTCAAAGTTTTGATTTTTCTACCCTATATACCACATTGCCTCACATTCTCATTAAGAAAAAATTCACACACCTAATTAAATGGGCATTTAAAAAGTCAGAATGTGAATATATATGTTCAAACTCTTTTAGGTCATTTTTTAGTAGCAATAAACAAAAAAACTATGTCAATTGGACATGCTTTGATACTATATATGCCCTTGAATTTTTACTAGATAACATTTTTGTTCGCTTTGGAGATTCCGTATATCGTCAGGTTATCGGAATTCCAATGGGGACTAACTGTGCACCACTTATTGCGGACCTTTTTTTGTATTGCTATGAGTTACAATTTATGACAAAAATCAGTAAAGACCCATCGAAACAACATCTGATACACAAATTTAATAATACTTTTAGATATTTGGATGATATTTTGGCTCTCAATAATGACGACTTCAGTATGTATACTAAAGAAATTTATCCTGTTGAACTTACTTTAAATAAAGCTAATACTAACAATGACCACTGCCCTTTCCTCGATCTTGATATCTATATCATTAACGGAAAGCTTAATACTAAAATATATGATAAAAGAGATGATTTTTCATTTCCTATCGTTAATTATCCATTTTTAGATGGTGACGTTCCCTTGTCACCATCTTACGGTGTTTATATATCTCAACTTGTACGATTCGCTCGTGTATGTAACAATGTTTTAGATTTTAACGAGAGAAATGTATGTATTACTGAAAAATTATTACACCAGGGTTTTCGATATCACAAACTAGTCAAAACATTTACTAAATTTTATCATCGGTATAAGGACATCATTCGTAAATATAGCTCAACATGCAGACTTCTTATACGTTCAGGTATTTCACATCCAATTTTTTATGGAAATATTCTTTATAAAGCACAAAAATGTCAGTATTCACCTCTGAAACTAACAAAACCTTTAAATAGACTTATTAAGAAGGGATATAGTTACGATACTGTTGTCAGGTCATTAAAGATTGCATATTTTGGCGTTGATATTGATTCACTTATAGGGTCTTTGCATCTGCACTAAACACATTTATTTAAAAACCAGTTGTTGGCATGACACGGGTTATGTTCTTCTCATATATGTTATGATGGTATGATACTAAACCCCTAACGGGAAGGATTGTGCCTGATATTCATATGATGAAGACATAATCTTTCAATCAGTTTAATTGAAGTCTGGAGCTGGCATGTCAGTTAACTGCTAGTAGTCTGTTGTTATTTATGTATTATTGTCATTTTGTTTATTTTCTTTGGTTACATCTTCTGACATCAGACTCGGACTTCTCTTGAACTGAATTTTAATGTGCGTATTGTTATGCGTTTACTTTTCTACATTGGCTAGAGGTATAGAGGGAGGGTTGAGATCTCATAAACATGTTTAACCCCGCCGCATTTTTGCGCCTGTCCCAAGTCAGGAGCCTCTAGCCTTTGTTAGTCTTGTATTATTTTTAATTTTAGTTTCTTGTGTACAATTTGGAGTTTAGTATGGCGTTCATTATCACTGAACTAGTATATATATTTGTTTAGGGGCCAGCTGAAGGACGCCTCCGGGTGCGGGAATTTCTCGCTGCATTGAAGACCTGTTGGTGGCCTTCTGCTGTTGTCTGTTCTGTGGTCGGGTTGTTGTCTCTTTGACACATTCCCCATTTCCATTCTCAATTTTATTTTTAAGATTCTATTTTTAATGTTTTGTATTCTACATTTTAATGTATATGAATTGATTGTAATAATTAATGTTTGATCTTTTGTTTGTGTGTTGATTGTAATGAGGACAATCCAGATTTTGGATAACATATCAATAAAATCCTTGTCTGACTTTGACTTTCAAACTAAGGATTAATTGCTTGCTCTTTTCATTCTTTCCATGACTGATTATCAAATGATGCAGAAAAATCAACGAACAATATAAACAGGAAACAAAATCTTATCAAAAGGCGGATAAGCTTTAGAAATACAATTCCTTTGAACCAACTTTAAAGATTGTGACTTATGTGTGAAATAGCCGTGGAAGATTTGAAAGAATTACGTTTAGATAAAAATCGCACCAATCTGGGGAAGAACGTTCAATGATAATAATTCTGTTTCAGCAGTGTCGTGTCTTATTGTCAAAGATGGATGATAGAAACTTAATTGCATATAAACTATGACTATTCTTGTCTGGCAATGACTGGGAAAAATTACTTGGTCCAAGACAGTATGAAAATAAATATTCTGTCCAACAAAAATGAAGAAGAATGCTAAAAATAGCCGTTAACGTTAACAAATCAGCGCTAGAAATAACTTTAATTCTTCGGAGCTGTATTTTATACATCCTGTACTAGATTCCAAAACTTAAGCGTTTGACTTTTACTTATTATTTCTTGAGTTCAAAATATCTTAAATGTTTTGGGCGCACGATTTTTAATCTTCAACACATGACTTTAAATTTCCAAAGAAGATCAAAAAGGTTCCGCCTTTTTTTGACACCCAATTATTTGCTATTCTCGAAGGGGGATATTTTAAATGAATTAATAATCTATTCTTGCAATAAATGAAATTGAAAACTCTTTTCCCAAACTATAGGACAATACAGTGTATAAAAGAGAATGAAAATAAAACCGTCTTAACAAAAGATTATAATATAAAAAAAGATAATAATAATTATATTGGTCAAATAAACGATTGTTCTACAAAAAAAAAAAAAAAAAAAAAGATGTAGAAAATGTATCACACCTTTTATATGGACAAAACTATTGCTGTTTTCAATACACCTTCACGTGGGTGTTCCTGGGCACCATGAACCCAAATTAGATATTTGTTTAGAGATGTATATAGGCGAGTATGGGTGGTAATGGTGGTGGGGGGGGGGGGGGGGGGGGGCTGGGAACCATGAACCCAAATTAGATATTTGTTTACAGATGTATATAGGCGAGTGCGGGTCGTAATGATGGTGGTGGTGGTGGTGGTGGTGGTGGTGGGGGGGGGGGGGGGTGGTCTGGGGCACCATGAACCCAAATTAGATATTTGTTTAGAGATGTATATAGGCGAGTATGGGTGGTAATGGTGGTGATGGTGGGGGGGGGGGGAGGGGGGGGGGCTGGGAACCATGAACCCAAATTAGATATTTGTTTACAGATGTATATAGTGTGGGTCGTAATGATGGTGGTGGTGGTGGTGGTGTGGTGGGGGGGGGGGGGGGTTCTGGGGCACCCTGAACCCAAATTAGATATTTGTTTAGAGATGTATATAGGCGAGTGTGGGTGGTAATGGTGGGGGGGGGGGGTTTCTGGGGCACCATGAACCCAAATTAGATATTTGTTTAGAGATGTATATAGGCGAGTATGGGTGGTAATGGTGGTGATGGTGGTGGGGGTGGGGGGTGGGGGGGGGCTGGGAACCATGAACCCAAATTAGATATTTGTTTACAGATGTATAAAGGCGAGTGTGGGTCGTAATGATGGTGGTGGTGGTGGTGGTGGTGGGGGGGGGGGGGGGGGGGTGGTCTGGGGCACCATGAACCCATTTGTTTAGAGATGTATATAGGCGAGTGTGGGTGGTAATGGAGGTGATGGTGGGGGGGGGGGGGGGTTTCTGGGGCACCATGAACCCAAATTAGATATTTGTTTAGAGATGTATATAGGCGAGTGTGGGTGGTAATGGTGGGGGGGGGGGGGGGGGGTTTCTGGGGCACCATGAACCCAAATTAGATATTTGTTTAGAGATGTTTATAGGCGAGTATGGGTGGTAATGGTGGTGATGGTGGGGGGGGGGGGGGGGGGCTGGGAACCATGAACCCAAATTAGATATTTGTTTACAGATGTATAGAGGCGAGTGTGGGTCGTAATGATGGTGGTGGTGGTGGTGGTGGTGAGGGGGGGTGGGGGGTGGGGTGGGGTCTTGGGCACCATGAACCCAAATTAGATATTTGTTTAGAGATGTATATAGATTTCCAATATAAATAAATATATGAATGATTTGTTCATTGTTGAAGACCCTCCGTCTTCTGTCAGAGTAGAGAGCGACAATGTGGAAATGAATCATTTATAATACAAGAAATTATTGAAAGGCCAGGAAAAGCTTCATTTCAACATCTCTAACTTGAAAAAAAGACATCCTGACATTCTGTATGAATACAATAAAAAGTAATGCTCAGATATCAAACAAAGTTCAAATGTTTTACTTTTTAAAACTGTAAATGACAAAATCATAATTAAATACTAGTAACCAACTTAAACTCCAATTACTTTTGAGTTTGACGAGATGGTGCATATCATTGGATGAATACCGAGCTAAATATGCCACTTTTTAAAATCTGATTTTATATAAAATATATTGGAAATTTTGACATTTTGAAAATACTTTTAGTCTAAGATACTGTATTCATTTAATTGTTTTGGAAAAAAAACTTTGGTGTCGCTATAAATGAATATTTTGTTTAACTTTATAAGATTTGCACTTCACATATATGATATACTGTCTTAATATGATTATTTTTTTTAATATAGAGCAATTTTATTGTATTAAAGGGTATTTTCAATAAAAAATACAAAAAATTTGTGATTTGAAATAGCAATCAAAATGCTGATTTGAGATTATTATGGTTTTATTGTTTTATAATAATATTTTAATATAAACTAATTGTTGATATTATAGTACATTGCATTGTATTTATGGCAAAAATTCTTGACACTATTTCTTCAAACAATGGACATTTGGCTTGTTAAAGACTTTAAAGTTACATCAGGGTATCCTTCTATCGGATGTTGTCCTCAATGCATTCTCTGTGTATGTGTATTAAAATACATCACTAGGAATATTAGCAACATATGATAATGGAATCATTTGAAACCTTTCAATTATAATCAGAAAAGAGAGGGGGTCAAAAGTTTTTATGTAGTTGAAAGAGGGGGGGGGTTTAATTTTTTTAACACATTTTGAAAAGGGGGGGTCAATCATATTTTATCATTTCAAATTTACATTTTGCCGCCCCCCCCCCCCCCCTTTCCCCCGGAGATAAATAATGACCGGTCCCTAAGCCCAAAATGAAACAGTCATACAAGCACAAAGGTCATCCAATCAATCTTTTAACTAGTAAATTGTTTTTCTTTGTTGCTAATTAGTAATGATAAAAGGGCTGTTGATCTTATCTTTGATGCTTTGTTAGAAAAAATATATTTGAAATAAAAGATTTGCGGAAATAACAGTAAAAACAATGGATAATGGCTTATACTCAAAGCCGAGAATATTGTAGTCCGTTTCTTTATTTTTATTCTTCCACATTTACTGTGTCAATATTTGCACGAATAGACAAAAATTTGAATTCAGACTTATTTCAAATATAAAGGTGTAAAATGTGGCGTCCTTGGGGTTCAACGCAACCCAATATCAACAATTATGACAGACCGCTTGAAATTCTGCAAGACGTAATTATTATTCATATAAAATAGGGAGTTATGGTATGATTGCGAATGAGAAAACTATCCACCAGAGTTGAAATGACGAAGATAATTTAAAAAGCAATTACAGGTCGCAGTACCAATAGAAAAAATAGTTTGTACAACAGCTGGATTGCTGAAATGCATGATCTTAGATTTATTTTATATTAACTGTCAGCTCATTATTGAGACACCATGTACTAAGCACATTCAACAATACTGGTAAATCTTCTTCGATCTCAGCCATTAAAATAACATCATCTTCAGCATATAACAATTAATAGCTAATTTTTCTTCATCTATGGTAGTACCAATATTCAACACAACAATATCACCAACCATAATGCCTTCAACAATGAGAAAACCCCATATCGAATAATCGGCTATACGTGGCCCCGATTGATGATTACACGTTTTTTCTTAAAGACAAATTGATATACACATACTTTTCCTTGAGTTAAATGACTTTTTAATCAAAAGAAGGTACAATAGCATTAAATCAATTTTGTGAAAAACAGTATATTTTTAGTGGCCCCGACAGATATTTGACACACTCTAAGTCTTCCCCCTTTTTACGAACACACTATTCAAGGACCCCTTATTTTATTTTAACTATCTATATGAAAGTTGCTGCCCTCATAAATATTAACTACCGGCTGTTATCGACGGATAACTTTACACTAGTAAGTTTGTCTTATGGGTAATTGTTTTTGTCACTGTTGTTTCATTGCTGTCTTGTGGACGAATACACGAAGACCCTGTGTCATCATCAATCATGTTAATGGCTATATTTCGGGTAATTCAAACACTCGTTTCTTCGCAGAGCATTTTATTTTAAAAAAGCACTTGTTGGCCAAGCCCCACTTTTTAATACACTTCACGATGGACAACTAGGGATGTATTGGACACCCTCAACACCACATAAAAATCAGCTTAAAATAATGATTCATTTACCCTTGCTTAATGAAGTGGAGTAATTTAGTGGTCTGTCCATGCATCAGTCCGCTGTCATGGGCAATTTCATTTGAATCAGCAAAGAAATTTAAAGAAAACCTTAGAATTCACTTTATTTTCTAATGATCTTCATAAAAATATGTTAACCCCTTTATTGTTATGCCAACTTCGATAATGCTGAAAAAAGGTTTGGAAAGTCTCGTTTCGCTTCTGTGCATTCCTGTCAAAATGTGTTATCAAATAATGTTATGAGCCTTCAATTTAGGTTACAGTATATAATATTGAGATTCATCATGCTTTTATGAAATAGATCTAGGAATTTTAAACTTTGTGTGTATAACACATCATTATGTTATCGCAGAATGTTATATGAATATAATGTAAGCTGTGGTATGATCCAGGACGATTGATGCTGTATAAAGCATAAAACTCGTAACGGTTAGATTGATTGATTGTTGGTTGCTTAACGTTTAATGGCAAATATTTCATGCATATTCAGAACGAGAACAAATTAACAATAAATGCAATAGGTAGGTTCTGTAATAGAGGCGTCCGGGATTGAGGTCGGAGAGATTTAGACTACCTCGGGAAATGAGGGTATATTGGATAGGGACAGAAATTTAGCCTTGGAACAGGTCACCTACGGACCCCCCAAAGAGTTGTTGCAAGGGTTCTTAACGTGCAAAGAGCGTGGCACTCTCTTCACACGAGGCATATGATTTAACGTCCCCATTCTGACCGGACGTGGCTGCAAATTTGTACATCCCGCACAGCCAAACAGACGCCCCACTTTAGCAAGGGTTTTACTGCCGGTCGGAGGAAGACCAATGATGACCATACTTCTATTCCCCAGTCACCCTTGGGGGTAACGGTAAGACGATTTGTATCTTTTATCAAACAGTGAGTATGTCAGCTCTTAACGTTTAGTGAATACATATATGAAATTGCAAGTATTTGTCAACTCATAACGCTATTTGAATACACATATAAATTGCAAATGTATATCAACTCATAACGTTATATGAATACATGGCTTAATTGCAAATGTATGTCAACTTATAACATAATATGAATGCATATATAAATTACAAATGTATGTCAACTCATAACGTTATATAACGTTATATAAATACATTTCTCTAATTCTTCGTCAATTTATCCCTTTCTGCACCCATTGTATAAAAGAAATTTAATCAACGTGTGGTTCGTTTGATCTCAGTTCTTCATTGGTTAAAATCCGATTATGACGTCGAATTTTCTTGCTTTCCTCTGAATTTCCTATTGTGACGGCATGAAAAAAGGCGACCATGCCTGATGACGTCACATAGAAGAACACATCTTTTTGCAGATCATTCAAAAAGAAGGAATAAGTTTGCCTGCATATTGTTTGAAAATCATTAGAGAAACAGATTCCACCACCAAATCTCGTGTAATACGATATTTATCCACTCTCGACAGTTAAATTTTAAATATTTAAAATGCTCGGCGAGCCTCGCGTTTTGAATTTGAAAATTTAACTGTCTCGAGTGGATAAATATCGTATCACACTCGATGCAGTGGTAGAATCTATATATCCAAATTGGAAATGTGTGTCAACTCGTAACGTTATGTGAATACATATATATTATAAATTCAAAACGTTATGTGAATACATATCTAAATTGGAAATGTTTGTCATCTCATAAAGTTATAACTTATACGAATACATATCTTAATTGTAAATGTATGTCAACTCAAAACGTTATGTGAATACATATATATTATAAATTCAAAACGTTATGTGAATACATATCTCAATTGGAAATGTTTGTCAACTCATAAAGTTATAACTTATACGAATACATATCTCATTTGGAAATGTATGTCAACTCATAACGTTATATGAATACATGTCTACTTATAATGTTATATGAATACATGTCTGCTCCTAACGTTGTGTGAATACATATCTAAATGAAAAATGTATGTCAACTCATAACGTTATATGAATATATGTCTCCTTATAATGTTATATGAATACATGTCTTCTCATAACGTTATATGAATATATGTCTGAATTGCAAGTGTATGCAAACTCATAACGTTATAGAAGTATCTGCTAGAAATCTAGAAACAATGCGAATCCATATCTACATTGTAATTTTCTATAACTCAAAACGCTATTTTGCAACTGCAAGTTGAAAGCATAATGCAAGTTGAAAATATAATGTGTTTATACAATTCTTGTATAAAAGCTACAAAGAGTTCAAATCATGATTTAGCACTGCTACTGAAATTCAGCTTACTCTATTGGAATAATTCATCATATCAGAGGAATACAAAAAACTGAATATTATAAAGAACTGGAAATAGGTAATAGACACTTTAGAAAAAAATATACACAAATAAACTACTTCTTTGTTGTTGAGGAAATGAATAATTTCCATAGAGAACGTCGTGTTTTCGTGGGAAACAATAGAAATTCGACTTTAGGAGGAGTATTGACATCGATCTCACAAACATGTTTAACCCCACCGCATTATTGCGCTTGTCCCAAGTCAGGAACCTCTAGCTTTGTAAGTCTGTGTGTTTTTTTTTTAAATTTTGGAGTTTAGTGTGGCGTCTTTTTCACTGAACTATACATCTTTGTTTAGGGACCAGCTGAAGCGCCCCTCAGGGTGCGGGAATTTGTCGCTGCATTGAAGACCCATTGGTGGCCTTGGGCTTTTTTCTGGTCAGGTTGTTGTTTCTTTGACACCTTTCCCGTTTCCGTTTCCGTTCTCTATTCTATTTCTTCCATATACAATGTAAGAAAATGCATAGATTTCTGAACATGCTTCAATATTACTTATTTAAATCATTTTAACTTTACAAGTCGTATTTCGGAGGATTACACGAATAATCACTGATACAAAAAGGAATATCTCATACTCACCCTCTAAATTTTTTTAAAGTCATCATATCAGTATTCATTTAATTAATCAAACGTATGAGAGTTAAGGTACAATGAATGCACAATAAACGAACTTGTTTTAAGGTTAAACTTATGGTTAACTTGTCTATTAAAATACCTAATATATTTTCAAGTGTAAGTTGAAAAAATCCTCTGTTTACTTTTGCCAGAGAACTGTTGTGGGACGCACACATATCTATTGCATTCTGATAGAACATTTTTGTTGATATGTGTCTATGACAAAAACAAGGTGTGTAGAAAAATCCACTATGTGAAAGACAGTTTTCCGTTGCAATGCCACACTCTAGATCTGAAAGGAGACAAATAGAATAAAAAAATCGTCATTTTTTTTCAAACACATTACATATACATATATTAAATATACTTTTATTGTCGTTATTGATAACTTATTTAAGCGAACCTACGCAACTTTACTTATTGTCTATAAGTTGTTATTTCAGGAATAGATAGTTTTAATCTTCAGCATCTGAATGAATTCAGAATTTTAAATTTCAAAAGCAATAAGAATAGAAATATGATATTGATTACTTTATAATCCCTTTTAGGTTAAGTAAGTGTAAACATCAAGATGAAAAACAGATATGAATATATTAGATGTACATTAAATATCATGAAACGGAAATTCCCCAACACAATCAAATATAAACAAATAACACAACCATGAATAAAATACGAAAAGCTCATCAATAATAGACCATTATAAATACTAAAACTCAATTAATTAAAACATACAAACTGTAAGTTAAGCAGCCGTAAGACATGGTTGTGTGCATTATTGTCCGGATCGATGTAAAAAAAAGTATGACAAAAATACCGAACTCCAAGGTAAATTCAAGAAGGGGGGAAGTCCGTAAAAACCGACAAAATCAAACATTATCAATCAACGAAACAACTGAAAACAACTGTCATAAATTCTGACATGGTACAGACATTTTCCGAAGAAAAATGTGGATTAAAATTACATTTTGGAATCAAAGCAGAAAAAAAAACCTGACCATAATCCCATTGGTCTCAGAAGTACTTGATCAATGTTATCTTAGAAATATATTATTCGCACATAAAACGTCATCACATGTTTATATTACTAGGACTGGTTGGTGTCTCTACCAGCAGAGTGTAAGTCCCGATGGTGCTTTTAACGTAGAAGCAAACTTTAAGACATTGGTAATAGCCTGATTATGTTAATATAAACAGTTAGCAATTATGATTACCAGTATCATGTGATTGTATTTAAACTACGGCTGCACGACAGTTGGGTAATGTTGACTTCAAGCGGTCAGGTATCACCAGACCAGTAGTCACCACTTCAGTGTTGACATGAATTATCAGTGATATGGTCATAATTATAAATTAACTGCTAACAAACCTTTGAATTTTCAAAAAACTAAGGATTTTCTACCCCAGAAATATATTACCTTAGCTGTATTTGGTAAAACCCTTTGGAATATTGGAATTTATATGCTCTTCAACTTTGCACTTTATTTGGTCTTTTAAACTTTTTTGATTCGAGCGTCACTGGTGAGTCTTTTGTAGACGAAAAGCGCGTCTGAAGTACACACTTTTAAGCATGGTATCTATGATGAATTTATGAATGTTATGTTTGGAGTATTTATGGTTTGGACGTTTCAACACATCCTGTGGTTTATTGTATATCAAATGATGATTGTTCCTATAAAAACACCGGGCGTGCCTACTGGAATCGGTTTCGTACCTTTTTTTCTGTTCTTGATTCATGGATTCGTAATACTAATGAAGAAATTGTTAGAGTGCATCAGACCGAGTAGCTAGTGCTTCGGTACATGCATGTTTAAATTGTGCTTGTTTCTCTATTACCTATTCATATCTTATGATGCTGTTATATGCATGTCAAATTTCCAGCATGCGTGTTTAGTTTAAACAGTATATTATTAAAATAAAATGAATTGGATTGGGCAACAGGCAAAGCATGCGTGTTAAGCAGCAGTCAAGCAATGGATCAAGAAATAATAATCTAAGAGAAGAAAAACGTCGGCCAGACTTAACTATCACAACTGCTCGCTTTCCATTCGTTAAAGAAGGTAATAATTTAGAAAGAGAAACCCCACCAAGTTCAGGCACACATCAAGGTGCTGTCAGGCTCATTTCTAGATAAATATATTTTCAAATTGGTCAAACTATTTGATAATTAATAAATAATACAACTTAAACTTGATACGTACAATCTTGTGATGTTTGTAACATTACAATGACGCTTTAAAGTCATACACATTTAATAATGCAAAGAAACCAAGCTTAAATTTGGAACACCAAACGCGCTTTCCGTTTACACAATAGTTGGGAAACTTTATGGGAAACGAAATTAAAAAACATTAAAAACCAAATATGCCGAAAAGGTAGCCAAATACAACTGATGTAGTCAAACATTGAAACTTTTGATTGTTTGCTGAGCCGATTTGTTATTGTTTGCTTGAAACGTCTAGTGACAAATATTTCAAACATATCTTCGACAAGAAAACATTAACACTAAATCAAAATGTTAAAGGGACTTTAGCTACGAGATATGAAAAAAATTAAGATATGATTTTTTTTTGTTCAATCATTAATGAAAGTGAAATAGTGAACTAATAATTCGCTTATTGCAGCCAATTTTGTCAAAATAAGCTAAGAAACATTGCTGATAAATTATTCACTTGCAAGTGCATAATTCGACCTCATTAAATTCATGTGACCTTCAATTTAACCCCTTAGCTTAGGGTGCGCATGTATTCGGCAATTAAATTAAAAGGGAAAAAATTGTCAACATTGAAAGTGAAACAAGGATGAACTATTTGGTTGATTGAATCGGTCCACAAAATTTCAATCTTATACAGGTAAAAATGATGATAAACATACTTTTTAACCTACAGTATGAAATCAAACGGACCTAGAAAAATCCAATTGCACGTGGTTTCTATCTATTTATATTTATATTTATGTTTATATCGGGATATATGACCGTCGGCAGTTTTCGGAGGTCATCTCGATGGTTAATTAGATGACGTCTAGACAAAAATACACATTATAGTTGATAATATAATATTATTGAGTCCAAGCATTGTTAATTGTTTATTTAGACTTTTTTTATTTGGATATACGTTTTAGTATGTTATAAATCAAATATGAGAATTTGAGTCAAATCGACATGAATTTGACAGCTAATGCCCCTTTTAGACTTGGTAAATTTTCAGAAGGTGAACCGGGCCCAGAAAAGAAATAGAAGGTTCCAAAAGGTGAATAAAAAAAGTCGAAGACATACTGACAACATCATGACAAAAACGAAAACCACGGAAAGACGAACAGCAGCCTATGAAACATTACATAAGAAAATAAAAACTGAGCAAATAAAATAACCCCACCAAAAACCGGGAATGATATTGGGTGCTTTGGAAGGATAAGCATACCCTGCTCCACGTGTGGTACCGATGTGGTACAGCAGGCAATTCGAGCTGCCAATGTTACATAATGTAAGAGAGCACTTTTATCATGTTTATGGTCACAAAGAGACCTCACAACTCTGAAACTACTTCTATATTCCTTTTTATAGTTGGTAGCATCATCTTTGAAGATACCCTGATGCGCCTGATTGAAAAAGAATTGCAAAAGATAAAAATAGATAATTGAAAATGAATATGTTGTTACGAGTAATCTACAAAGTATATTTTTGTTTGTTTGTATTTTTTGTTTTGATTTAAAGATTTTTAGGCTTTGAAATGTATTCCTTTTATCAATTTCGACATTTTCCTTCCAGAAATGAATAAAAAGAGATAGTTGATAGGCATCAATTAGACAGCAGCCTCACAACACAATAAATCTGGTTCTTTACTTTAAAAGTATCATGTTTCCGTAAAACTCAAATATTTAATCAACATATTTAAATCATTTATTCTTACCTCGGACTATATAGTAATATATCCATCCAACATCTATTGATCCCTCTGTGGTACTAATATGAATGAAATCCACGTCCCACGTTTCACACATGCTTGTTTTCTGGTTATAAGAAAACGATAGACACTGGAGATTTTCAAGACAACGGGTACTGCAACGAATCACATTTCGTGCCAACTCGAGGTTAAGATTTTTTTCTGTTATTTTGAAATCTGTAAAATCTATATTCCTTATGCCAACACCGGTTCGCAATAATACACATTTTATTGAGGGTAAAAATATGAAAAGGACAAGCACAAAGATGAGCGTTTTCATACTGCAGCTGTCCAGTTGGGATTTTAATTTGTTTGTAAAGATTTAGCACTTTAACAAGAGTGATACGTCATGTATTCAAAGAATATTGTTTTGTCAACATATCCTGTATTCATTACAGAAATGTAAGCCAAAGTCAATAAAAAATAAAATATTTAAAATGTTGCCTACAATTGTTTCATTTATTTAGAAAATTACCATTAAACATCCATTATATGTATGCTTCTTTTCATTTGAAATACATTCACTTCTAACAACTAACTAGATTATTTATAGTTACATGTGTCTTTGACAAATAGTGTATAATACAGTAAAAATAAAAACAACTATAAGAACACCCGACACTTTTTGCCTATATGTCACTTAAGCATAATTGTCAATGGTACGACGAACAAAGAATAAATCAATTTCGAAAATTTACATATAAATTTTTTTTTTTCTCTTACTGAAAGCTTGCAATAGACATTTAGTAGTAGTTTTTCTCGGATATTGACATAATAAATAATTAAACTGTTCATAGAATAGAATATATAAATTTTCAATTTGTGAGAAATGTTGAACTCGTAAATTATTGTAAAAAGTTAAGTTTATGAGGAAATGGAATTCGTTTTTTACACAGTTATCTTCACATATTTTACACACTCGGTCATCTTCTACTCCACCTACAAAACGACCAGTTTCCAACCTGAGTGGAAGAATGCCACATCTCAGCTGCGCTAATATTGATCTTTCGCTACGGTTTAGATTGATT